>NC_137154.1:71861036-73340599 GCF_951394435.1 Stenella coeruleoalba
GTTTGACTTTTTTTTAGATTCCACATGAGAATGATACCACACAGTATTTGTCTGGCTTATTTCACTTAGCATAATGCCCTCAAGATTCATCTGTGTGGTTGCAAATGACAAGATTTTTCCCTTTTTAAGGTTTAATAGTATTCTGTTGTGGATATATATATATATATATATATATATATATATATATATATATATACATATCTCACATCTTCTTTATCCATTCATCCATTGATGGACATTTAGCTTGTTTCCATATCATCTTGGCTATTGTGAATAATGCTGCAATGAATATGGGAGTACAGAAGATACATTTTTGACATAATGATTTTGTTTTCTTTGGATATATACTCAGAAGTGGGATTGCTGGATTATGTAGTAGTTCTTTTTTTAAATTTCTTGAGGAACATTCATATGTTTCCCATAGTGGCTGTACCAGTTTACATTCTCACCAACAGAGTGCAAGAATTCCCTTTTCTCCACATCTTCACCAGCACTTGTTATCTTTTATCTTTTTGATAAAAGATAATCTAACAGGTGTAAGGTGATATCTCATTGTGGTTCTGAGTTGCATTACCCTGATCAATGGTGATGTTGAACATCTTTTCATGTACTTGTTGGCCATAAGTATATCTTCTTTGGAAAAATGTATATTCAAGTCCTTTGCCCATTTTAAATTGGGTTGTTTTCTTCTAGCTATTAATTGAATTCCTTGGATATTTTGGATATTAACCTTTTATTGGATACATGGTTTGCAAATATTTTCTTCCATTCAGTAGGTTGCACTTTTATTTTGTTGATGTTTTCCTTTGTTGTGCAGAAGCTTTTTAGTTTGATGTAGTTCTACTTGGTTTATTTTTGCCTTTATTGACTTTGCTTTTGGAGTTAAATCCAAAAAATCATTGCCAAGACCAGTTTCAAGGAGTTTACCCCTTATTTTTTCCTCTAGGAGTTTTATGGTTTCAGGTCTTATGCTCAAGTCTTTAATCCACTTTGAGTTGATTTTGGTATGATGTAAGATAAGGTTCCATTTCATTATTTTGCATGTGGCTGTCCAGTTTCCTCAATGTCAATCATTGAAGAAACTGTCCTTTCCCTATTGAGTATTCTTGTCTCCTTTGTCATAAATTAATTGACTATATATGCACGGATTTATTTCTGGACTCTCTGTTCTGTTCCATTGATCTATGTGTCTGTTTTTATGTCAATACCATACTCTTTTGATGACTATCACTTTGTAATATAGTTTGAAGTCAGGAAGTGTGATGCCTCCAGCTTTGTTCTTTTTTCTCAAAACTGCTTTCACTATTTTGGGTCTTTTGACATTGACTTTTTAAAGAACTCTGAACAGCTGTCTTGTCATTTTCTTGTGCCTTTCATCTGATTGTTTTCCTCACATTGTTGATCAACTTGTTCCTCTATTCTCTGTCTCTCTTGGAAACTGGAGTTAGGTCCAGAGTTTTGACATTGTATAAGTTAAATATTTTGGTAAGAGTGCTTGATAGGTGATAATCTATATTTCATAACACACTCCATTCTAAAGCATATAATATCAGATTGTTCTTGATAAGTGATGATAAGTTTGATCACCCAGGAAGATGGTGGCTCCTAGAAGTCGCAATTTTAAAGGTATATTTTTCTCTTTGCAAATTTAAAATAATTCATAGTGTAATACATTAGAATTTGTGAATATCTTGTTCCTTAACAACATTTTTTATCAATGTTTTTGTATCCATTGATACCCCTTGCTTAAATCATATATGACATTTGATCTGGAAAATGATGATTTTTCTAATTCTGTTATTCTCTGTATATTTATTCATGGACATTCTTCTGTACAGATATTCCCTCCACTTTGACAGGTGTGTGACCTAAGATAATGGAATGGCTTGGTAGAGCAGACACATCCTTCATAGGCTTAGGCAGCTTTGTGATGGCTGAAAAGAAAACATCAGAGCTTTTCAGAGAAGACTGTGCTAACCATAAGGGGAAGGAGGGACACACCACACACCCACACACATACACACACACACACACACACACACACACACACACACAGATTGATTGACTACCGAGTGACTATATGTCTATTTCAGGGAAGGTTCCTGAGAAGGGGCCAGTAAACTAGGATAGCCTGTTTCATATTGTTGCCATAACTCCCTTATTTCTTTGACTTTTTTCATTTTATCACTTGATTGACCACTCTCCTTTTCCCCTCACCTTCATGCACTTTAGCTTTTCTTCTGAAGATGTCATATTTATAATTAGCCTACATGTCTCTTCCTCACATAAATTCTTAGACATGTCAGCAGACAGTAGAAAAGATTTAGACAGTAGAAAAAGCAGACAAGAATCAAGGGCTCTAAGATAGTGAGGAATATATGGCACACCCAAACAGGGTCATGAGAGGAGTTTAATAAAGGTGTGGGCAGGGTTAAAATAACCCACAAAGGATGCTGCAGTAGCATCAGTTAGGACAAGTTATCACCTCTAAGACCTAGTATCAGGAGAAAACTAGTTGTGTAGAGAGGGTCACCTGAAGAAGCGATAGACTTAGATGGAGGGACATAGCCAACATACTTACCTTATCAGGAGGGAGCTGGTGAATAAATACCCCCACTTTATTCTTCTCTACCCTATGATCTCCTACAATACAAGTTCTAAGAAGAGAGAAACTGTCTCATTTACTTATATATATAGCAAAAATAGTACAAGCATGCAGGAGGTGCCCAATAAATTTTGTTGAATGAATGCAAGAATGGATAGATGAGTGAAATAGACTCAGAAGACTCATATTGGGTTCGTTAGTCAGTCTTTTGAAAATCAAAAAGCAAATTCTACTTTCTTTGCCTTACTAATGCATATCAATGCCATGAGATCTCATTATTTTATTTTTAGATAAAAGGATCAATGGGAACATTGTAGCAGAGGACCCTCATTGGGACTTTTGAATTGAACACATTACTTGGCAAATGCTAACATGGGAACTTGAAGATATTTAGTGAACCTGCTGAAGTCAACACATTAACACAACTGAAACCAGTAAAGAAGCAACTATCTATTAACCTTGGCATCATGGGATCTAAAAAGTCTTTTACCCACTATTGGGGTTTGTAACCTGTAAAATAAATCAAAACATAACAACAGTTAACCTAGAAAACGTTTTGATTACCTCCCAGGAGTTAATTTTCTTGAAGGCAGCATAGTGTGGTAGAAAAAGCCTGTATCTTTTTAAAATTTTTTACTAATTTAATTTTGAATTTATTTTTTATTTCATTTCAGTGCTACTTTTATTCAAATGGCATTGCTGTAGGAAATAAAATAACAGTCAGTAATCACATTGACAATTGGGTTATGAGAATAATTCTATGTTTCTTAGACTGCCTCTAAAGTAGAGATTTTTTTTTAAAAAAAATTTATTGGAGTATAGTTGCTTTACAATGTTGTGTTAGTTTCTGCTGTACAGCAAAGTGAGTCAGCTATACAAATATATATATCTCCTCTTTTTTTGGATTACCTTCCCATTTAGGTCACCACTGAGCATTGAGCAGAGTCCCCTGTGCTATACAGTAAGTTCTCATTAGTTATCTATTTTATACTTAGTAGTGTATATATGTCAATCCCAATCTCCCAATTCATCCCACCCCCTTCCTCTCTAAAGCCTGTATCTTGAATTAAGCAAAACTACCAAACTCTTGCTCTGCTATTTATTAATCATATAGCATGAGAAGTTTACATAATTTTTTTTTAAAAATCTTAATTTTATCCTTTGTTAATTCAAGATAATGTCACTTTAAAAAATATTGTGTCAAAAATTTAATGAGAGATGTATTTGTAGTGTCTTGTACATGGTATGTGTTCTATACATGTAAGTTTACTGCTTTCCTTGTGGTTCACTAATTTTATATTTCCTTTTACTTCTCTTTGATTTGACAAACTTTTGGAAAATTCTTGATGTTATGGTATAGTTGATTAACTTTTAATCAGTTTCAATAACCTCTATCAAAAAAGGAAGAAGAAAAAATGTCATGCTTTTACATAATTCTATCTTGTTTCCATTCATTTTTTGAACACTGAGATCTAGAAATTGTCTTCATCCTGAGATGGCAATAGCCACAAAATCCAATTTAAAAATGGAAATAAAGATAAATTATTAGAGTTCATAGAAATCTTCATTCCTGTGTGCAAATAGCAGTATTGAGCAGAAGTCCTAGAATTCTCATACAGAAAATTTAATTTCCATATCCTTATTATATGTTATTTTTTTTTCTGCTGTAAAGGGAAATATAACCAATTTTTGAATTCTTTTGTGCTTAATAGAATTGTATTATTCAACAACATTGTTTTGTGACATACAATGAAACAATAGCAGCTTTTGTGGGTTTTATTCTTTTTGTAAATGATCCGATTTAGCATTGCGTTAAGATGAGTTAACCACTCATTGGAAGGTAAGTTATTTCTTTGGGAGCTCTGGGGTACCATTCAGTTTCCTGAAAGAGGTAACAGATAACTGAGGCTCTAAAAGAGCAAATGTACATTATAGCAACAGGTACTTTCCAAAAAAAATGAATTATTCCTGCCAGTGTTTAGAAAATAAGGCTTTTAAGTTCTTCATACATAAACTCAGTTTATTTTAAACATACACACACTTAATCTCTTTTTCATTAATTTGTTTATATGAGTTGTTTGTTGGAAAGCTTTTTTCTATCTCAACTTCAAATCGTAATGTAGTATGGTTCATCCCTTGAAGCTAAACTATGCTCCACTCAGGATTCAGGTGTGTCCTGACATGTCTGTAAGGCAGGTGGGATGTTCTCCTAGCAACAGGGGCTGAAGAATCCCTCTGGGAACGACTTAGTCTTAAGGGAAGAAAGAGTCCAAGTTCATAATCTTGGTCCATGGATAAAACTAGCATCCATTTACCAGGGAGGTTAAGTGCTTAAGGGTAGGGGAATGGGAATGGGGACTGGGGATGACACAGACACAGAGCTGGTTTTGGAGTTTAGAGGAGAGCAGAAGTCCAGCTGTCCAATGAGTGAGCTGTAGATCATGGTTATTATGGGCTTCTGTGATGTTTCTCTAGGCAGTCTACTTATCTAAAATAGGACTGCAAATTATTGCATGCCACATTACTTGTCAGGTTGTGAGTATCTAATTAAAAAAAAGGCTCTTTTCCCCCTGTGAGGCAGATTTGAACATGTAGATAGCAGAAATTGAATGGTGCTGTTGCAGAGAGAATCCACAACTGGTGGTCCTAGTCAATCACTTGGGTGGCTGGGGAAGGAAACCGAGAGGCACCAAAGATGGTATTTCTTTTGGGGCAGGAAATAGTTTGCCAATTTCCCTGTTTTATATTTGCCTAATCTTTAAAATTCATGAGATATGAACCATCTACATGTTGTAATATCATTGACATAAACACTTTGTGTCTTTAAAGGCTAACCTACATTTTTTGAGGTAGAATATTTAATAAAATTTGCTTTCTAAAATTAAAAAAAATAATAATTTAAACAAAACTTTAGCTTCAATGCAATAAAATGTGAAGCCACCAAACTATGTAGCAGGCAGAGTTGTGCTCTCTGAGTAATCCCAAGATGTTGAGAAAAACATAAGACTTATTGCAAATATTGCTCCAATTCACCATTCTAGTCTCCTTAGACTGATCAATCAGCATATCAACTTACTATAGCCATTTTACAATCTCAGAGAAAGATCATTTCCCCAGAAACAATGAAAAAAGAGTGTTTGTAAATGTCTATACATCTCTATATTATATATACAGATTGTCTAACCTCTTGAGAAGTGTTTACTGGAAAAATCTTTTCAGAAAGCTGGTCATTCCCTTCTTTAAGTTGTTTGAAAAACATTGTCTCTAGATTTCAAATCTCATGAAATATATTTCCCTAGCTACACAGCAAGTACTTTGTTTTTCAATGTTTCCATGAAGCTGTTATGTGTCTGACACAAGATGCATGTGAAATATTCAGATATTTGGCAGATATATTGTAACTCTCATGATTGAAACCAACCAAGAAACTAATTTTTCAGTCCTCTTCAGTCCCCTATATGAAAGATTTTGACCTATATCGTCAATTTAGAATTATATAGCTTCATGCTGAATTTCACTAAGTGTTACCAAGTTCATGAGTAGGTCCAGAAAGAATTCTTGCAAATTTCTCTTTGCTAGAAAAATAAAGTGTACATGTAAATTTTCTAGCTATGTTTTTCCAAAATGTCAGAATTAAAGGGAAAAGTTTTATGAGCTAATAGTTTCCATAAAACAAATATTTGTTGAATCAATGAATAAGAATTATTAGGAATGAAAAAACAATATCAGGAGTGTATTTACTGTGCACCTAATGAATGAGATTTAGCAATGTACTCATATGGTCGTATGTTTTTTGAAAATTTGCAAAAGTTGTACTTTCTAAGAGCGATCAGTTAAAATCTAGTTACTGTCTCTTTCTCCTCTGATTTTCCCCTACATTACTGACATGTCAGTGCACTGGAGTGGCTGTGGGCATTCTTGGAATCTAAGAGGAAATGGAATTGCAGACACATTTGGTTTGGGTTTGATGGGATGTTTATATGGTTTGCAGTCACATATTGCTAGATGTCACTGCAGGAATGGCTTTCAGTCTACTATTGCCCTGTCTGCCAACTAACCCAGCATTAGATCAGGAAAATCTAGTGCTAGAGATCTCATGGTGATGTGAAAGTCCCCTACAGTACTTGATATCAGAAGTGTGTGGGTAGCAGAGAAGACACAACATTTGAAAAGTAGAAACTAGAAGCTAACTTGGGGAGAATTTTCCCAAACACCAGAATTGTAAAATCTTAAGTAGAGGATTCAATTCTCATTGATGTCTGGTCAAAATGATTCCCTCTTTTTAGTAATATACTTGATAATGGAATACATGTATCCACTGCTTTCTGAAAGTTCACTTTACGGCCCTTCTCTTTCATGAAAGACTTATGTTAGTACCTGTTTTCGCTAACTGAAAGAAATCAGAAGCAGATTTTTGCTTCTACGAACTTTGTTTACATTATTTTGGCTTATGGTAGGTTTCATAGGAATACTCTACTTTTGGAGAGTGGGGAAAACCTGTATTAAATTATAAATGTACCATACTTTAAAATTTTTAAATGAGAATTTCATAAAATAGAATTTATCAGAATTCATAAAGGCACAAAACAGGTAACATTACTACAAAGAGTGAGCACATCTGTAACAGCTCATATATGAAAGAAGCATGGTAGAGATATTCTCCAAATTTGAGAACTTCTTAAAAGGTCACATGACATGAACAATAATGAGCAATGATGCTGAAAGAAACTTTCATAAGCCATCAACATAAAACCAGGGAGCTTCAAGATGGCAGAAGAATAAGATGTGGAGATCACCTTCGTCTCCACAAATACATCAGAAATACATCTACATGTGGAACATCTCCTACAGAACACCTACTGAACACTGGCAGAAGACCTCAGACCTCCCAAAAGGCAAGAAACTCCCCCTGCACCTGGGTAGGGCAAAAGAAAAGAAGAAATAGAGACAAAAGGATAGGGACGGGACCTGCACCAGTGGGAGCGAGCTGTGAAGGAGGAAAGGTTTCCACACATAGGAAGCCACTTCACGGGTGGAGACTGCAAGTGGCGGACGGGGGAAGCTTCGGAGCCATGGAGGAGAGCACAGCACCAGGGGTGCGGAGGGCAGAGCGGAGAGATTCCCACACAGAGGAACGGTGCCGACCAGCACTCACCAGCCGGAGAGGCTTGTCTGCTCACCCGCCGGGGCAGGCGGGAGTGGGAGCTGAGGCTTTGGCTTCAGAGGTCGGATTCCAGGGAGAGGACTGGGGTTGGCTGTGAACACAGCCTGAAGGGGGCTAGTGCACCACGGCTAGCGGGGAGAGAGTCCAGGAAAAAGTCTGGAGCTGCCTAAGAGGCAAGAGACTTTTTTTTTGCCTCTTTGTTTCCTGGTGCACAAGGAGAGGGTATTAAGAGCACTGCTTAAAGGAGGTCCAGAGACGGGTGCGAGCCGTGGCTATCAGCGTGGACCCCAGAGACAGACATGGGACGCTAAGGCTGCTGCTGCAGCCACCAAGAAGCCTGTTGGCAAGCACAGGTCACTATCCACACCTCCCCTCCCGGGAGCCTATGCAGCCCGCCACTACCAGGGTCCCGTGATCCAGGGACAACTTTCCTGGGAGAACACATGGCATGCCTCAGGCTGTTGGAATGTCATGCTGGCCTCTGCCACCGCAGACTCACCCTGCATTACTACCCCTCCTTCCCCCATGGCCTGAGTGAGCCAGAGCCCCTGAATCAGCCACTGCTTTAACCCCGTCCAGTCTGACCAAAGAACGGACACCCTCAGGAGACTTACATGCAGAGGTGGGGCCAAATCCAAAGCTGAACCCCACGAGCTGTGCGAACAAAGAAGAGAAAGGGAAAATTTTCCCAGCAGCCTCAGGAGCAGAGGATTAAATCTCCACAGTCAACTTCATGTACCCTGTATCTGTGGAATACCTGAATAGACAAGGAATCATCCTAACATCAGGAGGTGGACTTGGGGAGCAAAGATATATATATATATATTTCCGTTTTTATCTTTTTGTGAATGGGTATGTGTATGCTTCTATGTGTGATGTTGTCTTTATAGATTTGCTTTTACCATTTGTCCTAGGGTTCTGTTGGTCCATATTTGTTTGGTTTATTTAAATTACTTTTTAAAATTTTTTTCTTAATAATTATTTTTTATTTTAAAACTTCATTTTATTTTATTTTACTATTTTATCTTGTTTCTTTCTTTCTATTTTTTCTCTCTTTTACTCTGTGCCGTGTAGATGAAAGGCTCTTGGTGCTCCAGCCAGGTGTCAGGGCTGTGCCTCTGATGTGGGAGACCCAAATTAAGGACACTGGTCCACAAGAGACCTCCCAGCTCTGTGTAATATCAAATGGGAAAACTCTCACAGAGATCTCCGTCTCAATGCCAACACCCAGCTTCACTCAACGACCAGCAAGCTACAGTGCTGGACACCCTATGCCAAACAATTAGTAAGACAGGAACACAAACCCATCCATTAGCAGAGAGGCTGCCTAAAATCATAATAAGGCCACAGACACCCCGAAACACACTACCAGATGTGGACTTGCACACCAGAAAGACAAGATCCAGCTTCATCCACCAGAACACGTGCACTAGTCCCCTCCACAAGGAAGCCTACAAAACACACTGAACCAACCTTAGCCACTGGGGAAAGACACCAAAAACAACGGGAATTACGAACCTGCAGCTTGCCAAAAGGAGACCCCAAACACAGTAAGATAAGCAAAATGAGAAGACAGAAAAACACACAGCAGATGAAGGAGCAAAGCAAAAACCCACCAGACCTAACAAATGAAGAGGAAATAGGTCATCTACCTGAAAAAGAATTCAGAATAATGATAGTAAAGATGATCCAAAATCTTGGAAAGAGAATAGAGAAAGTACAAGAAATGATTAACAAGGACCTAGAAGAACTACAGAACAAACACACACTGATGAACAACATAATAAATGAAATTAAAAGTTCTCTAGAAGGGATCAATAGCAGAATACCTGAGGCAGAAGAATGGATAAGTGACCTAGAAGATAAAATAGTGGAAATAATTACTGCAGAGCAGAATAAAGAAAAAAGAATGAAAAGAATTGAGGACAGTCTCAGAGACCTCTGGGACAACATTAAATGCACCAACATTCGAATTATAGGTGTACCAGAAGAAGAAGAGAAAAAGAAAGAGACTGAGAAAATATTTGAAGAGATTATACTTGAAAACTTCCCTAATATGGGGAAGGAAATACTTAATCAAGTCCAGGAAACACAGAGAGTCCTATACAGGATAAATCCAAGGAGAAACACTCCAAGACACATATTAATCAAATTATCAAAAATTAAATACAAAGAAAAAAAATTTTAAAGCAGCAAAGGATAAACAACAAGTAACACACAAAAGAATCCCCATTAGGTTAACAGCTGATCTTTCAGCAGAAACTCTGCAAGCCAGAAGGGACTTGCAGGACATATTTAAAGTGATGAAGGAGAAAAACCTACAACCAAGATTACTCTACCCAGCAAGGATCTCATTCAGATTTGATGAGAAATTAAAACCTTTACAGACAAGCGAAAATGAAAAGAATTCAGCACCACCAAATGAGCTTTACAACAAATGCTAAAGGAACTTCTCTAGGCAAGAAACACAAGAGAAGGAAAAGACCTACAATAACAAACCCAAAACAATTAAGAAAGTGGGAAAAGGAACATACATATCAATAATTACCTTAAATGTAAATGGATTAAATGCTCCCACCAAAAGACGCACACTGGCTAAATGTATACAAAAACAAGACCCATATATATGCTGTCTACAAGAGACCCACTTCAGACCTAGGGACATACTGACTGAAAGTGAGTGGTTGGAAAAAGATATAACCATGCAAATGGAAATCAAAAGAAATCTGCAGTAGCAGTTCTTATATCAGACAAAATAGACTTTAAAATAAAGACTATTACAAGAGACAAAGAAGGACACTGCATAATGATCAAGGGATCAATTCAAGAAGAAGAAACAGAAATTGTAAATATTTATGCACCCAACATAGGAGCACCTCAATACATAAGACAAATGCTGACAGCCATAAAAGGGGAAATCAACAGTAACACATTCATACTAGGGGACTTTAACACCCCACTTTCACCAGTGGACAGATCATCCAAAATGAAAATAAATAAGGAAACACAAGCTTTAAATGATACATTAAACAAGATGGGCTTAATTGATATTTATAGGACACTCCATCTAAAAACAACAGAATACACATTTTTCTCAAGTGCTCATGGAACATTCTCCAGGATAGATCATATCTTGGGTCACAAATCAAGCCTTGGTAAATTTAAGAAAATTGAAATTGTATCAAGTGTCTTTTCCGACCACAACACTATGAGACTAGATATCAATACATGAAAAGATCTGTAAAAAATAGAAACACATGGAGGCTAAACAATACACTACTTAATAACGAAGTGATCACTGAAGAAATCAAAGAGGAAATCAAAAAATATCTAGAAACAAATGACAATGGAGACACAATGACCGAAAACCTCTGGGATGAAGCAAAAGCATTTCTAAGAGGGAAATTTATAGCAATACAATCCTACCTCAAGAAACAGGTAATATCTCAAATAAACAACCTAACCAGGCACCAAAACCAGTTAGAGAAAAAAGAACCAAAAAAAAACCTAAAGTTAGTAGAAGGAAAGAAATCATAAAGGTCAGATCAGAAAAAAATGAAAAAGAAATGAAGGAAATGATAGTAAAGATCAATAAAACTAAAAGCTGGTTATTTGAGAAGATAAGCAAAATTGATAAACCATTAGCCAGACTAATCAAGAAATAAAAGGAGAAGACGCAAAACAATAGAATTGGAAATGAAAAAGGAGAAGTAACAACTGACTCTGCAGAAATACAAAGAATCATGAGAGATTAGTACAAGCAAATCTATACCAATAAAATGGACAACCTGGAAGAAATGGAGAAATTCTTAGAAATGCTCCACCTTCCAAGACTGAACCAGGAAGAAATAGAAAATATGAACAGACCAATCACAAGCACTGAAATTGAAACTGTGATTAAAAATCTTCCAACAAACAAGCCCAGGACCAGATGGCTTCACAGGCGAATTCTATCAAACATTTAGAGAAGAGCTAACACCAATCCTTCTCAAACACTTCCAAAATAGAGCAGAGGGAGGATCACTCCCAAACTCATTCTACAAGGCCACCATCACCCTGATACCAAAATCAGACAAAGATGTCACAAAGAAAGAAAACTACAGGCCAATATCACTGACGAACATAGATGCAAATATCCTCAACAAAATACTAGCAACCAGCACATTAAAAAGATCATACACCATGATCAAGTGGGGTTTAACCCAGGAATACAAGGATTCTTCAAGATATGCAAATCAATCAATGTGATACACCATATTATCAAATAGAAGGAGAAAAACTATATGATCATCTCATTAGATGCAGAAAAAGCTTTTGACAAAATTCAACACCCATTTATGATAAAAACCCTGCAGAAAGTAGGCATAGAGGGAACTTTCCTCAATATAATAAAGGCCATATATGATAAACCCACAGCCAACATCATCCTCAGTGGTGAAAAACTGAAAGCATTTCCACTAATACCAGGAACAAGACAAGGTTGCCCACTCTCTCCACTAGTATTCAACATAGTTTTGGAAATTTTCGCCACAGCAATCATAGAAGAAAAATAAATAAAAGGAATCCAAATCGGAAAAGAAGTAAAGCTGTCACTGTTTGTATATGACATGTACTATACATAGAGAATCCGAAAGATGCTACCAGAAAATTACTAGAGCTAATCAATGAATTTGGTAAAGTAGCAGGATACAAAATTAATGCACAGAAATCTCTAGCATTCCTATACATTAATGATGAAAAATCCAAAAGTGAAATTAAGAAAACACTCCCATTTACCATTGCAACAGAAAGAATAAAATACCTAAGAATAAACCTACCAAAGGAGACAAAACACCTGTATACAGAAAATTATAGACACTGATGAAAGAAGTTATAGACACTGATGAAAGAAGATACCATCTATTTGGTATCTCTCCAAATAGACGGAGAGATATACCATGTTCTTGGATTGGAAGAATCAACATTGTGAAAATGACTCTACTACCCAAAGCAATCTACAGATTCAATCCAATCCCTATCAAACTACCACTGGTATTTTTCACAGAACTAGAACAAAAAATTTCACAATTTCTACAGAAACACAAAAGACCCTGAATAGCCAATCTTTAGAAAGAAAAACGGAGCTTGAGGATCAGGCCCCCTGACTTTAGACCATACTACAAAGCTACAGTAATCAAGACAGTATGGTACTGGCACAAAAACAGAAATATAGACCAATGGAACAGGATAGAAATCCCAGAGATAAACCCATGAACATATGGTCACCTTATCTTTGATAAAGGAGGCAAGACTATACAGTGGAGAAAAGACAGTCTCTTCAGTAATTGGTGCTGGGAAAACTGGAGAGCTCCATGTAAAAGAATATTAGAACACTCCCTAACGCCACACACAAAAATAAACTCAAAATGGATTAAAGACATAAATATAAAGCCAAACACTCTAAAACTCGCAGAAGAAAACAGAGGCAGAACACTCTATGCCATAAATAACAGTAAGATTCTTTTTGACCCACCTCCTAGAGAAATGGAAATAAAAACAAAAATAAACAAATGGGATCTAATAAAACTTAAAAGCTTTTGCACAGCAAAGGAAACCATAAACGGGACGAAAAGACAACCCTCAGAATGGGAGAAAATATTTTCAAATTAAGCAACTGACAATGGATTCAACTCCAAAATTTACAAGCAGCTCATGCAGCTCAATATCAAAAAAACAAACAACCCAATCCAAAAATGGACAGAAGACCTAAATAGACATTTCTCCAAAGAAGATATACAGATGGCCAACAAACACATGAAAGAATGCTCAACATCATTAATCATTAGAGAAATGCAAATCAAAACTACAATGAGATATCATCTCATGCCGGTCAAAATGGCCATCATCAAAAAATCTCCAAACAATAAATGCTGGAGAGGGTGTGGAGAAAAGGCAACCCTCTTGCACTGTTGATGGGAACATAAATTGATACAGCCACTATGGAGAACAGTATGGATGTTTCTTAAAAAACTAAAAATAGAACTACTATACGACCCAGCTATCCCACTTCTGGGCATATACCCTGAGAAAACCATAATTCCAAAAGAATCATGTACCAAAATGTTCATTGCAACTCTGTTTACAATAGCCAGGACATGGAAACAACCTAAGTGTCCATAAACAGAGGATTGGTTAAAGAGGATGTGACACATATATAGTGGAATATTATTCAGCCATAAAAAGTAATTAAATTGAGTTATTTGTAGTGAGGTGGATGGACCTAGAGTCTGTCATACAGAGTGAAGTAAGTCAGAAAGAGAAAAACAAATACCATATGCTAACACATATATATGGAATCTAAGAAAAAAGGAAAAGGTCATGAAGAACCAAGGACAAGACAGGAATAAAGACAGACCTACTAGAACATGGACTTGAGGATATGGGGAGGGGGAAGGGTAAGCTGGGACAAAGGAAGAGAGTGGCATGGACATGTATACACATACCAAACGTAAAGTAGGTAGCTAGTGGGAAGCAGCCACATAGCACAGGGAGATCAGCTCGGTGCTTTGTGACCACCTAGAGGGGTGGGATATGGAGGGTGGGAGGGAAGGAGACACAAGAGGGAAGAGATATGGGAACATATATATATGTATAACTGATTCACTCTGTTATAAAGCAGAAAGTAAAACACCATTGTAAACCAATTATACCCCAATAAAGATGTAGAAAAAGTAAAATAAAACATAAAAATCAATTTCCTTTAAAAAATAAAATAACATAAAAATAAAACCAAATTATAGTCAAGCAGGCTAGAGGGAAGACTTGATGAGCTTATCATTCTTTCTATGGTAAATATTAAAAAAATCATTTTTCTATGAAGAATTAATGAGTATGTAGCCAAAAATGTAGGAAAAAACGTACCCAGAAGTGAATCAGTTAATTAATAAAAATATTATCCATTTTTCTTATTTTGTAATGTTTGTAGTTTGTCAGGTTTTTTAAAATATCTGAAATTTGTGTGGTTTCATTTCTCATTCTAAGTAAATGGTAGCTGTTAACCTAATTTCTTATTTTTTATTAAGGAGGCTACTCAAATTCTGAAAGCTTCTGGTTCCCCAAATATGATATGACTCTGTAGATGCAAATTATCTTAAAGTTTTAGAGATGAACTTTATGGAGGTATAATTTATATATAATAAAATGTATACATTTTATGTGTAGAGTTTGATACTGTTTGAAAAGTGTAAATAGCCATTTAGCCACCACCACAATCAAGATATAGAATATTTTATTCACCTCAAAAAGTGTCCTTGTGTCCCTTCTCAGTCAATACTACTATTTACCCCCATCTCTAGGCAACCACTGATATGATTTCTATCACTGTAGATTAGACTTGTCTTTTCTAAAGTTTCATATAAATTGAATCATACAGTATGTATTCTTTTTTTGTCTGGCTTCTTTTGCTCAGGTAAACATTTTTGATGTTCATCCACGATGCTACAAGAATCAATAGTTAATTCCTTCTTATTGCTGAGTAGTATTTCTTTACAGACATTTGGGTTATGCCCAGTTTTTTCTATTATGGATAAAGTGCTATTCATATACATATCTTTATGTAGACATATGTTTTTATTTCTTTTGAGTAAATAACTAGAAGTGGAATTGCTGGGCCATATGGTCAGTATTATATATATGTAGAATTTTAACTTTTAATTATTTTATGGTGCTCATTATGATCTAGCTCAAATTTTCATTTATTCATTCAATAAATACTTATTGAATGCACTGTGCAAAACACCAGGGGGTCACAGGTGAATGTAAAAAAAACCTGCACACAGAAAAAAAGTGCAAAAACTTCAAAGGAGGAATTTCTCAGGATTGGTGGTCAGGAAAGACATAAACTGAATCTTAAAGGAGATATGGGAGTACATCAGGCACGTTTTGGGGTGAGGACACAGTAGTTAGAAGAATTTCCATGTGCAAAGGCAGTGTATAGATATACCATATAGCACAGTATATATGGGAAACTGTCAGTGTTGCAGTATTACAGGGAGGGGAAAAGTTAGATGAAGATATAAATGAAGTTAGAGAAGAAAGTTGCGCAGATCAGGGAAAACCCTCAGTGCTAGGGAAACTTTTATTTTTTCTTTGTGAGGTCTCATCTCACCCATTGTACAGCTAATCACTTCTTTCCTGTGATTGCATCACATTTGTAGCATGGTTCTCTTTACCATATTGTATGATCTTTACGTATCTGTCTCCTCCACTCGGTTCCTAGATGGTGTCTTTGCTATCTTCAGTGTGTGACACAATGCTTGGCACTTATTAGGGCCTTAGAAAATTACAGTTTATGCAAGAATGAATGAGCAAATGAGAATGCATGGAATGGCCTGAATTATCTGCCACTGAACACGTTCAGAAAAATTTCATTTTTACCAAGACCTATGAAACATCTTTTGTGAAGACACATTAAAAATATCTATTTATTTCTCCACTGAAGCAAGGTCATGCATATAATCTTCTTATGATTTTGATTTATTAATTTCAATTTTCTCTACGATCAATACTGATTTCATGGCCTCATTGACTTTGGAGTGATTTGCATGGATGGCTAAGATAGTTGAAAAGAATGAGTCAACTGTGCTGCAAATTCCTTAATTTTGTAGTAAAATTGGCCTTAAACTTGTAGCACTGAAAAAAAAAAACAACACTTTGCTTAAAAGAAGCTAGAAATCTTTATAAATCATGAGCTATCCATTCTTTTGGCCATAAATTGATGCTGTATTTTCTAATGAGAGTTTTCATTTGTTCCAGAACTCATAAAAATTCTATTATCTTTGGTAGTGTATATATATGTCCATGCCACTCTCTCACTTTGTCCCAGCTTTATGATCTTGATTTAGGCAGAGTTCAACCTTATTTACTAAAAGTGTAAGTTTTGGCAATTTGTTTTAATAATAAATACTATTTATTTCATTGCTCATTAACTTTGGTAATGACAAAATAAATACAGAGTGGGAGAGAAAGGCATTCTGGAAAATAAAGAAAACGGTTTAGAAAAATAGAATGAAAACAGAACCAATTAAGGAGATTTGGGGTATTCTGAATTATTAATGAATTAAAATTAGAGCAGTCATATAGTCACCTAAACTTAGGTACTTTTTAGAGTTTTGAAAGGGACACAGTAAATAACCATGCCAGGACAATAGGTGATATGTGAACAGTTCCAAAGTACTCTTTCCAAATCTTTTCTTTCAGATTGTTATCACTACTTATAACTGGCATATAAAGTGCTAATTAGTAGATCTAGGATTATCTCTAGCTCTTTAATTTTTTTTTAAGTTCCCTACAATCACTTTTCTTAATGGGATGGCCATTGTAGTACAACAAGGAAGAAATTATTTTTCAAACTGCTATGGAAGTATTAAGAAAGGTATTGACCTCAGGGGATAGTTGATATGAAAGGATAAGGGTCAGTGGATGACTGAGTGTTTTTTCATCAAATTATACTCTCTTTTGATAATGAATGAAGCACATCTCAATCTTTCTCAGGTGTGGATGCATTCATTCTTTAATTTTGCATACTATAAACATTGACTGTGACCCACACCTGCTCTGTGGGCTGCTGGGAATACAACAGTGAACCAGATATAGTCACTGACCCTACAAGGCTAAGAATGCAGATGGATAGTGAGGTGGATATTAGTGAGAATAACTTTTGGGGGTATGATTCTGAAGTTATTTCTTGGAAGAAGTTCAAAAATTATTTAACAATGTTCACATAGCTGATTAATTGTGGAGAATTACAAAGGATAATTAGGAAAAACAATGCCTATTTAAATGCACATGATCTCTTATGCTTGCTGTTTGACTTTATTAAGAATGCTTATCTTTCTTATTTTCCTAACTTCCAAGCATAAATCGGCTTGTTTTGGGAAAACCCTTTGATATTCCTTAACATTTTTATATATTTTGGACTCAATTTGTAATCTTTTTAAAATTTTTTATTTTCTTATTTATTTTTTTAATTTACAGAATTCTTTATTATTGAAAATTTAATTAAGACTAAAATTTTAACATTATGGGAAGGGTTAAATACACTTAATCTGTAGTATAATGATAAAAAATGTGAAGATAGGAAATAAAATTAATATTTTATTATCAATGTAAAGTAGAAAAACTGAATTCCAAATTATACATACTATACACAACTATGTAAACAAATAAGAAATACAGAGGAAAGACCTGTAGAAATACATTAAAATATTAATAATAGTTATCTTTGAGTGGTAAGATTTTGTCTTTTTTATTTCTGTGAATTTTTGTTTTGAAGGTCTTAAAGGTTTTAATAATCATTCATTCCACCATAAAGAATTTTTACATAAAATAATTTATCCATGACTTTGTTACCCCCAGGAATATAGGTGTATACCATGTATCTCTTTAAGTATTTTCTTTTTTTTTTAACATCTTTATTGGAGTATAATTGCTTTACAATGGTGTGTTAGTTTCTGCTTTATAACAAAGTGAATCAGCTATACATATACATATGTTCCCATATCTCTTCCCTCTTGCATCTCCCTCCCTCCCCCCCTCCCTATCCCACCCCTCTAGGTGGTCACAAAGCACCGAGCTGATCTCCCTGTGCTATGCGGCTGCTTCCCACTAGCTATCTATTTTACGTTTGGTAGTGTATATATGTCCATGCCACTCTCTTCCTTTGTCACAGCTTACCCTTCCACCTCCTCGTATCCTCAAGTCCATGCTCTAGTAGGTCTGTGTCTTTATTCTGTCTTGCCCCTAGGTTCTTCATGACCTTTCTTTTTTTTCTTAGATTCCATATATATGTGTTAGCATACAGTATTTGTTTTTCTTTTTCTGACTTACTTCACTCTGTATGACAGACTCTAGGTCTATCCACCTCACTACAAATAACTCAATTTCATTTCTTTTTATGGCTGAGTAATATTCCATTGTATATATGTGCCACATCTTCTTTATCCATTCATCCGATGATGGACACTTAGGTTGCTTCCATCTCCTAGCTATTGTAAATAGAGCTGCAATGAACATTTTGGTACATGATTCTTTTTGAATTATAGTTTTCTCAGGGTATATGCCCAGTAGTGGGATTGCTGGGTCATATGGTAGTTCTATTTGTAGTTTTTTAAGGAAACTCCATACTGTTTTCCATAGTGGCTGTATCAATTTACATTCTCACCAACAGTGCAAGAGTGTTCCCTTTTCTACACAACCTCTCCAGTATTTATTGTTTGTAGATTTTTTGATGCTGTCCATTCTGACGGTGTGAGATGATAACTTACTGTAGCTTTGATTTGCATTTCTCTAATGATGATGTTGACCATTCTTTCATGTTTTTGTTGGCCATCTGTATATGTTCTTTGGAGAAATGTCTATTTAGGTATTCTACCCATTTTTGGATTGGGTTGTTTGTTTTTTTGTTATTGAGCTGCATGAGCTTCTTGTAAATTTGGGAGATTAATCCTTTGTCAGTTGCTTCATTTGCGAATATATTCTCCCATTCTGAGGGTGGTCTTTTGGTCTAGTTTAGGTTTTCCTTCACTGTGCAGAAATTTTTAAGATTCATAAAGTCCCATTTGTTTATTTTTGTTTTTATTTCCATTTCTCTAGAAGGTGGATCAAAAAGGATCTTGCTGTGATTTATGTAATAGGGTGTTCTGCCTATGATTTCCTCTAAGGGTTTGATAGTTTCTGGCCTTGTATTTAGGTCTTTAATCCATTTTGAGCTTATTTTTTTGTATGGTATTAGGGAGTGATCTAATCTCATACTTTTAGATGTACCTGTCCAGTTTTCCCAGCACCACTTATTGAAGAGGCTGTCTTTTCTCCACTGTATATTCTTGCCTCCTTTTCCAAAGATAAGGTGACCATATGCGTGTGGGTTTATCTCTGGGTTTTCTATCTTGTTCCATTGATCTATATTTCTGTATTTGTGCCAGTACCATACTGTCTTGATTACTGTAGTTTTGTAGTATAGTCTGAAGTCTGGGAGCCTGATTCCTCCAGCTCCATTTTTTGTTCTCAAGATTGCTTTGGCTATTCGGGGTCTTTTGTGTTTCCATACAAATTGTGAAATTTTTTGTTCTAGTTCTGTGAAAAATGCCATTGGTCATTTGATAGGGATTGCATTGAATCTTTAGATTGCTTTCAGTAGTAGAGTCATTTTCACAATGTTGATTCTTCCAATCCAAGAACATGGTATATCTCTCCATCTATTTGTATCATATTTAATTGCTTTCATCAGTGTCTTATAATTTTCTGCATAAAGGTGTTTTGTCTCCTTAGGTAGGTATATTCCTAGATATTTTATTGCTTTTGTTGCAGTGGTAAAAGGGAGTGTTTTCTTA
Source organism: Stenella coeruleoalba (assembly GCF_951394435.1). Lineage (NCBI taxonomy): Eukaryota > Metazoa > Chordata > Mammalia > Artiodactyla > Delphinidae > Stenella > Stenella coeruleoalba. The sequence goes on from NC_137154.1 coordinate 71,881,174, forward strand.
ATTTCACTTTCAGATTTTTCATCAATAGTGTATAGGAATGCCAGAGATTTCTGTGCATTAATATTGTATCCTGCTACTTTACCAAATTCATTGATTAGCTCTAGTAGTTTTTTGGTAGCATCTTTGGGATTCTCTATGTATAGTATCATGTCATCTGCAAAGAGTGACAGCTTTACTTCTTTTCCAATCTGGATTGCTTTTATTTATTTTTCTTGTCTGACTGCTGTGGCTAAGAATTCCAAAATTATGTTGAATAATAGTGGTGAGAGTGGACAACCTTGTCTTTTTCCTCATCTTAGTGGAAATGGTGATCTTTTCACCATTGAGGACGATGTTGGTGGTGGGTTTGTCATATATGGCCTTTATCATGTTGAGGAAAGTTCCCTATATGCCTACTTTCTGCAGGGTTTTTATCATAAATGGGTGTTGAGGTTTGTCGAAAGCTTTTTCTGCATCTACTGAGATGATCATATGGTTTTTCTCCTTCAATTTGTTAACATTGTGTATCACAATGATTGATTTGCGTATATTGAAGAATCCTTTCATTCCTGGAATAAACCCCACTTGATCATGGTGTATGATCCTTTTAATGTGCTGTTGGATTCTGTTTGCTAGTATTTTGTTTGAGGATCCTTACAACTATGTTCATCAGTGATATTAGCCTGTAGTTTTCTTTCTTTGTGAAATCTTTGTCTGGTTTTGGTGGCTTCATAGAATGAGTTTGGGAGTGTTCCTCCCTCTGCTATATTTTGGAAGAGTTTGAGAAGGATTGGTGTTAGCTCTTCTCTAAATGTTTGGTAGAATTCGCCTGTGAAGCCATCTGGTCCTGGACTTTTGTTTGTTTGAAGATTTTTAAACACAGTCTCAATTTCAGTGCTTGTGATTGGTCTGTTCATATTTTCTATTTCTTCTTGGTTCAATCTTGGCAGGTTGTGCATTTCTAAGAATCTTTTCATTTCTTCCACATTGTCAATTTTATTGGCATAGAGTTGCTTGCAGTAATCTCTCATAATCTTTTGTATTTCTGCAGTGTCAGTTGTTACTCCTCCTATTTCATTTCTAATTCTATTGATTTGAGTCTTCTCTCTTTTTTTCTTGATGAGTCGGGCTAATGGTTTATCAATTTTGTTTATCTTCTCAAAGAAGTAGCTTTTAATTTTATTGGTCTTTGCTATCGTTTCCTTCATTTCTTTTCCATTTATTTCTGATCTGATCTTTATGATTTCTTTCCTTCTGGTAACTTTGGGGATTTTTGTTCTTCTTTCTCTAATTACTTTAGGTAAAAGGTTAGGTTGTTTATTTGAGATGTTTTCTGTTTCTTAAGGTAGGATTGTATTGCTATAGACTTCCCTCTTAGAACTGCTATTGCTGCATTCCATAGGTTTTGGGTCATCGTGTCTCCATTGTCATTTGTTTCTAGATATTTTTTGATTTCCTCTTTGATTTCTTCAGTGATCTCTTCATTATTAAGTAGTGTATTGCTTAGCCTCCATGTGTTTGTATTTTTTACAGATCTTTTCCTGTAATTGATATCTAGTCTCATAGCATTGTGGCTGGAAAAGATACTTGATGCAATTTTGATTTTCTTAAATTTACCAATGCTTGATTTGTGACACAAGGTGTGATCTACCCCTGAGAATGTTCCATGAGCACTTGAGATAAATGTGTATTCTGTTGTTTATGGATGGAATGTCCTATAAATATCAATTAAGTCCATCTTGTTTAATGTATCATTTAAAGCTTGTGTTTTCTTATTTATTTTCATTTTGGACAATCTATCCATTGGTGAAAGTGGGGTGTTAAAGTCCCTTATTATGAATGTGTTACTGTCGATTTCCCCTTTTATGGCTGTTAGTATTTGCCTTATGTATTGAGCTGTTCCTATGTTGCATGCATAAATATTTACAATTGTTATATGTTCTTCTTGAATTGATCCCTTGATCATTATGCAGTGTCCTTGTCTCTTGTAATAGTCTTTATTTTAAAGTCTATTTTGTATGATATGAGAATTGCTACTCCAGCTTTCTTTTGATTTCCATATGCATGGAATATCTTTTTCCATCCCAGCACTTTCAGTCAGTATGTGTCCCTAGGTCTGAAGTGGGTCTCTTGTAGACAGCTTATATATGGGTCTTGTTTTTATATCCATTCACCCAGTCTGTGTCTTTTGGTGGGAGCACTTAATCCATTTACCTTTAGTGTAATATTGATATGTATGTTCCTATTCCCATTTTCTTAATTGTTTTGGGTTTGTTATTGTAGGTCTTTTCCTTCTCTTGTGTTTCTTGCCTAGAGAAGTTCCTTTAGCATTTGTAGTAAAGCTCGTTTGGTAGTGCTGAAGTCTCTCAGCTTTTGCTTGTCTATAAATGTTTTAATTTCTCATCAAATCTGAATGAGATCCTTGCTGGGTAGAGTAATCTTGGTTGTAGGTTTTTCTCCTTCATCACTTCAAATATGTCCTGGCAGTCCCTTCTGGCTTGCAGAGTTTCTGCTGAAAGATCAGCTATTAATGTTATGGGGATTCCCTTGTGTGTTATTTGTTATTTTACCCTTGCTGCTTTTAATATGTTTTCTTTGTATTTAATTTTTGACAGTTTGATTAATATGTGTCTTGGCATGTTTCTCCTTGGATTTATCCTGTATGGGACTCTCTGTGCTTTCTGGACTTGATTAATTATTTCCTTTCCCATATTAGGGAATTTTTCAACTATAATCTCTTCAAATATTTTCTCAGTCCCTTTCTTTTTCTCTTCTTCTGGGACCCCTATAATTCGAATGGTGGTGTGTTTAATGTTGTCCCAGAAGTCTCTGAGACTATCCTCAGTTCTTTTCATTCTTTTTTCTTTATTGTGCTCTGTGGTAGTTATTTCCACTATTGTATCTTCCAGGTCACTTATCCGTTCTTCTGCCTCAGTTATTCTGCTATTGATTCCTTCTAGGTTATTTTTAATTTCATTTACTGTGTTGTTCATTATTGCTTGTTTCCTCTTTAGTACTTCTATGTCCTTGTTAAATATTTCTTGTGTTTTCTTTATTCTATTTCCAAAATTTTGGATCATCTTTACTGTCATTATTCTGAATTCTTTTTCAGGTAGACTACCTATTTCCACTTCATTTGTTAGGTCTGGTGGGTTTTTACCTTGCTCGTTCATCTGTTGTGTGTTTTTCTGTCTTCTCATTTTGCTTATCTTATTGTGTTTGGGGTCTCCATTTTGCAGGCTGCAGGTTCATGGTTCCCATTGTTTTTGGTGTCTGTCCCCAGTGGCTAAAGTTGGGTCAGTGGGTTGTGTAGGCTTCCTGGTGGAGGGGACTAGTGTCTGTGCTCTGGTGGATGAGGCTGGATCTTGTCTTTCTGGTGGGCAGGTCCACGTCTGGTGGTGTGTTTTGGGGTGTCTGTGGCCTTATTATGATTTTAGGCAGCCTCTCTGCTAATGGATGGTGTTGTGTTCCTGTCTTGCTAGTTGCTTGTCATAGGGTGTCCAGCACTGTAGCTTGCTGGTCATTGAGTGAAGCTGGGTCTTGGCGTTGAGATGGAGATCTCTGAGAGATTTTCACCATTTGATATTGCGTGGAGCTGCGAGGTCTCTTGTGGACCAGTGTCCTGAAGTTGGCTCTCCCACGTCATAGGCACAGCACTGACACCTGGTTGGAGCACCAAGAGACTTTCATCCACATGGCTCAGAATAAAAGGGAGAAAAAGTAGAAAGAAGGAAAGAAAGAGGATAAAATAAAATAAAATAAAGTTATTAAAATAATAAATATTTATTAAGAAAAACAATTTTTTAAAAAGGAAAAAAAAAAAACTAAAAAAAAAATACCCCAGATGGACGGAACCCTAGGACAAATGGTGAAAGCAAAGCTATACAGACATAATCTCACACAGAAGCATACACATACACACTCACATAAAGGAGAAAAGGGGAAAAAATAATATATCTTGCTCTTGAAGTCCACCTCCTTAATTTGGGATGACTCGTTGTCTATTCAGGCATTCCACAGATGCAGGGTACCTCAAGTTGATTGTGTAGATTTAATCTGCTGCTCCTGAGGCTGCTGGGAGAGATTTTCCTCTTTGTTCACACAGCTCCCAGGGTTCAGCTTTGGATTTGGCCCTGCCTCTGCGTGTAGGTCGTCTGAGGGCATCTGTTCTTTGCTTGGACAGGATGGGGTTACAGGAGCAGCTGATTCAGGGGCTCTGGCTCACTCAGGCTGGGGGGAGCGTGGGGTATGGTGTGCAGGGTGAGCCTGCAGCGGCAGAGGCCGGCATGACGTTGCACCAGCCTGTGGCGCGCCATGCGTTCTCCCAGAGAAGTTGTCCCTGGATCACGAGACCCTGGCAGTGGCGGGCTGCACAGGCTCCCGGGAGGGGAGGTGGCTAGAGTGACCTGTACTCGCACACAGGCTTCTTGGTGGCGGCAGCAGCAGCCTTAGCATCTCATGCCCGTCTCTGGGGTCCGCGTTGTTAGCCACGGCTTGCGCCGTCTCTGGAGCTCCTTTAAGCAGAGCTCTTAATCCCCTCTCCTCGCGCACCAGGAAACAAAGAGGGAAGAAAAAGTCTCTTGTCTCTTCGGCAGCTCCTGAGTTTTCCCGGACTTCCTCCCGGCTAGCCGTGGTGCACTAACCCCTTCAGGCTGTGTTCACGCCGCCAGTTCTCTCCCTGCGATACGACAGAAGCCGAAGCCCAAGTCTCACTTCCCAGCACCCCCCCACCCCCACCCCTGGCCTCGGCAGGTGAGCAGACAAGCCTCTCGGGCTGGTGAGTGCTGGTCAGCACCATTTCTCTGTGCAGGAACCTGTCCGCTTTGCCCTCCGCACCCCTGTTGCTGTGCTCTCCTCCGCGGCTCTGAATCTTCCCCCCTCCACCACCCGCAGTCTCCGCCTGCGAAGGGGCTTCCTAGTGTGTGGAAACCTTTCCTCCTTCAAGGCTCTCTCCTACTGGTGCAGGTTCCTTCCCTATTCTTTTGTCTCTGTTTTTTATTTTGCCCTACCCAGGTACGTGGGGAGTTTCTTGCCTTTTGGGAGGTTTGAGGTCTTCTGCCAGCGTTCAGTAGATGTTCTGTAGGAGTCCTTCCACATAGAGATGTATTTCTGATGTATCTGTGGGGAGGAAGGTGATCTCTGCATCTTACTCTAACGCCATCTTCCCGGCCCCCTCCTCTGAGTTTGTAATCTTGATCTTGCTTTTGAAATATTTAAAATATAAGTCTTAGAATCTCTTTTTAAAAAGCAATTTGAGTTTTATTGATCTGAGATTAGAATGCACAGTCACGTAAATGAATTTTGGTAATAAATGTTTCAAAATTAGGTGGCTTGAGAGTTATTAAAGGCAAAAATTGAGTTCTAGAATAAATCTGTTGTGAGATTAAAGAAGGCAATTGTAATATTTTGGCTTTGTATGTTTGGTGAGAATGCATTTTTTTGTGTGTTGTTCTTTTACCTTGCTCACTTTTGTACAAAAATAGAAACATATTGAGGTTTTATTCCTTCAACACACACTTATAGAAAATAATTCCTCCCTTTAGCTTGTGTTTTATGAGAGAAGCGAGACATGCAAAAAAATAACTTGTATACAGCATTTTACCAGCAAGTATAATGGTTAAATGGGGGGAATTCTAGTGTCTTTAAGTCCCAGGTTAGAGTATTAATCTGCCAACCCATGTAACCTTGATAATTTATTTAACCTCCTCTCACTTCATTTATCTTTAAACTGTGTGTTTTACTGGTAAATACTTCATGAGGTGTTTAGGAGAATTAAATGATTCATAAAAGTGTTTAGCCCAATACCTGGTACTCTAAAGTGCTCAGAGGATGCTAGGGATTACGATATCATCAGTGTACACAGTTAGATTTCACAGGAGGGAGTGGTTAACTGTACTGGAAAGGTGGCTTTAAGAAATAGTTCATAAAAGGAGGACACAACGTTTAATGTCCTGAATCTATTAGAGATCGTCACTGTTTTTAGGAACTAATATTCATGAAACTGCTTGATGATGCTATTAAACATTCTTTTAGGTGATTCTGAAATATGAAACTGTCCAGTAAACCATCTCTGATTTGCTTTTCTGTAGGTGATTACAGCACTCTTCCTGCAGTAACCTCTGTCTAGGTGCGCTATATTCCTAAGGTACCAGCGATTCCTCATGAATGAGTAGCTAAGAACACAGCCCTTGACCTTCCTTGGAGGAAGACTTACAAACAGGCAGAAAGAAGGGCAAGGAGATGGAGACACCTTACTGATGGCAAGGGAGAAAGTTTATAGAGTGTGCAGGATGTTGGCCTGTTTGACCTCAGATCCATTCCCTGCATTTCCCTGTTTTGATCTGACCACTGCAAACTACATTTCTCAGGCTTCCTTGTATTGCTTTCCAACTGGGCTTTCCATTGGGAATAACTGGTGAAGATCCATATCAACATGTAATGGTTTTAAGAGTCTTAATTTATCACTATCACAGTTGATGGAATGTACAATTTGACTAGTATTATTTATAGTATATAGATACTTTCAAAGCAATTAGGGAAGCAAGATGATGTTATTTGTAGTATCCTAGTAGCTGGAATATAACTAAGGCTGCTTTCACATAGCTGAATGCCTTGGACAAGTTATTTCACAGCACTCTTCTCCTTTCCCTCTTTTATAAAATGAGGGGCAAGAGGATATCTTGTTGCTTTGTATTCCCTTAGTGCTTAGCATAGTGCTTCAGAAAGAGTAGGGTATCAATATTTTTGTTAAAGAGAAGTCAGAACCATTCATCTGTACATGTGCTGGCCTTTTACTTTCTTTCTTTTATCTGTTTCTTTCTTCATAAGACAGGAAAGAAGAAGTAATGTAGGAGTGAATATGAACTGATTGTGTAGCAGGGAAGAAAAACTCAACCTATTTGCTGGTTTTCTTATTTTTATGTCATTCAAATGCATGTCATTACTACTTTTCTTATAACAGCTGCAGTAGCCCCATGGATAATTCATCCTTGGTGGTAACTTTATCTATTCCATTTACTCTTCCAGTGTCTAGACTCCCAAATTCTTATTTTTACTTTTGCCTCTCCCATCCCTGTCTCATGCTCTACTCACACCAGTTTCCTTTTTTCGCCTTTAAACACTCCATATGATTTCATTTGTCTTTGATTTTGCCTAGGCAGGTCCCTCATCTTCCTCAGACGCCAGCTCCTTCATGATCTTTCTTAAATGTTCCATCACAAGAATTAGTTGTTTTTTTGTTTGTATCTTTTTACGAACTCATCACACTGAATTGCAATGTGTGATGCTCTAGATCTGTGAGCATCTTGAGAGCACGGACCATTTTTACTAATCTTCTTATCTTCAATACCTGGCACTTTTTAAAATATTCAATAAATGAATATTAAATTACTAGTTCATTCTGTCTTGTCTTATATTTAATAACTTATATTTCTACCTCATTTACTAGATTGTGAGCTCTTTGAGGGAGGGATACCAGGAAAACTGACACTTTCACTTAATTCTGTTCTGGATTCTGGATTTTCACTACACCCCTGGTAATATATTACTTGGCAGTATTAGGAGTTCAGCAAACTTTGATTGAATATAGAAAAACTGGGGAGCTTAATCCTGGAAGAAAGTTAAGAAAATAGTCCAGTGTGAAATATAACATATTTTTATATAGGTTTCTGTCCCCAGTTCCGGGCACAGAGCTCCTAAAATCCTTGTAATTTCCTATGTGATAAGGTCACTAGGAGCATGTTTTGCTCTTAATGTTTGGTCTTTGACTCTGGTTCCTGACACAGAGTTTCTTAACCCCTTGGAATTTTCTGGGTGACAGGAATGTCTTTTGTTCTAATGAGGTGATGGTTGGTAGGCTCTTGTGTGGGGGCTGGTCATCAGAAATATCAAGCCATGATTGGAAGCTTGGAACTTTCAGTCCCACTACCCATCCTCAAGGAAGGGGAGAATGGCTGAAGACTGAGTTAATGACCAATCATGCCTACACGATGAAGCCAAAGAATGCAATTTGTGGAACTTCCAGGTTGGTGAACACATCCAAGTGCCGGGAGGATGATGTATCCCAATTCCATGGATACAGCTTCTCCCATGTTCAGGACAATTCTGGACTTTGTCCTATGTATCTCTTCACCTGGCTGTTCATCCATATCCTTTATAATATCCTTTATTATATAATAAACCAGTAAGTGTAAGTAATTATTTCCACAAGTTCTTTGAGCTATTCTGGCAAATGATCAAACTTGAGGAGGGGGTCATGGGAACCCTGATTTAGAGGTGGTCATTCAGAAGTGCAGGTGACAACCTGGGGCTTGGGCTTGGCATCTGAAATGGGAGGAGACTTGGGTGACTGAGCCTTCTTATACTAACTCCAGGTAGATAGTGTCAGAACTGAATTGTAGGACAATTCAGCTATTGTTGTAGGACACACATCTATTGTTGGAAAATTGGTTGATGTGGGGGGAAAATCCCACACATTTGGTGTCAGGAGTACTGTGAGTGTGACAGTCAAAGTAAAACAGGGAGTTTTTTTCTAAGACATCAGTACATTGTTCAGCCCTTGGAGAAAACTATTTTCAATCAGATGCTTCAGAAAGACAATAAGTCACAGAACTGTACTGGCCAATGATGGTTTCCAGTTTATAAACAGAATAATCTGGAGATATACAAAATAAAATGAGGGCTGCTATTTCTATCATTTTAAGACCAGATAACATTGTGACATTTACTTTTAGGTTATTAATCATTTTAGCACCACTTAGACACGTATATATAACATAATTCTCAATTATGGAGCTTAAGGAAAAGCTTGCAGAAGCATCCATATATGTGTACAACTTTATCCTTATGGGGACAGTATATATATATGTGTACAACTTTATCCTTATGGGGAATTGTATCAGTTGAGATTCTTGAAGAAAACAGGTTGCACATTTGATCTGGGCAATTTAAGCAGAGTTTAACAAAGAGAGTGCTTACAAACTTGTGACCAGAGTTAAAGAAACCAACAAACGAGAGTGCAGGACCCTAGACCTAGCAACTGAGGGAGCTGTTACCAAGGAGATGAAGTGGTTACAGAATGTGGAGAGAGAGCTGTATGGGAAACACCTGTTGAAAGGAACAATGGGCTTTGGTGGAGCCTTAGCTAACTCATGCTATGTAGCAGGCAGTGAGCCAAGAAGGAGATATCTTGGTTTCACTCTCCTTTTGCCCTCTGATCTGCCAGCACCTCCTATTGGGAGCCAAAAGACATGAAGTCTATAGATTCCCAGGTATCTCAGGAACATAGAGACAAAAGAGCAGAGGGCAAATATGAGAGAACTAGTGTTGGTTCTGATTCGGGGGACTAGATCCTAGAAGAGTTCTGTTAGCTATATATTTTCCTTTGTTCCCAGAATGAGGACAAGTGTTTGAGTGGGAACATAAGAAAGCTTTTTCCTTGGATGACTCGGGTACTAATAATCACAGGATTCTCACAGATCCTAGTCTCTTGATGACTCATAACTAGATGTGAAGTTAATCCCCCAAATTTTTAAGGAGACCCTAGTAATTATAGAAATGCACTCATGGTCTTCAAAATATCAACTGTCACCAATTAATTAGAGTTAGCTCATATAATGCAGCTCATTTTCGGCTTCTGATTTATAATTTCAGTGAGCAATCAGAAAAGGACTAGAGTAATCAGGAGTTGGAACTAGAGGTAGACCTTGAAGACTGCCTCTACCCTTGTGGTTCAGAAGCGTGTGTGCTAGCTTTTCCACATAGTTTTCCAATGCCACTAACTGATTTGTATGAGGGTTTGGAGAATTAGACTAGTTACATCACACCTTTGCTTTCTCTTTTTAACTCCAACTCTGTAGCTTATTCTGAGAGAATTTATTTTCTATCCCTTTAATCATCTTCCCTGCTCTTCTTTGGACCATTTCCAATTTCTCCACATTCTTTCAAATATAGCTTAACTATTACAAAGGGCTATTCTGTAAAATTGTCACTTAAAGGAAGATTATTAAAGCATTTAAAAGTTTAAAAATGGCTACATAAATGTTAAAAAATGAAACGTTCCTGTCTAATAGTGCTGATAGTGAAACTGTAGTAAATTAAATTACATCAGGTCAGAGCAAAAACCTTGAATGAGAGTCAAGCACATCAGGACCCAAGAAAGAAATGCTTTGTTAAGAGAAAGTGATTGCAAAGAGCCAAAAATAAAACTGAAGAGAGAACTTTTCCTTGTACCAGTCACTAAAAATTCTCTTTTAAGATAAGGATCTAACTCTTTGGTTCAGAAAGTTGAGACGCTGAAATGAACACAAATCTCAAAGAAGCCCAGATCCAGATACTTTGTTTTAATAGGAAAAAATAAAGGGAAAAGTCACAAGATTCTACATGGAATAGGTTTGTTACTGTTTTATTGGAAGAAGGGAAGCTAACAAGTTTTCCAAATATTTTATATTGCAAGCAGTGTCCTAGCTGCTTTACATACTTTATTCCATTTTAAAAGTCAGTGATAAGAGGTAAGTATTTTTATTCCATTTTAATTGATTAAGATACTGACTTAGATATGATTCTAACTTGGCTTAATCCTAAAGTCTGTTTTCTACTGTGTGATGCTATAGGTAATTTTCTAGTAAAAAATTAACATGTCAGGGAAGTTCTATATTTTAATGTATAGAAAGTTTTTGTTTGTTTTGTAGGTCAAATTTTTGACAATCCATTTGTGACTTTGTGAGTTTACAATGCTCAATATTACTAAAGAAAATAATCTTCAAAAATCATTACTTTATCTGTTGAGTCTATGGCATTAAATACATATCTGCAGAGAAATAGAGAGGTTGCTTTTTAATGAAAAAGACTTGAGGAATTTCTAATGCATAATGAATGGGAAGATATGATAGAGGATATAAAAGTTCTAATTTTCCATAAGCAAGTTGATAAAATTTAGTTAATAGTGGACATACACATTAGGTAGATCTTATCCCAATTTTATCCTCAAACGTAATTAAGTCTGCTTGTAATATTTCCAACACAGGTAGCCTGACATAAACAGCATCTCATTCCTGGGTTTGGACAAACAGCTCCCTGCCTCACTTGTTTGGAAGTTATTCTTCCCATATTTATTTATCCCTTGGCAAATTCTGAAGTAAAACAAGATCTTTACCTTCTTCCCAAGCAAAGCTTTGAAACACTTAGAACACTAACTTAGATCACTGCTCTCCCAATAGATATGCCTTAAATATGTCCAATATATATTTTCAGTCCTTTAGTTTGATCCTGTTCCCCTTTCTACCTCACAAATTAGACGTTATTACTATTTTTACATGTTCACATAAGTTTGGATTTACCCATGTACTTATCAAATCTTTGCACTGTCTTGTATTCAAGATGTCATATTTAGAATTATTTTCTTTCTGCATGAATACCCTTTAGAATTTCTTGTAGTGAGGTCTGTTTTTAATAAATTCATTTAGTTTTGTTTGTGTGAAAATGTCTTCATTTCTCCATTCTAAAAAACTAGTTTAGTGTGGCATAGAATTCCAGCTGGAATTCTCTTAGTATTTTATCTCAGCACTTGGAAGATTTTTTTTTCACAAACTACCAGCTTCTATTGCTAATTTTGAAAAGTCAGGATAACTTAAGTAGAGCCACTGTGGTGGATGTTGGACCTGGGCTGGTGGGATACCAGGAGGCAGGCTGTCAGTTTCCTATGCTTAAAGGGCACCAGGAGAAACATCTGCAATGTACTTTCCTTGGAATTTCATAGCCTTATGGGTTTAAAGGACTCCATTCACCTGTGCACCTTCTCTTTCACTCAATCAAGGGAACACCCATTGTTCAATATCCTTTCACTGAGCCCCTGTAATGTTAGTTCCCTGGTTCTCTTCCAGCCCAAGGCAGAGAAAATCCCATCCCAGGCCTTTCTGTAGGAATACCAGAGAGCCTGAGGCTCTATTACATTCTCCACGTCCAACCTACCTACTGGCACCAGACACCCAGGAGAGTTTAAAGGTTCAGAAAGGCTGTTTACAATTCAGCCTGCCAGTATTCTAAAATCCTAGAATCCAGTACTGTTTAGAAGAATTGGATGAAGACTTCAGGAAGGCCTTATGATTTGTGGAACTTCTTGTCAACAGATAGACGTTAATTCAGATCAAATATCAAATTCCTTCAGAGTGCTATTTCAGTGAGCATGTCCCTCATTTCAAAATGGAATGCATGGTTGTCGTTTTGTGTTGTGTGTGTGTGAGACTTTATTCTACAGAAGGATATTTTATGTTTCTGAGGTTTTATTGTACTTGCATATAAAAGCTTTCAATGTTTTTCTTTAAGATAATGTAAAAATTATATTAATATCTATAAAATATTTGCTCGGGGCAGTGTAAAAAATGAGCTTTATGGTCATTCAGAACCAGCTCTTTATGTTGAATCTCTTTTATCAGTTGAGTGACATTAGGCAAATCTCATTTACTACATATCCTTATTTGTAAAATGGAAATAACAATAAACTACCTTTTGTGAGGATTAAAAGAACAGACTTCTGGTTTATAGTTCTGCTTGTAAGGAGCTTGGAAGTCACCATTTTGTCCTAACAACAAATGAAAAAGCTGACTGACTAAAAAATCAACAACTCTTCTTTTATCTATTAGAGAGGTGAGGATATCAGGGCTAACCATGGCCCTCAAGATTGGAGACACAGATAAGAGAATACAGGGGATCCCAGCTCACCTGAGCAGAAACTTCCAAAGAACTAGTACAGGGATAGGAAAACCAGAACTGTAATTGACAAATTGCTGAAGGCTTAGTGTTGAGAAGTCTGAGAGTTAAAAACTCCAAGGGGATGCAGTATGAGGGAGACCCCTATATTTTTGTGAGAAAATCAGGTTTTCATAGTAAATATCAGAGAAAAATCCCCTCATGCTTCTAGCAGAGGGAGGGAAAAAGGAACCATTTTGAAATGAAATATGCCAGACCACTATTTTCTTCTTAACAAGGCCTACCCTTAGGGGAATTTAGTTACCTAGAGCCTAATCTGCTGAGGTATTACCAGAGCCTAACTGACCTGGGACAAGGGAAATACCCAAGTCCAGCCCACTCCAGCCATCCTCTTCTACCTAAGTGGGGGAGGAAGACAATGACAAAAACACCTGTGAAATTCACAGTGCAGAGGAACAGGTTCACTAAAGGACAGAGACCTGATCATAGGACTATAGAATGCTTTACCTCCTATGCCTCAGCATCACATTATGAAAAGCATATTTACAGTAGTTACTTTTACCCAGTACATCATGTCTTGCTCTCAAGAAAAAATTACATGGAGACCAAAAGACAAAAAACACAGTTTGAAGAGACAGAGCAAGCTTCAGAACCAGACATGGCAGGGATGTTGGAATGATCAGACCAAGAATATAAAACAACTATGATTACTATGCTAAGGGCTTTCATGGATAAAGCAGACAGCATGCAAGAACAGATGGGCAATGTAAGCAAAGAGATGCAAATCCTAAGTAAAATCTAAAAAGAAATGCTACAGATCAAGAACACTGTAACAGAAGTGAAGAGTACCTTTGATGATCTAATTGGTAGAGTGGACAGAACTGAGGAAAGAATCTCTGTGCTCAAGGATATCTCAACAGAAACCACTAAAACCTTACCTAGAGAGGAACCAAAACCAAAATTACATCTGACTTATCCTCAGAATCCATGCAAGCAAGAAGAGAAAGGAGTGAAGTATTTAAAGTGCTGAGAGAAAATAACCACTGACCCAGAATTCTGTACACTATGAAATCATCCTTTAAAAATGCAGGAGAAATAAAGACTTTCCCAAACAAAAATTGGTGGAATTTGTTGCTGATAGGCCTGCCTTGCAAGAAATGTTAAAAGAAGTTCTTTAGAGAGGAGGAAAATAGTATAGGTTAGTAACTTGGATCTGTAAAAAGAAATGAAGGACATTGAGTAATATTTCATTTATTCCTCCATTGGTGGGCACTTAGGTTGTTTCCATATCTTCGCCATTATGAATAATGCTGTAATAAACACGGGTGTGCATAGGGAAGAAAATCTCTTTGAGATCCTGTTTTCATTTCCTTGAGGTATATACCCAGACGTGGAATTGGTGGATCATATGGTAGATATATGTTTAGTTTTTTGAGGTATCTCCATGTTGTTTTCCATAGTAATTGAACCAATTTACATTTCCATCAGCAGTGTACAAGTGTTCCCTTTTCTCAACATCTTTGCCAACACTTGTTATCTCTTGTTTATGTGAGGATACCCATTCTAACAAGTGTGAGATGATAATTGCATTTTGGTTTTGATTTGTATTTCCCTGATTATCACTGATGATGAGCATCTTTTCAAGTACCTGTTGACCACTTGGATGTCTCCTTTAGAAAAATTTGTCTATTTGGTTCTTCTACCCATTTTTAAATTGAATTTTTTTTTTTGTTATTGAGTTGTTTGTGTTCTTTATATGTTTTGGATATTATTCCCTTATCTGATATATGGCTTGTAAAAATGTTATCCCATTCTGTGGTTTGGCTTTCTGTTTTATTGATGGTTCCCTTTGCTGTACAGAAGCTTTCAAGTTTGATGCAGTCCCATTTGTTGATTTGTCATTTTTACTTTTGGTGTCATACCCAAAAAATCACTGTCAAGACTAATATCGATGAGCTGCTCCCTTAGATTTTTTTTCTAGGAGTTTTATGATATCAGATCTTATGTTTAAGTCTTTCATTCATTTTGAATCAATTTTTGTGAGTGGTATAAGATAGCGGTACAATTTCATTGTTCAGCCTGTGTTTATCCAGTTTTCCCAACCTCACTGTTGAAGAAACTATCCTTTCCCCACTGGGTGTTCTTGGTTCTCTAGTCAAATACTAGTTGACTGTATATATGGGGGTTTAATTCTGAGTTTTCTATGCTGTTCCATTGGTTTAGTTTTGTGCCAGTTCCATACTGTTTTTATTACTATAGTTTTGTAGTATAGTTTGAAATCAAGAGTGTAATATTTCTGGCTTTGTTCTTTTTCCTCAAGATTGCTTTGGCTATTCAGGTATTTTGTGGTTCCATAAAAATTTTAGTTTTTTTTTCTATTTCTGTGAAGAGTGCCATTAGAGTTTTATGAAGCTTGTCTTGAATCTATAGATGGCTTTGAGAGTATGGATATTTTAACAATATTAATACTTTTGATCCAAGAACACAGGATGTTTTTCCATTTGTTTGTGTTTCCTTTGATTTCTTTCAGCAGTCTTGTAGTTTTTGTTAACTTCCTTGGTTAAAATTATTTCTAGGTATTTTATTGCTTTTGATGCTATTGTGATGGGATAGTTTTCTTCTTTTTCAGATGTTTCATCATTAGTGTATAGAAATGCAACTGATTTTTGTATGCTCATTTTGTAATCTACAAGTTTACTGAAATTGTTGATTAGTTCCAATAGTTTTTTGGTTTAGTCTTTGGGATTTTCTATATACAGAATCACATCACCTGCAAATAGTGACAATTTTACTTCTTCCTTTCAGATTTGTATGCCTTTTATTCCTTTGTCTTGCCTACTTGCTCTAACTAGGATTTCCAGTACTATATTGAATAACTGTGGTGAGAGTGGACATCCTTGTCTTCTTCCTGATCTTACATGGAAAATTTTTGATTTTTCTCTAATGTGTATAAAGTTTGTGGTTTTGTTACATATGGCCTTTATTAGGTTGAGGTATATTCCTTCTATACCTAATCTATCCAGGGTTTTTATCATGAAAATATGCTATATTTTGTGAAATGCTTTTTCTGCATCTATTGAGATATAATCATGTGATTTTATCTTTCATTTTATTAATGTGATGTATTACAATATATTGACTTGCATATGTTGAACCATTCTTGTGTCTGAGGATAAATTCCACTGGTCATGATGAATAATCATTTTCATATGTTCTTGAATTTGGTTTGCTAATATTTCATTGAGAATTTTTGCATTTTTATTCATCAGGGATATTGTTCTATACTTTTCTTGGGGTGTTCTTTTCTGGCTTTAGTGTTGGCATAATACTAGCCTCATAGAATGAGCTTGGAAGTGTTCTTTTTTCCTCTATTTTTTGGAAGAGTTTGAGAAGGATTGTTGTTAATTCTTTAAATGTTTGGTAGAATTCACCAGTGAATCTCCCTGGTTCTGGGGTTTTCAGTGTAGGGAGGCTTGTGATTACTGATTCAATCTCTTTACCCATTATTTGTTCAGATTTTTCTATTTCTTTCTGTTTCAGTTGTGTATTTTGAGGAATTTATAAGCTTATTCTAGGTCATCTAAGTTGTCAGCATATAATTATTCATAGTGCCCTCTAACGATTCTATGTATTTCTGTAGTATCACTTAAAATTACTCCTCTTTCACTTCTTTTGTCTTTTTTTTAAATAAATTTATTTATTTATTTATTTTATTTTTGGATGTGTTGGGTCTTCGTTTCTGTGCGAGGGCTTTCTCTAGTTGTGGCAAGTGGGGGCCACTCTTCATTGTGGTGCACGGACCTCTCACTGTCACAGCCTCTCTTGTTGTGGAGCACAGGCTCCAGATGTGCAGGCTCAGTAGTTGTGGCTCACGGGCCCAGTTGCTCTGTGGCATGTGGGGTCTTCCCAGACCAGGGCTTAAACCCATGTCCCCTGCACTGGTAGGCAGATTTTCAACCACTGCACCAACAGGGAAGCCCTCCTCTTTCACTTCTAATTTTTTTTATTTGAGCCTTGTCTTTTATTTTCCTTAGGCACTCTGGCTAAAGAGCTGTTGATTTTGTTTATTCTTTGGAAGAACAAGGTCTTAGTTTCATCAATCTTTTCTAGTATTTTTATGGTCTCTATTTCATTGATTTCTGCTCTAATCTTTATGGTTTCCTTCTTTTTGTAATTTTGGGCTTGGTTTTTTCTTTTTTCAGTTCCTTGAGGTATAAAATTAGTTCATTTATTTGAGATATTTCTAATTTCTTAATGTATGTATTCATCACTCTAAACTTTCCTCTCAGAACTGCTTTTGCTGTACCCTGTTAAGTTTTGATATATTTCCATTTCCATTTGTTTCAAGATAAATTTTTATTTCTCCTTTGATCTTTTTTGATCCATTGGTTTTTCAGAAGTCTGTTGTGTAGTTTCCACATATTTGTAGATTTTCTAGCTTTCCTATTGTTGATGTCTAGTTTCATACTGTGGTCAGGAAAGATAGTTGGTATGATTTTAATCCTCTTAAAT
This sequence comes from Stenella coeruleoalba, assembly GCF_951394435.1. Lineage (NCBI taxonomy): Eukaryota > Metazoa > Chordata > Mammalia > Artiodactyla > Delphinidae > Stenella > Stenella coeruleoalba. The sequence continues at coordinate 71,898,370 of NC_137154.1, forward strand.
TTGCTAAGATTTCTTTTGTTTCCTATTGTATGATCTATTCTTAAGAATGTTCCTTTGCACTTGAGAAAAATGTGTATTCTGCTGTTGTTTGATAGCATGTTCTATATATACCTGTGAAATCCATTTGGTCTAAAGTATGGTTCAAATCCAAAATTTCCTTGTTGATTTTCTGTCTAGATGATCTGTCCATTGCTGAGAGTGGGGTATTGAAGTCTTCCACTACTGTTGTATTGTTGTCTATTTTTCCCTTTAGACTTCTTAGTATTTCCTTATTATATTTCAGTACTCTGATGTTGGGTCCATATATAATTACAATTGTTATATCTTCTTGATGTTTTGACCCCTTTATCATTATTTAATGTCCTTCTTTGTCTCTTGTTACAATTTTTGGCTTGAAGTTTATTTTGTCTGATGTAAGTATGGCTATCTCCACTTTCTTTTGGTTTCTACTTGCATGGAATATTATCTTCCATCCTTTCACTTTGAGCTTATGTGTGTCTTTAGAGCTGAAATGAGTCTCTGTAGGCAGCATACAGTTGGGTCTTTTTTAAAAAAAAATCTATCCAGCCACTCTGTGCCTTTTGACTGGTGAATTCATTCAGTTTGCATTTAGAATGATTATTGATATGTAAGGACTTACTATTGTCATCTTATTATTTACCTTCTGGTGGTTTTGTATCTCCGTTATTTTTCCCTCTGTTTCTCTCTACCTTTGTAAATTGGTGATTTTCCAAGGTTATATGCTCAGTATTCTCTCAGCTGTGGAATGTCTTTTGGTTCTTTTTTTTCTTTTTGTAATTTCAATCTCTTTTGTGAAGAACTCCTTCTACTCATTAATTTTATTCCTGAGTTCAATGAATTGCCTTTCTGAGTTTTCTTGCAGCTTGTTGAATTTTTTCTTTTGTAATAGGTATTTTTAATTCTTTATCAGTTAGGTCACAATATTCCGTGCCTTTTGAGTTTGGTTACTGGGTGTCCTGGTGTAAAGTGCAGAGGCACTTTTGTTCTGTTATAAATGTCCAATTAGTTGTAAGTCAAAGGGGGGAGAAAAAAATGACTTAAGACATCATGATGCTGATGTCACTCCTCAATAATCACTTTGAAGGTCAGTGGTCTAAATGTACTAGTTAAAAGACAGAGACTGTCAGAGTGGATTAAAAAATAAGACCCAATGATATGTTGCCTACAAGAAACCCACTTTAAATATAAATACAGACATAGAGTAAAAGTTAATGAATGGAGAAACATACAGTTATCCCCTACTTTCTGAAAGTGCTTATATCACTTCGCTTTTATGAAAGACCTACATTAGTATGGTGACAGCTTTTTTTTGTAAAAGTGAATATCCTCTCTGGATTTCTTTCAGTAAGCAAAAAACAGGTACTAACGTAGGTTTTTTTGTAAAAGTGAGTAGTGTAATGCAAACTTTTGGAAAGCAGAGGATATTCTCTGCTATAAGTAATTTTGGCTTAGGAAAGATTTTACAGGAATGCTCTACTTTCGAATAGAGGGGGAATTTTTACTATGCTGAAACTAATCAAAAGAAAACAGGCATTGCTATGCTAATTTCAGACATAGTAGGTTTCAAATAAGGGAAGTTATGAGGGATAAAAAACATTGCATAATGATAAAGTGGGCAGTTCTCAAAAACTACAAACAATCCTTAACATGTATGCACCTATCAACAGAGTGCCAAATCACACGAGGCAAAAACTGATAGAGTTTCAAAGAGAAATAGATGAGTCCACTATTACTTGGAGACTTCAACACCCCTGTATCAAAAATGGACATACCAAGCAGGCAGAATATCAGTAAGGACATAGCTGAATTCAACAAAACCAGCAATCATCTGGATATAATGTGCATCTATAGACTACTTTATCCAACAATAGCATAACACACATTCTTCTCAAGCTCACACAGAACATTCACCAAGATAGATCACATTTCAGGCCACAAAACATACTTTAACAAATTTGAAAGAGTAGAAATGGTAAAATTTCTACTTTCAGACAACAATGGAATTAAATCAGAACAGAAAGATAACTGGAAAATCTCAAAACATATGGAAATTAAACAACACATTTCCAAATAATACATGTATTAAAGAGGAAATCTTAAGAGAAATTTAAAAAAAATGAGCTAAATGAAAACACAACTTGTCAAAATTTGTGAGACGCAGTGAAAGCAGTGATTAGAGGGAAATTTTTAGTATTTAATGCATGTATTAGAAAAGATTAAAAGAACACAGCACATGTATTATTCTCTTCTAGTAGGTTGTGAGTGACTTCTTGATATTTATATAGCTCTAGCATTCAGCATATATCTGGCAATAGTTGATACTCAGTGAATGAATGAGTGAAAAAAGTGTTGCATAAACATGAGTAATAATGCAAAGCAGTAAATAAGTTAGTATCAAGAGTCAGACAGATATTGCTGCAATATCATACAGATATTGATTACATCCAGGGCAATGGTAGATCAGTGGTGGTTGGAACAGATGGGAGGTCTGTGAGGAGGTGAAATATGATTTTAAGGGTCACTAAGATTTGGATAAGAGCATGAAAGAAGTGTAAATTTTAGAAATAAACACAGTATGAGCATAATGAGGTGTGATCTTGGAGGTTTAGGAACTAGACCGTGGAGAGATAGGGCATTATTTTGTACATAGGAGAGACATTGAAGCTTTTGAATGGTATACAGGATTATGTTTTAAAAGTTAATTTGAAGATATCTGTGGAATTTATTGGAAAGAGAAAAAAGTGGCAGTAAGAAGAACATAATAAGCCTATTGATGTAGTATATGAATTATACAAAAGAAGCTTGGGCTAAGGTGGTGGTAGATAGGATAGATGAGCTCTCTATTTATAAAGGACTTTTTACATCCAAAAGTAAGGAATTTTAAAGGAAGACTAGAAATTACTGTACACATGCTTTGGACTGGATTGTTTTTAGAATTTCCCCCTATAGGTGTGATGAAATACTCATACACTTGAAGCTATTTCATCACCAAATATTTATAGTGTCTTCTACTTACAAACGAGTTCCTTTCCAAGAGCGCATTCGTAGGTCCAACTTGTTCGTAAGTGCAACAAAGTTAGCCTAGGTATGCAACTAACACAATCAGCGATATAGTGTTGTATTGTAATAGTTTAATAATACTTTTCACACAAATAATACATAAAAAACAAAAAAAAAACACCAAAAATAAAGCAAACATTTTTAATCTTACAGTGCAGTACCTTGAAAAGTACAGTAGTACAGTACAACAGCTGGCATACAGGGGCAGAACAGGCAAGAAGAGTCACTGACTGGAGGAAGGAGAGGAGGTGGGAGATGGTAGAGCTGAAGGATCATCAGCAATAAGAGACAGAGGGCAAGATGCAATTTCACTCACACCTGACATTGATGGAACACATGTTCGCATCTTTGAAAGTTCATATGTAGGGGAACTTTATTGCACACCTTGAATGCTTCAGAGTATTTTAGGCATCAGAGATGAAGCTATGAATTAGACAGACAATATTACTGTTGTCACTGATATTGTATTAGTCTGGGAAATATAGAAGTAGTCAGGAAAGCCCAAAACCATAACTGTAAAAATTGATAAAATAAATTCAGTGCTAAGAAAGGACAATATTTCATAAAGCAATCTTTAAATCTTCTTTGAGAAAGTTGCATATTAACTGAGATCTGAAATCATTAGAGGTGTCACTATGCAGGGAAACAGAATTCCAGGGAGAGGAAAAAGCAAGTGTAAAGATCCTGAGGTGGAAATAAACTTGATATGTTTGAGGAGCTGAAAGGAGATTGGTGAGGTTGGAGAATAATGAGCAAGGGAGAGAGAGGTAAGAATTTAAGTTGTAGGGAATTCCCTCGTTGTCCAGTGGTTAAGACTCCGTGCTTCCACTGCAGGGGGCCTGGGTTTGATCCCTGGTTGGGAACTAAGATCCCACAAGATGCACAAAATGGCCAAAAGAACCAAAAAAAAAAAATTAAATTGTAGAATTATGTAGTGGTTATATTATATAGGGTTTTATTACTTACGGTAAGAAATTTGGGTTTCAGTTTTAGTGCAATGGGAAAAAAATCAGTATTTTCAGTTCATGGTGACATGGTCATATCTATCTTGTTAAAGTATCACTTTGGTTAGCTGGGGAAAATGTACTATGAGAGAGCAAGAATGAAGACAGGAAGACTAGTTTTCCTGCAGTTAGCTGTTCAGGTGAGAACAGTGAGAATTTCTGCTATGGGGATTTGAGTGAAAGAGAAGATTCCAGAATGACTATTAGGTTTTTGACGTGAATACCTGGATTATTGGTGGTGCTATTTATTGAGATGGAGAATATGATAGTGAGATGGGTTTGCAAAAGAAAAGTCAAGAATTTTATCTTGTACTTTCAAGTTGCAGAAGTCTGATAGATGTCAAGTGAACATATTTGTGAATGAGCTTGGAAAGCAGGGGTGGGGGCAGAGTTGCAAATATTTGGAATTTTCAGCATATAGATGATAATCAAAGCCAATGGGGAGAGGAAGATGAGATGACCTAGGGCAAGAAAATAGAGAAGTGGAACATTGCAAAGAAATTGGCAGTGGAGTAGGAACTAGCAAGTAAAACTGAGAAGGAATGGCCAGAAAGGTTGGAGGGAGATGGAAGAGTTTAGCACCAAAGAAGATGTTTCATGCAGGGCATTTGAGGGAGAAGAGGACAGAGTTGTGACCATTGGATTGGTAACAAAGAGATTGTATTTGACTTTAGAAAAAAAACTTTTGTATGAAATAGAAGGACTGGGAGCCTGAGAGATGAAAAGATGGTTATAAATTGGAGTTGGTGAGTATAAGCAACAGTTCATAAGTTTTACTCTGGGTGGGGGTGTAAAGGGAAATGGGACTTGAAGTCATGGGAAGATTTCTTGATTTTCTTTTTTTATTTAAGATGGGAAATGGGGTTATTGGAGACAGTAGGTTTTTAAGAAAATGAAAGGACATGCGATGTAGAGGACCATTGGGGGAATTCTTCTTTGATAGGAATGAAGTGTTGTCGTCCACTGAAACAGAAGTGGAGGCTGAGAGTGAGGGAACAGATGCGGTAGCCTGGTAGATTTGATGGGAGGTTAGGAGGTTCCCATAGGATTTTTTTCAGGGAAGTGTGAGTCAAGTTTGAAGGGGAAAAGGAGGATGTAGGGGTTAAAGTTTGAGGAGAGAAGAGATAGGGAAAAATATGAAATTATCTCAGAGAGTAGAAGAGCAAACTTACTAGTGAGAAGTAGGATTGCTAGGCAGTTCTGAGAATCTATGAGGTTATGGTGATAAATTCAATGTGAAAGTAATCAGCAGTCTATGATTCAGTTAAAGAGAACTTTAGCCTTAACAAAAATTCTATTTGGAAATAAATTCATAACAACTAACAAGTTGCTAGGAAGGAATAAGATTTGGAATCAGCAGACCTGCTTTCCAGTCCCTGCTATGTCACTAAACTGTGTGACCTTGGAAAAGATTGCTTACTTTGTCTGAATTGTCACTTCTCTTTCAATGAAAGGGGGATAATATTCAAATGTAACTCATGAGATTGTTGTGATCATTAAGTGAAATGACATGTATGGAAAATGGTCTGCAAGTCATACAATCCCATCTAAGTATTAGTTGTGAAAATGGTTATCAGTATGTTAAATATTATTATTATATCAAGAATGCAGGGTGCAGCTAAAAATAAACTGTTTTCTTCTACCCAGTGGAGTGAAAATCATTTTGAAAACTTTTAACAGAATTAATAAATGATTTTTTCACAAGTCCCCTAAGTATAGTGAAGAAAAAGACAAATTCTAAAAAGCCAAAAGCTAAATAAACATTCATTCAAGGTGTATATATTATGCAAAATTTGCAAATAAAACACAGACATCTAAACTATTTATATTATTTATTTTTACCATACTTAAAAATATATTAAATACAAATAAGATAATAATTTTATTATAATTATTAAATATATCAAAACTAAAGAAAATTATTCTTCTATTGGCCATATGTATTTTAAAACAGAATTTATTTGAATTCTGCCAACCTACCTAGAAATAACCCTTTTTAAATGCCTTGAAAATGAAAGTAAAATGATTTTCATACTTTAGTCAAATTATTCTAAATCCAATTAATATTACTTAAAATTGGACAAATTTTATCAGATCTTCAAAAGAGGGTATCTTAAGCCCCACAAAAAAGTTTTTATTTATTTATTTTATCTTCCTTTGTGTGATACAGCCTAGATTTATGAAGGGTAAAGTCTGGCAGCTCAGCAAAGTGAAATTATCCTATTTATCTGCTGACTAGCTCCAGTGTAGGCTTCTTTATGCTGCTTGCATTTGTTAAACCAGGACCTGAGGAGACCTGCCTCTTCAATAACAAGGAGAGAAGAGAGGTCTAGTGGCTAGAGTATTTTTCTGACATCAGCACTTCAGGGATTCTGTCTTCAGCTAGCTGTTTCATTTAATCATTTAACTGTTCTCATTCTGCAGTTTGTGTATAAAAAGAAAATATTTTTTCCCATGCCTTATAAATGTTCTAGGGCTTAATTATTGCTTGCAAACTTCCCTGAGCTTTCTGAAATAGGGTAGACGTAATTATTCAGTCTTACAGATATACTTTGCTTAGGGGTTTTTCTGAATGCAGAATGGAAGATTACCCAAATTCATCCTGGTGATGTGTGAGAAGTTTTGTAATGCTGATTACATATCACTGGGGATCAAATTAAGACCATCAAATGCCTTGCATATCAATCTCAAATCACGTTGTACTTGAACCAGGGGCCTGGTGTTCTATTTACTAGATGATCACTTTCCTCTCCAAACGAATTAGCTTTTCTACAATGTGTGGACTGACAGAGTGGGAGTTTAGCAGGCCTTGGATTGTGTGCTTCTTGACTAAAGAAGGCTTGTTGATGCCTACCTTTTGTGGAGGTATTTTAAAACTGTTAAATAAAATATCAGCATGCAATATTGATTATTCTTTTTTTTTTTTTTTTTTTTTTTTTTTTTTGCAGTACACGGGCCTCTCTCACTGTTGTGGCCTCTCCTGTTGCAGAGCACAGGCTCCTGACGCCCCGGCTCAGCAGCCATAGCTCATGGGCCTAGCCTCTCCGCTGCATGTGGGATCTTCCCGGACCAGGGCATGAATCCGCGTCCCCTGGATCGGCAGGTGGACTCTCAACCACTGCGCCACCAGGAAAGCCCAGATTATTCATTATTCTTAAAGAACAGGTTAAGTGCAGGATTGTATATTCAGATTTATAAAGGATCATGGAAACATTCTGATGCATTTGAAACATTACTCTTTAGAATATATTAATGTCTATGATTTTCATGAAATAGAGAGAAGATTGGGGGAAGAGATAAATCTACAAATACATATTTTCATGGCTATCAAATCTCTTTGTATTTTTTAAAATATAACGTCAGCAATATAAAATGGATAACAGAAAGACAAATAACTCATAGGTAAAGGATATAAAGAACCAATTCAGAAAAAAGTCATCCAAATGATCAGTAAATATATAATAGAGACTAAAGTTTTATAGTGGTCAGGATACTGTAAATTAAAGTTAACAATGAGCTATTACTTTATTTTTTGCCACTCAATAGAATGGCAATGGAATAATGAATGACTACATCTCCTGCTGGAGCAAATATGGTGGGGGAAGAGAGCCCTGTCACATACAACACTAGTGGAAATGTGGAATATTACAACACACTTGGGAAAGCAATGTGACCACATTTATTAAGTCATACTTCCATTCCTTGGAGTCCTTGTAAATAAAACACTAGTAAGTAAGGATAAATAAGACATAAATTAAAGACCCGTCATCCGGGGTAAGGTTGAAGACATTTTGGTAAGTCCATATTGAAGCTGAAAGTGCAAGTTGTCCACCAAAGTTTATCCTCTCTTTCTATACAAATCAAGTCACAGCTGAGATGAATGTGGCTGCCTGGCCAGGGTCTTCCAAGGCCTCCTTGCAGCTAGGTGTGGTCTTGTAAATCATTTCTTGTCAATGGAATGTGACTGCAAATGACCTGTGCAATTCCCAGGCTGACCCATACACCTCCCACATGTGTTCCTTCATGCTTGTTTCTCCACTCAGGGTGGAAATAGAAATGACTAGAGCAACCTTGGATGTTAGATGTTGAGGATAGGAGAACCGCCATCAACCCGGACCCCTGAACAACTGTATGAAACAAAGGACCCTGGGCGTGGACAGGGAGCAACTGGCTGGAACTGTTAGATGAAAGAGAAACTTTATGGGTTTTTTGTTTTGTTTTGCTTTTGTCATTGATGTTTTAAAATCTCTTCATTTTCACAGTTTAGTCATTTACTCTAATGAATAACATACCATTAAACATTATGTAACCATTGGTAAGGATGAGTTAGATCTACACCAGCTGAGTAGGGGGGATTTTATTATAAAGGAAAAAGTTTACATAGGAGCCAATTTTTGTAAAATAAATGAGAAAGCATATAACTCAGTAGGACACACAGAGAAGGCTGAATATTGAAGTATCAAATAGCCAATCAACAAACCAAGTGAAAGTCATCAAGGCAGGAATTACATAGGTACTGTATAATGTAGAATTTGAAAATAACCATAGAAAGATTACATGGTAATTTTTTCTTTTCAAATTTTATGATTTCAATTTTTACTTGACTTCTGAACCCATTATGTTCTTTTATGCTGTGTTTCTCAATGTCTACTTAGTATCATCACTTGGATGTCCTGCAGGTACTTCATATGTAAAAAGAAGTTGATTCTCTTCTTGGGAATCAACAAATGATAAACTTGTTGCTAAGCAAGTATTTTTGAGTACCTACAAAGTGTCAGATCTTGTGATACACGCTGGGTGATACAGAAACTGAAAACAGCCCCTGCCTTACAAGAATACATAGAAAAAGGAACCATAAAGAGATAATTCCAATAAAATTTAGTAAAATCATTGATATAGATAGGCCAGAGAAATGTAGGGGATTTAAAGAAGGGTCCCTTAACTCCATTTTAGATGCTAGGTTAATTTTCAGGGATAAGTTGCACTGACCCTGGTGAATCTTTGTGCTTTGGTGACACATTGTTAGTAACTTACGAACATTTATCATGTGTTATTACTGTTACTTACATGTTGGGAGGTAAATATCTTTTATGTTCACTACTCCATTTCCAGGCAAAGAACCAGGCATATATTGTTCTAAGATATGAGGGAAAGTGATGAAATAAACATGATTCTTATCTTCAAGGAACTCAAAGTCCTGTGGGAAGTAGAGACATATAAGAGAAGGTGTGAAAAAATGTTCAAATAAATGGAAGTTCAGAGACTATTCTTTTCTATTGCAACAAATATTTATCAGGACTAAGATATAGTTCTTCTGGATCCTAGTCGAGGGCTGCACTTTAATGTTCCATGTAGTACAACTGGGCCTCTGGGCTTCCCTGATCAACACAGATCCTGTGTATTTGGGTTTGTCTTGAGCTTACAGGAGCTTCAATTTCCAGAAGGCAGGAGCCAGGCCCTGGATGGAGGGAAGATGACTAAGAATTGTGAGAGAAATCAACTTTGTAGTATACTAATTCTTTTACAATATGCATGGCTCAAACACATGGGACAAAACCAACCACAAAATTATTATAAAGTCATCGACTTTCTTATTTACCCTTTTAGTCCGATTTCTTTAGTACTGAGGGCAAGAATTGCAACTTTTCACTTTCAAATGTTTTGGAGGCTATTCTAAAGGAGGCAATACTTGGTGAATGGTTTCCTTAAGTGTTTACTGAAATTTTGCTGGAACTGATACACCATCTTTCTCTTGTGAATAATGATTCCAGGGAGAAATAATCTTAGAACTACAGAGCTATAAACATTCAAAGTTAGAGGTATTTAAATGTCATCCAGGTTAACCACTCACTCGATGCTTTAGATCAAGTTTCTGTAATGACATTTCAGGTCTTCCACAGACTGGCCCCAACCAACTCTCCATCCAGGTATCATATTGTTTATACTTGCTTGTAGGAAAGTCAGAGAACTAAATGTCCATTTAAAAGTAATTTCTGGCATGTTTATGTGCTCATGCAAGTTATCATCTTATCTCATCAGCATACCAATATCGGTAAGGGATCAAAGAACTTCATTTGGATTTTTATCATCTGAAAATTTCACTTTCAAATATAAGTAAGCATATATCTATAATGAAATGCAAAAATCTCCCTTATGCTTTATATCTTAAAATTTCCATGAGTGACTTGGGAGTATAAGTGTAAACTTATTAATGCAACAGAGAAGTGTAAAAATTATTGATTGTGAAAGCTGCTAATTTTTTGTGCAAATATTGACTATTAAGGATATTAAAATAATATGATATAAATGGATTGATTATTATGGAAACTCTAAAAGAATAGATTAGCTAATTTTAGGAAGAACACTATACCCTTTTTGTTCCCCAAACTTGTATTGAAATGAAGTTATAAGGCAGAAAAATGGAAAATAGATTGTGATGCAATTCTAATTGAAATATTTGACACTAAACAAAATAACTTTTAAAAATTGTATTTAATTATAAGTTATTCAATACTATTTAGGTTTCAATGACTTATCTAAATCTAGTGGTCAATTCAGTTCTCATATTACTTGGAGCATTAGAATTTGATACAATTTATTACTACTTCTTGAAATATTTTCTTCACTTGGATTTCAGGACACCACACATTCTCTTGTTGATAGATACCACCCCTGCCTTTTGCTATTATAAATAAAGCAGCAATTAAGATGTTTATGGACCTAAGTTTTCAATTTTTTGGTAAATAACCAAGAGTGGAATTGCTAGATCATAAGTGTATCTGAAAACCTGCTATCATTTTCCAAAGTGATTGTATCATTAGATCCATTAGATCTAATTGCTTCACATCCTTTTGTTCTAGTCATTTTAATGGTAACCATTCTAGTGGGTGTGTAGTGGTATCTCATGGTTTTAATTTATATTTCACTTGTGACCTATGATATGAAACATTTTTATTTGAATATCATCTTTTATTTGTAGGTCTAGTTTTTTTTAAGTACCTTTCTGGATTCTTTTGCCCATTTCTAATTGATTTGTCAGTCTTTTTTGTTATTGATTTGTAAAAGTTATGTTGTTGAATGTATATATTGTGGATATTTTCTCCCAATATTTCTTTTCTTTTCTTTTTTCTTAACAATGTCTGTTGATGAACAGAAGCTTTTAATTTTCCCAAAGTACAGTTATGATTTTTCTATGTTTAGTGCTATTTAGGTTTGATTTAAGATATTCTTTGCTACCTTTCCCATGTACTTCTGGATTCTATTCTGTTCTATTCTATTTTCCTACCTTTATGTCTATATGACACCATCTTACTTACTGTAGTTTTGTAGTAACTATTAGAATCAAGCAGTGTATTTTCTTCAACTTTGTTCTTTTTTCTCAAGATTGATTTGTTTACTCTAGGTTCTTTGTATATCTATATAAATTTTAGTATTGGCTTGCCAATTTTTACATAAAACCTGTTAGGATTTTGACTGGAATTGTGTTGAATCTATAAATCAATATTCGGACAAAAATATCTTTATAATAGTGAGTCTTCTAACCTATTGCTATGGTATACCTTCTTATTTATTTAGGGTTTCTGCAATTTCTTTCAGAATATTCTGTAATGTTCTATAGTTTTCTATATAGTGATCTTCTATGTCTTTTTTACGTTTATTGCCAGCTGTTTTGGATTTTTTCCTGCTACTGCAAAATGTACTGATTTAAAACTATTTAAATCTCCATTGTTTGTGGTTGGCATAAACAAATATAATTTGTATGTTAACCTTGTACCTAAGACTTGGTAGAATTCATGTATGAGATCTAATACTTTTTTTGATAGACTCCTATGAATTTTTTAGGTGTAATTTATTTAATTTGCAAATAATGACAGTTTTACTTTTTCTTTTGCAATTTTCATTACTGTTATTTAAGTTTGTTCCCTTACTGTATCAGCTAGAACTCCAGTACAGTGGGAAAAGAAGTGGTGAGAACAGACATGCTGGGCTTTTTGTGTGTGTGTGAACTTAGTGACAGTGTTTAATATTTTAATGCTGTGAAGTTTGCTGTAGATTTTTTGTAGAAGTCTCCTATCAAATTGAGAATATTTCCTTTTATTTCTAGTTTTCTGAGTTTTTTTTAAAAAAAGACTTAATGCTGGATTTTGACTAATTCTTCTATTGCATTTATTGAGATTATGTAGTTCTTCCCTTTGTATTATTGGAATTAATCCCCCTTTTCTTATTTTACTATCTTTTCAACATACTGTTGGTTTGACTTGCTAATATTTTAAGTATTTCACAGTTAGGTTTATGAAAGATATTTGACGGTCATGTTCTTTCCCTGTAATGTCATTGTCAAGTTTTGATTTTAGAGTATTATTGGTTTCAAAGCAGGTTGAGAAGTGTTTCCTTTTCCTCTATTTTCTGAAAGTGTGTGGGTGGTATTGGTATTTGTTTCCTTTAATGTTTGATAGAATTCATAGAAGCCATCTGGACAGGAGTTTCCTTTTCAGGAAGTTTTAAAATGATTGATTGAATTTCTTTATCAAAGAAAATGCTATATAGGCTGTCTATTTCTTCTTGTTTTAATTTTGATGAGTTGTGTAAGTCAATGAACTTGTCCATTTAATCTACTTCATCAAATGCATTGGCCTAAAGGTGTTAATTATAGTTCCTTATTATCTTTTTAATGGCTATAATATCTGTGTTGATGTACCAGTTTTTATTCTTTATATTGGTAGTTTGTGATTGTCTCTCTCTTTTTTAAACCTGATCAAAATTGCTAGAGATTTGTCAATTTTACAATCTTTTCAAAGAGCCAAATTTTGTTGATTCTTTCTTTTTTGTTTTCTATTTTATTGATCTTTATTATTTTTAAAAATAGTTTTATCTATTTCATTATTTTATTCCTTCTATTTCCTTAGGTAACTTTAATCTTTTTTCTATATCTTCTTAAGGTGATACCATAAGTGGCATCTCACAAAATTTGACATATTGTGATTTTGCTATTATTACATTCAAAATATTTTCTAACTTCACTTGTGATTTCTTTGCTGACCTCTAGGTTATTAAGAAGTGTATGCTTAGTTTCCAAGTATTTGGAGATTTTCTAGATACATTATTGCTGATGAGTTCTACTTAAACTCCTTGTGGTCAAAAATACTTGGTATGATTTCAATACTTTGAGAATTTTTGAGGCTTATTTTGTGGCTCATCATATGGTCTGTCTTGGTGAATATTCTATGGGCACTTGAGAAGATTCTGAATCCCGTACTTGCTGGGCGTGTTGCATTATTATTTGATTAGGACAAGTTTGTTGAGAGTGTTATTCAAAATTTTCTTTAAATTTGTATGGATTGTTTGGTCTAGCTGTTCTATCAATCATTAATAGACGAATATTAAAGTCTCCAACAATGATTGTAGATCTATCTTTTTCTCCTTTTAGATTTGTTAATTTTTGTTTCATTTACGTTGATGTGCTGTTTTAGGTTCTTATGCATTAAGAATTGCTGTTTTTTTCATAAATTAACCATTTTATTATTATGAAATGCCTTTCCTCGTCTTGGGAGATATTCTTTGTTTTTTTTGTGTGTGGGGGGGAGTTTTTAAATTTTCTTTTGAGTTTTTTAATTTAATTAAATTAATTAATTTATTTATTTTTGCGGTACATGGGCCTCTCACCGCTATGGCCTCTCCCACCGCGGAGCACAGGCTCCGGATGCTCAGGTCCAGCGGCCATGGCTCATGGGCCCAGCCACTCCACGGCACGTGGGATCATCCCAGACCGGGGCACAAACCTGTGCCCCCCGCATTGGCAGGCAGACTCTCAACCACTGCGCCACCAGGGAAGCCCTATTTATATTTTTATACAGCAGGTTCTTGTTAGTCATCCATTTTATACACATCAGTGTATACACGTTAATCCCAATATCGCAATTCATCACACCACCACCACCACCCCCCACCACTTTCCCCCCTTGGTGACCATACATTTGTTCTCTACATCTGTGTCTCAACTTCTGTCCTGCAAACCAGTTGATCTGTACCATATTTCAAAGTTGCACATGTATGTGTTAATATATGATATTTGTTTTTCTCTTTCTGACTTACTTCACTCTGTATGACAGTCTCTAGATCCATCCACATTTCTACAAATGACCCAATTTCATTCTTTCTTATGGCTGAGTAATATTCCATTGTATATATATATACCACATCTTCTTTATCCATTTGTCTGTTGATGAACATTTAGGTTGCTTCCATGACCTGTTTATTGCAAACAGTGCTGCATTGAATATTGGGGTTCATGTGTCTTTTTGAATTATGGTTTTCTCAGAGTATATGCCCATAGTGGGATTGCTGGGTCATATGGTAATTCTATTTTTAGTTTTTTAAGGAACCTCCATACTGTTCTCCATAGTGGCTGTATCAATTTACATTCCCACCAACAGTGCAAGAGGGTTCCCTTTTCTCCACACCCTCTCCAGCATTTGTTGTTTGTAGATTTTCTGATGACTCCCATTCTAACTGGTGTGAGGTGATAGCTCATTGTAGTTTTGATCTGCATTTCTCTAATAATTAGTGATGCTGAGCAGATTTTCCTGTGCTTCTTGGCCATCTGTATGTCTTCTTTGGAAAAATGTCTATTTAGGTCTTCTGTCCATTTTTTGATTGGGTTGTTTGTTTTTTAATATTGAGCTACATGAGCTGTTTATATATTTTGGAGATAAATCCTTTGTCCATTGATTCATTTGCAAATATTTTCTCCCATTCTGAGGGTTGTCTTTTCGTCTCAATTATGGTTTCCTTTGCTGTGCAAAAGCTTTTAAATTTCATTAGGTCCCATTTGTTTATTTTTGTTTTTACTTGCATTACTCTAGGAGGTGGATCAAAAAACATCTTGCTGTGAATTATGTCAAAGAGTGTTCTTCCTATGTTTTCCTCTAAGAGTTTTATACTGTCTGATCTTACATTTAGGTCTCTAATCCATTTTGAGTTTATTTTTGTGTATGGTGTTAAGGCGTGTTCTAATTTCATTCTTTTACATGTAGCTGCCCAGTTTTCTCAGCACCACTTATTGAAGAGGCTGTCTTTTCTCCATTGTATATCCTTGCCTCCTTTGTCATGCATTAGTTGACCATAGGTGTGTCGGTTTATCTCTGGACTTTCTATCTTGTTCCATTGATCTATATTTCTGTTTTTGTGCCAATACAATATTGTCTTGATTACTGTAGCTTTGTAGTATAGTCTGAAGTCAGGGAGTCTGATTCCTCCAGCTCTGCTTTTTTCCCTCAAGATTGCCTTGGCTATTCGGGGTATTTTGTGTCTCCATACAAATTTTAAGGTTTTTTGTTCTAGTTCTGTAAAAACTACCATTGGTAATTTGATAGGGATTGCATTCAATCTGTAGATTGCTTTGGGTAGTAGAGTCATTTTCACAATATTGATTCTTCCAATCCAAGAACATGGTATAACTCTCCATCTGTTGGTGTCATCTTTAATTTCTTTCGTCAGTGTCTTATAGTTTTTGGCATACAGGTCTTTTGTCTCCCTAGGTAGGTTCATTCCTAGGTATTTTATTATTTTTGTTGCGATGGTAAATGCAAGTGTTTCCTTAATTTCTCTTTCAGATTTTTCATCAATAGTGTATAGGAATACAAGAGATTTCTGTGCATTAATTTTGAATCTGGCAACTTTACCAAATTCATTGATTAGCTTTAGTAGTTTTCTGGTGGCATATTCAGGATTCTGTATGTATAGAATCATGTCATCTGCAAACAGTGACAGTTTTACTTCTTCTTTTCCAATTTGTATTCCTTTTATTTCTTTTTCTTGTCTGATTGCCGTGTTTAGGGCTTCCAAAACTATGTTGAATAATTGTGGTGAGAGTGGACATCCTTGTCTTGTTCCTGATTTAGAGGAAATGCTTTCATTTTTTCACCATTGAGAATGATGTTTCCTGTGGGTTTGTCATATATGGCCTGTATTATGTTGAGGTTGGTTCCCTCTATGCCCACATTCTGGGGAGTTTTTATCATAAATGGGTGTTGTATTTTGTCAAAAGCTTTTTCTGCATCTATTAAGATGATATGTTTTTTCTTCTTCAGTTTGTTAATATGGTATATCACATTGATTGATTTGCATATAGTGAAGAATCCTTGCATCCGTGGGATAAATCCCACTTGATCATGGTGTATGATCTTTTTAATGTGTTGTGGGTTTCTGTATGCTAGTATTTTGTTGAGGATTTTTGCATCTATATTCATCAGTGATACTGGTCTGTAATTGTCTTTTTTTGTACTATCTTTGTGTGGTTATGGTATCAGGGTGAATGTGACTTCAAAGATAGAGTTTGGGAGTATTCCTTCCTCTGCAATTTTTTGGAAGAGTTTGAGAAGGGTGGGTGTTAGCTCTTCTCTAAAGGTTTGGTAGATTTCACCTGTGACACCATCTGGTTCTGGACTTTTGTTTGTTGGAAGATTTTTTTTTTTTTTTTTGTGGTATGCGGACCTCTCACTGTTGTGGCCTCTCCCATTGTGGAGTAAAGGCTCTGGAAACGCAGGCTCAGCAGCCATGGTTCACGGGCCCAGCTGCTCCGTGGCATGTGGGATCTTCCCGGACCAGGGCACAAACCCGTGTCCCCTGCATCAGCAGGAAGATTCTCCATCACTGAGCCACCAGGGAAGCCCTGTTGGAAGATTTTTAATCACAGTTCCAATTTCATTACTTGTGATTGGTCTGTTCATATTTTCTACTTATTCCTGCTTCAGTCTTGGAAGGTTATACCTTTCTAAGAATTTATCCATTTCTTCTAGTTTGTCCATTTTATTGGCATAGAGTTCCTTATAGTAGTCTCTTAGGATGCTTTGTATTACTGTGGTGTCTGTTGTCACTTCTCCATTTTCATTTCTAATTTTATTGATTTGAGCCTCTCTCTCTTTTGCTTGATGAATCTGGCTAACGGTTTATCAATTTTGTTTATCTTTTCAAAGAACCAGCTTTTAGTTTTTTTGATCTTTGCTACTGTTTTCTTTGTTTCTATTTCATTTATTTCTGCTCTGATCTTTATGATTTCTTTCCTTCTGCTAAGTTTTGGTTTTCTTTGTTCTTCCTTCTCTAGTTCCTTTAGGTGTAAGGTTAGATTGTTTATTTGAGATTTTTCTTCTTTCTTGAGGTAGGTTTGTACAGCTATAAATTTCCCTCTTAGAACTGCTTTTGCTGCATCCCATAGGTTTTGAATCATAGTGTTTTCATTGTCATTTATGTCTAGGTATCTTTTGATTTCCTCTTTTATTTCTTCAGTGATCTCTTTGTTAGTTAGGAACGTGTTGTTTAGCCTCCGTATGTTTGTGTATTTTACGGGGTATTTTCCCTGTAATTGATTTCTAATCTCATCACGTCTGGTCAGAAAAGATGCTTGATATGATTTCAATTTTCTTAAACTTACTGAGGCTTGATTTGTGACCCAAGATGTGATCTATCCTGGAGAATGTTCCGTGCAAACTTGAGGAGAAAGTGTAATCTGCTGTTTTTGAATGGAATGTCCTATAAATATCACTTAAATCTATCTGGTCTATTGTGTCATATAAAGCTTTTGTTTCCTTATTTTCATTTTGGGTGATCTGTCCATTGGTGTAAGTGAGGTGTTAAAGTCCCCCACTATTATTGTGTTACTGTCAATTTCCTCTTTTAGAGCTTTCAGCAGTTGCCTTATATATTGAGGTGCTCCTATGTTGGGTGCATTTATATTTATAATTGTTATATCTTCTTCTTTGATTGATCCCTTGATCATTATGTAGTGTCGTTCCTTGTCTCTTGTAACATTCTTTATTTTAAAGTCTATTTTACCTGATATGAGTATTGCTACTCCAGCTTTCTTTAGACTTCCATTTGCATGGAATATCTTTTTCCAACCCCTCATTTTCAGTGTGTATGTGTCCCTAGGTCTGAAGTGGGTCTCGTTTAGACAGCATATATATGGGTCTTGTTTTTGTATCCATTCAGCAAGCCTGCATCGTTTGGTTGGAGCATTTAATCCATTCAGGTTTAAGGTAATTATTGATATGTATGTCCCTATTTCCATTTTCTTAATTGTTTTGGGTTTGTTTTTGTAGGTCCTTTTCTTCTGTTTTGTTTCCCACTTAGAGAAGTTCCTTTGGCATTTGTTGTAGAGCTGGTTTGGTGGTGCTGATTTCTCTTAGTTTTGCTTGTCTGTAAGGTTTTTGATTTCTCCATTGAATCTGAATGAGATACTTGCCTGGTAGAGTAATCTTGGTTGTACATTCTTCCCTTTCATCACTTTAAGCATATCATGACATTCCCTTCTGGCTTGTTGGGTTTCTGCTGAGAAATCAGCTATTAACCTTATGGGAGTTCCCTTGTACATTTTTTGTCATTTTTTCCATGCTGCTTTCAATAATTTTTCTTTGCCTTTAATTTTTGCCAATTGATTACTATGTGTCTCGGAGTGTTTCTCCTTAGGTTTACCCTGTATGGGACTCTCTGAGCTTCCTGGACTTGGGTGGCTATTTCATTTCTCATGTTAGGGAATTTTTTGACTATAATCTCTTCAAATATTTTCTCAGGTCCTTTCTCTCTCTCTTCTTCTGGGACCAGTATAATGCAAATGTTGTTTTGTTTAATGTTGTCCCAGAGGTCTCTTAGGCTGTCTTCATTTCTTTTTATTCTTTTTTCTTTATTCTGTTTTTCACAGCAGTGAATTCCATCATTCTGTCTTCCAGGTCACTTATCCATTCTTCTACCTCAGTTATTCGGCTATTGATTCCTTGTAGTGTATTTTTCATTTCAGTTATTGTATTGTTCATCTCTGTTTGTTTGTTCTTTAATTCTTCTAGATCTTTGTTAAACATTTTTTTGCATCTTCTTGATCTTTGCCTCCATTCTTTTTCCAAGATTCTGGATCATCTTCACTATCATTATTCTGAATTCTTTTTCTGGTAGGTTGCCTATCTCCACTTTGTTTAGTTGTTTTTCTGGAGTTTTATCTTGTTCCTTCATCTGATACATAGCCCTCTACCTTTTCATCTTGTCTATCCTTTTGTAAATGTGGTTTTTGTTCCACAGGCTGCAAAATTGTAGTTCTTCTTGCTTCTGCTGTCTGCTCTCTGTTGGATGAGGCTATCTAAGAGGCTTGTGCAAGTTTCCTAATGGGAGGACCTGGTGGTTGGTAGAGCTGGCTGTTGTTCTGGTGGGAAGAGATCAGTAAAACTTTAATCCGCTTGACTGCTGATGGGTGAGGCTGGGTTCCCTCCCTGTTGGTTGTTTGGCTTGAGGCAACCCAACACTGGAGCCTACCCGTGTTCTTGGGTGGGGCTAATGGCAGATTCTGGGGTGGCTCACACAAAGGAGTACTTCCCAGAACTTCTGCTGCCAGTGTTCTTGTCCTCAAGGTGAGACAGAGTCACCCCCTGCCTGTGCAGGAGACCCTGCAACACTAGCAGGTAGGTCTGGTTCAGTCTCCTATGGGATCACTGCTCCTTCCCCTGGGTCCCGATGCACATACTACTTTGTGTGTGCCCTCCAAGTGTGGAGTCTCTGTTTCCCCCAGTCCTGTCGAAGTCCTGCAATCAAATCCACTAGGCTTCAAAGTCTGATTCTCTAGGAATTCCTCTGCCCATTTCAGGAGCCCCAGGTTCAGAAGTCTGATGTACGGCTCAGAACACTACTCCAGTGGGTGGACATCTGTGGTATAAGTGTTCTCCAGTTTGTGAGTCACCCACCCAGCAGTTATGGGATTTGACTTTATTGTGATTGCACCCCTCCTACCATCCCACAGTGGCTTCTCCTTTGTGTTTGGATGTGGGGTATCTGTTTTGGTGAGTTCCAGTGTCTTCTTGTTGATGACTGTTCAGCAGTTAGTTGTGATTCCGGTATTCTCACAAGAGGGAGTGAGAGCAAGTCCTTCTACTCTGCCATCTTGAGGAAAATATATTCTTTGTTTTAAAGTATTAATTGAATCATACAAGTTTTATTTTGAATAGTGTTTTAATAGTATATGTATTTCCATTTTTTCTTTTAACCCATCTGTGTCTTTATACTTAAGATAAGTTTCTTGTAAACAGTATGTAGTTGGGTTTTTAAAAAATCCATTCTGAAAATCTGTGCCTTCTATTTGAAGTGTTTATTGTATTAAAATTTAGTATACTTATGGATCTGTTTGGGTTTAAGTCCATCACTCTGTTTTAGTTTCCTACTTGTTATTGTTTCCCCCCACCTCATATTCAGGTTTTTATTTATTTTCACCAGTCATCACTCTGAGACTTCCAGTTTTAGAACTATGTTTTATATGTACCAAGCTCTTGGCCCCTGTAGTTATAATGCATATCACAGAATAGTCACTGAACCACTGGGCAACTAAGCCCAGGTTCTTGGTAGGCATTTTTTCTCTTATATTTCTGTCAAAATGTAACTTGTATCTACATTTTCTTCTGTGACAATGGTCTGTTTTTATGGTCCTCTTTTACCAGTCTGGTAGATTTATACTGGACCCCTATTTTAAAAAAATATATCTTTATTGGAGTATAATTGCTTCACAATGTTGTTAGTTTCTACTGTAAAACAAACAAAGTGAATCAGCTATATGTATATATATATATCCCCATATCCCCTCCCTCTTGAGCCTCCCTCCCACCCTCCCTATCTCACCCCTCTAGGTGGTCACAAAGCACCAAGCTGATCTCCCTGTGCTATGCAGCAGCTTCCCACTAGCTGTCTATTTTACATTTGGTAGTGTATATATGTCAATGCTACTCTCTCACTTTGTCCCAGCTTCCCCTTCCCCATCTGTGTCCTCAAGTCCTTTCTCCGTCTGCATCTTTATTCCTGCCCTGCCGCTAGGTTCATCAGTACTGTTTTTCAGATTCCATACTTGTGTGTTAGCATACGGTATTTCTCTTTCTGACTTATTTCACTCTGTGTGACAGACTCTATGTCTATCTACCTCATTACAAATCACTAAATGTCGTTCCTTTTTATGGCAGAGTAATATTCCAATATAGATATGTGCCACATCTTCTTTACCTATTCTTCGGTCAATGGGCATTTAGGTTGCTTCTATGTCCTGACTACTGTAAATAGTGCTGCAATGAACACTGTGGTACATGTATCTTTTTGAATTATGTTTTTTTCAGGGTATATGCCCAGTAGTGGGACTGCTAGGTCATATGGTAGCTCTATTTTCAGTTTTTTAAGGAACATCCATACTCTTCTCCATAGTGGTTGTATCAATTTACATTTCCATGCACCACGCAGGAGGTTCCCTTTTATTCACACCCTTTCCAGCATTTATTGTTTGTAGATTTTTTGATGATGGCCATTTTGACCAGTGTGAGGTGATACCTGATTGTAGTTTTGATTTGCATTTTGCTGATGATTAGTGATGTTGAGCATCTTTTCATGTGTCTCTTGGCCATCTGTATGTCTTCTTTGGTGAAATGTCTATTTAGGTCTTCTCCCATTTTTGGACTGGACTTTTTTTTTTTTAATCTTTAATGGAGTATAATTGCTTTACAATGGTGTGTTAGTTTCTGCTTTATAACAAAGTGAATCAGTTATACATATACATATGTTCCCATATATCTTCCCTCTTGTGTCTCCCTCCCTCTCACCCTCCCTATCCCACCCCTCTAGGTGGTCACAAAGCACCAAGCTGATCTCCCTGTGCCATGCGACTGTTTCCCACTAGCTACCTATTTTACATTTGGTAATGTATACATGTCCATGACACTCTCTCACTTTGTCACAGCTTACCCTTCCCCCTCCCCATATCCTTAATTCCATTCTCTAGTAGGTCTGTGTCTTTATTCCCATCTTACCCCTAGGTTCTTCATGACTTTTTTTCCCCCTTAGATTCCATATATATGTGTTAGCATATGGTATTTGTTTTTCTCTTTCTGACTTACTTCACTCTGTATGACAGACTCTAGGTCCATCCACCTCACTACAAATAACTCAATTTCATTTCTTTTTATGGCTGAGTAATATTCCATTGTATATATGTGCACATCTTCTTTATCCATTCATCTGATGATGGACACTTACATTGCTTCCATCTCCTGGCTATTGTAAATAGAGCTGCAATGAACATTTTGGTATATAACTCTTTTTGAATTATGGTTTTCTCAGGGTATATGCCCAGTAGTGGGATTGCTAGGTCATATGGTAGTTCTATTTGTAGTTTTTTAAGGAAGCTCATACTGTTTTCCATAGTGGCTGTATCAATTTACATTCCCACCAGCAGTGCAAGAGTGTTCCCTTTTCTCCACACCCTCTCCAGCATTTATTGTTTCTAGATTTTTTGATGATGGCCATTCTGACCAGTGTGAGATGATATCTCATTGTAATGTTTTTTTTTTTTTTTTTTTTTTTTGTGGTACGTGGGTCTCTCACTGTTGTTGTCTCTCCTGTTGTGGAGCACAAGCTCCAGATGCGCAGGCTCAGCAACCATGGCTCATGGGCCTAGCCACTCCATGGTATGTGGGATCTTCCTGGACCGGGGCATGAACCTATGTCCCCTGCATCAGCAGGCGGACTCTCAACCACTGAGCCACCAGGGAAGCCCCTCATTGGAGTTTTGATTAGCATTTCTCTAATGATTAATGATGTTGAGCATTCTTTCATGTGTTTGTTGGCAATCTGTATATCTTCTTGGAGAAATGTCTATTTAGGTCTTCTGCCCATTTTTGGATTGGGTTTTTTTTTTTTTTTTTTGATATTGAGCTGCATGTGCTGCTTATAGATTTTGGAGATTAATCCTTTGTCAGTTGCTTCATTTGCAAATATTTTCTCGCATTCTGAGGGTGGTCTTTTGGTCTTGTTTAGGGTTTCCTTTGCTGTGCAAAAGGTTTTAAGTTTCATTAGGTCCCATTTGTTTATTTTTGAATTTATTTCCATTACTCTAGGAGGTAGGTCAAAAAAGATCTTGCATTGATTTATGTCAAAGAGTGTTCTGCCTATGTTTTCCTCTAAGAGTTTTATAGTGTCTAACCTTACATTTAGGTCTTTAATCCATTTTGAGTTTATTTTTGTGTATAGTGTTAGGAAGTGTTGTAATTTAATTATTTTACATGTTCCTGTCCAGTTTTCCCAGCACCACTTATTGAAGAGGCTGTCTTTTCTCTATTGTATATTCTTGCCTCCTTTGTCAAAAATAAGGTGACCATATGTGTGTGGGTTTATCTCTGGGCTTTCTATCCTGTTCCATTGATCTATATTTGTGCTTTTGTGCCAGTACTGTATTGTATTGATTACTGTAGCTTTGTAGTATAGTCTGAAATCAGGGAACCTGCTTCCTCCTGCTCTGTTTTTCTTTCTCAAGATTGCTTTTGATATTTGGGGTCTTTTGTGTTTCCAAACAAATTGTAAATTTTTTTGTTCTAGTTCTGTGAAAAATGTCATTGGTCATTTGATAGGAATTGCATTGAATCTGTAGTTGCTTTGACTAGTATAGTCTTTTTCACAGTGTTGACTCTTCTAGTCCAAGAGCATAGTTTATCTTTCCATCTGTTTGTTTCATCTTTGGTTTCTTTCGTCAGTGTCTTATAGTTTTCTGCATACAGGTCTTTTGTCTCCTCAGGTCGGTTTATTCCTAGATATTTTATTCTTTTTGTTGCAATGGTAAATTGGAGTGTTTCTTTAATTTCTCTTTCTGATTTTTCTTTGTTAGTGTATAGGAATGCAAGTGATTCCTGTGCATTAACTTTGTATCCTGCTACCTAACCAAATTCATTGATTAGCTCTAGCAGTTTTCTGATGGCATCTTTAGGATTTTCTATGTATAGTATCATGTCATCTGCAGACAGTGAAAGTTTTACTTCTACTTTTCCAATTTATATTCTTTTTCTTTTCTGACTGCCGAGACTAAAATTTCCCAAACTATGTTGAATAATAGTGGTGATAGTGGGCACCCGTGTATTGCTCCCAATCCTAGAACAAATGCTTTCTCTTTTTCACCATTGAGAATGATGTTGGCTGTGGGTTTGTCATATATGGCTTTTATTATGTTGTGGTATGTTCCCTTTATGCCCACTTTCTGGAGGGTTTTTGTCATAAATGGGTGTTGAATTTTGTGAAAAGCTTTTTCTGCATCTGTTGAGATGATCATGTGGTTTTTGTCCTTCAGTTTGTTAATATGGTGTATCACATTGATTACTTTGCATAGTTTGATGAATCCTTGCATTCCTGGGATAAGTCCCACTTGATCATAGTGTATGACCCTTTAAATGTGTTGTTGGATTCTGTTTGCTAGTATTTTGTTGAGGATTTTTACATCTATATTCATCAGGGTTATTGGCTTGTAATTTTCTTTTTTGTGACATCTTTGTCTCGTTTTGGTGTCAGGGTGGTTGTGACCTCATAGAATGAGTATGGG
This sequence comes from Stenella coeruleoalba, assembly GCF_951394435.1. Taxonomy (NCBI): domain Eukaryota; kingdom Metazoa; phylum Chordata; class Mammalia; order Artiodactyla; family Delphinidae; genus Stenella; species Stenella coeruleoalba. Next base: position 71,922,826 of record NC_137154.1, read on the forward strand.
AGTATTCCTCCCTCTGCGATATTTTGGAAGAGTTTGAGAAGGGTGAGTGTTAGCTCTTCTCTAAATGTTTGATATAATTCACCAATGATGCCATCTGTCCTGGACTTTTGTTTGTTGGAAGAATTTTAGTCACAGTTTCAATATCAGTGCTTGTGTTTGGTCTGTTCATGTTTTCTATTTCTTCCTCACTCAGTCTTGGGAGGTTGTCCTTATCTAAGAATTTGTGCATTTCTTCCATGTTGTCCATTTTATTGGCATATAGTTCCTTGTAGTAGTCTCTCATGATCCTATGTATTTCTGCGGTGTAAGTTCTTACTTCTCCTTTTTTGTTTCTAATTCTGTTTATTTGAGTCTTCTCCCTTTTTTTCTTGATTAGTCTGGCTAATGGTTTATTAATTTTTTTTTGTCTTCTCAAAGAATGGACCTTATTTTAAATAATGAATTTGGCTCTGGAACCTCACCATGTTTGGGAGTAATTTTAGTTCCAATCCCCTTCAGGAGTTAAATTTCATTGCCTACTTTCAGATGTGGAACCCAAGAAGTTGTCTTTACCTCTAACTACTGCTTTTTATTTCTGTTACCCTCCAGGTATATAAAGGTATTAATTTTGTATTTTAGAAAGGTTACATATTTATAATGTTTCTTTTTAAATTTTTTCAGCTCTTTTTGGAATATCAGTAGCAGCTGGCTGAATATGTGTATGTTTACTGCACGTGTATGTGCATGAATGTTTGCCTATGTGTATGTGTGTATGTGTGCATGTGTGTGTAAGTGTATGTAGCTCACAGAGAATTTACCATGCAATCTTGACTGGAAGTCTTGTTTCTTTATTTATAAGATAGGGATAATGATATTTCAGTTATAAGTTCATTGCAAGCTTTAAATGATGTAAGGCATGTAGCATGCTTGGCAAGATGCCTGGCATATAAAAAGATCCAGTAAATATTATGGAGCATTTTACTATGAAATAGAGTTACTCAGTTATTGTGAAATGGTAGATAAGAGCATGAGGAGATAAAAATTACATCAGGTCCTGAAAAGTGCATTTGAATATGTTTTTAGACAACCTCTTTCTGAGGGTAGAAAGTGTGGTGGGGTGTTCTCGCTTTGGTCTATGAATATTTTTGGAAGAGAATTAATCTCCTGGACATCCATTAGTGAAAGGCAGTTTTGGGAGACAATTCTCCATGATATTTTGTGTTTCTACTCGTTTGCAAAGTTAGTCACTGGATGCCGTTTATTTTGATATTTTCAAGGATGTTTGTCCAGTGTCCAGTGAACAGCTCTACAAACTGCTACCTATTATCAGCTCAATTTAGACAGGAGAATTTCTGCATTCTCCTTGATTAATTTTTCATGTACTTCACCCTCAAAAGGGAGCTGTAATATTCCAGGCCCTCACAGGTCCCATCAAATGGTAGAAATAAACAGTATCCTTAGGGACTGCTCAAAGGCATATGCTACCTTGCCTGGCAGCAGAATTCTTGCCAGTATTACCCATCTAAGCACTATGGTCTCTTTTGAGCATGCCCTTCAGTGGAAGTAAAGCTTAGGGGACATCAAAATATATTATTTCCCCAAAGTAGACATCCCGTTTCCCTAAGATTTCTCTTGCTGTTCCCTTTACTTCCCCAAACTCCTATACATCTGCAGATGATCTGTAGATATAGGGTTGTAGTGGACATTGGGATTCGCTCACCAACATCCATTTCATGCTTCCTCAAAACTGTGGAACTGCCATGTGGTTTGGTTGGGATTACACTCAGCTGCTTCTCACCTTGTAACGTTTGTCTTCTCCTAAATACACCATATACATTTCTGAGTTAGAGAAGAAGGGTAATGAATTTTCAAAACAACGTATATGTTAAAAATTTTTTTGGTAAATCTTGGGCAATGTCAAATTGCTTTTCCGCTTTAGTCACAGCTTTTCAGATCTCTTTGATTTGATCCCTCTAGAAGCTCAGAATTCTAAGAAACACTCTCCTCTTTTTAAATACATTTTATTGTGACAAAAGCTCTCAGAGCTGTCTCTTGTGTGCAGCTGTCTCCTATTTGAAACATTTGCTTGATAGTATTTTTCTACCTCTGTTTCAGCAATAATTTCATAGGAACATTAGTTGTCAATTCTCCATTCTCACTCTCTTTGACAACCCCTCCCTCCAGCATTGACTCCCTGACAGTGAGAGGTACTATGAAGAGCCACTGGCAGACAGTTGATGGATTATTTCTCTTTTGCTCTCACCTTACAATGATCAATGAACTTGTTTTCCTAGATGAAAGTGGAGCTGCCTCTGCAAGCATTTATGTTGTCTTAAACACACAAATGTAGAGACTGGAATTTCCACATGGCACAGTGTTTCACATTGACTGCATCTGGGGTTTGAGAAAAATCACACATTAAAGCAATATGAAATGAGTTTTACAGAACTGGTAGGGATTTAATATTGTATAGAAAATCAAGTAGAGTAAAGTACCGAGAAATCAAAAGTAAGTAAGTGTAAGAAAAAATTATATGGTGGAATAGGGAGGATAAATGAAAATAAGAAGCAAATAAGGCCTTTTAAGAGTGATAAAAAAGGAGAAAATATCAAGATAACAACCGTGTTTTATAAACACAGATTCTTCTTAGGACCTCCAGTTGGACAGTGAGGACAGTCAGAATTCTGCTTTCCAATTATAAAATGTATTTTGCTTTTATTTCTCTAGAGCACTTTTTGTTCCTTTATAATAATATTTTAGAAACATAATATTGGAAGGAATTTACTCTTGATTTTTACCTATCTGATGAACGCCCTCAAAGATGTTAACACATTGCTGTTTTTGTTGAGCCTGAAAGTGTGTCTCTCAAAGTTGATAGGTTACACTTAGGAAACAGATGATACAAAGAAGCTGGCACACAACAGTAGAAGATAAATCAATGTAACCACTATACATTTTCTGACCCAGACACTAAATTATAACTGGTTTACTTAAGAGACAACTCTCTAGTCATTTTTATCAATTTTCTGAATGATGACACACACATAAATTGCACCTGTTCTTATTTATTGATACTGGCAGAAGAATAAATGTCAGTTTGTAAAAAAAACAAAAATGTCCAAACAAGTCCCCCCTTTCTTAAGATCTTATTACATAGTGATTACAAATGCATATTTCAAGTTTGATGACCTTGAAGGAATTCTTGGTAAGATTAGCAAGGCAGAGGAAGGTTGCCAAAAAAATAGACATTATGATGAGATTTATAGGCACCTAGGGAAGAAAATTCTTGGCACTTTTAGTCAAACAGCTATACAGAACCAAGAAACAACAAAACTGTCAGTAGTAAATAGTGTGTTCAAAATTTAACATTCCAGAAAGGAGCAAAATGACCTTGTGAATGGAGGAGAAAGATTGAAGGAAAATTAAATTGTAATAGAATATGAATGGATTTTGAGAATGTTGGCTTGCAATTTCCATTCTTATCCATTATGAATTTAACATTTTATGGCAATAGAACTAATTTTATTTTTTAAAAAGATGTTTCTTCTCTTCTGAAAGTAAATATTTATTTTGTAAAATTAGAATTTAAAACACTGGTAAAATAACAATAAAGTCTGAACCTTAACAATATCTGATGATGTGGGAATCCTGAGTTAACCCTAGGGGAGAATTAACCCCTGAGAAATAGCAATAACTAGGAAGATCAGGAAGATCTGCAAGCCAGTGTAGGATAGGGCTGAAGAATAATGGAATAGGACCAGGAAAGTGACCTTGAGCGAGAGTATTCAGGTTATACTTACTTTAGAAAAGTCCATTAACATACCTGAGTCTCAGGTTCATCATGAATGAATGTGATTATTATATTGCCTTTCCCACTTGTGAGGATTATGGATAAAGTTAATTTTTAATTTCCATCAGGGACTACAGTTCATTGCTCCTAGGCCTTTTTAACCATCCCTCATATGTTGACGTTCTTTCTTTCTTATTCAGAAAAATTCTGTGACCTGTCATTATAATGACTCCCTTTCATGTGCTGTCAACTCCTTTCCTCTTTTTGCTCCTTCCAGTGTGTTTGGTAAAACCACCAGCCTGGTTAAATTTAACGCTCGACATGCTTTGCACCTGCATTCCTGAAACTGAATGTGGCTGGGAAAACACAAAACCATGAGGGGTGATTTCACTTTAACTTCATGTCCACTAATTTCAAGTAAGCTTTTAGTGTTTCTATGGTAATCATACTGGGTTTTAATTTTATTTCCAGTTAGATTTTGAAACTATGATTATGTTAATGTCACAAAATTAACTTCATAAAAGGAATGTTTTTTTTTTTTTCATTTTTATTGTCTTTAAGAGTTTCTCTATGATGGGAATTATTTGTTCTTTAATGTTTGGTAGAATTCATCTGTGAAACTGTCTGGGCTTTGTGTGTGTGTGTGTGTGTGTGTGTGTGTGTGTGTGTGTGTGTATGTGTAGATTCTGAACTATCATTTTATATTTTAAAATGATTAGAGATCTTTTAAAGTTTTTTATTTCTTCTTACATTCAGTTTTATAAGTACCATTTTTCTAGGAGGTGGTGAATTTCAGTTGCATGTTCAATTTGGATAGCATAAAATTGTGCATAATATTCTTATTTGCTTGAATACATACTCTATCTATAATATGTCCCTTTTCCCTTTCTAATATTTAATTTTACCTTCTATCCTATTTTTCATGATCAATTTTGACAGATTAAGTATTTTATGTGTCTTCAAATATTCAATAGTAACATTGGTCTCCCATGTTTCAAACAATATTTCTTTAAAACATTAATTTTTACTTTTATCTCTCTTATTTCCTTAAGTTTTTCTGTGTTTTTTTGTAACTTAAGCTTAGTGTTTTGCTGTCTAATTTTTCATTTCCATTTTCTAATAGATGTAATTAAGGTTATAATTTTTACTCTATGTACCACTTTGGCTATATACCACTATATAGGATATGTATCATATTTGGTATCATTTAATTATAAGTGTTTTCTAATTATATTGTGATTTCATCTTTAATCCCTGAGTTTTTAAGGAATGCATTAATTTCTCTCTCTATATATATTTTAAAAGTGATTTCTTTTTAAAATTAATTTCCAACTTAATTGCATCTATCAGAGAACATGGACTGTGTATATTAATTCTTTGATATATATTGAGATGAGTTTCATGGCTCAACCTGTTTCATTTTCTGAAATATTCCAGGGCTTGAGAGAAAATGAGTCCTCTCTTGGGAACAGAGTTTGGCATATTATCCATGGATCCAGTTTACTAATTGTGTTGCTTATTTTTTGTCAGCTTATTGTATCAATTACTGAGAAAATATGTAGAAATTTCCCACTTTGAAGGTGAGCTTATCAATATTTTCATGTTTTTGTGTTAACAGAGCTTTATATATTTTGAACCTATGTTTTTCAATGCATTCTTATTAATTGCACTTATTATCATTATGCCAAGTCCTCCTTGTCCTAAAGAATGTTTTCTGTTTTACAGTCCATTTTTTTCTGATTAATATAGATTTATTTTAAAAGATATTTTGCTATAATATTTTTCTATTACTTTAAATTTTTTCTGTGTATTTTAGGTTTATCTCTTATAAGGTAGACTCTAGAAATGAAACCAGTTCATTTGCCAAATGTGGATATATTTTAAAATTTATTTCTATAGTTTCATTTATGTTTTCTATTGTCCTATTTTCTCTTTTATTATTTATTTCCTTTTTTCCCAATTAATTCAGGAGTTAAAAGAATTTCACTTTTCTCATATCTAATACCTTATATTTGTCCTCTGGATCATTAAAACTCAGACTCTGCCATCCTAGATACCTGTCAATGACTTCAGGACAACTGAAGCTTTATTCTAGTTTAAACCCCTCATTCTATTTCATTTTTATTGTTTAGACATCTCTCTCTCTCTCCCTCTCTGTATCATCTACTTATTTTGGTGTTTGAGAATTTCCTTTATGGTTTTGCTACTTCAGCTCCATATTTATAAGTTTTTTAAAAAATCATATTTTATTCTGAATTTATAATTTTTTAGTACTGAGATTTTTTTAAGGAAATATAGTTCTCAATATTACCTCAAGTAGAAATATTTCTTAAAGAGTTAGTTTTTGTGACTGTTTTTTATACATAGCAATTATTTTTATGTTTTATCTCATGAAATAACTTTCATGTCTATCATTTGTGTTCGATTGCCTTTCTTCCCTTTTCCATGATCCTTTTGTGTGAGTTGCTAAATCCCATTATCCATCTTACTTATTACCTTTCTACAGTGATTTTTCGAATTCCTTTCTTTGTCTCTTTCAGCTTATCTTTGCTGTGTTGCCCATTTGCCTTTCCCTAAAACTCTTGTATGTAATCTCATCATGTCTCCCTCCCTCCCTCTCTCTCTCTCTTTCACTCAGTGGAATCTGCATTTTCTTTTATGTTGTTGCTGAAAAATAATTGCAGGTTGATTCTCTTTGAGTACTATCACTCTTTCCTTGGGAATCTTTTGAATCTTTTCTTTGGAACCCAAGTAGTAAGGTAAGTTTGTATTAGCCATCTTTGGCAAGTGGAGATGAAAGGATAGGAAGCTGGCAGCACAAGTCATTGCTGTAATAGGACTCTGCTTTTGTAGGCTTATATTTGTGTTTATTAATTCATTTATTTTTACCCTGCCTCTGGGCACATGCTCTGCTAAAATGCAGGATTATTCTATTCCATTGAGGGAATACATTTCATCATTGTTCTCCTAAGTCATAGTGTCTCGGCTATTTTAGAAAAATTCTGATTAGGAAATGCATTCGATATACAGACTTTCTCTTTGGTGAACATGGGAGACACTGCTAGTTACTTACTTAGTATTTGTTTAGCCATTCACTCATTAACAGAACTTTGATTCTGTTCAGAGGGGCAATAGGTCCAGATAAACGCCCTTTCTCCCAGCCTCTCTTGCAGCTAGTGGTTGCCATATGCCACATTAGGTTGAATCATATACTATATTTTTTTTATATGTAAGCATAATTGATTATGAACAATAATTATGTGACCAAACCTAATATTTTTTTATATCTGTATTGGAATATAATTGCTTTACAATGTTGTGTTAGTTTCTGCTGTACAATAAAGTGAATTAGCTATATGTATACATATATTACCATATCCCCTCCCTCTTGAGCCTCCTTCCTACCCTACCTACCCCACTCCCCTAATTCATCACAAAGCATCAAGCTGATCTCCCTGTGCTATGCAGCTGCTTCCCACTAGCCATCCATTTTACATTTGGTAGTGTATATATGTCAATGCTACTATCTCACTTTGTCCCAGCTTCCCCTTCCCACTCTGTGTTCTCAAGTCCATTCTCTACATCTGCATCTTTATTCCTGCCCTTCCACTAGGTTCATCAATACCACTTTTTTAGATTCCATGTATATGTGTTAGCATATGGTATTTGTTTTTCTCTTTCTGACTTATTTCACTCTGTATGACAGTCTCTAGATCCATCCACCTCATGACTAACAACTCAATTTCATTCCTTTTTTATGGCTGAGTAATATTCCATTCATATCTTCTTTATCCATTCACCTGTCGATGGACATTTAGGTTGCTTCCATGTCCTGGCTATTGTAAATAGTGCTTTAATGAACATTGTGGTACATGTATCTTTTTGAATTATTATTTTCTCAGGGTATACACCCAGTAGTGGGATTGCTGGGTCATATGGTAGTTCTATTTTTAGTTTTCTAAGGAACCTCCATACTGTTCTCCATAGTGGTTTTATCAATTTACATTCCCACCAACAGTGCAGGAGGGTTCCCTTTTAGGAGATATGTTGTGCTTGCTTGTTTTTACAACCTTCTGTCCTCTGCCATTTTCCCTCACTTATTCTTCTGTGATCTTTAACCCAATAACTGGAATTGCAGTTGCACAAAGCCTGGACTGCATACCTCTGGACGTTGTTACATTAGAAAAATTAGCTTCTGTTTAGTTAGTCTAGCCCCTCTCCTGCCCTAACCATCGCTCTAGTTGATGATGACTCATAGCTAAGAAAATGGCTCCAAATAAATGTGGCTGGTTTCCTGTCTATTGGCACTCTCCCTTACCTCTAGTCCTCAGCTCTCCAGATTGAAGGGTGGGGGGATTCATTCTTGGATTGAAATGAACTTGTGATACTATTAGAAAGGCACATGCTCAGAGAACAACAAAGAAAGACTGTTCTTTTTGTTTCTCTATCCAGACACAGGAGAGGCTTTTGCATGTAGTGATTTGTATGGAGGAAAAGACCCCCAACTACACCTGCCAATGTCCCAAACCACTGGCCACTTAAATCAGAAGATAGAAGAAATGATTCAGATTTATTTCATTTACTTCCAGAGACACTTCACTGCTGCCTTTGAGAGAAGAGCTCCTGTTGGATCCTATGAATCAATCTTAATCTGGAATATGACAGATATATTTGGGGATTAATGGGCTGTAGTATGCATGCAGCTGGCTCTGCTCTTGAATTAAGGGATAAGAGCATGGTAATAGCTACCCTTAATTAAGTTCCTACCTTGTGTCAGATACTGTGCTAAGCAACTGATATGTGTTAACTCTTTTAGTTCCTATAACAATAGCTAGGTTGTATTACTAAGAGCCTCATTCCCCAGATGAAGCAACTGAGACAGTGAGAGATTAAATAATTTGCCCAATGTCACCTGGTTAGAATAAGGCTGAGTTGGGATGGAACTTTGGCAGCTGTACTCCATAGTCTGTGCTATCATCCATGACCTCTTGACTGCTTCTTCTGACCCTTGAATGGAGTTGTCTACCTGGGATTTTGAACCACGCAAGGAAAGAAGCTGTGATGAGAGAGGGAGAAGAGAAACAAAGAAAAGGAAATTAACATGAGCAGTTGGAGAGGAAAAGATATTATTGAAGAAGCTACCAGGACAAAAATACAAGAATCTCCCCACCCTGATGCTCTGATTTTATCCTAGTGTGGACTATACCCAGAAAATATTATCCACTTTTACTTCTCTGAAATTTTTCAGTTTCAGGCAGGGATGTATAACTTTTTTCTCCTACTGCCATCTTTCCATCAAAAATCTGAGACCTTTCTCTGAGGCTTGGTCCTACTTTGGTTTCTGTGAAGCAGCATGGTGTCATAGAAAGCTTGGTTATCTGAAGTCAAACAGGCTTGGATTTGTACCCTTTTCAGCTACTTACTAAATTGTCTGATCTCTTTAAAATACTGGGTAAATTACTTAATTGCTCTCAGGCTTTGTCTCCTTCTTCATCTCCTGGGAATATTAATTGTTAGAACATGGCCTTATTCATTCATTCAACAAATCTGTATTGATTGCCTGTTTTGTGCTGGTCACTGTAGGTAATGTTTTGTCACAAGTAGATATTAAATAATATTTTATCTTATCCTCAGTGAATTTACAATCTAGTGGCGAAGACAGATAAGTAAACAACCACCACTCCTGTGAGCAGTGCTAAGACTGGTGTGAATACAGGGTGCTGTGGTGAGGATTACAGAGCACATAGCCTGTGAAAGGCACTCAGCAAATGTAGGTGCTCCTTCATTTCTCCCATTTCCTCCCTTATTCTGCTGTCAACCCTTCTGTATACATGTATGGGTTTATTTCAGACAGCCTAGGATGTCTTTTTACCTTTAATGTGTGATGTGGCTATGAGGTGATGCTGTTTAATGATCTTTAAATGCCAAATGAGGTGATTTGTGTCATGTGCAGTTTGCACCTTGGGCACCTATTCTCATCGCTCTTCATGTGTTATTTAACACATTAACCTTAAATTTTCTCTAAAAGAAAAGAATCTGAGAAAGCTATAACAAGAAAATCTTAAAAATTTTTGGGAGTATGAAATCAAATAAGTTTGGCGTTGTTTTGCATTCTTGTTTCTTTCCTATTATACTTACAGAATTACTTACTATGGTTTTTATGGGCTGCCTCCAAGTCACCCTACTTCAAGTTTTAAATGTGAAAAATGTGGGAATTTGAGATCAGTTTATCCCAGAATTGACATTAGATTTAGACACTTCTGGATTCTTGTGTTTTTTTACCAAATCAGACTCCCCAGTATTACAGGTAAATACATATGGCCTCATGTATTTGTTCTGAATCAGTATGAAAATACATATGGCCTCATGTATTTGTTCTGAATCAGTATGAAAATAGTCTAACATCCAGGATGTTGCCCATAGAGATCAGGAAGAAGTTTTTACTTAAAAAAAATATTTTTTTCCTATCACTCTTTAGGTGTGCCTTGATTCTGCAAAACAATGAGATTGAGGGGTTATGTGGAGTGTAATAGATCTATTTTTTCCCCACTATTTAAAAAATAATTTTTATTGGAGTAGAGTTGATTTACATTGTTGTTGGTTTCAAGTGTACAGCAAAGTGAATCAGTTATACATATACATATATCTACTATTTTTCAGATTCTTACCCCATATAGTTCATTATAGAGCATTGAGTAGAGTTCCCTGTGCTATAAAGTATGTCCTTATTAGTTATCTATTTTATGTATATTGGTGTGTATATGTCAATCCTGATCTCCCAATTTATCCCTCCCACTCTTCCCCTCGGTAACCATAAGTTTGTTTTCTACATCTGTGACTCTATTTCTGTTTTGCAAATAAGTTCATTTGTACCATTGTTTTAGATTCCACATATGAGTGATATCATATGATATTTGTTTTACTCTGTCTGACAGAGGTGACAGTATGACAATCTCTAGGTCCATCCATGTTGCTGCAAATGGCATTATTTCATTCTTTTTTAATGGCTGAGTAATATTCCATAGTATACCTGTACCACATCTTCTTTATCCACTCCTCTGTCTATGGACATTTAGGTTGTTTCCATGCCTTGGCTATTGTAAATAGTGCTGCATTGAACATTGTGGTGCATGTATCTTTTCAAATTATGTCTTTCTCCAGATATATGCTCTGGAGTAGGATTGCTGGATCATACGGTAGTTCTATATTTAGTTTTTTAATGAAACTCCATAATGGTTGTACCAATTTACATTCCCACCAACAGTGTAGGAGGGTTTCCTTTTCTTCACACCCTCTCCAGCATTTATTTTTTTGATGTTGGTCATTCTGACTGGTGTGAGGTGATACCTCATTGTAGTTCTGATTTGCATTTCTCTAATAATTAGATATGTTGAGCATCATTTTATGTGCTTTTGGGCCATCTGTATGTCTTCTTTGGAGAAATGTCTATTTAGATTAGTGTTTATGAAGGGGGAGAGCTACATTCTTTTAGCTTAGAAAATAAAAGGAGGTGAATATTATAGGAAAAATTAAGTGTATAGGTGGACTAGGGGAGGATGAAGGAAATGTTGAGGGTGACATTAATTTGTAAATGACTTCATCCAAAATGATCTGTAGACTGTTTAGCAGGGTGACTGCAAAACTTCTTACTTCCAAATTGACAAATACTACTTCAGATCAGTTTATATTAGTAGTTATCTTTAAAAATATTAGTTATAGAAGCATTTTATAGGAGAACATCTACATTTACCTGCTACCAACACTGAAACCATGAGAGACGATATTCATAACATTTTTCCTTGAAAACCAGTAGTAGCTCAGAATATAGAAACCCATAAAGTGGTGTGATTGGGGGTCAATGCTAGGGAGATGGGGAGGAAGGGTCTGCAATGGGTCTTCCAAACTCACTATGCAAAATACACAGCTTCTTGTTACTTGGGAATATTTCACCATAATCAGAATAATTTAATCTTGAATTTTCAATACTGATAGCCTATCTAGAATATGGCATAGCAATGGCACAAGCTATTTCCACAGTTCAGTTTTTAAAATATCTTTAAGCAAATATCCTACTAATACTCTGTAGATCAGTGATAGCATAGTCAAAGAATTTCACTCTGCAATAAAACCTTTATCAAAATTTAATTACCATGAAAGCAGAAAGGCAGGGGGAGTTGGGACCTTTACCTTAAATCATTATTAAAACACATGTGAGGTTACCTACAAAATATTTAGGATTTTATTTAATTAAACACAAGACAAAAAACAAAGCTAATAAATGGCAAAGTTCATTATGCAACTTCTAATTAATATAACACTCTAATGATTGCTCAGAAAACTAAGGAAGATTTAAATATATAGAAATACATATATGTAATGTATACATGTCTGCATTATTCTGTTTTCTCGTATAAGATATGTACATATAATTGTGTGTGTTTGTGTGTGTGTGTATTTGTGTGACACATTATGTTATTTTCATGGCCAGATTCATTCCTACAGAAATAGAAATGCTTTTTCAGTGAAGATTACATCCTACTTCTTTGATGTGGCTTATGAAATTTCATATTCTGCTCTTCTGTGAATTCCATTTTGTGCTTTAGAGTCCAAAAAGAGGAATAAAATAAATAAGTATTAAGCCTCCTTGCTTGACTTAGAAAATTGCAGAGTGATATTCTCAGCACTCAATCCCATAAAGTATGACTTATTTTGTGAGCAAAGATGTCCAAATAACTTAAATGTAACCTCTGAATTTCCATGGAAAATTGTAAAGCCTGACTTGATGTCTCATTCTATCTTCCACTGCACATGCTTGATAGTGAAGATGAAGTAAACTAACAAATATTAGCCCAGAAGATGCACAAAATAAAGCAAAGGGGTTGAATGTTCTGAGACTGAACACTGAACACTGAACATATAACTACATCAGGTACAAGGAGGATGAGCTGGAGACTAAGGATCATTAAGGATCCTGGTGCTTTCTCCACCTGTCTCCAACAACCTCTCCAAGAGAAGGATATTGCAGGCTCTCTGCTGTTCAGAATGTTTTAAAACCATTTACAAGGGTGTGAAGTGACCTTTGTTTTTCCTAAATAGACTATAGATCTCATCATTTATAATGCTGAAAATAGAAGCTTGAGTACAAGTATAGATGTAGACTCAATGAAGTTAAATTGAATAAACTTAGAATGCAAATACATAAAGCCTTAAAGAAAAATTCATAGTAACACACAGATGTTGGGGAGTACTAATCATGTACAATTCAAATGTTACTCTCAGCTATTAATATCCTTTGCATGTTAGCTCAGTGTTTCTTACACTTATATAATGGACAGACTTACCTTAAACAAAAGTAAATTTTAGAGTACCCTCGGTGTTGACAAATAATATTTATTTTGGTGTTATTTAATTATGCATATATAGAAAATAGCTATAAACTCATACCTATGGGGATTTCCTGGTGGCACAGTGGTTGAGAGTCCACCTGCCGATGCAGGGGACATGGGTTCTTGCTCCAGTTGGGGAAAATCCCACATGCTGTGGAGAAGCTAGGCCCGTGAGCCATGGCTGCTGAGCCTGCGCGTCCGGAGCCTGTGCTCCGCAATGGGAGAGGCCACAACAGTGAGAGGCCTGCGTACAGCAAAAAAAAAAAAAAAAAAAAAGACATACCTATGGCTCATATTTAATTTTGAAAATCAAAAGTATAACAAATTAAATAAAATACAACTACTGAATAATAAAATTTAGAGAAGACCTTCAAGATTGCAGAGGAGTAAGACATGGAGATCATCTTTCTCCCAACAAATACATCAAAAATACATCTACATGTGGAACAACTCCTATAGAACACCTACTGAATGCTGGCAGAATACTTCAGACCTCCCAAAAGGCAAGAAACTCCCTGCATACCTGGGTAGGGCAAAAGAGAAAAGGAAAAACAGAGACAAAAGAATAGGGACAGGACCTGCACATCTGGGAGGGAGCTGTGAAGGAGGAAAAGTTTCCACACACTAGGAAGCCCCTTCACTGACAGAGATGGGGGCTGGATGCGGGGGGGGGGGAAGCTTCAGAGCCATGGAAGACAGCACTGCAACAGGGGTGCAGAGGGCAAAGTGGAGAAATTCCGACACAGAGGGTCAGTGCCGACCAGCACTCACCAGCCTGATAGTCTTGTCTACTCACCTGCTGGGGCGGGTAGTGACTGGGAGCTGAGGCTCAGGCTTTTGAGGTCAGATCCCAGGGAGAGGACTGGGGTAGGCTGCTTGAACACAGCCTGAAGAGAGCTAGTGCACTATAGCTAGCCTGAAGGTAGTCGGGGAAAAAGTCTGGAACTGCCTAAGAAGCAAGAGACCATTGTTTCAGGGTGTGCGAAGAGAGGGGATTCAGAGCACTGTCTACACAAGTTGAACAGATGGGAGTGAGCTACAGCTATCAGCACAGACACCAGAGATGGGAATGAAATGCTAAGGCTGCTGCTGCAGCCACCAAGAAGCCTGTGTGCAAGCACAGGTCACTCTCCACACCTCCCCTCCTGGGAGCCTGTGCAGCCACCACTGCCAGGGTCCTGTGATCCAGGGACAACTTCTTTGGGAGAACACACAGCATGCCTCAGGCTGTTCTTCTGCCGCCACAGGCTCAAAATGCATTCCATACCCCTCCATCCCCCCAACCCCTGGACTGCGTGAGCCAGAGGCCACTAATCAGCTGCTATTTTAACTCCATCCTCTCGGGTTGGGGAAGAGATGCCCTCAGGTGGCCTATACACAGAGGCAGGGCCAAATCCAAAGGTGAACCCCAGAGGCTGTGCAAACAAAGAATAGAAAGGGAAATTTCTCCCAGCAGCTTCATGAACAGCGGATTAAAAATCCACAAACAACTTGATGTACGCTGCATCTGTGGAATACCTGAATAGAAAAAGAATCATCCCAAAATTGAGACAGTGGACTTTGGGAGCAACTGCAGACTTCGGGTTTGCTTTTGGCATCTAATTTGTTTCTGGTTTTATGTTTATCTTAGTTTAGTATTTAGAGCTTATTATCATTGGTAGATTTCCTTACTGATTTGGTTATTCTCTTCCTATTTTTTTATATGTATATATTTCTTTTCCTTTTTCTCTTTATGTGAGGGTGTAACTGTATGCTTCTTTCTGTGATTTTGTCTGTTGTTTTTACCATTTGTCCTAGGATTCTCTCAGTTTTTTTTTTTTTTATGTATAGTTTTGAGCACTTGTTACCATTGTTGGGTTTGTTTATTGTTTTGGTTGCCCTCTTCTTTCTTTCCTTCTTTCTTTTATTAAACAATTATTTTTATTTTAATAAGTTCTTTATATTATTTTATTTTAACTTTTTAATTTTATTTTACTCTTTCTTTTTTCCTCCTTTTTCTTCTGAGCTGGGTGGCTAACAGGGTCTTGCTACCCCAGCCAGGTAGCAGACCTGAGACTCTTAGGTGGGACAACTGAGTTCAGGACATTGGTCCACCAGAGACCTGATGGCCCCATATAATATGAAATGATGAAAGCTCTCCCAGAGATCTCCATTTCAAAGCTAAGACCCAGCTCCACTCAAAAACCAGCAAGCTCCAGTGCTGGAAACCCCATGCCAAACAACCAGCAAGACAGGAACACAATCCCACCCATTAGCAGAGAGGCTGCCAAAAATCATAAGGTCACAGACAACCCAACACACACCACCACATGTGGTCTTGTACACCAGAAAGACAAGAGCAAGCCTCATCTACCTGAACACAGGCACCAGTCCCCTCCACCAGGAAGCCTAAACAACCAAGTGAACCAACCTTACCCACTGGGGGCAGACACCAAAACCAGTGGGAACTACAAACCTGAACCTGCAAAAAGGAGAGCCCAAACACAGTAAGTTAAGCAAAATGAGAAGACAGAGAAATACACAGCAGACGAAGGAACAGGGTAAAAACTTACCAGATGAAACAAATGATGAGGAAATAGGCAGTCTGATGGAAAAATAATTCAGAGAAATGATAGTAGAGATGATCCAAAATCTTGCAAATAGAAAATACAAGAAACATTTAAAAAATACATAGAAGAACTAAAGAGGAAACAAATAATGATGAACAACACAATAAATGAAATTAAAAATTCTCTCAAAAGAATCAATAGCAGAATAACTGAGGCAGAAGAATGGGTAAGTGAACTACAAGATAAAAAGTGGAAATAACTACCACATGGCAGAATAAAGATAAAAGAATGAAAAGAATTGAGGACAGTCTCAGAGACCTCTGAGATAACACTGAAAACACCAACATTCGAATTATAGGGGTCCCAGAAAAGACAAGAAAAAGAAAGGGACTGAGAAAATATTTGAAGAAATTATAGTGGAAAACTTCCTTAATATGAGAAAGCAAATGGTTAATCAAGTCCAGGAAGCACAGAGAGTCCCATACAGGATAAATCCAAGGAGAAACAGGCCAAGACATATTAATCAAACTATCAAAAGCTAAATACAAAGAAAATATATTAAAAGAAGTAAGGGAAAAACAACAAATAACATACAAGGGAATCCCCATAAGGTTAACAGCTGATCTTTCAGCAGAAACTCTGCAAGCCGGAAGGGAGGGGCAGGACATAATTAAAGTGATGAAGGAGAAAAACCTACAACCAAGATTACTCTACCCAACATGGATTTAATTCAGATTTGATGGCAAAATTAAAACCTTTATAGACAAACAAAAGTTAAGAGAATCCAGCACCACCAAACCAGCTTTATAACAAATGCTAAAGGAACTTCTCTAGGCAGGAAACACAAGGGAAGGAAAAGACCTACAATAACAAACCCAAAACAATTATGAAAATGGTAATAAGAACATACATATCGATAATTACCTTAAATGTAAATGGATTAAATGCTCCCATCAAAAGACATAGACTGGCTGAATGGATACAAAAGCAAGACCCATATATATGCTGTCTACAAGAGACCCACTTCAGACCTAGGGACACATACAGACTGAAAGTGAGGGGATGGAAAAAGATATTCCATGAAAATGGAAACCAAAAGAAAGCTGGAGTAGCAATTCTCATATCAGGCAAAATAGACTTTTAAATAAAGACTATTAGAAGACACAAAGAAGGACACTACATAATGATCAAGGGATCCATCCAAGAAGAAGATATAACAATTGTAAATATTTATGTGCCCAATATAGGAACACCTCAGTACATAAGGCAAATGCTAACAGCCATAAAAGGGGAAATCGACAGTAACACAATCGTAGTAGGGGACTTTAACACTTCACTTTCACCAATGGACAGATCATCCACAATGAAAATAAATAAGGCAAGACAAGCTTTAAATGATACATTAAACAAGATGGGCTTAATTGATATTTATAGGACAGTCCATCCAAAAAAACAGAATAAACTTTCTTCTCAAGTGCTCATGGAGTATTCTCCAGGATAGATCATATCTTATGTCACAAATCAAGCCTTGGTAAATATAACAAAACTGAAATTGTATCAAATATCTTTTCCACCAAGGAAACTATGAGACTAGATGTCAATTACAGGGAAATATCTGTAAAAAATACAAACACATGGAGGCTAAACAATACACTATTAAATAACCAGGAGATCACTAAAGAAATCAAAGAGGAAATCAAAAAACACCTAGAAACAAATCAAAATGAAAACACGACCACCCAAAAGCTATGGGTTGCAGCAAAAGCAGTTCTAAGAAGGAAGTTGATAGAAATACAATCCTACTTCAAGAAACACCTCAAATAAACAACCTAACCTTACACCTAAACCAATTAGAGAAAGAAGAACAAAGAAACCCCAAAGTTAGTAGAAGGAAGGAAATCATAAAGATCAGATCAGAAATAAATGAAAAAGGAATGAAGGAAATGATAGTAAAGATCAATAAAACTAAAAGTTGGTTCTTTGAGAAGGTAAACAAACTTGATAAACAATTAGCAAGACTCATCAAGAAAAAAAGGGAGAGACTCAAATCAATAGAATTAGAAATGAAAAAGGAGAAGTAACAACTGACACTGCAGAAATACAAAGGATCATGAGACATTACAAGAAGCAACTCTATGCCAATAAAATGGGCAACCTGGAAGAAATGGACAAATCCTTAGAAAAGCACAACATTGAAAGACTGAACCAGGTAGAAACAGAAAATATAAACAGACCAATCACAAGCACTGAAATTGAAACTGTGATTAAAAATCTTCCAACAGACAAAAGCCCAGAACCAGATGGCTTCACAGGCACATTCTTTCAAACCTTTAGAGAAGAGGTAGCACCTATCCTTCTCAAACTCTCCAAAATATAGCAGAGGGAGGAACACCCCCAAATCATTCTATGAGGCCAACATCACCCTGATACCAAAACCAAAGATGTCACAAAGAAAGAAAACCACAGGCCAATACAGATGTAGAACATAGATGTAAAAATCCTCAACAAAATACTAGCAAACAGAATCCAGCAGCCCATTAAAAGGATCATACACCACAATCAAGTGGTATTTATCCCAGGAATGCAGGGATTCTTCCATATATGCAAATCATTCCATGTGATACACCATATTAACACACTGAAGGATAAAAACCATTTGATCATCTCAATAGATGCAGAAATAGCTTTTGACAAAATTCAACACCCATCAATGATAAATACCCTCCAGAAAGTAGGCATAGAGGGAACTTTCCTCAACATAATAAAGGTCATATATAACAAACCCACAGCCAACATCGTTCCCAATGGTGAAAAACTGAAACCATTTCCACTAAGATCAGGAATAAGATCAGGTTGCCCACTCTCACCACTATTATTCAACATAATTTTGGAATTTTTAGCCATAGCAATCAGAGAAGAAAAAGAAATAAAAGGAATCCAAATCGGAAAAGAAGAAGTAAAGCTGTCGCTGTTTGCAGATGACGTGATACTATACATAGAGAATCCTAAAAATGCTACCAGAAAACTACTAGAGCTAATCAATGAATTTGGTAAAGTATTACGATACAAAATTAATGCACAGTAATCTCTTTCATTCCTATAAACTAGTGATGAAAAATATGAAAGAGAATTTCAGGAAACACTCTCATTTACCATTGCAGCAAAAAGAATAAAATACCTAGGAATAAACCTACATAAGGAGACAAAAGTACTGTATGTAAAAAACTATAAGACACTGATGAAAGAAATTAAATATGATACAAATGGATGGAGAGATATACCATGTTCTTCAACTGGAAGAATCAACATTGTGAAAGTGACTATTACCCAAAGCAATCTACAGATTCAATGCAATCCCTAACAAATTACCAATGACATTTTTTACAGAGCTAGAAGAAGAAAACCTTAAAATTAGTATGGAGACACAAAAGACCCCGAATAGTCATAGCAATCTTGAGGGAAAAAAACAGAGCCAGAGGAATCTGACTCCCTGACTTCAGACTATACTACAAAGCTACAGTAATCAAGACAATATGGTATTGGCACAAAAACAGAAATACAGATCAATGGAACAGGATAGGAAGCCCAGAGATAAACCAATGCACCTATGGTCAACTAACCTATGACAAAAGAGTCAGGATATACAATGGAGAAAAGACAGTCTCTTCAATAAGTGGTGCTGGGAAAAGTGGACAGCTGCATGTAAAAAATGAAATTAGAACACTCCCTAACACCATACACAAAAATAAACTCAAATGGTTTAGAGACCTAAATGTAAGACCGGACCCTATAAACTTTAGAGGAAAACATACGAAGAACACTCTTTGACATAAATCATAGCAAGACCTTTTTTGATCCATCTCCTTGAGTAATGTAAATAAAAACAAAACAAAACAAAAAAATGGAACCTAATTAAACCTAAAATTTTTTGCACAGCAAAGGAAACCTTATACAACATGAAAAGACAACCCTCAGAATGGGGGAAAATATTTGCAAACTAACCAATGGACAAAAGATTTCTCTCCAAAATATACAAACAACTCAATATTTAAAAAACAAACAGCCCTATCCAAAAATGGGCAGAAGACCTATATAGACACTTCTCCAAGGAAGACATACAGATGGCCAAGAAGAACATGAAAAGCTGCTCATCATCACTAATTATTAGAGAAATGCAAATCAAAACTACAATGAGGTATCACCTCACACCAGTTAGAATGGGCACCATCTTAAAATCTACAAACAACAAATGGTGGAGAGGGTGTGGAGCAAAGGGAACCCTCTTGCACTGTTGGTGGGAATGTAACTTGATACATCCACTGTGAAGAACAGTATGGAGGTTCCTTAAAGAACTAAAATTAGAACTACCATATGGCCCACCAATCCCACTACTTTGCATATACCCTGAGAAAACCATAATTCAAAAAGAGTCATGTACCACAATGTTCATTTCAACACTATTTACAATAGCCAGGACATGGAAGCAACCTAAATGTCCATTAACAGATGAATGGGTAAAGAAAATGTGGCACATATATACAATGGAATATTACTCAGCCGTAAGAAAAAACAAAATTGTGTTATGTTTTGTGAGGTGGATGGACCTAGAGTCTGTCATACAGAGTGAAGTAAGTCAGAAAGAGAAAAACAAATACCATATGCTAACACATATATATGGAATCTAAAAAAAAAAAAAAAAAAAAAGTCATGAGGAACCTAGGCGCAGGATGGGAATAAAGACGCAGACCTACTAGAGAATGGATCTTGAGGACACAGAGAGGGGGAAGGGTAAGCTGGGACAAAGTGAGAGAGTGGCATGGACTTATATACACTACCAAATGTTAAACTGATAGCTAGTGGGAAGCAGCCACATAGCACAGGGAGATCAGCTCGGTGCTTTGTGACCACCTAGAGGGGTGGAATAGGTAGGGTAGGAGGGAGGGAGACACAAGAGGGAAGAGATATGTGGATATATGTTTATGTATAACTGATTCACTTTGTTATAAAGCAGAAACTAACACACCATTGTAAAACAATAATAGTCCAATAAAGATGTTAAAAAACAACAACAACAACAACAGAGCAGCAATGGATAAATATCTCATTCCCAACCAAACATGGTAGGCCTGAATTTGCCACCCTGTGGTCAAGATCCTGGCAGCTGACTTTGGCTTTATACCCCATCGGTTCTATGGATCCTTGCTGTAGTATATACTTACAGATTAGACCATTTCAGAAGGACATCCCTTGAGTCCTTCAACTACTAGGCCTTATTATATGGCCTCCAGAAATATCTTAAAAGCACATTAAAGCAATTTATGTTTAAAAAATGATTATCTATATTAAAATCTGCCTCAAGGGTCTGTCTCTAGTACTCATATGTAAAGTTCAGAAGACATGTGCGGTGAGTAGGAAGCAATTAGAAGAATAGGTTTGGGGTGGGAAGGAGTTAAAACAACCATGGTAGAGATCAATCTTCTCAAACTCCTACTGAAGAAATTTTCAGTTCCTAGTTCAGAGCAGAGAATTTAAAACAAAATTTTGTGTTGAGCCAAGTGCCATGTGCCTGCATCATCCATGGAGGGGTCCTACTGAGATCTCCTTCAAGGAGTGATGTTGACTGACAGGTTTTAACTGCTACACCTGTAAATCTATCACAGTATTCACACCAGGCAGTGCTTCCTCATGCTTGCTCCCAGCTAATGCCTGAACACAGTGAGGGCTACAACAGGACATTGGTGCCCAATGCAGGATGAAATTCTGGCTCAGAAACTTCTCATAGACCTGGCTCGACCTTTCTCAGTATTGAGCTTCAATCTGACTCTCTTCCTCCCCAGTCCTTCCTTCCTTCTATCCTTTTTCATGTGTCAAACTTATTACAGTCTGAAGGTTCTTTTTGTCTACTTTTGACACCTCCTCTCTCATCTTTCACAGGCATTTCCTCCAGTAAATCTCTTGCATGTCTAATCTCATTGTAGGTGTCTACTTCTCATAAGACTTGAATTGTCAAGGTGTGATGATATTAAAATAGAGAATTAGGCATAGTTCCTGCTCAGATGGCTTGCAGTGGAATGCATGCATTAAGTTATTCATTTTTAACATTACTCCAAATACTTTAAGGCTCTCTTCTGTTGTATTCTTTGAAGATTTGAATTATCAAAACATTCAGCCCAGAAGATGCTCAATTGTCCTCCATTTCATTTTTCTCAATAGGCAGAATATGTTTAGTCTTTGTTTTCAAGGTGCCTTATCATAGATTTTTCATTACTTCCAAGAGATTTTATAACCCCAAAACATGAGCTGGTCAATAGCTATTTGGGTACATTCAGGATGTCAGATCTATCAAGGGAAGCAGAGGGGTCCTGGCACTGCTAAAGACCACTTTATAGAGAGCAAGTAGCTCACCTTCCCACAGGCCATTGTGTGGGGCCATGGTCAAGGGCACACCACACACTTATGGCCAGAATGTATCATAGTTTCGGCAACTTCTTTGAGCTGCTCTCTTGAATATTTTATAGGCCTTTTGTACTAAACACTGTAGGTCTAACAATACCAAAAGTCATATTTCAATAGGAAATATTATTCTTTTCTCAGTGTGAGCATTCAGACTATTGATTTACAGACCATTAATTTACAATGAAAGCACATTTTTTTCTCTTTTATTCTTTCTCTATGATTATTATCCTTTGTTCCCTCCAGATATGTTCGATTTCTATACATGTATTACCACCTTGATATAAACAGATAAGAAAAAAAAATATTTCTCCATCGCCTGAAAGCATGCTTATGGTGCATACATTTGTAGAAACTCTCAGCTTTCTTTTGTGTTCAATTTTATCACAGACTTTTATTTCCTGATGTTTCTCCTAATTCTTTTACTTCTTAAACTAAAAATTTCCTGGGTTCTATTCCTTCACATCTTATCACAGTTTACTGGCTGTGGATAAATTCTTAATCTTGTGTCAGTCACCTCAAAAACAATTTAAAAGGGCATGAACACTGATATATAGGATTAAATAATATTTCAGATGTCTTCTAAATGTATGAGACATGAGTGTAAGAAGCTTACCTAGCATTTCCAGACTACCCAAATTTCTCTCTCTTCTGAACTGCAATCATCTTATCACAAAATTGGATCTAGGTATATGATTTTTTGAATCTTTAATTACAAGAGATTGTTTAAAACTTATCTCCCTACTAAGTTATAAATCTTTTTGAGATGTTGCTTGTGTACTACTGTGTAATATCCTCTGTATCTTGTGTATGTTAAACCCTCAATAAAGTGTTCCCTAGTACACCTAGACAGGAATCACCCTTGTTAAGTCTCTATCTGAATTCCCATCATCTCTCCCAATATAGACTGACTAAAGTGGCCTGACCTGAAAGTTGGCCATGGACTTCCTTCAGGAACTGTATTCCTTAGGACTAAATGGAGAACAGGGGAAGCCTGAAAAGAATATTCCCTAGTATCAAAAAAAAGTGACTTAAAAAATGCTCTAATGTACAGCATGGTACATATATTTAACATACTGTATCGTACACTTGAAAGTTGCTGAAATCTCAATATTACCGTTACAAAAAAAAAAAGGTAATTATGTGAGATGGTGATTGGGTGTATTAACTAACTTTACTGTGGTAATCATTTCACAATATATGCATGTATCAAGTCATAACTTTGTATACCCTAAACTAACACTATGTTATGTGCCAAATATATCTCAATAAAGCTGGAAAACTATGCTCTAACTCATTTTCAAATAACACATATTTTACTTTTTAATACTTTTACTCTCAGAGTACAGACCACACTGCTTTATCACTGCCTGGTTCTGCCTGTGCTATTCAGAGATGCAGCAATTTTTCCAGGATTCTCTGCTTACATATCTTTTCCTTGAAAACTCCAATTACCATTGTTATGGTGATTCCTTTTAAATACACCAGGTTCATTCTTGAATCAAAGTTTCCAAACACTCATAAGTTCAAAAATTATGAGGTTGAGAGAATATACATAGCTAGGCACATTGATACCCAGACTGATCAAATCATCACCCACAGCAGACAATTTTCAAATTACAGTCAGTGAATTCTAATGTGTCCAAAACTTCTTTATGAGATGATAACAATTCATTTTTCATTTTGATGATAATTTAAAAAAATTAACGTCAATATATTCTAGGTAGGCACTAACCACTGTGGTAGCCACTCATCAGGGTTATTTAAATTTAAATGTAAATTCATGTGTTAAAAAAAACCTAAAATTCAGTTCCTCAGTCACATTAGTCATATTTTAAATGCTTGTTAGCCACTTGTAGCCAGGGGGTACCACATTAGAAAGCACAGATATAGGACATTTCCATTGTTGCAGAAAGTTCTATTGGACAGTGCTGTTCTGTATCATTTAAATAACATTTTAATAACAAAGTACACACACAGTTTTGGTTTCTATACCCACATGTACTTAGCAATATGTTCTGCTACTATAATTACTGCAATCTAATGGAAAAAAAACTGAAGCAAATGAATGTGTAAAAAAAATATATTCATGGCAAATGAAGAATAAATGACACCGAGAGCTCTAGAGTAAAGCACTGGGAGAAGATAAGACTCACATGTGAAAATCAGAAGGATCTTCTCCAGAATATTTTACCTTGCCATTTACATTTGGAAAATCAATGTAATCCAACAAATTTAAATATTTTTTGAATTTTATAACTATTAAATTTTTTACATTTTTTCTGGAGTATAACGGCTTTACAATGATGTGTTAGTTTCTGCTTTATAACAAAGTGAATCAGCTATAGGTATACATATATCCCCTCCTACTTGCATCTCCCTCCCCCTCCGTATCCCACCCCTCTAGGTGTACACAAAGCACCGAGCTGATCTCCCTGTGCTATGCGGCTGCTTCCCACTAGCTATCTATTTTACATTTGGTAGTGTATATATGTCCATTCCACTCTCTCACTTCGTACCAGCTTACCCTTCCCTCTCCCTGTGTCCTCAAGTCCATTCTCTATGTCTGCATCTTTATTCCTGTCCTGCCCCTAGGTTCTTTAGAACCATTTTTTTTTTTAGATTCCATATATATATGTGTTAGCATATGGTATTTGTTTTTCTCTTTCTGACTTACTTCACTCTGTATGACAGATTCTAGGTCCATCCACCTCACTACAAATGAATCAATTTCATTTCCTGTTATGGCTGAGCAATATTCCATTGCATAAATGTGCCAAATCTTCTTTATCCATTCGTCTCTCGATGGACACTTAGGTTGCTTCCATGTCTTAGCTATTGTAAATAGAGCAGCAATGAACATTGTGGTAAATGATTCCTTTTGAATTATGGGTTCCTCAGGGTATATGCCCCGTAGTGGGATTGCTGGGTCGTTTGGTAGTTCTAATGTTAGTTTTTTAAGGGACCTCCATACTGTTCTCCATAGTGGATGTATCAATTTACATTCCCACTAACAGTGCAAGAGGGTGCCCCTTTCTCCACACCCTCTACAGCATTTATTGTTTGTAGATTTTTTGATGGTGGCCATTCTGACTGGATTGAGGAGATACCTGATTGTAGTTTTGATTTGCATTTCTCTAATGATTAGTGATATTGAGCATCCTTTCATGTGTTTGTTGGCAATCTGTATATCTTCTCTGGAGAAATGTCATTTAGGTCTTCTGCCCATTTTTGGATTGTGTTGTTTGTTTTTTTCTGATGTGGAACTGCATGAGTTGCTTATATGTTTTGGAGGTTAATCCTTTGTCAGTTGCTTCGGTTGCACATATTTTCTCCCATTCTGAGGGTTGTCTTTTCATCTTGTTTGTGGTTTCCTTTGCTGTGCAAAAGCTTTTAAGTTTCATTAGGTCCTATTTGTTTATTTTTGTTATTATATCCATTACTCTGGGAGATGGGTCAGAAAGGATATTTCTGTGATTTATGTCATAGAGTGTTCTGCTTATGCTTTCCTCTAAGAGTTTTAATTGTGTCTGACTTTACATTTAGGTCTTTCATGCATTTTGAGTTTATTTTTGTGTATCATGTTAGGAACTGTTCTAATTTAATTCTTTTACATGTAGCTGTCTAGTTTTCCCAGCACCACTTATTGAAGAGGTTGTCTTTTCTCCATTGTATATTCTTGCCTCCTTTATCAAAGATAAGGTGACCATATGTGTGTGGCTTTATCTCTGGGCTTTCTATTCTGTTCCATTGATCTATATTTCTGTTTTGGTGCCAGTACCATACTGTCTTGATTACTGTAGCTTTGTAGTATAGTCTAACATCTGAGAGCCTGATTCCTCCAGCTCCATTTTTTTTCTCAAGATAGCTTTGGCTATTCAGGGTCTTTTGTGTTTCCATACAAATTGTGAAATTTTTTGTTCTAGTTCTGTGAAAAATGCCATTGGTATTTTCCTAGGGATTGCATTGAATCTGTAGATTGCTTTGGGTAGTAGAGTCATTTTCACAATGTTGATTCTTCCAATCAAAGAACATGGTATATCTCTCCTTCTGTTTGTATCATATTTAATTTCTTTCATCAATGTCTTATTGTTTTCTACATACAGGTCGTTTGTCTCTTTAGGTAGATTTACTCCTAGGTATTTTATTCTTTTTGTTGCAATAGTAGATGGGAGTGTTTCCTTTATTTCTCTTTCAGATTTTTCATCATTAGTGTATAGGAATGCAAGAGATTTCTGTGCATTACTTTTATACCCTGCTACTTTACCAAATTCATTGATTAGTGCTAGTAGTTTTCTGGTAGCATCTTTATGATTCTCTACGTATAGCATCATGTCATCTACAAACAGTGACATCTTTACTTCTTCTTTTCCAATTTGGATTCCTTTTATTTCCTTTTCTTCTCTGATTGTTGTGGCTAAAACTTCCAAAACTATATTGAATAACAGTGGTGAGAGTGGGCAACCTGGTCTTGTTCCTGATCTTAGTGGAAATGGTTTCAGTTTTTCACCATTGAGGACGATGTAGGCTGTGGGTTTGTCATATGTGGCCTTTATTATGTTCAGGTAAGTTCCTCCTTTGCCTACTTTCTGGAGGGTTTTTATCATTGATGGGTGTTGAATTTTGTCAAAAGGTATTTCTGCATCTATTGAGATGATCATACAGTTTTTATCCTTCAGCTTGTTAATATGGTGTATCACATGGATTGATTTGCATATATTGAAGAATTCTTGCATTCCTGGGATAAACCCAATTTGATCATGGTGTATGATCATTTTAATGGGCTGCTGGATTCTGTTTGCTAGTATTTTGTTGAGGTGTTTGTATCTATGTTCATCAGTGATATTGACCTGTGGCTTTCGTTTTTTGTGACATCTTTGTCTGGTTTTGGTATCAGGGTGATGGTGGCCTCATAGAATGAGTTTGGTAGTGTTCCTCTGTCTTCTATATTTTGGAAGTTTGAGAAGGATAGGTGCTAGCTCTTCTCTAAATATTTGATAGAATTCACCTGTGAAGCCATCTGGTCCTGAGCTTTTGTTTGTTGGAAGGCTTTTAATCACAGTTTCAAATTCATTGCTTGTGATTGTTCTGTTTATATTTTCTGTTTCTTCCTGGTTCAGTCTCAGAAGGTTGTGCTTTTCTAAGAATTTCTCAGTTTCTTCCAGGTTGTCCATTTTATTGGCATAGTGTTGCTTGTAGTAATCTCTCATGATCTTTTTTATTTCTGCAGTGTCCGTTGTTACTTCTCCTTTTTCATTTCAAATTCTGTTGATTTGAGTCTTCTCCCTTTATTTATTGATGAGTCTGGCTAATGGTTTATCAAGTTTGTTTATCTTCTCAAAGAACCAGCTTTTAGTTTTGTTGATCTTTGTTATGGTTTCCTTCATTTCTTTTTCATTTATTTCTGATATGATCTTTATGATTTCTTTCCTTGTCCTAACTTTGGGTTTTTTTTGTTCTTCTTTGTCTAATTGCTTTAGGTGTAAGATTAAGTTGTTTATTTGAAATGTTTCTTGTTTGTTGAGGTCGGATTGTATTGCTATTAACTTCCCTCTTAGAACTGCTTTTGCTGTATCCCATAGCTTTCGGGTCGTCGTGTTTTGATTGTCATTTGTTTCTAAGTGTTTTTTGATTTCCTCTTTGATTTCTTCAGTGATCTCTTGGTTATTTAGTAGTGTATTGTTTAGCCTCCATGTGCTTGTATTTTTTACTGATATTTCCCTGTAATTGATATCTAGTCTCCTAGTGTTATGGGCAGAAAAGATATTTGATATGATTTCAATATTCTTAAATTTAAGAATACTGAAATTTAAGGCCTGGTTTGTGAGCCAAGATATGATCTATCCTGGAGAATGTTCCATGAGCACCTTAGAAGAAAGTATGCCTGTGTTTTTGGATGGACTGTCCTATAAAAATCAATTAAGTCAATCTTGTTTAATGTATTATTTAAAGCCTGTCTTTTCTTATTTATTTTCATTTTGGATGATCTGTCCATTGGTGAAAATGAAGTGTTAAAGTCCCCTACTATGATTGTGTTACTGTTGATTTCCCCTTTTATGGCTGTTAGCATTTGCCTTATGTATTGAGGTGCTCCTATGTTGGGTGCATAAGTATTTACAATTGTTATACCTTCTTCTTGGACTGATCCCTTGATCATTATGTAGTGTCCTTCTTTGTGCCTTGTAATAGCCTATATTTTAAAGTCTATTTTGTCTGATATAAGAATTGATACTCCAGCTTTTTTTTGATTTCCATTTTCATGGAATATCTTGTTCCACCCCATCACTTTCAGTCTGTATGTGTCCCTAGTCTGAAGTGGGTCTTTATAGACAGCATATATACAGGTCTTGTTTTTGTATCCATTCAGCTAGTCTATGTCTTTTTGTTGGAGAATATAATCCATTTACAGTTAAGGTTTTTATTGATATGTATGTTCCTTTTACCATTTTCTTAATTGTTTTGGGTTTGTTATGGTAGGTCTTTTCTTTCTTTTGTGTTTCCTGCCTAGAGAATTTCCTTTAGCATTTGTTGTAAAGCTGGATTAGTGGTGCTGAATTCCCTTACCTTTTGCTGGTCTGTAAAAGTTTTAATTTCTCCATCAAATGTGAATGAAATCCTTGCTGTGTAGAGTAATCCTGGTTGTAGGTTTTTCACTTTCATCACTTTAAATATGTGCTGTCACTCCCTTCTGCCTTGTAGAGTTTCTGCTGAAAGATCAGCTGTTAACCTTATGGGGATTCCCTTGTAGCTTTTTTTGTTGCTTTTCCCTTGCTGCTTCTAATGTGTTTTCTTTGTATTTAATTTTTGATAATTTGAGTAATATGTGTCTTGGCATGTTTCTCCTTGGATTTATCCTGTATGAGACTCTCTGGACTTCCTGGACTTGACGGACTCTTTCCTTTCCCTCATTAGGGAAATTTTCAACTCTAATATCTGCCAATATTTTCTCAGTCCCTTTCTTCTTCTCTTCTTCTTCTTGGACCCGTATAATTCAAATATTGGTGCATTTAATATTGTCCCTGAGGTCTCTAAGACAGTCTTCAATTCTTTTCATTCTTTTTTCTTTATTCTGCCCTGTGGTAGTTATTTCCACTATTTTATCTTCCAGGTTACCCCTCCATTCTTTTGCCTCAGTTATTCTGCTATTGATTCCTTCCAGAGAATTTTTAATTTATTGTGTTGTTCATCATTGTTTGTTTGCGCTCTAGTTCTTATAGGTCTTTTTAAAATGTTTTTTGTATTTTCTCCATTCTATTTCCAAGATTTTGGATCATCTTTACTCTCATTTCTCTGAATTCTTTTTCAGGTAGACTGTTTATTTCCTCTTCATTTGTTTGGTCCAGTGAATTTTTACCTTGCTCCTTCATCTGCTGTGTTTCTCTGTCTTCTCATTTTGCTTAACTTACTGTGTTTGTGGTCTCCTTTTCACAGGCTTCAGGTTCGTACTTCCCGTTGTTTTTGGTTTCTTCCCCTAGTGGGTATGATTGGTTCAGTGGGTTGTGTAGGTTTCCTTGTGGAGGGGACTGGTGCCTGTTTTCTGGTGGATGAGGCTGGATCTTTTCTTTCTGGTTGGAAGGACTGCATCTGTTGGTGTGTTTTGGTGGGTCTGTGACCTTATTATGATTTTAGGCAAACTCTCTGCTAATGGGTGGGGTTGTGTTCCTGTCTTGCTAGTTGTTTGGCATAGGGTGTCCAGCACTGGAGCTTGTTGGTCTTTGAGTGGAACTGGGTCTTTGTCCTGAGATGGAGATCTCTGGGAGAGCTTTCACCATTTGATATTACGTGTATCTGGGACATCTCTGGTGGACCAATGAGCTGAATTCTGCTCTCCCACCTCAGAGGCTCAGGCCTGACACCCGGCCAGAGCACCAAGACCCTGTCAGCCACAGGGCTGATTGTAGCCAGTAGGTATGTCCACAGCTGCAGTGTGTTTATTTGAATGGATGTCTTTGAAATAGATGCCTCATCAAAGGTCATTGCCAGGTGCTTATACTCAGACCCTGAGTTGAACAGAAGGGTCGTCACCTTGGGCTTCTAGTGACTTTGCTGTGAGGAGGACTCACCACACATGCATGACTGCAGTGTGAATGCTGAATTCACTTCATGTAGCTGGGATTCCATGTAAAATTTTATTTTAGAAGAGTTGCACTGCTCCTTCAACAACCGACGTGGAGCTGCCACAAATCGCCTCTCCCAGGTCCCAAGGGCAGAACCTCCTGTGTTGTTTTTGCACGGCATTTACTATTTGGCACAAGAGGATGCAGCAATGATCCTAACTCATTCTCAGAGGAATGGTTTTAGAAAAAATTTAGTAGAATAAAAATGTTTGGATACAATGTTCTTCTTTATTCCAAAGGCATTTATTCATTAATTAACTGTTGTTGAGGAAATATTATGTTCCAGAATATATGGAAGATGTACAATCAAAGATAAATTAGTTGTGTCCATGCCTTTGAGAAACACAACTTGGAGACAGCTTTTTCAGACAACTAACAATCAACTAGGGTGGAAGTGTTCTTTTCTATTTCCTGCAGTGAATCCTGACTGATACAGAGTCCAAGGTGATCATATCTCACTACTGCTTAAAATTCTTATCTCTGCATAGTTTTTAGAAAAAGTTTCTTTGCCTATAAATGTTAACTAACATTTACTGAATGCATACCACGTTAAGGATACTATTCTAAGTGTATATAGATTAATTCACTTTAACATCACCAAATCCTGATGTATGTACTTTACAGGTGAAGAAAATGAGGGATAGAGAGATTAAATATCTTTCCCAATATAAAATAGTTAGGAAATGGTGGCGTTAGAATACAATCTAAGAAGTTTAGCTTCAAAACTGTAATTGAACCCATTATTCTATGCTGCAAAATGGTTACAGTTCTTGTCAAGAATTAGAATTAGAACCATCTCTATCCTGTTACCACTGTATATTCCTTTAGACATACCAACTTCCTATCAAGTTGTTTCATACATTAGTGCTTTTGCACAAACTGTCCCTTCCCTCAACTTTAATCAAACAATGATTTACTTAGCTCTTGCTTTATGCTATGACAATTCAAGATACTGGGGATTATTATACCTGTTAAAATGTAAGTTTATGTAGGTTGCAGACTACAGGGACTTGAAAGGAAATAAAGAGAAGCTATAGTATAGAACGATAGGTGGAAGGAAATAAAGAGTAAATTACAATTATAGTGTTATTATGAGAATTGAAAAGTGTCCAGGAAGCACACATGTGTGGGGGGCACAATTTGAAATTGAAGTATTAGAGGAAGCTGAAGGTCTGCACAGAAAGCTGAATTCCTGGCATTTTCAACACTTGCCCTACTTGGCGAATTCCTACACACTGATCAAGGCTCAATTTCTTCCTTGAGAATCAAACCTTTTCCCCAATCTGATTAAGATGCCTTTTATTAAATCCCCTTAGTAATATGAACAGAAAGCACTTTATTATCTTGCACTGTTATTGTTAGTTATTGCTTGTTTTTTTCTCTCAGTAAACTGAATGCTTCTTGAGAGTCATAATTATTACTTGCTTATTTTTGTGTCCACTTAATCTACTACAGTGCTTGCTTAGCATATACCTTCTATAAATATTTGTTAATGAATGAGGAAATGGATGAGGACAAAGTAAGTAATAAAAATGCCATCAATTCAAGATGGGTCTTCTATATCCTGCTAATGCTCAAATTTTTTTCCAGATGATTAGAAATTCTTAGACTTGACAATAAAAATGATCGTGTGTCATTTATATTATGTAAGGATTTGCATCCTTGATTCAAACTGGTTTGCTAAGTTTGTTAAAGCATCACAATGATGAGGTTAAAGTAATAAGTTTCATCTTGGTATGGACCAGTTTGCTTCATTTATATCTGTATTCAGAGGTTGCCCCATGCACCTTGACCACTAGACCTGCAGAAGTATGACTTTGGTTATAAACAGAACCAAATGAGAAAGCATGTGTGGATCATCCCAAGTGAATTTCCAATAATGGGACAACAGCTGTAACAACCTAGCATTGGCAAGCCAATAAGTTCACCTTCACATCTTCAGGGCAGCATATTATATGCCTAAATTCAGGTATTATTTCATATATTTGAAAATAAAGCGTAGACAAGCCTTCAGGGTTAACATAATGTGACAACACACATCAATATCATCATAGACTTAGAAAAGTTACTTAAAGTAATGTACAGTAGCCCATGAACTGTCAGAAGAATTTTGTGATTTATATGTGTTTTGGTAAAATGATTTTCCTTGATTGTCTCCACTTACATTATTAGTTACATTGAGTTGCAAAAAGCTTCTTTTTTATTTGATTCTTATCTTAATAATTCAACAGATCATTCCATTTACCTTCCATAAACTCAGGATAGGGCCATAAAGCTGTTTTCTTCTGGAAACAATTGATCTTGAGGTACTTATAGATTCAAAATATTTAGATAACTTATACTCTGTACTATATTTGTAGCAGATATAGTTTTAAAATCAGAAAATTTGGATACTTTCAATTATAAAATTTGGCAAGAATAACAAAATACGGTTAATTCCTTGGGAAAAAAAAACCCACCCACCATGACTATGATTAATATGATCTTATGGATTCTTTGTAGAAAAACGTTAGTAAAATTAGGACTAAAAGCTGGAGACTTTGCATCTGGCAAGTGTTAAAATATCATGGGTGTTACTTTAGGAGGAACTTCCGGGGAACTAGGTTTTCACTAGAAATATTGTACTTTAGATTTTAAAGAACAGAGTGTGAGCTTTCCTTGTCAAGTGTAGCCTAATCATTTATTGGACATTCTTAGTTCATTAGGTTACAGTGTTCCTGAGGCTACTTTTGGTGACACACATAAGGTGTATAAAGATAAATTTATCCCTGTGCTGTATGTCTGATAAGGAGGTTGAAAGATTCATTCAGAGATGTTACATATGGTGATAGACATAACAGAGCATTGATTTTCACTTGGTGCACAAAACACAGTTGAGTCTCAGGATCCTGTGAAAACGTGCTTTAAATTGCCCACCAAGGAATTTCCTGATGGTGCAGTGGTTAAAAATCCACCTGCCAGTGCAGGGGACACAGGTTCTATCCCTGGCCCATGAAGATCCCACATGATGCAGAGTAACTAAGTCTGTGTGCCACAACTACTGAGCCTGTGCTCTAGCGCCCACGAGTCACAACTATTAAGCCTGCATGACACAACTACTGAAGCCTGTGCACCTAGAGCCCATGCTCCACAACAAGAGAAGCCAATGCAATGAGAAGCCCATGCACTTCAACGAAGAGTAGTCCGCTCTCACCGCAACTAGAGAAAACCCCTACGCAGCAATGAAGACCCAACGCAGCCAAAAAATAAATGAATAAATAAATAAACTTATTAAAAAAATTGCCCACTAAGTAGATATGACTCATGGTCACAGATATTCGAGCATACTTATACAAAAATAAACATCATTCTGAATTTAAGTTGATTTTAATATTGATGGGGGATGAAAGAAGAAAATAAAAGCCAAATAGACTTTATTGAGCATCACTGTCTTTGTTCACTGTTTTAGCGCTCCAAAGAATAACAGCATGTGAAGAGCTTTCAGCCCTCTTGAAACTTATAATTTATTTGGGAAAAGACATTAATAAGCAATATATGATTCACACATACTTAATGCTCATCTACCTTTGTTCCCTCATTTGCCAGATGCAGCATGCACGTTTTCTTCAATTAGGAGAAAAAAGAAAGGAAAAATCTCCCTCATGAGATATAATCAGCCTGAGAATAAAAGATTTTTAAATGTGTAAAAATAGTAGAACCTTTTAATTTTCCTCTTAAATGATATATTAATGATGAACTTCAAAGTAAAAGAGGAGAAAGAATAGTGAATCTAGTTGAAGCAGAGAGAAAGTAGAGGGTCAAGTGTCCCAGCATTCCAGCCTCAAGGGACATGTTCTCACCCATTTCAGGGTACACTGAGGGCCTGCCATGGAAACCTAGGGATTAGAGAACCAATTTGGAGTCACCTGTCTTAGATCATTGCTAAGAAAAAAATTTATTTTTTTTTACTAACATATGAGAAGATGCAGTACCAGCTGTTTAAAAGCACCTAGGGAGAGGGGTGTTATGTTTGTTGGTGGGCAGTACTTTGGGGAAGCAAAGCACTTTGCTTTGCTTCACTCACTAAGCACTCACTTAGTGAGTGTGCTTTGGGGAAAAATTCAGTGATGAAGGAGTCTGACTGTTAGAAAATTTCCAATAACAGGTGGGGGAAAACTCCCTGAATTATGAGTGTCCAATGAAATGAAACCATGCCGTATCTAATCTGGGCTGTGTGTGCCATTGATTCATACAGTCTCTACTCCCTCAGACATGGGGCCTATAAAGTAATAAACAATAGAGATATATTTGTCCCCACGAGAGTTTTTTAGTTGAAACAGACTAAGTTGTGCACCACGTGAAGTGAAAATATTTGGCATGGGGTCACATAAGTTAAGTCCTTTGTGATTATTATTTGATGTTACCTTTAAAAATTATTTTATTAATGTTTGACTACCAAAAATACATTTAAATATCTGCATTTTAGGTAAATTATAAAGAAGTAAGTAAAACACTGTGACAGTATACATTCACTCTGAATAATTATGTTATAGTTCTTAAAATTTGTTTTTATTTATAGAAATATTCTTTTTCTTAGTTTCTTTCAAGTTAAATATCCTTGCAGCACTGCATTTGGTATTTTCTGTTGTCTAATTAATTGAGAAGATAGTTGTTTTCATATGCCAAATGTTATTGGAGAATCTGATGCAATGAGGGGAAGACTCTCAGATTTCCACTGTTAGATGCTTTAAAAGATCATAAAATTATAATGATAAAATACATCACTTTAAAAAATACATCTGCACATTCTTATGAGAAAAATTTAGCTTATGGACTTTGTTTCTATTTATAAAATATTAATGTGCACTGACATTGAAAAATGAAATGAGATTAAATAACTGTTGTGTCTGGGGTAACAGTACTCCAGACGTTAAAGCTGAACTGGGAAGATGATGACCGGGAGATAAGTTCACCTACGGCAGCAAGAAAGGTTTCTCATATTTCAGAGACATTTCTATCCCTAAAAACCTCCCCTTAATAATACAATAAAGCTCGAACTAATGGGATACCTTAGATTTCCTATAATTAAACAAATCAGCTGACTGCAGGACTAAATTTCCAGCTCTTTGCAGAAAGCTCTCCTTTGTAATTCAAAGGACATATAATCCTCTCCATGAACTTGACAAGGTGTATATACTACCATTTATTTTCTCCTTAGTCACCCCTCACTCCCTCAAGTCCACCAGGAACCCTTACATTCTAACCACTCTAGAAGCCTAGGTTATGACTCTCCAGGCTTGAGCTCTTGCTCTCTGGATAATTTCTTTTGGCCTCCCTGTTGCTGCCAAGGAAGCAGGAGAGGATAGCGTTGCTAGGGCAGTGAAAGTCTTTTCTCTTTCAACAATTATATCTGGCCAGAGAGAGG
The DNA here is from genome assembly GCF_951394435.1 of Stenella coeruleoalba. NCBI lineage: Eukaryota > Metazoa > Chordata > Mammalia > Artiodactyla > Delphinidae > Stenella > Stenella coeruleoalba. The sequence goes on from NC_137154.1 coordinate 71,958,504, forward strand.
GAGATAGCTCATGGCTGACTGGTTTGCAGCGCCAGGAGGTGGGAGCCCTACAACTGGAATAGGCTCTGGGATGAATCTACCTCACTGTGAATTCTGACAGAATGCATTGTAGCTGGAATCTGTATCTTTCCTCTATCCTTTTGATATTAACAGTTAATACGATTCATGAATTAAAGAGAGAATATTTCTTGAAATTTTTTACTTATTAATGCATTCATTTGATACTTTTCAAATGATGAAATACACTTTGGCTAATTTATTCTGCTTCTTTGAGAAGGTGTCCTGTGCTATGTGTGTGAGATACAGTCACAGTCTGGCCCATGGACTCTAGATCAGGAATTTGGTTGTCTATCACCTAATACACTGCTCACAACATACTCAGACCCACTTTAGAGCACACTAGCCTCTCTCAATAATTTCTTGCTGGCTGATTGACCTACCAAATAGGCAGTCTATCAATAGACATATATATATAGATTAGCCTTAAATGGTAAAAGAAACAGATGCTTAAACAGCTACAGAGAGTAACCTGAAACCCTGGAATTCCAATGACTCTGTAAGATTACTGCTGTCCTGTCACGGTAATGGCTCCTTACCTTCCTCAATCCATGAAGCCGTCTTAAATTGGTCCAAGATAAAATAACTGCCTCTTCACACAGTCACTCTGTTTGCTTTTCATTGTCCTTTAATCCGAATCATAAATCTGTTGGGTCTATGTATAATAGTTACATAAAATCATCTGTTTGCGGGATCCATAGTTACCTTACTTGCTGGCTTTGTTAGTTAACTCTGAAAATAAAATTGGCATTAATGAAGGTAAAATAAAGCAATTAAAAACAAAAAGCAAGAATATAGAAAACTACAGCTAGCTTAAGACAACACAGATAATATACTGTTAATAAAGTATTTCCCCAAATCACAAGTTTTTCCAATTACCTCTGTGTGTGTTCTGAAAGGAAGTCTGCAGCCAGACTTCTTAGTAGAATACTAACTCCAGTTCTTTGGTAAAACCTACTACACAATGCTTTAATTTAAAAGTATCAAATTTTAATACCTTGCTGGACTACAAGTAAACCATTTTTTTTTGTATGTAAAAAAAGTGAAAGTCTCTATATAATTGTTTATCAATTGTTCAAAAAACTGACTAGTACATTTTGGATAAATTTGTAGTCCATCACTAAGCCTCTCATGTGTCAGATGGGACTGTCAATCATTTTTGAGTATTAAACATATCTTTATCTATGTCTATGTGCTTGTCTATATCTGTGCTTATGTCTACATTATATCTTAAACAGCCTCCAGGAAATACTAGGATTACAAACTTCTTAAGAATCTGAGCTTTGACTATCTATACGCTGGTGTTAAAAAGGAGACAATAAAATACAAAAGGAACGTATGATGATAGAGTTGGAAAATACCCTCCAGGTGAAGAAAGGAGAGGGAAATATTTCGCTGAGCAAGTTGATTTTAAACTTATGTCAGGTAATGGAATAAATATCACAACACTTCCTTCTTATTCTATATAAGAATTTTTAATACTCCTTCATTTTCCCTCTGAGAGGTCTCTCCTACTCTATTTTATTTCTGCTATTGAGGTCATCACTTCTAGGCTCTTAGAGATGCCTCATCTCTTCTCTGTTCTTTGTTTTGTCACTGCACGTGCTGTTGATGCACATGGCTGCACTTTTAATTGTATTACATGGTAATAATTCCTTAACAATGTTATTCTCTAATGATATAGGCACACTCCTAGAAGCACACATCAGATACTGAAATATATGATTACTGCATTAATCACTGAATCTCATCCCATGGAAAACACCCCTGTTTTAGTCAAATTCTGCTCAGGAAAAAAGAAACTATGCAAAGTCTTTCAAGAAGTGAGGGTGTGGGCTTCCCTGATGGCGCAGTGGTTGAGAGTCCGCCTGCCAATGCAGGGGACACAGGTTCGTGCCCCGGTCCGGGAAGATTCCCACATGCCACGGAGCGGCTAGGCCCGTGAGCCATGGCCGCTGAGCCTGCGCGTCCGGAGCCTGTGCTCTGCAACGGGAGAGGCCACAACAGTGAGAGACCCAAGTACCAGAAAAAAAAAAAAAAAAAAAGTGAGGGTGTAATTCAGGAAACTGGTTATGCAGGTGTTGAAAACCTGGAAGAGCTAAAAAAAAAAAAAAAAAAAAAAAAGAGAGAGAGAGAGAGAGAAAGAGAGAGATTAGTAACTGCAGGAAGCTGCCAGTATCTAAGTCTGAAAAAACAACAGGGAGGAGATGTTGTTAAACACAACTTAGAAGCGAGAACGGGTTCCTTCCTCAAAAACTCCAACTATCTAAGGAAATACTATTACTTCAGGAGCTGCCACTATCTCAGGAGCTAAGACAGTGGATGAGAGACCATAGTTTCAGAGACTGGGTCCATGAAGAGGTATCTGATACCTTTTTTTTTTTTTTTTTTGCAGTACGCGGGCCTCTCACTGTTGGGGCGTCTCCCGCTGCGGAGCACAGGCACCGGACTCGCAGGCTCAGCGGCCATGGCTCACGGGCCCAGCCGCTCCGCGGCATGTGGGATCTTCCCGGACTGGGGTACGAACCCGTGTCCCCTGCATCGGCAGGTGGACTCGACATGCCATGTGGTTTGTTCTGGGATTGCTGGCTTCCTGGATAGAGGGAATGTTCCAGGGCATTTTACTTGGCTTTTTCTACCATAACAGCTCTTACTCCATTCCATTTGGCAAGTTGCCAAACATGCCTATTGAATTCATACATTCAGCAACTGGAGAAATGATGCACGATGGTTTTGTAGAATTACTTTGCTCATTGTGAGACTTAGGACAAAACTTTTTTATCACCTGGCCACAATAATCCTTCCCTTTGATGATGGACCTCTAATGTTTTAGGTACTCATAAATTAGTATCAACGCAGGCCAGTATTTATTAATCCCAGAAAGATTTCTTTTCCTATGGAGAGTCACCCTGAATAATAGCTTTAGGTTCCTTTACTCCTAGGCAAGCTTGGAGTAATATTTACGGTATACTCTTGGGCAGCATTGTAGGATTCTTCCTTAAGGGGATCCCATTAAGTTGGGTAACTGAGCAAGAAGCTGTGAGGCTATATTATAGTGCCAACTAGAACTAGACTTTGTTAAGTTATCTAGATCAAGTAATACTTTAGTAAGATTCTCACCAGTTTTCTTTCCAGAGATAAGGTGATCAGTTAACCATTACCAAATATCTAAGTACCATAGGTCAAACCTTCTGATTGCTGCTCTTGTTCTGTTTCCTATTATGCCTATCTTAGCACTGGAGTTAAGTACTGACAATTGACTTCCTGCATTCTGACTATTCCACTATTCCCATTCCCATAAGGAATCTGGTTACAATGGTAGCACCTCCCACCATTATTCTAGCTTTCAGAGGACAGGTGCCACAGAGCTTTCTAACTGACACAGTACTTTCTTTACTAACACATTTCCCAATGCCTAGTTAAGGGAATGTCCTATGGTCCTTCTGTGGGAGACATAGTGAGAGGTGCATTTTCAGGTTGTGAATACCAATACTACTCCAACATTGTGATCTTCCTAAACATTTTATTTCTTCTTTTATATTAACTCAGGGAGCAGTGACTCAAATTCATTGAAAGTAGCTCACTGCTGAGCCTATATTTCCATTAAATAATTAAGTAAACTATTAGAGATACTCCTCAACTTCTTGGAGTAGTACGTTAAGTCCAGAATCCCTGGAAAGGAGACTATATACATATATATGTGGTATATACATATATATGTGTATAAAAATTGCCTCAATAAAATATTTTATAAACACATGTGTATAATTGAGTTCTAAGGATGTTAAACTGAGGGGGATGGAATATGACATTGGAGCAGATTGCTAAATATATATTCAGTCATTCCAGCACTACCTGTTGAAAAGACTAATTTGTTGTGACATATTTTTAAAGCCTTCCAAAGTTTAGGAGTATAAGCTGTATTTTTTCAGGTCAGACTCTGCATTTATCTTCCTGGGGTATGTTGAGATCTGATTACAGTTATAGGATTGGAAGCAATGAATGAAGGTTTACGGGTGGGTCCTTGAGGAATTTCTTGGTAAGCTAATTAATCTCATGTGGGATCATTGTAGTGTCTTCAAGAATTGGAAAACTAGTTTTTTCATACAGAAGAAGACCTGCTTATACTGGCAAGGATACGGTAAATATCATTTTAAATTAAATATTAAAATATCAGAGAAATTTTAAGATTCAAATTTCTTAACTTTATTGGGTTTGATGTTCAGCCATGTTTGTCTTGTAGTTATAATAAATGAGATTTTTTTCATAGTTTGAGATTTTTTAAATTCCTGAACTTATCATTTATTTTTTGTAAGCTCTCCAGAACAGTTGGAAATAATCAGGCAGCCTTCCAGTTCTTGTGGCCATCATTCCTATTAAGTTCAGTAGCCACCTGGGCTTCCAAAGTTTTGCTTTCAGAAGATACTTCATTCTAAGCAAAAACATGATGTCATTGCATGTTACTGGTTACCAGTGTACAAATTCACTTTGATGGGGAGGTTATCACTGCATTCAAGCTCAAAAAGTAAGCAATCTAATCCAAGAATCTCAGCTTGTCACTAAGTACATGTTAGTCAGAGACTAGTGAGGGAAAGAGAAACCACACTACCTGTTTCAGAAGAGAGGATTTAATACAGGGAATTTATTACACAGGTATTGGCAGGGTAGAAAAGCAAAAAGGAGAAGATAAAACTAATCAGTGAAACTAGTAAATTCTCTAGGCCTAGAGAAATGAAAGGGAAGGAAGAGGTGGGTTTATCAGAGGAAGGGCTGTTACTGCAGTAACCGGAACCATGGTTGTAGAGGCCACAGCTTCAGGAGCTGAGACCATGACAGAGGTGCTGCCATGTGGCAAAACTGGAATTTGAGGTGTTTGCCTCTTCTCTCTTTCCTAACATCCCTCCAGTGCATCCCAATTGGCAGAAGCCAGCTGGAAGCCAGCTGGAAAAGGTGTTTAGCATATGCAATTTGCAGACTCTAAGCTCTAATACTTCAGAGCATAGTATAATATAGAATTGATATATTGCTGAGAGACAATAGACAAATAACTAGCCCAGACACTTATGCTTTCTGGCTGTCAATTTCCTCATATAGCCAGCCAGCTATGATTCATTCATCAAAACTCAACTTACTCAAGCATTCATTTCTACTTGATCCTGTTTCTTCTGGTTGGGAGTAAGTAGCCCTCCTTTTCACTCCCACTGAAACTGGTACTGACTATTCTTATATTTCTTATCCTAGTGATACCACTTGCAAAATTTTTGCTTCCTCTTCCCATGACTTTATGCTCTGCTTGTCTTGAGGTCCTGGTTCCAAAGGGAGGGACACATCCACCAGGAGACACAACAATGATTTCATTGGTCTGAAAGTTGACTGCCACCTGGCCACTTTGGTTTCCTCATACATCTGAATCAATAGGCAAAGAAGGGAATTACTGTGCTGGCTATGATGATTGATACTGACTACCAGGGGAAATTGGACTACTACTCCACACTGAAATTAAAAAAGAGTATGTCTGGGGCTTCCCTGGTGGCGCAGTGGTAGTGGTTGAGGGTCCGCCTGTTGATACAGGGGACACGGGTTCGTGCCCCGCTCCAGGAAGATCCCACATGCCGCGGAGCGGCTGGGCCTGTGAGCCATGGCCATTGAGCCTGCGCGTCTGGAGCCTGTGCTCTGCAATGGGAGAGGCCACAACAGTGAGAGGCCTGCATACCAAAAAAAAAAAAAAAAAAGAGTATGTCTGGAATACAGGAGATTCTTTAGGGAATCTCTAATCATTACCATGTCCTAAGATTAAGGTCAATAGAAAACTACAACAACCCAACCCATGCAGGATGACTAATGGCCCAGATCCTTCAGGAATAAAGATTTTGGTCACCCCATCAGGTAAAGAACTATGACCAGCTAAGGTGCTTGCTGAAGACAAAGTGAATCTAGTGTGGGTAGTGGAAAAAGGCAATTATAAATACCAGCTACAACCAGATGGCCAAGTACAGAAATAAGGTAATTATCATGAATATTTCTTTCATATTTTGTTATGAATACATTTGTATGTGTGTATAGTGTTTATAGAATTTTTCTTTCCTCTCTTATTTCCTCTCATGTCTCAGAAAATGTATTGACTTTATATCACTATATTTAAGATATGAGACAACAAGAAGGAAAGTAAACATCACTCTCCTATTTACCTCCTTGTCTGGGGAGGGGGTGAGGACATTTTCAGTTGTAAACAGCAGAGTTGTACCATGTTAGGTGGAATTATGACTTTGGTTGTTTTTATTTGTGATTAAATATGGTTTAAGGAGATGCATATAGTGCTAAGTTGACAAGGGTGAACTTCTGATGGCTAATTTTGTGTGTCAGTTTGACTGGATAATAGAGATATTATGTTTATGCCAAGATATTGGCTAAACATTATTTCTGGGTGTGTCTGTGAGGGTATTTCTGGATGAAATTAGCATTTGACTTATGATGACCACGATAGCTTTAGCTAACAGTACCATCAATAATTAGCATTTCCTTTTTGTGGTAAGAACATTTAAGTTCTATTCTCTTAACTTTCAAGTGTGAAATGCTGCATTATTAACTATAATCACCTTGCTATACATTAGATCCCTAGAACTTATTCATTTTCTAACTGGAAGTCTGTATATTTTAACAAACTTCTCTCCATTTCCCACAACTCCCAGCTCTTGGTAACCACCTTTCTACGCTCTGTTTTTATGAGTTTGGCTTTTTTAGATTCCACATATAAGTGATATCACACAGTATTGGTCTTTCTCTGTCTGACTTATTTCTCTTAGCATATTGACCTCAAGGTTCAATAAGTGGACACAGTAAAGCAGTTTGCCCTCCCTAATGTGAGTGAGCATCATCTAATCCACTGAGGGCTTGAAAAGAACAAAATGCCTGATTGCTTCAGCTAGGACATCCATCTTCCCTCAGTACTCCTAGTTCAGAGGCCCTAAGACCCGACCTAGAATCTACACTATCAGCTCCCCTGGTTCTCAGGCCTTCAGACTTGAACTGAATTATACCACCAGCTTTCTTGAGTTTCCACGTTGCAGATGGTAGATTGTGGGATTTCTCAGCCTCTATAACATGAGCCAATTCTTTATAATAACTTTCTTAAAAATATATATATATATATTTCTCAATATATATATATTGATGTTATTAACTTTATTAATATTGTCTCTCTGGATAACTCTAGCTAACACAGCTTCTAAAAAGGTTGTATATTTTTGTAGTATATTAATAGTGAAATCTTGGATATCCACATTGTGAGTACTGGGTGAAAGATAGTGTTCTTACCTTATGTTTAATACAGACTTAACAGTGCTTGGGGTACGGGACTTCATCAATTAAGTTGTACTTGCTTTACTCTGTGTCAACTCCATTAGTTAGTCCTTGTTTACATCTTCTTAATTTTGCTTTTGCATCTCTATATCTGAAATCCCAGGGAACATTAATCTACTTTTCTCAGACATACATACACAGATATACACAGACACACACATACATCCTTTGTCTACCACCTGATTATCAGTTATCTGGAATTGTTCCCATTCTTTATGTATCCAAGAGTTCTATCTCTCCAATTTAACTGAGAGCTTCTCAAGAACAAAGATTTTATCTTATGATTTTTTTTGTCCTTCATAACATCTAATGCATGGCTTAGGACACATTTGGTACTCTATATTTGTTGGAGAAATCATTAATAACTATACCTGATACCTTCTCTGTGTACAATAAAATCTACTTCTTTTATCACTCCATCTTAATATCACAGAAGCAATATTTAGGAGCATTTTACATGGGTTGGGTGCAAAGTGTTTCCTCAACAATTCAAAATGGCTTCTTGCCCATTTTAAAGTAGAGAGTTCTTAATTTTCATATTTCCAGATTAAAGTTAAAATTAGACTCTAATCTAAGGAGATGTCTGTGGATGTTTGCATTCAGTTTGAGTAAATATCTTATATTTGGACATTTTATTTGTGGTGTATTTTGGATACATACTTAAATTTCTTGTTATCACAACATACAATGAATTGTAAAGAGATGCAGAGTTTGAATGTAACTGATGGTAAATTAAGCTCTAAAATAAAATAGATAGATGTTAATGCCAGGCATTGCTTTTATTAGGGCTGTTAGAATTTCTACACCCAGTAAATCTTTGTCAATGTTAAGACTCAATGGAAATGAGAGATGTTTTGGAAGGTGTTTGTAAGTATGATTTTAATATAATTTGGTTTTAATTTGTAAAAAATAACTACTTTAAAAAGTGATACATGCCCATAATAAAACAATTCAAATTATGTAAAAGAGAAAGTAAAAATATCCCTAAACTACATACATCAGAAAACACCATTATTAACATTTTTGTAACTATCCTTCCAAACACATCTCTCTTTACACATATACACATAAGTATATACATATATTTTTAAGTGAAATACTCTGTTGCATTTGATGTTTTAACTTGCTTTTGACTCTATACATCATTATTGATTATTTCCTATGTCAATAAATAAGGGAGCCTCTTGTTTCTAATATCTCTTAATTTTCCATGTGTTTAATTATAGCCATATAGGTTATTTCCATTTCTTTTCTAGTATGAACAATTCTATAGAAAACAATTTTGCTCAAATACAATTTTTCATCTCATCCTATCTTTAGTTGAGTTTATTCATTCATTCATTCAACATTCATTTATTAGCCTCAGCCATGTCAGTCACTGAGATGTTGTAGTCTAACAATAATCCAGTTAGACAAAAATCTCTATGTTTAGTGGATTAATAGGTATGCATGTTTGATGATGTAACATACACTTTTAAAGTTCCCTTTAGAAATATATTAATGTAAGTATCTACCAACTTTACAGGAAAGAATCTGTTTACATAAAACAATTCTAGTTTTTGTTAAATATCTTAATTCTTCCAAGTTTGGTGAGTGAAATGTGATCTCTTAGATGTTTATTTACATTTCTTTTATGGAAGTTGAATATCTTTTCATGGGCATATTATCCATTTGTATATCCTTGTTTTGTATGTTGCATAACCACACATTCATATTAAGGTATTTGAAGTGGTTTTTCTCAATGATTAGTAAGGAATCTTTGTGTATTATAAGTAGTAATCTCCTTTCAGTCATAATATTTGGCAAATATTGTTGAATATGATGTGAATGGAGTTATACAGTAGGTAGCCTTTTAATGACTGGCTTACTTCACTCAACATTATGTTTGTGAGATTCATTTATGTTCTTGTGCTTAGTGGTAGTTTAGTCATTCTCATTGCCATATATATTTTTATTGAATGATGATACCAAAATTTATCTTTCTGTTCTAATGTTGATAAACCTTTCAGTTGTTTCTAGTTTTTGGCTATTACATAAAGTTTTGCTATTGATATTCTTGTATATGCCTTCTAGTAAACATTGGTTTACATTTCTGTAGAAATGTAAAGTCACCATGTCATGGGAACTGCCATGTTCAGTAGAAGATCCTGCCAGTTTTCTGAAGTGGTTGTTCCAGTTTGCACTTGTGAGTTCTGGTTTTTATCTTTTTAAAACAAACAATCTGGTGGGTATACAGTAGTATTGCATTTTGGTTTTAATTAGTGTTCTCTGATAATTAATGAAGTTGAACACCTTTTCATGTGTGTGTTGACCTTGAAAACACTTCAAAATACAGATTCTCATGTTTCATTACAGACCTACTGCACCAGAATCTCCAAGGATAGGGCTCAGGAATCTGTACTTTTAAGAGCTTACCAGCTGTAAGCATTCTGAGAATTACTGAGCATAAATGTAATTTTATTAGAATAGGAAAATATCCACCTTGTATGGTAGATAAAACAAACCAACAGGAAAATTTGATATTCCTTTTGAAGAGAAATAAAAAATTTATGGTGAAACTCCTAACTTTAAAAATTACACTCATTCTATTATGAACCTTGGAGACACATAATATTGTAATATTATATCAAAGGCTCTTACTGGGACTTTTCATATGCCATATATTGGGAGACAACTCACAATTGGTCTCTCACATTTCTGCATGTCTTGAGAGCTGAGACATTTGTTGTCCTTGTTCTGAAGTATCTTCTCAAGGATGTTTGTACAGTGAACAGCCTTTGAAAATAGAGATAGTATTTCCCACTGGAGCAAAGGGTAGGTTTATTTACTGTCCAGTGTAAAGATGTCTCCCTTTGGGGTAAAGATCAAGCAGGTTTACCATCCATTATAAAAGGTTCAGGTTCCCTGAGCTTGGCTTCCTCTCCTGTCATGCAACCTAATGTGTCTACAGGCACACCTCTCTCTCTTTAGGTCAACCTTTGGAAATTGGGGTTCAGGCAATTTAGAAAATGCTGATACTCTGGCTACTGCTCATACTATCAGTAATAAAGTCATTGTTTATGACCAAGGAGGCCAACATCAGTGAACTTGTGGAATGCTTTCTTGTTAGTTAGCAAACAAAGTAAAATCTCAGGCAATTTCAAGTTTTTTAGCATGTTATACTTTCCCAAATTTCATCTATTCAATGATTATATTGAGTAAAACACTGGTTGAGTTAACTAACTTTGATAAAGCATTATAGGTAAGGTAACAAATATATCTTTTAGGTTTGCTTTTAGAACAAATATGTATAAAAATGTATTAAGAGTGTATTGATCCAGTACACTTACTCTATGGTAGAAAGAAACAAAAGTTCTTGTCATTTTATATTATCAACCTCTTGTATTATGCTTGTGCCTAGTTTATGCAATTTAAAATATTATCCTGTAGACAAGTTCATGTTCATGAATGCTTTAGAGATAATACACTTTATTTACTTAGTATAATTTTAAATATTATGAATGGGATTTCCAAATTATGGTGCCAGGATTTAATGAGGTGTAATTATAGGTCCTAAGATATTTATATGAAGAGCAAAAAGCTTACTGTACACCATTAAAGTGTTTTATGTATGATGATGACTGACACAACCCATTATGGAATTTGAATAAGCTTAATTGTCCAAGAAAAATAATTGAAAATAATCCTTTAGATGTCAAAATATAGCAATTTATCATATGATTCTGTCAGTTGTTATTTAATATCCTTCCTGGTTACAGACATGCCTTTTTGGTGGTTCATTAGTTATGTCACCAGGAAAAGAGTATTTTTAACACTGTTCAAGATGAAACCGTTATTCTCAATGTGTTGAAATATAAATTGCACAGGAACATTGACATTAAAACAATGTAATATTATCAGAGTGAACTGCGTGCTCTCTTAATGAAAGGATAAAGCTGAAAATAGACATGAGTAATGATAATTTATCAATTGTACTTCTGAATATTTCCATAAACCTTAATTATATTTGGGGAAGCTTCTTTAATTACTATTCCATGTGTCATTCAATTGAAGATAGACGAATAATAGCAACTCTACTTTTAAAGAGTTTGTTGTATCTTACAGCGAAATGTAATTGAGGGATAGGGTCGAAGGGAAAAAATTCAAGAGGAACACCAACGAACCCTTGGGTTAGATTAGCACAGATCAATATATTTTTCTGTGCATTTGCTAGAAGTGAGATGCAAATTTGGCCCTAAGATTTACCAGGTGAAACAAAGATGGAAATAAAATCATTTACAAGATTTAGAATATCCATAAATTAAAGCCAATCAATTTATTAGAAAAACATCACTCTTCTTGTCTCTGATATATGCAGGATTAACTCTGAGTGAGCTGTTTATTTAAATTGTCCAAAGATGTAAGGAAAAAGCTCAACTTGTTACAGTAGTTCATTAAGAGGCTGCTGCATCACAATGTGGTACACATTCTCAGGTCTTGAACATCAGTATTGATGTTCAATTCTAATTTAGAAGAGATGAGGGAGTAGGTAGACTGCCTATCCTTCAACACATCACCCATAAATAGTATGTCTGGCAATCAAGCTTTTGACAAGGGTAAAATAGCAGATAACCCAGGGTTATATTTTCTGGCAAGAACTTGGGATACAGATATATATTATATAGATATAGATATTATAGATATATAGTATCTATAGATATTATAAAGATTACACAGATATTATATAATGTCATATCTATATAATCTTTAATATTATAGTATAAATATTGTAATATTATATATATATATAATCTTTAAATGAGTTATCTATATGCAATCAGCTGGAAAAGGGCAGGCTTAAGGTGTTCCTAAGAAAATGAAGGAGGGTAAGGGAGTCACTTGCCTGTATAAATGATGTCCCTCTTCCTCATGGAAGAGATGGAAAAGATATGTATAGGCAGAACCACCTAAAAACTATCAAGATATCATAATAGAACGATAGAACCTAAAATATTCTGTTACAGTATACTTTTGAGATATAATAATAGATTTCCACTTAAGGGATACAGGCTGCTTTTTTCTTTGTATCTGATTCATTTAACTCAAGGTATGAGCCTAAATAGTCTGCTCTAGATGGTTAGAGCATACTGTTTCTCCACCTTGTATTGAGTGGAGATAAAGACTTTTTAGAAAATATTTTTCCATCTGCACAGAGGTCATTTTCTTGTTTTTCCTTTTGGGTATTTTTGCTCTGCTTTATGACTACCACTTGAAACGTGATAGATTTATTTGTAAGGCATCCTCTTTAATCTGCAAAGAAAAAATTCTTACTGCCTCAGGAGCTCAGTTGTCTTTTTCTTTTTCTGCTTAAGTCCTTTTGTATTCTCTGTCATCACGTCATACTTAAAGTCATACACTGGACTTTAAGCTTGTTTTATTGCTGTTTGGATTAGAAATAGCCTTTAAGAGCCTGTTGCTGCAAATGTTTTGTGAGTTCAGACTTTCATGTTGCTCCTAGAGGGGTAGAAAAGGCTAAAGCATCTTCCTCTTTCTCTTACAATTCTGTTCCAAGACTGGAGGAATATTAACATTTGATTCTTTGGTATTTCCAGGACAAAAACGATAACTGTTACTTCGAAGTTCAACAAACAAATTCCATAAATGTAACTCTTTTCATATTAGTGATTGTATTATAAGGAACGCATACATTTAATCAAAATCAACTAAAGATAAATTATAATAATTTCTAAGCAAAAATAATACAGTTTATAATGAGACTATGAAATCTTCCAATACATTATAAGAATCTTTAATTTCTGAGGTTTTTTGAGTCTCCTGCTAACTTTAGCCACTTAGCAGACAGAGACAATAAGAGCTCAGTGGTAGAAGTTGTTTATATTTCATCTTTAAGAGTCATTCCCTGCCCACTGCTACTTTTGGCATAAAGAAAGTGAGGATCCTATTTGCCTTCCTTCCCTTTTCTTCATGACCTGTAAAGAGGAGCGTTGATCTGGATTCAGTTCATTTCTAGGGCACTTGTTATGCCAAAATTTTAAAAAGATTTTTCTTAGAGTTATACATAAGCTCTCATGAAATAATCATTCTCTTTCTTCCACTGATTTATTCTTGAGTGTCCCATTGGAATGGAGATTTCAGAGTTTAGGCTTTGGAGGTCAAAACAGAGCAACTTTAGGGTCTGCTGGCTTGATGCTACTTTACTTAGGGAAAACAATTTTTCTATATAGTCAGCCAAACCACTGGAGTTTTACAGTAATGTATGGGCCTTACATTCTCCTGATAATAACATGTTTTTTTGCTTTGCTTGGCTTACTATATGAGTATTTCTCCATTGGAGATTTTGGAGAAAGAGGAATGGGATGGTCAAGGCAGAACTTCAATATTCCTGGGTCCTTTACATAGTACCACCTTAATAGCTCACCTTAATTGTATCCTATTATCATAGAGTTTATTAGGGAATAATGTGAGTTTGCTCTTTCTCTGAGTGAATGTCTTGCGTGGCTATACTTGGGTTGAGGTAAGAAAGTGGTTATTATTAGGTATGTTTATTCACATTGATTATATTAATAAGATTTTCTAAATGATTACTATCAAAATAAAAACTGAACAAGGTGATTGATTTGTTCAGGTTAGGTTACTTCAATAAGGATAATACTCCAGTTCCAAAGATCAGAGTATCTCAGCAGGTGGTTTTGCTTTAGGCTTTTATAGGGAGGGATAAACAATTTGCAGGTGGGGTGATTTATATTTGGGGTTGTTTTGCAAGATGGGGGAGCCTTAGTTAGTTATCTGAAAAGGAAGTTTTTTTCTCTGTGGTTAGCAAGCTCTAATCTCAGCTAATCAATTGTAAGATAAATTATGGGTAGTTGGAAGGTCTGAGTCAGGCATTGTCAGCAGATTTAAGCAAAAGAGGAAAAGACTGTGTTTATCCTTGTCAGTCCGAACTCTTGCTCAGGACAAACACTGTTTGTCTTAGAATAATCTTAGGGATTAGAGTAATTTCTGCTGAATTTGTGGTCAATGTTTGGTGATATAATCCATATAGTCAGCAGTTTCTTACTGGCTCTGTTCTTGGAGAAGTAACTGAACCATCTGTTGTGCTCTGACAGTTGTCTGTAATTCAAAAAAAAAATCTGGAGACAAAGTATTTAGTTAGGGGGATACCTATTAAAAGAAGCAGAAAAGTGATCATTAGATGTTATAGGGAGGAATTAAATCAAGACTTGCAGCAAGTTGGCAAATATTTCAATGGCTCCTAGGTAATCAATGTGGAAAGGGCCTTCCATGATAATATAAGGACTGTGGTGGCAACGCAACAAATTTCTTGGTTAGCATCTCAAATGTTCTTGTATGTGATGTAGAGGTCAGAGAAATTTTTGGAACAAATGTGCAGCAATTGCTTCTGACCACAGGACACAGCCTCCCTCTGGTGGCCAAGATCATTTGAAGTGCTTGTTGGTAGTGGAATCCTGTCAGCTGAGTCTCTTGAAGTTATTGAGTAAGAAGGTCAATGTTTTTTGTGATGTTGTCCACTGTGATGATTATTTCCTGTAATGGGGCATGGAAGACACAAATTTAATTTCACTTCTGGAGTGGCTTACACTGCAATATGTACTCCAGCTGCTCCAGGTACAATGTCAGTCCAAATAGAATGATTGCATGCAGCAGTCAGGTTCTACCAAGCAATTAGCTTCCTTTTCAAGGGTGTGTTCAAATCCAGAGTAAAAGGAAGAGTATGGGGAGTGGGTATTTGTGGCCAATATGGTTGAGTAGGAAGACCCTGAGCTCATCTCCTCCTATGGGCACATCAAAAGTACAACTATTGGGCTTCCCTGGTGGCGCAGTGGTTGAGAGTCCGCCTGCTAATGCAGGGGACATGGGTTCGTGCCCCGGTCCGGGAAGATCCCACATGCCGCGGAGCGGCTAGGCCTGTGAGCCATGGCCGCTGAGCCTGCACATCTGGAGCCTGTGCTCTGCAACAGGAGAGGCCACAACAGTGAGAGGCCCGTGTACCGCAAAAAAAAAAAAAAAAAAAAAAAGTACAACTATTTACAGAACAAATATTGATGAGAAAGACTGGGATTCTAGTAGAAAAGATCTTCTACAACTAAAGATATAAAGAAGGAACCACAATAAGGTGGGTAGGAGAGACGGAGATGCAGTACAATTAAGACCCATACTGGGTGGGTGACCCACAAATGGGAAGATAATTACAGTTGCAGAGGTACTTCCCAAGGAGCGAGGAGTCTGACCCCCACATTGGGCTCCCCAGCCCAGGGATCCTGAACTGGAATGAGCCCCTAGAACATTTGCCTTTGAAGACCAGCAGGGTGGAAGAGCCAAAGTACTGTGGAAAACAGATTCCACTCTTAAAGGGCTCACACAAAACCTCACATGTTCCAGGACACAGGGTAGAAGCAGTAATTTGAAATGATCCTGGGTCAGACCCCCCTGCTGATCTTGGAGAGGCAAGAGGCAAAATCTTATTAACACCTGGACCTGGCCCCACCAACCAGCCTTTTGGCACCAGTACTTGGACACCTCAGGCTAAGCTAAGCAACTAGCCAAGTGGGGACACATCCCCAACCACCATGATGTCACTGTGTTAAGAACTCCTGAGCCCACAGACACCCTGGGACATAGCCCTGCCCACGAGAGGGCCCAGAACGTGGACCCACCAGTGCTCTGGCACTAGCCCTGGAAACTCCCCAGGGCCCTCTGGGACCCAGCTCTGCCCATCAGTGGGCCAGTACTGGCCCCCAAACCAGTCACACACACCAGTTGGCAGGCACCAGCCCAAGGACCATCTGGCCCCCAACCCTACCCACCAGTGGGCTAACACACCAACTCAGGACCCCAGGACCCTACAACCAGAGATCTTGGGACCTGGTTCCACCCACCAGGTCCTGTACTAGCCCTAGCACCCCCTAGACCTTGGCCCTGCTCATCAGCAACTGACACCAGCTTTGGAATACCCCAGGACGTGCAGCCAGAGACACCAGGACCTAGCCCTACCCATGAGTGGGCCAGTGTCAGCCCTAGGACCTGGCGTCACCCACCAGTGGGCAGGCACCAGTCCCAGGATTCCCTTAGCTCTGGGCTTACCCACAAACAGGCAGACACCAAACCCAAGACCACCACAGCCCTGCAGCCTGCCATGCCAGGACACAGCCCATGCACCAACAGGCTGGCATGAGCAATGGAGCACCTTAGACCCCTCAGCCATCCATCCAAAAATCTGGCCCCACCCACCAGCTGGCAAACACAAACTTTGGGACAGCTTAGACACTGTAGCTAGCCATTTCAGGAAGGGGCCCAGCCTACCAGAAGGTCAACACTAGATCTGGGACCTCTGGCCCCACAAACACCCAACTCAGAAAAAGAGTGCCAAACAGTGAACCAGCACTAGTCCTGGGATCCCCCTGGGCTCTGCAGTCAGCCACCTCGTGACCTGGTCCTGTCCACCAATGGCTGGCAGCATCTGGACAAGGCAGGACCTGGCAATCAAACAGATTGGGGGCCACCCACACCTACTAGACGACCCACAGTAGTTAGCCCATCACAACAGGTCCCATGTGGCCCACATAGGGGTTCCCCTAGAGCATAAAACTCTGGTGACCAGAAGGAAGTGCACTGCTGGGACTCATAGAATGTCTCCTACAAAATGTCTCTCCTCCAAGGTTGGGATACATAACCAACATACCAAATACATAGAAATGAAAATATTTATACCTACCAATAAATCTAACTAAGGAGATAAAACCATACTCAGAAAACTGTAAGACACTGATGAAAGAAATTGAATATGAAACAAACAGATGGAAAGATATATCATGTTCATGGATTGGAAGAATTAATAATGTTAAAATGACCATACTACCTACAATCTATAGATTCAATGCAATCTCTATCAAAATACTAATGGCATTCTTCACAGAACTAGAACAAATAATTCTACAATTTGTATGGAAACACAAAAGACCCCAAATAGCCAAAACAATCTTGAGAAAGAAGAACAAAGCTGGAAGTATCACATTCCCTGATTTCAAACTATAGTACAATCTACAGTAATCAAAACAGTATAGCACTGGCACTGAAACAGACAACTAGATAAATGGAACAGTATAAAGAGCCCAGAAATAAACTATATTTATATAGGCAATTAATCTATGACAAAGGAAGTAAGAATAGGGGGAAAAGACAGGCTCTTCAATAAATGGTGATGGGAAAACAGGACAGCTACTTGCAAAAGAATCAAACTGGACTACTCTCTCACACCATGCACAAAAATAAATTCAAAATGGATTAAAGACTGAAATGTAAGACCTGAAACTATAAAACTTCAGAAGAAAATATAAATAGTTAGCTCTTTGACATCAGTCTTAGTAATTTTTTTTGGATATGTCTCCTCAGGCAAGGGAAACAAAAGCAAAAATAAACAAATGGCACTACATCAAACTAAAAAACTTTTTCATAGTGAAGGAAACTATCAACAAAACGACAAGGCCACTTACTGAATGGGAGAAGATATTTGCAAATTATATATCCAATATGAAATTAATATCCAAAATATACAAAGAACTCATACAAGTCAACATAATAAAACCAAACAACCCAATTAAAAAAAAATGGACACAGGATCTGAATAGTCATTTTTCCAAAGAAGACATAGAAATGGCTAACAGGAATATGAAAAGGTACTCAACATCACTAATCATCAGGGAAATGCAAATCAAAAACACAAGAGATCACCTTACATCTGTCATAATGGCTATTATCAAAAAGACAAGTAACAAATCTTGGTGACAATGGGGATAAAAGGGAACTCTTATGCACTGTTGTTTGGAATGTTTTGATAAATTGGTACAGCCACTATGAAAAACAGTATGGAAAGTCCTCAAAAATTAATAATAGAACTACCATATGGCCCAGCAATTCCACTCCTGGGTATTTATCCAAAGAAAACAAAAGCACTAATTAGAAAAGACACATGCACTTCTATGTTCATAGTTATTTACAACAGCCAAGATATGGAAGCAACCTAAATGTCCATCAATAGATAAGTGGAAAAAGAAGATATGGTGTATTTATATAATGGAATATTACTCAGCCATGAAAAAGAATGAAATCTTGTGAAGCAGGAACTGACATAGTGTTGTAGGTCAATTATACTTTAAAAACAAACAAACAAACAAACTCATAGAAAAAGAGATCAGATTTGTGGTTACCAGGCAGGGGAGGGGGCAGGTGGAATTGGATGAAGACAGTCAAAAGTTACAAACTTCTGAGCATCTCCCAACTAGGGCACCTGCTGGCTGCTGGTGGAGGACTCTGACACCCAAGGAGATGGAAGGAGCCCCAAGGTGAACCAGTGGGATGTAGGGGGACTGAGGGGGGGAAGAGAAGTGGAGGCCAGACAGGATTGGAGCTCCTGAGGCTAGGGAGATCAGGAGAGGCAAGCAGGAGAGACTCTGTGGGAAGAGTGGGAGAGGAGCAGAGGGTGATCGACTGGCCTGCTCGGACCAGGGAGCCTGCTGAGCTCCCAGACCGGTACCACCCCCTCCAAAGCCACATTGAGGCCACACGGGTCCTGGGGGCATAGGAGGGAGGTGGGGGGAGATCAGGAGAGGCAGGTGGGAGGGGCCCTCAAGACTGGAGGAGCAGGAGAGGAGAGGAGGGCGTTTGCCCCACCCCCTCGAGCCCAGGAAGCCTGCTGGGCTCCCAGGTGAGGTCCCCTGCCACTGAGACCAGGGGTGGGGGGCATGACTGGGCCCCTTCTTTTCCTTGAGCTTAAACCCCACCCCACACAGCCCACAGGGCATTTTCCCACCCTGTGGGTCCTGGGCATTGGTCATGCTCACCACCCAAACCTCGCCCTTGCTTAGGCCACACCCTCAAGAGTCAAGGCCTCCCCTCCCCCTGTTTTTCCCTCCTCCTCTTTTTACTATTGTGGTACTGTTGAACCTTCTGGTTGTTGAATCATCTATATTTTTATATTATTTCTAACATATCTGTTAGTTTCCTAGTCTAATTTTATTTTTTACTTTTTATTGTTGGTTTTTGTTTTTGTATTTTTCTTTTCTTTGCTGCCCCAGGCAGCTTTCAGGATCTTGGTTCATGAGCCAAAGGTTGGGCCGAAGCCCCTGGGCTGGGAGCTCTGACTTGAACCACTGCACTGAGAACCTCAGACCCCAGGGAATATTTATCTGAGTGGGGTCGCACTGAGTTCCTCATCTCAGCACCAAGACCCAGCTCTACACAATACCCTACAAAACCCAGTGTTGGAAGCCTCAGGCCAAACAACCAGTAACACAGGAACACAATCCCACTCATTAAAACAAAAAAAAATTAGATGGCAAAAGAATATGTCACAGATGAAGGAGCAAGGTAAAAATCTACAAGATCAAATAAATTAAGAGGAAATAGGCAATCTACTTGAAAAAAAATTCAGAGTAATGACAGTGAAGATGATCTAGAATCTTGGAAATAAAATGGAAGCATGGATTGAGAAAATACAAGAAATGTTTAACAAAGAACTAAAGAACAAACAGAGATGAACAACATTATAACTATAATGAAAAATACACTAGAAGGAATCAATAAAAGAATAACTGAGGCAGAAGAACGAATAAGTGAGCTGGAAGGAAAAAAGTTGGAAATAACTACCTAGAAGCAGAATAAAGAAAAAAGAATGAAAAGAATTGAAGATAACCTCAGAGACCTCTGGGACAACACTAAATGCACCAATATTCGAATTATAGGGGTCCCAGAACAAGAAGAGAAAAAGAAAGTGTCTGAGAAAACATTTGAAGAGATTATAGTTGAAAACTTCCCTAACATGGGAAAGGAAATAGTCATCCAAGTCCAGGAAGCACAGAGAGTCCCATACAGGATAAACCCTAGGAAAAACACACCAAGACACATATTAATCAAACTAACAAAAATTAAATTCAAAGAAAAATATTAAAAGCAGCAAGGGAAAAACAAAAAATAACCTGCAAAGGAATCCCTATAGGGTTATCAGCTGATTTTTCAGTGGAAACTCTGCAGATCAGAAAGGAGTGGCAGGATATACTTAAAGTGATGAAAGAGAAAAAACTACAACTAAGATTACTCTACCCAGCAAGGATCTCATTCAGATTCAATGGAGAAGTCAAAAGCTTTTCAGACAAGCAAAGGCTAAGAGAATTCACCACCACCAAACCAGCTTTACAACAAATGCTAAAGCAACTTCTCTAGGTGGGAAACACAAGAGAAGAAAAAGACCCACAAAAACAAACCCAAGTCAATTTAGAAAATGGTAATAGGAACATATATATCAATAATCACCTAGAATGTAAATGGATTAAATGCCCTAACCAAAAGACACAGACTGGCTGAACAGATACAAAAAAAGACCCATATATATGCTGCCTACAAGAGACCCACTTCAGACCTATGGACACATATAGACTGAAAGTGAAGGGATGGAAAAAGATATTCCATGCAAATGGAAATCACAAGAAAGCTGGAGTAGCAATACTCATAACACATAAAATAGACTTTAAAATAAAGACTCTTTTTTTTTTTTTTTTTGGTACGCAGGCCTCCCACTGCTGTGGCCTCTCCCGTTGCAGAGCACAGGCTCCAGACGTGCAGGCTCAGCGGCCATGGCTCACGGGCCCAGCTGCTCCGCGGCATGTGGGATCTTCCCGGACCGGGGCACGAACCCGTGCACCCTGCATCGGCAGGCGGACTCTCAACCACTGCGCCACCAGGGAAGCCCAAAATAAAGACTCTTACAAGAGATAAGGAGGGACACTACATAATGTTCAAAGGATCAATGCAAGAAGACGATATAACAATTATAAATGTTTATGCACCCAACATAGGAGCACCTCAATACATAAGGCAAATGCTAACAACCATGAGAGGAGAAATCAACAGTAACAAAATAATAGTAGGGGACTAAAAATTGCCACTTACGCCAATGGACAGACTATACAGAGAGAAATAAAAATAAACAAACACAAGCTTTAAGTGACACAATAGACCAGATATATTTAAATGATATTTACAGAACATTCCACCCGAAAGTGACAAAATACACTTTCTTCCCAAGTGCACTTGGAACATTCTCCACAATAGATCACATCTTGGGTCACATATCAAGCTTTGGAATATTTAAGAAAATTGAAATCATACCAAGAATCTTTTCTGACCACAATGCTATGAGGTTGGAAGTCAATTACAGAAAAAAAAAACTGTAAAAAATACAAACACATGGGAGCTAAACAGTGTGCTACTAAATAACCAAGAAATCAAAGAAGAAATAAAACACATAGAAACAAATGACAATGAAAACACAATGACGCAAAACCTATGGGACACAGCAAAAGCAGTTCTAAGAGGGAAGTTTATAGCAGTTCAACCTCACCTCAAGAAACAAGAAAAATCTCAAATAAACAATCTAGTCCTACATTTAAAACCACTGGATAAAGAAGAACAAAGAAAAACCAAAGTCAGTAGAAGGAAAGAAATCATAAATATCAGAGCAAATAAATGAAATAGAAATGCAGAAAACAAGAGCAAAAATCAATCAAACTAAAAGCTGGTTCTTTGAGAAGACAAACAAAATTGATAAACCCTTAGCCAGATCCATCAATAAAAAAAAGAGAGGAGGTAAATCTATAAAATTAGAAATGAAAAAGGAGAAATCACAACTGACACTGCAGAAACACAAAGGATTTTAAGACTACTACAAACAACTATATGCCAATAAAATGGACAACCATGAAGAAATGGACAAATTCTTGGAAAGGTACAATTTTCCAAGGATGAACCAGGAAGAATTAGAAAATATAAACAGACCTATCACAAGTAATGAAATTGAAACTGTTATTTAAAAACTTCCAACAAACAAAAGCCCAGGCCCAGATAGCTTCACAGGTGAATTTCATCAAATATTTAGAGAAGAGCTGACACCTATCCTTCTCAAATTCTTCCAAAAATAGCAGAGGGAGGAACACTCCCAAACTCATTCTACGAGGCCACCATGACCCTGATACCAAAACCAGACAAAGATGTCACAAAGAAAGAAAACTACAGGCCAATATCACTGATGAGTATAGATGCAAAAACCTCAACAAAATACTAGCAAACAGATACCAACAGCACATTAAAAGGATCATACACCATGATCAAATGGGATTTATCCCAGGGATGAAAGGCTTCTTCAGTATACGCAACTCAATCAATGGGATACACCACATTAACATGTTGAAGAATAAAAAACATATGATCATCTTGATAGATGCAGAAAAAGCTTTTGAAAAATTCAACACCTATTTATGATAAAAACTAACCAGAAACTGGGCATAGAGGGAACCTACCTCAATATAATAAAGGCCATATATGACAAACCCACAGCTAACATCTTACTCAATGGTGAAAAACTGAAAGGATTTCCACTAAGATCAGGAACAACAAAAGGATGTCCCTCTCACCACTCTTATTCAACATAGTTTTGGAAGTCCTAGCCACATCAATCAGAGAAGAAAAAGAAATAAAAGGAATCAAACCGGAAAAGAAGTAAAGCTGTCACTGTTTGCAGATGACATGATACTATACATAGAGAATCCTAAAGATGCTACCAGAAAACTACTAGAGCTAATCAATGAATTTGGAAAAGTAGCAGGATACAAAATTAATGCACAGAAATCTCTTGCATTCCTATAAACTAATGATGAAAAATCTGAAAGAGAAATTAGGGAAACATTCCCATGTACCATTGCAAGAAAAAGAATAAAATACCTAGGAATAAACCTTCCTAAGGTGACAAAAGACATGTATGAAGAAAGCTATAAGACACTGATGAACGAAATTAAAGACAATACAAACAGATGGAGATATATACCATGTTCTTGGATTGGAAGAATCAACATTGTGAAAATGACTGTACTACCCAAAGCAACCTACAGATTCAATGCAATCCCTATCAAGCTACCAATATCATTTTTCACAGACCTGGAACAAATTATTTTACAATTTCTATGGAAACAAAAAAGACCACAAATAGCCAAAGCAATCTTGAGAAGGAAAAACAGAGCTGGAGGAATCAGGCTCCCAGACTTAAGACTATACTACAAAGCTTCAGTGATTAAGAAAATATGGTACTGGCACCAAAACAGAAATATAGATCAATGGAACAGGATAGAAAGCCCAGAGATAAACCCACGCATATATGGTCACCTTATCTTTGATAAAGGAGGCAAGAGTATACAATGGAGAAAAGACAGCCTCTTCAATAAGTGGTGCTGAGAAAACTGGATAGCTACATGTAAAAGAATGAAACTAGAACACTCTCTAACACCATACACAAAAATAATCTCAAAGTGGATTAAAAAACCTTAATGTAAGGCCAGACACTATCAAACTCTTAGAGGAAAATGTAGGCAGAGCACTCTATGACATAAATCACAGCAAGATCCTTTTTTACCCACCTCCTAGAGAAATGGAAATAAAAAGAAAAATAAACATGGGACCTAATGAAACTTAAAATGTTTTGCACAGCAAAGGAAACCTTAAACAAGACAAGAAGACAACTGTCAGAATGGGAGAAAATATTTGCAAATGTAGCAACTGACAAAGGATTAATCTCCAAAATAAACAAGCAGTTCATGCAGCTCAATATCCAAAAAGCACACAACCCAATCCCAAAATGGGCAGAAGACCTAAATAGACATTTCTCCAAAGATATACAGATTGCCAGCAAACACATGAAAGGATGCTCAGCATCACTAATCGTTAGGGAAATGCAAATCAAAACCACAATGAGGTATCACCTCGCGCTGGTCAGAATGGCCATCATCAAAATTTCTACAAACAGTAAATGCTGGAGAGGGTGTGGAGAAAAGGGAACCCTCTTGCACTCTTGGTGGGAATGTAAATTGCTACAGCCACTATGGAGAACAGTATGGAGGCTCTTTAAAAATCTACAAATAGAACTACTATATGACTCTGCAATCCCACAACTGGGCATATACCCTGAGAAAACCATAATTCAAAAAGAGTCATGTACCACAATGTTTATTGCAGCACTATTTACAATACCCAGGACATGGAAGCAACCTAAGTGTCCATCGACAGATGATTGGATAAAGAATATGTGGCACATATGTACAATGGAATATTACTCAGCCATAAAAAGAAACGAAATTGAGTTATTTGTAGTGATGTGGATGGACCTAGAGTCTGTCATATACAGTGAAGTAAGTCAAAGAGAAAAACAAATACTGTAGAGTAGCACATATATGTGGAATCTAAAAAAAAAATTGTTTTGATGAACCTAGGGACAGAACAGGAATAAAGACGCAGAGGTAGAGAATGCACTTGAGGACAGGGGGAGGGGGAAGGGTAAGCAGGATGAAGTGAAAGAGTAGCATTTACATATATACATACCAAATGTAAAATGGATAGCTAGAGGGAAGCAGCCCCATAGCACAGGGAGATCAGCTCGGTGCCATGCAACCACTTCCACCTAGAAAGGTGGGATAGGGAAGGTGGGAGGGAGGCACAAGAAGGAGAGGATATGGGGATATATGTATACATATAGTTGATTCACTTTATTATACAGCAGAAACAAACACACCATTGTAAAGCAATTATACTCCAATAAATATGTTTAAAATAAAAAGAAAAAAGTACTAGGTATATAATGTCCAACATGATAAATATAATGAACACTGCTGTATGTTGTATGTGAAAGTGGTTAAGAGAGTAAATGCTGAGAGTTCTCATCACAAGGAAAAAATTGTTTTCTATTTCTTTAACTTTGTATCTGTATGAGATGATGGACATTCACTAAACTTTTGGTGATCACTTCATGAAATATGTAAGTCAAATCATTATGTTGTACACCTTATACAGTGCTCCATGTCGATTGTATCTCAATACAACTGGAAGAAGCTAAAAAAAGGAAGCGTACAGCTCATGTTTTGGTATTCATCTCAGTGTGTTTGGGTGGTAATTACTATTGGACTATTGAGATTGATGACAGGGCATTGAAGAAGAGAAAGAGAAATTTAAATATTTTAATAAAGGGGTTGACTTAAAGATTTGATAAGTACTGATAAGATTGGCTAGGTAACAAGATCTTGTCCAGTTTGCTCATAATTTGATACTAAGTGGTTCAATTTCCAACAATCAAATAGATGTATTATTTGGCTAATGACTTAATCTCCAGCATTTAGTAAATTTCTTGCCACGTGGTAGGTACTCAATTAACATTTGGTAAATGAATGAATGAATGATTGATTTGTACAAAATTTGAATTTATTGTCAGAACTGAAACATATGATTCAATTTCCATTTTTGGTTTTCTATACTTATTTGAAAACTAGAGTTCTACCATTACTGTCTCTTCCTTGACTCAGCTAGCAAAATAACTTATATAGTATATTAAATATAATAATATCTATCTAGATGATTTTATATCATCTGTCAAGACTATGACTAAACTTAAACCTTTAATAGAAAACAAAAAAACAATCACATACAAAGTGATGTAGAGGAAGCAAAAACATCTGTGAACTCTTAAGTAAAACTCATCTGTTCCTACAAATTCCTTTAGGGTACATAATTCTTTAAGAAATATGAAGCACACCTCCATCTGTGACTCTGTAGTTCTCCTTGTAGTGACTTACGGGATATAGAGACATAGTTAATGTCATTTTTGCTCAAATGGAAAGTCTACATAATCATGGCATAACTCTTTATGCTTTCTTTTTTCCATAACACCAACTCAATATGCTACTTAACAAGCATCTAATAACTCAACCAGTAAAATTGGTTTTAGGAAATGAGAAATTTTATTGTGATGTTTGCAAGGGTTTGCCACATCTCAACTTTTCATATTATTGGTCCATATCATCAAGAATAAGATAATTGGGCTTCCCTGGTGGCGCAGTGGTTGAGAGTCCGCCTGCCGATGCAGGGGACGCGGGTTCGTGCCCCGGTCCGGGAAGATCCCACATGCGGAGCGGCTGGGCATGTGAGCCATGGCCGCTGAGCCTGCGCGTCCGGAGCCTGTGCTCCGCAGCGGGAGAGGCCGCAGCGGTGAGAGGCCCGCGTACCACCAAAAAAAAAAAAAAAAAAATAAGATAATCATCATACTACAGAGGAAAGAGTAGTCATAGTGTGAGAAATATTTGAATATAACTCTGCTATTTATTGTACAACTTTGGTTAAGGTACTTAAACTTTTTCAACTTCCTAGATTGTCAGCTCCAGGCAGGCAAAAATTGTTTTTTTCCTTGCTGATATATCCTGGTGCTTAGAGCAGTGTAAGGCACTGCCTTACACTTTATTTGGTAAATAAATTCATAAATGAATATTTTTATTAAAAAATAGTGAGGTGGGGTAAAAAGAAAATGAGATATATTAATAGTATGCATAGCATTTACCATCGTGGGTAGAACAATTTTAGCAATAGCAGATCATTGCTCAAATATCATTTCCAAAGAGGCTTTCCCTGATCCACCTCTTCACTTCCTGCCCTTTAAAATAGCAATCACCTCCTTTGTTCTTGTCTTTAGTAGTTACCATCATCTAACATTATTTTATTTTACTTCTTTACTTTTAAATTATCTGTTCTTTCCCATTACAACACTAGCTCCATGAAGAAAAGGAGATTTGCATTGTTCGCTGATTGATCTCCTGTTCCTAATCAGAGCTTGGCATACAGTAAGTTCTTTGTAAATGTTGTTCAATGTAGAAGGAGCCAAGAAGAGTTGCTATTACTTTTGTATTCATCATGAGAGTTTAGGGACTGAAATTCCCTATGGAAATATCTAACTAACTGACCTAATTTAGGGAATGGAAGTGAAGAAATAAATGAATGAAAAGGTCTGAAAAATTTGAACCAAGAAGTTGCATGTGATGAGAAATTACTAAGACTGAAAATGCCATGAGGACAGATGTCAGGAATGTTTTAGGACAGATGTCAGGAATGTTTTGTTCACATTTCTATTTCTGGTACAGAGCACAGTGTCTGGCACTTAGGACCTCCTCAAAAATATTTGCTGAGCAAAATTTTTAAAAAATGAGGTGAGGTCAGTAAGATTATTGTCCCATCAGATAACTATAATCATGAGTAGAATAATTTCTCTTTTGTATATTTGGAAAACAAAAATATAAAATAAGTTTGACAATTACTTAAAAAGTGAGTACCAATAAATATTGTCATGGAATTTGTTCCTTAAAATTTAGGGATAAAATGTCATCTTACTTTATTTGATCTTAAACAAATAAAATCTGTTTTTAAATCCTCACTCCAGGGTAGCAGGAAATTCCATCTCACTCGTCTTAAGATTCTCCCTCCTTTTTTCTGATGCTGTGCTGGAATGTGGCTGTCTGGAAAGTGGGGGAAATCTCTGGATTTTAGTCTTCAATGGTCACATAGGTACCATAATTTTTTTCATTAAAATATTAAAGTATAGTTGATTTACAGTACTATATTAATTTCAGGTATACAACATGGTGATTCAATATTTTTATAGATCATACTCTGTTTAAAGGTATTATAAAATATTGGCTATATCCCTGTGCTGTACATTACATCCTTGTATCTTATATATTTATTTATACATTTTTAAATTTTATTATTTTTTATTGGAGTGTAATTGCTTTACAATGCTGTGTTAGTTTCTGCTGTACAGTGAAGTGAATCAGCTATAGGTATACATGTATCCCTTCCCTCTTGGACCTCCCTCCCCATCTCATTCCACTCACCTAGGTCATCACAGAGCACCGAGCTAAGGTCCCTGTGCTATACAGAAGGTTCCCACTAGCTATCTATTTTACACACGGTAGTGTATTTATGTCAAACCTAATCTCCCAATTCATCACACCCTCCCCTTCCCCTCTGTGTCCACACATCTGTTCTCTACATCTGCGTTTCTATTCTTGCCCTGCAAACATGTTCATCTGTACCATTTTTCTAGATTTCACATATATGTGTTAATATACAATATTTGATTTTCTCTTTCTGACTTACTTCACTCTGCGTGACAGACTCATCCACATCTCTACAAATGACACAATTACACTTCTTTTTATGGCTGAGTAATATTCCGTTGTATACATGTACCACATCTTTTTTATCCATTCATCTATCAATGGACATTTAGGTCATCTCCATGTCCCGGCTATTGTAAATAGTGCTGCAATGAACATTGTGGTATGTGACTCTTTTTGAATTATGTTTTTCTCAGGGTGTATGCCCAGTCATGGGATTGATAGGTCATATGGTAGTTCTATTTTTAGTTTTTAAGGAACCTCTACACTGTTCTAAATAGTGGCTGTACCAATTTGCATTCTCACCATCAGTGTAAGATGGTTCCCTTTTCTCCACACCCTCTCCAGCATTTATTGTTTGTAGATTTTTTGATGATGGCCATTCTGACCAGCGTGAGGTGACACCTCATTGTAGTTTTGATTTGCATTTTCTAATAATTAGTGATGTTGAGCATCTTTTCATGTGCCTCTTGGACATCTGTATGTCTTCTCTGGTAAAATGTCTATTTAGGTCATCCACCCATTTTTTGATTGGGTTGTTTGTTTTTTGATATTGAGCTGCATGTGTTGTTTGTGAATTTTGGAGATTAATCCCTTGTTGGTCTCTTCCCTTGCAAATATTTTCTCCCATTCTGTGTGTTTTCTTTTGATTTTGTTTATGGTTTCCTTTGCTGTGCAAAAGCTTTTAAGTTTCACTAGGTCCCATATGTTTATTTTTGTTTTTATTTCCATTTCTCTATGAGGTGGGTCAAAAAGAATCTTGCTGTGATTTATGTCATAGAGTGTTCTGCCTATGTTTTCCTCTAAGAGTTTTGTAGTATTCGGCCTTACATTAGATCTTTAATCCATTTCGAGTTTATTTTTGTGTATAATGTTAGGGAATGTTCTAAATTCATTCTTTTACATGTAGCTCTCCAGTTTCCCCAGCATTATTTATTGAAGAGAATTTCGTTTTTCCATTGTGTATTCTTGCCTCCTTTGTCATAGATTAGGTGACCATAGGTGCATGGGTTTATCTCTGGGTTTTCTATCCTATTCCATTGACCTATATTTCTGTTTTTGTGCCAGTACCAAAATGTTTTGATGACTGTATCTTTGTAGTATAGACTGACGTCAGGGAGCCTGATTCCTCCAGATCCATTTTTCTTTCTCAAGATTGCTTTGACTATTCAGTGTCTTTTTGCTTCCGTACAAATTGTAAAATTTTTTTTCTAATTCTGTGAAAAATGCCATTGTTAATTTGAATCTGTAGATTGCTTTGGGTAATATAGTCATTTTCAGAATGTTTTCAGAATGTTGACTCTTCCAATTCAGGAGCATGGTATATCTTTCCATCTGTTTGTGTCATCTTTGATTTCTTTCATCAGTGTTTTATAGCCTTCTGAGTACAGGTATTTTTCCTCTTTAGGTTGTTTAATTCCTAGGTATTTTATGCTTTTTGATGTAATGGTAAGCCAGATTGTTCCCTTAATTCCTCTTTCTGATCTTTCAGAAAGTGTATAGGAATGCAAGGAATTTCTGTGCATTAATTTTGTATCCTGCAACCTTGCCAAATTCATTGATTAGTTCTAGTATTTTTCTGGTCATATCCTTAGGATTTTCTATGTACAGTATGATGTCATCCGCAAATGATTACAGTTTTACTTTTTCTTTTCTAATTTGTATTCCTTTTATTTGTTTTTCTTCTCTGATTGCCACGGCTAGGACTTCCAAAACTATGTTGAATAATAGTGGTGAGAGTGGACATCCTTGTCTTCTTCCGGATCATACAGGAAATGCTTTCAGTTTTTCACCATTGAGAATGATGTTTGCTGTGGGTTTGTTGTATGTGACCTTTATCATGTTAAGATAGGTTCCCTCTATGCCCACTTTCTGGGAAGTTTTTATCATAAATAGGTGTTGAATATTGTCAAAAGCTTTTTCTGCATCTATTGAGATGATCATATGTTTTTTTCTTTAATTTGTTAATATGGTGTATCACATTGATTGATTTACGTATATTGAACAATCCTTGCATCCTTGAGATAAATCCCACTTGATCATGGTGTATAATCCTTTTAATGTGTTGTTGGATTCTGTTTGCTAGTATTTTGTTGAGGATTTTTGCATCTGTATTCATCAGTGTTACTGGTCTGTAATATTTTTGTGTGTGCTTTGCCTGGTTTTGTTAGCAGGGTGATGGTGGCATCGTAGAAAGAGTTTGGGAGTGTTCCTCCCTCTGCTATATTT
Organism: Stenella coeruleoalba; assembly: GCF_951394435.1. Lineage (NCBI taxonomy): Eukaryota > Metazoa > Chordata > Mammalia > Artiodactyla > Delphinidae > Stenella > Stenella coeruleoalba. The sequence goes on from NC_137154.1 coordinate 71,989,199, forward strand.
TGGAAGTGTTTGAGAAGGATAGGTGTTAGCTCTTCTCTAAATTTTTGATAGAGTTCACCTATGAGGCCATTTGGTCCTGGACTTTTGTTTGTTGGAAGATTTTTAATTACAGTTGCAATTTCATTACTTGTGATTGGTCTGTTTATATTTTCTAATTCTCCCTGGTTCAGTCATGGAAAGTTGTACCTTTCCAAGAATTTGTCCATTTCCTCCAGGTTGTCCATTTTATTGGCATATAGTTGCTTGTAGTAGTGTCTTATGATCCTTTGTATTTCTGTGGTGCCAATTGTAGCTTCTCCTTTTTCATTTCTAATTTTATTCCTTTGAGTCCTCTCCCTTTTTTTCTTGATGAGTCTGGCTAAAGGCTTATCCATTTTGTTTATCTTCTCAAAGAGCCAACTTTTTTTTTTTTAATTAATTTATTTTTTGGCTGCATGCGGTCTTCTTTGCTGTGCGTGAGCTTTCTCTAGTTGTGGAAAGCTGGGTCTGCTCTTAATTGCAGTGCATGGGCTTCTTTTGCGGTGGCTTCTCTTGTTGCAGAGCACAGGCTCTAGGCACATGGGCTTCAGTAGTTGTGGCATGCAGGCTCAGCAGTTGTGGTTCACAGGCTCTAGAGCACAGGCTCAGTAGTTGTGGCACACGGGCTTAGTTGCTCCGTGGCATGTGGGATCTTCCCGGACCAGGGCTCGAACCCATGTCCCCTGCATTGGCAGGTGTATTCTTAATCACTGTGCCACCAGTGAAGTCCGCAAAGAGCCAAATTTTACTAATCTTTGCTATTGTTTTCTTCGTTTCTATTTCATTTACTTCTGATCTGATCTTTATGATTTCCTTCCTTTTACTAACTTTGGGTTTTCCTTGTTCTTCTTTTTTCTAGTTGCTTTAGGTGTAAGGTTAGATTGTTTATTTGAGATTTTTCTTGTTTCTTGAGGTGAGCTTGAATTTCTCTGTCCCATAGGCTTTGGATCATCCTGTTTCTGTTGTCATTTATTTGTTTTTTTTTTTTTTTTTTTGCGGTACGTGGGCCTCTCACCATTGTGGTCTCTCCCATTGTGGAACACAGGCTCTGGACATGCAGGCTCAGCGGCCATGTCTCACGGGCCCAGCCACTCTGTGGCATGTGGGATCTTCCTGGACTGGGGTACGAACCCGTGTCCCTTGCATCAGCAGGTGGACACTCAACCACTGTGCCACCAGGGAAGCCCTTGTTGTCATTTTTTTCTAGGTATTTTAAAATTTTTTTCTATGATTTCTTCACTGTTCTCTTGGTTATTTAGCAGCACACTGTTTAGCCTCCATGTGTTTGTGTTTTTTACAGTTTTTTTTCCTGTAATTTATTACTAATTTCATAGTGCTGTGGTGGGATAAGATGCTTGATATAATTTCAATTTCCTTAAATTTTCCAAGTCTTGATGTGTGACCCGAGATGTGATCTATCTGGCACAATGTTCCGTGTGCACTTGAGAAGAAAGTGTATTCTTCCACTTTCAGGTGGAATGTCCTATAAATATGAATTAAGTCTACCTAGTCTATTGTGTAATTTAAATCTTGAGTTTCCTTATTTATTTTCTGTCTGGATGATCTTTCCATTGTTGTAAGTGAGGAGAAGTCCCCCACTATTGTGTTGCTGTCACTTTTCCCTTTTATGGCTGTTAGCATTTGCCTTACATATTGAGATGCTCCTATGTTGGGTGCATAAATATTTACAATTGTTATGTTTTCTTCTTGGACTGATCCCTTGATCATTATGTAGTGTCCTTCCTTATCTCTTGTAACAGTCTTTATTTTAAAGTCTATTTTATCTGTTATGAGTATTGCTACTCCAGCTTTCTTTTGGTTTCCATTTTCATGGAATGTCTTTTTCCATACCCTCACTTTCAGTCTGCATGTGTCCCTAGGTCTGAAGTGGGTCTCTTCTAGACAGCATATATACAGATCTTGTTTTTGTATATCCATTCAGCCAGTCTGTGTCTTTTGGTTGGTGCATTTAATCCATTTACATTTAAGGTTATTATCGATATGTATGTTCATATTATCATTTTATTAATTGACTTGGATTTGTTTCTGTGGGTCTTTTTCTTCTTTTGTGTTTCCTGCCTAGAGAAGTTCCTCTAGCATTTGTTGTAAAGCTGGCTTTGTGGTGCTGAATTTTCTTAGCTTTTTCTTGTCTGTAACTTTTGATTTCTCCATTGAGTCTGAATGACATCCTTATTGGGTAGAGTGATCTTTGTTGTAGGTTTTTCCCTTTCATCACTCTAAATATATCCTGCCACTCTCCTCTTGCCTGCAGAGTTTCTGCTGATAACCTTACGGGGATTCCCTTGTATGTTATTTGTTGCTTTACCCTTGTTGCTATAAATATTTTTCCTTTGAATTTAATTCTTGGTAGTTTGATTAATATGTGTGTCGGTGTGTTTCTCCTAGGGTTTATCCTGTATGGGACTCTCTGTTCTTCCTGGTCTTGGGTGGCTATTTCCTTTCTCATGTTAAGGAAGTGTTCAACTATAGTCTCTTCAAATATTTTCTTAGACCCTTTCCCTTTATCTTCTTTTTCTGGGACTCCTATTATTCGAACATTGGTACATTTAATGTTGTCCAGACATCTTTGAGACTGTCCTTGATTCTTTTTATTCTCTTGTTTTTTTATCCTGTTCCTTGGCAGTTATTTCCCCCTTTCTATCTTCCAGCTCACTTATTCACTCTTCTGCCTCTGTTATTCTGCTATTGATTCCTTCTAGTGTATTTTTTGTTTCAGTTATTGTGTTGTTTATCACTGTTTGTTTGTTCTTTAGTTGTTCTAGGTCTTTGTTAGACATTTCTTGTATTTTCTCAATCCATGGTTCCATTCTATTTCCAAGATTTTGGATCATCTTTACTATCATTACTCTGAATATTTTTTCAAGTAGATTACCTATTTCCTCTTCATTTATTTGGTCTTGTAATTTTTTATCTTGCTCCTTCATCAGCAACATATATTTTTTGTCATCTCATTTTTTATGGGTGGGGCTGTATTCCTGTCTACTGGTTGTTTGGCCTGAGGTATCCTGCACTGGAGTTTGCATGCAGTTGGGTAGAGCCAGGTCTTGGTGCTGACATGAGGACCTTCAGGAGACCTCACTCCAATTAATATTCCCAAAGGTCTGAGTTTCTCTGTTAGTCCAGTGGTTTGGACTCAGCACTCCCACCACAGGAGCTCAGTCCCAGACCCCAGGCTGGGAACTAAGTTCCCACATGTCATGCGGCATGAGAAAAGAAAAGTAAAAAAAAAAAGGAGCAGTATAATAACAAAGAAAAAAATTAAAATAAATTAGAAAAATAAAAAAATATATTAGGAAAATTAAAAATATAAGTGAAACAACTACAACAAGGTAAAACAGAACCACAATGGAAAAAAGAAAAAAAAAGAGAAAAAAGGGAAACAAGCCAAAAGGAGTAGAAGAATAAAAAAATATTAAGAATAAAATAAAATTAGAAAAATAAAAATTCTATTAGAAAAAATAAAAATATTTATGAATCAAAAACAATAAGGTAAAACAGAACAACAACCTAAAAAAAAAAAGGTAGGAAAAGGCCTTGGCTGTGGAGGACAGAGCTTTGGTGGGAGATGGAGCTTAGGTGGATGTGGGACCTAGCCTATGGACCCATGTGGCCAGAAAATGCCTGGGGGTGGGGTCTAAGCTCAGGACCCCAACGGCAGGGAAAAGCAGCACGGTTGGAGGGGGGTCTCAGAGTGTTCAGAGGTAAGGCTCTGGGTGGGGATTTGTGGGTGGGCTTTAGACCTAGTGTGGTCAAATGGTGTGTCAGAGTACGGCGTGTAGAAGTAAGGTCCTGGGTGGGTGTGTGGGTGCAGGGCTTAGGCTTAGTGCAGCTGGAGGGAGCCTCAGAGGGTGGAGGATTAGGCCTGGGACCTCAATGGCCTCCCCAGGGCCCAAGTGGGCAGGGGTAACACTGGCTGTACTCCCTTCCAATCCTCTACTCTCCCAAGGGTCTCCCTTGTCACTGATCCCCTAACCGTGGGTGGGCCCCTCTGGGCGTGGGAACCCCTCCTTTCCCCCAGCCACCCCTCAGGGGCACCAGTCCCATTCCACATCCACTTCTCCTCTCCCTCCCTCCCCCACATGTCCTACTCAGTCACTCGGGGGTTCCTCCCATCCCATTAGCTCTCCGTGATCCACCACCAGTTCCTGGTAGGTGCCTTAGTTGTGTGGAGATGTGAACTCCATGTCCTCATAGTCTGCCATTCGACTCCACTCCTTCTTATTAATTTTTAAAATAGTAGTTTGTACCTCTTAATAGATATTACACAATACCACTGTCTAGCCTGGCCCTCCACCTTCCTCAGAGTGGACTTAAAGGTTTCCTTCCAAATGATCTTCTCTGGTGATTATAAATTTCTATCAGAGAACACCATGGATACTGTCCAGGCCTTGTGTTTATGGGCAAACCCTCACCAGTAACCCACATTGATCTCTCATCTCTGCAGATAGGGTATGGTTCTTCATTATTCCCTGGAAATCTGGTACCTTCTTTCCTCATTGTCCTGGAGAATCTCAACTTTTTCCTACAAATTTGAGTCCTTTTTTTCTCTGTATCTTTGAACTACTTTTATACCAGCACCTTCTGATGAACCACCAACTCTCAAACAAGATCTGATGGCAGGAACTGGGGATATTTTCCTCCATGTGCTTGGTTCTGTCACATAATGTTTGTCAAGGTCCTTGGGTTAGGGAGGCTAGATTCTGGACACATCGTCTGGTCACTGATTTAGAATGGGGAAGGTCTGATACCTCTTTTTCTTTTTTTTATTCTTTATTTTATTTATTTATTTATCTTTTTACATCTTTATTGGAGTATAATTGCTTTACAATGGTGTGTTAGTTTCTGATTTATAACAAAGTGAATCAGTTATACATATACATATGTTCCCATATCTCTTCCCTCTTGTGTCTCCCTCCCTCCCACTCCTCTAGGTGGTCACAAAGCACCCCGCTGATCTCCCTGTGCTATGTGACTGCTTCCCACTAGCTATCTATTTTACATTTGGTAGTGTATATATGTCTATGCCACTCTTTCACTTTGTCATAGCATATGGGGAGGGGGAAGGGTAAGCTGTGATAACTCTTATTTTTGACTTTTTATAACAGGGAGGATAAAACATAATTTTTGTCTAAATAAATAATCCTTTGAATGTTCCCCAAGTAAATTTTTGTGCTTTAAAAATAGTTTCCCCACTGAGTTGTCTCTTTTGAGTGTGGTTCAGATACTTGTGCATCTGCTTTCCATAAGCAGTTATTCTCATAAGTAAAGCAATGTCTCAGATATGTGTTATATTCTCTCTGAGCATTCTAAAATTTGAGTATGTGAAATTACCTTCAAGAATAAACTTAGAGGGCTTCCCTGGTGCCACAGTGGTTGAGAGTCCGCCTGCCGATGCAGGGGACACGGGTTTGTGCCCCAGTATGGGAGGATCCCACATGCCGCGGAGCGGCTAGGCCCGTGAGCCATGGCCGCTGAGCCTGCGCATCTGGAGCCTGTGCTCCACAACGGGAGAGGCCACAACAGTGAGAGGCCCGCATACGGAAAAAAAAAAAGAAAAGAAAAGAAAAGAAAAAGAATAAAGTTAGATAAGTTGAATTGCATTTGGAGAGACCTTCTTTATAGTATTAGATGTCTTAGACTTAAAAGCTATCAGAAAACTAATTTAGATGTAGTTTACAGCTATGCTGTCTTTATCTTCCTTGTCCAAGCTCTTCAGGTCCTGTTTATATTTGGGGATCTTATTTCTTATCCTCCAGAAATCTGACATGGGCTGTCTTGCCACGAATCCTTTAATGGTTGGAAGGGGAAAGTTTTGCCACTACCAGCCTTTGTCTCAAATTGGAGTTTTTTTAATTCGGTGGGTCTTTCGGCCACTTTCTTTTCTAGTTCCTGAGTCATATGTAGAAGTGAAGATGTGCCAGAAAGTCTAATCTCCTGCAGGACAAGTTTGAATCTTTCCCCTCCTACCTCTCTGGTTTATCAATATCCACTAAGTATATTTTAGCTTTACAATACTTGTTTAGTGTTCTGTTTATGAGTCCACAAAGCCAAAGAGGTACTTTAGCTTCTTAAACATGTAGTGGTAGTAATTATCTTTGAAATGTTTTACCTTTGCACCTGAGCAGTGTTCTTTTTTACCTTCACTTTGTATTTAGGTTTTCTCTTCTGATCCACAGAGCCATGTGAGTGTGTGTCTGTCTGTATGTGTGTGTGTTTCCCAGGCACAATATCGATAGCTGATCTTATTTGTCAAGGTACCAGATTTGCCTTCCTTGTGAAATGAGCTCTTAGGGGACCTACAGAAGGACATTCAGAGCAGCCATGACTTTTCACTGCCTTGCCCAGTTGCCATCTGCTGTAGCTGGCAAAATCAGGGCTGTTATTCCTGAACATCCCTTCTTTCTCTGGGTAAATGATTCTGAGCATTTTGTGGCCAGTGGTCTCTGAATCAGTTTTTAGTATCAGTTAAATGCAGATACATTTTCATTTGGATGGTAATTCAGGAAGATGATCTGTACTGCTCTCTTGTTTTCAATATGACTAAAGCTGTATCTAAAGTGCTCAGAGAATTCAGCCAGGCACACCTAGAGCTGTAATAGAATGCTTAGAAGCTGTGTCCCTATAGCAATCTGCTTCTGAAGGTAGCAGCCACATGGCCTTGTTTAAGAGTTGCTACTATAGCACTTGAGTAATAGGCCCTCTCCAAGACTCAAATATCTCTTCTTTTATAACTGGCTTTACAACACCAGAAAATACCATCATTTCTAGAAATTCATCGTTTATATTGGGGGCTGAAGGTATTTTTGCAACACATTGTTTTAAAAATTAGATTTTAACTGAATTTACATTCATGCTTGAGACATTACAGTGTTCCCATATCCATGGCATCTGCTAATTCCTTCTTCAAGAAAATGTTCTCTCTTAGAAATTCAGAACCTGAGAATAGCACCTTAAAAAATCATCTTCAGTGATATGTTTGCTCCCTCTCCCTTTTGAATATTCTGCTCTCAATTTATATCTACCTAAGGGTGTTGGTAACCATTCATAAAAATCTCTCTTTAAACTGAATCTCAGCATGGTCCACTTATACTTGCTGTTTCTTCTTATTATTGTTAATCTCAAAGTTAAAAGTGGTTATTATCATTTCTCATCTGTCTGTATTATTTTTTCAACATGGTCTTTGCTATGGTTTAAAAATCATTAAGCTCAAATTGCAGGAGTTATGATTAGTCCATAGTGCAGTTATGATCTGTAGGAATATTTTTAGTAATGTTGAGTATGGTCTCAATGAGCAGCAAGTATAAAGTTCTCTATAACCTTTGAGGGCAAGAGAAGGAAATATTAGTTTATTTACTCTAAATTAATTTAAATTTGGCCCTGAGGCCCCAGTTGTTAACATGGTGAAAAATTAAATCTCAATTTTGGTTTTAGTTTTTTCCTCACTACCTAGTTTTCATAACAATCTGGCATTGGGAGGCAGCTAGCAGAGTGTTTATAAAGCAAATTAGAAACTTCTTTTTATTCCTTGGTGGTGTTTGTTATTACTTTGCTTCATCTGTTGCTTGATGCCACTGTTGGGCTTTTCCTTTGTCATCATCTGGACACTGATAGCTTGAGTGTGTTTAAAGACACTCCTTAAAGTAGTCCTATCCATTGCCTGATAATTGGACTGTGTACAACTTCATTCATTCTCATGACTTTGGTGCTTAATTGCCAGCCATGCCCATCATCTGTTACCGAATGTTGGTAACCAAATGCAAGGAGGACATAAGTCTGCACTATTCATGGCAATGTGCACATGTCTACAAATCACCCTTTTTCCTTTCAGCTCTCAGAATCAGGTCCTTTCTCCTTCCTCTGAATAGGACTTTAGTTCTCAAACAATAGAGAAAACTTCTTTTTCTGGGTGACTGACAATGTCTGTTTCTAGCTGCACAATACAAAAGCCAATCACACTCTCTAAAAAAGAAAACCTTCACTTTTTCACATATAGGAAGGGTAAAATATCTTTTACTTTTTTTTTATCTTTCTCAATAACAAGAAGTGAAAATTAATAATTCAATATATTTTCCTAACACTGTATAAATCCATTGAATATGTTTCCACGAAAACAGCTAACAGGTCACTCTTCTCATCATTGCAACCCCAGATTGCTGGGTGCGTTGTTGTCATTGATAACTGGGTTGAGTGTTGAATTTTCATTTGGGCTGCTTTTATCTTGTATGTAGACATATCCACAGTGAAGAAACCTAGCTATAGCTGTAGATTTCTTATCACTGATTATATTCATTTACTGTAGATACACCAGTAAATAAAACAGATAAATTTAAAATTTACTTCTTTTGTGGAATCTACATTCTAGTGGGGCAGTGGCTGAGATAGAGATAATACAGGAAATAAATAAGTAAAATATATATTATGACTGATGATAAGTGGCATGGAGAAAACTAAGGGAGAGAAGAGAGAGAGAGTGAAAATGCAAAAAGTGGCAGTTGAAATTCATAAAGGGGAGCACAGGAGTGCTTTCATTATTAGAAAGATGATATCTGAGGAAAGATCTAGAATAAGTGAGAGAATTTGCCATGTGTAAAACTCCTAGGTACAGAGAAAAAGAAATGCTGAGCCATAAGGCAGAAGCATGCCTGCTTGTTTGAGAAATAGCAAAGAGGCCCTGTTTGACTGGCTTGGGTTGACTGAAGAGGAGAATGTTAATAAACAGTAGAGGGGTAAGGAGAACCAGATTATATAGAGCCTTGAAAATCATATGAGGATTCTAGATTTTTATCCCAGTGAAATAATGAAACATCATATGTTTTTGGACAAAGGGGAGACATGATTTGATTTGAGTTTTAATAGCATCACTCTGGTTGCTCTATTGAGAATCGATTGTTTGAGGTGGGAAGAAGGACAGAAGCATGTGATCAGTTAAGAAGCTCTTGAAATAATCCAAGTAATTGATGATAGTGGCTTGCACTTGGGATCTATCTGGGCAGGTAGGGAAAAGTGGCGAAATTCTGTCTCTATTTTGAAAGTAGAGCTAACAGGAACCTAGAACTTTCATGATCAAATTTAAGTTTATGTGTTCATATTTTATTTTCACTGTGTTTTGCATCTTTAATCAGTACTTCCATTGAATTTCTCAAAGAAAGTAGAAGAAAGGAAATGACTGATTGAGCTGGGCCTGTGAATAAACTGTTAAGAATGCCTGTTTTAAAGAGTTATATGATACCTAAGGCTGTAATGGTTTTATTCAGGAAGAATAAAAAGTTAAGTCTCTCACTAAATTCTTAGTTTACTGTACCATTTAGATTTCACTGCAAGTTTTACAACATCACAACACAAGTCTTAGTGGTGGATGGATACTTGTGGAGCTGCAACACAGCATGAATTCTTCCTGACACCTATTGGGTTATATACTGCGATATCCATAAAAGAACTCCAACTAGTCCAATCATTATTCTTGAGAATGAGAAAAACACCTACTCCTCTTAAAATAATAATAAAGAACAGTGGGATACAAAATACCATTAGGAAGATCACATGTAGGACTTTGCATTACTAATTTGCAGAAGAGAAAACATGCTTCAGTGAAATTTGTCAGAGCAATGTCACATGGGGCTCTCTCGTGAGAAATTAATAGACAATCAAAGAAAACCAGAAGGCTCCTATTTTTTGTAGATTCAGAGCTAAGCACTCATTTATTTTTGTAGTTTTCTCTTAATAGTTCAGTAGTTTCTGCCATGCAGCAATTTCATTAAAGCTTTGATCATACCAGTAATATAAAATCAAGCTTTCTGCAAAAGCTTTATTGCCCTAAAGAGTTCGTAATTGTCCAAATTGTTTTTAGAGTTTTGCTTGGATTCATCACCTACAAGTAAAAATTAATTACCCCCACAGTTTCTGCAATGCCATGATATTAGTGTGTCAAAACTTGTCTTTCTAAATAGTATTTCTTCATATCACACTTGTTGTGGGGTTGGCTGTAAATGTGATTTGTGGAACCATTACTGAAGTACTAGACCTAATTGACTTCTCTTAGTTTTATGACTACATAAAAAAAGTTCTGCCGTAGTGATAATAATTCTTTTGAAGTTCTCTGGTTGGAAATCCGTGGCTGTATATTTTTCCAGTGAGGCAAGACTTAATGTTATTTAGAATTTCTAATGCAGCTGTAGCTGAGGAACAATATGGCAGACATGACTATTTGATTCTTGTCATTATTACCATCATTATCTTTATCTGCTGCATATGCTGAGCTCCTGCTCTATTGGTAGTACTCTATTCGGCCTTGTTGTGGAAACTGTACACCAGGGATGAGATACAGCAAATGAGTGGTTCACATGTTGTATGAGGGGGTGTATTTTATTTGACCACTGCTAAAGTAGATTTATAACAAGAGCTTTAGTATTGGAAGACTGAGCTTTCCTCATAAATATGAGAGACCTGAGACTCTTAGATTGATTATTCTAAATTTGAGGATTGGCTTTAGTTAATTTTATAATATCTGAAAATAGATGAAATATTTACAAAATGAAGATTGCTTTGAATATTAAAATAGGATCAAAATTAGAGAATGTGTAACAATTCTCTCTCTTTTGATCATTCTTTCTATGCTCATGTTAAAAATACTGCTAATCAGTGCAGACCAGCCATTTGTTGGTAAAGATGAAGAGGAAAAAGCCACACTTCAAAAAAACATTGTGAAGGTAGTAGCAAAATGTGGTAATAGATTAAATGACAGCATAGCATAGTAAAGTGGGAGGATATTTCCTTGTTTTGCCTGGGCTTCAGTTCTTCCCCACTTCCCATATCTCTTGTACTTTGAATCAAGTGGTCAATAATAATATTATGCATCTCTCTGGCTAGAGGTATGTAGGTAATCTGGGCTTGACCAGTCTCTATGGCAAAGAGTAATTGTCCAAGGGGTGGGCTCATGACCTAAGTGGATGTATTCATCATCTACTGCTGCTGTAACAAATTATGCAAATTTAAAACAAAGTGAAATTATTATGATATGATTTTATAGATTAGAAATCCAGTATAGGTCTCACTGAGACAAAATTAAGGGATTCCCTTCTACAGGCTTGGAGAGAATCCACATCCATGCTCATTCAGTTGTTAGCAGAATTCAGTTCCATCCAATTGTAGGGCTGAACTCTCAGTTCCCTTGCTAGCTGTCAGTTTAGGGCCCCTGGTAGCTCTGGAGACCTCTTCTTAGTCTTTGCACATAGCTGCCTACATCTCAGAACCAGACAAAGGGCATCAAATCTTTCTTACATCTACCATCTACAATCTCTCTGACCTACTTATCCACCTTCCTCTTACTTTTTAAGACTTCATGTGATTTGTATTGGGCCCACTGGGCTAATTCAGGATAATCTCTACATATATAGACTCTTAACCTTAATCACATCTGCAAAATCCCTTTTGTCATGTAAGGGAACATATTTACAAATTCTAGGGATTAGGGATGTTTGGGGGTTGATATTTTGCCTACCCCAGCAGGGGGTAACAAACATCATTCCCAGGAGTTGATATATGTTTGCTAGCCTTAAGAAGCTCCTCTTGCTGGGTTTACAGAGATGGCCACAGTTAGTTTGGAGCAGTTGGTGGATCTTTCCTCAAGGTTCATAGAGGAAGTTCATCTGCAATGATAGAGAATGAAACCGATACCAAGAAAAGTGACAGAAAGAGAGAGAGATACAGATAGATCCTGACATGTTTTTAAGCATTTAGACCCAATCTTCCCTAAAAGTAACCATATCTTGGATTTCTAAGGATAAGAAATAAACAAAAAACCCTTCATTATTTATCTCATTGGAGTTATTTTTATTTCTTATAAACACATTATAAATTGCTACCTAGAAGTGTTACAAGCAACAGAAACTGAAATGAATGAAACTCAATTCAGAACTGGCTGAATTGAGTTAGGGTTGTGGACAGTGAAGATCATGCTATTGCTGGTTGGAAGCTTCTTTTGTACTAGCAAAGTAAACGGTATATTAATGAATCACCTCTCATGCTTTGGAAATTAGGCTTATAGAACCTGGGGTTCTGAAGTACATATTAGAAAAACCTTAGGTTGCTAGCATGTGTTGGCAAATTCTTGAGGGTTTTGATAAGTTCCAGTAAGAAATAAACATTGGTATAATTGAACCATTTGATAGCAGAAAGAAGATACATTTAACTTTGTCAAGAGAAACGATTTCTACCTGTGGCCAGTGACCTCTGACAACTGAGGGCCAGATTATCACAAACCTAATATTTGAAAAATTCAAATTCTCTTTCTTACTCTGAATCTTGTGCAATTAAACAGAGGAAGATAAAAATCATAATAGGAAATAAGAATGGGACCCCAAAAGAGCCAAAGAGTTGAAGAAATGATGGTGCAGGCTTTTGCTAGTATCTTTTGATGTGTAATTTTTGCATGACAAAAGTTTATAATTTCTCTCATGGTAAAGCACCTTCCATTAAGATGCAATTTGGAATAAAGGAGCAGATTGGTTATGCCTCAACACAACAACATTTTGTGAGAGGCAGAGATTGAAGTAGTTAACCTGAAGTCCAGTATTATGGGAAGAAGCTCATGGCTTCCTACTAAAATCAGGATCTTCTACATTTTATGGCTTTAGTTATTTTTTGTTGCCCAAAATTGAATAAGCTGATGGACTGCCATACTTTTAATATAGCAATTATATAGAGAAATCATAAATTGGGCAAACAAATGCTTATGGATATTCAACACATAAGCCAATTCCTAGGTCCCCTAGCCATGGCAATGGAAGGAATCAAAGCCAACCTTCCAGCTGACCAATGATGGAAATGCAGAGGGATCAAGAAATAAAATGGAGGCCACTTTAACCATTGAGATTTGTCAGGTTATTTGTTCCCTAGAATAAACTACCCTACCTTTAATGATACATTCTTTTTTACATTTTCACTTTACTATTGCTTTCCAGATGTCATTTAATCATAGATTGATGCTCTTGGAGGAACAACACCCACTATCGGGAGTGGGAAAATTATTTCCCACTTCCACATACCCATGTGGAGAAACTATCATAGGGTGAAAACGCTCCTGGATTCTCGTTGTCCCCTTAATCATTCCTCCTCCAGGGACAGAAGAACCAACTAATTAAAATGAGATTGGCTGAATACATTGGGCATGCATAGCTCATCTTCTTTCCTTCTCTCTATGGGATCTTCTTGATCTTGAAGAACATGTGTTTTGGTTTGTACTTGACCATGTGGTAAGCTGAGAAAAATATAGGTCTTATGCCTGCCAGGGAAGGTCTGCTGTTGCCTGGCTCTAGGACTCCATGGGCAATTCTGATTAATTCAGGGGAAAGTAAGAGCAAGTCTTTGACTCAGAACTAAAACCACATTATATGATTACTTTTAGATCAATAATAATATTTATTTTTGATCTCTGTCTGACTCCTGTGTCTATTTCTCAATAGACAAACTCAGGAGGAGAAAAAACTGTATATGTATAAGTTATTATGGAACTTATGTTGGATGCAGTTATTGGATGAGAGTGTGTGTTGTCATCCCTTAGTTTTTCTTCTTTTTTCAAATTATTCCTTTTTAGAGCTTTTTGAGGTACAATTGACAAATAAAACGGTAAGATATTTAAACTATACAATGTATGACTTGATATACATATACATTGGGAAAGGATTCTCCCCACATTGAGTTAATTAACGCACCCATCACCTCTGATCCTTACCTTTTTGTGTGTGTGAGAACATATAAGTTCTATTCTCAGCAAATTTCAGTTATACAATACAGTGTTATCAACTATAGTCTCCATGTTATACATTAAGGTCTCAGACCTTATTCATCTTATAACTGAAAATTTGTACCTTTTTCCCAATTCCCCTCACCCTCAGCTACTTATTTCTGTAAGGCTGATTTGTTTTTTTTTTTTCAGATTGCACATTTAAGTGACACCATGTACCATGCAGTTTTTGTCTTCCTCTGTTTGGCTTATTTCACTTTTCATGGTGCCATCCAGTTTCATCCATGTTGTTGAAATGTCAGGATTCCCTTCTTTGTAAAGGCTGAACAATATTTCAGTGTATATATTTCTTAATCAATCCTTCCACTAAATGGGCAGTTAGTTTTTTCCATATCTTGGATATTGTGAATAATACTATAATGAACAAGGGAGTAGCAAACCTCTTTGAGATAATTATTTTTGTTTCCTTTGGCTATATATCCAGAGTAGGATGGCTGAATCATAGAGTATTTCTATTTTAATTTTTTGAAGAACCTCTATACCATTGACCATAATGGCTGTGCCAGTTTACGTTCCCACCAACAGTGTACAAAGGTTCCCTTTTCTTCAGATCCTTGTCAGCACTTATTTTTTCCTTTTTTTTTTTTTTTTTGTGGTATGCAGGCCTCTCACTGTTGTGGCCTCTCCCATTGCAGAGCACAGGCTCTGGACGCGCAGGCTCAGTGGCCATGGCTCACGGGCCTAGACGCTCCGCGGCATGTGGGATCTTCCTGGACTGGGGCACGAACCCACGTCCCCTGCATCGGCAGGTGGACTCTCAAACACTGCGCCACCAGGGAAGCCCTTTGCCGGCACTTATATCTTATCTTTTTGATAATAGACAACTAACAGCTGTGAGGTGATATCTCACTGTGGTTTTCATTTGGATTCTGCTGTTTTTGGATCAAATGTTCTACATATATCTGTTAAGTCGTCTTCTCTAATATATCATTTAAGTTCAATGTTTCCTTATTGATTCTCTGTCTGGATGATCTATCCATTGTTGAAAGTGGGGTACCGAAGTCTCTCCCTTTATTATTATATTGCTGTCTGTTTCTCCCTTCAGATCTATTAATATTTGCTTTATATATTTAGGTGCTCCTATGTTGGATGCATAGATACTTACAAATATTATATTCTCTTGATTAATTGAGTTCTTTATCATTATATAATGACCTTCTTTGTGTATTGTTATAATCTTTGGCATAAAGTCTATTTTGTCTGAAATAAAAATAAATAATTCTGCCCTATTTTGGTTTTGATTTGCATAGAATATCTATTTTTTATCTCTTTACTTTAAATCTATGTGTGTTCTTAAAGCTCAATTAAATCTCTTTTGGCAACATATAGTTTGGTCTTTTTTTAGTTTTTTTTTTCCTTTGGAATTTTATTTTATTTATTTTTTTATACAGCAGGTGCTAATTAGGCATCAATTTTATACACATCAGTGTATACATGTCAATCCCAATTGCCCAATTAATCACACCACCATCCACACCCCCACCACGGCTTTCCCCCCCGCTTGGTGTCCATATGTTTGTTCTCTACATCTGTGTCTCAACTTCTGCCCTGAAAACTGGTTCATCTGTACCATTTTTCTAAGATCCACATACATGAGTTAATATACTATATTTGTTGGTCTCTTTCTGAATTACTTCACTCTGTATGACAGTCTCTAGATCCATCCACGTCTCAAAAAGTGACCCAATTTCATTCCTTTTTATGGCTAAGTAATATTCCATTGTATATATGTACCACATCTTCTTTATTCATTCATCTGTCGATGGGGATTTAGGTTGCTTCCATGACCTGGCTATTGTAAATAGTACTGCAATGAACATTGGAGTGCATGTGTCTTTTTGAATTATGGTTTTCTCTGGGTATATGCCCAGCAGTGAGATTGCTGGGTCATATGGTAATTCTATTTTTAGTTTTTTAAGGAACCTCTATACTGTTCTCCATAGTGGATGTATCAATTTACATTCCCGCCAAAAGTGCAAGAGGGTTCCCTTTTCTCCACACCCTCTCCAGCATTTGTTGTCTGTAGATATTCTAATGATGCCCATTCTAACTGATGTGAGGTGATACTTCGTTATAGTTTTGACTTGCATTTCTCTAATAATTAGTGGTGTTGAGCAGCTTTTCATGTGCTTCTGGCCATCTGTATGTCTTCTTTGGAGAAGTGTCTATTTAGGTCTTCTGTGCACTTTTGGATTGGGTTGTTTGTTTCTTTAATATTGAGCTGCATGAGCTGTTTATATATTTTGGAGATTAATCCTTTGCCCTTTGCCTCATTTGCAAATATTTTCCCCCATTCTGAGGGTTGTCTTTCGTCTTATCTATGGTTTCCTTTGCTGTGCAAAAGATTTTAAGTTTCAGTAGGTCCCATTTGTTTATTTTTATTTCTATTACTCTAGGAGGTGGATCAAAAAAGAACTTTCTGTGATTTATGTCAAAGAGTGTTCTCCCTATGTTTTCCTCTAAGAGTTTATAGTGTCCGGTCTTAAATTTAGGTCTCGAATCCATTCTGAGTTTATTTTGGTGTATGGTGTTAGGGAGTGTTCTAATTTCATTCTTTAACATGTAGCTGTCCAGTTTTCCCAGCACCACTTATTGAAGAGACTGTCTTTTCTCCATTGTATATCCTTGTCTCCTTTATCATAGATTAGTTGACCATAGGTGCATGGGTTTATCTCTGGAATTTCTATCCTGTTCCATTGATCTATGTTTCTGTTTTTGTGCCAGTACCATATTGTCTTGATTACTGTAGCTTTGTAGTATAATCTGAAGTTAGGGAGTCTGATTCCTCACGCTCCATTTTTTCTCCTCAAGACTGCTTTGGCTATTCGGGATCGTTTGTGTCTCTATACAAATTTTAAAATTGTTTGTTCTAGTTCTGTAAGAAATGCCATTGGTAATTTGATAGGGATTGCATTCAATCCGTAGATTACTTTGTGTAGTATAGTAATGTTCACAATATTGATTCTTCCAATCCAAGAACATGGTATGTCTCTCCATCTGTTGGTATCATCATTAATTACTTTCATCACTGTCTTATAGTTTTCCACATACAGGTCTTTTGTCTCCCTAGGTAGGTTTATTCCTGGTATTTTATTCTTTTTGTTGCAGTGGTAAATGGATCTGTCTCCTTAATTTCTCTTTCAGATTTTTCATCATTAGTGTATAGAAATACAAGAGATTTCATTGCATTAATTCTGTATCCTCAAATTTACCGAATTCATTGATTAGCTCTAGTGGTTTTCTGGTGGCATTTTTAGGATTCTCTATATATAGCATCATGTCATCTGCAAACAGTGACAGTTTTACTTCTTCTTTTCCTATTTGTACTCCTTTTATTTGTTTTTCTTCTCTGATTGCCATGGGTAGGACTTCTAAAACTATGTTGAATAATAGTGGTGAGAGTTAACATCCTTGTCTTGTTCCTGATCTTACAGGAAATGCTTTCAATTTTTCTCCATTGAGAATGATGTTTGCTATGGGTTTGTCCTATATAGCCATTATTATGTTGAGGTAGGTTCCCACTATGCCCACATTCTGGAGAGTTTTTACCATAAATCGGTGTTGAATTTTGTTAAAAAGTTTTTCTGCATCTATTGAGATGATCATATGGTTTTTATTCTTCAATTTGTTAATATGGTGTATCACATTGATTGATTTGCATATATTGAAGAATCCTTGCCTCCCCTGTATAAATCCCACTTGATCATGGTGTATGATCAGTTTAATGTGTAGCTGGATTCTGTTTGCTACTATTTTGTTGAAGATTTTTGCATCTATATTCATCAGTGATATTGGTCCGTAATTTTCTTTTTTTGTAGTATCTTTGTCTGGTTTTGGTATCAGCATGATGGTGGCCTCATAGAATGAGTTTGGGAGCGTTCCTTCCTCTGCAAATTTTTGGAAGAGTTTGAGAAGGATGGGTGTTATCTCTTCTCTAAATGTTTGATAGAATTCACCTGTGAAGCCATCTGGTCCTGGACGTCTGTTTGTTGAAAGATTTTTAATCACAGTTTCAATTTCATTACTTGTGATTTGTGTGTTCATATTTTCTATTTCTTCCTGTTTCAGTCTTGGAAGATTATACCTTTCTAAGAACTTGTCCATTTTTTTCAGGTTGTCCAATTTATTGGCATAGAGTTGCTTGTAGTAGTCTCTTAGGATACTTCGTATTTCTGTGGTGTGTGTTGTAACTTCTCCTTTTACACTTCTCATTTTATTTTTTTAACATCCTTATTGGAGTATAATTGCTTTACAATGGTGTGTTAGTTTCTGTTTTACAACAAAATGAATCAGTTATATATATACATATGTTTCCATATCTCTTTCCTCTTACGTCTCCCTCCCTCCCACTCTCCTATCCCACCCCTCCAGGTGATCACAAAGCACCAAGCTGATCTCCCTGTGCTATGCAGCTGCTTCCCACTAGCTATCTACCTTACATTTCGTACTGTATATATGTCCATGCCTCTCTCTTGCTTTGTCACAGCTTACCCTTCACCCTCCCCATAACCTCAAGTCCATTCTCTAGTAGTTCTGTGTCTTTATTCCTATCCTACCCCTAGGTTCTTCAGGACATTTTTTCCCCCTTAAATTCCATATATATGTGTTAGCATACAGTATTTGTTTCTCTCCTTCTGACTTACTTCACTCTGTATGACAGACTCTACGTCTATCCACCTCATTACAAATAGCTCAATTTCTTTTTTTTATGGCTGAGTAATATTCCATTGTATATATGTGCCACATCTTCTTTATCCATTCATCTGAAGATGGACACTTAAGTTGTTTCCATCTCTGGGCTATTGTAAATAGAGCTGCAATGAACATTTTGGTACATGACTCTTTTTGAATTATGGTTTTCTCAGGGTATATGCCTAGTAGTGGGATTGCTGGGTCATATGGTAATTCTATTTGTAGTTTTTAAGGAACCTCCATACTGTTCTCCACAGTGGTTGTATCAATTTACATTCCCACCAACAGTGCAAGTGGGTTCCCTCTTCTCCACACCCTCTCCAGCATTTTTTTTTTCTAGATTTTTTGATGATGGCCATTTTGACTGGTATGAGATGTCATCTCATTGTAGTTTTGATTTGCATTTCTCTAATGATTAGTGATGTTGAGCATTCTTTCATGTGTTTGTTGGCAGTCTGTATATCTTCTATGGAGAAATGTCTATTTAGGTCTTCTGCCCATTTTTGGATTGGGTTATTTGTTTTTTTGTAATTAAGCTGCATGAGCTGCTTATAAATTTTGGATATTAATCCTTTGTCAGCTGCTTCATTTGCAAATCTTTCTCCCCTTCTGAGGGTTGTCTTTTGGTCTTGTTTATGGTTTCCTTTGCTGTGCAAAAGCTTTGAAGTTTCATTAGGTCTCATTTGTTTATTTTTATTTCCATTTCTCTGGGAGGTGGGTCAAAAAGGATCTTGCTGTGATTTATGTCATAGAGTGTCCTGCCAATGTTTCCCTCTAAGAGTTTGAGAGTTTCTTGCCTTATATTTAGGTATTTAATCTTGTTTGAGCTTATTTTTGTGTATGATGTTAGGGAGTGATCTAATTTCATACTTTTACATGTACCTGTCCAGTTTTCACAGCACTGCTTCTTGAAGAGTCTGTCCTTTCTCCAATGTACATTCCTGCCTCCATTATCAAAGATAAGGTGACCATAGGTGCGTGGGTTTATCTCTTGGCTTTCCATCCTGTTCCATTGACTATCTTTCTGTTTTTGTGCCAGTACCACCATACTGTCTTGATTACTGTAGCTTTGTAGTATAGTCTGAAGTCAGGTAGCCTGATTCCTCCACCTCCGTTTTTCATTCTCATGATTGTTTTGGCTATTCAGGTATTTTGTGTTTCCATACAAATTGTGAAATTTTTTGTTCTAGTTCTGTGAAAAATGTCAGTGGTAGTTTGATAGGGAGTGCATTGAATCTGTCGATTGCTTTGGGTAGTATAGTCATTTTCACAATGTTGATTCTTCCAATCCAAGAACATGGTATATCTCTCCACCTATTTGTATCATCTTTAATTTCTTTCATCAGTGTGTTATAATTTTCTGCATACAGGTCTTTTGCCTCCTTAAGTAGGTTTATTCCTAGATACTTTATCCTTTTTGTCGCAATGGTAAATTGGAGAGTTTTCTTGATTTCACGTTCAGATTTTTAATCATTAGTGTATAGGAATGCTAGAGATTTCTGTGCATTAATTTTGTATCCTGCTAGTTTACCAAATTCATTGATTAGCTCTAGCAGTTTTCTGGTAGCATCTTTAGGATTCTCTATGTATAGGATCATGTCATCTGCAAACAGTGACAGCTTTACTTCTTCTTTTCCAATTTGGATTCCTTTTATTTCCTTTTCCTCTCTGATTGCTGTGGCTAAATCTTCCAAAACTATGTTGAATAAGAGTGGTAAGAGTGGGCAAACTTGTCTTGTTCCTGATCTTAGTGAAAATGGTTTCAGTTTTTCACCGTTGAGGACGATGTTGGCTGTGGATTTGTCATATATGGCCTTTATTATGTTGAGGAAAGTTCCCTCTACGCCTACTTTCTGCAGGGTTTTTATCATAAATGGGTGTTAAATTTTGTCAAAATTTTTCTCTGCATCTATTGAGATGACCATATGGTTTTTCTCCTTCAATTTGTTAATATGGTGTGTCATGTTTGATTTGCATATATTGAAGAATCCTTGCATTCCTGGAATAAACACCACTTGTTCATGGTGTATGATCTGTTTAATGTGCTGTTGGATTCTGTTTGCTAGTATTTTGTTTAGGATTTTTGTATCTATGTTCATCAGTGATATTGGCTTGTAGTTTTATTTCCTTGTGACATCCTTGTCTGGTTTTGGTATCAGGGTGATGGTGGCCTCATAGAATGAGTTTGGGAGTGTTCTTTCCTCTGCTATATTTTGGAGAGTTTGAGAAGGTTATGTATTAGTTCTTCTCTAAATGTTTGATGGAATTCGCCTGTGAGGCCATCTGGTCCTGGGCTTTTGTTTGTTGGAAGATTTTTAATCAGTTTCAATTTAAGTGCTTGTGATTGGTCTGTTCATATTTTCTATTTCTTCCTGATTCAGTCTTGGCAGGTTGTTCATTTCTAAGAATTTGTCCATTTCTTCCAGGTTGTCCATTTTATTGGCATAATGTTGCTTATAGTAATCTCTCCTGATCTTTTGTATTTCTGCAGTGTCAGTTGTTACTTCTCCTTTTTCATTTCTAATTCTATTGATTTGAGTCTTCTCCCTTTATTTCTTGATGAGTCTGGCTAATGGTTTATCAAGTTTGTTTATCTTCTCAAAGAACCAGCTTTTAGTTTTATTGATCTTTGCTATTGTTTCCTTCATTTCTTTTTCATTTATTTCTGATCTGATCTTTATGATTTCTTTCCTTCTGCTAACTTTGGGTTTTTTTTTTTTTATTCTTCTTTCTCTAATTGCTTTAGGTGCAAGGTTTGGTTGTTTATTTGAGATGTTTCCTGTTTCTTAAGGTAGGATTGTATTGCTATAAACTTCCCTCTTATAATTGTTTTTGCTGCACCCCATAGATTTTGGGTCATTTTATCTCCATTGTCATTTGTTTCTAGGTATTTTTTTAACTTCCTCTTTGATTTCTTCAGTGATCACTTCGTTATTAAGTAGTGTTTTGTTTAGCCTCCATGTGTTTGTAATTTTTACAGTTCTTTTCCTGTAATTGATATCTAATCTCATAATGTTGTGGTTGGAAAAGATATTTGATACAATTTCAATTTTCTTAAATTTACCAAAGCTTGATTTGTGACCCAAGATATGATCTATCCTGGAGAATTCTCCATGAGCACTAGAGAAAATGTGTATTCTGTTGTTTTGGATGCAATGTCCTATAAATATCAATTAAGTCCATCTTGTTTAATGTATCATTGAAAGCTTGCGTTTCCTTATTTATTATCATTTTGGATGATCGGTCCATTGGTGAAAGTGGGGTGTAAAGTCCCCTACTATGAATGTGTTACTGTCGATTTCCCCTTTTATGACTGATAGTATTTGCCTTATGTATTGAGGTTCTCCTATGTTGGGTGCATAAATATTTACAATTGTTATATCTTCTTCTTGGATTGATCCCTTGATCATTATGTAGTCTCCTTCTTTTTCTCTTGTAATAGTCTTTATTTTAAAGTTTATTTTTTTCTGATATGAGAATTGCTATCCAGCTTTCTTTTGGTTTACATTTGCATAGAATATCTTTTTCCAACCCCTTACTTTTCAGTCTGTATGTGTCTCTAGGTCTGAAGTGGGCCTCTTGTAGACAACAAATAT
Organism: Stenella coeruleoalba; assembly: GCF_951394435.1. NCBI lineage: Eukaryota > Metazoa > Chordata > Mammalia > Artiodactyla > Delphinidae > Stenella > Stenella coeruleoalba. Next base: position 72,011,327 of record NC_137154.1, read on the forward strand.
ATGGGTCTTGTTTTTGTATCCATTTAGCCAATCTGTGTCTTTTGGTGAGATAATTTAGTCCATTTACAGTTAATGTAATTATCGATATGTATGTTCCTATTCCCATTTTCTAAATTGCTTTGGGTTCTTAATTGTAGGTCTTTTCCTTCTCTTGTGTTTCTTGCCTAGAGAAGTTCCTTTATCAGTTGTTGTAGAGCTGATGTGGTGGTGCTGAACTCTCTCAGCTTTTGCTTTTCTGTAAAAGTTTTAATTTGTCCATCAAATCTGAATCAGATCCTTGCTGGTTAGAGTAATCTTGGTTACAGGTTTTTCTCCTTCATCACTTTAAATATGTCCTGCCAGTCCCTTCTGGCTTACAGAGTTTCTGCTGAAAGATCAGCTGTTAACCTTATGGGGGTTCCCTTGTGTGTTATTTTTTGTATTTCCCTTGCTGCTTTTAGTATGTTTTCTTTGTATTTAATTTTTGACAGTTTGATTAATATGTGTCTTGGCATATTTCTCTTTGGATTTATCCTGTATGGGACTCTCTGTGCTTCTGGACTTGATTAACTATTTCCTTTCCCACATTAGGGAAGTTTTCAACTATAATCTCTTCAAATATTTTCTCAGTCCCTTTCTTTTTCTCTTCTTCTTCTAGAACCCCTATAATTCGAATGTTGGTGTGTATAATGTTGTCCCAGAGGTCTCTGAGACTGTTCTCAGTTCTTTTCAGTCTTTTTTCTTTATTCTGCTCTGTAGTAGTTATTTCCACTATTTTATCTTCCAGGTCACTTATCCGTTCTTCTGCCTCAGTTATTCTGTTTTTGATCCCATCTAGAGTATTTTTAATTTCATTTATTGTGTTGTTCATCATTGTTTGTTTCATCTTTAGTTTTTCTAAGTCCTTGTTAAACGTTTCTTGCATTTTATCTATTCTATTTCCAAGATTTTGGATCATCTTTTCTATCATTATTCTGAATTCTTTTTCAGGTAGACTGGCTATTTCCTCTTCATTTGTTAGGGCTGGTGTGTTTTTATCTTGCTCCTTCATCTGCTGTGGGTTTTTCTGTCTTCTCATTTTGCTTATCTTATTTGTTTGGGATTTCCTTTTTGCAGGCTGCAGGTTCGTAGTTTCCATTGTTTTTGGTGTCTGTCCCCAGTGGCTAAGGTTTGTTCAGTGGGTTGTGTAGTCTTCCTGATGGAGGGGACTAGTGCCTGTGTTTTGGTGGATGAGGCTGGATCTTGTCTTTCTGGTGGGCAGGTCCACATATGGCGCTGTGTTTTGGGGTGTCTGTGGACATATTATGGTTTTAGGCAACCTCTCTTCTAATGGATGGGGTTGTATTCCTGTCTTGCTAGTTGTCTGGCATAGGGTGTCCAGCACAGAGCTTGCTGTTCACTTAGTGAAGCTGGGTGCTGGTGTTGAGATGGAGATCTTGGGGGGATTTTCACTGTTTGATATTATGTGGAGCTGGGAGGTCTCTTGTGGACCATTGTCCTGATGTTGGCTCTCCCACCTCAGAGGCACAGCACTGATTCCTGGCTGCAGCACCAAGAGCCTTTCATCCACACAGCTCAGAATAAAAGGGAGAAAATGTAGAAAGAAAGAATTAGTAGAAGTAGAAAGAAAGAAAGAAAGAAAGGATGGAGGGAAGGAGGTAGGGAGGGAGGGAGGGAGCAAGGAATGAATGAAGGAGGGAAGAAAGGAAAAAATGAAAGAAAAAAGATAAATTAAAATAAAATAAAGTAAGATAAAATATAATAAAGTTATTAAAATAAAGAAAAATAATTATTAAGAAGAAGAAAAATAAAACGGACAGATAGAGCCCTAGGACACATGGTGGAAGCAAAGCTATACAGACAAAATCTCACATAGAAGCTTACAAATACACACTCACAAAAAGTGGAAAAGGGGAAAAAATCATAAATCTTGCTCTCAAAGTCCACCTCCTCAATTTGTGATGATTTGTTTTCTAAAGGAGGGAAGGAGGGAAAGAAAGAATGAAGATAAAGTAAAATAAAATAAAGTTATTAAAATAAAAAGTAATTTTTAAGAAAAAAAAATTAAAAAACCAAAAACAGCAACAACAAAAAAACAGGCGGATAGAACCCTCAGACAAATGGTGGAAGCAAAGCTATACAGACATAATCTCACACAGAAGCATACACATACACACTCACAAAAAGCAGAAATGGGGAAAAAATCATAAATCTTGGTCTCAAAGTCTACCTCCTTAATTTGGGATGATTTGTTGTCTATTCATATATTCCACAGATGCAGCGTACATCAAATTGATTGTGGAGCATTAATCCGCTGCTTCTGAGCCTGCTGGGAGAGATTTCCCTTTCTCTTCTTTGTTCTCACAGCTCCCAGGGGCTCAGTTTTGGATTTAGCCCTGCCTCTGCATGTAGGTCACCAGATGGCATCTGTTTTTCGCTCAGACTGGATGGGGTTAAAGAAGCAGATGATTCGGGGTCTCTGGCTCACTCTGGCCTGGGGGGAGGGAGGGGCACGGAGTGTGGGGCGAGCCTGTGGTGGCAGAGGCCGGCGTGAGGTTGCACCAGCCTGAGGTGCATCGTGCATTTTCCCAGGGCAGTTGTCCCTGGATCCCGGGACCCTGGCAGTGGTAGGCTGCACAGGCTCTTTGGAAGAGGGGTGTGTATAGTGATCTGTGCTCGCACACAGGCTTCTTGGTGGTGGCAGCAGCAGCCTTAGTGTCTCATGCCTGTCTCTGGGGTCTGCACTTTTAGCCGTGGCTCACGCCCGTCTCTGGAGCTCCTTTAAGCAGCGTTCTTAATCTCCTCTCCTGGCGCACCAGGAAACAAAGAGGGAAGAAGATGTCTCTTGCCTCTTCGGCAGGTCCAGGCGTTTCCCGGGCTTCCTCTCGGCTAGCCGTGGTGCACTAACGCCCCTGCAGGCTGTGTTCGTGTTGCCATCCTCAGTCCTGTCCTTGCCTCTGACTGAAGCCGGAGCCTCAGCTCCCAGGCCCGCCCGCTCCACTGGGGGAGCAGACAAGTCTCTCGGGCTGGTGAGTGCCAGTTGGCCCCATCCTCTGTGCGGGAATCTCTCCATTTTGCCCTCTGCACCCCTGTGGCTGTGCTCTCCTCCATGACTCCGAAGTGCCCCCCCCGCCCAACCCCCATCGCCACCAGTGAAGGGGCTTCCTAGTGTGTGGAAACCTATCCTCCTTCACAGCTCCCTCCCACTTGTGCAAGTCCCATCCCTATCCTTTTGTCTCTGTTTATTCTTTTTTCTTTTGCCCTACCCAGGTACGTGGGGCGTTTCTTGCCTTTTGGGAGGTCTGAGGTCTTCTGCCAGCATTCAGTAGGTGTTCTGTAAGAGTCGTTCCACATGTAGATGTATTTCTGGTGTATCTGTGGGGAGGAAGGTGATCTCCACGTCTTACTCTTCTGCCATCTTCCCGGAAGCCCCTCTAATTTTATTGATTTGAGTCCTCTTCCTCTTTTTCTTGATAAATCTGGCTAATAGTTTATCAATTTTTTTTATGTTTTCAAAGAACCAGCTTTTAGTGTTTTTGATCTTTGCTATTGTTTTCTTTGTTTCTATTTCATTTATTTCTGCTCTGATTTTATGATTTCTTTCCTCCTGCTAACTTTGGGTTTTGTTTGTTCTTCCTTCTCTACTTCCTTTAAGTGTAAGGTTAGATTGTTTATTTCTGATTTTTCTTGTTTCTTGAGGTAGACTTGTATAGCTATAAACTTCTCTCTTAGAACTGCTTTTGCTGCATCCCATAGGTTTTGGATTGTTGTGTTTTCATTGTCTTTTGTCTCTAGGTCTTTTTTGATTTCCTTTTGATTTCTTCAGTGCTCTCTTGATTATTTACTAACGTACTGTTTAGCTTCCATGTGTTTGTGATTTTTTACATTTTTTTACGTGTAATTTATTTCTAATCTCATAGCGTTGTGGTCAGAAAAGATGCTTGATATGATTTCAATTTTCTTAAATTTACTGAGGCTTGATTTGTGACCTAAGATGTGATCTATCCTGGAGAATGTTCTGTGCATACTTGAGAAGAAAGTGTAATCTGCTGTTTTTGGATGGAATATCCTATAAATATCAATTAAATCTATCTGGTCTATTGTGTCATTTAAAGCTTCTCTTTACTTATTTATTTTCATTTTGGATGATCTGTCCATTGGTGTAAGTGAGGTGTTAAAGTCTCCCCACTATTGCTGTGTTGCTGTCGATTTCCTTTTTTAGAGCTGTTAGCAGTTGCCTTATGTATTGAGGTGCTCCTATGTTGGGTGCATATATATTTATAATTCTTATATCTTCTTCTTGGATTGATCCCTTGATCATTATGTAGTGTCCTTCCTTGTCTCTTGTAACATTCTTTATTTTAAAGTCTATTTTATCTGTTATGAGTATTGCTACTCCAGCTTTCTTTTGATTTCCATTTGCATGGAATATCTTTTTCCATCTCCTCACTTTCAGTCGGTATGTGTCCCTAGGTCTGAAGTGGGTCGCTTGTTGACAGCATATATATGGTTCTTGTTTTTGTATCCATTCAGCCCGTCTGTGTCTTTTGGTTGGAGCATTTAACCCATTCACGTTTAAAGTAATTATTGATATGTATGTTTCTATGACCATTTTCTTAATTATTTTGGGTTTGTTTTTGTAGGTCCTTTTCTTCTGTTGTGTTTCCCACTTAGAGAAGTTCCTTTGGCATTTGTTGTAGAGCTGGTTCGGTGGTGCTGAATTCTCTTAGCTTTTGCTTTACTGTAAAGCTTTTGACTTCTCCTTCCAATCTGAATGAGATCCTTGCTGGATAGAGTAATATTGGTTGCAGGTTCTTCCTTTTCATCACTTTAAGTATAACATGCCACTCCCTTCTGGCTTATAGAGTTTCTGCTGAGAAATCAGCTGTTAACCTTATGGGAGTTCCTTTGTATGTTATTTGCCATTTTTCCCTTGTTGCTTTCAATAATTTTTCTTTGTCTTTAATTTTTGCAAATTGGTTACTATGTGTCTCAGAGTGTTTGTCCTTGGGTTTATTCTGTATGGGACTTGCTGTGCTTCCTGGACTTGAGTGGCTATTTCCTTTCCCATGTTAGGGAATTTTTTGACTATAATTTCTTCAAATATTTTCTCAGGTCCTTTCTCTCTCTCTTCTCCTTCTGGGGCCCCTATAATGCAAATGTTGTTGCATTTAATGTTGTCCCAGAGGTCTCTTAGGCTGTCTTCATTTCTTTTCACTGTTTTTTCTATATTCTGTCCACAGCAGTGAATTCCACCATTTTTTTTTCCAGGTCACTTATCCGTTCTTCTGCATCAGTTAGTCTGCTATTGATCCCTTGTAGTGTATTTTTCATTTCAGTTATTGTATTGTTCATCTCTGTTTGTTTGTTCTTTAATTTTTCTAGATCTTTGTTAAACATTTCTTGCAACTTCTCAATCTTTGCTTCCATTCTTTTTCCAGGGTCCTGGATCATCTTCACTATCATTATTCTGAATTCTTTTTCTGGTAAGTTGCCTGTCTCCACTTCATTTAGTTGTTTCTCTGGGGTTTTATCTTGTTCCTTCATCTGGTATATAGCCCTCTGCTTTTTCATCTTGTCTATCTTTCTGTAAATATAGTTTTTGTTCCACAGGCTGCAGAATTGTTTTTCTTCTTGCTTCTGCTGTCTGCCCTCTAGGTCTTATTATTATTATTATTTTTAATGCTTCAGCCACTCTCTTTTAGTTGGAGAATATACTTCAGTTACATGTAAAGTAATTATTAATACTTACCTGGTTGACAACACTTTATATCTATAGTCATTTTGCATTATTGTTGGGAAAATTACACATGTGACTCCATTGGGAGAGGACACTTGGAATTTTATGCTTAGTTCCTTCTGGTTTTTGCCCTATGCACCTTTTCTCTTTGTTGATTTTAATCTGTTTCCTTTTACTCTAATAAACCATAACAATGACTGTAATAGCTAAAAATAAATTAAATAATAAAGTAACTATTGATAGGTATAGACTTATATTACCCTAAATTTTTTTTCCTGTTGTTTTGTAATTCCCTTGTTTCTTTTTCTCCTTCCCTTTTTCTTTGAGATTTGAGGATTTCCTGTAGTAGTATGCTTTATCCCTTTCTCCTTCTCTGTTGTGTACCTACTATATGTAGGCTTTTGCTTTGTGTAATCATGAGTAATATAAGCATTATTTTAAGCTGATAATAACTTAACTTTGAATGCATACAAAAGTTCTACATTTTTAAACATCCCTTCCCATATTTTATGTTTTTGATGTCACCATTTACATCTCTTTACATTGAGTATCCAGTATTGTAGTTATTGTTATTTTTAATACTTTTGTCATTTAACCTTTATATTAGCGTTATAAGTGATTTACCCACCACCATCACAACATTAGAGTATTTTGAATTTAACTATATGTTTATCTTTACCAGTGAGTTGTATACTATCATATTTTCCTGTTACTAATTAGGATCCTTTGTTTCATATGAACTCCCTTTAACCTTTCTTGTAAGTTCAGTCTAGTGGTAAGGATCTCCTTAACTTTTGTTTTTCTGAGAAACTTTATTTCCCCTTCAGATCAGAAGAGTAATTTGATTGTCATTATTCTTTGTTGGTAGTTTTTTTCTTTCATCACCTTGAATATATTATGCCACTTCCTTCTGGCCTGCAGAGTTTCTGCTGAAAAATCTGTTGATGGTCAATGAGGATTCCCTTGAATATAATGAGTTGTTTTTTCTTGCTGCTTTTATTTTTTATTTTTTTTTTTTTTTGCGATACGCGGGCCTCTCACCATTGTGGACTCTCCCGCTGTGGAGCAGAGGCTGTGGACGTGCAGGCTCAGCGGCCATGGCTCACAGGCCCAGCCGCTCTGTGGTATGTGGGATCCTCCTGGACCAGGGCACGAACCTGTTTCCCCTGCATCGGCAGGCAGACTCAACCACTGTGCCACCAGGGAAGCCCTTTCTTGCTGCTTTTAAGATTCTCTCCTTGCCTCTATCTTTTGACCAATTTAATTATAATATTCCTTTAACTTTTGATAATTTAATTATAATGTTTCTGTTTGGCTTCCTCTTATTTGGGGCATTTTGAGTTTCCTGGATATGGTTGTCTGTTTTGTTGCTCAGGTTAGGGAAGTTTTCAGTCATTATTCCTCTGAATAAGCTTTCTGCCCCTTTCTCTCTCTCTCTGTTCTGCTTTGGAGTCTTTTATAATGTGAATATAGACCCACTTGATGTTGTCCCATTAGTCCCTTAGCTATCTTCATTCTTTCTTATTCTTTTATCTTTTTGCTCCTGTGACTGGATGGATTCCATTGCTCTGTATTTGACTTCTCTGATCCTTTATTTCACTTTATCTAGTCTGTTGTTGAAACCTCTATTGAATTTTTTGGTTCAGTTATTGTATTTTTAAGCTCTATGATTTCCATATCATACATTTTATATTTTCTCATTGTTGAAATTTTCACTTTGTTCATGCATTGCCCTCCTAACACAGTGAGTATCTTTATGACCATTATTTTGAATTCTCTATCAGGTAAAACACTTATCTCTGTTTCATTAAGATCTGTTTCTGGAGATTAATCTTGTTCTTTTGTTTGGAATATATTTCTCTGTTTCTTCATTTTCCTTGGCTCTCTGTGTTGGTTTCTGTGCATTAGATAAAATAGCCACCACTTCTAGTCTTGACAGAGTACTGTAGTCTGATGTAAGAGATGAACCTCATCAATCACCCTGTGCTTTTTTTGTTGTCTCTCCAAACTTTGTGATCGTCCAAGCTGCCTCCTTTTATTTTAGTTACTCCCTGTAGCTGAGGATATAGGAAAACCCATCATTGTCCCAAAGGGGAGGATCACAGTCAACACCTTGATGAAGGCTGATTAGAAGCTTGGCCCTCAGGCAGCAGCTTTTAAAGTATACAGATAAACTTCTTTCAGGGAAAAATTGGGGGATGGGTATCTTTACTCTCGCTGTGTTGAGCCCTGGTGGGATAGCCAGCTAATAACTGCTGCTGCTTCTTTTTCTTTTCTTTTCTTTTTTGCTACATTCCTGTAGTACCCAAGAATGGAAGCCCTGTTGGCTATCAGTCATGCAATCTGGGACCCATCTCTCAGGCTGTAGCCATAAAAACTAGGACACAGACTTATATACAAGTTCCTCCAGGACGATACTGGTGACTTGGAACAGGCTGGAAGGAGGATGCTCAGTAAAGAATCTTGGCCAGCCTCTTGTTACATGCTAAAGCAGAAACCTGGCCCTCAAGCATCAGCTTTTAAAGTATTCAGATAAACCTCTGACAACAAAAGATGTACCTCACAACCTGATCCTATAGGAATTAAGTCACTGCAGTGACCATTAACACATCCTAAAAGGAATTCAGGGTGGAGATCAGGCACAAGGCACTTTGTGCTCTGGGAAAACTTGCAGAACAGGCCTTCAGATACACATTTTCATGAGAAAATTGTATGAAGCCAATTTCTTGTATCATCTCATATGTAGAAAAACACTAAAATAATTAATGCAGACATCTCCTTATAACTAGCAGCAATCTTCTACCGAGATGTGTGCTTGATTGCATATACCCCCTTCATCAAAGTCATATATCTACTGACCTACTCTTCTATTTTTTCAGAGCAGTTCCTCAGAGTTATCTGAGAGGCTCTCTCTTGGGCTATAATCCTCAGTAAACCACCAAATAAAACTGAACTCACATCTCTCACACTGTGCATTCTTTTTCAGGCAACACCTCTTTCAGTGGAAGATTGGGAGGTGGGTGCCTCTGTCTGTCCCCTCTATGCTAGGCACTGGCGCACAGCTATGGTGAGTCTCACATGCCCACCAGAAACTACTTCTTTGCTATAGTCTTGTGAGTCTCATGGACACAAGCCCTATTGGTTTTCAGAGGTAGGTGTTTTGGGGTCTTGCCCCTTAGGTGGGAGTCTTAAAAGTTGGGATGATAGATGTGGAATCCAAAACCTTTTCTCCCCAAGGAGAAGCTGGGAGTTGGGGATTTCCTCCTGTGGAGGTGTGCTGGGGTGGAGTTTATGGCAAGGATGTGTTTCTTACTCATTTTGATGTGGTCATTTTCCTTATTGCTTGATGTGTAGGAGTTGATCAGCTAGCTTCTGGATCTCTTTCAGAGGGAATTGCTCATGTGTATTTGTACATTCGGTGCATCCAATTGGGGAAGGGAGCTGAGAAGCCTCCTATGTCATCATCTTGCTTGACCTTCTGATTCTGGTTACCTTTTAAAGAATGGTAATAGCTTATTTTAACAGACAAAAATATTCTGTAATTATATTCATGAGACGGAATATACATAGATACTTGACAACTATAAGGTGGAATGTAGTTTGCAAATCTTGGTTCTGTAGCCTCAGCATTTCTATCTCCTCTCTTTGATATCTGATAACTCCATTCCATAAGTGTAACAGGATTGCCAATTAAGGTAGTATGTGCTTCCTCTTCACCAGTCATGGATCTTAGGATTGGACAATCATAATATCCTGTGACTTTGGCAGTAATGAATAGTCCAATATGTGGCACAGACCTAAGCTGACTAATCAGAGACTTTCCTTGGTATTGACATTGATATATAGTTGTTGGACCAATAATAATTACAACAACAAAAATACCCTCTTTTGTATTTTTTTTTGTTGAAGTTGGGAGCTGAATAATTAAAATAAGAATTTGCCACTGACCACCCTCATTAGCTTCATAAATGAAGTCTGTCTGTAGTAAGAACAAATATTTCCAACATACAGAGGGAAATAGAGGGGAAAAAGAGAGAGAGATGCCTTCCGACATCCTTTAATCTCTAGCTCCAAACTTGCCTGAGGCTAGTTCTACCCTTCGATGTCTCTAAATACTAAAGTACATTTCTTATTAAGATAATTTGAGTTGAGCATCCTTCACTTGTCAGTGAATGACTTTTGATTACTACAGAAGGTTATAAATGATAAACCCAAAATGCTGAGGGTGTAGGAATTGTCAGAGCCATTTTACTGTTGTTATTATTTGTTGTTTATAATAACTTTCTTGTGGGAAGATTTGTAGTGATGAGAAAAAACATTCACCTGAAAGTGGTTAAGACTCATAGACAACTGGAAAAATGATATAGAAAAAATTATTTGATACCTGATATAAATGATAGCGGAATTGAACCAGATTGCCAAGAAAAAATGGCACTGAGAAAATCTATGGATGAAACAGGGAGTAAAGAGACATAGGAATATTAAAGTTGTAGACGAATAGTTCTAAAAGGAATAATCTTATCTGAGAGAAACACCAGGAAGAGCACGTGACGGCTACTAGAAGATATGTTGATTTGAATGCAAATGAGGAAAGACTGGCTTGGAAGTTCAAGTAACAGTTATACCAATGGTAACAAGAGATTGGCTAATAAAGATTAAAGAAAAAGGCAAATGGTCAACAACTGAATTATCAAAATATTTTATTCCTGAAATCTTTTTATAACTTTTGAAAATTTTTTTTTAATATGTGCACTTATTTTGACTTTTAATCTACTCATTCAATTTTTGGAGTAAATATGTTAAGTACTTGCTGTTGTAGTAAAATTATTAATGTTATACTACTGAAACCAGCTCTTTCTTATATTGGACATGAATTACTGAATTTATATACTTACAGGATGTGAAGACATGCAGATTTTTTTCATTTCCTTTATTTTTGAGGATCAAAGATCATCTTCTGAAAACATTTTTCTTTATTGCTTTACTATTCAGATATTCAGAAAACAAAATCCTGTCTTGTAGAATCCCTATTACATATTACTAGGGCATAATTTCTCAATATTCTTTGTATTATATTAAAGCTTTGTTCCCTTTCAATTTATTCCAGCATGTCTTACCAATGAATGGGCTGATAAATTCATATTATTGAGCCAGCCATTAGGGTGAGCTGTTCAATATAATATCAATTTGGCTTTTATTGTGCACTAAAATGATACCTGTGTAAATCATCACAACAAATAATTTGATAAATGTAAGACAACTGTCATTCCATGAGCTTCATTTTCCATTTAACAGTCTGAAAAATCTCTGTAGTATCAGGTGTTAAATTAAGAAGGTACATTAACTCTCACCTCCTCTCACTGAAGTGTGGCACAGATTTAGTCAAAGCTTGATTTGATTACTTGCTCATGGTATATCCTGGTTATAACTCAAATCCAAGCAGAGCTTGTATCATATATGTCTGCAAAATGTGTAATAAGTCATTTTAATGTTGATGCTTTTTTTTTTAAAATAAATTTATTTATTTATTTATTTTTGGCTGTGTTGGGTCTTCGTTTCTGTGCGAGGGCTTTCTCTATTTGTGGCAAGCGGGGGACACTCTTCATCACGGTGCACAGGCCTCTCACTGTCGCGGCCTCTCTTGTTGCGGAGCACAGGGTCCAGATGCACAGGCTCAGTAGTTGTGGCTCACGGGCCCAGTTGCTCCATGGCATGTGGGATCTTCCCAGACCAGGGCTCGAACCCGTATCCCCTGCATTGGCAGGCAGATTCTCAACCACTGCACCACCAGGGAAGCCCAATGTTGATGCTTTGACATCAGACTATGCCTGAGATTAAAGTTTGACTTTCTCATTTACTCACTGTATGATCTTAGACAAGTTATTTTGAGACACAGCTCCTTCATAAAAGGAAATAAATAATACATATTTCATATGGTTATTTTGGAGTTTAATGAGTTAATACATGTCAGTAACTTAATACAGTATCTGGTACACTGAAAAATGTCAGTTGTAATGATGATGATGAAGATGACAATGACAAAGCTATTATTACATAGGATCCAGGAAAATAGCCCTTGGAAAGCTATGTCCAGGAAAATAGCTTAATGTTAATGTTTCCCCTTGTCCATTTATCTATGGATAAAACAAAATTATACTCTTCTAGGTTTATCCTAAAAAAGCTGTCCTGAAATCTGCCCCAGCATTTTCCCTTAAAGTCAGTGAGTTGAAATAATATATTTTCTAGATATAAATTAAAATAAACATAGGTATTTTCATTGTTTTCAAGCTGGAAGTGAAATACGGTCTCATACAGCAACAGTGTCCTGGAACTTCAGCCTTCTCAAAGACCTCTGTGTGGGAATTCTTTGTGGTAACAAATGCCATCTTCCATGTCCCTCCACAGACTCACACCTATCATATTGCAAAGGCATGCATCCTTGACTACTGATTTTGCCATGAGAACCATTGTAGAATAGATGTTGATGTTTCCACTTGCTCTCATCCATATTTTACCACATGTTTATTTGACATTTCAGGCCCAAATCTGAGGTCACAATTCACTGCTCCCTTGTACTCTCAACTTCACAGAGAAGCTCCTGTGCTTTTCAACTTTCTTTCCTCAAGTGTTTTGTGAAGTGCTTGACACAAGCTAGGCTGCTCATTACATATGTATTGTATTAATGAAACTTTAATTTACTGTTTACTATAACCTTTACTCTAAATACCCTTGGACTTTTCTAGAGATAGATATGCCTATTTTGAGGAAAATTGCTCTTTAACATTTTCAAAGGTTCTTCTTTACCTGCAGTTTCTACTGTCCTCAGTTATTGAGATTGCAACATAGATATTTCCACTGGTGAATTCTTTCCTCACTATGGCATTAAATTAAATTATTAAATTAAATTAAATTAAATTATTGATCAAGAAATATTCACTTCTTGAAATTTTCATTGGGCTTGGTCATGTGACTTGCTTTGGTTAAATTATGTTAAAGATGCAACTCGCATGGAGGCTTGAAAGGATTTGTGTGGTTGGGCTTGCCGTCTTGAGCTCCCGAACTTCACCTTGAAAATATGGCTTAGGTAACCACTGGTCAAAAGAAAATACCAGACATATGAAGCAGACCTGGATCCAACCCACAGCCTTGAGCCAAGCCTTCTAAGACCAGTTTCGAATGGCCAAACCTCAGCTGACCTGCAGACTCATGAGTGAAAAATAAATACTCAGTTGTTTCATGTCACTATGTTTTAAGATAATTCATTATGCAGCATTATTGTCACAATAATTAACTGTTCTATCCAACCTATAGAATTGGGAGGGATATTTGGAGTTATGGACTAATCTGGAGAATGGTTGAGAGAATAAAAAGGTTTAATAATTTTTTTCTTCTTATCAAACTTCTTAGATTCATATGCAAATAAATACATGGACCTACTATATCACCCCTTGACATATGATGTAACAGTGTCTGAATTTTCATGGAACTTATTTTAAATTCATGCTCTGGAATTTCTGTTATAATAATGAACTACATTTGCCACGTTAGCTCTAAAGTTTCAACCTTTAAGAGTAGAGTTATATTTGTTATTTAATAGCTACGTGAACTTACTATGAGCCATTCTTTATACACAATTGTTTATTTTCTTGTGTTTATTCTAGACTACCTTAACTTACATGTTAATATGAGTTTGTTATTACTGTTATCATTGCATATATAATCTTCCATTTTGCTAACATTCAGGATGGACACTCAGCTACAAATGAATTCTCCTTGTTCATCTGCCTTCAGCCTTAGAATTTTCTTTTTATCATGTGGTCTACACAGTGTTACCATTTTCATAGGTCTAGGAACACAACACTTTTCTTTTTTTTTTTTGCGGTATGTGGGCCTCTCACTGTTGTGGCCTCTCCCGTTGTGGAGCACAGGTTCCGGATGCACAGGCTCAGTGGCCATGGCTCACAGGCCCAGCCGCTCCATGGCATGTGGGATCTTCCTGGACCGGGGCATGAACCTGTGTCCCTTGCATCGGCAAGCGGACTCTCAACTACTGTGCCACCATGGAAGTCCCGGAGCACAACACTTTTAAAAAGGGATAACTAGTACTTTCTGCCATATTAGTTCTTTTGAGTTGTACACACTAGAGATATTCTTCCAGTTATATTGAGAACTACCATTTCCAGTGCACTAGTTAACACTTGTTTCTTAGACCAACTTTGAGAATAATGTTTTCTCTCCACTGGGGTCATACGAAGATGGGGGAGGGAAAATTTTCCCTTTCCTATTTACTGTCCTCCCTCTTCAAGCATACTGGGACTATTGTAATAGGCTGTTTAAAAACATTTGAAATTCTTTACTGAAGATTTGTGATAATTTCAAAAGGGAATTACAACATGAAATCAAAACAGTTAAAGATATAGAAAACATGATTTAAGGAGTTAGTATCTTCTCCTGAGTGGTCCCAACAATTTCTCTTACCTCTTTTTAGTTTTTAACGTGACTTCAAATCTCCAACCACTTCCTAAAGAAACAGTACTCTTACCCACAGGGAGGGGTTTAGTGTCTCCAAATACCTACACTTTTCTTTTAAAATTTAAATATTCAATTTACAATGGCGATTTTGGATTTCCACTCAATGTCAGTGATGCCTAGTAATCCAAGACCTGAGAAATTCCAAAGTGAGAAATCATCAAATAGAGATTAAATAAGGTGGTTGGGAGAGAATCTGCTATTCTTCAGCCCTGCAAGATAGAGAAGGGGAAGTTGGAGAAGATGGAAATTGGACTGGAGTGGGGAGGAGTGATTTGGAATGTAAAATTTAGAAATGAAGTGGGAAGAATGTTCAGACACCAAACTTTTCAACAAAGTGAGAGAAACTCTAGCTACTCAAAGTCAGTAGGGTTGATCACACTTTGTTTTATTTGTCCCAATGTTTATTCAACAAATATTTGTGGAAAACTAGCCATAGTTAGGCACTGTGTTACATAGTTAGATCATAGAAATCAGCATCACAGACATAGTCCTGGAGTTTACAGCTCATAGTTCCTGAAGCACACCTTTAATAGAAGGTTATCATTTTGTACCAGGAGGACCAGCCTGAAGACAAAATATAAACTTTCTCCTATTTTTGCTTCTGTCTTTTAGAGGCCAGACATTATTAACTCCACACATTTGGAAATTTTAAAACATTCTCTCTATTATAATAAAAGAGCATCATTTCCAAATGATGGTGGTGGCATGAAGTGGTCTAAGATAAAGGATAGAAGGTTGCATCTCAGATTATTAATTTGGCTCTGTTTTGCCTTGAAATCTTGGTAAGTCTTTTTCTGGATCTATTTTCTCATCTCTAAAATACTAAAAGTAATGTTGAGCTGCATTGCATTGGAAGTGGGAGGAAAGATTCCTAAATGATTATAAAGTATTTTTCAGATACAGAATTATGTGTGTACCAGAGGTGATAATATTGAGTGATAGAGAAAATGTTGCTACTTAGGGAGTTGATGTATGAGGGAAAAAAAGAGAAGGGAATAATAGAAGAGAAACAAGAGAACAGAACAGGCTTAGAAAAGTGAATTAACCTCTTTATCTGAAGGAAGACTGAATTTCCAAAGGCCAACTGGGTTGACTTTATGTCAGTTTAAATAAGCTGTGAAGGAAAATGCCTTAAGTGGACACATTTATGTCAACTTTACCTGTGTTTTCAGTATGCATACTTATGTTTTATTAAAGCAATATTTAAACATTTAACCAAAAAATAGCCCTTCCATGTTAATTCATGTGAATTCATATAAGAATTTTTTAGGTAAACACTGTTCTCTTATATTTCATTATTTGGAAAGGAAACTTCTGTCTAATGCCTCATTGAAGATTCAGTGGAATTGTTCTTGCTTCAGTAATTTTCCTATTAAATTACAACAATTAGTGCTAGTTCCTCACCGTAAAGGAAACCAATAAAACCACCCAAACTAATGAAGTTGCTTCCAACAGCAAGCTCCTCATTATGGGGGTACTTCTAATTACTGTTAAAATGAACTGTAATAGAATGTCTCCAGAATGTAATGTCCCAGAACTATAAACCAAAACTGTAAACAGATGTGCAACTCCTAATCTTTTCATTTCACCTTTGCAGTCACAGCACATCAACTAATTTAAAAATATTGGTAGACAAGAAAAATAATGGATTTGAATGTAAAACAGGAAAAATTTACAAGAATTTTCTTATGTTATTATAATAAGAGCATATTGGTTATATTTTGTTTTGCAAGTAGGATTTATTTTCTGTCCTGGATATGAACTTTTTTGCTCACACATTTATGTCTCTCTGCACTAACTGCCATGTTTAGGTAGTACTTAAGACTACATTGAATAAGGATGGTGACGCAGCTTATACAGCAGAAAACACTGTCAGTGCTGAAATAACTTGTACAGGGGAATGGCTTTAGAACAGTTTTAATTAAGATGTGCTTCCCTTTCCAATGTAATTTTATGCCTAAAGCAATACAAAGCAGAACTTCTATTCAAATAAGGTAGGTACTCTATAAACAAGAAAGCATGCTGCTTTTGTTGACACTAATTCAACCTTAACATGAAAACAGAAACAGGTGTCAATTTAATTGATAAATTCAAATGCTGCAGAAGTTAAACACACATAAGTCAAAAAGTTATGAAACCTGAGGAATAAATTATTATAGAGGAAGTTAAAAAACCATTTTAGATTTGGAAAGACTGTGTAGAGGCAATCTTAAAATTTAACTCTGCTTTTCCCCAAGCAAGGGGAAAAGAAAACTGGCAGTGTGAATAATAATAATAAAATAGTAAGTTTGTTTTTATATATATGGCTTATAAATTACAAAAAAATATATGAAATACACTTGAAAACACTGGACTATTAGAAAGGAGATATGGCTTCTAATTCTGACTCTTGACTGAGAAAAGCTGTGCATCTGTATTCAACTCATCTAACCTCATTGGGTCTGTTTCCTTAACTATAAAACAGAGATAGTAAAATTGAACATGTGATCCACATGTCTTCCTCCATGTCTACCACTCCCTCTTGCTGTTCTATGACATGAGGGTACTCATACTTCACACAGGGACTATTTTTGGAATATATATAGCATTCAAGATCCATGAAATAATTTTTATTTCTTTTGTGAAATATTGACAAGGATATATATTTTTTATAAGGACTATATATTTTTATTTAATAATACATATGAATAAATAGTACAGTAGATTTGTATTTTATAACCCTAACTCAGCTGGAACTTTATTTCCTATAACTCCCACCTCTGCACAGTTGCCAACTAGCATGGGCCACTAGAGACATTTTGAGAGAAGTTTGACAGGTAGAAGGGAATCACCATCTGTAAGCCACATTGGTGTTTATCTGATGGCTTATTTTGTTGGCATGGGCAGAAGCTGGACCACAGGTCCTCTGACTCCTAGGCCAGATGTATGGTTAGCAACATGAAGCAGAGTGCCATCTTCTCCTGAAGATCAACTCAACTTCCATATTGGAGTTTTCAAGCTATGGTCATTCCAGTTCACCTTTATGGATTTTAGGATATCCCCACAGGTTCAGTTGCTTCCCTTACCTCACATCTTTTCTTTCCTACAACATTTTCTGTGAACCTCAGGCTTCACAACTAGACACAATCGCAGTAGCATTGATAGTGACCCAGCTTTTTGGATTCTTTAATCAATAGAAAAGAGACCAGATGAGAAATTCAGGCAAGGGTTTACTGGGACTTGTGCTGCAGCCAGGGGGAGTGAAAACAAGTAACAAGTTCCCTTGTTTGCTCCCTGAGGGGGGATGAGCTGGTCTTTTTAAGGGGGTGAGGGTAAGGGTAAGGGCAGATCCATGGGAGGGCCTACACTCTGGTGGTGCTGTGTGCACGAATCATGTGCAGTACACTGCTTTTTCTCCCCATATCTCAGAAGTGGCAGCTGGGTTTTTGGTCTTTTTGTACCATGTTGTTCATAATTTGCCTCACTGCACATGCACGGAGCTTTTTTGTCCCTTATAGTTTCTTTGTATCTGTTGTTGGAGGAGATGTTTGACCAGGTGCAAGCACTGCATTAAAGCATCCTAGGTCCCAGGTCCCAGGTGCAAGCACTGCATTAAAGCATCCTAGGTCCCAGGTCCCATCCTGGGTCCCAGGTCCCAGTCACAGAAGCACAGAGAATGATTACATAATTGTATAAAGTCAAATCCTGCTAATAAATACGTGTGTGTATGTGTATGTGTGCGTGTACGTGTACGTGTGTGTGTTTTTCTGCTGCTTCTTTGACTAAACTCTGAAATATAAGATCCCCAGATTTATTATCTATACTTCTTTGAGAAATAATTTGATCTCCACTTTTAAAAAAAATTTATTGGAGTATAGTTGATTTACAATGTTGTGTTAGTTTCAGGTTTACAGCAAAGTGAATCAGTTATACATATACATATATCCATTATTTTTCAGATTCTTTTCCCATATAGGTTATTACAGAATATTGAGTAGATTTCCCTGTGCTATAGAGTAGGTCCTTATTATCTATTTTTAAAAATTTTTATTTTATATTGGAGCATAGTTGATTAACAATGTTGTCTTGGTTTCAGGTGTACAGCAAAATGATTCAGTAATACATAAACATGTAACAATTCTTTTCTAAATTATTTTCCTATTTAGGTTATTACACAATATTGAGTGGCATTCCAAGTACTATACAGTAGGTCCTTGTTGGTTATCTGTTTTATTTTACTTTTTAACGTCTTTATTGGAGTATAATTGCTTTACAATAGTGTGTTAGTTTCTGTCATATAACAAAGTGAATCAGCTATGCATATACATGTATCCTCATATGGCCTCCATCTTGAGTCTCCCTCCCACCCTCCCTATCCCACCCCTCTAGGTGGACACAAAACACTGAGCTGATCTCCCTGTGCTATGTGGCTGCTTCCCACTAGCTATCTATTTTACATTTGGTAGTGTATATATGTCAATGCCACTCTCTCACTTCGTCCCAGCTTCCTCTTCCCATTTTCCGTGTCTCAAGTCCATAGTTTACATCTGTGTCTTTATTCCTGTGCTGCCCCTAGGTTCTTCAGAACGTTTTTTTTATTTTAGATTCCATATATATGTGTTAGCATACGGTATTTGCTTTTCTCTTTCTGACTAACTTCACTCTGTATGACAGACACTAGGTCCATCCACCTCACTACAAATAACTCAATTTTGTTTCCTTTTATGGCTGAGTAATATTCCATTGTATATATGTGCCATAACTTCTTTATCCATTCATCTGTCGATGGACATTTAAGGTACTTCCATGTCCTGGCTATTGTAAATAGAGTTGTAATGAATATTGTGATACATGACTCTTATTGAATTATGGTTTTCTCAGGGTATATGCCCAGTAGTGGGATTGCTGGGTCATATGGTAGTTCTATCTTTAGTTTTTTAAGGAACATCCATACTGTTCTCCATAGTGGCTGTATCAATTTACATTCCCACCAACATTGCAAAAGGGTACCTATTTCTCCACACCCTCTCCAACATTTATTATTTGTAGATTTTTTGATGGTGGCCATTCTGACTGGAGTGAGGTGATACCTCATTGTAGCTTTGACTTCAATTTCTCTAATGATTAGTGATGTTGAACATCCTTTCATGTTGGCAATCTGTATATCTTCTTTGGAGAAATCTCTATTTAAGTCTTCTGCCCATTTTTGGATTGGGTTGTTTGTTTTCTTGATATAGAGCTGCATGAACTACTTGTATATTTTGGAGATTAATCCTTTGTCAGTTGCATCATTTGCATATTTTCTCCCATTCTGAGGGTTGTCTTTTCATCTTGCTTATGGTTCCTTTGCTGTGCAATAGCTTTTAAGTTTTGTTATGTCCCAGTAATTTATTTTTGTTTTTATTTCCATCCTTCTAGGAGGTGGGTCAAAAACATCTTGTTGTGATTTATGTCATAGAGTGTTCTGCCTATGTTTTCCCCTAAGAGTTTTATAGTGTCTGGCCTTACAATTGGGTCTTTAATCCATTTTGAGTTTACTCTTGTGTATGGTGTTAGAGAGTGTTCTAATTTCATTCTTTTACATGTAGGTATCCAGTTTTCCCAGCACCACTTATTGAAGAGGTGTCTTTTCTCCACTGTATATTCTGCCTCCGTTATCAAAGATAAGGTTACCATAGGTGCATGGGTTTATCTCTCGGCTTTCTATCCTGTTCAATTGATCTTTCTGTTTTTGTGCCAGTACCATACTGTCTTGATTACTGTAGCTTTGTAGTATAGTCTGAAGTCAGGGAGCCTGATTCCTCCAGCTCTGTTTATTTTTATCTCAAGATTACTTTAGCTAATCAGGGTCTTTTGTGTTTCCATACAAATTGTGAAATTTTTGTTCTAGTTCTATGAAAAATGTCATTAGTAGTTTGACAGGGATTGCATTGAATCTGTAAATTGCCTTGGGTAGTATAGTCATTTTCAGAATGTTGATTCTTCCAATCCAAGAACATTATCTATCTCTCTATCTGTTTGTATCATCTTTAATTTCTTTCTTCATTGTCTTATGGTTTTCTGTATACAGGTCTTTTGTCTCCTTAGGTAGGTTTATACCTAGGTATTTTGCTCTTTTTGTTGCAATAGTAAATGGGAGTGTTTCCTTATATTCTCTTTCAGATTTTTCATCATTAGTATATAGGAATGCAAGAGATTTCTGTGCATTACTTTTGTATCCTGCTACTTTACCAAATTCATTGATTAGCTCTAGAAGTTTTCTGGTAACATCTTTAGGATTCTCTATGTATAGTATCATGTCATCTGCAAACAGTGACAATTTTACCTCTTCTTTTCTGATTTGGATTCCTTTTATTTCTTATTCTTCTTTGATAGCTGTGGGTAAAACTTCCAAAACTATGTTGAATAAAAGTGGTGAGAGTGGGCAACCTTGTCTTGTTCCTGATCTTAGTGGAAATGCTTTCATTTTTTCACCATTGAGAACAATGTTGGCTGTGGGTTTGTCATTAGGGCCTTTATTATATTGAAGTAAGTTCCCTCAGTGCCTACTCTCAGGAGGGTTGTTTTAAAGTCATAAATCAGTGTTGAATTTTGTCAAAAGCTTTTTCTGCATCTAATGAGATGATCATATAATTTTTCTCCTTCAATTTGATAATATGGTGTATCACATTGATTGATTTGCATATATTGAAGAATTCTTGCATTCCTGGGTTAAACCCCACTTGTTCATGGTGTATGATCCTTTTAATGTGCCATTGGATTCTCTCTACTAGTATTTTAGTGAGGATTTTTGCATCTATGTTCATCAGTGGTATTGGCCTGTAGTTTTCTTTTTTGGTGACATCTTTTTCTGGTTTTGATATCAGGGTGATGGTGACCTCGTAGAATGAGTTTGGGAGTGTTCCTCCCTCTGCTATATTTTGGCAGAGTTTGAGAAAGATAGCTGTTAGCTCTTCTCTAAATGTTTGATAGAATTTTCCTGTGAAGCCATCTGGTCCTGGGCATTTTTTTTGTTGGAATATATATATATATATATATATATATATATATATGTGGTATGGGGGCGTCTCACTGTTGGTGGCCTCTCCCGTTGCAGAGCACAGGCTCCAGAAGCACAGGCTCAGCAACCATCCCTCATGGGCCCAGCGGCTCTGCGGCATGTGGGATCTTCCTGGACTGGGGCATGAACCCATGTCCCCTGCATTGGCAGACGGACTATCAACCACTGCGCCACCACGGAAGCCCTGTTGGAAGATTTTTAATCAGAGTTTCAATATCAGTGCTTGTGATTGGTCTGTTCATATTTTCTATTTCTTCCTGATTCAGTCTTGGAAGTTTGTGCTTTTCTAAGAATTTGTCCATTTCTTCCACGTTGTCCATTTTACTGGCATATAGTTGCTTGTAGTAATCTCTCATGATTCTTTGTATTTCTGCAGTGTCAGTTGTTACTTCTCCTTTTTCATTTCTGGTTTTCTTAATTTGAGTCTTCTCTCTTTTTTTCTTGATGAGTCTCGCTAATGGTTTATCAATTTTGTTTATCTTCTTACAGAACCAGCTGTTAGTTTTATTGATCTTTGCTGTCGTTTCCTTCATTTCTTTTTCATTTATTTCTTATCTGATCTTTCCTTCTGCTAACTTTGGGTTTTTTTTGTTCCTCTTTCTTCAATTGTTTTAGGTGTAAGTTTAGGTTGTTTATTTGAGATGTTTCTTGTTTGTTGAGGTAGGATTGTATTGCTATAAATTTCCCTCTTAGAACTGCTTTTGCTGCATCCCATAGGTTTTGGGTCATCATGTTTTCACTGTCATTTGTTTATAGGTATTTTTTATTTCCTCTTTGATTTCTTCAGTGATTCGTGGTTATTTAGTAGTGTATCTATTAGCCTCCATGTGTTTGTATTTTTCGCATATTATTTTCCTATAATTGATATCTAATCTTATATCAGTGTGGTTGGAAAAGATACTTGATATAGTTTCAATTTTCATAAATTTACCTAGGTTTGATTTGTGACCCAAGATATGATCTATCCTGGAGAATGTTCCATGAGCACTTGAGAAGAAATTGTATGTATTCTTTTGTTTTTGGATACAATGCCTGATAATATCTATTAAGTCTGTCTTGTTTAATGTGTCATTTAAAGCTAGTGTTTCCTTATTTATTTATTATTATTATTTTTTTGTGGTATGCAGGCCTCTCACTGTTGTGGCCTCTCCCGTTGTGGAGCACAGGCTCTGGATGCACAGGCTCAGCAGCCATGGCTATCGGGCCAACCGCCCTGTGGCATGTGGGATCTTCCCAGACTGGGATACAAACCTGTGTCCCCTGCATCGGCAGGCAGACTCTCAACCAGTGTGCCACCAGGGAAGCCCTCCTTATTTATTTTTATATGGATGGTCTATCTGTTGGTGAGAGTGGGTGTGAAAATTCCCTACTATTATTGTTTTACTGTTGATTTTCCTTTTTATGGCTGTTAGCATTTTCCTTATGTATTGAGGTGCTCCTATGTTGGGTTCATTAATATTTACAATTATTGTATCTTTTTCTTGCATTGATCCCTTGACCATTATGTAATGTTCCTCTTTGTCTCTTATAATAATCTTTATTTTAAAGTCCACTTTGTCTGATATGAGAATTGCTACTCCAGCTTTCTTTTGATTTCCATTTGCATGGAATATCTTTTCAAATCTCCTCACTTTCAGTCTGTATGTGTCCCTAGGTCTGAAGTGGGTACTTTGTAGACAGCATACATGACAGCATACATACCCATGTCTTGTTTTTGTATCCATTCAGCCAGTCTATGTCTTTTGGTGGGAACAGTTAATTCATTTACATTTAAGGTAATTATCGATATATATGTTTCTATTACCATTTTCATAATTGTTTTGGGTTTGTTATTGTAGGTCTTCTCCTTTTCTTGTGTTTCCTGCCTAGAGAAGTTCCTTTAGCATTTGTTGTAAAGCTGGTTTGGTGGTGCTGAATTCTGTTAGCAGTTGCTTGTCTGTTTTAATTTCTCCATCGATTCTGAAAGACAACCTTGTTGGTTACAGTAATCTTTGTAGGTTTCTCTCTTTCACCACTTTAAATATGTCCTGCCACTCCATTCTGGTGTGCAGAGTTTCTGCTGAAATATCAGCTGCTTACCTTATGGGGATTCCCTTGTGTGTTATTTGTTGCTTTTCCCTCGCTGCTTTTAATATTTTTTCTTTGTACTTATATTTTGTTAGTTAGATTAATATGTGTCTTGATGTGTTTCTCCTTGGATTTATCCTGTATGGGACTCTCTGTGCTTCCTGGACTTGATTGAATATTTTCTTTCCCAGATTTGGTAAGTTTTCAACTATAATCTCTTCAAATATTTTCTCAGTCACTTTTTCTTTTTTTTTTTTCTCTTCTTCTTCTGGGACCCCTATAATTCAAATGTTGGTGTGTTTAATGTCCCAGAGGTGTCTGAGACGGTCCTCATTTATTTTCATTCTTTTTTCTTTATTCTTCCCTGTGGTAGTTATTTCCACTATTTTACCTACCAGGTCACTTATCCATTCTTCTGCCTCAGTTATTCTGCTATTGATTCCTTCTAGAGAATTTTTAATTTCATTTATTTTGTTGTTCCTCATTGTTTGTTTCCTCTTTAGTTCTTCTAGGTCCTTGTTAAATGTTTCTTGTATTTTCTCCATTCTATTTCCAAGATTTTGGATCATCTCTACCATCATTACTCTGAATTTTTTTTTAGGTAGCCTGACTCTTTCCTCTTTATTTGTTTGGTCCAGTGGGTTTTTACCTTGTGCCTTCATCTGCTGTGTATTTCTCTGTCTTCTCATTTTGCTTAACTTACTGTTTTTGGGTTCTCCTTTTTGCAGGCTGCAGGTTCGTAGTTCCCATTGTTTTTAGTGTCAGCCCCCAGTGGGTATGGTTGGTTCAGTGGGTTGTGTAGGCTTCCTGTTAGTGGGGAACTGGTGCCTGTCTTCTGGTGGATGAGGCTGGATCTTGTGTGGGCAGGACCACATCCGGTGGTGTGTTTTGGGGTGTCTGTGAACTTATGATTTTAGGCAGATTCTCTGCTAATGGGTGGGGTTGTGTTCCTGTCTTGCTAGTTGTTTGTCATAGGGTGTCCAGTACTGTAGCTTGCTGGTTGTTGAGTGGAGCTGGGTCTTAGCATTGAGGTCAATATCTTTGGGAGAGATTTGTCATTTGATATTACGTGTTGCAGGGAGGTCTCATGTTGGCCAGTGAGTTGATCAGCTCTTGCACATCAGAGGCTCAGGCCTGATACCAGGCTGGAGCACCAAGGCCCTGTCAGTCACACATCTCAGAAGGAAAGGGAGAAAAAAATCAAGAAATAGATAAAATAATTAAAATAAAAAATGAAAAAAATCTTATAAATAAAAAAGTAATAAAAAAGAAAGAACAAAGGCAGAGAACAATGAAACCAAAAAACAAATCCACCACTGATAACCAGTGCTATAAACTATACTAAAAAAAACAAAAACAAAATGGACAGACAGAACTCTAGGACAAATGGTAAAAGCAAAGATTTTGGGAAGTCTGTGTTCCCAAAACTCAGTGTTCAGTAGGTATTCTGTAGGTGTTGTTCCACATTTAGATGTATTTTTGATGTATTTGTGGGGAGGAAAGTGATCTCCACGTGTTACTGCTCCGCCACCTTGAAGGTCCCCTTTCGATATTCTTTAAAGTATTTTATTTTATTTATTTCTTTAATTGAAGAACCACTGGTTTACAATGTTGCATTAGTTTCTGGTGTATAGCAAAATGATGCCGTTATACATACATAGATATTCTTTTTACAACTTTGATGTTTTTTAAAAGCAAATTTGATAGGTTTATTTAGTTGCTGAAGCCTAATTTCTAGTGAGGTCATGTGGAAGAAAGAATGATCTTATTCCAAGGAGACTCATAGTATAGAAATAGTACATTTGTGACCACTTTGAAAAGCTTAATGTATATATATATACTTTAGTAACTCTTAAGGCTTTTTTAAAAGAAAAATTTACCTGAAGACATAGTGAGTTCCTTGCCCTGTAGGTGTTCAGTCAACAGCCTGTCAGAAACTTGAAAGGACTATTAATGAGGGGATGTTGCCAAATCTAATATATGTGAGTGTGTGTATGTGTGTGTTCACTCACACACACGTGTGTGTTTGGGTCTGTGTATGCTCATTCACATGTGGTTTGGAAAAGCTTCTTTGTTGAAGAATGTTACTCCTCTGCCTCACCTGTTCCATCAGTTAGAATCATTGCTCTACTATGGATTATGAAGTCCTGTATGTAATCCGTATAGTGTATTAAGACCCAATTTATAGTTTTGTCGAGCATATTTTGGCATATGTGCATATTTATTTTATACTCAATTTATTTGATACTCAGTGAAACAACCTCTGTTTTACAACAACTATGCTCTCTGGAAAGACAAAACACTTTCAAAAAGGTTGGGAGAGTTTCTCATAGAATCTTGAAATATGTATTAGTGGGGTAAATAATACATAACAGAGGGTAATACTGGTTACTAAAAATTCATGTATATTGATTGACTTTTGTACTTAGAATTTTCAGAGACCACATTGTAAAGATATGACTCAGGCAAATCTTAGAAATTTCTTTTTGTCCTCAGATCCACAATTTCCTGTCATTATTTTTAACAGCCCAAACACTTCTGTTTCTAAAAACTAAACTGTAAAAATTTCCCCTCTCTATATATTTCTTGTGATAGAGCCATGTTCATCCTCTTCTTCTCTCTTCCATATATTACCCCATCACTTGTATATCATCTATGATGATTTTCCAATTGGTCTTTTTGGTTGCCCTTCAGTATCAATAATATTGATAACACTTCTTTGTGATTTGGACACATACTAACTTTTTGTCTTTCTTGCTAATAAAAGTTTATATGTAACTTAATAGTCCCAAGAAAAGACAACTGAATATCAATTTTTTATTTTTCAGTGGAGGACAGGTATTGCTAGGTCAAAAAAATTTCCAGTTAACCACAGTTAGAACAAAACATAGAAAGCTAAAGTGGACAACATGAAACTTATTGTCTAGAAATTGATTCAAAAGGTCAATATTATATAACCTGTTCTAAATTTATATCTGTACTTTGGGCACATAATAATCTCCTAGATCATGCTGGTTTTATTCATTGCTAGGATGAATTTTATGGCACAGGTTGTCTTTATTTATTTATTTTTTAACATCTTTATTGGGGTATAATTGCTTTACAATGGTGTGTTAGTTTCTGCTTTAGAACAAAGTGAATCAGCTATACATATACATATGTTCCCATATCGCTTCCCTCCTGCTTCTCCCTCCCTCCCACCCTCCTTATCCCGCCCTTCCAGGTGGTCACAAAGCACCGAGCTGATCTACCTGTGTTATGCAGCTGCTTCCCCACTAGCTATCTACCTTATGTTTGGTAGTGTATGTATGTCCACGCCTCTTTCTTGCTTTGTCACAGCTTACCCTTCCCCCTCCCTATATCCTCAAGTCCATTCTCTAGTAGGTCTGTGTCTTTATTCCTGTCTTACCCCTAGGTTCTTCATAACATTTTTTTTTCTTAAATTCCATATATATGTGTTAGAATACGGTATTTGTCTTTCCCTTTCTGACTTACTTCACTCTGTATGACAGATTCTAGGTCTATTCACCTTATTACAAATAGGTCAATTTCATTTCTTTTTATGGCTGAGTAATATTCCATTGTATACATGTGCCACATCTTCTTTATCCATTCATCTGATGATGGACACTTAGGTTGTTTCCATCTCCTGGCTATAGTAAATAGAGCTGCAATGAACATTTTGGTACATGACTCTTTTTGAATTATGGTTTTCTCAGGGTATATGCCCAGTAGTGGGATTGCTGGGTCATATGGTAGTTCTATTTGTAGTTTTTTAAGGAACCTTCATACTGTTCTCCATAGTGGCTGTACCAATTCACAATCCCACCAGCAGTACAAGAGTGTTCCCTTTTCTCCACACCCTCTCCAGCATTTATTGTTCCTAGATTTTTTGATGATGGCCATTCTGACTGGTGTGAGATGATATCTCATTGTAGTTTTGATTTGCATTTCTCTAATGATTAATGATGTTGAGCATTCTTTCATGTGTTTGTTGGCAGTCTGTATATCTTCTTTGGAGAAATGTCTATTTAGATCTTCTGCCCATTTTTAGATTGGGTTTTTGTTTTTTTCAAATTGAGCTGCATGAGCTGCTTATAAATTTTGGAGATAAATCCTTTGTCAGTTGCTTCATTTGCAAATATTTTCACCCATTCTGAGAGTTGTCTTTTGGTCTTGTTTATGGTTTCCTTTGCTGTGAAAAAAATTGAAGTTTCATTAGGTCCCATTTGTTTATTTTTGTTTTTATTTCCATTTCTCTAGGAGGTGGGTCAAAAAGGATCTTGCTGTGATTTATGTCATGGAGTGTTCTGCCTATGTTTTCCTCTAAGAGTTTGATAGTTTCTGGCCTTAAATTTAGGTCTTTAATCCATTTTGAGCTTATTTTTGTGTATGGTGTTAGAGAGTGATCTAATCTCATACTTTTACATGTGCCTGTCCTGTTTTCTCAGCACCACTTATTGAAGAGGCTGTCTTTTCTCCACTGTACATTTCTGCCTCCTTTGTCAAAGATAAGGTGACCATTGTGTGTGGGTTTACCTCTGGGCTTTCTATCCTGTTCCATTGATCTATCTTTCTGTTTTTGTGCCAGTACCATACTGTCCTGATTACTGTAGCTTTGTAGTATAGTCTGAAGTCAGGGAGCCTGATTCCTCCAGCTCCATTTTTCATTCCCAAAATTGCTTTAGCTATTCGGGATCTTTTGTGTTTCCATACAAATTGTGAAATATTTTGTTCTAGTTCTGTGAAAAATGCCAGTGGCAGTTTGATAGGGATTGCATTGAATCTATAGATTGCTTTGGGTAGTACAGTCATTTTCACAATGTTGATTCTTCCAATCTAAGAACATGGTATATCTCTCCATCTGTTTGTAGCATCTTTAATTTCTTTCATCAGTGTCTTATAATTTTCTGCATACAGGTCTTTTTTTCTCCTTAGGTCGGTTTATTCCTAGATATTTTATTCTTTTTGTTGCAATGATAAATGAGAGTGTTTTCTTGATTTCACTTTCAGATTTTTCATCATTAGTGTATAGGAATGCCAGAGATTTCTGTGCATTAATTTTGTATCCTGCTACTTTATCAAATTCATTGATTAGCTCTAGTAGTTTTGTGGTAGCATCTTTAGGGTTCTTTATGTGTAGTATCATGTCATCTGCAAACAGTGACAGCTTTACTTCTTCTTTTCCAATTTGGATTCCTTTTATTTCCTTTTCTTCTCTGATTGCTTTGGCTAAGACTTCCAAAACTATGTTGAATAAGAGTGGTGAGAGTGGGCAAACTTTTCTTGATCCTGATCTTAGTGGAAATGCTTTCAGTTTTTCATCATTGAGGATGATGTTTGCTATGGTCTTGTCATATATGGCCTTTATTATGTTGAGGAAAGTTCCCTCTATGCCTACTTTCTGCAGGGTTTTTATCATAAATGGGTGTTGAAAGATTTCTCTGCATCTATTGAGATGACCATATGGTTTTTCTCCTTTCTTTGTTAATATGGTATATCATGTTGATTGATTTACATATACTGAAGAATCCTTGCATTCCTGGAATAAACCCCACTTGATCATGATGTATGATTTGTTTAATGTGCTGTTGGATTCTGTTTGCTAGTATTTTGTTGAGGATTTTTGCATCTATGTTCATCAGTGATATTGGCCTGTAGTTTTCTTTCTTTGTGACATCATTGTCTGGTTTTGGTATCAAGGTGATGGTGGCCTCGTAGAATGAGTATGGGAGTGTTCCTCTGTCTGTGATATTTTGGAAGAGTTTGAGAAGGGTACGTGTTAGCTCTTCTCTAAATGTTTGATAGAGTTCTCCTGTGGAGCCATCTGGTGTTGGCTTCTGTTTGTTGGAAGATTTTTAATTACAGTTTCAATTTCAGTGCTTGTGATTGGTCTGTTCATATTTTCTATTTCTTCCTGATTCAGTCTTGGCAGATTGTGCATTTCTAAGAATTTGTCAATTTCTTCCAGGTTGTCCATTTTATTGGCATAGAGTTGCTTGTAGTAATCTCTCATGATCTTTTTTATTTCTGCAGTGTCAGTTTTTACTTCTCCTTTTTCATTTCTAATTCTATTGATTTGAGTCTTCTCCCTTTTTTCCTTGATGAGTCCGGCTAATGGTTTATCAATTTTGTTTATCTTCTCAAAGAACCAGCTTTTAGTTTTATTGATCTTTGCTATCATTTCTTTTATTTATTTTACATTTATTTCTGATCTAATTTTTATGATTTCTTTCCTTCTGCTAACTTTGTTTTTGTTGTTGTTGTTCTTCTTCTTTCTCTAATTTCTTTGGGTGCAAGGTTAGTTTGTTTATTCGAGTTGTTTCCTGTTTCTTCAGGGAGGATTGTATTGCAGTAAACTTCCCTCTTATAACTGCTTTTGCTGCAACCCATAGGTTTTGAGTTGTCGTGTCTCCATTGTCATTTGTTTGTAGGTATTTTTTGATTTCCTCTTTGATTTTTTTCAGTGATCACGTTGTTATTAAGTATTGTATTGCTTAGCCTCCATGTGTTTGTATTTTTTACAGATATTTTCCTGTAATTGATATCTACTCTCATAGCGTTTTGGTCAGAAAAGATACTTGATACAATTTCAATTTTCTTAAATTTACCAAGGCTTGATTTGTGACCCAAGATATGATCTATCCTGGAGAATGTTCCATGAGCATTTGAGAAAAATATTTATTCTGTTGTTTTTGGATGGAATGTCCTATAAATATCAATTAAGTCCATCTTGTTTAATGTAACATTTAAAGCTTGTGTTTCCTTATTTATTTTCTTTTTGGATGATCTGTCCATTGGTGAAAGTGGGGTTTAAAGTCCCCTACTATGAATGTGTTACTGTTGATTTCCCCTTTTATGGCTGTTAATATTTGCCTTATGTATTGAGGTGCTCCTATGTTGGGTACATAAATATTTACAATGTTATATCTTCTTCTTGGATCGATCCCTTGATCATTATGTACTGTCCTTTTTTGTGTCTTGTAATAGTCTACATTTTAAAATCTATTTTGTCTGATATGAGAATTGCTACTCCAGCTTTCTTTTGGTTTCCATTTGCATGGAATATATTTTTCCATCCCCTACTTTCAGTCTGTATGTGTCTCTAGGTCTGAATTGTGTTTCTTGTAGACAGCATATATATGGGTCTTGTTTTTGTATCCATTCAACCAATCTGTGTTTTTTGGTGGGAGCATTTAGTCCATTTACATTTAAGGTAATTATCAATATGTATGTTCCTATTCCCATTTTCTTAATTGTTTTGGGTTTGTTACTGTAGGTCTTTTCCTTCTCTTGTGTTTCTTGCCTAGAGAAGTTCCTTTAGCATTTGTTTTAAAGCTGGTTTGGTGGTGCTGAACTCTCTCAGCGCTGCTTGTTTGTAAATGTTTTAATTTCTCCATCAAATCTGAATGAGATCCTTGCTGGTTATAGTAATCTTGGTTGCAGGTTTTTCTCCTTCATCACTTTAAATATATCCTGCCAGTCCCTTCTGTCTTACAGATTTTCTGCTGAAAGCTCTGCTGTTAGCCTTACAGGGGTTCCCTTGTCTGTTATTTGTTGTTTTTCCCTTGCTGCTTTTAATATGTTTTCTTTGTATTTAATTTTTGACAGTTTTATTAATATGTGTCTTGGCATATTTCTCTTTGGATTTATCCTGTATGGGACTCTCTGTGCTTCCTGGACTTGATTAACTATTTCCTTTCCCATAATAGGGAAGTTTTCAACTATAATCTCTTCAAATATTTTCTCAGTCCCTTTCTTTTTATCTTCTTCTTCTGGAACCCCTGTAATTCGAATGTTGTTGCATTTAATGTTGTCTCAGAGGTCTCAGAGACTGTCCTCAGTTCTTTTGTGTTTATTCAGCTCTGCAGTAGTTATTTCCACTATTTTATCTTCCAGGTCACTTATCTGTTCTTCTGCCTCAGTTATTCTGCTATTGACCCCATCTAGAGTATTTTTAATTTCATTTATTGTGTTGTTCATCATTGCTTCTTTCATCTTTAGTTCTCCTATGTCCTTGTTAAATGTTTCTTGCATTTTCTCTATTCTGTTTCCAAGATTTTGCATCATTTTTACTACTATCATTATTCTGAATTCTTTTTCAGGTAGACTGCCTATTTCCTCTTCATTTGTTAGGTCTGGTGGGTTTTTATCTTGCTCCTTCATCTGCTGTGTGTTTTTCTGTCTTCTCATTTTGCTTATCTTACTGTGTTTGGTGTCTCCCTTTTGTGGGCTGCAGGTTCGTGGTACCCATTGTTTTTGGTGTCTGTCCCCAGTGGCTAAGGTTGGCTCAGTGGGTTGTGTAGGTGTCCTGATGGAGGGGACTAGTGCCTGTGTTTTGGTGGATGAGGCTGGATCTTGTCTTTCTGGTGGGCAGGTCCACATCTGGTGGTGTGTTTTGGGGTGTTTGTGGCCTTTTTATGGTTTTAGGCAGCCTCTCTGCTACTGGGTGGGGTTGTGTTCCTGTCTTGCTAGTTGCTTTTCATAGGGTGTCCAGCACTGTAGCTTGCTGGTCGTTGAGTGAAGCTGGGTGCTGGTGTTGAGATGGAGATCTCTCGGAGATTTTTGCCATTTGATATTATGTGGAGCTGGGAGCTCTCTTGTAGACCAGTGTCCTGAAGTTGGCTCTCTCACATCAGAGGCACAGCACTGACTCCTGGCTCAGCACCAAGAGCTTTTCATCCACATGGCTCAGGTAAAAGGAAGAAAAAGTAGAAAGAAAGAATTAGTAGAAGTAGAAAGAAAGAAAGAAAGAAAGAAAGAAAGAAAGAAAGAAAAAAGAAGTAAAGAAAGAAAGGAGGGCAGGAGGGAGGAAGGAAGGGTGAAGGAGGGAAGGAGGGAAGGAAGGAAAAAAGGAAGGAAAGAAAGAAGATAAAGTAAAATAAAATAAGATAAAATATAATAAAGTTATTAAAATAAAGAATAATTATTAAGAAAAATTAAAACAAAACAACAACAACAACAAACGGACGGATAGAATGCTAGGACAAATGATGGAAGCAAAGCTATACAGACAAAATCTCACACAGAAGCATACACATACACACTCACAAAAAGAGGAAAAGGGGAAAAAATCATAAATCTTGCTCTCAAAGTCCACCTCCTCAATTTGGGATGATTCGTTGTCTATTCATGTATTTCACAGATGCAGGTACATCAAGTAGATTGTGGAGCTTTAATTCGCTGCTTCTGGGAGAGATTTCCCTTTCTCTTCTTTGTTCTCACAGCTCCCAGGGGCTCAGCTTTGGATTTGGCCCCACCTCTGCGTGTAGGTCGCTGGAGGGCGTCTGTTCTTCGCTCAGACCAGACGGGGTTAAAGGAGCAGCTGCTTCCGGGCTCTGGCTCACCCAGGCCGGTGGCCGAGGGGCAAGGAGTGAGGGGCGAGCCTGCGGCGGCAGAGGCCGGCGTGACGTTGCACTAGCCTGAGGCTCGACATGCGTTCTCCCGGGAATATTGTCCCTGGATCCCAGTTCCCTGGCAGTGGCGGGGTGCACAGGCTCCCCGGAAGGGGGGTGTGGAGAGTGACCTGTGCTTGCACACAGGCTTCTTGGTGGTGGCAGCAGCAGCCTTAGCATCTCATGCCCGTCTCTGGGGTCTGTGATTTCAGCCGTGGCTCGCGTCCGTCTCTGGAGCTCCTTTAAGCAGTGCTCTTAATCCCCTCTCCTCGTGCACCAGGAAACAAAGAGGGAAGAAAATGTCTCTTGCCTCTTTGGCAGGTCCAGACTTTTCCCGGACTCCCTCCCGGCTAGCCTTGGTAAACTAAACCCCCTGCAGGCTGTGTTCACACCGCCATCCCCAGTCCTCTGTGCTCCCACCAAAGCCCGAGCCTCAGATCCCAGCCCCACCCGCCCCGGCGGCTGAGCAGACAAGCCTCTCGGGCTGGTGAGTGCCGGTTGGCACCGATCCTCTGTGCGGGAATCTCTCCGCTTTGCCCTCCACACTTCTGTTGCTGTGCTCTCCTCCATGGCTCTGAAGCTTTCCCCCTCCGCCACCTGCAGCCTTGCCCTCGAAGAGGCTTCCTAGTGTGTGGCAACCTTTCCTCCTTCACAGCTCCCTCCCACTGGTGCAGGTCCCGTCCCTATCCTTTTGTCTCTGTTTGTTTGTTTGTTTTATTTTCCCCTACCCAGGTACGTGGGGAGTTTCTTGCCTTTTGGGAGGTCTGAGGTCTTCTGCCAGCATTCAGTAGGTGTTCTGTAGGAGTTGTTCCACGTGTAGATGTATTTCTGGTGTATCTGTGGGGAGGAAGGTGATCTCCATATCTTACTCTTCCGCCATCTTCCCGTCGTCTCCCAGGTTGTCCTTTAACTGCATGATTGAATCTTTTATTATTTTGAAAATAATTTACAAGCTTTTTGAGAAATTATGGCATGGTTAAAATTCTTTATCCATAACACAAGAGTCTGTAAGTTCAAAGTCATCTCTGTGTCTTTGATAGTTAGATGCTATGCTCTGAGGAAAAGCACGTGTAGCTGTGAGTATACTCTCTGGGGTACAAGTGCAGCAGCACAGAACATGTACATTCAAACATTCTGGACCAAAACAATAATAGGATTCCTGATGAGATATTTTTTGTCAATATCTAGACATTGTGAGTAAAATCTATGCACAGCTACATACAAGACATTTGTTCACACCTTTCATATTTTCCATGTCTCCTGAGTGTGAATCTTGCTGCCCAATTTGTGTGAATATTCATGAGCAAGTGGAACCAGTGAACTGTTAGGAATGTCACAGTTGCTTATTATAGCCTATTGGTTGAGATGGTAGTAGAGTGAATATGTGTGTGTGTGTGCACACATGCACGTGCAGGCATGTGTGTGTTGAACTGGGTTATGTTGGAAATATGTTGAAGATTTGAGAGGAACTGGGCTACTTAAGCAATTCTAAACGTTTACTTATTTAAGTAGAGAAATTGAGATTGTGATATCACTTTGCTCATTTTTTTGCGAAACAGCTGGGTATCACAAAATCAATAAAACCTTAAAACTTCCAAAGATTCTGTAATCCAGGTGGTCTTTATTTCATATTTTTTATTATTATTGAACCATCATTATATTGAGTTTAATTTCCATTTTTAGAGACAACTAGAGCTGTACAATTTCTATCACTAGGTAACTTCATATTAAAGAGTTTGAGGAATTATTAGACATTTATATATATGTTTACATATATACTTTCCCCCGAGAAAGGGAATAATTATATAGTCATATCTACATTTATATATTTATGAACTATATGTGAGGGGTGCACACACATGCATACACTGTATATAATTATTCTGGTTAAAGTGAGAGACAGAGAGAGGGAAAGAGAGAGAGAAGAGAGAGTGAAGAGAATGAATTCCAATACATTAATAAATGAAGGAAAAACTTTGATCTTATCGAGGGACTGTTCTATGCCAGCTGTAGGTCTGAAGAGTATCTACAAGATTTATTTTGAAAAAGGCCCCAGTCTATAATTTCAGGGTAAATGGCAGGTTTGAATATGTAGCTGAGGTAACTATACATTTATTTGATTTCCAAAGAATTCATTGTTACCTACAGTATTAAAGCATACAAAACAGAAACTGAGGTGAAACCTGTGACTTTCTTGTACAAGTTTGCATTATGTATATTCATTTGTGTTTGAGCAAAAATCATGCCATGTTATTATGATCTTTGTGTTCTGCTGGAGTTTTGTTATTTGACACAAATAGGGATGGATTATTTTTGAATTATAGTTTGCTATTCTTTCTGTATAGCAGATTCACTGATGGTATAGAAAAAATGTAATGTATCAAAACTATATAATTTATCTCCCAGATCAGAATATGTTAAAATGATAAATCTACTAAGAAATGTAATAGGAATTATGTTTTTTTTTAAAAAAGTTATTATTTTTTAATTGAAATAGAGTTAATTTACCATGTTATATATTAGTTTCAGGTGTGCAACATAGTGATTCAATATTTTTATAGATTATACTCCATTTAAAGTTATTATAAAATATTGGTTGTATTACCTTGTGTTTTTCTCCTCCCTTCCTACCAGACTCTGTGTGGATCTTTCTCTACAGACTTAGCTGTGGAAGAGCTGTCCTGTTAGTCCCCAGGGTGACTTCAGTGAGAGTTGCTCCATGTATTGTTGAGGTTTTGATGTGTTCCTGAGGGGAGGTGAGCTCAGTGTCTGCCTACTCCACCACCTTGGCCTTTCTCCCAGGAATGAGAGCTTTTAATAGAAGTTTTGTATAGTAGCCAAGGTCATTCTACAATTTGTTCTTACTGTGATATGGAGAAGGAACAATTTAACTCAGTAATCACTGGGCACATGGTATTGTGGTAGGTACTGGGGACAAAAAGGAGATAAGATTATCTTGTCCTTTACTGAATTTCTAAATACTGGAATGTTCCAGTGCTCAATCCTGGGATCTTGTCTTGGAAATTGTATCCATCCTATATGGATTTACATTTCTTTACATCTATTATTCCCATATTTTATCACCATCTAAATGTCTCCATAGAATCCCAAACCTGTGTATACAACTGCCTACTTGAAATATGTATTTGGTAATCTAATAGATACTTTACAATTAATATGTTTGAAACAAACTTATGGTTACCAAAGGGGAAAGGGGGGAGGGATAAATTAGGAATTTGGGATTAACGTATACATACTACTATATACAAAATAGCTAACCAAAGAGGACCTACTGTATAGCACAGTGAACTATACTTAATATTTTGTAATTACCTATAAGGGAAAATAATCTGAAAAAAAAATAGGTACCTATATGTATATGTATAAAGGAAGCACTGTGCTGTACACCTGAAACTAACCCAACATTGTAAATCAAACTATGCTTCAAAAAAATTTTTGTTTCCCTACTTATCAAAAAACTTCTTTTTCCTGAGTAAATGATGTCATAATTCGTCCATGAGATGAGCAAAAATCTCGATTTTGTTCTTCATCTTTTCCTTTTTCTCATGCTCCACTCCCATTCTCTCACTATTCCACTCCTATTCTCTCACTATTCCAACTGACTACCTCCAAAACATCCTACATCTGTATCTATATCTTTTCATCTACACTTCACTATGTCTATCTAAGCCACCATGATTCTTTGCTACTTAGTTACAATTCCTTTTTTTTGCTTTATACATCCCTTCCCCAAGTAGTAGCCAGAGTAATTTCTAAAATTTACAAGCCATATCATATTACTCCTCAACTTCACATTGTGTAGGAATAAAAACCAAATTCCTTTCTCTGTTCTGAAAGATTTTACATGACATGGTGACTGCCTACTTCTCCCATCATGTTATAACCCTCTCCTCATTGCTTCTTGTGCTCCAGCCACATGGGCCCTCTCTCTTTTATTTAAGCATGCTAAGTCCATTACTGCCATAGGAAATTTGAACTCACTGTTGTTTTCTCTGAAGTTACCATCTCTCACATTGTGCATGGCTGATTCCTTATTATCATTCAGACTTGACTTTAAATGTCACCACCTCAGGGAAGCAATCTTTTGTCACACAATCTAAAAGAACCACGTCAACTGCACCCTGTAATTCTCTTAAAATCACCCAGTTTTATTTTCACCTTAGTATTCATTGCCATGGATATTTTCTTATCTGTTTACTTGTTTTACTCTGTTTCCATCTATTAAGGTATAAAATTCTTGAGAATGAGGATAAGTCAATTTCATTAAAGCCATCTCTTTCAGTCCTGTCTCATAATTTTATTCTTTAAGTGAACCAAAATTATTGAAAGGTTTTAAGCAAAGGAGTGATATGCTATGATTTGTGTTTCAGAAGGATTATTTTTGTAGAAGTTATTTGAGGGAAGTAGGAATGAAGGGGGAAATAAATAGTTGGGAGGCTTTTGCAATTTTTCATTGGAAAAGGATCTGAAACAGACCAGAGGCAATGGGATAGACATAGAGAAAAATTTGAGGCATACATATTTAGCAATAAAATCAGCAGAACTTAATAACACATTATATGTGAGAAAAAGCTCAAGATAACTGCTAAGTGTACTGTCTTTTATTTTATTTTTTTATTATTACTTTTTAAATTTTATTTTATTTATTTATTTATTTTAGGCTGCTTTGGCTCTTTGTTGCTGCTCATGGGCTCTCTCTAGTTGCAGCAAGCAGGGGCTACTCTTTGTTGCTGTGTGCAGGCTTCTCATTGCAGAGGCTTCTCTTGTCACAAGCTCTAGGCACGCGGGCTTCAGTAGTCGTGGCATGCGGGCTCAGTAGTTGTGGCTCATGGGTTCTAGAGCTCAGGCTCAGTAGCTGCAGCACATGGGCTTATTTGCTCCACGGCATGTGGGATCTACCCAGACCAGGGCTCGAACCCGTGTTCCCTGCATTGGCAAGCGGGTTCTTAACCACTGTGCCACCAGGGAAGCCCCTGTACTGTCTTTTATAACTTGTTGTTGGTGCCAGGGAAAAAAGAAGAAAACATTTGCACAGGAGTATGTTAAGATTCATCTTGATCATGTTGATTTAGGTTGCTGTTATAATATTTGGAGCAAATGAAGATACCTGGCAAATCATACAAAACAGGAAAACAGAATTCCTTATGTTTTAGAAGACATAATATATTTTAAACATAGAATATTTATTTATGAGGATTTGGGTGGTGGGCTGTTTTATGCAGAACCAATGTGTTGATATTATAAATTATGACAATCAGTATCATGAATTGACTAGCTAGTTCAATTTTTGAAATAGTTAGAAAAGCATTACACAAAATTAAAAAGAGCATCATTTTAAATTGTCCTGGTGAGGATTTAATGCTGCATTTTTGTTCCATGAAATAAGGTTCTAACTGTTAGAGCAGCTATAATGAGGTCTTACTGGTATTTTTGTTCTATTTTATTATTGCCTTCAGGCAGGCTATGAGCTTTATGAATTTTTAGCTCACCAGAGCAGATGTTTAGGGAAGGAAGACTTTTTCTTTTCTTATGCATATTCAGTGCATTTTCCATACTTTAAAATTGATTTAAACTAACAAAACTACACAAACTCCTTAGCATGGTCTAAAAAATTACTCTATACTCAAGTTCAATATTATCTTTCGTATCTCACTCTTTTATAACCCTTTCTCTTGCAGGGCTATTTGAAAATTCCCCCATACAGCATATTTTTATAACTCTACATATTTGCTTAGGCTGTTTCCTCTAATTGTAAGATCAAATACTATGTCTGCTGTGAGATCTTCCCTAATCCCAACTACTCCCTTTGTCCCTAAAGGTTTATGTCCTGTGTGGTTTGTAACAAGAAACATGGCCTTAGTTTCAAGATCAGCAGTATCATGGGTAATTTGCAAACAAAACCAAACAAACAAGAATCTCTCATTAAATTCTCTAATATCCTAAGAGACTTTATCTTCTTTCTAAATGTGAAGCATCTTCACTGGAACAAAACAACATAGAATATGGACTGTTTAAAGTTAATACATCACTAGGTCTTATCTGTTTTGTCTGAAATACATGTAACTTTCATTTTCTTGTTTCCATCATTACACCAAAACATTCGTTCAAGTTACCATCATCTATTGCATAGATTTCTGTAATAGTCTTTTAGATGAATTCCCTGATTTATCACTTGCTACCTTCAATCTGTTCTCTGGAACAGGGCTTGGCAAACTGAAGCCTAGTGGTCAATGTCAGCATGTTACCTGTTTTGTATGTTCTGAGAGTAAGATTAACTCCTGCATTTTTTATGGTTGGAGAAAAATTTCAAAGAAAAAATAATACTTTGTGACCCATGAAAATTGTATGAAAATGAAATATTGGTGTCCACATTTAAATCTGCCTATTGTTTGCATCCTACATCTTATCTTTAACCAATAGGAATAACATTATTGTCATAACAAGTATCCTTTTGGTGAAATTAAAAAAAAAAAAACAACTCTTGTTTAGGTGATGATGGACAGGTGGTTGAGATCACACAGTTTGCTTTCTGTGAATTTTTAAGAGAAGCCACAGAGCAGGTGGTGGGGCTGAAGATGAATCTGGCCTCTGTACCCTGACACTGAATTAATTCTCTGAGACAGAGTTTTGGGTGAAGTAGAAAAGAATAGCCTCATTGCTTTGCGAGGCAAAGGGGGCCTCAATGGGCTACTGCCCTCAAAACTGTGTGTCCCAACCTGGAGCGGGTAGTTGAGGAGTTTTATAGTTTATATGGTTCAAAGAACATGTGATTAGCTTGTGGACATTCTTCTGATTGGTTGGTGGTGAGGTAAGTGGGGTCAACATCATCAATCTTCTGGTTCCAACAGGTCTGGGGTCCATGTGCTTGTGGGCAGCATACCGATAACTTCTCCCGCTGGTGGGGGTTTCAGTGTCTGCTAAACAGCTCAAAGATATTGCTATGTGTATCCCTTGAGGGGGAACCAGGACCCTGCCCCAAGTCTACACTATTGTTTCTTTTGACTGTTCCTGCCTTGTATCCACATCTTCTCCTTTCCTTAATTTGCAACTGTTTGAACCTGCACCTTGGAACCCAGGGGAGGTCATGGAGGCTGAATGAAGCCTATTTCCTGTAATTAAGAAATAGGGTAGGGAGGGTGGGAGGGAGGGAGACGCAAGAGGGAAGAGATATGGGAATATATGTATATGTATAACTGATTCACTTTGTTATAAAGCAGAAACTAACACACCATTGTAAAGCAATTGTACCCCAATAAAGATGTTAAAAAAAGAAAGAAAGAAATAGGGGACACAGAAAGGCTTTTGTGCCCAGGAGCCCCACAGGGTCCTGCTCAGTATCAGGGCTAGGTGTGGAGGTAAAGGTGGTGGCATTGTCAGATATCAAGTAAACTAGGACGCAACCCCTTTGTAGTGGAGCAAGAGTTAAGAGAATATGACAGCTGACATTGTCCCTGTCAGCAGCAATGTATTAG
This sequence comes from Stenella coeruleoalba, assembly GCF_951394435.1. Taxonomy (NCBI): domain Eukaryota; kingdom Metazoa; phylum Chordata; class Mammalia; order Artiodactyla; family Delphinidae; genus Stenella; species Stenella coeruleoalba. Next base: position 72,051,572 of record NC_137154.1, read on the forward strand.
TTATTCTGCTCTAGGCTTTAATGTGAGATAAAGTGCCAGGAACATAGTAGGCAGTCACAAGTAGTGTCTTCTTTTGTTATGACTGTAAATATAAAAGTACCTAAAACTGGCATTGACTTTTTCCCCCTGAAATTGGGAGTGGACTGGGAGAGATAGATTCAACTATAAACAAATAAAAATTGTTTCTTTCTTCATTTAAGTAAACTGATTGCATTCTCTTTCCAAGAAGTCAGGCTTTTTGGAAAGGCTGTATGATTTAATGCATTTGATTTTGAACTAAGTTTCAAAAAATTAATTTTTATTTCCAACTCCACCTCTCATCAGCTGCTTTGGCCCCTGCTGACAAGCATTTGTTAAATAAGCCATTTTTCTTCAGAAAATAAACATGACTTGGTTTCAACCTATTAGTGAAAAATGTTTGTTTCCATTGCAATCTTGGGGGGTTTTATCTGAGATTGCATTCTTACTACAAATATGTTCAATCATGCTAGCTTATTTTGATAGAGACTTTTTCAAAGGAACTCTGTTTAGGAATAACTCAAATAAACATTTTCTCTTAGACAAGATCTCACCTGGCTATTTTGACCATACATCTGAAAAATATTCTTGCACAAGTCACACACACACACACACAATCAATCAAACACACATTTATGTGTGTATCTTTAATTCAATGCCTTTTCTCTGACATGTAGCATCATCATCATAATTAGTCAGCATTTATTGATTACCTGTGCTTCTCAGGGCATGAATTTGAAATATGGAGAATAAGTGCATAGTTTCAGAAAATGACTTTTTCCCCATAGTACCACTTAGGTTGTTTTGAGTAAGATATTGCTCTTACTTTTTCTCCCTTAAAAATTGCAATAAAATGTTAGCTTCTTCATGCTTATGTGAAATTATAATGAACATTAATAAAAATCCATATTAAATGGGAAATAGACAAAGAGTCCTAGAAAGAGTAGTTATTTTTTTCATGGACTATTATAGGCCTAATTTCCATGATATAGCTTTAAATAAAATTTGTAAAAAAAAGAACATATTAAGATATTATTATTGTCATTTAGGGCCACTATGAATTACTCTGGTGACTGAAATGCACAAAGGTACATTGATCACCTTGTTCCTTCCATTTACATATGATAATGAGAAAGATAAAATCTGATAGAACATTATCTGTGGTAGGGCATAAAGGTTGGAGAAATGATCCTATTGTTATACCATTTTCTGAGGAGGATAGAGCTGTAAGAGGGCATATTACATATTAGTCATTATTTTCTTAATGAAATATGGAATATTTCACATATAGATGATTTTATTGTCAGTATATGATATTTAGCTGTTTTACAAATGTTATTAGGCTTACTTGGTGACATACACCTTTATAGAAAATCTGTCACATTTTAACAGAAAAAAAGTGATTATCTACAAAAAAATAGACTTACAAATCAAGGCAATGAGATATCATCTCATACCTGTCAGAACGACTATCATCAAAAAGTCTATAAATCACAAATATTGGCAAGGATGTGGAGAAAAGAGATCCCTTGTACACTGTTGGTGTGAATGTAAATTGGTACAGCCAATATAGAAAACAAAATGGAGGTTCCTCAAAAAACTGAAAAGAGAACTACCATACGATCCAGCAGTTCCACTCATGTGTATATATCTGGAAAAAATGAAAACACTAAATCAAAAAGACACATGCACCCCAGTGTATATACAGTGCTATTTACAATAGCCAAGGTATGGAAGCAAACCAAGTGCTCATCAACAGATGAATGGATAAAGAACATGTGAGATGTATATATATATATATATATATATACACACACACACACACACACACACACACACACACATATATATATACACATACACACACACACAACTGAATACTACTCAGTCATAAAAAAAGAACAAATTGCCATTTGCAGCAATGTGGATGTACCTAGAGGGTATTATACTTTGTGAAGTAAGTCAGACAGAGAAAGATAAATACTGTGTGATATCACATTTTTGTTGACTCTAAAATTTATATATATATATATATATATATATATATATAGCAAAACAGAAACAGACTTACAGATATAGAGAAAAAACTAGTGGTTACCAGTGGGGAGGGTGCCAGGTGCTGTGACATGGACTAAGCTGAGGCCTGAGCATTTGCTGGAATAAGACTGGGATGCATGCTGAAGTGGTCTGTGGGAAATCAGTCAACCAGTGGAGCAGACCTCTCTCCACACTGCCTGCAGCCAAGCCCTTGTGTGGAAAGGCTTCCCACTGCCCTCCTAGTAGTCCCAGTGGTCCTCCAACCAGCCAATGGGGCAAGGATGTGAAGCAGCTGAAACTCACATTCTTGAATGAGAGTGTAAATTGCTACCATCACTTTGGAAAATTGTTTAGCATTATCTACCAAAATTAAACAAGTGCATATCCTGTGACCATATAATTTAACAACTGAGTTAAAATGGATACAGACCAGAAGGCAGACAGCAGAAGCAAGAAGAACTACAATCCTGCAGCCTGTGGAATGAAAATCACATTCACAAAAAGATAGACAAGATGAAAAGTCAGAGGGCTATGTACCAGATGAAGGAACAAAATAAAACTCAAGAAAAATAACTAAATGAAATGGAGATAGGCAACCTTCCAGAAAAAGAATTCAGAATAATGATAGTGAAGATGATACAGGACCTCAGGAAAAGAATGGAGGCAAAGATCGAGAAGATGCAAGAAATGTTTAACAAAGATCTAGAAGAATTAAAGAACAAACAAACAGAGATGAACAATACAATAACTGAAATGAAAAATACACTACAAGGAATCAATAGAAGAATAACTGAGGCAGAAGAACAGATAAATCACCTGGAAGACAGAATGGTGGAATTCACTGCTGTGGAACAGAATAAAGAAAAAAGAAAGAAAAGAAATGAAGACAGCCTAAGAGCCCTCTGGGACAACATTAAACGCAACAACACTCACATTATAGGGGTCCCAGAAGGAGAAGAGAGAGAGAAAGGCCCCAAGAAAATATTTGAAGAGAGTATAGTCGTAAACTTTGCTATCATGGGAAAGGAAATAGCCACCCAGGTACAGGAAGTGCAGGGAGTCCCATACAGGATAAACCCAAGGAGAAAAACTCTGAGACACATAGTAATCAATTGGCAAAAATTAAAGACAAATAAAAATTTTTGAAAGCAGCAAGGGAAAAATGACAAATAACGTACAAGGGAACTCCCATAAGGTCAACAGCTGATTTCTCAGCCGAAACTCTATAAACCAGAAGGGAGTGACATGATATACTTAAAGTGATGAAAGGGAAGAACCTACAACCAAAATTACTCTACCCGGCACGGATCTCATTCAGATTCAATGGAGAAATCAAAAGCTTTAGAGACAAGTAAAAGCAAAGAGAATTCAGCACTACCAAAACAGCTCTACAACAAATGCTAAAGGAACTTCTCGAAGTGGCAAACACAAGATAAGAAAAGGACCTACAAAAACAGACCAAAACGATTAAGAAAATAGTAATAGGACATACATATCAATAATTACCTTAAACGTAATGGATTAAATGCTCCAACCAAACAATGCAGGCTTGCTGAATGGATACAAAAACAAGACCCATATATATGCTATATAAAAGAGACCCATTTCAGACATAAGGACACATACAGACTAAAGGGAGGGGATGGAAACAGATATTCCAGGCAAATGGAAGTCTAAAGAAAGTGGTAGTAGCAATACTCATAGCAGATAAAATAGACGTTAAAATAAAGAATGTTACAAAAGACAAGGAAGGACACTACATAATGATCAAGGGATCAATCCAAGAAGAAGATATAACAATTATAAATATATATGCACGCAACATAGTAGCACCTCAATAGATAAGGCAACTGCTAACAGCTCTAAAAGAGGAAATTGACAGCAACAGAGTAAGAGTGGGGGACTTTAACACCTCACTTACACCAATGGACAGATCACCCAAAATTAAAATAAATAAGGAAAGTGAAGCTTTAAATGACATAATAGTCCACATAGATTTAATTGATATTTATAGGACATTCCATCCAAAAACAGCAGATTACACTTTCTTCTCAAGTGTGCACGGAAGATTCTTCAGGATAGATCACATCTTGGGTCACAAATCAAGCCTCAGTAAATTTAAGAAAATTGAAATCATATCAAGTATCTTTTCTGACCACAACGCTATGAGATCAGAAATGAATTACATGTAAAAAAACGTAAAAAACACAAACACATTGTGGCTAAACAATACATTACTAAATAACCAAAAGAACACTGAATAAATCAAAGAGGAAATCAAAAAATACCTAGAGACAAAAGACAATGAAAACATGATGATCCAAAACCTTTGGGATGCAGCGAAAACAGTTCTAAGAGGGAAGTTTATAGCTATAGAAGCCTAACTCAAGAAATGAGAAAAATCTGAAATAAACAATCTAACCTTACACCTAAAGGAAGTAGAGAAGGAAGAACAAACAAAACCCAAAGTTAGCAGAAGGAAAGAAATCATAAAATCAGAGCAGAAATAAGTGAAATAGAAACAAAGAAAACAATAGCAAAGATCAATAAAACTAAAAGCTGGTTCTTTGAGAAGATAAACAAAATTGATAAACCATTAGCCAGACTCATCAAGAAAGAGAGGGAGAGGATTCAAATCAATAAGATCAGAAATGAAAAAGGAGAAGTTACCATAGACACCACAGTAATACAAAGCATCCTAAGAGACTACTACAAGCAACTCTATGCCAATAAAATGGACAAACTAGAAGAAATGGACAAATTCTTAGAAAGGTATAACCTTCCAAGACTGAAGCAGGAATAAGTAGAAAATATGAACACACCAACCACAAGTAATGAAATTGAAACTGTGATTAAAAATCTTCCAACAAACAAAAGTCCAGGACCAGATGGCTTCACAGGTGAATTCTATCAAACATTTAGAGAAGAGCTAACACCCATCCTTCTCAAACTCTTCCAAAAATTTGCAGAGGAAGGAACACTCCCAGACTCTTTCCATGAGGGCACCATCACCCTGATACCAAAACCAGACAAAGATACTACAGAAAAAGAAAATTACAGACCAATATCACTGATGAATGTAGATGCAATAATCCTCAAAAAAAATACTAGCAAACAGAATGCAACAACACATTAAAAGGATCATAGCCCATGATCAAGTGGGGTTTATCACAGGGATGCCAGGATTGTTCAATATATGGAAATCAATCAACGTGATACACCATATTAACAAAATGAACAAGAAAAAACATATGATCATCTCAATAGATGCAGAAAAAGATTTTGACAAATTTCAACATGATAAAAAGTCTCCAGAAAGTGGGATAGAGGGAACCTACCTCAACATAATAAAGGCCATATATGACAAACCCACAGCAAACATCATTTTCAATGGAGAAAAATTGAAAGCATTTCCTCTAACATCAGGGACAAGACAAGGATGTCCACTCTCACCACTATTATTCAAAATAGTTTTGGAAATCCTAGCCACGAAAATAGAGAAGAAAAATAAATAAGAGGAATACAAATTGGGAAAGAAGAAGTAAAACTGTCACTGTTTGCAGATGACATGATACTATACATAGAGAATCCTAAAGATGCCACCAGAAAACTACTAGGGCCAATCAACGAATTTCATAAAGTTGCAGGATACAGAATTAATGCACAGAAATCTCTTGTATTCCTATACACTAATGATGAAAAATCTGAAAGAGAAATTAAGGAGACACACCCATTTACCACTGCAACAAAAAGAATAAATTACCTAGGAATAAACCTACATAGGGAGACAAAAGACCTGTATGCAGAAAACTGTAAGACACTGATGAAAGAAATTAAAGATGATACCAACAGATGGAGAGATATACCATGTTCTTGGATTGGAAAAATCAATATTGTGAAAATGACTATACTACCCAAAGGAACCTACAGATTCAATGCAATACCTATCAAATTACCAATGGCATTTTTTACAGAACTAGAACCAAAAGTCTTAAAATTTGTATGGAGACAAAAGAGACCCCAAAGAGCCAAAGCAGTCTTGATGGAATCAAATGGGATGGGAGGAATCAGATTCCCTGACTTCAGACTATACAACAAAGCTACAGTAATGAAGACAATATGGTACTGGCACAAAAACAGAAATATAGATCAATGGAACAAGATAGAAAGCCCAGAGATAAACCCACGTACCTATGTCAAATAATCTATGACAAAGGAGGCAAGAATATACAATGGAGAAAAGACAGTCTCTTCAATAAGTGGTTCTGGGAAAACTGGATAGATACATGTAAAAGAATGAATTTAGAACACTCCTTAACACCATGCACAAAAATAAACTCCAAATGGATTAGAGACCTAAATGCAAGACAGGGCACTATTAAACTCTTAGTGGAAAACATAGGAAGAATACTCTTTGACATAATTCACAGCAAGATATTTTTTGATCCACCTCCTAGAGTAATGGAAATAAAAACAAAAATAAACAAATGGAACCTAATGAAACTTCAAAGCTTTTGCACAGCAAAGGAAACCATAAACAAGATGAAAAGACAACCCTCAGGATGGGAGAAAATATTTGCAAATGAAGCAACTGACAAAGGATTACTCTCCAAAATTTACAAGCAGCTCATGCAACTCAATAACAGAAAAAAACAAACAACCCAATCCAAAAATGGGCAGAAAACCTAAATAGACATTTCTCCAAAATAGACATACAGATGGTCAAGAAACACATGAAAAGCTGCTCAATATCACTTATTATTAGAGAAATGCAATTAAAAGTACAATGAGGTATCACCTCACACCAGTTAGAATGGACATCATCAGAAAATCTACAAACCACAAATGCTGCAGAGAGTGTAGAGTAAAGGGAACCCTCTTGCGCTTTTGGTGGTAATGTAAATCCATACAGCCAGTATGGAGAACAGTATGGAAGTTCTTTAGAAAACTAAAAATAGAATTACCATATGACCCAGCAATCCCACTACTGAGCATATACCCAGAGAAAACCATTATTCAAAAAGACACATGCACTCCAATGGTCATTGCAGCACTATTTACAATAGCCAGGTCATGGAAGCAACCTAAATGTCCATGGAAAGATGAATGGATAAAGAAGATGTGGCATATATATATATATATATATATATATGTGTATATATATATATATATATATATATATATATATATATATATAATGGAATATTACTCAGGCATAAAAAGGAATGAAATTGAGTCATTTGTTGAGACGTTGATGGATCTAGAGACTGTCATACAGAGTGAAGTAAGTCAGAAAGAGAAGAATAAATATCGTATATTAATGCATGTATGTGGAACCTAGAAAAATGGTACAGATGAACCGGATTGCACGGCAGAAGTTGAGACACAGATGTAGGGAACAAACCAATGGACACCAAGGGGGGAAAGTGGTGGGGGGGTGGTGGTGGTGGTGTGATGAATTGGTGACTGGGATTGACATGTATACACTGATGTGTATAAAATTGATGACTAATAAGAACCTGCTGTATAAAAAAATAAAATAAAATTCAAATTAAAAAAAATTTCCTCTAAGCACTTTCCTAGGTATATGTTAGGAATTATGATATGTGCATGTTCCTGATCTACAGATATATATTTCCAATTTTCTTTATTTGTTCTGCAACCAGTTAAATATTTAGTATTGTGCTTTTTAATATCTAAATATTTGAAGTTTTCTGGATATCTTTGTTTTAAAATAAACTTATTTATTTATTTATTTTTGTCTGTGTTGGGTCTTCATTGCTGCATGTGGCCTTTTGATAGTTGCGGCAGGCTGGGGCTACCCTTCGTTGCAGTGTGCAGGCTTCTCATTGTGGTGCCTTCTGTAGTTGTGGAGCATGGGCTCTAGGCATGCATACTTCAGTAGGTGCAGCACGCGCGTTCAGTAGTTGTCGCTTGTGGGCTGTAGAGCCCAGGCTCAGTAGTTGTGGTGCATGGGCTTAGTTGCTCCACAGCATGTGGGATCTTCCTGGACTAGGGCTCAAACCCGTTTTCCCTGCATTAGCAGGTGGATTCTTAACCACTGCACAACCAGGGAAGCCCATGGATATCTTATTATTATTTCTAATTGAATTCTTTAAGGTCAGAACATAATTTCTATATATTTTTAATACTTTAAAATTTATTGGTACTTGTTTTATGAGTCAGAATATAGTCTTTGGGAATGTGTCATGTTTGCTCAAGAAAAATGCATATTCTGGAGTTGTTTTAGTGTTCTATAAATGCCAATTGCATCAGTTTGGTTGGTAATGTATGAATCTTCTACATAATCTTGATTGTTCTTTCTATTTGCTATGAATTACTGATGAAGAAGAGCTACAGTCAGAAACCCTGTGGGTCTGGAAATTTATCTCATTAACTCATATTTGTTTCATGTATTTTGAAGCTGTTGTTTTTGTAGATGGAATTAAGATTATGTTTTCATGATGAATTGACTCTTTTATCATTGTGTGTTCCCTTTATGTTTTAATCACTGAAAATCTCCTTGCCTGAAGTTTATCTTTTTTTGATGTTAATATATGCTCATGAGCTTTTTAAAGGTGGTGTAGCATATCAGTTTTTCTTCGTTTTACTTTCTACATCTCTATATTTAAAGTTCAGTATTTTAGATAGCACATACTTTGGTCTTTTTCTGTAATTTTTATTGGAGTAGAGTGGATTTAAAATGTTGTATTCGTTTCTGCCATATGGCAAAGTGAATTAGTTATACATATACATATATGAAATCTTTTTTAACTTCTTTTACCATATAGGTCATTACAGAGTATTGAGTAGAGATACTTTTGCTATACAGTAGGTCCTTATTGGTTACCTGTTTTATCTATAGTAGTGTGTATATGTCAATTGCAATCTCCCAATTTAACCCTTCTCCCCCCAACCCCCCCCAGTACCCATAAGTTTGTTTTTTACATCTGTGACTCTACTTCTGTTTTGTAAATAGGTTCATATGTACCATTTTTTAGATTCCACATATAAGTGATATCATATGATATTTGTCTTTCTCTGTCTGACTTACTTCACTCAGTATGACAACTTCTAGGTGCATCCATGTTGCTGCAAATGGCATTATTTTGTTCTTTTTTATTGCTAAGTAATATTCCATTGTACACATGTAACACATCTTCTTTATCCATTCCTCTGTCAATAGACATTTAGGTTGCTTACATGTCCTGGCTATTGTAAATAGTGCTGCAACTAATATTGGGCTGCAAGTACCTTTATGAATTATGGTTTACTCTGGATATATGCCCAGGAGTGGGGTTGCTGGATTATATGGTAGCTCTATTTTTAGTTTTTAAAGGAACCTCCATACTGCTGTTCTCCATAGTGGCTGTACCAATTTACATCCCCACCAACAGTGTAGGAGGGTTCCCTTTTCTCCACACCCTCTCCAGCATTTATTGTTTGTAGATTTTTTGATGATGGCCATTGTGACTGGTGTGAGGTGATAATTTGTTGTAGTGTTTTTTTTTAAACCACATCCTTTGGCCACAAGATTTTTTTTTAACCATCTTTATTGGAGTATAATTGCTCTACAATGGTGTTTTAGTTTATGTTTTAAAACAAAGTGAATAAGCCATACATATACATAACCCCATATCTTCTCCCTCTTGCTTCTCCCTCCCACCCTCCCTATCCCACCCCTCTAGGTAGACACAAAGCACCGAGCTGATCTCCCTGTGCTATGTGGCTGCTTCCCACTAGCTATCTATTTCACATTTGGTAGTATATATAAATCCATGCCACTTTCTCACTTCGTCTCAGCTTACCCTTCCCCCTCCCCATGTCCTCAAGTACATTTTCTACATCTGCGTCTTTATTCCTGTCCTCCCCTAAGCTCTTCATAACCATTTTTTTTTAGATTCCATATATATGTGTTAGCATACGGTATTTGTTTTTCTCTTTATGACTTACTTCACTCTGTATGACAGACTCTAGTTCCATCCACCTCACTACAGATAACTCAGTTTCATTCCTTTTTATGGCAGAGCAATATTCCATTGTATATATGTGTCACATCTTTATCTATTCATCTGTCTATGGACATTTCAGTTGCTTCCATGTCCTGGTTATTGTAAATAGAGCTGCAATGGTTGCTGGTTTTGATATCATATTTGTGTATAGATGGTTTCCTGCTTTTACTGTATGTTTGCCTTTACCAGTGAGCTTTCCTATTTGTGATTTTCTTATTTTTAGTTTGACCTCTTTGTTTTACCCTGGCTAGAGAAGTTCCATTAGCATTTGTGGTAAAGCTCATCTAGTGGTGCTGAATTCTCTTAGCTTTTGCTTGTCTGTTAAGCTTTAGATTTCTCCATTGAATCTGAATGACAGCCTTGCTGGGTGGAATATTCTTGGTTGTACATTTTCCCCTTTCATCACTTTAAATATATCATGCCACTCCCTTGTGACCTGCAGAGTTTCTGCTGCAAAATCAGCTGATAATCTTATAATCTTGTATGTTATTGATTGCTTTTCCCTTGTTGCTTTTATTATTTTCTTTTTATTTAATTTTCATCAATTTGCTTAATATGTGTCTTGGTTTGTTTCTCCTTGGGTTTATCTTGTATGGGGCTCTCTGTGCTTCCTGAACTTGTTTGACTGTTTCTTTTCCCATGTTAGGGAAGTTTTCTGCTATAATCTCTTCCAATATTTTCTCAGACCCTTTCTCTTTTTCTATGTCTTCTTGGACCCTTATAATGTGAATGTTGGTGTGTTTAATGTTGTCCCAGAGGTCTCTGAGACTGTCCTCACTTCTTTTCATTCTTTCTTCTTTATTCTGTTTTTTGGCAGTGGTTTCCACCACTCTGTCTTCCAGCTCACTTATTTGTTCTTCTACTTTAGTTATTCTGCTCTTGATTCCTTCTAGTGTATTTTTCATTTCAGTTATTGTTTTGTTCATCTATGTTTGCTAAATCTTCTAGCTCCTTGTTAATCATTTCTTGTGTCTTCTTGATCTGTGCCTCCATTCTATTTCTGAGATTTTGGACCATCTTTACTATCATTACTCTGAATTTTTTTACAGGTAGATTGCCTACCTCCTTGTCATTTAGCTGTTCCCATAGGTTTTTATCTTGTTCTTAGTCAGCAACATATTTCTCTGTTGTCTCATTTTGTCTAACTTTCTGTGTTTGTTGTCTCCTTTCTGCAGGCTGCATGATTATAGTTGCTCTTACTTCTGGTGTCTGCCCCCTGGTAGGTGAGGTTGGCTCTGGGGTTTGTATAAATTTCCTATTGGGAGGGACTAGTGCCTGCCCTCTGGTGGACAGGGCTGTGTCAGAGGATGTGTTTTGAGGTGGCTGTGAGCTCAGTACAACTTTAGGCAGCCTGTCTTCTGATGGGTGGAGTTGTGTTTCTGTCCTGTTTGTTGTTTGGGCAGAGTATTTCCAGCACTGGAGCCTACAAGTTGTTGGGTGATGCTGTGTCTTAGTGCCAAAATGGGGACCTCTGGGAGAGCTCATTTTAATCAATATTCCATGGGGCCTCTGCTATCAGTGTCCTTGCCCTGACAGTGAGCTACAGTTGACCTTCCAAGACCCCTAGGTAGGTGTACCCAGGTTTCTATGCAGGTACTGCTCTGTGCTGGGCCCCAGTGAACATGAGACCTTGTGTGCACCCTCCAAGCATGGAGTCTGTTTCCCCCAGCCCTGTGGAGCTCCTGCACTCAAGCCCCACTGGTCTTCAAGGCTAAATGCTCTGGGGGATTCTTCCTTCTGATGCCAAACCCTCAGACTGTCTCGGAGGGCTATTTTTACACGAGAACGTCCCTGTGTATCCTGCATGGGGTTAACATTTTTCGTTGCAACGGCAGTTTTTAGTGTAAATGTCTGCCACCTCTTTCCTCAGTGTATGCTGGCCATTATCTCCTTGATAGGGAGTGTGACTGGTGTTGTGGTGACCAGAGCCTGCATTATATATTGAGCAGGGCCTCCCCTTTGCTCTATGGGTGTCACTGCCCTGTCAGGGGTGGGATCTGCTCTCTACCTATCAGAGTAGAGACCCCCAGATCTGTTTCTTAGCTATGTTTCTGATCTGCAGTGCAAGGTAGGTGGGATTGGAGCACTCCCACTGGGAGGGAAAGCACTGAGTATTCCTCCTCTGCAGCTGTTGACCCATGGATGTGCTCTGTTGTGTCACCTTTCACCTATTGTGTGAGCTCTCTGATTACACTGTTGTTGCCACTGCTCTTGGCCCCAACTTAGCCATGGGTATGCCAGCAATTGGCCCTGCTGTCTCTCAGGCATATTTTCACCTGGCCACCAGCATAGATCCACTGAAGTCAGGTCCTGGGATTGTAGTAATAATGGATCTGGACCCACTGTTATGAGGGCAGCTCGGACTCTGGCCTACCCCTGCATGTAGGTGCCTACAGAGTCTATAGCTGTTAAAGCTACACCCGTCTTGGCTGCAGGAGCAGTCATTGTCCTTTCAGATGTTCAGCAGGCACTGAGTTTACAAAGCCAGTCATGGGTGTGTCAGTCACAGTTTGCACAGCTGCGAGGAGAAATTTCAGCTTTTCTTCCTTCGTTGCATGGCCCCTGGGGCTCAGCTGTGGTTTCAGGCCCACCTCTGGTCATGGGTCACCCACAGGGCTCTGTTCCTGAGGCTGCCCTGGAGCACACATGTCTGCCCCTGCGAGGAGGGGGCATGGAGGAGGCTGTGCTAGGGGCACGAGAGAGCTAGCCCCAGTGGGGACAGAGCACAGAGAAAGAGGCAGCTGCCACCAGGGTTATGAGAGCATTTGCCATGGCGGGGATGGATCATGGAGGAAGTGACAGCAACTGCTGGGGTCATGAGAGCCTCCAATGAGGGGGAATGGGATGCAGAATAAGAGGTGGCTGCTGTTAGTGTCACAGGAGTGTCCAGCTCAGCTGTGATGAGTTGTAGAGGACAAAGCAGCAGTGCCAGTGTTGCAAGAGCGTCCACCCTGATGGGAACACTTCCTAGTGCCCAGGGAGGCAGCAGCTAGTATGTGGGGAAAGATGCAATGATGGCCCTGCCCTTTGTGCATCACTCAGCAATGGTGCTTCACTTCTGTGGTGGTCCGGGTTTCCTCCACAAGCATTCCCAGTTGTGGGTTTTCTCACTCCCATCCCTTCAGGCTATCTCTTCGCAGCTGGCAGCAGTACTCTCTCCTGGTCTGCTCTCCAAACCCCACATTCCAGCACCCAGCCCCTGTCTGCATTAGCAGACACACCTCTCAGGATCAGGTAAGCAGGGCTGTGGTAAGGACCATCTGTGTAGGTCTCACTCTGTTCTGCCTGTCCCAGACCAGTTCCTGTGCTCTCTTCTGATAGCCCCTGAAGCTCCCCTTCTGTCCTAACTGATCTCCCCACCAGTGAGGGGGCTTCCCTGGATGTGGGAACCTCCCTTCTTCTTCAGTTCCCCTCCAGGGTCACAGGTCCTGTCCCGCTTCCTTTCTTCCTTTTTCCTCTTCTTTCTCTCATTCTACCTGGTTATGTGGGGATCTTTCTTTTCTTTTTATGTGTCCAAGGACCTCTGCTAGTGTTCAGCAGGTGCTCTGTGGGAATTGTTCCATTTGTAGATGTATTCTTTTTTAATTAATTAATTAATTAATTTTTGACTACATTGGGTCTTCATTGTTGTGCGTGGGCTTTCTCTAGTCGTGGTGAGCAGGGGCTACTCTTCCTTGTGGTGTGTGGGCTTCTCATTGTGGTGGCTTCTCTTTTTGTGGAGCACGGGCTCTAGGTGTGAGGGCTTCAGTAGTTGTGGTATGTGAGCTCTAGAGTGCAGACTCAGTAGTTGTGGTGCACAGGCTTAGTTGCTCCACAGCATGTGGGATCTTCCGGGACCAGGGATTGAATCCATGTCCCCTGCATTGGCAGGCAGATTCTTAACCACTGCACCACTAAGGAAGTCCCTGTAGATGCATTCTTGATGCATTTTTGGGGAGAGATGAACTCCACATCTTCCTACTCCTCCACCATCTTGATTCCTCTTTTTGGCCTTGATTGTTTTATTCAGTTTTAGAAACTAGAACTGAGAAATTTTGCAGTACTTATTTACAGATCTATTAAACATATGGTAATAAATGGATTAAATTTTAACATATTTTTATGAAAATAACTATTTATTGAAAATGTCATTGAGAAGAGTGGTATTTCTCGAAACTTCTTTAATATATGGCTTAGTAGAAACAACTGGATTATCATGTCTGTTTTTGCATTCAATTTGTTGTTTTGGTTATAGTGTGTAAAGAAAATCTAGCCTCACACAGATATGTAGTTTGAAAAGTGATGAGAATTCTAATAGCATTTTCAGATAATTGTGGATATTTCTCTTTGACAAATGTTTGCTTCTTAGAAGTTAGTTGTAATGTGGAATCTGAAACCATATCCATGATCTTTTGTGGTTTTTGATACATTAAAATCCACTGATGTATCTTGCAGTATGAATGACTATTTTCTCCATTGTAATATCATGCATTGATAATTGGGAAAATATTGGTTCATGAGTTATGAAGATCTTCTAAATGTTGATACAATTTATTATAAAATATCAAAAGCTCATTGTCACCAATATTATTAGAAAAGTCATTAAGTCATTACATATTTGGAAATTGTCATGGTCATGAAGGCAGACACAAGTTTTCCAAAATTATAATTTTTACTTGAAAGCTGAAATTTTCTCATTAGCCATCTATATTTTTTGTTGTTTTCTTGAAGAGACAGGCTAATCTTAGTAAGTTTTGAGAAAATGTCTGCAAAGTATCCAAATCTAAATGACCATGTTTTTGGTTAATTATTCTTTCAAGTGAAACTGATGTTCCATGAAAAAAAATTAGGTCAATTTGCAATGCAAACTGTTTGGATGAATGCTTTTTCCTAGAACAACTCTTGTTTTTCTGGTATGCAACAAAAGCACTTTATGTACATACAAAACTATTAATAAAATGCAGCATCAAAATTTAATAAAATTTATAATGCTTCATCAATGACATACATAGAACTAAAAAATACATATACAATAATAGCAGTAATAATAATAGTAATAATAATAATAATAATTTTATACTATGACTGTGTGGCAGTGAAGAATAAAATGAATGCTATTAGTAGACTTTGGTGTTGTGGTTGATGTTAAGTTGTGAGAAGTTTTACCCATCTTTTATTCTCCCCCATCAGTGCAAATGTCAACACAGAGAAAAAGGCAATAATGTCTTAGTATTTTCATGAAAATAATTTTGACTTTGCAGACTCCCTGTGAGAGTCTTGTGATCCATAATAGTCTGTGAACCACACTTTGAAAACAATGATCTTTAGTCCTAAGGTAAGGCCTTTCTCCAGGCAGCTCAATGCCTGGGGTACTCAGAGAGCTCTTTTCACTTTGGTTAGAATTCTAACACATCCACATGCTGTGGGGCTTCTGGAATTTCTATTCAGCTGCCACTTTTACAGTAGTATCTCTCTACTAGGCCTTACAGAGTCTTGTTACATTTATGTACAGTTCAGTTTTGCTCTGGATCAAGTGGTGAAGCCTCACACGAAATTCTCCCACTCCTCCAAGCTCGATCCTCTTTAGAGCCCTGTGACACAAATTACAATAATTTCAACAGTCAAACACTTATCTTGCTTGGCCTCTTCATCTTAGTGAAGCTGCAGTGCTTTGCAGAGCAGTCCTACAAGTGGCAACAAGCAAAAGGATCCCAGTGATGGTGTTCATGGCTGTGGCAGGGACACACACATACATTTTCCTTCTTTCAAATATCAGTCTTGAGCTGCCTACTGTCCAATGTCTGAAAACTGTTGCCTTATATATTTTGTCCTGTTTTAGAGCTGTTTGGAGCATGAGGTAAGTGCAGTACCCATTACTCTCTTATGGTGGAATTGGAAGTTTAGAAGATAGTTTTGAACAACTCATTAACATGTTAAGGAAATTATGTAACATGTTTGCTGAACATATGTACAGGAAAAGACACACAAAGAAAAGTGTGAAGGAAATTGCAGATATGTTTGCTGAACAGACACATTTTAAAGGTGTGTTTCCCACCTCAATTTCCACTCTTTGGCAACATATATCATAATAATTGGTACTAATGCAAGAACAATAAAAAACATAATTTTCTTTGAATCTTGGTGTATTAATCCAGTAAGAGAAAGTACATCTACCTTGCTAATATATAAAAGAGCAAAGCCAAAGATAAGTTCCATGCATTTTGAAAGGTAGGTAGTTAACAGTAGATTCTATTATTAAATCTAGTATTAGACAATAGACTGGTAATAAAAATACTAAATCTAAGTGTAAGATTATATGTATGCAGGATATGAGTGAGGAATATTTTAATGGTGTTTAGGGTATTGTTCTATCAGGCTTCAAGTGTTGAGCTGAAGACTACTTAATGTACATATGAAAACCTAATATACCCTTTAGATAACCACAAATCTGGAGAATAAATATAATAAGAATATTGTCTTTTGGAATTGAAGATTCAGGGCAAGTTTAAAAAGAAGAGAGAAAGATTGTACATGGAGAGTTTATTCATTAACAAAATTAACTGAGTATCCTCCATGTTCTTAGGGGCTGTGGAGGCAGAGACACTTCAGAGAGGATTGTATTCCTTCTCCAGGAGTCTGCTAAATAAGGTGCATAAACAAATGGATAATCACAAGAGAGAGTTAGATATGCTTTTTCAGAGGTTTGTACAAGGTATTTTGAGAGAAGAGACAAGATTATATCTTTCTCTAGGGAATTTAGAAAAACCTCCAGAGAAGCAATGACAGTGGAAGGGCACGTTGAAAACTGAGTAGATCTAGAAAGTTAGAGGGTAAAAAAAGATATCTCGGTACTAAGGATGACAGGAGAAAACGTATAAAACCAAGAGGAAATATTGTTCAGAGAACTGTAAACAGAGCACTGTGGTTACAAAACTGGAGCAAATGACAGGAGATGATACTGAAAAGTTTGAATCAAATTGAAAGGGCTTTGCAGGTCATGTTGCTACCAAACTTGGGTCTGCTTGCCCATACACAATAAAGCTTACACCAGATTGTGGTGAAGGAAAGTGCAGCATTTATTGCAGGGCACCAAGCAAGGAGTCCAGGCAGCTAGTGCTCAAAAGGCCCAAACTTCCTGAAGGCTCTCAGGGAAAGGTTTTTAAAGACAGAGTAATTGAAGAGGGTTGTGGGGGTGTGTGATCAGCTCATGGGCATTCTTCTGATTCATTGGTGGTGAGCTAATCGGGAGTCAACATCATCAACTTTCTGGTTCTAACCACTCTAGGGTCTACATGCTTGTGGGCAGCATACAGTTAACTTCTTCCACCTGGTGGGGGTTTTAGTATCTGGAAAACAGCTCAAAGGATATGGTTCAGAATATTATCTATAGCCGCTGAGGAGGAACTAAAGGTCCTTGATTTTGTTTAATGGCTAGACCATTATTATTTTGTCTTGTGTGACTGTTTTCCTTTCTTTCTGCATTTTCTCACTTCTCTGATTAAATGTACTCTTTGGACCTTGGGGAAGGCCTAGGAGGCTAAAGTTTTTCTACACATCTGAAGGCAGATGGAGAACATAAGGGGGAGTCAGTTCTGGGAAGACTCCAGAGGGTCCTGCTTGGTTACAATGCTAAGGAGTTTAAACTTAGAGGAGGAGCCAAAAAGGGTCTGATGTGAACAGATTCCTTTAGGCCTTGCTTTGCAAGTAATACCTATTTATTGAATTATTCAGCAAATATTAGACATTAATTGAGTGCTAGATACTATGTTAGAAACAGGGCATTGAACAGTGATTAATCCAGTCATTGTCCTTCCCCTTCTGGAGTTTATTATCTGTGGAAGAGACAGACAATCAAAGAATCATAATATGTTATTGGATAATTGCTAAGATAAAGGGCTAGCTGCTTTTTTAGGGATATGTAAGAAAATCTGATGATGGTGAGAAGAGTATGTAGGTTAGGGAAAGTGATATGTAGGTTGAGACAGAAAGGGGCAGTTAGCCTAGAAAATTGTGGGATGGGGTTATTAAGCAAAACGGCCAAATAGGTGACAGCCTAAGAGCCAGAAAGAGCTTGGGTCAAGTAACTGAAAAGTGCTCCAAAGCCTGGAATATCTGTGAGCTATTTGTGAAGGAATGAGGTATAATATTCAAATATATTTTATGTTAACAATATCAGAAAGCTATAGGAGGTTAAGCATGAGAAGAACCTAATTATATTAACATTTAAAAAGGTCACTTGGGGCTTCCCTGGTGGCACAGTGGTTGAGAGCCCGCCTGCCAATGCAGGGGACACGTGTTCATGCCCCGATCTGAGAAGATCCCACATGCTGCAGAGTGGCTGGGCCCGTGAGCCATGGATGCTGAGCCTGCACGTCCAGAGCCTGTGCTCCACAGTGGGAGAGGCCACAGCAGTAAGAGGCCCGCGTACCACCAAAAAAAAAAAAAAGTCACTTGAGTGGGAAGAACTGTTAGGAAGTTGTTCAAAAGTCCACCAAAAGATGGTGATGTCCAAGCTGGGGCAGTAATGGAAGCAGAGAGAAATAGATAGACTGAAGAGATATTTTTGTATTAGAATAAAGGGCTGTCATAAATTGAATGGGGTTTAGGGTTGCAGAGTTTAGAGAGAGGGAGAGGTGTAGTCAAAGATGAATTTTACACTTGTACCCTTCCTTGTGTCAGTCGCTAAGTGAGTACAGGGTTTGAATGGCATAGGATAGGAAAAATGGGGAAAAAATAATTCAGTTTTTAGCATGTGAAGATTGTCCTTCTTAGAGAATATTAGACAGAAATTGATAGTTTAGCTATATTAGGTAGAGATTGATATAGATTAGATAAATAGAGATAACACTCAGTAAGCAGTTGTCTAAACTACTGGTGATAATTTGGACTGGATACACACATACATATACTTATCTTTACCACACAGTATAACATATCCTGGTCCATGTTGATATTATTTGCACCTCTCTAGCTTTCAGTCTGCTCTAGATCCTCTCTTTTTAGTGGCTCAATTTAACTATTTTCCCTAAGTTTCCATCAATTGAATGATAGTATGGAAATAGTATAGAGAGATTACAGTTTGGGCAAGACATTTAACTCAGTTTTCTTATCTGGAAAATAGAGTGAATCCTTTTAGAGCATTTGTTGTGGATTAAAATAGGGTGCGTGTAAAGTGCTATGTGTAAAACGTGTGCTGTATTTTGTAGGCACTTGGCAAATATTTAAGTGCATTTGCTACAACTACCCCCCTTAAAACTCTTTTTCTTGGAATTCCGTCCTATTCCTATAAGTTGCTTCTATGAGAAACACTGATAAAAGTGTGTATAGATATTCTGGGCTATCTTCCCTCCCTCCTCAGGGAATAGTCAGGCATCAAGAAAAAACATGCTGTTACAGGTTTAGAGTGATCATCAAACTTAATGTCTTTACAAAATCATCCACTAACATTTTTATATTATTAACTCACTTTCCATTATGCAGAAAGACCTGAATAGAATAAATAGACAATATGCATGTACAATCACTGTGTTTTTCCACATTGAGTATAATGTGTTCCAGTGTCAATAGTAATCAGACTTCTCAGTTGAAAAGTGGAAAATCTATTAGAGTGACCTCATAACTCAGATTTGGTGGCATTTACTATCTTTGACATGAAGAGATTAATAGAGAACTTATTCTATTTCATCAATGTAGATGCTTATCTGAAAAACCATCCTGTTTTATAATTTTGTGTCAATTGATACTAAATAAGATCTATATCCCCCTTGTGAATTAAAATTACTATCTTTTGTCCCATCTAATTTAAATTTTTATTTTTTTGCATGAATTCTATTTTTGTAGGATTCTGAAATGCACTCCTTAAAAGGACATTTTTCAAAGAGTCCAAATGGTACCAATAATTATTTATCATCTTTAGCTTTAACCATTATCTGTCATCCAATCTGTGATGTTATAAATCTTTTTCAGTGCACAGAGTTGTTACAGTTATTCAATGAAAAAATGCTTGTGTAGTAAGAAGTCCAGAGGAATCCAGAACATTATAGAGGTAGAACTACTTTCCAAGCTTTAATTAAAAGTCTGATGACTGTTCTGACTTCATATTAGAGTTTTATGAGTAGATGCATAAGATTCTAATCTTTTTTATTCATCTGTAATTCACTGAATAATGCCCAATTATATTTCCATAGAACTTGTCATAGCATGAATTGAAGTTTTCCTTTTCACCACTGTGAAACTGGGAGAAGTCATCAACAGAGGTGCTTTTGCCAAGTTAATAACTGACTAAGATCCTTCAGCAAATTTTCACTTGGAGGAAATTAGGGAGTTCTTTCAGCTGGTGAGGGGTGTCTCACTAGAATGTGATCATCAAAGCCAAGAAATTCCTGTTTTATTATTTTTTACTCCAGCACCAAACACATAGTAAATAATACATACAAAGTTATTTCTAGTCCCTGGAATCCTCTTTAAACTCTTGTGTGCCTGTTAAAATCTACTTACTCACCAAGCTTTTCCTTTCAAACAGAATTAATCATTCTGTTGGAGTGTTCCCTTACCACTTTGTGCTTATCTGTGATATAATACTTATTGCATTGTCTTATGATTTGTTTTCATTTATTTCTATTTTTAGTGATAACTGAGGACAAAGCCATATGTTTTCCCATGTATCTTTGTCTTCAGTGTCTAACAGAGTAGATCACATATATTATGTACTCAAAAATATCTTTTGAATTAATTAATAATTAATATTTATAAGTGCAGTTGTGTGTATATACGTTTGTGTACACCAGCCATAAGTGTGCCTTATTGTTAACACTTAATATTTCAGTGGTCAACTAAAACTGTGAGTTTTCTTCCTTCTTTTTCTCTCTTCTTCCTTTTCTATTATAGATTGCTATTAAATTTCTTCCCCTAATATGCAAAAGGCAATTAAATTTTAAAAGACAGAAACAGGACTGTACATTGGGTCTTGTTACTCAGTGTTTCAGCCCATCAAAATATTAAAAAAAACAAAATACCTCATTTAAAATTACTCCTGAAAATTTGATTTAAAAATCTTCTGTATATTTATCCAAATTGTTCAGAAGCTTCTGAATGATATAAAACAAAAATCTGAGCCACTGGGGAACTCTTTCCAGTCTTAAGCCAATTTATTGATCAACTCCTTGGTAATATAGTTGCCTAACTGTGAATCTGCTTAATTGTACTATTATCCAGCTTATATTTCTGTATACTCTCCAGGAGGATTTGATGAAAAGTTTTTCTAAAAGTTTCTTAAGATTAGAATGTTATGCTACAGAGTCCCATCATCTAGTATCTCTATAGAAAACAAGTGACATCAATGGGAATGATGGTGTAAAAACTTGAAAATTCTCTTTTTCATAAAAGCAATGAGAACCCTGGAAAAATGGACAAAATCAACATTTCTAGAACTCTGTGAATTAACCAAAGGCTTTCAACCTTCTTGTGAACATTTGTTCAAGAAAAGTTGTTCAATCTTGTTAAGAGCAATGAGCTTTGTGTGTTTTAACTTACCATATCCCCATCCTTTTTGTCTCTGTGGTAGGCTTGAAAACAAAGAGCCATAGAGTCTCATGGAAAACCAGCAGTCTAGCAGCCACTGGAGAGTGTGTATGGAGTTGGAGCTTCTTCAAACCCCCATTCTCAGCTGTCATTATTTGACCTGTATGGCAGTTCCCTAGAAAATACCACTTACAAGACTTGTCGTTATTTGATCTGATTCAGAGCTCATCCAGTATAAACAGCATTTTCTCCAGGGGAGCATTTGTTGAAAGCAATCAGAGGCAATCGCCTGAGATAGTGATAACAGTTGGGACAAATGACAAGTTGATCAAAAACTTAAAAGGAAAAGCTTCTGGAAATATACAGAGGAGCTTTGAAAATTTCTGACACATTCATGCGAATCCAGAAGTTCCCTCATATGCATAGATCTGTGTTCATAGATAAGGCTATGTGCATGCTTGGCAAAGACCTGAGATGGCCCTACACTCTTACCTCTAGCTGACCTTGAGGTCTGCACAAGAAGGAAGTGAAGGCTAAGGCAGAGTTTTAAACTGCCAAGCTGAGTGTTAAAGGTATGCCCCAACAGACACAGAGTCCTTTGGGAAAAGCTGAAAACTTAGTGGTTACAGGTACTTAAAGAAATCTATGTCCAATTATTAGTTGACTACTAAACTAACTGAACTGAGGCTTTAGTGGCTCCACTCTACAAAGAACACAGACTTTACAAACTTAGTCCAGGAAAGTCACTAAACAAACAACAAGCAGAAGCAAAAGCAATATAAACAAACAACACCAACAAAACACTGGCACTTTTTGCAAACTGATTTTCAAAGTGGCCACATTATATTACTTACAATGCCCATTTTAACAAAAAGTTAAGTAAAAAAAATCAAGAAAGTATGTTCCCAAGAGGGCAAAAAAGAAGTCAGTTTTCATTTAATCCTTGTGGAAATATCACCAAGGAAGACCAAATGTGAATTTAATAGACAAAACTTTAATTTAGCTGTTTAAATATGTTCAAAGAACTAAAGAAAATATATCAAAAGAAAAAATGTATGAGTGATTTCTCACCAAATAGAAAAGATCAATGAAGAGATAGAAATTATATTTTTAAAAGACTAAATAGAAATTCTGAAATTGAAAAGTACAATATTTGAAATTAAAAATTTACTAGAAAGGGGCTTCCCTGGTGGCGCAGTGGTTGAGAGTCCGCCTGCCGATGCGGGGGACACACGTTCGTGCCCTGGTCCAGGAAGATCCCACATGCCATGGAGTGGCTGGGCCCGTGAGCCATGGCTTCTGAGCCTGCGCATCTGGAGCTTGTGCTCCTCAACAGGAGAGGCCGCAGCAGTGAGAGGCCCACGTACCTCAAAAAAAAAAATTACTAGAAGGGTTCAACTGTGGATTTGAGCTGGTAAACAGCATATTTGACTTGAATATAGGTCAATTGAGGCTTTCTAGTTTGAGAAACAGAGGGACAAACATGAAAGGAAATGAACAGATCTCCAGAGACCAGTAGGGTATCATCAAGAGTACCAACATATGCATAATGGTAGTCCCAAAGTAGTAGAGAGGGAGAAAGGAGAAGAAAGAGCATTTGAAGTAATAATATCAATCTTCCAAAATTTGATGAAAAAGGAATTCAGAGATCCACACCTAGATATATCTTAATAAACTTTCAAAGACAAAAGCAAAGAAAGGATTTTGGAAATAACAAGAGACAAATGATTAGGGATTCTCAATAAGATAACAGCTACTTTCTCATCATAAACAATGGAGGACACAGAAATAAACCCATGCATTTAAGCTCAATTAATCTATGACAAAGGAGGCAAGAGTATGCAATGGAGAAAAGAAAGTCCCTTCAATAAATGTTGCTGGGAAAACTGGACCACTACATGTAAAATAATAAAGTTAGAACATTCTCTAACACCATATACAAAAATATACACAAAAAAGATTGAAGACCTAAATGTAAGACCAGATACTATAAATCTCCTAGAGGAAAACATAGGCAGAATACTCTTTGACATAAATTGCAGCAATATTTTTTTAGATCTGAAGTATCCTAAAGTAAAGAAAATAAAAGCAAAAATAAACAAATGGGACCTAATTAAACTTAAAAGTTTTTGCACAGCAAAGGACTCCATCAACAAAATGAAAAGACAACCTATTGATGGAAGAAAATATTTGCAAATGATGTAACCTGTAAGAGGTTAATATCCAACAAATACAAACAGCTTGTACAACCCAACATCATAAAAACAAACAAACCAATTAAAAAATAGGAAGAACTGAATAGACATTTTTCCAAAGAAGAAATGCAGATGGCCAACAGGCACATGAAAAGATGCTCAACATCACTAAACATCAGGGAAAGGCAAATCAAAATCACAATGTGATATCATCTCACAAGTATGTTGGCTAACATCAAAAACCACAAATAACAAATGTTGGTGAGGATGTGGAGAAAAGGGAACCCTTGTACACCATTGGTGGGTATGCAAATTGGTGCAGCCACTGTGAAAAATAGTATGAAGGTTTCTTAAAAAACTAAAAATAGACATACCATATGATGCAACAATTCTACTCCTGGGTATATGTCTGAAGAAAACAAAAACACTAATTGGAAAAGATACATGCACCCCAAAGTTCATAGCAGCATTATTTGCAATTGCCAAGATATGGAAGCAACCTAAGTGTCCATCAACATACGAATGGATGAAGATGTGGTATATATATACAATGGAATACTACTTAGCCATAAAAAAGAACGAAATTTTGCCATTTGCAGCAATATGGATGGACTTGGAGCGCATTATGCTAAGTGAAATAAGTCAGACAGTGGAAGACAAATACTGTATGATATCACTAACATGTGGAATCTAAAAAAATACAAAAAACTAGTGAATATAAAAAGGAAGAAACAGACTCACAGACATAGAGAACCAACTAGTGGTTACCAGTGGGATGGTGGGAGGGAAGGGCAATATATGGATGGGGGAGTGGGAGACACAAACTAGTGGGTGTAAAATAGGCTCAAGAATGTATTGTACGACATGAGGAATATAGCCAATATTTTGTAATAACTGTAAATGGAAAGTAACATTTAAAAATTGTATAAAAATTTTTTTGCTTTGTGATCCAATCTGGAAATCTGTCTTTTCATATGTAATTTTACCCAATTCCTAGGCAGTCATTACCAATAGATTCAATCTTCTTATTTAATACTTTCTATTTTTTATCTTTATTTTTTCATTTTTTGTTTCCAATTATTGTTATATGGAATATATTCTCTTTGAAGGAATAAATACATATTTTTTTTCTGATTTCCAGTAAAAAGAAACAAACAAAAAAACAAACAAACATTGGAGGCCAGAAGTTAGAAAAGCTGCATATTCTAAGTGCTGGGAAAAAAACCTGTCAAGAAAGAATTCAATATTCAGCAAAACTATCCTTCAAAAATGCAAAAGAAATTAAGACATTCCTTCATAAACTAAATCTAGCTATAAACTAAATTTATCACTAGCAAACCTGTCATTAAATAGATACTAAAGATAATCCCTTAGGATGAAATGAAAGGACAGCACACCATAACTTGAATCCACATAAAGAAATAAAGGGCACCAGTAAAGGTAACTACATAGGTAAATACAAAGGGAGTATTAATGTAATTTCTTATTTGTACTCTTATTTATATAATATGATTTAAGAGACAATTTTATAAAGCAGTAATTATAAATCAGTGTTGATGGGCTTACACTGTATAAAGATGTAATTTGTGCAGCAACAAAATGTAGAAGAGAAACAACGTTTTTATACAGGAATAAAGTTTTGTAAATTGCTGAAGTTAAGTTGGTATTAAACTGCACTAGATTGTTATAAATTAAGGGTTAATTTTCAACCCCAGGGCAACCAATAAGAAAATAACTTTAAAAATAGAGTAAAAGAATAAACCAGGAAATTAGAATAATACAGAAGAAAATACCAATTTAACATAAAAGATGGTAGTAATGGAGGAATAGGGTAAGAGAAAGGCATGAGATAAATAGACAACAAGCAGCAAAATGGGAGATGAATTTGACGTTATCAGTAATTACATCAAATATATTAAATTGCATTAAATATAAGTGGATCCAGTCAAAAGGGAAAGATTGGAGAATAAATCCACCACCATTCTCCAACTATACACTGTCTACAGAGACACATTTTATTTTTTTGGTTTTGTTTTATGAAATGCTAATTTATCATGCCTTTCAAAATTTGTATTTCTCTTTACATTTTGTAGTAAGTAGGAAATAAAAAATAAATGAATGAATGTTTTATTATTTCATTCATTAATTACTCTAGGTTTGAATAAATATTTATGCACCAAAATTGTTATAATTGGAGGATATAGGAATAAATGTCCAGGTAAAAAATGTAATCACAAGGGTCCAAAAAAGTAGGAGAAAGAGGCTGAGGAGTCAGAGAAAGAGATGTGATGACAAAAGCACAGTCAAGAATGACATTATATAAGAAAGATTCAACCCACGGTTGCAGGCTTATACATAAAGGAAGCATGCCATGAGCCAAAAAATATGGGCAGCCACTATAAGATGGAAAATTCAAGTAAACAAATTCTCCTCTAGAGCCTCCAGAAAGAAAGAAATGCAGTCCTACTGATACATTGATTTCAGCCCAGTGAGACTCATGTTGAACTTCTAACCTACAGAATTATAAGATAATATACTTGTGATGTTTTAAGCCAGTAAATGTGTGGTAATTTGTTCCAGCACTCAAAGTAAATGTGACCAATTAGGATTTATCCTGGGATGCAAAGTTTGTGCAATATACAAAAATCAATTAATGCAATACAACATATTAATAAAGGATGAAAACCACATAATTATTGCAGTAGATACGGAAAAATCGTTTGACAAAAGCCAACACCATTTTATGATTAAGAAACTCAACAAATGAAGAATAGAATTCCCTCAGTGTTAGAAAGGACATCTACAACAAAACAAAACAAAACATAGCAAATATTATATTGAATGGTAAAAGACTGAAAACTTTTCCCTAGGATTAGGAACAAGACAAGAATGTCCACTCTCAGGAATTTTATTCAACACTGTAGTGAAAGGTTTAGCCAGGAGAATTAGGCAAGAAAATGAAGTAAAAGGCACTCTGAATGGAAATGAAGAAGTAAAGTAATTTCTATTTGCAAATTATGTGATTGTGTATACTGAAAATCCTAAGGAATCCACAAAGAAAACATAGAGTTAATAAATGAATTCAGCAAGATTTCAAGATACAGGATTAGTATTCAAGAATCAATTTAATTTCTATATGCTAGTAATAAATAATCCAAAAATGAATTTAAGGAGACAATTCCATTTACAACTGCATCAAAGTGAGTAATATACCTAGGAATAAGGTTAATAAAAAAGTACAAGGCTGTACACTGAAAACTACAAAGCATCATTGCAAGAAATTAAATAAAGTCTAAATAAATGGAAAGACATCTTGAATTCATGAATTGGAAGATTTAATGCTGTTAAGATGATAGAACTCCCTAAATTGATCTAACCAGAATTGATCAAAATTCCAACTGCCATTTTTTGCAGAAATAGATAAGCTTATTCTAATAGTCACACAAAAATGCAAGGGACCTCAAATAGTCAAAATAATGTTGAAAAAGATGATCAAAGTTGGAGGACTCATATCTGTAGCTTTTAAAACCCACTACAAATCTACAGTAATCAAGACAATGTGGTACTGGCATAAGAATACACATACAGGTCAATGGAATAGAATTGAGGGTCTATGGATATCTACATGAAAGAGAATCAAGTCAGGCTCCTAACTCACACCATGTACAAAAATTAAAGTATATTGAAGATCTAAATGTAGCAGCTAAAACTATAAAATTTAAGAGAAAACCTATGCATAGGTTTTCATGACCTCAGATTAAGCAATAGTCTTTTAGATATGACACCATAAGCACAGGCTACAAAAGAAAAAATAAACTGGACTTCATCAAAACTAATAATCTTTATTTTTCAATAGACACTATCCAGAAGTGAAGACAATTCACTGAATGTTAGAAAATATTTGCAAGTCATGTTTCTGATAAAAGACTAATTATCTAGGGTATCTAGATTATTAGTCTGTTAGCAGAAATGGAAAGCCCCTACATTAAAACAGTGAAAATGCATATAACTCAATTGAAAAATTGAAAAAGATTTGAATAGATATTTCTCCAAAGAAAATATACAGACATAAGACATGTAAAAATGTTCAATATCAGTAGTCAATAGGGAAATGTAAATAAAAACCACAGTGATACCACTTCACACCCACTGGGATGACTAATATTAAAAGATGGACAGTTACAAGTGCTAAAGAGGATATAGACAAGTAGGAATTGTATATAATTGTACATCTGCTTTTGAAAGCAATCTGGTAGTTACTATATGACCAAGCAATTCTACATCTAGATATATATCCAAGAGAAATGAAACCATATGTTCACACAAAAACTTGTACACAAATGTTCAAGACAGCATTATTTATAATAACTGAGAAATGGAAACAAGTTGTACCTATTACCAGATATATGCTAGAAAAATTGTGGTCTGACTTTATACATCATTCTTATATAGACTCTTATCTCTAATTCAGTCAAAATGAGCAGTGCCAAGAAGACCTGAAATCACAAAACATTCACCAAATATTGAGTAAAATAGAAACTGGAGTGAGAAATCTGAAGGAGGATGTAGCTGGAGATACGTTTGTAGTCAAGACTGTGAGGAAACTGAATACAGGGTAGGTTTAATATTGATGAACTCTTTTAGTTTTTGGTCGTCTGAGAAGTTCTTTATCTCTTCTATTCTAAATGATAACTTTGTTGGGTAGAGTATCCTAGGATGTAGGCTTTTCCTTTTCAGCACTTTGAATATTTAATGGCATTTCTTTCTGGCTTGTAAATTTTCTGAAGAGAAATCAGCTTATAGCTTGATGGGGATTCCCTTGTATATGACTCTTTGTCTTTCTCTTGCTGCCTTTAGAATACTCTCTAATTTTTCCATATTGACTATGATATGTCTTTATGTGGGTCTGTTTGGGTTCATCTTGTTTGTGACATTCTGTGCTTCCTGTACCTGGATATCAGTTTCTTTCATCAGATTTGGGAAGTTTTCAGCCATAATTTCCTCAAATACAGTTTCAATGCCCCCTTTTCTCCTCCTTCTGGGACACCTACATTGGAAATATTGGTATGATTAATTATATCCCAGAGATCTCTTAAACAGTTTTCATTAAAAAAAATTTTTTTTTTCTTTTTGCAGTTCTGATTGGGTGATTTCCATCAGTCTATCTTCCAGATCACTTTTGCATTCTTCTGTGTTACTTAGTCTGCTACTCGTTCCTTCTAGTGTGTTTTATATTTCAGCTACTGAATTCTTCATTTCTGATTGGGTCTTTTTTATGTTTTCTAGTTCCTTATTAAAATTATCACTGTGCACATCTATCCTTTCTCATAATTCAGTTACTATTTTTATCACCAATGGTTTCAATTCTTTATCTGGTAAATTGTTTATTTCTGTTTCACTAATTTTTCAGTGGTTTTCTTTTGCTCTTTCACTTGAGAGTAGTTTCTCTGCCTTTTCATTTTGCTTAACTTTCTCTGCCTCTATGAATTTAGGTGAAACGGCTACCTATGGTGATCTTGAAGGTATGTTCTTATGTGGGAGTGTTCCTATACAGACCGCATAGGACTAATTCCTTTGGTTGGGTATCTGGATTTGACGTGGATGAAAGTCATGTCTTGCCTCAGCATCTGCTGGCAGCTATCACCTTGGTAGGGGGTGGGGCTGGAGATGGAGTAGTTAGAGCTGGAACTGGGTATTAGTTGAGACTTCCGCCCTGCTCAGCGATTATCACCACCCTCTCAGGGGCAGGGTCTGATACTAAGTTGCTGGAGCAGAATCCCTGAGGGTCAGGCCCAAGTTGGCTCTGCTCCTTTTAAGTGTGTTTTCCCTTCTCCCTTCATCAGGACACTTGCCCCAGATTGAAGGAGAGCTGAAGCAAGTGGTACCTGTGTGGGCTCAGCTCCTTTTGGCTACAGACAGAAGTCCAAGCTGTCTCAGATGTGCTGCCTGTGCAGGTGCCCACATTTGTTTCCCTTGCTCTGCTCACATGTAGCCTTGGGTGCAAGTACCCTTTGTCTCTCATAGCCCATCACTGCCTTCAGCCTTTGCTGCCCATCTTTTTTTTTTTTAATAAATTTATTTATTTATTAATTTTGGTCACATTGGGTCTTCGCTGCTGCGTGTGGCCTTTCTCTAGTTGCAGCGAGTGGGGGTTACTCTTCGTTGCAGTGCATGGGCTTCTCATTGCAGTGTCTTTTCTTGTTGCGGGGCATGGGCTCTAGGTGCACAGGCTTCAGTAGTTGTGGCATGTGGGCTCAGTAGTTGTGGCATGTGGGCTCTAGAGCACAGGCTCAGTAGCTGTGGTGCACGGGCTTAGTTGTTCCACAGCATGTGGAATCTTCCCGGACCAGGGGTTGAACCCATGTCCCCTGCATTGGCAGGCAGATTCTTAACCACTGCCACCAGGGAAGTCCTGCTGCCCCCATCTTGTGGAGCTGCACTGCAGGTAGGCAGAGCCCTCCTGGACTCTAGGCATGTATGTAGTGGAGTGGCCACTGTCAGAGATCTGGCTGCTTCTGATGTGCTATTTGAGTAAATGCCAACAATGGCAGCCACAGCCCCACCCATTACTGGGTTGCCTCTGTGTCCCACAGCCAAGTCTTCTCTCCAGTCCAGTGCTACAATGTGTCATGGAGTGAGTGGGGCTGGAGTGTTTGCTTGGGAAACCTGGCAGCTATTAATGCAGACCTCTTTTCACCTGCCCCAGGGCTTCAAGCACATGAGAGCTCCTCAGGAGCTGAGTTCAGGTTTCCCATAGCCCTCCTGTTAGTCCTAGGGATCCCTAGGACTGGGACGCCTAGTCTGTGGTTCAGCCCACTCAATCCCCAAGACAGGTGTCCACCCATGCAATCTCCTTTTTCCTCTGAGTCCCCTCCCAGGGGCACAGATCCAAACCCAATCATTTTTCTTCCCTCTCTACTGGATTATGTGTGTATCTTTTCTTACAACACTCCTGTTGGTTGTACAGGAGTCCTTCTCCCAGTTTCCAGTTAATTTTCAATAAGAATTGTTCCACATATAGATGTATTTATTATGTGTTCATTGGAGGGAGGTAAGCTCCACTTCCTCTTCTCCACCATCTTGATGGATCTCTTATAAACTCTTATATTAATCAGAGTCTAGCCAGGAAAACAGAAACAACTCTGAGTACCTTTTAACTGGGTACATGAAGGTACAACCAAGACAGAAGATGTGTCACCGCATACAGTCTTCAGTCAGAACTTGATTACTGAGGCTGGGAAGTCCCTTGATCTGTTATCCACAATCTGGAGGTTCAGGAAATTTGATGCTGTAGTTCCAAGTCCAAATCCAAGGCCTGAGTACCAGGAAAACCAATGGTGTTAATCCCAATCTGAGTGCGAAGGCCCAAGAATAGGGGGTGGATAGTGTTAAAGTCTCAGTCCAAGATGGAATGTTTGAGAACCAGGACTCTGATTCAGGGATGAATGTCCCAGTCAAGCAAGAGAGCAAATTCTCATTATTCTACTTCATTTATTTAATTTTATTTTATTTTCTGACTTAGCCTTCTGTGATCAGATCACTTAATCTCTGCAACATGGAAATCTGTGTCACAGCATAATTGATTAATTTCAGTATTCTTTCAATTGTATTTAAATACATGTGATATAAGTATACACACATGTATATATGCATATTTCATTTTATAATTGATATTAAGTTTTAATTACTTTACAATTTTGCATCAAGTTGAAAAAATGTGATCACCTCAAAAATAACTTTGATTTGAAAAGTTTAAGTGAAATCTTTGAGGCACATAAAGCTATGTGATTAAGATATATATGTATGTATTCAGTCATCTCAATGATCATTTTGATTCATGATGTAGAAAATTTTTTCTACATTAAAATTTTTATGTATATCATAGAGCTAAGACTAATTATGGCATATTCATATATAAAAATGTGAAGTTAAGTGATTCTGTTACTGACATTTCACATACTCTCAGACAGAAAAATATAAATTCCTTCTGCTTTTAGATTTTACTTTTTATGCCAAATATATGCCCTGGTCTAGTGGCATAAAAAGCTCTTCAGCTGAAACCAAAATGCAGTAAAACATAATACAATTTTTATACAGATCTATACATATATATATATATATATATATATATATATATACACATAGATTTGTTTTGTTTTGTTTTTAGTAAGACTCCAATTTGTACTCATTCAAGTAACAAAATATTACAAATCTGAAAATACCAAATATTGATGAGGATGCCAATGCAAGGACTTTCTTATCCACTACTAATGGATATATACATTGATGCAACTATTTTGAATAGCAATTTGACATTACCTCCTAAAGTTAACCATTCACAAACCTATGACACAAGAAATCCTCTCAGTAGTTTATCCAAAAGTAGATCATTAGAGTATAAGAATTCTGTACAAGAATTTTCAAGGCAGCACTGTCTGCATTAACAAAACCTTTAAACAATCCAGGTATCCATTAATAGAATAATTCGTAAGTAAATTCTATTATATCATACAATAGAATATTATGGAGCAGTCAAAAAAGAATAAACAAAAGTGAGAACAGCAAAATGGATCAATCATAGCAATATATTGAGTGAAATGAGTCTTCAAAAGTCATATAAATCATGATAGATTTTACACACACACACATACTTTAGGAAGAATTATGGTTGTTAATATATAGAAGTTAAAGCAAGAAAAACAGGTGTTGAACACAGTACACATATGTACTTTTTTGAAGTATATATTATGATTCAGTACACTTTGTATAAAGAGAATGTTGAATATAGATTTGAATAATGAAGGTTATTTTGGGTGCACAGGAGCAGGGGCATGCATTTGTGGTGAAGACCATATATTTGAATGTAAGTCATTGATAGGGTTTGAGCTTTTGTCTTGGGTGATGAGTTAGAGCCATCAGGAGAGCCCTTCCTCTACCTATTCATCTATTCTGATTCCACTCATGCCTTCAAGACAGTTTTAAATTAACATTTTCACCCATCACTCCTGTTCCCATCACCCTGCTCTGATTTCTTCTTTTCTCTCTGCCTGTAGGAAAATGTGTAATTCTGTACAGATTAGTTTAATTCAACAAAACTTCATTTTCCATGTAGTAGTGTGGTGGTTTGGAGATGGATTGAAGCCTGGCTGTACCCATTCTAGGTGAGGGATCTTGGGCAAGCTACTTGATCACTCTCTAGCTCTGTTCCATTATCTATAAACGAGATGATAATAATTGTTCTTATTTCTTAAGGTTGTTCTGAGGGTTATATATGTTACTATACAAAGTGCTTAAGGGGAGGCCACTGTGTTTGGCACTCAGGATTTACACTAAGCAATTCCAGGAGCACCAGTGTAAGTGGTGTTCTTAGAATTGTTCACTATACTGCCTGAACAACCATAAATCGTTACCCTACTTGGAACACTACCTGGCACATAAAATTAACTAAGTATCTAAAAGTATTAGTTAAGGTTGTGATACATTGTTTCATAGTGATAAAAAAACTATATCATTAGATTATTTGTTGATTTCTCACTTCACCTCCTTTCTTTCATCATCTCCTGGAGAACTTTCTTGCTCCAGCTCTCCACTTACATTTCGTTGTTAACCACTGTCAGTCAGCTCACTGTTCTTTACTCTGTGTAGTTTCCCTAGGAAACTACAAATTACTAAAACTAACAGAAGAAAATGGAGAAAAATTAAAAAGATAAATATCCAGGTAAGACAGTAAGAAAATTACCTAAAAAAGCCTCCCTTAGAAAAGGAACCCCTCTTGCACTGTTGGTGGGAATGTAAATTGATACAGACACTATGGAGAACAGTATGGAGGTTCCTTAGAAAACTAAAAATAGAACTACCATATGACCCAGCAATCACACTATTGGGCATATGCCCTGAGAAGCCATAATTCAAAAAGAATCATGTACCACAATGTTCATTTCAACACTATTTACAATAGCCAGGACATGGAAGCAACCTGTGTCCATCGACAGATGAATGGGTAAAGAAGATGTGGCACATATATGCAATGGAATATTACTCAGCCATAAAAAGAAATGAAATTGAGTTATTTATAGTGAGGTGGATGGACCTAGAGACTGTCATACAGAGTGAAGTAAGTCAGAAAGAGAAAAACAAATACTGTATGCTAACACATATATATGGAATCTAAAAGAAAAAAAAAGGTTCTGATGAACCTAGGGGCAGTACAGAAATAAAGACACAGACGTAGAGAATGGACTTGAAGACACGGGGAGGGGCAAGGGTAAGCTGGGATGAAGTGAGAGAGTATTATTGACATATATATACAACCGAATGTACAATAGATAGCTAGTGGGAAGCAGCTGCATAGCACAGGGAGATCAGCTGTGTGTTTTGTGACCACCTAGAGGGGTGGGACAAGGAGGGTGGGAGGGAGATGCCAGAGGGAAAAATATGGGGATATATGTATACATATAACTGATTCACTTTGTTATACAGTAGAAACTAACACAACCTTGTAAAGCAATAATACTCCAATAAAGAGGTTAAAAAAATATCAAGAAGGATGGAAACTCAAAAAAAAAAGAAAAAAAAAAAAAGAGCCTCGCTTCTCTATCAAAATGGCAGGCAAAAGCGTTGTCTGTCCTGAATTCTTGTTTTTGAGATCAACACAATTAATTCTCTTCTAAACACCATAGAATAGTATTTTAAAAATTCAACAAATACAACACATAATAAATTGCATGTGTAAATATTTATACAGAAAACTCAAAATATTGCTAATTGAAACTTGTAGCTTATTTAAAAACACCAAAGTCAATATGAAGTCTGTTTTAGCTATAGAGGATGATTCATTTAAAAATATTTATGAATGCAATGACCATATTAACTAACTAATCAAAAGGTTTTTTTTGAATCATGGAAAAATATTTGGTAAAATATAATATCTCAACAAAAGAAGAAATCTTATTAGACCAAGAATAAATACATAATTCTATGATGTTTCAAAATACGTTTATCTCTCAAATTAAGTGTCAGTATTGCACTTTAAGATTGAAATCAGAGCATTCCCTTTAGATTCAAAGAGGAGCAATGAATGATAATTAACATCACTGCTTTGTTTTGAAAGTATTAGGTAGTTCTATTAGGCAGTAAAAAATTACAAAATATAATCATAACATCTGTTTTCATCATTAAACTATATTCCTCTTAAGAGCAAGAAACTATGTCAGATTGGTCACTATATCCCCACTTCCTACTAAGCTTATCACATAGAAGGAGATTGTGTTTCGTTTTATTTCTAAAATTATTTTTAAGTAAACTACTGCTTGCTTTCAAATTTACCAGACATTTTAAAGTTTCTAATTTCTTAATTATTATAGTCAATAAAAGCTAAAAATAATCGTCTTACCCATATTTAGGGGAAGAAATTGTTCTTCCCTTTACCTACCATGTCTTTCCCATTTTCCTTCATACTTCTTAGAAGAGAGATTATTAGACATTGTTCATTATTAAAATGATTATTTTTTACCACAAGAACCTTATATTTCAAAATTTTTTCTCAGGATGTTATCTTTTTTTTTGTTAATCACATTTTTTTAGTACCTTAATTGACATGCTTAATTGTTTTCAATGCTCTATATTATTATTTTAAAAATTTTGACTTTCCTTTTCCTGAGTTCTTAATTTTGATTTCTATTTCAATCGGCTAGAATATGTCTATTTTTAAATATATCTATGTATATATTATAGATATATTTATACATAGATAGATATATTTACTATATATAGTAAATATATATTTAAATAAATAGTAAATAGATATATCTACTATATATAATATATAGTAAATATATCTATTTATCTTATTAGATAAATTTTCTAATAGATATATGTGATTATTTCAGAGCCTTGAATATTCACGAATGCCTCATTTTCCCACCCAAATAACAACTTCATAGGTAAAATTTTGTGTCAAACTATGTTTTATTAAAACTTGCAATTCTCTCTTCTTTGTACATGTTGTATTATTCATGAGAAATATGCAGCTTTTTTTTATAGCTAAATTGTTTTTACTACCTAAACAATCATAAGGTTTTTTCTCCACTATCTTTGCAGTTCTAAACCTTATTGAGAAAAATCAAATAAATAAGAGAGATATATAATTTTCATGGATTAGAAGACCTGAAGTGATATCAGTTTTCTCTGGAATTATCTCATTGATCAAATATCTAGTACTAATTTTTAGTGGAACATGATGGAAATATTCTAATAAGAATTCTACCTATCTCTCTATCTCTCTATCAACTATCTATCTAACATCTATCTATCTATCTATAGGTATCATATATCTAATAGATATAGATATCAGATATATCCAAGATGCCACTTGAAAAAGAAAACAAGGTAGGGAGCTCATTCTAATAGATATTGTCTTGATAAGAGGCTACAAAATGTATGACAGTATGGTATCCTCAGGATAAGAGGAAAGAAAGAACAATAGAACAGAAAAGAGATACTCAGAATTAGACTCATTCCATATGGTCACCAGATTTATGGTAAATGTTGGAATACAGAGCAATATGAAAGAAACTATCTTTTCAATAAAAATGGTGGGATAATGGATATACACCTGGAAGAAAATGAAACTCCATTCCCATCTCCCACTGTATACAAAAATCAATTTCAATTATTAAAGGCAAAACAACAAAGATTTAGAAGATGAATGAAGAATATCTCATGACATTGCAGTAGGAAAACTTTTCTTAAACAGGACACATTATGCATTACTATAACAGAAGAAGACTGATGAATTAGAAGATTGATAAATTTGACTACAGGAAAATTGAGAACTTGTTTATCAAAGGTAATCATTGAGTGAAAATGGAAACCATGTAGTGCGAGAAAATGTTTGCAACATATGTAACTATCAAAGGACTCTTATCCAGAATTCCTACAAATCAATGAGAAGAAAACTGATAAATCAGTAGAGAAAATGTATTAAAAAATGAACACCCAATTCACAAACAGGCTATCCAAGAAGCCAAATGAAACTGTATTCAATCATAGAAATTATTAGGGAAATGTAAATTAAAATTACAATATCATACCAGTGCGCACCTGTCAGAATGGCTAAAATGAAGAAGACTGAGAATAATAAATGTTGGAAACGATGTGGACTGATAGTAATTTTCATATACAGTGTTGATGTTATTGTCAATAAGGACAACCACTTTGGAAAATAGTTTGATATTATCTGTTAAAATTGGATATAAACATATCCACTTCCAGATATAAAATCAACAGAAATAAATGATCATATGCATTAAAAATATGCACTAGAATAGATGAATTATTCATAACAACTCAAGTTGGAAACAGTGCATATGTTCTTGCACAGTAGAATTATTAAATGAACTGTGGTATTTTCATACAGTGAAATGCTATACAGAAATGAAAGTAATACACTATAGATGCTCACAGCAATGTGGATGAGTCCTACAGACATAATTATTTTAGAAGATTTCAATAAAATGACAGGCATACTACATACTGTAAAAATACTAATCCATAACATTAGAGACACATACCTAGCTGATGTAACTATAAAAAAAAGGAAGGAGTTGATCAACATAAATTCAAGATAGTAATTATTTTTTGAGAAGAGTGAGACTTTTGTTAATGGGGAGAGGCCTGCTTAAGGCTTTGGTGATGCTGTTGATGCTCTAAATTTCTTGACCTGGGTGGTGGCTTTATGTTTATAATTATGATAATTTATTAATGTGAACATTTATATTAGCCCCTGTGCCTAGAAGAGTGTCTGAAAGCCAAAGTTTCTATTAAATTTGTATGAAGAGTAAAGACAAAACTGAAGGATGCTGTGAACTGTCTTGAAACACATATTTCTCCCTATTCTGTATTCCTATGATGGAAGTCCTTGGGTGGAAACCACTTTGTGGTATATTGTTTTCCTAATTAATCTTACTACAATGAAGGATATACATTCAACTCTTTTTAAAAAACATTTTATTGGAGTAGAGTTGATTTACAATGTTGTGTTAGTTTCAGGTGTACAACAAAGTGAATCATATATATATGTATATATATATATATATATATATATATATATATATATATATATATATATACACACACACACACACACATATATATATATATTTATCTCCGTTCTTTTTCAGATTCTTTTCCCATATAGGTTATTTCAGAATACTGGGTAGAGTTCCCTGTGCTCTACAGTAGGTCCTTATTAGTGATCTATTTTATATATAGTAGTGTGTTATGTTAATCCCAATCTCCTAATTTATTATTTCCCCCCAGGTTTCCCCTTCGGGAACCATAAATTTGATTTTGAGATCTGTGAGTCTGTTTTCTAAATAAGTTCATTTGTATTATTTTTATATTCAACTCTTGTCTTCTTCAAAATCTATTTCCTTACTTCTTCCAGGAAATACAGGCATCCTTTATTTAAAATAAAGGATGTCTTTACCATCTAGTATCTTGGGGGCTCTGTTTCAGAGGACTCATTGCACATCCCTACTGACCAGGATAACTGCAAATAGAACATAATGGTAACTTTATAACATTTGACCAGATTGGTCAAATCCTCTATACCAGCCTTTGGCCTGGAGTTACCGAGTTTTCCCTCTTGGTTGTTGGCTTTGGCTTTCTGGAATGCCCACAGACTGCAATTTTATATTTTATGAGTTATTCCCATTGTGTTAATTAGATGATCTCATTATTTAGTAATTTTAGCTTCGACTTACAAAGGGGTAAATCCTTCTCTGTTACATTTCTATGATTTTGTGTAAGTCATAGTAGAATGACTAAATCGGGTCTAAGACTTGTTGGTTTCTCTTTGAAAAAGTATTAAAGATCTTTAATTATACACTAAAACTTTTTGGAAGTAGGGAAGATGAATAGGAAGGCATTGTTAGCCTCTATATAAGGGATATTGTTTTTGTTTTATTTTGTGTGTGTGCATGTTTTACAAGGGGAGATTCAACCATATTTACCTGCATTATTGGTGAATGTCTTGTGATGCCTGTCCAGTGGGCATCCTGCCAAGACTGGATACTAAATAGAAGAGTGAATTGTCCCACCTGTAGGTGATCCCCCTTTTAGTATGGACTCACTTTATTTAAACTGTCTTTTAATCAGCTCCTGACTTTACAGAATTTTAGGTCAAGCTCTAGGTCTGTTGTGATTTGCAAGGTATTTGGTCTTGAGAAGAGTATTTCCCAGGATGTCTGGGGAGAAAATGTTTTTCTGCTGAGCAGAGAATCACAGGCCATTAAGAGGGCACCGGAGGCCCCAGGCAGAGGTGAAAAAATCAACATGTTCTTGTGGTAGAATGACTTTTCCATCAGATTTCTGATTACCAGGAGCCAGCTGGGATGATTTTTTTAAACATAGAATTTGCAGCTACAAAACAGGGTTGATTTCTGGCTTCTACACTTCCTGACTGTGTGGTTTAAGATAATATTTCTCAATCTTGTTTTTCATTAATGCCCCACTAAGAAGCCTTTTTTGACACGTTTTCCTAATTGTTCCTTATGAGATTTTAATAATACTAGGAATACTGTATATCCATTTATATACTATATGTATATCTGTGCTTCATACTTATAAAAGGTAAGCAGAAGTCTTACTCTTTATTCAATACAGGGTTAAGAATGACTAAATAATACTTTTAAGTTAAAAGAAAATTAAAAAACTGAAAAACTATAAACATTTAATTTAACCTTTTAATTCTATTTGTTGAGTAACTTTTAATGTAATTTATTTACTTATATAAATTATAATATATCAAATTATATATGTAAACTAGCCATTTATATAAATATATAATATCAGTAGTAGCAGTGTAATCAAATTTTGGAAAAATCATACAAAACAGTTACTTTTCCAGCAAAAGTAAAACAATTTCTTAGAAGTATTTTTGTACTTTTAACTTTGCTTGATATGAGAAAATACTTTTTAACTAGCTGTTAGATACTTATGCAAATATTGTCAACATTTTTCTTTTCAGTACTGGAAAAATAATTTTAGGTTGAATATATTTTTAAAAATTAAAAAAAAATACTAAAATATGTACTATTATTTACTTAATTTTCAAAGCCCAAGTCACACACAAAAGCACTGAGAATCGAATAACATCCAAAAGCCTGGCGACGGCAGCCAACAGACATGCACAGACACTCATGATATGGCTTTAAGATTGAGCAAAATCAACGTAGAGAAAGCCCTTCAAACACAGTCATCTACTCATCATAATTTTATAGCTATGTGTAATATATATTTTGTGCATGTCTCATGAACTCACAAGGTCTTACAAAGGGGAATTCAACTGTGTTTACATGCATGATTGGTGGATCCAAGGTCTCTGAGAGCCTTGGATTTTTAATTAAAAATATAGGGATGTTATCAAACTCAGGTTTAAATGGTGGAAGCACTAATACAGTGCTTTGTTATGTACTTTACTATTGTTCAAACAGCATTTTTTGAGTGTTAATTATGTGACAGACACGATGATAGGTACTGTGGATACATAGTTGAATAACACACTAATGACATGTTGTTCCTACTCCTCAAAAGTTTACAATATAAATAGATTGATAAATATGTAGGCAGATGGCTTTAATACAGTATGGCAAGTGCAGTTGTAGTAGTGGGCAAAGAGGAGGAATCTTATCTTAGATTTTCTTGTGGGTCAAGGAAACATGAAGATGGCAGATCATTTTCATCTTAAATGTGAATAGAAAATGAATTTGGTGGAAGACTCTTGGTGTATGAAGGCACAAGGTGAACAATCTGGTGAGGGAAACAACATGTGCAATGACAACGTGAAACAATATAATTATGTGTCATTTGTAGAAGGAAAAGCAATTCTAAATGTCTAAGAGGTAGGCTTAAAGGGACAGTGTGCTGGGAGATGAGCTTGGGCTATCGGTGGAAGACAAGTCACAGCAATCTTTGTGATATTACATAGCTTGGCTTTTATTCTGTCCCTCAGTGCTTCTTAATCTTTCTCACCAAAGTACACCTAACAACAGAGACTGCTATAATAATACTGCACTGATACTTTATCACTTAGCTTAAAATTTCATGTAAATTTTAGATTCTACTCCATTATATGTCTACTTAGTAATATAGTAATAATTTGAAAATTACTTGCTAAATTGCTTCCAAAAATATTTGAGTAAAATTGATGGTCTAGAAATATGTGCCATGTTTTTATGCTTTGAGTTTCTCTTGGTACATCTCTATATGTGTGATAATAGGCATGCCTGAGTTTGAGGAGTAAAATCTTAGGTATGATGAAAATTCAAGGATCGTAGAAAGGTAGTAACATGTCATATTTCTTCTTTAAATAGAATATTCAGGTAGCAGAGAGGAGGATGAAGTTGAAGGAGATAAGAGTGGAAATAAGAAAAAAAAAGAGTGGAAATAAGTAGGGGGCTGCTGCAATAGTTCAAGTGAGTGTTAAAGGAGTTAGGCATTTTCCCTCCTACAGAAACTGGGAGATAGGCCCTATCTTCCTTGATGATTACATTTCAAAAGGATGGCTCCTAAGTCCTTTAGAAGCTCATTCCTGGGTTGCAAAACTAGCAAGGAGTTTTTTAAAAGATTTTTATGTCAAAGGGACAGAAAAAGGATTTTCACTTATACATTTTCTAATGTAAATGCTTCAAAAAATCTGAAGTTGGAGTGGGGGTGTCTATAGTCAGGAAAAAGCCTGTCTAAAATTTATTTAAGGTGAAGGAAACATTTAGGACATCTTGGTCTGTGCTAGACTACATTTTAAAGCTGGTCACCATCAACTTGTATGTAGAATAATAAGAGAAAGAGAAAGAGAGAAGAAAAAAAGTCAACATATAAATAAACACATGTGCATAACAAGCAAAGAGGAAATACCAGTAATTCCATGGACACGGGCCCCTGTATGCACTTTCTTTGCTTTGAAAGATTTACTTGATCAGAAGCAATGCTATTTGAAATATTATCACAGTGGATAATCAGGATCAACGTTCTGCAAAATAGCAAAGTAGATAGGTCTGTGAATGGTGGTGCTGGCAAGAGCATATGCGCAGGGAAGGTTAATCCATATCCAGAATATATGTGTCTATTTCATTGAAGATGAATCTCTGACCCCTCATAATGGAAAAGGTTCAACATAATCAACTGCCACCAATTGGCTGGCTGATTCTCCTCTACACTGGAAAGGGGTTTCAGGGGGGATCTCTTCCGTTGGCAGGTTAGTCACTCAGCAGTAATAGCTTCTAGGTCAGATGTGGTAACAGAAAGTCCAAGTTTTGAACCCAAGCATTGTCTCTATCCCTGCCACCAAGGGCACTTTGTACATGGGCTCATTTACCTTGTAATGAAGTGTCTATGGATAAGGACTGACTGATGTGCGTAATTTTGTCCACTGGACTATTGAAAGCCTCCTTTAGTGAACATTCACATGGTACAAAAATATTTCACAGTGTTTGCCCATTCTGAGAGGCTCATCCACATGAGTCTTTCCAGACTTTTTTGGATACTTATCTTTCAACCCTGTTCCTTCCAAATCTATGATCATCCAATCAAACCATCAGCAGTTGCCTATGGGTCAGCCATCTTTCAGTCCAAAGTGGAAAACTAAATACACCATTTGAACTTTTACCCATGGGGAATACTTTCCTTTACTGCTGTCATTCACTGTCACACTATCTATTGCTGCATCCATCCACTTTATTTCTTCCTGTTTGTGGAACTCCGTATGAGGCTGTAGGTGTGTATTGAAGGAGAGGAAGAAACACAGCATGAGTAATTGTTAAAGGAGGGTGAGCTACCTGGTCATACATCTTGTATCTTCCATACCTGTGTGAACCCAGATTCTTTTATACTTTTTTCCCTTTGATTACAGATTATGTCAAACATACCCAAACTCATGGTTTGGTCTATCAGGTTCCAGTTTATGATAGGAAGCTCAGATTGCATGGCCAAATTATGTTAAATGGATAGGCTTTCAATCTCTATATAGCATTCTCATTTGCCAAAGACACTTAATGTCATTAGGTCTACACTCAAAAGACCCTAGTGGAAAATCAGTTTTCACTGCAGTATGGATTTGCCTTCTTTTTCTCAAACCCAGCAAACTTACCGGAGACTTGGTAGGTGGTCAGAGTAGCACATTCAAATGTGGAATATGTTGCCTCACAAATCCATAAAGACTTACCGTGTGTTGTACCTATTTTTGCATGGTAGATTGTGAGAGATGCAGTAACTCATTTTTCAAACTCAAGAGGATATCATCACACACTCCAGACAATTTTACCCCCAGAATTTTCACTGAGTTTATAGGTCCATGAATTTTCATGAGATTTATTCCTTATTCTCTGAATTGCCTCTTACTAAGACATCTAAAGTACTTGCTACTTACTGTTTATCAGATCCAGTCATCATAGTGAACCAATGTGATATTTTGCAGAATATTGCGATGTCCAACATCTCATGAACTATGTTGTGACAAAGAGCAGGACAGTTGTATTGTAAGATATTATGGAAAAACCTGGGCAAACTTTCTGGCCAACCCAGTATTAGCCCTGAGGAAAGATTGTAAAGGTGTAATTTTGGCCTTCTCAGGTAAAATAAAACTACTTTTGTTTGCTGTCATATGTTGTTGCAGGAAAACACATTAGCCTGGTCAGTAACTGCATACTAGGTGCCAGGGGCCATATCAGTTTGCTCAAGTGAACATATTACACCTGGGAAAACAGCTGCAATTAAATTCACTATCTGATCAACTTTGTGAGAATCCAGTCATCCTTCAGTATCCGTCCAACTTCCTAACCAGCTAACTGTATTATTTAAGTGAGCATGGGATAAGTATTACTACCCTTGCATCTTAACAAGTTTTCAGTGTTGGCAGTAATCTTTGAAATTCTCCCAGGAATGTAATATTGCTTGTATGAATATTCCAAGGGCGTTCAATTGGGCCTTTCTATTATGGACATTACCCCATGGCCCAAAGGGTCAGTTTAGGTATTCTGCTAATTTCCAATTAGTCTATTTTAATTATTCAATGACTGTAAGAACAAACAAACAAACAAACACATGATGAATCTGTGGATTTGCTGGGTTCACTATCATTCAAATTTGGGATAAGACTCCATTCATCACCTTACCATTATTCATCCTCACTTTGATTTGTGGGTTACAATAGCATTTTGAGCCCCTAGGAATTAATGACAATTCACCATGCCTGGTAATCCCCAGAAAGTTTACCCTTTTCCTTGTGCACTATCATTCTAGTTATTGGCTGTAGTTCCCTTTGGGAAAGGCTTGAAGAAATAATTATGGAATATACCAATGGCATTGCTGCAGTGTTCTTCTACAAGGAGATCCAAATTCCTCTTCAATTAAAAGATTCTGTGTTGCATCGTTTCCAATAAATATAGATGTAAATTTGTGTATATTATATAGTATGTAATTTCCTAGCTCTGTACATTAATAATGTCTGAGAGCAGTGACATCCCACTAGCAGTGAGCACATCTATCACCCAGATCTTAGTTTTGAAATACTATTCTCCACTAAAAGAAACCAGAGCTTTTTGAAGAAATGGCTGATTCTAAGGCTAGGGTAGGGAAAGTAGAAGATGAGCCTGGAACACCTTGTGTTACCAAAAAGTAAGGAGGTGCTCAAAGAATGCTGGAAATATGTCAAAAGGGTATAGGAACCAGTTAGAATGGGTTCCCACTGGCCAAATCTGGAAAAAAATAGAGCATCAAAGTAAATGATAATAGTAACAGATTATAGCAATTAAATAAAATAAGAACCATAAATCCACACACAGTTATAACATTTTAAATGGATAACTAAATGGGGAGAAGGAAGGCTTTTCCTTGTGGTAGAAAGGCAACTACTAAATGTAAAAAGGGCCATGGTATTAGAAATTCACCATTTGGCAACCACAGAAGTAATAATTAATTGAGGCAAGAAACAGCAAGAGATGTTACAACTAGTGGGTGAAGGTGGAGTCACGAATGGAACTTTACACAGTATCAAAGTACCTCTCACAAAACATGTGTTAAATATAAAGTGGGGGAAAATATCACTTTAAGTGGAGAAA
Organism: Stenella coeruleoalba; assembly: GCF_951394435.1. Taxonomy (NCBI): domain Eukaryota; kingdom Metazoa; phylum Chordata; class Mammalia; order Artiodactyla; family Delphinidae; genus Stenella; species Stenella coeruleoalba. The sequence goes on from NC_137154.1 coordinate 72,096,449, forward strand.
TCTGCAGACACCATCTTAACCAAGCAATCAAAGTTAAAATCACTGGTAAGGGGACAAATAGACACCATGCACATACCACTCAATAGGTTTCCATGAAAAAAACACAGCATTTATGATATACTCACTGAAGATACTTAACCTGGGTCTAATGGAGAGGGAACAATGGACAAACAACAAACTGAGGAACATTCTACAAAATAACTACAAAACACACTTCAAAATTTTTAAAGTCATGACAATCAAAGACAAAGGAGCTGTTACAGATTGAAAGATCCTCGAGGAACATGACAGCCAAGTGCCAAGTGTAATCCTGTATTGGACCCAGTGCTATGATGGATGTTTCTGGAACATTGCCAAAACTTGAGTGGGGTCTCAGGGAGAAAGATATACAGGAGTTCTTTGTACCATTTTCACAAATTTCTGTAAGCATGAAACAAATTTTAAATAAATTTTTAAAATAAAGAATAAGAGATTCTGTGTCTTTGAAAGGCTTTAACTAAAAGGTTATAATTTCGCATTGTGATGACTCAAGTTAGGTTTTGGCTATCAGACCCAGAGTTATTTCTGTTATATGGTTCAAACAGTATCCTGGTAGGCCACCCATCTGTTTCATTACTAGGGACACTGTGATCAATTAGTCACTGTCAGAGATCCTTAAAAGCCAAAATATTTTTTTCAAAAAGTATTGTAACACTATTTATAATGACTTTTATAGCACTATACATTCATTTCCCGCTATTGAGTTTTTTGCTATTTTGTCATACATTGTACATCTAAATACTACAAATCCCATATTACATTGTTATTTTGTATTTTATTTTATTCTCTAAGTATTTGGCTAGTTTTAAAAAAAAACATTATATTAAATTTTTTTAATATTTATTGAAATGTTTATTGTTCCCAGAACTCTGCATCACTTCAAGTAGATCCACATTTTCACTTGTCAATCATTTTATTTAAAATTTAAGGACGTCCTTAAAATTTTAAGGACGTCCTTAAAATCTGATCCAGTATCAGATTTTCGTTGGTGAGATCTGATGACTAAAAATTCTCTCAGTTTTGTTTTTCTAAAAGTGCTCTTATTATACCTTTATTTATTTTATTGAAAAATATTATTATTATACCTTTATTTTTATTTAATAGTTGATGTACAATATTATATGTTACAGATGTACAATATAGTGATTCACAATTTTTAAAGGTTATACTCCATTTATAGTTATTATAAAATAATGGCTATATTCCTTAAGTTGTATAATATATCCTTGTAGTTTGCTTTATACACAATAGTTTGTACCTCTTAATCCCCTAAAATGTTTTGATTACTGGGATATCCCTGCTGCCTTTTGTGGCAAACATGTTCATCTTGTCTTTGGCAGTTAAGTGCTACCACTTGGTCCCTGCCATTCTAGGAATCCCATCATCTTTATTGAAATCAGGGGCCCATCTCAATTGTTACATCTCGGTTGTCATTTCTGGCTAACCAAGGAGAAGAAGCAGAGATTTTCAGGGATGAGGGTGTGAATCTTTAATGTATTTGATCATGCAGAATGAAGGGAGTATCCTCTGGTTTTCTTGGTCAGTGACTGTGCAGATCACACATTAATCCACTCCAACATTCCTGTCTCCTTAAGCTTTGAATTCCCTCCTGCTCATCCTTCAAGGAAAGCCCTAACATTTCCTTCTCATTGTACATAGCCATTAAATCGTGGTTTCAGTCAATCAATCAAGTAAGATATCAGAAACACTTCTAGGTACATGAGACCAATTCATTAAATTCTGATTATCTAGTAAGTGTACTCATATAAATGCATTTTGCTTGACCTGTTATTATATTCCACCTTCCCACATATACTCTCCAGGATTCACAGTCTTGCAGTTCTTTGGAGTATAATCTATTTCATCTGGGTCTCACCGTGTAACTGATACCTAAGGTGTACGCTTACAAGTTATCTGTCCCAGAGTTTTGAAGCAAAAGAAGAGTAGTCTCCTCAGACAGAAGAGTGGAAGCTACTGGTAAGGGAGGTTCAACATGTCTCAGAGATTCAAGTTGCTCAGTTTCATCTGAGTCCAACCAGACGTCCTCATTTAAAGTTTTAGGGGCTATTGTTTTCTGATCAATATCCTGATGTTCACATTAGAGAACTCAAGTGGTATAGAAGTAGCAAATGAAAAAAGCAGCTACTTCCTCTAGGGTTTAGGCACAGCAAACAAGGAAAGACTAAGAATTGATCAGATTTCTTTTACCACAAGACTGAAATTCAAACCTTTTTGGAGGGGGTGGCTGGAATAGGAAAATGCAGCCTGCTAGTAACAAAGAAATGTTGGTAATGCAGTGTGTAAGAGTGGTCCTCCACATGACTGGAAATACTCACCAGAGGTTGCTAGTTGGACTGGTACATAAGAATAGCCAGGAGGGTGGTTAGAAAAACTTGCTGGAGAGTGCAGGCCATAGTTCTGTGAGGATCATGAGGGTGAGTGCTACTGGGGCTACCTACACACCTGGGCCCTCCCACATACCAATCTGCTGGCAACAAAACAAAGCCTGCACACTAGAATATGGAAAGAATAGCCCTTCCTTCTACTGTGGCTTTGCAGGGTCCCTCCATTACCCTCTATTAACAAAGCCTAACAATAAGCTGGCTGGCAGAGGTTTCAGAGTCCAGATCCAGTATCATAAAGCAAGGAAAAGAAGGGTGGATCTGGAGCTGAGATGAATAAATTGTAACTAGTATAGATAAGAAGACAAGTACAGTTTTGGACATTGGGATTGTTGACTGAAAAAAATGCATAACCTAAAAATTTAAAATTATGTCTTATTCATAGGCCTTACTGAGAACTATAGCCTGGGATGGCAGCCTCTCACATAGCTCTGAGGGACTGTTCCAAAGACGTAAAGGAGGAGCCAGGATGTATAGGAGTTTCTCCTGAAAAAAAACCATGTAGTTGAACATCAAAAGATTATGGCTGATCACAATACACATCTCAAGTTAATGATTTTAGGGCTTTTTTATGTATGGGAAGATGCAAGAGTCTGGGCTTTATGAAGTCATTCCTTTGATATACATTTTAACTTTCTAGGATCTTGTTTTTCTCTATCTTATATTCCCTTCAGGGTGCACCATCAGGTGGCTGCAGTAACTGATGGCTTTATGGCTGCCACATATTTTGTTTACTGAAATGGCAGGTTTACAGACATTCTTTGTCCATAGGATTGAGGTGCCTATAACACATTAATGTAAATAACTAGCAAATCTTTAGATGTGATGTTCCAAAAAGATTTCAGGGGTTAAATGTAGTCAGAGTTGTTATCCACATATGAGTGTTTGAAATCTCTAAGAAGAACATGCAGAGCGATGGCTAGTGGGCTAAACCAAGAGCCAGAGGAAATGTTATTATTTAAGGGTTGGTGAAGGAGGAGGAGAAGCCTACAAAATAACTCTGGAAGTCCGAGTAGGACATTCAAGGGTGATAGGTTTCTCGGAAGCCTAAAGAATAGAGTTTCAGGGCTTCCCTGGTGGCTCAGTGGTTGAGAGTCCGCCTGCCGGTGCAGGGGACACGGGTTCGTGCCCCGGTCCAGGAGGATCCCACATGCCGTGGAGCGGCTGGGCCCGTGAGCCATGCCCGCTGGGCCTGTGCGTCTGGAGCCTGTGCTCCGCGGCGGGAGAGGCCGCGACGGTGAGAGGCCCGCGTACTGCAAAAAAAAAAAAAAAAAAAAGGAATAGAGTTTCAATAAGGAGAGAGAGATCACCAGTGTCAAATCTAGCAGAAGGTCCTAGCAAGAAAAGACATGAGTAAAGGCATTACATATTCCTGATTTAAAGCAGTCTGGAATAAAATGAATCTAAGTTTTTTTATTTGGAGAGATATATGATTATTTTGAGAAGTTTAGTTTAAAAGGACAGACAAGAAGCAGAGCTGCAGGTGTGATGCAGGTGGCAGCTGAATGATCGAATGAAATATCTAACTTTGCAAGGAAAAACCTGAACATTTTTAGCCTGTAGATGTCCTTTGCTTGGCTCACATTATGTTCTTTTTTAAAAAGGTGACCTTGGGCTTCCCTGGTGGCGCAGTGGTTGAGAGTCCGCCTGCCGATGCAGGGGACACGGGTTCGTGCTCCGGTCCCGGAAGATCCCACATGCCGCAGAGCGGCTGGGCCCGTGAGCCATGGCCCCTGAGCCTGCGCGTCCGGAGCCTGTGCTCCGCAACGGGAGAGGCCACAACAGTGAGAGGCCCGCGTACCGCAAAAAAAAGAAAAAAAATGTGACCTTGACAGTCTTGGTGGAGGGCATGAATTATCTTTTATTATCTTTTATTTTATTATCCTTTATCCATCTTGAAACATTTATTTATGCTAACTGCCTTATTCCTGCAGACATTTTAGAATACTGACATTTGCAATGCATGTTTCTTGAATTGAATGAATGGACAAAAAGAGATTGTTAGTAACTGTTCCAGAAAAGCAATTTATAGCATTATAAATATAATGAACATTGGGATTCAAAAAGAACTTTGAAATAGTTGATCTCCATGCCTTTATTTTCCTTTCTACTGGGAACATTTTTTTTAATTGAAGTATATTTGGTTTACAATATTGTATTCCATGCCTTCATTTATTGTTTGTGTCCTAAGACAATTGTTGTCCTAAGATTAGCAAAGGTAAATGACTTTCTCAATATCACACAGCCAATAAATGGCAGATTGTGGTTAAAACTGAGGCTCTTATCCACTCCACTCTTAAGAACATCACCATCGTCTACATGGCACGTTCATTCCCATCCTGTCACTCTCCTCAGTATTTAGTTTCAAAAAAAATGTGGACCAAAGAGAAGGCTTATAAAAGTCTCTTTAGGAATTGGCCAGAATGTGATTTAATTGTTTTTCTTTTCAACCAGATTTTTCCTATGTATTATTAAACAAGTTAGACCTCTGACTTGCAACTTGCTAGCCCTGGTTTTTAAAGTCAATAATATCACTTATTTTCACCATACCTTAGAGAATCTCTTGGTGTATGTCTTCTTTCAGCAATACTGAAATGGCTGAAAGAAGTCGTTACTGGAAACTATGTAGTCAGTAGAAACACCATTCTTTAGTCTGCAAAATTGCTCCTTGTCTCTCACTAACAGAGATGAGGTGAGAATGAAGGAAGTAATGTTGATAAATTGCTTTGAGATTCTTAGATGTCAGTGGAAACCAAATATCAGAAATCTCAGTTTTCCTCTTCCTTCTCCAAGGAGTGTATTTTTCTCAGTGTTGCTTACATAGAAAACCAAGGAATATCAAACTACAGAAAAGGGAGGGAAACACTCAAACTACTTTTGTAAAAATTTTCATGGAGACAGGAAGGAAATGAAAAACCTGCTACCAATTGTTGAACAAATGGTCTTTCTGACAAGGCTCGCTGAGATCTAGCTTGCCCCTTTACCTACCTTGTTTTTCATATGGACTGAAGAGACAGTCGAACTCAGTAGTTAAGAAGAGACTTCTAGAGAAAGACAGATATGGGTGTGATACCAGGAGCTGCTTCTTGCTGTCAGTGAAAACTTGAGCAAGTGATAATCTCTTTGAGACTTGGTTTCCATCATTATCAAATAGAAATAAAATGATTCTAATTTATTAGAATAAAAATAATAAAAGAAATTATAAGAAATCAATGAAAAATTCACAGTAAGTGCTTAGCAAAGTGCTTCACAAGCATTTAAAAAAGTTATTATTTATTACTATTATTACTATGGGTAATAATAATACTAGTAATAATGAAAATAATCATACAGTCCTTATGTCACTATTTGGTTTAAACCCTTCCAGTGACTTTGCTCATGCCAGAAAGTTAAGGTTCAATAGTATGGATTCAGGGTCACGAAATTCGTTACTTCCAGATTATAACACACACAGACACGAACACACATTATACTACATCTGGATTGGCTTGCTCATCCTTCCCAAACATGTCAAGTCATTTTGTACCTCTCTGGTAGATGTTTGCACTCTTTTCTCCACTTATCAAGAAAACCTTTATCTCTATTGCTATTTTAATAAAATCCTACTTGCATCAAAACACCTATTATAGAAAGCATTTCTAATCTCCAAAATAGCAGTTTTCTCATTCATTCTTGTGTGGCCCACTGTTAAGAAGATTTTCTTCTGTATTAAATTGTAAGCCTTTAAGATTATGGACTATTCTCTCTTTATCTGTACACACACAAGCATTGGGCTAGTGCTTTGCAAATACTATTAAAGATGCCATACAGTCTGTGAAAAGAGTTAAGTTCCATTTCACTCCAGATGAAGAGGGCAGTCCGTCTCTGCCTCACAGGCTATTGATTGCCCCTTTTATTACGTTTTCTTGCTTGGCTAGTTGTTTCCCCTACCTGGTTGTAGATTGGCAGTGGATGTGGTATTCTGTAACATATGACTGTGCTCTGAGGATTAGGAATGTTGGAAGTAGACCGCATGAGGAGAGAAGGAGAGAGGCAGTGTGATGGGAAAGCATCCCAAGTTTGCAGAGCAGACTGCATGTTTTAACTCTGACATTTATTAACCATGTGACCTTGTATGTGTTCCTCAGCTTTCCAAGCCTTTGTTTCTTCACCTGAAAAAAAGAGAATAGTTATTTTTACCTCATAGAATTCAATAAAGGACCAAACGAGATAAAATGTGAAGCAACGTGTGCAGATCTTGGCACTCAACACATTGTACTTAGTGCAAGTTACTTTTTTTCCTCTTTTTCTCCTGAGAGGTGTCCAAATATAATTTATCACCAAAAGAATAGGTTCTTGTCCATCTTATAGATAAGATATTCAAAGCATGTAGAGTTTTTATGAATATGGGTTACTTGATAATTGAAAATGAGCAAATGAACAGATGATAAACTAGAATTGATAGTGAACATAGTGTTTATAAGGCATAAAAAGTCATAGAACAAGTGCTCATTAATCTCTTAACAATGTCCATCACAGAATCAGAGGTGAGTGAGATTAAATTGTCAACCTTGTGATATGGTTTTTTTACCTTCTAAGTTCTTGGTTTCCAAGTGACATAAAATCAATTGAAGCCTGACAGCTGTTTGGTAAGCCATGTAAAAATGAATTCAGTGAGTCAGCTGAGCTCCTAATGGCTAATGTCTTCAAAGTAGCAGATATGTCTGATAGGTCTAATTTGTCATCAGTTATTGCTGGCTATTCTAGCAATTTGGCTGAAAAAAAAAAAAGGATGGGTTATGAGTCCTATTACTGAGTTTTTCTTCTCTTAACAAAAATATCAAAGCACTGAATTATAAACAGCATTAAATATTAATAAGTTACATATTTATATTACAAACAAGCATAAGAGTATACCCTGATCCTTCTTGTTCTATATTTTCTGTTATTATACATTAGGAAACTTTAATACAATTCTGTTGTATCTCTTCCCAGAAACATACCTTCTCAATTTTTACAGTCTTTTTTTTGAGTCCTGCTGCTGATCAAATCATAGATGGACAATTTCTCTTCCTTTCTAAGTCATTCTAATTAAAGCAACAATTATTATTTCCCTAAATTACTTTAATCAGATTGCTCCCTACACAAGAAACTATTGTGGCTCTTAATTAGCACTTGAATCAAACTCTTCAGCATCTGTCCCAAGGCCTTCAAGCCCTGTTGCTTATTTTACTGGTTTTAATCTATGGTACACATATTAAGATAGAATAAGCCTCCCTCTTTTCATTTAAGCTCACCTAGTCACTTCTGTCTCTGAGCTTTCAGGCTTCTTTTTCTTCTGGTTAAAAACATGCTCTTCTTACATTGTAGTAAGTTTGTCCACATCTAACTTCAGATTTTTTTCTTTAAATTCACCATCTTATTCATCTCCTCTGATTAACTCTCCTAGATTCTGGCAAATCCCTCCACTTTAGCATTTACTTAGTTTGGGTGATAAGAATTCTACAGCGTACTCAATAAACTTTAGCTATAATATAGGTATATAATAAAACATAAATATATAAATTAATTATATAAATCATATAAATATAACATAAAATTACATAAATTATGTAATAATAAATAATATAAATTATATATAATATATTAAGCACAATATATATTTATTTAACTATATAAATATATTTATGTAAACATAATAAAAATATATTTATTCCAGGCTCTCTTTAACCACTTTAGACATATGTCAAAAAAATGAACACAACCCTATAAAGAAGGTACTTTTCTTATAGTCATTTTACTAACAAGGAAAATGAGGCACAGACAGGTAAAATACCGTGCACAAAGTAATTGGCTGGTAGGCGTTGGGAGTGGATTCTTTTGTACTCTTCATCACCAAACGCTAAGACAGCTGCATTAGCTTACATTCACTGGTGAGTCTTCTCTGTTGGAGGTTTTCTGTCTTAGTTACATTTTCTCATTAAAGTCCTATATTTTATTGGCAGAACCGAGAGGTCAGAAACTCCACAGATGAGTCACATATCTAGAAATATGCTGTCCATAGAATAGAATCTCAAAACATATTGCTGCCCACTAGCTAATATTTCAGGAACGTTTATTTTTCTTGTGAAATTTTGGACTAAGGTTTTAATTTCTCATGTGGTTTTCACTCAAATTTAAGGAAGTGAAAAAGTTGGACCTCTACAAAATTTTGAAGATGATGTTTTCTTCATGTACTAAACACTACGTGTTGGACATTGGGCTAACACTGGGAATAAGCAGGGGAAAAAATCACCTCTGGGCTTCCCTGGTGTCGCAGTGGTTGAGAGTCTGCCTGCCGATGCAAGGGACACGGGTTCGTGCCCTGGTCTGGGAAGATCCCACATGCTGCGGAGTGGCTGGGCCCGTGAGCCATGGCCACTGAGCCTGCACGTCTGGAGCCTGTGCTCTGCAGTGAGAGAGGCCACAACAGTGAGATGCCTGTACTGCAAAAAAAAAAAAAAAAAATCACCTCTATTTGATGGAAACAGCTATCCCATTGGAGGAAATGAATACTAAAACAAAAATAGGCAAAATTAATTTTATTGTAATTAAATTATATGAAAATATAGTTAATTATAATTTTAATTGCAAGTTTATTATAGTTTTCACAAGTTCTCTGAACTAGACATACAGGGAATTATAGGATTGCATAACTTTTTTTTTTTTAACATCTTTATTGGAGTATAATTGCTTTACAACGGTGTGTTAGTTTCTGCTTTATAACAAAGTGAATCAGTTATACGTATACATATATCCCCATATCTCTTCCCTTTTGCATCTCCCTCCCTCCCACCCTCCCTATCTCACCCCTCTAGGTGGTCACAAAGCACCAAGCTGATCTTCCTGTGCTATGCAGCTTCTTCCCACTAGCTATCTATTTTATGTTTGGTAGTGTATATATGTCCATGCCACTCTCTCACTTTGTCACAGCTTACCCTTCCCCCTCCCCGTGTCCTCAAGTCCATTCTCTAGTAGGTCTGCATCTTTATTCCCATCTTGCCCCTAGGTTCTTCATGACCATTTTTTTTTTTTTTTAGATTCTGTATATATATGTTAGCATATGGTATTTGTTTTTCTCTTTCTGACTTACTTCACTCTGTATGACAGACTCTAGGTCCATCCACCTCCCTATAAATAACGTTTAGGGAATCAGAAAAGGGTTCCTTGAGAAGGCAACATTTAAGGCTTAGAGGATCATTGGAAGTTGGTGAGTAAAAGGGATGGGTATGGAGGAGCATTCTCAACAAAAGAACAGCATATGGACAGGTCTTGAAAGGATTAGGAGTTGGAAACTTTGAGGAGCTAAAAAGAAAGCCAGAATGGCTGGACCACAGTGACTAACAGGATGATAGAGCGGGATGAGGCTGGAGAAGTAGGACATGGGCCGAAAACACAGGACTTTGTGCATTGTAGTGTTACCTGTGTTTAGCACCATAAAATCCTTTTTCTGCATCCTTGTCTTTCCTCCTAAGAGAGCTCCCTTAGCCCTCAATGTTTCTATGTGCTCTATCTCTTTCCCCTCTCAACACCAGCTCTTGTGAAATGATGAACTTTTCAGTACTGATTGCAGAGTCTTAAAGTATAATATTGCTCATGGACTTTGGTATTATAATAGGAAGCAGAGCCTATGTTTTTTTCCAGCCAAACAAATAAAGATATACTCACTGTCTTTTACTCATTGACCATTTAGATATGTGAGCAGAAGAGCAGCTATTTTGGAAGTGGTAATACTGACATCATGCCAGTAGGCCACCTACCTGCTAGTCTAGACTTGGTAATTATATGAAGAAAAAAGTTCTTTCTCCTTATTCTTTGTCCTTTAGGCATGTCATCTTTGTCTTTTAGGCACATTGTCTATGTTTCCTGTCCTTGTGAGGGTGAAGGGAGTGGGGATGAGAAGGATGTGGGTCATGGCATGTAAAGAAGACAGTTGAAGCATTCTATATGGTGTGTGTGTGTGTGTGTGTGTGTGTGTGTGTGTGTGCATGTGTGTTAATAGGAAAGGCAATTCCAATCCAATAAATTTGGTATATAATTCTTTAATCAGGTGGCTGGCCACTCTAGCCCATAAGTAAATCAACATTTTTTTAAATAATCCTGAATATTCTACATGTTTTTCACTTAAAGGAAGAACACACATTATGAAGGTCTTTCTTCACATATCATGAATCATGTGGTACTTGAACCTGCCACTTAGAGCTTTGATTAATAGTATGCTTAATTGCTTTCCTTTTCCTTCTCACAGCTGGCAGATGGAGTGCTATAGATGTGACTGAACCACAGGGATGGTATTTGTGTTGCAAACAAATGGTGTTACAGTCTGTGGATTTCTCCTCTTTGATCCAAATACCCTCAAGACAAAGCAGAATTCTTGAAAATTTATCTGTGTTTCCACTTTGGTCTCTGCTGCCTTCTTAATTTTTGGAGGAGCGCTTTGGGATTTGGGCCCATTTCAATGTGAACTTGAGGACTGTAGCTGGTTTCTGCTCAGTTCTCAAGATGAGTGCCTCAGAAAGTAGAAGCCTTGAGAGTGATAATCAGGATATGTATTGTTTACCTTGAGAAGAGCATACATTGGCATTCCTGTTCTTCATGCTCTTTGCTCTTGCACGGAATGCGTAGCTACACAATCAGAATAAATATGTGTCATTCATTCACCGGATTAAAAAATATCCATTTGGATGTTTTGCAGCTCCCAAACAATTTTATTTTTCACTTTTGCTAGTGTTTCCCTTCAACTTGGGATACAAGGTCTATTCAGTTCCGTGGCCTCTGGGATTGGAACCCTTGGGAGAAGGAATCTCTCTTATGAGGTATACAGTATGAGGGACAGGCAGGTTCAGTGTTATCAGAGGTGGAGCCATCCTCTTCACGGGTAACACCTGCTGAGGGAATGATGTTTTGAGGGAGATTTTAGTTGCACAAGTCCTATTACCTGAATTGAAATGTAGCAGATGGGTAGAGAATAAATAAATAAGAATTAACTTTCAAGGATGGAGTTTGCTGAGCAAAGGTTTTTACATGGGGATAAGTAATGTTCAATAGCATCAGGAAAATAGAAAAACATTAAAATAATACATTTTGGATTTTGACGTTAAGTCAGGGTATTTTATCATTTTAAGATTTAAATCATTTAGTAAAATATTGATTTGATAATGCACTATGTTGTGTGCTGTAAACATTAACTGCACAAATAGCCAGCTTCTTGAACCTGCTTCATTCCCCTGTTCCCTCCCTCATTCCCACCTTCCTTCCCTCCTCCCTCGTTCCCTCCCTTCCTTTCCTGCTTCCTTCCTATCCTTTCTGGTTTTGGTTTTTTACCAAAGTTACACACACATAGTCTTTAAGGCATTGACTAATCTTCAATCTCTTAGCTCTCACCACTGCCTATAACCCTTACCCCTCACGACAGCAAGAACACTTTCTTTTGACTATGTTTTGGCTTTTTCATTTACTTAAGCTATTTAGGGCTATTTTTATATCCCTAGGTAACTTGCTTTATTGACATCTTTATTTTTCAATTAGATTATTTTTTATTCTCCACTATAGAAGAAGAGGAAATAGTCTTTTCCTTTTTCACACTCGTTTGACAGCCCCTGTTACACACAAAACATTCCTTTCCATTCCCATTGTCTCAGTGTTGTTATACAGCAGTTTCAGTCAGATCAATTCCATGTGTATAGTATTTGACTATGTAAGCACTAGTCACAGCTGAGCCATGATGCTTCTTTGGATTATGTTCTCTGTCCTGCCTATCTTTTTTCCCCCTTATAATTGTATAGTTGTCTCATTTTCATATAAAATAATTTCTATTTACTTATCATTAATTGTATCCCAAATCCTCAGTCAATTGTCTAAATCTCAATATATTTAGATGATTTAAAAGTTTATAGTTTCAAATTTTTGAAGATACTTTTGTGATCTTTTAATCTTCTGGTTGCCCTGATACTGGGGACATGGTAGTTCTTGTGAGAACTCCTTTACCAGCATTGCAGGGCCTCTTTTCACCTGTATTCTGATAAAACCCCTATCTCTTGTATTCCATGTCTTCCTTCTAACTTTTTCACTTTGTGCACAACCTCTAGTAGCTGTGAAGAAAGGGAGTGATGGGATTTAAAATTTTCAAGATCTGGCCTATTTGAAATATTTTTATTCTATTCTCACATTAAGTATATAAAATCCACTGTTAGACATAATTTTCCTTTTGTCTTTTGTAGGCTTCATTGTCTTTACTTTCCATAAATATTATGTCTGGATATTCTGATCCTAGGTGTAGAAGTGAGGATGATGATATTAGTAGCAGACTCACATAAGATTGTTGTGAGGATTTAATAAATTACTCTGAGTCAAGCACTTAGAAGAGTACCTGGCATATATTAAGCTTTTAATAAGCCTTCGCTTTTTACATTCACTTAGGCAAAATTCTTTTGAATAGTGTGTTTGGGTGAATTTCTCCTCTTCCATTTCTCCATTCTCTCTGCCTGTAACTATATTATTCCTGAGCAGGACCTCTAAATTTCTTATCTTTTCTCTTCCATTTTTTTTTTTTTTTGCCTTTGTCTTTTGTTCAACTTTCTAGGAAATTTCCTTACCTCTGTCTTCTCTTTTCTTCATTTTTAATGCCATATCTTAATTCCAACACATTTTTTTTGTTGTGTGTTTTATAGAATCTTGTTCTTGGTTCATAGATGCCATATCTTAAATTTCTGAAGATATTAATTGTGATTTAACTTTTAATGCTTTGTTTCCTGTGAACAGTCTACTTTTCTTCTAAATTTAAACTTATCTTTGTTTGGTTTGGATTCTTTAAGTTAGAGACTTTCCCCAGGTACTCAGTCATGCTTAATTGTCTGCTTTACTAAAGACCTCTGTTGTCTAACCATTGGGCACAAATCTGTTTTTATTGAAGTATAGTTGATTTACAATATTGTGTTAGTTTCATGTATACAGCAAAGTGATTCAGTTTTATATATATGTATATACATATATATATTTCAGATTATTTTTCATTATAGGCTATTACAAGATATTGAATATACAGGAACTATATTCTTGTTTCAACAAGGACAATTCAATAAGGATGGTAAATCCTTGTTGCTTATCCGTTTTATGTATAATAGTTTGTATCTGTTAATCACATGCTCCTAATTTATTCCTTCCCTTCCTCCCTCCCTTTCCCCTTTGGTTACCATAAGTTTGTTTTCTATGTCTGTAAGTCTGTTTCTGTTTTGTAAATAAGTTCACTTGTATCATTTTTTTATTACATTCCACATATAAGTGATATCATACAATATTTGTCTTTCTCTGTCTGACTGACTTCACTTAGTATGATAATCTCTAGGTCCATCCATGTTGCTGCAAATGGCATTATTTCGTTCTCCTTTATGGCTTAGTAATATTCCATTGTATATGTGTTCCACACCTTCTTTATCCATTCACTTGTCGATGGACATTTAGGTAGCTTCCATGTCTTGGCTATTGTAAATAGTGCTGCTATGAACATTGGGGTGTTGGTATCTTTTCAAATTGGAGTTTTTGTCTTTTTTTGGATATATGGCCAGGAGGGGAATTGCTGACTTCTTTTAGACTTCTTTTAGATCCTTAAAAATTCTATGCTTGTTTTGCCCTAAGAATATTTGTCTTTTTGCTAGAATGATCTTCTTCTGGGTTTTCACAGAACTTTCTCCTTTTTACATTCGACCTTGGCTAATTACAATGTCTTCAGAAAAGCCTTCTCTGGTGTTGCAAGTAAAGTAACAACCCACTGATTCTCTATCATATCCACTGATTTTAATTCTGTATAAAGCAAAGATCACTGTTTTCTGTTTTTTATGTTTACACTATTTATTCCTACATGTACTGTATTTCTGTTTATTTTTTTATCTCCAATCAATTAGTTTAAAGTTCGTAAATGTAGGACCTGGTGTACAACTATATTCCTACTAGCACTCAGTGGTCACTCAGTAAATATTTGTTAAATACAAAATAATATATGTAATATAAAATTGCTTATTGAAGGCCCTGGATATAGAGGTATGAGTAGAAAGCCATTACTTTCCCCCAGTACTCACTCTGCAAATGTATTCCATGAACTTCTTTCCCCCTGTGGATTAAATGTCCACCAGGTCCAATAGCTTTTCCGTTTGCTTTCACAAACGAAAAACCTCAGCTAATTTTATATTAAAACTCTAGACCCTCACCTGATGAAAAACTCTCCTGCCCTAGTGGGCTTGATTCCTTCCTGGAGTCCTATGGTAGGAAACGGCCAGGAAGGAAAGCCCAGGGGACAGCCTACAATTTTCCCACATTACTCTTTCCTCTTCAGTACTCACTCACTAAGAATTTTTTGTCTCCTTTGAGAGAAAACTGGCTGCATAGCATATCATTTATACTGGGACTCTCTTATGAGGAAAAGGGCATTGTTAGGAATTACTCCTGCACAGCAAGCATCAAGTGGGACTGCCCCTGGCACACTAGGACAGGGTACATGGTTTTCTTATTCTAGGCCCAGGAATAGTGACGGCGGGGAGAGATAAAGGGCAGAAAAAATTTCAGTTGGTGGATGCAATTGTAACTTGGCACCCAAGCTTTCAGCATGGTAGATGCGCACTTGCTGGGTTTTTCTTGCATGGAACACCTTTGAGGACTTTTCAGAGCAGCACTGCCCCTGCCTCCCCTATACCTAGACCCAGAAACCTCTCTTTCTGAGGTTTCTGGCACAGGTGTTACCACCTCTGGCTGTTAGCCATGGCCTCTGACTCAGAATCTGCATTCTCAGCCTCATCCTCTGCCTCCTTCTGCTGAGCTCACTTCAGAGCAGGTGTAGAGCTCTCTTGGGTACGTGTACTTTTCAAGATGAATTAGTGTCACCTCCTCTCTGGGGGATCCATGTTGGGTACCTTAGTCTCTGCCATTAGTTAATGGACACTTTGTTCTTCAGTGGCCCCCTTCTCCCGCTTACAAGGTTTGGTATAGATGATCCTCCCTCTTCCTCCCACGACTCTCCGCAAACTCTAAAAAATCCTTCCGACCATTGACTTTAACTTCCTGAAGTTTCCTTTCTCCTCCCTTATGGAGCCTGGGGGTTGGCAATGGGCTATTAATACTGGCAGCACCAGTTCTACAATTAATCTCTACAAAGGCCTAATACTTTCATACCTAGAATATGGAGTTCTGAGCACATATGGTAGAGTTCTTAGCCTTTAAATCTCAGTTCAAACTCCAAGACAGTAAGAAAACGTCACATGTAATACCCTGTTACACTAATTTTAATCAAAAACTGTTTATGTGCTGAAAACAACATTGGGCATTTTGCATGTTATTTCTGCTTTAATCCTCATGATAATTCCAATGAAGTAGTAGCCATCTCCATTCTACAGATGAGGAAACTGAGGCCAAGAAATGCTAAATAATGAAAAACAGACAAATCACAGTCACACAAATGATGAAAAGTGGAGCCTGGATTTGAATCCAGGAAGACTGCTTTAGACACTATAGGCTTGATCACAATACCGTGCTGCAAGTGAGGGGTAGGTGAAGTAGGCATGAAGTTGTCTGCCTCCTTCACTCCTTGTCTCGTCTCAATCTTACCCTAAGTGGTTTATAGCATAAGGAGACAGCAAAGGAATTTTATGAAAGCTGATTAATAATAGCAAGAGAAAGTTCTGTTTGCCATGTAAGTAATCCACTTTAAGGTGTGTGAGGATCCAGGCTAAACTGGGTTCTCCCAGGTGAAGTATAGGGGACAACTGCAAGATGCAGCTGGTACCATGCAGGAAACAGAGAGAGAAAAGGGAGGTGACCTGAGGGGGAGAGTAGAGAAATGTTTTCATCTTTCTCTCAACTTCAGGTTTTTCTGCTTAGCTCCAAGGAAGGTAGGATTCTTTCTGATGATGGAATGAAGTTTTCCAAATACTCAGGAGTAAAATGGCAGTTTACATATAGTATAGAGGAGAGAGAGCCAGAGTATTTATCAGTAAGAATATAAATAGAACAGAGGTGAAGAGCAAGTCAGGTCCCATTGATTTTGGCTGCCTTTCTAATAATTATCATGACTATTTCATGAATAAAAGTATTTTGTTCTTGCTTCTCCAGCAGTTTAAAATATTTTCAATTTTATTCCTTTATTATCCCATTAACACGTTGCTAAATCATTGTATTTGTAATCTTCTCCATCTTAGAAACCTCCAGTTCAAAATAGTTTGGCTAAAATAGATTTGGAAATTAAACTTGATATTTTACTGGGGAAGGTAATGGAGTGTAAGACACAATATTTTCCAGCAGGAAAAACATTCTCAGTGATTGTCTAGTAACCATGAAAACTATTATGTTTGTTTTAATATTGACATTATCCATCATCTATACAATTATCAGTTCAGTTAAGATAGTTAACTTATTTAATGATATCCCATAACCTTAGCTCCCTTACCCCCACCTTCCTCTACTAATATATAGACATTACACAAATAGATGGACAGTTTTTTACAGGGGGGAGAAATGCATGTAATATATCTAAGGGCAGCACCAGATTAAAATTTAAGTAGTCTCACATTATAGAATGCATTTAGACTCATGAATCCAATGCCTGAATTTATTGCTTCCAATAGGTCAACTACCAAGAACTGCCTTTTTTTTTTAATAAAAATGATTTTGTTACACTTATATAAATTGGCCACACAAAGCTGCTTAGTCAAAAGGTAGGCATTATTGTTGCTGTCTGGAAATGGAGTTTGATTGAGAGCTACTGTGATACTTAATTCCCAGCAATATCCATTGGACATAAATTAATGTTATATTAAAACCCATTTTCTCAACTGAAAACCCAGTTTCTCAACTGTAAGTTGAGAAACTAGAAACATAGTAGGTGATGTTTATCTTTGGGTCTGTGGTCTGTGCTCTGCTCCAAGGAACACATGATCATATTGCTTGGCCTCTCACAGCTAGAGCAGGTGTTTGCTCTTCTGCAATGGCTGGGCATCTACCATGACTTCTGTCACTGCTTTCCTGATGACAGTTTTTCTCCTCTGCTTGATGAAACCAATTATCTTTTTTTCCCCAAGAGTGTGTCAATTATGTCACTGTCAATGTTGCAGCCAAAGGGACATCAGTCTTGCTTTCTGTTAAATTCACTCTGAAGTCTTGGCATTTTATTCTAAGGCCTTTCTCTTTTCTCTCTGCCTTTTGAAAATGTTCTTCCTGTACTGTAATTGTATTTTGTTGTCTCTTTTGATATGAAAGTGTCTGCACTTGACATCCTTGTCAGAGTGTTTTTCTTTATGTCTAGTACTTTATTGTGTATGTCACTGTGGTTGTACAATTGCGTCACAATATTTGTCACATTCTCAATTTTGATGTTCAGTATTTGTCTATTACTGCCACAGATACAAGATAACTTTCTATCAAATACTTTTAGAGCCTTCAGATGGTCTCAAAGAGTAGTGAAGAAGTTATTCCTTTTATTCCTGAAATGTTCTGCAGACAATTCTAACAAACAGAGGAAGAGCTTTCTCAAACTCACAGAGTTCCCCAATTATTTATTAAAGCTGCCAATTTCATTGCATCCTTTTCATCAATTCTTATTTTCATGTCATGCTAAATAGATAGTTGAATATTTTTTTCATATTCTTGTTTGAATTTGGTGGCTCTCTTGAAATGGAAGTTTGAGCTTTATACTGTGAGCACTGCCTGTAACAGAATTCTAATTTGTAGGGGAGAAAATATGCCTCTTGGAGTTGATATGATTGTAAAAGTATGTGTAAGATGCTATAAACATTAATTATATTTGGAGGAAAAGGAAAATTAAAAAGTTTCTTCTTATTCTACAGGGTTATCTAAGTAAACTCTTAAGGAATAAGAGAATAATCTGCTCCTAAGAGCTAGAAGTGATTTCGATAATACAGCTATGAGTTATGTTACTGTTTTTACAGAATATAAAATGAGCAACAGCTCAGTGTTAATGACTTTTGTTTTTCCCAAAATGACTCAACATCCTTTGGTTTTGAAGGCCATAATTCTTCTTGAGACCTCTAAGATCTCTTTTACCCTTTAGTCCTTCTAAAATTGTCAGAAACTCAAATTGGAACTCCTTCCCTTTTTGCAACAAGGACGTATCCAAATTTAATTTCTAATGCCCTCTCCCTCTTGATCTTCCTTTTATTTCAACCACTTATTTCTTCAGAAGACAGACTAGAATTTTAAAC
Source organism: Stenella coeruleoalba (assembly GCF_951394435.1). Classification (NCBI taxonomy): domain Eukaryota; kingdom Metazoa; phylum Chordata; class Mammalia; order Artiodactyla; family Delphinidae; genus Stenella; species Stenella coeruleoalba. The sequence continues at coordinate 72,115,110 of NC_137154.1, forward strand.
TTTTGTTAACATTGAAAGAGCCCTGATAATTTTAATTTCCAATCACTTGGTTAACAGGGAAAAACAGTGAAATCTTGGGTTAGGGACATGGTGAAGGTGTCAGAGGTTGTATCGTTTGAATCCAGCTTTCCCAAATTCATTTCAGTGCATGAAATCTTTCTCTATCCCAGGCTATGGCTCTTTTCATGCAGTTACTTAGGAATAAAAAGTAAATACAAAAGCAAAATATCACTGAGAGTTCTTCTCAGTGAAGGAAAACTCATTGGTGTTGGTCATCAATCCCAGTACTACAGTTCAATTTCATACTATATATGTATATGCCCATCTGTGCTCATGTTAGCACAAGATGTTTCTCTCTTGTCTTTAGGAAGAAATCTTCAATTATGAGTAAAGGGACAGAATGGCTTTCCTTGCTATTTTAGCTTGTTAAAGTAATTGCTTAGTGTTTCTTATACTAATTAATTATCTCCCTGTTTATTTTGTGCAATTATTTGCTTTTACTTAGTGGGTAGATAATGAATTCCTGTTGGCAGAAGGGGATAAAAGCAGAAATTAGAAGAGATCTAAAACCTTGACTCAGGATTTGGAACATGAATGGGAAAGTTCAAAGGCATCATTAGGATTCCATGTATTGGCATGAACTAGCATTGCCTTTGGTCACTTTTTGAGCATCAGTTCTGCTTGCTGAATTACTGAATTATGGTTCCTCAGTGTTTGAACTTGCAATGAACTGCTTGCTCTAATAGGCTTCATCTTCATTATAAGTTGAGATAACAAATAAGTGTAAACATGTAATTAGAAGCTAGAGCCCTTAAAGATTGATTTATTAGAAGACAAATTTGGGGTAACAAATATAAGGCTATTAAGATGTTGACCGAAGATTAAGACAGTCACTATCAGAATTTTATATACAAGTGTTACAGTCACTCTTTAATGAAACAGTATATTTAAATAAGCAAATTATTGCCTGCATTTCTCCTTGACATTTCATTAACTCATGAATTACATATTCAGTCTGGCCATCATGATATAAAAGCTTGGTTGCTAAATAGCAGATTAAAAAATTGATGGTGAATATTTCAAAGATTTCAGTCTCTCAGCAGTTCTTATATCGATCCCAGCAGTCTATTTCACAATGTGTCAGCAGACAAATGCATTTTAGGTAAACTTGATATATTCAATAGGATACCATTTTTTAACAAGATTTATAACAATCAGTTGACATGTTCTATGATCTACTTTCTGATCGGCCAAATTGATTCTGTCAAAATCAGAGGAAATTGCCCTTAACATTTCTATTTGTGTTGTTTGCAGCTTGTTATTCAGTTATTTACTAGAATATGATACACATATATATTTTGAAATACCCATAAGATTTAAACACCTTTTGAAGTTTTAAAGTTTTAGAAAATGAAATTATTTGGATTTAGTTGGGAATTTGTCATATGTTATCTCAGTTGGAATAAATTTTCGGCTGTGAATATGATATCAGAGCAAGATGGGATGAAAGTGTTAGTGATGTTTATAACTTCTAGGCATGAACATTTTTCCTGTTCTAATTAGCTTGAATGCCATTATGAGACATATTAATGAATTTTATAAGGAATTTAAGCAATTTTTTAAAAGATGTGAGTCAGAAAAAATCTGCAATTAAATCATTGTTTTGCTACATTCGTTATTTAATTTTTAAGAAGTAACTTGCTGTATACTTACCTTTTATTACCTATTATTATATGAGGTAATAATATAACTTTTGATGCTGCTGTGCGGATTGAATGTAAAGAAAGAGGGAAAAGTATCTAGCTCGTTCTTGCTTGGCATTTAATGCAGTGTCTCGAGGATGTGTTAGGCACTTAGTACATATGATCTTTAATCTTCCCACAATAACAAATAGATAATATTTATTGAGAACTTACTAAATGCCTCCCACAGTTGTAAATGTTTTTATATGTAATAACACATTTAATTTTTTACCATAAGTCTATAAGCGACTGTTGAATTAATTATATTTTACAGGCAATGGAACTTAAATAACATATCCAAGGTCAACATATTTTTATTTGACTTTATTGTGCCATTCCTTATATGATGCGTCATTATTTTATGTTAAAACTACAAGAAAAAAAACACTGGAGGTAAATTATGACTTATGCCATCTACTTTGAAGAAACCAATTTCAGAGATGTCAGAATGTGAAAAAATGTGCATTCTTTAATTGATGAAACAATATGACATCTAGAAAGTGGGAAAACCAGGACTTACCATCCAGGCAGTCTTTTCCCAAAGCTTTCCTGCTTATTCCTGCCACTATTCTTTCCCTACACAGAGTAAAGTTTCAACATAAAATTTTACTGATGAATACAATGGGCAAGGCCAACAATATGCAAATCTCTACACTTTTTGGACAGATCTCACCTAGCTATTTAGGAGATAAAGGAGGTGAAAGAGTGGGGGTAATGTGGAATTAGTTGAAAATATTTCTAACTCTCTTCTTGACAAACGTCACTGGGTGTTTACTGAACAAAGACACACCTGGTATGTATGCAATAAATAATTTGTAGAGGAAATGATCAGCTAATTGTGACAAGTGAAATGAACATAAAATGTTTATGAATCCTCTTTTCCTGTCACAGTTATTATTTTTAATTTATTTTTTTTGCGGTATGCGGGTCTCTCACTGCTGTGGCCTCTCCCGTTGCAGAGCACAGGCTCCGGACGCGCAGGCTCAGCGGCCATGGCTCACGGGCCCAGCCGCTTCGCAGCATGTGGGATCTTCCCGGACCGGGGCACGAACCCTTGTCCCCTGCATCGGCAGGAGGACTCTCAACCACTGCGCCACCAGGGAAGCCCCACAGTTATGTTTTATTTTATAATATCAACATGTAAAAGGAAAGATAAAAACAACTCTCCTTATTCGATGTCCCAAAACAAAACAAAACTTGTGAATGCCTTTTTCTGAATCAAAGTTAGCATTCTAGTGTAGAAGGGTGTTTCTACAGCATAATGTTGTTTATACTTATATATTCTATACTTTATATTAAGTCATTAGCGACAATTCTCTTGAAACTTAAAACAGACAAGAATTTCTCGTTCATCAATTTCTGGAAGAGTATTTAAGAAAATGAGTATAAGAAGTGCCTCTGAACAGGGAACGGGGTGGCTGGAAGACAAGGAAAGGGGCATATTTTGCTGTATACCATCTAGAACAATGAAAGAAAATGGTTGTTGTGTCATGAGCCTTCATTAACACTAAAAAGTAAACAATATAAAGTAAAAAAAAAATTACAAACTCAAAATATTAGCACGCAATTTTACACCTTTCTGCATTTTCCAAAATTATACAATGAACATGAATATTAGTTAAATAGCTTAGCTTATGTTTATACGATGGGGCTGAATTCACAATGCCTGCTTCACCACTTAGTTATGAGACGTTGTGTTGCTTACCTAAGTCCCAATTAGAGCTCTTTGTAATATATTTCAGTAGCATAATTTAATTACACTCATCACACTTTTAGGTTATTAGTCTTATTTGTATTATCTATCAGACTATAAGATTTAAGAAGGCAGGAATTGTGTCTGTCTTGTTTATTGCTGAATCCCTAAAGCCTAATATAGAGTTGGAGATGAACTTGGCAGTCAATATATATTTAGTTAATACAGCAGGATAAAAATAACTAAGACAATTGAAAATGTTTATACTTTTTAAATCTTAGAAAAATAATTTACACTTGATATAAACAATAGATTTATAAAAACAAATTGAAAATATTAGAAAGCATTATTCAATCTTAGAGAAATACAGTTATTACTCATAGGGTAAGCTCAGATTTGGGGTTCTGAATAAAGGGATTCATAGAAGCTGCTTATCTTTTAGGAATACAGCAGACTGGTTATGTAAATGTTTTGGGAATTTTTAAAAATTTAGGTATGGTTGATTTACAATTTTATATTAGTTTCAGGTGTACAGCAGAGTGATTCATTATTTTTATAGATTATGCTCCATTTAAAGTTATTACAAAATAATGGCTATATTTCCCTTGCGCTGTACAATATATCCTTGTAATTTACTTATTTTATACATAGTATGTTGTACCTTTTAATCGCCTGCCCCTGCCTTACATCTTGCTCTTGCCCTCTCCCCACTGGTAACCACTAGTTAGCTCTGAGTCTGTTCTATTTTGTTGTGTTTATTTGTTTGTTTTATTTTTTAGATTCTAAATAGTATCCAGTATTTGTCTTTCTCTTATTTTACTGAGAATAATAACTTTTTGGTCTATTTATTTTTTGCAATGGCAGAGTTTCATTCTTTTATGGCTGAGGAATATTCATATATATAATCACATGTTTATACATTCTTCTGTTAATGTAGGGATCCCCAACCCCCGGTTGGCAGACCGGGCCTGTTAGGAACCAGGCCACACAACAGGAGGTAAGCGGCGGGCAAGCAAGTGAAACTTCATCTGCCGCTCCCCATCGCTCACATTACCACCTGAAACATCGCTCGCATTACCACCTGAACTATCCCCCTGCCCCCTCCCCTCCAACCCCCATCCGTGGAAAAACTGTCTTCCACGAAACCGGTCCCTGGTGCCAAAAACGTTTGGGACCGCTGTGTTAATGGACACTTAAGTTTCTTCCATATCTTAGCTATTGTAAATAATGCTGCTATGAACATTGGGATGCATATATCTTTTAGAATTACTGTTTTTATTTTCTTTGGATATATACCCAGGAGTGTAATTGCTGGATCATATGGTAGTTTTATTTTTATTTTTTTGAGGAACCTCCATACTGTTTTCCACGGTAGGTGCACCAATTTACATTCCCACCACCAGTGTATAAGGGTTCCCTTTTCTCCACATCCTGGCCAACATTTGTTATTTGTAGACTTTTTGATGATAGCCATTCTGACATGCGTGAAGTGATATCTCATTGTGGTTTTGATTGGCATTTCTCTAATTATTAGCAATGTTGAGCATCTTTTCATGTGGCTGTTGGCCATCTGTATATCTTCTCTGGAAAAATGTTGAAGAGAGGTTTAACCCCAAAAAAACCTTCCAGTCAGTGACTACTGATAATAGGAGCATGTATTTCTTTGCCATGGAATAGGACATTTCCCCCCTTATTCTGTCATCTTAATTCCTTAATAATTATAAACTTAGGAGTAGATCCAGGACTATACTTAAAAGCTGGGATCTGTGTTGCTTGCCTCCTATGTTGGCTTATTCCAGGTGTGGAGTTTGTGATTAAATAGATCCCCTGGACCCTGTGATGACCACAGAGATTTCCTTCATTAAAAATGAGATTGAAGTCTGTGTCTTCAAGTATAAGCAGACCAATCACAAGCACTGAAATTAAAACTGTGATTAAAAATCTTCCAAAAAACAAAAGCAAAGGACCAGATGTCTTCATAGGCAAATTCTATCAAACATTTAGAGAAGAACTAAAACCTATCCTTCTCAAATTCTTCTAAAATATAGCAGACAGAAGGGCACTCCCAAACTCATTCTACGAGGCCACCATCACCCTGACACAAAAACCAGACAAAGATGTCACAAAGAAAGAAAACTACAGGCCAATATCACTGATGAACATAGATGCAAAAATCCTCAACAAAATACTAGCAAACAGAATCCAACAGTACATTAAAAGGATCATACACCACGATCAAGTGAGATTTATCCCACGGATGCAAGGATTCTTCAGTATATGCAAATTAATCAATGTGATACACCATATTAACAAACTGAAGGAGAAAAACCATATGATCATCTCAATAGATGCAGAAAAAGCTTTTGTCAAAATTCAACACCCATTTATGATAAAAACCCTCCAGAAAGGAGGTATAGAGGCAACTTACCTCAACATAATAAAGGCCATATATGACAAACCCACAGCCAACATCATTCTCAATGGTGAAATACTGAAACCATTCCCTCTTAGATCAGGAAGAAGACAAGTTTGTCCACTCCCACCACTATTATTCAACATAGTTTTGGAAGCTTTAGCCATAGCAATCAGAGAAGAAAAAGAAATAAAAGGAATCCAAATCAGAAGAGAAGTAAAGCTGTCACTGTTTGCAGATGACATGATACTATACATAGAGAATCCTAAAGATGCTACCAGAAAACTACTAGAGCTAATCAATGAATTTGGTAAAGTAGCAGGATACAAAATTAATGAACAGAAATCTCTTGCATTTTTATACACTAATGATGAAAATTCTGAAAGAGAAATTAAGGAAACACTCCCATTTACCATTGCAACAAAAAGAATAAAATACCTAGGAATAAACCTACCTAAGGAGACAAAAGACCTGTATGCAGAAAACTATAAGACACTGATGAAAGAAATTAAAGATGATACAAATAGTTGGAGAGATATACCATGTTCTTGAATTAGAAGAATCAACACTGTGAAAATGACTATTACCCAAAGTAATCTACAGATTCAATGCAATCCCTATCAAACTACCAATGGCACTTTTCCCAGAACTAGAACAAAAAATTTCACAATTTGTATGGAAACACAAAAGACCCTGAACAGCCAAAGCAATCTTGAGAAAGAAAAACAGAGCTGGAGGAATCAGGCTCCTGACTTCAGACTATACTACAAAGCTATAGTAATCAAGGCAATATCGTACTGGCACAAAAACAGAAATACAGATCAATGAAACTGGATAGAAAGCCCAGAGATAAACCCACACACATGTAGTCACCTTATTTTTGATAAAGGAGGCAAGAATATACAATGGAGAAAAGACATCCTCTTCAATAAGTGGTGCTGGGAAAACTGGACAGCTACATGTAAAAGAATGATATTAGAACACTTCCTAACACCATACACAAAAATAAACTCAAAACAGATTAAAGACCTAAAGGTAAGGCCAGACACTATAAAACTCTTAGAGGAAAATATAGGCAGAATACTCTGTGACATATATCACAGCAAGATCCTTTTAGATCCACCTCCTGGAGAAATGGAAATAAAAACAAAAATAAACAAATGGGACCTAATGAAACTTCACTGCTTTTGCACAGCAAAGGAAAATGTAAACAAGATGAAAAGACAACCCTCAGAATGGGAGAAAATATATGCAAATAAAGCAACTGACAAAGGATTAATCTCCAAAATTTACAAGAAGCTCATGCAGCTCAATATCAAAAAAAAAAAACCAAAACTACCCAATCCAAAAATGGGCAGAAGACCTAAATAGACATTTCTCCAAAGAAGATATACAGATTTCCAACAAACACATGAAAGTCTGCTCAACATTACTAATCATTAGATGAATGCAAATCAAAACTACAATGAGATATCATCTCACAACAGTCAGAATGGCCATCATCAAAAAATCTAGGAACAATAAATGCTGGAGAGGGTGTGGAGAAAAGGGAAACCTCTTGCACTGTTGGTGTGAATGTAAATTGATACAGCCACTATGGAGAGCAGTATGGAGCTTCCTTAAAAAACTAAAAATAGAACTACCATATGACCCAGCAATCCCACTACTGGGCATATACCCTGAGAAAACCATAATTCCAAAAGAGTCATGTACCACAATGTTTATTGCAGCTCTATTTACAGTAGCAGGACATGGAAGCAACGTAAGTGTCCATTGACAGCTGAATGGATAAAGAAGATGTGGCACATATATACAATGGAATATTACTCAGCTATAAAAAGAAACAAAATTGATTTGTAGTGAGGCGGGTAGACCTAGAGTCTGTCATACAGAGTGAAGTATGTCAGAAAGAGAAAAAATAAATACCGTAAGCTAACACATATATATGGAATCTGAAAAAAAAATGGTTCTGAAGAACCAGGGGGCAAGACAGGAATAAAGATGCAGATGTAGAGAATGGACTTGAGGACACAGGGAGTTGGAAGGGTAAGCTGGGGCAAAGAGAGTGGCATGGACATATATACACTACCAAATGTAAAATAGATAGCTAGTGGGAAGCAGCTGCATAGCACAGGGAGATCAGCTCGGTGCTTTGTGACCACCTAGAGGGGTGGGATAGGGAGGATGGGAGGGAGATGCAAGAGGGAGGAAATTTGGGGATACATGTATATGTATAGATGATTCACTTTGTTATAAAGCAGAAGCTAACACACCTTTGTAAAGAAATTATACTGTAATAAAGATGTTAAAAAAAACCCAATTCTTTAAACACATCCACTCAGAGGAATAGTATTCAGTCATAAAAAGGAATGAAATGCTGACACCCACTACAACATGGATGAAATGTGAAAACATGATGCTAAGTGAAAGGAGACAGACACAGAGGCCACATGTGTTATATTGTTCAATTTAAATGAAATATCCAGAATAGGCAAATCTACAGAGACAGAAGGTAGATTAGTGGGTGCCCGGGGATGGGGGCAGGGAACAGAGGGGATGGGAGTGACTGCCAGTAAGTACAGGGCTTCCTTTTGGGGTGATGAAGGTGCTCTGGAATTAGACAGTGCATGGTTGCCCAACCTTGGGAATATACTAAACACCACTGAACTGTACACATAAAAGTGGTGAATTATATGTCCATAAAAATAGTACATTAAAAAAAAATAAAGTCTGTGTCTTCATAGCTGTGAGTACCACTACACCCTTAGAAAAACATTCCTTGGTATTTTCTTTCCCTATTCCAAATGATATGCTTATTATTTGTTTAAGGCTTCTGTTTTGGTTCCCAGTTCTTAGTTTTGATCCATTGCATTTTTTAATATTCCAGTCCCTAACTGACTAGTCCTACACTGTATACCACCAATGGAGGTCCTGGCCCCTGCCTAAGCTCTGTTTATGAATCTCTCTAAAGGTGAGTCTCATCTTGTGCCTCTGGAACATTGCACTGGACCCTACTGGGTTTGGACATACATCCCGCCTTTATTCTATGGCACCATGATTGAATGTTTATTCAGTTGTAACTTGGATCCATCGAGTAACAGGAAGCTCATTATTTCATAAAGTAGATCACTCCAACATTAACTATTTGTTTCTCCTCCTGTTTGAAAATTCTGCCTTGGGAATCAGATTCTGGTTCATTGTTCTACTCCTTAGGATCACATGAAAATTGTCATTTATTCCCAAACTTGGGGAGATTTAGAATGAATAAGCTCAGTCCCTCAACTCTGTCTCAAATGTCCTGGTCTGTAGAGACAATGGTCATCAGCATTTGTCCATGTTCCACCTTCTCAAAATTCTTAAAATGTGGATGTTTGAACTTATGCCAAATGATTCATTATTTAATAGGAATATCTAACATTTATTGCATGCCTAGAGTGTATGAAGCATTATTCTAAGAGCTCTACATCTATTAACTCATTACTAAAATTCCCTACAATTTTTTTTTTTTTTTTTTTTTTGCGGTACGCGGGCCTCTCACTGTTGTGGTCTCTCCCGTTGTGGAGCACAGGCTCCGGACGCTCAGGCTCAGCGGCCATGGCTCACGGGCCTAGCCACTCCGCGGCATGTGGGATCTTCCTGGACCGGGGCACGAACTCGTGTCCCTTTCATCAGCAGGTGGACTCTCAACCACTGCGCCACCAAGGAAGCCCTAAAATTCCCTACATTTCTTAACAGACAAGATGAGAAGTAGAGAGGTTATGTAGCTTCTCCGAAGACACATAATCAGTGGTAGAGCTGCACATCTTTAAATTATAGACATTTTCCATTTCTACCAGTAATATACAATGTCAGGTTCCCATATCTCATGTGGACTATTAGAGTAGCGTCCTAACTTCTTCCCTCATTTCCATTTTGTCTTCCATGCACCTTATTTAAAACACTATTATAAAATATACATACAAAGAATCTATCTCCTAGATATAGAATTAATGAAAACCATAAAATAAACCTCATTACACCATAGAACGTTTTCAGGATCTTTGAAGACCTTGGTGCATTCCACCCAGTATCTTCTCCATTCTCACACATCAGAAGTAACGAGTGTTCTCAAATTTGTTAATCATCCCTTTGCCTTTTGAAAAATAGTTTTACCACACATGTAAGATCTTTAAATAGTGTCTTTTAAGTTTTATCTGCTATCATTCTTCTATAAAAGGAGTTCTACTTTTTAATTTTTTGTGACTTGTTCCCTTACTCAGCAATATTTACTTGAATTTTTCAGTGATAGCTGGATACAGTGATAGCTGTATCTGTAGTTCTTCATTTCTAATGATGAATAATGTTCCAAATATGTCTACAACTTTTAAAATATTACAATATTTAAAATCCCTTATTTTGTTTTTGACTTTATTTTCTTTTTGTTTTTTTCTATTTTAAAACAATTATGGCATGGACATTCCCTTTTATGTCTCTAGGTAAGCATGTACATGTGTCATCCCAGAGTTACCACATTATAATTAATCAAAGAAAATAAGTATGACAATAGCAAGGGATCAATTAAATATTGTTGTATAATGAAACAGCTTAAAGTGTTAGTAAATTAATGCTGGTCTTGTGAGATTGGCTTAGCTGTTCTGCTTATCTGGCCCAAGCTAAGCTGATCGCTCCTGGGTTTGTCATGTGTTAGCCATCAGTCTGTGAGTAGGCTGGGACTGGATAGACCAGGATGGCGGCGTTGGGGAAAATTCAGCTCTGCTCTGCATCATCTCACATCCTGAGCAAGCTCGCTTGGGCTCATTCTCATACTCATTCTCATGCAGTGTCAAGGTACCTAAAAGACAAAGCAGAAACATGCACAGCCTCTCAGAAAAGGCACACCATCCCCTCTGCCACATTTCTTTGGCTAAAATAAATCTCAAGTCCAGCCAGGATTCAAGGAATAGAGACATAGACTCTTGATAAGTTGTTCTGTGACGTCACATTGCAAAAACCAAGAGTACAGGGAGCAGGGTTGAATTGCACCATGTTTGTAATCAGTGTACTACACTGACTCAGAGGATGAATTGTAGTGGGAGCTCTCCTACTCTGCTGGCAACAATGTAATTGATACAGTCACTCTGGCAATCAATTTTGCATTACATAGTAAACTCCAAGATTCTGTTCTGTTGCTCTATGTCATAAGTTTTTCAGGGGCAGGACATCTAGGAAGGACAGCAGGCAAGCCTATGATTGTCCTGGTGTACCTGTGCCTGGGTAGGTACATTACATGCCTAATTCTGGGGTGCAGTGTTAGGAAGTCTTCTGTTCCCATGTATCGGAGGGATCAGGAATAGGGCTGACATTTTGAACTCCATCTGCTTCACTCCTTATCTATTTCTCTACTATTTCAGAACAAGGGCTGGGAAAAGCATTATTATGAATTGGGCTCTCTCAGATCACAGCAACACATTGCCTAATATCTGTCTTCATGTCTGAAAAATAAACCTCTTTTCCCCTGCAATATAAGTCATCATGTTGGTGTAATTCAGTACAGTATTTCTAGCACTCAGAACAGTGTCAAGGTACTCCATAAGTGATTACTGGACTGACTCAGTGAATGAATGAATAAAAGAACTTTTTCCTCTTGAAAGAACTACGAGAACAAAGTGAAGCACAGTCTTGTTCTTTAGGTTGCTGAGATATTTTTGGCTCTGACCTGTTTTATTTTTACACCACACTATAGTCAGCACCTTTGGCTCGTGTTCACATGGTGTATGCGATCCTTCACATTATGACGCTGAATAATCACTACCCACTGGTAGGTATCACTTCTTTCCAGGTTGTCCTATGATGGTGACCTCTATAAAGACAAAGGCAGCACAATGAATTAGCAATCCTGCCTACTTAGCATCTCAGCAATGGACAGTTGGTTTCAGGTTTTTGGCACCCCCAGCATTTTTTGTGGGATCTACTGAGAGCAAACACGTTAACAAGGGCATTTATAAAACCACCCTTTGTAGAAGACGATAAGAGAAAAAACTAGGTTTCATTTCTCTTAGAGGGGAGAAATCTATGCCAAGCAGCTTTCTCCAGAGGGTGTTGTTGATTTATGGAACTCTAGAGAATTATGTATTTTTAAGCTTGCTATTTTAGAAAATTTCATATTTATACTAAAATAGAGACAATAGTATAATAAACTTTATTACCACCATCATGCTGAAACAAAATACAAGAGGACTATAATCTGGATAATAGGACACAGAAAATCAAAAGGCTGAAGGTATAAGTTCTTATATTGTTCCATCTTTCTTAGAATGTGATGGTTACAGAGTAATAAGAGCTCTGAAGTCAGAGTCAAAGTTTAAACAATAACTCTGTAGGACTGTGTTATTGTTTATTATCATTTCACCTATAAGGAAACAGAGGCAAGGAGAGACAGAGTAATTGACACAAGATCACAGAAGTGGTAAGCAGTGGAGTGAGGTTCCACGCGTCTCTCTCAGTCCTGAGGTCACAATTTTACCACCATCCCACTCAGTCTTACTGCTCTCCTCAGCACACCTGCATCCATGCCATTGATTCTTACTTGGATCTCTGGATGCCCTCTTTCATGGTGAACAGAGTCTATGAAATCGATAAATTCTCTTTCCTTTTTTTCTTGTTATTTCTCCAGTGAAGCTCACTTGTCCCATGCCTTCTGGAACCCATACTGATCTTTGCTTTATGTCTACTTCTGGGCCATTGTTGTGCTGTACTGCTTAAATAGTATCTTTTGGAATATGATTCCTCTGCCTAGGACATCTATTTTTTTTGGGGGGGGGGTCATCTCTTGCCTCTTCCGTCTTCCCCTTTTCTCAGTATCTTGCTTATCCTTCCCCTGACATTAGCCTTTAGCATTTGTGTTGATAACCCTTATACACCTGTAGTCTCACAATTATACAAATTTCCTGATGGTGATGATATTCTCCACTACTTCACATTTGGCAACTCATTATCATTGCAGAGAGGGTGAAACAAAGCTTAGTGATAAAGAATATCAACCTTGAAACTAGATAAACCTAAATTAGAAAACGTGGCTTACTAGCTACATGGCTTTGGGAAACCCGTCCTCTGTAAACCTTATTTATCATGTGTAAGATTTACTTAGAGTATCTTTATATACAGTTGTTGCTAAAACTAAGCGAGAAATTATCTGCTAAAAGTATAGCATAAAGCTTGGCATGTTGTGTAAATCCTTAGTAAATGTTGGCACTAACAATGTGTGTATACATATTCTTCTTTCCTTAGAATTACTCAACCTTTAAGGTCTATTTTCATTCTTTTTATAACGATTTCTATGTCTCTCACTTCTCCACTTACTATAAATAAAAAAGCTGTATTCTACATTCACAGCACATTTTTGGTTATTGTTTCAATTTGTTAATCCTTCTAAATTCAATGGCCTGTTTCTTCACCATAAGCCATTTTCATAAATTGCTTGCTAACAAGTACCATTGAATCCTTTGTACTCTTCCAAATGTAGAAATTCCTCAAAAACTACTTTCTTTGAGCCTGTATTTTCAGCTTACATATCTTTGGAAAAGTCATATTTTTTCTTAATGAATCTCTACATATTCATGTTATTTAACTTCATCTGGTCCATTTATGTTCAGAAATGTTTTATTTATTTAATTGACTCCAAATAAATTGAATCTGATATAATTTCTTAAAATTTTCTTTTTTTCTCAGAGCAGCAACATTGCTTTAGTGAGACTGTCAAGACTTTTGGATGAAAATATCATTTACCTCTTTGTGGGTCTTATTCAGAAACACATTGCTCCTATTCTAAGTTTTACCTGATTGCTAAGATATTAAGTGTGACCCCCCCAGACTCTGTGGGGTCATTTTTCCTATTAGACATTTCTGAAAACAGAGAAAACAATTGCAACTACTGTTCTAAACAACTGCACATTTCTTATTTTAGACTGAAATTGCACACAATACAGCAGGAATATCAGTGTGTCCATATTGTTAGAATACTAGCTTCTGGTAATCTTGGGTCTTGTCAAGGATAGCTGTTCTTTATAGTGGTTGTTGCACAGTTATCTATGGTTCTTTATCTGGTGGTGTCTTTTACTTCCAGTAGACAGCAAGGGAATTGATAATTCCTTCCCCTCTCTTTCTCTTTCGCTCTTTAACTAACATTTATTATACCACTACTACTGTAGTCCCTATTATATTGTGTTGGCCACTGCAGGATATAAATATCCAATCTCTAATTTCAAATGTCTTATAACTGATATATGCCATTCTGATTTTTCAATATAAGCCATTCTTATGTTTCCTCCCTGTATTTAATGATTCTCTCTACTCAGTATCCACCCTGTCTCATCCTTCTCTTCAGCAAGGGAAAGTCTAAGCTAGATCTGTAAGCCACATTGTCTGGCTTACTCATTTCACAATTCACAACCAAGTAGCATTTCTCTCCTATTGGAATTTACAAGTTAGACTTTCTGTAACTTCAGAGTTGGGGATCAACTTAATTTCTAAAGTTTAAGAATGAAGGAGTAAAGAAAGAGTTCAGCAACATGATTCAGATGTCATGTCTAAGCATTATTTTTTCATCTTTAAATTTTGTGAAAACTTAAATTGAAGGAAAAGAGAAGGGACCTTGATTGGTCTCAGGAGGTACACAAATCAGAGAATGAGATGGTCTTACAAAGTCACCTCCGGGAAAGCCCAGCCTATAGAGGATGATGATCTTTATTTATGGAATCAGTGAGCTGCTTGTAAAAAACTGGCTGGGAAAAATATGCTTTTTTAGAGAAAATGCTGTCTTCGTCTTTGACTAGAAAGGAAGCAGCTTTAGTTTACCCTCATTTTGCCCTGGGAGTGCCACATCTGCAGCTGAGACTTTCCTGAGTCTCAGATGAAAGAATAGGCAGATGGAAGTTCTAACCTTTATAAAGGGTATATCACATAAAAACTGTTGGGAATTTAATCAATTAAAAGATAAAGCCATTTATTCAGTGGTCTTTTTCCCTGAACAGGATGATCTTTTGCCTGCAGGCATGCAATGGCTACTTTACTGTTTCTTAGGTTATTTTTAGGTCAAATCTAAAAACAGATAGAAAAGTCATTGCCCAAAATGTCAGTGGACACTACTTTCAATTAGTACTGACACATAAGTGAGTTTTCAGGAAGAAAAAAAGCCCCCTTACAAGATGGTTTTATTTTAAAGTCTGAATATACATTCTTAGCAATTTTGGTTGGCAACAAATTTCTCTCCAATGAAACTGCATGTTTTGCAAAGTCTTTACCTTCTTGATACTTTAAAGATTAGAGATTATGTTTAATCAAAAAAAATTCATTTACCTATGTATGAAGTGTTATTGAAAAGAAAATCTTAATAAAAACTAACAGTATAAAATTTACAGTGTTTTTCTATTTCTCAGAAACACATTAGGCGGAGTAAACTCATCCACTTCAAGTGTTTTAAGTGGGTATTTTGAATTCTCAGTCTCAGAAGGACTTAAATGATTAATAACTGACAGGATGTTGGCATATCTGTAAATATCTAAATAATGGAAAGGGTAATGGGGATGAAAACAGATAGAAGGAATAAATGGCATATCCAGAGACTATCTGGATCTGGAAGTACTCTTGAGTGAGAGTTTGATCTGTTACAGGTGAAGACACTATATTGTAAACAACACTGGAGAGATGTCACCTACCACTCTACATCTAGTACCAAGCACAGTGCCTGGCACAAACGGTCATGAAATAAATCTTTGTTGAATGGATAAATGAGTGAGTGACCTGGAGTGGAGTCATTTTACTTGGATTTGATGAAATTCTCTTGTCTCCAGAATAAGCATAAGACAGCTCCACTCAGGATATCACGGTGTTGAAGGAACAGCTCTGAATAGTTCGTCCCTGAGGATTCAAATCTCAAATGCCTATTTCTCTATGTATTTTTCCTGTCACTTACTAAAATTATTTTTAATCCATAGATTGAGAAGTCTAAAATTTTTTCGAAAGCCTTTCCTGCAATCTAATCTATAACAAATTTCTGTTGGTTCTACCTCTGAAGTATATCTTAAATATGTTTCTTCTTCACCATTCCCCTTCCTGGTGTATATCATGTGATTGATAAATACTTTTTGAATCAAGGAGTAAATGGACTAGACAACAGAGTGATCTTATTCCAGGTATTCACTCTGAAAGTCTTGAAGAAGAGAGTTAACTGTGCACAAATACACTTTCCTACTTTACAGGGTTTTTCTTTGTGTACTTAAAATCAGGATGGAATAAGATATTTTCTCAGCTGTTATTTTTATTTCTGTCCTCTACAGCTCCCATAGTGCCTTTTTGGTATCCCTATTTGTACGTCTTATTGTGACTGCAAACACAACACTTTTAAAGCAAGTTTATAATCCCCTCACCCTAAATCTCTCTCCCTTCAGACTTGCCTTTTAGTTAATAATGTCATCATTTTTCAGACCGTACACTCCCACAGCTGGGAGCCAAGTTTAACCACTGTTTCTAGCAAAATCAATGGCCACATCCTTTAACATATTTCTCACATCTATCCCTTCCTTTCTATTCTGACTGCTGGTACCCACGTTTAGGTACATATATTTCAAGGCTGGACAATTAAAAGAGATCCATAATTGAACTCTGTCTCCCAACGTTGCACAAGTTCACCCAGGCTGTAGCTATGGGACACCTTCAGTAACTCCAAATCCTTTGGTATTTATATGTCTTTGGCATTTGAGATTATCTAAAATCTGATTTAGCAACTTTCTCTCTGTGTCTCCAATTGTTGCCCCAAAGAAACTTTTTGCTTCATTCAGACCTGACCATGAACACTTTGATATCAGACCCAGGACCCACCCTCTTTCAAGAATAATACTCCCTCATACTGCCACCCAATTAAATAGCTCAGTTTGACTATGTGCCGCTGCATTATGGAAAATGAATGTAAATAACTGTGAGTGCAGCCACAATTTATTATAACACAATATGAGCAAGAAACAAATAACAAGGGAAACGACTAATACTTGAATAATACATATACAAAGAACAAAGAACATGATAATTGGCTCTGAGCCAGGGGGGTGGGGAAGATTATAAAAATCTTTTATAACTTTCCTAATTGCGCCCAAACTGAAAACTAAGAGTTTATGGCTAAAAAAAGGGAGCATAATTCAGCAATTCTCTCTTTTGTGGATAATGGACTGGGGAGGGAGTAAAACTCTGCACATATCAGCTTTTTGGTGTGTGATAAAGGATATTATAAATGTATTTACTAAATTGAAACCTATTTCTGATATTTATAAGGGAAAAAATCTCTTATTCATCTTTTATTTACAAAGAAAATTCAGCAAAACTTTTTAAACACATCTTTCAGAAAGATTTGAGTATTTATCTTCTGAATGTTCAAGAGTGAGTTATTTAGAATTCATCGTAGTTCTTTCCTAACACAGGCAGAAGTACTTCAGGGAAACAATGGCTTTGGAGGAAAGTCTGATTTTGCCATGATTATGAATCAAAGTCACAAATGAAATGTATCTACATGGAGGATCACATTAAACTGGGAAATTACTATATTATGCACAGATCTAAATAAGTGCATTTTGACTATATTTTATTACTGTGCTTTTCAGTGAAAATACAGAAGATATCCCCACTGCTGACTCAATGATAATTTAAAATTCAATTATTTATGAAAAATAAAAATCTTGAGGTATATTTTACAAGTACTTCAACTGAAGTTAAATTAAAAAGCTAGACTAAATGGGGTTTATTTAATGGATGTTAAGATGGACTCAAACATTGTCACTAAAAGAAAAAGGGGGATAACTAAGTGATAAAAATATGCTAGGGTTTTACAAAATAAGAAAAAAATATTGTAATTATAGAAGCTTCACCACACAATGTATTTAAAATTAAACAAGAACAACAACTGAAAAAATAGAATATTTATCAACCATATAGGAATTTGACAAGTATATTTTGAGTTTTAAAATATGGATTTTAGTCTGACCTATTTAAAAGTTAATGTTCTGAGCTATAACATTTGATCAGGTAAAATGTAATCAATCAAGTGAAAAGGAGAATCAATAAAAGGTTAATTCAGTCCCCCCGTTTTAGCACTTCTTTTTCTGGAATTAAATATATATAATGGAGATGTTTTTTATCATCTTCCAGTCAATAAACTATTTTCACTATATTTTAAGTGTAGGCTAAGTTATAGGGTGTTGGAACAGGGGCTTGAGGAATTTCCATATGCTAGACTAGGAGAACAACAACCTAGAAGATTTGCAATGTCCATTTGAGACAGATAAATGTTGAGGGCAAACTCATTGGCAGGTTTGGGGATGAAGTCCAGTCATACAGTGTGGTCTCTGGAAAGAGATGGCTACAGGTGATTGGTAGCCTTGACAGAGGATTGTTGGTAGGACCATCTAACAAGAGGGACAGCTGTCAAGGGGTGAGCATCACACTGAGGATCCTGAAAACAAGAAATATCCAAAGGTGGAATAAGACAGCATTCTGATCAACATCAAAAAATTTGACAGCAGAGATAACCCCATCTATTTCCTATGGTGTCCA
Organism: Stenella coeruleoalba; assembly: GCF_951394435.1. NCBI lineage: Eukaryota > Metazoa > Chordata > Mammalia > Artiodactyla > Delphinidae > Stenella > Stenella coeruleoalba. The sequence goes on from NC_137154.1 coordinate 72,133,534, forward strand.
ACAGAACCATAGTACAAAGATCTCTAAACAGTTTTTGAATGTTACCTCTAACAGGAAAGACAGAAGTGGGTATCTACATTCCATATACATATGTTTATGTATGTACTGTACATGATTTACAAGAATTTAATATCTAATTGCTTACTATACACTAAAGGGGTTCATAATTAACATAGAAAGAGTAAATCAACTTTTTAGATGGTCTTCTTGATTATTTGATTACTTTTGCAAACTTCTAGTCATATATGATGAAATCATCATTGTTTCTCCTTTGAAGTGTAGCTGATGAAGAGCTTATATTTGTCATTGCCATTTTCTTAGTTTTTTACAATTCTTTATGAATATTATTTTTAATCTTTGGTTTACTTGTATGGGCTACTTTGAATTCATTTGTCCTTTTTGTGAGGGTTAGTTTACATTTCAATAAATATCTAAAAAGTTGCTCCATCTTTTTAGTCACCTGGGAGATAAAAATTAAAACCACAATGAAATACATTTATACAGTTTCCAACATGGCTGAAATTAAAAATACTGTTAATACCAATTATTGACAAGAATGTAGAGGTACTAGAACACTCACTGCTGATGGTGAGTCAATTGCTTCAATTATTGGGTAATTTTTTTTTGCAATTTCTGCTGAACATATGAATAATAAATGACTCAGTATACCAATTAGACTCATTAGACTTTATACTCAGTGGTAATCCATGCACATGTGTACCAAAAGACGTGTGCAAAAATGCTCATAGAATTGTTATTAAAGCTGGGAACAATCCAATTTCTATCAACAGTAGACTGAACAAATGAATAGTGCTACATTTTACAAATTAATACTACTAAGCAATGAACTACCTAAAATGTGCATGAATCTCACAAATAGAGGCCTTAGCAAAGGAAGTCAGGTACTGAAAAAGTACATATATCTTATTCCATTAATAAACATTTCAAAAACCAGCAAACTAATATGTATGGTAATAAGTCAGGTTAGGTATTACCTTTTTGGAAAGGATAGATAGTGATTAGGAGAGGTGAAGAGGAAGCTTTCTCTGGGACTACTAATGTTCTACTTCCCAATCAAAGTTTCCTTAGTAAAAATTCACAGAGCTGTACACTTATGACTTGTGTAAATTTCTATATTTTTAAAAACTTTTAAAATAAATGTATTAATTAAAGAAGTTGTTTTAAATCAGACAGATTGGTTTTATTTCTCTTTTGTCCATTCTGTCTCTCTGAAATTAAAAGAAGAAAATGGAAATTTTTACATAAACTGAAAGTGAACAACGTTCTGGTGACATGATTGTTAACACTTCAGACTTAAAACTGTCCTCTTTTTCCCTAAATTATCACTGCACGTTTGTGTGTGTGTGTGAAGTGACATCTTACATGTGGATCCAACAAAAGTGACACTGTCTAATATTAAATATTAGTTGTTTCAATTTTCTTATATTTTAAGATGAATAGAAATAAAATAGAAAGTCTAAAAATTGTATACCAGAATTCAATGCATCACCCACTGTGTCTCCCCACTTTGTAGATTACTACTATAATTCCCCCTTAAGAACATTTGAATGAAAGCCTCAAGCTTGTGGAGTTAGGCAGTGATTTCCAAAGAGTGTATAATTATAGAGGTTCAATGAAGAAGATTATTGGGTCCACCTTTGCTGAAGGGATTTGAACAGAGATAACAGATAAGGAAGCGGTTTGAGAGTACAGGGATGCATAAGCATAAATTCCAAAGTCATCTTGTTAAATAACTTTTATATAGATTGGTCTTCATTGAAATGGAGGTTCCAGTACTAAAAATAGCACCTAAAGATATAAGAAACTGGTATCACACCTGGAAACAAAATGGTAAACAATTTTTAGAACTGGGGAATAAGTTGTGACATTTAGTCACAAGAGCAAGGAGAAACAGAGATTAGAACTGAAATGCTGGCAGGACAGAACTAAAAATGATGTTGACTTGAGTTTGAATAATCTAAGGAAATGAGGAAGAGTAAAGATGTTCTAGAACTTCTTATCTTAAACAGCTTTTTGTGCCCTCTACATCCTCCTATAGTTACTGCCCTATTTTTCCCCTTGTGCCCCAACCAAACTTCCCTAGAGTTACTATAATTTTCTCTCATTAACTTTTGAAACCATTGCAATCTCATGGCTCCCACCACACCACTGAAATACTGTTTCATAAAGACCCTAATGAGCTCATCTCGCTCGAATAGCTGAGCACTGTTAATGTATTCGTCCATGCTTTCCCTGTTGAAATACTGTAAACATGCTTTTCCCCTGACTTTCATGATACCACACTCTTCTAGTTTCCCACCTATCTCTTTAACTGATCATTCCTAGACTCTGTTTCTTCTAATTTAACGTCAAATTCTGGACTTTCTCAGGGCTCAATCTTATTAACTACATTTACTTCCTTGGGAAATGTCTTCTACATCTATGTTTGGAATGCCATCTATATGCTAAATGTGCATTTCCAGTTCAGACCCCTCTTTTGAATTGCATATCTATAAATGTCTCATAAGTAGCTCAAATTCAGTATATACAAAACAAAATATTACTTCCCAAATTTTCTATACTTCCAATAAATGGTATCACTATTCTTCCAGGTGTGATATATATTTCCTACATACTAATTAAAAATTAAGCAATAGCAATTCCTAATCCCAAATAGTTCCCTGGATTTTCACCTCTCTCCATTCCTACAACAATTCCTCTAGTCAAAGGTGTTACTTCTTCCTTTAACTCTTGCACTCTTCATGGTATTTTGGATTCTGATAACTGGTCTTTCCTTATAAATTTTGGAACCGCCATGGTCTCTTGCCTGTTTAAGAGAACAGGTAAAACTCATTTTCCCTAGCTGGACCTGGGAACCCTCAGCTCTGTCGGGGGAGGGTCTTGGTGAGGAGAGCAGTTTAGATTAGCTCTGAAGACTTTCCGTTGTAACATCCTCTAAGGTCCTTTTCTGTGTTTGTGGTTTTGTACAGATTTGTTCTTGAGTGTTGGGTAGCAAGGACAAGGTAAGGGGAGTGTTCTTTTTTAAGAAACATTTTTTTGTTGTCATTCTCCCTGTTTTGTGGAAGTTCTCATACTGAGAAATTTGTATATTTTACATTAAATCATTTCTTATTGAAAAAAAAAAAAAGAGAGAACAGGTAAATCTTTCTCCTAAAAGTAATTGTAAAATTCATATGGAATCACAAAGAGCCACCAATAGTCAAAATAATCATAAGAAAGAAAAACAAGCTAGAGCATCACACTTCCTGATTTCAAAATATATTTAAAGCTATAGTAATTAAAAGATCATGGCATGAGGGCAGACATATAGACCAACAGAACAGAATAGAAACTCCAGAAAAATACTCACACATATATAGTCAACTTATCTTTGACAAGGGTACCAAGAATACACAATAGGGGAATAATAGTCTCTTCAACAGATACTGTTGGGTAAACTGGATATCCACATGCAAAAGAATGAAATTGGACCCTTTTCTTACAGCATACACCAAAATCAACTCAAAAATGGATTAAAGACTAAAACTCTTAGAAGAAAACACAGGGAAAAGCTTCATGACATTGGTCTTGTCAATGAGTTTTTGGCTATGACACTAAAAGCAGAGACAACAAAAGCAAAAATAGACAAATGGGACTACATCAAACTAAAAATGATTTTGTACAGCAAAAGAAACAACAGAGTGAAATGACAGTCTACAAAATGGGAGGAAATATTTGCAAACTATATATTATAATGGGTTAATATCCAAAATATATAAGAAGCTCCTATAACTCAATAGAAAAGAAAATTTTGTAATTGAAAAATGGGAAAAAGGACTTAAATAGATATTTATCCAAAGAAGACATACAAATGGCCAACAGTATATGAAAAGATACTCAGCATGACTAATAATCAGGGAAATGCAAATCAATACCAAAATAAGATACTAGTCCACACCTGTTATGATAGCCATCATTTTATAAAAGATAACAAGTATTGGTAAGGATGTGAAGAAATATGAACACTTGTAAACTATCAGTGGAAATGTAGAATGGTGAAGCTATTATGAAAAACTGTGTGGAGATTCCTCAAGCAGTTAAAAATAAAGCTACCATATGATCCAGGAATCCCACTCTGAGCATATATCCAAAAAAATTGAAATCAGGATTTCAAATAGATATTTATACTCCTATGTTTATTGCAGCATCATTCATAATAGCCAAGACAACCTAAATTTCTATCAACAGATGAATGGATAAAGAAAATATGGTCTATACATACAATAGACTATTATTTATCCTTTAAAAAAGAAGGAAATCCTGCAATATTGTGGGATGCATGGATGCATCTTGAGGACATCATGCTAAGGGAAATAAGCAAATCACAAAAGGACAAATATTTTATGATTCCATTTATATGGTGTATCTAAAATAGTCAAACTCAGAGAAGCAGAAAGTAGAATGGTGGGTGCCGGGGGCTAGGGTGAGGCGGAGATAGGGAGTTGCTAATCAAAAGGTATAGTTTCAATTATGTAAGATGAATAAATTCTAGAGATCTGCTGGAGAACATGGTGTCTATAGTTAGCAATACTGTATGGTACACTTAGAAATTTGTTAAGGGTGGATCTCCTGTTAAATGTTCTTACTGCGATAAAAAAGAATTAGAATTTAGAATTAGCCTTATTTCTTACAACATTTGCTCTTGCTCGCAGGGTTTCAGCCACACTAGCTTCTTTCTGCTTTTACCAAGCCCCTGCTAGCCCAGGTTCTTCAGAAAACTGTTCTGTCTCATTACTGTGAATCTGGTTTTCCTCACTTCCTGACCTCTCTCGCTCACCTTCCCTCCCTCTTTTTCTCCCGGGTATTCCTAATTATTCTCCTAATGTCACTTCCTCATGGAAGCCTTCGCAGATTGCTGCAGTATTTCCTCTCATTGCACATTGTATGTGTCCTTTGAATAACTCATCACAATTTTAGTTAAAAATTATTTATATTATTAATTGTTTAATGTCTATCTTCTCACTAAATTAAAAATTACTTGAAGGCAGTTCTGTGCCTGATTATTTATTATTACAGCATTTCTGGCAGGCCAGAGTCTGGCAGATATTGTTTGTTCAATGAATATTTGTTCAGTAAATGAATAAAAAATAGTCTGGAAGTGAGCCACCATTAGACTTTGCATTAGGTAACTTGTTCTAATCTGCACTTATCTACTGGCCAGCTGTTGTCCTTGAGCAAGTCACTTGAATGATTCAGGTTCTCATTTTTTCATCCCTTATTAAAAGAAGGGATTAATCTAAATCATTAAAGTATTTATTTCTATAACTTTGAGTTCAATTTGTGTCTAGATAGCTAAGTGAATGTCTTTCACAAAAAATTTTACTACAGTTCATAATTAGTTTTTCTCTTAGAAAGTGATATTACTAAATTATAATAAAGATTTGATTATAGATTATCTTTCATTTGCTACATATGACTCTAGCTTAGACTGAATTGAATAGTTCATTTTTTAGTTTTGGCTACATTTAGAATATTTTGGGAAAATATTTAATGATGATTGGAACCTTATGGTTATCACTAAGGAATAGTGTACCTATGTCTTATTGTTGCAGTCAAATAAATGACATATTCTTTTAAAAAACATGTTATTTTGCTTTTTACTTTGATGCCTTTAAATTAGTTTTCTTACTTATAATGTGGAAGTAATAAATAATTCTAATAAACCATTTGGTCCTAAAAAAGAAAATTCTCAAAAAAAAAAAAAAAAAAAACCTCAGAAATGATCAGGCCACAGTGTGAATAATGATTAAACCTCAAATTTAAATTACAATCCTCCCTGAATTGACTAGCCTCTGGTTTTTAATATCATTAGTAAAATGGTCTTCCTCTTACTGAATATTAGTCTCAGTTCTCTTTGCTGTTATTTTAACAGAGAATTATTCTTTGCAGATTCTTATTCATCCAGGTATGACCATAGCAGGCAAGAAGATTAGTGTCTCCTAGCAATTAAAGACCTGTGATACTGGTATTTGTTACTTTAATAACATTAGAAAGAACAGGCATGGGTTTAAATGAGAATTTTGCTAAAACAATAGAATCTTAAATGTGGTAAGCTATAATCAAAGGTAATAATAAAACCTTTATAAAAAGGGAAAAAAACATTAGAAACTTACTATCACAGGGATGATACATGAAGAATATTTAAAGTTGTTCAAAAAGTATTTAGATAAACTCATAGGTGAGAAGAGTGTCTTTCTGGAAAGACACAGGTCCTGGTACTTGTGGGTCCTTGGGAAAATCATTTGACCATTCTGAAGGGCTCAGAGTTTTCATCTGTAAAACAAACAAACAAACAAACAAACAAAAAACAGCATAATACTATGTGTTGTTTTTTTAATATGTTTGTTTTAAAGATAAAATCAAATAATGCTTGAGGAAGTGCTAGCATGGACTCTGACAAACCACACACATTCAACAGATATTTTAAAACTCTGAACCTATTTAATGTGAAAAGCCAGGGGAATGGACTAGGGAAATGGTTGCAGAAATGGAGAGAGGTAAAACTTAGGAAACTATTTGGGAGTTAGAATAGATATTCCCTTCTAGAACTATTTGGGAGTTAGATATTATATAGGTTGGTACTTAATCAGGGGTGTATTGCAAAGGAGCATTCTGACCCTTGGGAATAATGTCAAGAAATTAAAAGGGCATTATGTCCCATGGATCCCTTTTTAGCCTCTGTCACAGAGAAATTCTTAGATAAGAAAGGTACAATTCAATGAACCTACTGTGCAGAATAACTTAAGCGAGTGGAAGTGGGACCATTGCCTCTTTAATATGATTCCCAACTTCCTTCCTGCAAGAGTCCAGGAAACATCTTTGACTTTACAAAATCTGGATTGTAGTTTTCCTGGTTTTCAAGATGAGTATTTGTGTCTTCTTCAAGTTTTATTTGCTTAATCCTGGGAAAGATTTATGACCTCATGATATTCTTCAGATTTCTAGGTAGCATGAGGTTTTGCACACAGCAGGTGCTAGACTTTAGGTGACTTCATCACACGCCTCTCTGTGGTGCTGTGTATGTCCTAAGAGTCCAAGGGTGTATGTGAAGACCCAGCAAGCCATAGGAAACATGAAGAAGAAAAGCTCCAAATCCATGTGGAAGCAGAGTATGAAGCAATGTTATGGTGCCCAAAGCTGAGAACAGCAGGAGGAAGAAGTCTATCCTGGCAGGAGAAGCTCATCATTGCCTTGCAGGCAAGGAAATGAGGGTCCACATTATAAAACTCCCTGTGGCTAGCAGCAGCAGCCCTTGTTTCTGGAACAGACTGTGAAGGTGACTAGTGCTGAAGGAACTGCTATCTGGCTTGCTAGTGACACAATAGTCTCTTCATTTTCACCTCTAGGCATAGGAAACTGTATCTTTTAAAAGCTGAAGTAGAGAGAAACCAGGGGAGGCAGCTCTTCTTCTATCATGGCATTGCCATTCTCCACCTTCTCTCTCTATTTGGATATTTATATTTAATTCTGCAAACTGAAGCTCAAGTTCACTTCTTTTCCTCTCTTTGAAGGGGCAAAATTAGAAAAAAAATTAAACACAGGCTGAGAAGAGTCTCTCTTTCATTTAATAACAACATTCAGTAATACTTTTTTTTTTTTAATTTGGGAGAATAAATCAGCTTCTTTAGTTTTTGCTCTTGACCCCTAACCTATAGTCACATAGCCAGCTTTAAACTCATAGGTGGTTCCTCCACATTGTTTGACGTGGCACCGAGAGGAAGGCCTGTAGCCTGTCAGTGCACTGCAAATAGAACTGACCCGTTCCTCCTCATGAATGGTAATATGAATACCTTTGCTGACTGTATTATATATACAGTTCATAGAATGAACTTAGACATTCTCTATTAAATGTCTCTCTGAAACTAGTCTTCTGTTTTCCGATTTTTCCCTTAGAACATATACCTCCTTCTCATTGCCCCTATATCCCTCACTTGGTCTGTTTTTAATAATCTCCAAAACAGCATGCCTATATTCCATGTTTTCTTTTTGTAGCTATATTTTACCCTGTGGGAGTCCTCTCATTATTTTTTTTTAAAGATTTCCATAAACTTATGTATCAAAGTATAACATACATGGAGAAAAATGCATAAATAATATGTGTACAACTCAATGAATTTTTATATATTCCATCATGTTTCTTTCTTACTCAGCTTACATTCCATGGCCATTGTTGCAATCATTCTTTTTCATCACATTCAACTAATTTTCTTCCTCTCAATTTATTGTATGCACTTGACAAAACTCCAACCCTATTTAAATCAAGCTCTCTGCCTACTCAGTTCCTCCTTGCAGTAAACCATGGTGACTGTCTTTCAACTCATGACAAGTTACTTTAAGTTGACCCTTAGTGCTGGATGGCAAAAATACTATATTTCTTAGTCATTCACTCTCCCACTTTTGGAAATCATCTTCATCTGCTCTTTCTTGAAATTTCCCACATCCTTCTCTCATCCTCATTCTCAGCTGATGCTTGTTCTTCCACTTGCTAAGAAAAGAGAATCCATAAGAATGTCATTTTTGCAAGTTTCTGCCACAATATTTTCCCACTTGGCAGTACTCTTGCAGATAGTTTGTACTCTCCCTTTCTCCCTGTTACTGTGGTGGGACTGCTCAAGCGCTTATCTAAATCCTCTACTTATCACTAGATCACATTCTCTCTCACATACTAAAGAGAAAACAAACATGGTTACGGGGGCAGGGAGGGAACGGGAAGGAGGGATAAACTGGGAGATTGGGATTAACATATACACACTACTACATATAAAATAGATAACTAATAAGGACCTACTGTATAGCACAGGCAACTCTACTCAGTACTCTCTAATGACCTATATGGGAAAAGAATCTAAAATAGAGTGGACATATGTATAACTGATTCGCTTTGCTGTACAGCAGAAACTAACACAACATTGGAAATCACCTATACTCAAATAAAACTTAAAAAAGAAAAGAGAGAATCTCTATGTTAATTATCCCCTCTCAACACTGCAGTGTCAAAACTTCCATTGATTTTGTCTTCCTCACAAGCATAAAAACAAGTCGTCATTTCTCCAACCTTAAAAATAAATATTTAAATGTATATATTTATTTTTTATATATATATATATATATATCTCCCACTTACCCCTCCAATCACTGCCTCATTTCTCAGCTCTTTTTTACAGAAAAAACTCTTTGGAAGAGTAGTCTCTATCTGCTGTTTCCAACCCCTCTTATCCCAGTCAGGCTTTGATTTACACAATTTCTTGAACACTACTCTTTTCAAGGTCTCCAATGCCTTCTACAGTGCTACATCCAATAGTCAATTCTAGGTTTCCATCTTTCTTGATCTATCATCAGCATTTGACAGAGGTATTATTCCTTCTACTATAAAACTTTGCCTTTACTCAACTTCCACTCTCCCCTGGTTTTCATTCTATCTCACTGACGACACCTCCTTGCATCTTCTGGACCAGTGGGTCAGCAAACACAACTTCTGTAAAAGGTCACATGGTAAATAAATTAGGATTTGTGAGCCAAGTGTGATCTATGCTGCATTTTCTACTTCTCCTCTTTTTTTAACCCTTATAATATGTAAAAAACATTCTTACCTTGTGGACTGTAAAAAAGTAAGCTGTAGGCTAGATTTGGCCCTCTGGGCCAAATCTATAGTTTGCCAACCCCTGTTTAGACTTCTAAATTTCAAAGTGTCCCTGAGCTCAGTCCTTGGATCATTTCTGTAGTCTATATGCTAGAGTAGAGATCACTCATTCATTTGGGGATTCCATTCAATCTTATGGCTTTAAATACCATATATATGCTGATGTATATAAATAGGCATGTATTTAGCTCAGACCTTGCTCCTGAATTCCAAAACCATATTTCTAACTACCTACTTGATATCTCTGTTTGGACATTCACACTTAATATGCCCCAAACTGAAAAATACTGATTTCTTCCCCAAAGTTGTCCTTGTATTCCCCATTTCAATAAATGCAGCTCTAGTTTCTCAGGATCAGAAGTTGCTGTTCTCATGGACTTTTTCTGTTGTTGTTGTATACCCCAAAGTTAATGCACCAGCAAACCCTGTGAGCATGTAGGAATATAGTTATCTATATCTATATCTATATCTATCTATATAGATACAACAATATCAAATTGGTCTTTTATTTTTATCAATATCACTACCATGGTCTAAAACACCATTATCTCTTACTTGGCTTATTGCAATAATATCCTAGAATAGTGCTTCTCAAAGTATGATCCATTGAATGGCCTATTGCTCTACAAGGAGAAAAAAGAGCTTATGTCACTATATAAATGAACTGTATCACTATTCATACAATTTAGTTCAGCAAGCTTTTTTCCCTGGTAAGACTTTCTCAATACAGGAAGCAGTGTGTTTATTTATATTTGTCACAAACTTCTCATCTAGTTGTGAACTGACATTTTGAGTATCACAATCCTACAGGTCTTTCTGCTGATGGCTTTTTACATCTTATATTTTATTCTCATTACAGTAGTTTAAGTCGTCATTTTAAAAACATAAGCTAGATCATATCAAAACCTCCCAATGGCTTTACATCTCACTTAAAGCCCAATCCTTAAATAGCCTTCATTCCTTTATACATTGTCTTCATTGTCACCTCTATGAATGTCTTTCTCTTTCTCCCTTGCTCACTCCATTACAACCAAATGGGCAAAGTTCCTTCTCTAGGGCCTTTGCACTTGCTCTTCCCTGTGTCTTCTTCCAGATAGCTGTAGGGTTCACTTTCTCATGTTTGTCAGGTCCTTGCTCAGATGTCAGCAAAATATCAGCATATCCTTCTTGATTAGTTTATTTAATTTTTCCACTTTTATTTCTAGCATTCTATCCCCTTTTTCTGCTTCTTTTGTCTTTATTGCACTTATTGCCATAGGACACACTATATGTTTTGTTCATTTTCTAACTTCTATACTAGAACATAAATTTCATGAAGGCAGGGCATTAGTTTCTCTTATTTAATGATGCATTTCCAGTGTCTAGAACAGTGTCTGATACATAGTAGGTGCTAAAAAAGATCAATTGAGTCTATTAATAAACAGAATAAACAGGTTATATTGCAAACTTTTATTGTAACTTTTATCATAGTGTAATAATTACATATATATCATTTTTAGAGTATAAATTAGCAAAAGAAACATTTGTTTTTGCAGCAATAGTTCTTAGCACAGTGTGGGTAGGAGAAAATGCAGAAGGCACACAGGAAATTGATGTTAAATATAAGACCCTATAGCAGGGGTCCTCAACCCCCAGGCCATGGACAGGTACCAGTCCGTGGCCTGTTAGGAACTGGGCTGCACAGTAGGTGAATGGAGGGCAAGTGAGCAAAGCTTGATCTGCCACTCCCCATCACTGGCATCACCACCTGAACCATCCCCAATGCCCCCACCCAGGTCCGTGGAAAAATTGTCTTCCATGAAACCAGTCCCTGGTGCCAAAAAGTTTGGGGACTGCTGCCCTATAGAACCTTTTGCCTGCAGTGTAAAGCCAGTACCACCAGATGTCGATGACACATATATAAATTATTGAGATGTACTCCAAAGTATCTAAAAATGTGAAAGCCATCACAACTAACTGCTGAACAATCACTGACAGGAAGACACTGGAACTCACCAAAAAAGATACCCCACATCCAAACACAAAGGAGAAGCCACAGTGAGATGGTAGGAGGTCACAATCACAATAAAATCAAATCCCATAACTGTTGGGTGGGTGACTCACAAACTGGAGAACACTTATACCACAGAAGTCCACCCACTGGAGTGAAGGTTCTGAGCCCCATGTCAGGCTTCCCAACCTGTGGTGCCAGTATTGGGAGGAGCAATTCCTAGAGAAACAGACTTTGAAGGCTATCGGAATTTGATTGCAAGGGCTTTGACAGGACTGGAGGAAACAGAGACTCCACTCTTGGAGGGCACACACAAAGTAGTGTGTGCATTGGGACACAGGGGAAGGAGCAGTGACCCTATAGGAGACTGAACCAGACCTACCTGCTAGTGTTGGAGGGTCTCCTGCAGAGGCGGAGTATGGATCTGTCTCACTGTGAGGACAAGGAAACTGGCAGCAGAAGTTCTGGGAAGTATTCCTTGGTGTGAGCACTCCCAGAGTCCGCCATTAGCCCTACCCAAGAGCCTGGGTAAGCTCCAGTGTTGGGTCGCCTCAGGCCAAGAAACCAACAGGGAGGGAACCCAGCCCCACCCATCAACAGACAAGCTGATTAAAGTTTTACTGAACTATGCCCACCAGAGCAACAGCCAGCTCTACCCACCACCAGACCCTACCATTAGGAAACTTGCATAAGCCTCTTAGATAGCCTCATCCACCAGAGGACAGACAGCAGAAGCTAGAAGAATTACAGTCCTGCAGCCTGTGGAACAAAAACCACATTAACAGAAAGATAGACAAGATGAAAAGGCACAGGGCTATATACCAGATGAAGGAACAAGTTAAAACCCCAGAAAAACAACTAAATGAAGTGGAGATAGGCAACCTTCCAGAAAAAGAATTCAGAATAATGATAGTGAAGATGATCCAGGACCTTGGAAAAAGAATGGAGGCAAAGATCGAGAAGAAGCAAGAAAAGTTTAACAATGACCTACAAGAATTAAAGAACAAACACCTAGAAAAATTAAGAACAAACAAACAGAGATGAACAATACAACAACTGAAATGAAAACTATACTAGAATGAAACAATAGCAGAATAACTGAAGCAGAAGAACAGGTAAGTGACTGGAAGACAGAATGGTGGGATTCACTGCCATGGAAGAGAAAAAAGAAAAACAAATGAAAAGAAATGAAAACAGCCTAAGAGACCTCTGGGACATTAAAAGCAACAACATTCACATTATAGGGGTCCCAGAAGAGAAGAGAGAGAGAAAGGACCCGAGAAAATATTTGAAGTGATTATAGTAGAAAAATTCCCTAACATGGGAAAGGAAACAGCCACCCAAGTCCAGGAAATGCAGAGAGTCCCATACAGGATAAACCCAAGGAGAAACATGCTGAGACACATAGTAGTCAAATGGGCAAAAATTAAGGACAACGATAAATTACTGAAAGCGGCATAGGAAACAGGACAAATAACATACAAGGGAAATCCCATAAGGTTAACAGCTGATTTCTCAGCATAAACTCTACAAGCCAGAAGGGAGTGGCATGATATACATAAAGTGATGAAAGGGAAGAACCTACAACCAAGATTACTCTACCAAGGAGGATCTCATTCAGATTCCACGGAGAAAACAAAAGCTTTACAGACAAGCAAAAGCTAAGAGAATTCAGCACCACCAAACCAGCTCTACAACAAATGATAAAGGAACTTCTCTAAGTGACAAACACAAGAGAAGAAAAGGACCTACAAAAACAAACACAAAACAATTAAGAAAATGGTAATAGAAAGACACATATCTATAATTACCTTAAATGTGAATGGATTAAATGCTCCCACCAAAAGACACAAGCTTGCTGAATGGATACAAAAACAAGATCCATATATATGCTGTCTACAAGAGACCCACTTCAGACATAGGGACACGTACAGACGGAAAGTGAGGGGATGGAAAAAGATATTCCATACAAATAGAAGTCAAAAGAAAGCTGGAGTATCAACACTCATATCAGGTAAAATAGACTTTAAAATAAAGAATGTTACAAGACACAAGGAAGAACACTACAAAATGATCTAGGGATCAATCCAAGAAGAAGATATAACAATTATAAGTATATATGCACCCAACATAGTAGCACCTCAATACATAAGGCAACTGCTAAGAGCTATAAAAGAGGAAATCGACAGCAACACAATAATAGTGGGGGACGTTAACACCTTACACCAGCGGACAGATCATCGAAACAGAAAATTAATAAGGAAACAAAAGCATTAAATGACACAATAGACCAGAGAAATTTAATTGATATTTATAGGACATTCCATCCAAAAACAGAAGATTACGCTTTCTTCTCAAGTGTGTATTGAACGTTCCCCAGGATAGATCACATCCTGGGTCACAAATCAAGCCTCAGTAAATTTAAGAAAATTAGAATCATATCAAGCATCTTTTCTGACCACAACACTATGAGATTAGAAGTGAATTACAAGGGAAAAAATGTAAAAAAAAAAAAAAAACAAACACATGGAAGCTAAACACTACATTACTAAATAACCAAGAGATCACTGAAGAAATCAAAGAGGAAATAAAAAAATACCTAGAAACAAATGACAATGAAAACACGATGATTCAAAACCTATGGGATGCAGCAAAAGCAGTTCTAAGAAGGAAGTTTATAGGTATACAAGCCTACCTCAAGAAACAAGAAAAATCTCAAACAATCCAGCTTTACACCTAAAGGAACTAGAGAAAGAAGAACAAAAATACCCCAAAGTTAGCAGAAGGGAAGAAATCTAAAAGATCAAACAGAAATAAATGAAATAGAAACAAAGAAAACAATAGCAAACATCAATAAAACTAAAAACTGGTTCTTTGAGAAGATAAACAAGATTGATAAACCATTAGCCAGTCTCATCAAGAACAAAAGGGAGAAGGCTCATCAACTGAATTAGAAATGAAAAAGGGAAGGTAACAACTGACACTGCAGATATACAAAAGATCACGAGAGATTATTACAAGCAACTATATGTAAATAAAATGGATAACCTGGAAGAAATGGACAAATTCTTAGAAAAGCACAACTTTCCGAGACTGGACCAGGAAGAAATAGAAAGTCTGAACAGACCAATAACAAGTAATGAAATTGAAACAGTGATTAGAAATCTTCCAACAAACAACAGTCTAGGACCAGATGGCTTCACAGGTGAATTCTATCAAACATTTAGAGACGAGATAACACCCGTCCTTCTCAAACTCTTCCAAAAACCTGCACAGGAAGGAACACTCCCAAACTCATTCTATGAGGCCACCATCATCCTGATACCAAAAGCAGACAAAGTACTACAAAAAAAGAAAATTACAGACCAATATCACTGATGAATATAGATGCAAAAATCCTCAACAAAATACTAGCAAAAAGAATCCAACAACACATTAAAGGGATCATACACCATGATCAAGTGGGATTTATCCCAGTGATGCAAACATTCGTCAATATATGCAAATCAATCAATGTGATACACCATATTAACAAATTGAAGAAGAAAAAACATATGATCATCTCAATAGATGCAGAAAAAGCTTTTGACAAAATTCAACACCAATTTATGATAAAAACTCTCCAGAAAGTGGGCATAGAGGGAACCTACCTCAACATAATAAAGGCCATATACGAAAAACCCACAGCAAACATCACTCTCAATGTTGAACAACTGAAAGCATTTCTTCTAAGATCAGGAACAAGACAAGGATGTCCAGTCTCACCACTATTATTCAACATAGTTTTGGAAGTCCTAGCCATGGCAATCAGAGAAGAAAAAGAAATAAAAGGAATACTAATTGGAAAAGAAGAAGTAAAACTGTCACTGTTTGAAGATGACATGATACCATACACAGAGAATCCTGAAGATGCCACTAGAAAACTACTAGGGTTAATCAATGAATTTGGTAAAGCTGCAGGATACAAAATTAATGCACAGAAATGTCTTGCATTCCTATACACTAATGATGAAAAATCTGAAAGAGAAATTAAGGAAACACTCCTATTTACCATTGCAACAAAAAAAATAAAATGCCTAGGAAAAAACCTACCTAAGGAGACAAAAGACCTGTATGCAGAAAACTCTAAGACACTGACGAAAGAAATTAAAATGATACCAACAGATGGAGAGCTATACCATGTTCTTGGATTGGAAAAATCAATATTGTGAAAATGACTCTACTACCCAAAGCAATCTACAGATTCAATGCAATCCCTACCAAATTACCAATGGCATTTTTTACGGAACTAGAACAAAAAGTCTTAAAATTTGTATGGAGACACAAAAGACCCCGAATTGAGAATGCAGTCTTGAGGGAAACAATCGGAGCTGGAGGAATCAGACTTCCTGACTTCAGACTATACTACAAAGCTACAGTAATCAAGACAATATGGTACTGGCACAAAAACAGAAATATAGATCAATGGAACAAGATAGAAAGCCCAGAGATAAACCCATGCACTATGGTCAACTAATCTATGACAAAGGAGGCTAGCATATACAATGGAGAAAAGACAGTCCTTTCAATAAGTGGTGCTGGGAATACTGGACAGCTACATGTAAAAGAATGAAATTAGAATACTCCCTAACACCATACACAAAAATAAACTCAAAATGGATTAGAGACCAAAATGTAAGATCAGACACTATAAACTCTTAGAGGAAAACATAGGCCAAACACTCTATGACATAAATCACAGCAAGATCTTTTTGATCCACCTCCTAGAGAAATGGAAATGAAACCAAAAATAAACAAATGGGACCTAATGAAACTTAAAATCTTTTGCACAGCAAAGGAAACCATAAATAAGACCAAAAGACAACCCTCAGAATGGGAGAAAATATTTGCAAATGAAGCAATGGACAAAGGATTAATCCCCAAAATATATAAACAGCCCATGCAGCTCAATTTTAAAAAAACGAACAATCCAATCCAAAAATGGGCAGAAGACCTAAACAGACATCTCTCCAAAGAAGACATACATATGGCCAAGAGGCACATGAAAAGCTGCTCAACATCACTAATTATTAGAGAAATGCAAATCAAATGTCCAATGAGGTATCACCTCACACCTGTTAGAATGGGCATCATCAGAAAATCTAAAACAACAAATGCTGGAGAGGGTGTGGAGAAATGGGAACCCTCTTGCACTGTTGGTGGTAATGTATATTGATATAGCCACTATGGAGAACATTATGGAGGTTCCTTAAAAAACTAAAAATAGAATGATCATATGACAGAGCAATCTCACTCCTGGGCATATACACACAGATAACCATAATTCAAAAAGACACATGCACCCCAATGTTCATTGCAGCACTGTTTACAATAACCAGGTCATGGAAGCCACCTAAATGCCCATGGACAGCCGAATGGATAAAGAAGATGTGGTACATATATACAATGGAATATTACTCAGCCATAAAAAGCAACAAAATTGGGTCATTTGTAGAGACGTGGATGTATTCTAGAAACTGTCATACAAAGTGAAGTAAGTCAGAAAGAGAAAAACAAATATCGTATATTAACACATATATGTGGAACCTAGAAAAATGGTACAGGTGAACCGGTTTGCAGGGCAGAAATAGAGACACAGATGTAGAGAACAAATGTATGACACCAAGGGGGGAAAGTGGCGGAGGGTGGGAGTGGGGGAAAAGATAAAATAATAAAAACAATATAAGCACCATTAATCCAAAAATAATAATAATAATAAATAAATAAACATGTGAAAGCCAAAATTTCTTTAACATTAAAAATATTGTATAAAAATTTGAAAGTAAAATTAATAACATTTTAAAAATATATAAAGTGTAATTTAATTTTATATTAAAATATAAGCACAAATGTTGGTAGCAGAATAATGTTGCATTAAGTTGTCTGATTTAGAATGCCATTTGGTATATAAGGAAAACAAAATTATAGAAACTGAAGTAGCTTACTACATCTAACTTCCTATAATCTGTCACATTTCCAGGGACTTTTTAATGGAAAATTTATTTCAAAATCCTCTTGGGTTCTTTCTTTGGAACTAGGAATCTCTTTAGAGGCTGGTATGGTGATTTTTTCCTTGCAAACTTTTATTAATTGTCTTTGTTCATAGCAAATAGCTCCCACATTTTCCTGGGCTTTACCTCCAGGAACTACACCAGGTTCACAGTTGAAGATGAAGAATGAGAACCTTTAGCTTTGGCAGGGGGTAAGGAAGAATAAACTCTGTGAAATACACCTGGGACCTTTTCCATGATAAGACCCATACTCCAGGTAAAATGACTTTGCTAGACATTTAATCTTCCTTTCTCACCTAACGAAGGAAAGAGAAAAACAGTTAATAAGAGTTACAGATTCAAAGAAATAGCCTTGAGAAGCTAAAAAGGAAAGCAGTGGGCAGAAGGATAAAGCTACACCACTGGAGACACATTGTGAAGGTCATAGCCCCAAATCTGTGTGACTCACAAAATGACTGATATTTAATCATAAGATTCTAAGGTTATCACCACACCAACAATGTTCCAGCATGACAACCATGGGTAACAGCTGAAAAAGCTGAAATACACAGACTCTCCTTAAGGAGAAGGACTTAAGGAAGTCTAAAGTCAAGAAAGGAGACAAAAACAAAGACACTAGAGGAATCTGAAGCCTCTGGCACATATACTTATAGCCAAAATTAAACACATCCCAGCTCCTGGGAAGATTAACATAAACCCTCACTTAAAAGCCTTGTTTACCTCAGTTTCTATTACTCAGTGTAATATGTATAGCTTTCAACAATAACAACAACAAATTACAAGGCATGCAAAAAAAATCAATATAAAATACAGTCTGAAGAGACAAAGGCAATCATCAGAACAGAACAAAGATATGACCCAGATGTTGGAAGATAGGTAATTTAAAATAACTATGCTTAATATATCAGAGGTTCTAATAGAAAAAGTGAAGAGCAAGCAAGAATATATAATGTAAACAGAGTGATGGAAACTCTAAGAAAAATCTAAAGGAAATGCTACAAATAAAAATCATGATAACAGAGATAAAAAATGCCTTTAATGGGCTCATCAGTAGACTGAACAATGGTTAAAGGAAGAATCAATGACCTTGAAGATAGGTCAAGAGAAATATCCCAAACCATAACTGAAAAAGAATGAAAAATAGACTAGAATATCAAGAACTGTGGGACAGTATTAAAAAATGTAATATAATCATAATTGGAATACCTGTCAGAGAAGGAAGAGAGGATGGAGCACAAGAAATATTTGAAATAATAATGGCTGAGCACTTTCCAAAAAGAATGACAGACACTAAGCAAAACATCCTGGAAACTCAAGGAACACCAAACAGTATAAATATCAAAGAAAGTCACATCTAGGCATATCATATTCACATTGCAGAAAACCAAGGTCAAAGAAGAAGATCTTGATAGAAGCTGAAGTGGTGATGGTGATGGAAATCCTTACATATGGAGAAAGAATAGGAATTACAGTGGACTTTTTGTCATAAACCATACAAGGAAGGAAAGTTTGGAGTGAAATATTTAAGGCTTTGAAAGAATAAGCCCACCAAACTAGAATTCTGTATCCAGTGGAATTATCCTTCAAAAATGAAGGTGAAATAAAGACTTTCATAGACAAAAAAAAAGCAAGCAAACAAAAACTGAGGTAATTCATCATCAACAGATATGGCCTAAAATATAAATTAAAATAAGTTCCTCAAGGAGAAGAAAAATGTTATAGGTCAGAAACTCAGATCTATATAAAAAAGAATGACAGAGAAGAAATAAACAAAGGTAAAAAATATTTTTCTTATTCTTAATTGATCTAAAAGATAACTGTTTGCTTAAAGCAATCTAGTAATAATGTAGTATTCGTTGATTCTAGCATATGGATAAAGAAATGAATATATGATATATGTGATGTCACAAGAAATGGGAGGGAACATCTGACCAACAGGTGAAGTGGTGTAGTGTTAGTTGAAGGTGATGAGTCAAAAATGCATATTGAAAACTCCAGGGCAACTATTAAGGTACTGTCGAAAAAAGTATAATTGATACACATATACACAATGGAATCTAACAAAATGTTCAATTAAACCAAACCATGTAGAATAAGAAAGGAGAAAAAAAATAAAGAACAAATGTAACAAATAAAAACAGTTGTCAAAATGACAGATATCGATCCAAATATTTAAATAATTGCTTTAACTGTGAATGGTCTATAAGGCAGAGATTATGAGCACAGAAACAAATTAAGACCTGAATGTATGTAGTTTAGAAGAAACAAACTTTAATTATGAAGACTCAGATAGGTAAAAATTAAAAAAAAATAGAGAAAGGTATGTCATATTAAGACAAATCCAAAGAAAGCTGGAGTAGTTATATTAATTCAGAACATGAAGATTATTGGGGGGAAAAGGGATATAATAATAATAAAGGGCTCAATTTTCCAAGAAGACATAATAATCATTAATGTGTTTGCACCTAACAGCACAGAATCAAAATACATGGGGCAAAAAAAAGAAAAATAATGATAGAACCAAAAGGAGAAATAGACAAATCCACAATTATATTTGGAGACTTTAATACTCCTTTGTCAATGATTGATAGATCAAGGGGGCAGAAAATCAGTAAATATATAGATGACCTGAACAGCATTTTCACTATTAATCAATTTGCTCTAATTGATATTTATAGAATACTACACCCAACAAGAGCAGAATACACCTACTTCTGAAGGTTGTATGAAACATTCACTAATATAGACTATAATCTGGGCCATGAAATACACCTTAACAAATTTAAAAGAATGGAAATCATACAAAGCATGTTCTTAGTCTATAATGAAGTTATATTAGAAATCAATAAAAAATGTAGTTGGAAAATCCACAAATACTTGGAGGTCAAACAACACACCTTTAAAGAACATCTGAGTCAAATCAGAAGTCTGAAAAGACACTTTAAAAATATTTTGAATGAAATATGGAAATGCAACTTTTTAAAATTTGTGGAATGGGAAGAAATCAGTGTTTATAGGGGAATTTATAGCTTTAAATGCATATATTAGAAAGAAAGAGAGTTTAAAAATCAGTAACCTGTACTTCATTTTAGGAAACTAGGGAAAGAAGTACAAATTAAACCTAAAGCAAACAAAAGAAAAGGAACAGAATGAAGAACACTAATTGGGAGGAAGCATGGTATCAATAAGCAGTTGTCCCAGGTGACTGCCCTGATAGACAGGAGGTTTCATGGTAGATGTGAAATACCACTTTGGCATTGCCCAAAATGTAATTTTTAGTGTTAATTTATCCAAGTATTTTTCTATTTTTGATACCTTTGCAAATATAATAACCTCTATCTGTGTATCTTTTTAAGTGAATATGTAGAGCCTGTGAAAGAATATGTATAAGGCGTCTTTTCCTTGTGATTTTTTTTCCATTCAGATTCAACTTTGTCTTCACACCTTAATTTCTATGATCCATAGATAGCAGCGGACACAGACCCACAAATGAATGATGTTAGATTTATCAGAACATGAGGGATCCGTGACTAATTCTGACAGGAGTGTTTTTCAGAGAAGGCACAGTTTGTGCTGAATCCTGACTCACCATTCAGGCACTTGATGATATTACTAGAACTGAGTATCATGGAGGACAGAATGCATCATAAGCAGGAGGTAAGGATGCAGTTAGATAGACAGGTTAAGTAATATTGTGAAGGTCTTTGTATTTCATGCTAAGGAGCTTATGATTAATCCTTAATGGGAGATAATGGAGGGTTATCGAAAGCAAGTTAAAAAAAAAATTTTGAGAAAGAGCCATAGTTGGGTTAGGACTGGAATTAGGTAGTCATTATATTTGTTACCTGTGCTCATTTTTATAGGCTCTCTCCTCATATTATACACCAGCATCCTCCATGAATAGGAGAATTTGGGGGCTGATGGCTGTATTTTAGAGCTGGAATAATATTTGTTTTCAGTTCCAGCCAGGAAAATGCTAGAGAAGTTTTATTGACCTGCCACAGATCAAATTCTCACCTCTGAGTCATCATCTGCAGTGACAGAGTAATACAATAACATGATGACCCAACCAGTACCACATGATTGGTGTATGAGTCAGAAGAAGTTTACCAAAAAAGATTCACCAGAAGGTGGGGTATTGAGCAGAGTAAACAATGGGAGTCAATGGAAGAGATTATGCAGAATTAGTTACATTTTTACAACTCTTTGGAATTTGGAAGGTTAGTGGAAAGCAATGAAAATGACTTATTACAATCTCAAAATTAGCAAATTAGTGAATCAAAGAAAATCTAAATTCAACTTACATCTAAAGTCCTTCAGCAAGTTAAACAAGTAGAAATATTTACCTAGGCATAAATTTGGAGTCCTCTTGTTTGCGTTCCTGTTAATCTGGCTAGTTTTAATGGACTCAGAAATCTGACCTCTAAACATGAGCAACTATTTACAGGCTAGACATAGGATTACCAGGCTCTTTAAGAGACATTCTCTCTTATAGAAAAAAACCTTTTTAGATAGTAACTAAGTAACCAGCCACATCTTAAGGTTTCTGAATGTGAGACTGATAGAAACAGAGGCAGTAGAAGATGAAGTGAGATGCTCAGAGTGAGAAGTAGAGAGGGAAGGAGACAATGAGAAATACTGAGTGACAAGTACAGCAGCATCACTAGCATATGTCAAGTGGACACCTGTTTCTGAAAGGTTGTCAAGATGATCAAATTGTGTAAGTTGCTTGTAGGTTACATCTCCTGGGAAGCAGACTCTGAGACAGAGATTAGTGTGCAGGACATTTATCAATATTTATGGAGTGCTTTGGGAATATGAATAGGAAGGATGGGAAGGAGGTTTGGGCAGAAGGAAAATTTGAGCTGTGATATAATTCCAAGCAAGTTTTCAGCCAAGCCCGTGGAGAGCTGTGGAACTGGGATATCTTTGAATTTTTCCCAACCTGGGGCAAGAGGATCAGGACTTTACACCCACATTGTAATTAATCATTGGATCAGAGCTGCCTGTAGAAGGTGGCATGACCTTGGATAAGAAAGTATTCTTCAGTCAAGGCAATCTCCAAAGATGGCTGACAGCAAAGGGTCATCTTCCAGCAGCAATCCCAGCAGCGGGGAGGGAATATGTCCTTCCTCCCTGAAGGAAAATCTGGGTGGCATGCCACACAGGGTTATAAAAAATTACCTATTTCATAGGGTAGTTGTTAAGATTAAATGAATCAATATGTGAATAACAGAACAGTGTCTGGTACATAGTAAGCATTATATAAAAGTGATTGCTGCCATTTTTCTTATTTTTATTTATTTATTTATTTGGTACGCGGGCCTCTCCCTGTTGTGGCCTCTCCCATTGCGGAGCACAGGCTCCGGACGCGCAGGCTCAGCGGCCATGGCTCACGGGCCTAGTCGCTCCGCGGCAGTGTGGGATCTTCCCAGACCGGGGCACGAATCCGTGTCCCCTGCATCGGCAGGCGGACTCTCAACCACTGCGCCACCAGGGAAGCCCCATTTTTCTTATTATTAATGACTGAATGGAAAGCATTCATAAGGTTCTGACAGGTTTGTTTTGACATGTTTATGGTAGTGGTTTAATCAAACTTTGCTCCTAACAGCTTCCAAAGAGAATAATGTTTAATGAATTGAAATGTTTCCTTCATTTCTTGTGGAAAAAGAATACAGAGAAGAAAAACCAAAATGTTATCCTAGTCTGTTTGCATACCTCTTGATTCAGATTTAAATCCTAGGGTTGATCTCAGCTGCTCTGAGTTCTGTGCATGATCCACCATCCTGCACTCAGTTCTAATGTGTTCCATCATTGCAGTCTGAGAGGCGTGGTGGTATTTAGCTTAATATTGATTCACAGTTGGATTCTTTTCAATTTTGGCTTGTATTTACTGTGATCACTGTTATGAACTTGGTCAGGCTCCAGATGCTGTTCTGAAACATAATGAGAGGGCGGGGCTGGTGGAAAGAGGCAACATTGCCTAGGGATGCAAGAGAAATTTACAGGTATCATATTGTAGGATTCTTGAATCCAAGGCAGAAGCACAGGCCAGATGTTCTGAGTTCAGGCTCCTGTTTTTGTATCTTGGACTGCAGTCCAAACAGAGCTAGTTGTGCTTAGTATCAAATAGATATAAACTTCTTTATTTGGCTCAAATATTTGGTTGGTTCAAATATTTATCTTCCATTTAGAAAAAAATCTCCTTTGCCTGATGAAAGTATATATCAGTTGTAGAACCATAGTCAGCATTTATCTGTATATACACACCCTTTTCTATGTGGTATATACAATAGTGGATGACAATAGGAAGACAGAAGTGTTGTTCTTTATTAAAGACTTCTTCACTTTTACAGTTTTGAGTTCTTCTTTGACTTTGGAAAATATTTTTATAAAAGGACTGATATTTATCAGTCCTGGCTGAACATAGGGATCACCCATGGAGTTCTTTAAAAAATAGAGATGGCTACACCTTACCTACTGAGTAAATATCTCTTGGGATGGGGTTTGGTGTCTCTAGAATAATTTCAAAAGTGATTCTGATGAACAACCAGGATTTAGAACACTGAGTTATACATGTTAGTTCTTTATGGTCTGCTTCTTTAAACAACAATGATGGCTTTCATTTTGTGAGTGTCAGGTGCTTGTTAAGAACTTTCTCTGCAATGTTTTCAATGACCCTATGAGTTACACCTTATTATTTCCATTTTATTATGAGCTCAGGGAGGTTAAATAACTTGCCTAAGCTTGGTCTGTCTGACTTCAAAGCCTATGTTCACTCCACAAATCCATGCAGTCAAGGATGCTTAGAATTCAAGAGAGTGTATTAAGACTCTCTGCTAAATTGTTAGGATTATGGACACCCTTTTGCTGATGCTCAAATTACTAATCATCATAGCTCATAAGAGGGTAATTTAATGTGTGTAACTTCTTACTATTCCCATGACAAATGCAGTGTAGTAAAATGCACAAGAAAGGAGAAAAATAGTCTTTATTAATTTTTACTATCACATTTTAAGTCTGAAGCTGGGGAAATAATGTATTATTACCAGACACATTAAATAGCCCAGCGAGCAGATCAATAACAAAGTGCAAAGACCACAAAGTCCCCTCTTATCTCTGTCTTTTAGACATATATCAAATTTATCACTCTTCCTGGATGCTGTTCTTCTTGGCTTCTACTAAATTACTTCCCTGTTAGCCCTATACTCCAGGTCTGCCTTCCTCTCTGTTAGATTTTGCTTTTAGGCTGTGTCACAATCGTGTTGCAAATGCTGATGGTCCTGTGTGATATCAGAGGATGTTAATCCTAACTGCTTTGTCAAAAAAGTCAGTGTCATGTAGATCTTCAATGTTATGTTATTTTCCCAACTTCCTGCTTCATGACAATGCTTTTCAATTTAAATATATGTTCTCAGAGCAAGATGTTAATAATTCAAGCAACTGCAATGTATTAAACTACTAGAAAATTCTTATAGGCCAGTAGTTTTGTTCTGTTCATTCCCTTCGTTATTTTTTAGATTAGTAGTTAGATTTGGCAGAGTTATAGTGAAAGAATAATGGAAGGGCCCAAAGTTAGGTTCCTTATTTTAAAAATACTAGCCAGGATTATTTTTTAGCTTGTAATAATTTACCTTAAGAAAAGAAGATCTGTGATAAAACACTATGGCTTCGCTAGAGTGGACCTTATTCAGAAGAACTTACAGTGTTAATTCACAGCACAGACAACTGTTATCTACTTGAGCAGTGCTTCTGAACTGTTTCCTGATTGAATGTGTGTGTATGTGCGGCACTTTATATTAAAGCTTCAAGTCAGAGATATTTATGTGAAGCTGTAGTCACATGCTTAAGGCTTTCATTGAATGCTTTGAGTTTTGGCTGATTCAACACAGCTGCTTTAAATAAAGCAAATGTGACCTGAGAAGAGGATGGAAAATGGAGGCAAATTGACTAAAATTGAGTGGCATGGTTTTTTGGGCTCAGAGGTGAATCAGTTATTGAGACAAACCAGACTGGCAAGAGCTTGTAGTAAAATATGCATGCCATTTAGGGAGGGCAGAGGCATAAACTGTCCTCTCACTGGCAAATGGCTTATGGTCACTATGGAAATAACTGTTTACAAGAGCTCATTTAAGCTTTTCCTTATATAACAAAACCTCAGGTATTATAACCTGTAAATAAAAAAGCATTCTGGGAGTTTACTAGTCCTTCACACATCAGCATTCTTGAAATGATAAGGTGGTACATTATATGAATCATGTTTTGTATTTCAAAGTGTCTTTCAATATTATCTGAATACATTTACTTTAATCAGTTACTGAAATAATTTCCTTCCTCATTGATAAATACATCAATGCACTTAACATGATTTCCTATCTTTCTATGCTCTTTCCTCTGTCTACAACATTTTTCCTTTACTTAGCCATTATTCTTTTTTTTTTTTTTTTTTTTTTTAGCCATTATTCTTTATACATAGCTGTATCTCTTCCTTGATAGAGCTCTCCCAAAAGTGTAACAGAGATCATTGGCTGCTTATTTTAACAGAGAAGTTTTGTACGTATCCATATATCTTTTGCAAATTATTATTATTTTTTTTTAAACTTTTTTTTTTTTATTTTTATTATTTTGTGGTGCACAGGCCTCTCACTGTTGTGGCCTCTCCCGTTGTGGAGCACAGGCTCCGGACGCGCAGGCTCACGGGCCCAGCCGCTCCATGGCACGTGGGATCTTCCCGGACCGGGGCACGAACCCATGTCCCCTGCATCGGCAGGCGGACTCTCAACCACTGCGCCACCAGGGAAGCCCCTTTTGCAAATTATTAATAATTCTGTAGTTATAATTTATCCTCATTATTATTTTCTTTAGATTGTTTAACCTAACTCAGAGTTCAAAACCGCTTTTTAAAATTTGTGTGCTGGGGGTGCTTTGGTTGACTATCAAGGATGGAATGACTAGAACTTAGTGAACTGAATAAAAGGCAACTTGAGCTGGTGGTAGATATAGGCTGGAAAAGAAGAGGATTTTAATCTCAGCTCTATTAATACTAGCTATGGTCAGTGTTCTACTAACTTAACCCTTTTGGCCTCTCCTTGTTCAGCTGTAAAATGAAGTATTACTTTGAACTAGATCAGTGATTTTAAAAACGGTTTTTAGCAGACAAATCTATTCCTCAATTAAGTGGAAAAATAATGTGTTCAAGAGATACAAGAAATGCTGTGATGATTAAGGTAAGGTGACAGGCCCCCTGCGTCCAACCTCCTTTGCTCTCATCCCCTGAAGCCGCTTCTGAGATATATCCATAGAATCCCATAGAATCCGTAGAAACCAGTATTAAAACAACAACAAAAATTTACTATACCTTAGATTCTTTCCAAAGCCAGTTTTCCAAAGATCTTTTTCAAACTGAAATGTGCATTCATAAAAATAAACCCTCCAGATTGTGTGCCAATGCCCGGACATCAGCCAGTTGTCTGCCTTTTAAACCCTCCCCCCAGGGTTCATTGATTGTTTGCGTTCTGCCTTGTTTTGTTTGTTCAGCAGTACAAATCTATACCCACACAAATGAGAGAACAGGGCCTTTGGGAAGCACAGCCACCCAGAGAGTATAAAGCATACGCACAGATCAATGGTTCAAATCATGGCTACAGATACATTTCGGGTAGAAGGTAGATGAAGATTCTTATTACTGCAAGACAATGTAAAAAATATTTGTCCTCCTCCAAATGCTACAGCAATGCTCTTTTTCTCTCGTTATTTACAGCCCCCCTTCAGCCCCTATCTGAGTTAAGGTACACTGAATGGTTAGCTTTCTTTTCACTGGCATTTTGTTTTCCAATTTACATAATTGAATTTTTGGCTGAACTCTGAGCTCTCAAATACGATTTGAATCCTACTGTTCATTTTTATACAGAACACAAATACAAAGCAATAACTTATCAGAAGTGTTACTAGAGAGCTAGACATAATACATTTCTATTAAAAACAACAGCTAAAAGACAACTAAAGACACTAGCCTGAGAATTATTAAACTGAGGGGACTAAAGCATCCATTTTTTGGTGTTAAGGAGCAAATGGGTGTTGGGTTAAATTCCAACATGGGGTTGGAATGTTGAGACTTCTGGAAGTTTATGACCCTAAGATATTTTGCGATATAGGTTATTGGGAATAAATGCAATAAAATCATTGTTTAATTTTCTTAAGCCCCTTTTGATTAGGAGTTACCATTGTGGGATCTTAAAAAATAATTAGACATGAAATATCAAAAGAACATTTTAAAATCACATGTGTGTGAATTCTTACATAAAATGGGGTACATATTATGAGTCAGATACAGGAGGAAAAGGCCGATTTATTTATTTACTTTTATTGAAGTATAGTTGATTTACAGTATTATATTAGTTTTAGGTGTATAACATAGTTATTCAGTATTTTCATAGATTATGCTCCATTAAAAGTTATTACAAGATTAGGGCTATAATTCCTTGTGCTGTACAGTATATCCTTGTTGCTTATCTATTTTATACATAGTAGTTTGTATCTCTTAATCCCATACCTCTAATTTTCCCCCCTCCCTTTCCTCTCCCCTTTGGTAACTACTAATTTGTTTTCTATGTCTGTGAGTCTGTTCTGCTTTGCATATACATTCATTTGTGTTATCTTTTAGATTCCACATATACATGATATCATACAGTATTTGATTTTCTCTGTCTGACTTATTTCACTAAGCATAATATTCTCTAGGTCCATCCATGTTGCTGCAAATGGCAATATTCCATTATTTTTTATGGCTGACTAGTATTCCATTGTTACTTATTATTAATTAATACTAGTTAATATAATTAAAATTACTTTTTAAAGAATGCATGCATCTTCCCTAACCTGAAGGAACTCACTTGAGGAAACAGACATACCTTAATATAAACCAGTATGATAAGTAGTATAATAAAAGTAATAAGCTTTAGTAATGGTTCAAAATCCTACAACTCTATCTGTGCCCTGTTCACATACCGGACAGCCTGTAACTACCATCTCCAAAGCATACTATCTCCTTCCACCCTAAAATACTATCTTCTTCCCATTTATGGAATAATCTCTACTGTGTATACTGGTGGTGGGATGCAATGCCTCACCTCCCACCAGAGAACCTCAGAGGAGAAACCCTGGCAGCCAAGCTTTGGGCAAGTGACCTGTGTTCAACCAATTAAATTCTTCCCAGAGAATTCTCCCTGTCTCCTCTCCCCTTGTAACTTGAGTGATACAAAGAGGAAGAAATAAATAAAGTTTGGGGGTAGTCTGCCAGTGGTGTCCAGTGGCAGCGGCTGTGTCAAGCAGTGGCAGTGGTAACAGCACAGGAGTTATGTAGAGTGATGGGATACTCTTCCTGCTGGCTCACCCCAGAGCTGTGCTAGTCCCTTCTCCTTTGCTAAGCCTTCCTTGGACTCCCTGAACACTCTTAAGACAACCAGAGTTGGTGTCTATCAAGAAGAACTATGACTGTTAAATGCCCCTTAAGATTTTAAAATTATGTCTACATGGTGTCATGTGGACACATATTAAATTACCTAAATAAAAATGACCAAAAAAAAAAAGACCAATAGTTTTATAATATTGACATTAATTAATTTATATTACATATTTATCATGCACTATGTGTTAGTCATTTTATCAAGCTATTAAACTGTACTGAAAAAAGTTAACAAAATGCAATATTAAACATATTTAGTATTGTTATGTATAATACTTTACATATTATGTAAAGTACTTCTGTGTCAGAAACTAATCATAAAATAATATTAATAATACTGCCACCTTGACTTACAGTGTGACTGTTAAGTTTTAAAAGTCCAAAAGGCTGCATCTGGGGAGAACATTTGAAATCACATCATTGGCTAAATTGTTATGCTTAGGATGGTTGTTATATGGCAGAGATTTTTAAAGGTCAAGCTCATACTGGAAATTCTTTTTCTGCCACATCTCAGGGTGTGAAATAAAACCTCTTCCAAGGAGGTGCTCTATGTCAAAGAAGTAGAGAGCAAATCTGATTATACAGGTAGCAGAGGAGCCATTTCTTGAATAGTGTGGCAGAATTGGTATTTTTCAGAAATATTTCTTTGCAAAAAAGAACATCTTTATTTTTAAACTTACTTTTAAACATATTTGGGTATGTGTAATAGAAGTTTAAAAAATTCTAGTAAGTAAATCTTTAGAAGTCACAGAAGAGGATAAAAAGTTCAGGAATGAGGTAGACTAGGACAATAGAAGCAACAACTACACTGAATATAGTAGGATTGGGGCAGGAAGATTTTTGTGAATATGGATAAACTAATCTGTAGGGACAAGGAAGTAGAAGTTATCATAGGAACCAAAGTACATAGTATCACACTTGTATTTAGGTTGTAAATGATCAGTAAATGAAACATGGTTTATTTTATCAAGCTGGGTTCAAGCGTACTCATTTATCCTTTTTATTGTTGGTTTTACATCATCCTTGACTCTTCCCTTTCATCAATCCATTAGTATTTTTGCTTCTCCTTCCTGATTGTTCTATAATGTTACTTCTCTTTACTTTCAGTGCAAATACCTTGCTTTAGATCTTCATTATGTTGCACTTTGTTTATTTCAGTAGCCTTTTAACTGGTTTAAAAACTCCAGGATTTTTCCTACACGGCTGCTCCTTTCTCCTGCGTATAGAGTACCATTACTAAAAATACAAACCTAATTTTAACTTCTTTCTTTAGAATTGTTCAGTAACATTGCATCATTTCAAGATAAAGTTCCAAATTCTTTGTGCAATATGCAAGATGATTCACAAACTAGTTTCTGTTTAATTTTTTACTCCACTAAACTTTTGTGCTTTCTTTAGAAGATACTACATCTCTCTTGCCACATACCTTTTTGCATATATAGCTTTCTGAAATTGAGCTGGCCTTTCTCTGTTTCTATGCCTACTCAAAACTCTTTTTTCTTTAAGATGCATCTCAAATATCTCCTCTTATGTGAAGTCTCCCAGTTGTAATTGCTTCTAAAGCGACCAGTACATTTAGCAAACAGTTTTGATTATTATCTGCTCTTTTGTCTCGCTCCTGTGTTAAATGCTGAGTTCAAGAGATTTGAGAAGATGGCAGAAGAGTAAGACGTGGAGATCATCCTCCTCCCCACAAATGCATCAGAAATATGTCTACATGGGGAACAACTCCTACAGACACCCACAGAACGCTGGCAGAAGACCTCAGACCTCCCAAAAGGCAAGAAACTCCCCACATACCTGGGTAGGGCAAATGAAAAAAGAAAAAACAGAGACAAAAGAATAGGGATGGGACCTGCACCAGTGGGAGGAACCTGTGAAGGAGGAAAGGTTTCCACACACTAGAAGCCCCTTCGCGGGTGGAGACTGCGGGTGGCGGAGGGGGAAGCTTCAGAGCCATGGAGGAGAGCACAGCAACAGAGGTGCGGAGGGCAAAGTGGAGAGATTCCCGCACAGAGGATCAGTGCCAACCAGCACTCACCAGCCCGAGACGCTTGTCTGCTCACCTGCCGAGACGAGCGGGGGCTGGGAGCTGAGGCTCGGGCTTCGGTCGGAGCGCAGGGAGAGGACTGGTGTTGGCGGCATGAACACAGCCTGAAGGGGTTACTGCGCCACGGCTAGCCGGGAGGGAGTCCGGGTAAAGTCTGGACCTGACAAAGAGAAAAGACACTTTTTCTTGCCTCTTGGTTGCCTGGTGCTCGAGGAGGGGGATTAAGAACGCTGCTTAAAGGAGCTCCAGAGACGGGCGCGAGCCACGGGTATCAGCGCGGACCCGAGAGATGGGCATGAGATGCTAAGGCTGCTGCTGCAGCCACCAAGAAGCCTGTGTGCAAGCACAGGTCACTCTCCCCACCACCCCTCCCGGAAGCCTGTGCAACCCGCCAGTGTCAGAGTCCGGTGATCCAGGGACAACTTTCCCGGGAGAATGCATGGCGCACCTCGGGCTGGTGCAAAGTCATGCTGGCCTCTGCCGCCACAGGCTCGCCCCACAACCGTACCCCTCCCCCCACCCCTGGACTGAGTGAGCCAGAGCCCCCGAATCAGCTGCTGCTTTAACCCCGTCCTGTCTGAGCAGAGAACAGATGCTCTCAGGGGACCTACATGCAGAGGCCTGTCCAACTCCAAAGCTGAACCCAGGAGTTGTGCAAACAAAGAAGAGAAAGGGAGATCTCTGCCAGCAGCCTCAGGAGCAGAGGATTAAATCTCCACAATCAACTTGATGTACCCTGCATCTATGGAATACCTGAATAGAAAATGAATCATCCCATATTGAGGAGGTGGACTTTGGGAGCAAGATATATTATTTTTGTCCCTTTTCCTCTTGTTGTGAGTGTGTATGTGTATGCTTCTGTATGAGATTTTGTCTGTATAGCTTTGCTTTCACATTTGTCCTAGGTCTCTGTCCATCCAGTTTTTTTTTTTAACTTAAAATTTTTTTTTCTTAATAATTAATTTTTATTATAATAACTTTATTTTATTTTATCTTACTTTATTTTATTTTATCCTCTTTCTTCCTATTTTTTCTCCCTTTTATTCTGAGCCATGTGGAGGACAGGCTCTCTGTGCTCCAACCACGTGTCAGGGCTGTGCAACTGAGGTGGGAGAGCCAACTTCAGGACACTGGTCCACAAGAGACCTCCCAGCTGCATGTAATATCAAAGGGTGAAAAACACCCAGAGCTCTTCATCTCAACACCAAGACCCAGCTTCACTCAATGACCAGCAAGCTACAATGCTGGACACCCTACACCAAACAACTAGCAAAACAGGATCACAGACCCACCCATTAGCAGAGAGGCTACCTAAAATCACAATCAGGCCACAGACAGCCCAGAACACACAACCAGGTGTGGACCTGCCCACCAAAAAGACAAGATCCAGCCTCATCCACCAAAACACAGGCACTAGTCCCCTCCACCAGGAAACCTACACAATCCACTGAAACAAACTTAGCCACTGGGGACAGACACCAAAAATAATGGGAACTACAAACCTGCAGCTTGCAAAAAGGAGACCCCAAACACAGTAAGATAAGCAAAATGAAAAGACAAAAAAACACACAGCAGATGTAGGAACAAGGTAAAAACCCACCAGACCTAACAAATGAAGAAGAAATAGGCAGTCTACCTGAAAAAGAATTCAGAATAATGATAGTAAAGATCATCCACAATCTTGGCAATAGAATAGAGAAAATGCAATAAACATTTAACAAGGACCTAGAAGAACTAAAGAGGAAACAAGCAATGATGAACAACACAATAAACAAAATTAAAAGTACTCTAGAAGGGATCCATAGCAAAATAACTGAAACAGAAGAACAGATAAGTGACCTGGAACATAAAACAGTGGAAATAAGTAATGCAGAGCAGAATAAAGAAAAAAAGAATGAAAAGAACTGAGGACAGTCTCAGAAACTTCTCGGACAACATTAAACACACCAACATTCGAATTTTAGGGTTCCCAGAAAAAGAAGAGAAAAAGAAAGGGACTGCAAAAAATTTGAAGAGATTATAGTTGAAAACTTCCCTAATATGGGAAAGGAAATATTCAATCAAGTTCAAGAAGCACACAGAGTGCCATACAGGATAAATCCAAGGAGAAACACACCAAGACACATATTAATCAAACTATCAAATATTAAATACAAAGAAAACATATTAAAAGCAGCAAGGGAGAAAAAACCAATAACACACAAGGGAATCCCCATAAGGTTAACAGCTGATCTTTCAGCAGAAACTCTGCAAGCCAGAAGGGAGTGGCAGGACATATTTAAAGTAATGAAGGAGAAAAACCTGCAACCAAGATTACTCTACGGAACAAGGATCTTATTCAGATTTGATGGAGAAATTAAAACCTTTACAGACAAGCAAAAGCTGAGAAAATTCAGTACCACCAAACCAGCTTTACAACAAATGGTAAAGGAATTTCTCTAGGCAAGAAACACAAGAGAATGAAAAGACCTACAGTAACAAACCCAAAACAATTAAGAAAATGGGAATAGGAACATACATATCAATAATTAAATGTAAATGGATTAAAGGCTCGCACCAAAAGAAACAGACTGGCTGAATAGATTCAAAAACAAGACCCATATATATGCTGTGTACAAGAGACCTACTTCAGACCTAGGGACACATACAGACTGAAAGTGAGGGAATGGAAAAAGATATTCCATGAATATGGAAATCAAGAGAAATCTGGAGTAGCAATTTTCATATCAGACAAAATAGACTTTAACATAAAGACTATTACAAGAGACAAAGAAGGACACTCCATAATTATCAAGGGATCGATCCAAGAAGAAGATATAACAATTATAAATATTTATGCACCCAACATAGGAGCACCTCATTCATAAGGCAAATACTGACAGCCATAAAAGGGGAAATCGACAGTAACACAATCATAGTAGGGGACTTTAACACCCCACTTTCACCAATGGACAGAGCATCCAAAATGAAAATAAATAAGGAAACACAAGCTTTAAATGATACATTAAACAAGATGGATTTAATTGATATTTATAGGACATTCCATCTAAAAACAACAGAATACACATTTTTCTCAAGTGCTCATGGAATATTCTCCAGGGTAGACCATATCTTGGGTCACAAATAAAACCTCGGTAAATTTAAGAAAATTGAAATCATATCAAGTATCTTTTCTGACCAAAACGTGATAAGACTAGATATCAATTACAGGAAAAGATCTGTAAAAAATACAAACACATGAAGGCTAAACAATACACTACTTATAACGAAGTGATCACTGAAGAAGTCAAAGAGGAAAACAAAAAAAAAACCTAGAAACAAATGACAATGGAGACATGATGACCCAAAACCTATGGGATGCAGCAAAAGCAGTTCTAAGAGGGATGTTTATAGCAATAAAATCCTACCTTAAGAAACAGGAAACATCTCAAATAAACAACCTAACCTTAAACCTAAAGCAATTAGAGAAAAAAGAACAAAAAAACCCCCAAAGTTAACAGAAGGAAAGAAATCATAAATATCAGATCAGAAATAAATGAAAAAAAAATGAAGGAAATGATAGCAAAGATCAATAAACCTAAAAGCTGGTTCTTTGAGAAGGTAAACAAAATTGATAAACCATTAGCCAGACTCATCAAGAAAAAAAGGGAGAAGGCTCAAATCAATAGTATTAGAAATGAAAAAGGAGAAGTAACAACTGACACTGCAGAAATACAAAGGATCATGAGACATTACTACAAGCAACTCTATGCCTATAAAATGGACAACCTGGAAGAAATGGACAAATTCTTAGAAATGCACAAAGGGCCAAGACTGAAGCAGGAAGAAATAGAAAATATGAACAGACCAATCACAAGCACTGAAATTGAAACTGTGAGTAAAAATCTTCCAACAAACAAAAGCCCAGGACCAGGTGCCTTCACAGGTGAATTCTATCAAACACTTAGAGACGAGCTAACACCTTTCCTTCTCAAGCTCTTCCAAAGTATAGCAGAGGGAGGAACACTCCCAAACTCATTCTACGAGGCCACCATCCCTGTGATACCAAAACCAGAAAAAGATGTCACAAAGAAAGAAAACTACAGGCCAATATCACTGATGAACATAGATGCAAAAATCCTCAACAAAATACTAGCAAACAGAGTCCAACAGCATGTTAAACGGATCATACACCATGGTCAAGTGGGGTTTATTCCAGGAATGCAAGGATTCTTCAATATATGCAAATGAATCAACATGATACACCATATTAACAAATTGAAGGAGAAAAACCATATGATCATCTCAATAGATGCAGAGAAAGCTTTTGACAAAATTCAACACCCATTTATGATAAAAACCCTGCGAAATGTAGGCATAGAGGGAACTTTCCTCAACATAATAAAGGCCATATATGACAAACCCACAGCCAACATTGTCCTCAATGGTGAAAAACAAACCATTTCCACTAAGATCAGGAACATGACAAGGTTGCCCACTCTCACCACTCTTATTCAACATAGTTTTGGAAGTTTTAGCCATAGCAATCAGAGAAGAAAAAGAAATAAAAGGAATCTAAATCAGAAAAGAAGAAGTAAAGCTATCACTGTTTGCAGGTGACATGATACTATTCATAGAGAATCCTAAAGATGCTACCAGAAAACTACTAGAGGTAATCAATGAATTTGGTAAAGTAGCAGGATACAAAATTAATGCACACAAATCTCTGCCATTCTTATACACTAATGATGAAAAATCTGAAAGTGAAATTAAGAAAATGTTCCCATTTACCATTGCAACGAAAAGAATAAGATATCTAGGAATAAGCCTACCTAAGGAGACAAAAGACCTGTATCCAGAAAATTATAAGACACTGATGAAAGAAATTAAAGATGATGCAATAGATGGAGAGATATACCATGTTCTTGGAATGGAGGAATCAACATTGTGAAAATGACTCTACTACACAAAGCTATCTACAGATTCAATGCAATCCCTATCAAACTACCACTGGTAGTTTTCAAAGAAATAGAGCAAAAAAATTCACAATTTGTATGGAAAGACAAAAAAACCCAAATAGCCAAAGCAATCTTGGGAACAAAAAATGGAGCTGGAGGAATGAGTCTCCCTGACTTCAGACTATACTACAAAGCTACAGTAATCCAGACAGTATGGTCCTGGCACAAAAACAGAAATATAGATCAGTGGAACAGGATAGAATGCCCAGATATAAACCCACGGATATATGGTCAACTTATCTTTGATAAAAGAGGCAAGAGTATACAGTGGAGAAATGACAACCTCTTCAATAAGTGGTGCTTGGAAAACTGGAAAGGTACATGTAAAAGTATGAAATTAGAACACTCCCTAATACCATACACAAAAACAAACTCAAAATGGATTAAAGACCTAAATGTAAGGCCAGAGACTATCAAACTCTTAGAGGAAAACATAGGCAGAGCACTCTATGACATAAATCACAGCAAGATTATTTTTGACCCACCTCCTAGAGAAATGGAAATAAAAAAAAAAATAAACAAATGGGACCTAATGAAACTTAAAAGCTTTTGTACAGCAAAGGAAACCATAAACAAGATGAAAAGACAATCCTCAGAATGGGAGAAAAGATTTGCAAATGAAGCAACTGACAAAGGATTACTCTCCAAAATTTACAAGCAGCCCATGCAGCTCAATAACAAAAAAACAAACAACCCAATCCAAAAATGGACAGAAGACCTAAATAGACATTTCTCCAAAGAAGATTCACAGATTGCCAACAAACATATGAAAGAATGCTCAACATCATTAATCATTAGAGAAATGCAAATCAAACCTACAATGAGATATCATCTCACACTGGTCAGAATGGCCATCATCAAAAAATCTAGAAACGGGCTTCCCTGGTGGCACAGTGGCTGAGAGTCCGCCTGCAGATGCAGGGGACACGGGTTCGTGCCCCCGTCCAGGAAGATCCCACATGCCGCAGAGCAGCTGGGCCCTTGAGCCATGGCCACTGAGCCTGCGCGTCCGGAGCCTGTGCTCCGCAATGGGAGGGGCCACAACAGTGAGTGACCTGAGTATCAAAAAAACAAAACAAAACAAAAAATCTAGAAACAATAAATGCTGGAGAGGGTGTGGGGAAAAGGGAACACTCTTGCACTGTTGGTGGGAATGTAAATTGATACAGCCACTATGGAGAACAGTATGGAGCTTCCTTAACAAACTACAAATAGAACTACCATATGATCCAGCAATCCCACTACTGGGTATATACCCTGAGAAAAGCATAATTCAAAAAGAGTCATATACCAAAATGTTCATTGCAGCTCTATTTACAATAGCCAGGACATGGAAGCTATCTAAATGTCCATCAACAGATGAATGGATAAAGATGTGACACATATATACAATGGAATATTGCTCAACCATAAAAATAAATGAAATTGAGTTATTTGTAGTGAGGTGGATGGACCTAGAGTCTGTCATAAAGTGTGAAGTAAGTCAGAAAGAGAAAAACAAATAACGTATGCTAACATATATATATATGGAATCTAAGAAAAAAAATGGTCATGAAGAACCTAGGGGTAAGAGAGGAATAAAAACACAGACCTACTAGAGCATGGACTTGAGGATATGGGGAAGGGGGAAGCCTAAGCTGTGGCAAAGTGATAGAGTGGCATGGACATATATACACTACCAAACGTAAAATAGATAGTGGAAAGCAGCCGCATAGCACAGGGAGATCAGCACGGTGGTTTGTAACCACCTAGATGGGTGGGATAGGGAGTGTGCGAGGGAGGGAGACACAAGAGGGAAGAGATATGGGAACATATGTATATGTATAACTGATTCACTTTGTTATAAAGCAGAAACTAACACACCATTGTAAAGCAATTATATTCCAATAAAGATGTTACAAAAAAGAAAAAATGCTGAGTTCAAGAAACCATACTTTCCTGTTTTATACATTTCCAGTATCTAACATAAGATCTAACATACTACAGGTATTCATTTGTATTTGTTGATATGATGCATATTTTTTCATGAATGAAAGACAGAATTTTCACACACATTAACTTATTTGAAATGTAGAAGAAGTCCTTTGAGTTAAACCTTCCATATTATTATAATAATATTTTCAATGTATATTGGGAGCTTTATATGTATTAAAATGCATTTTTATATATTAGCTCTCCTAATCCTAGTAGCAAACCTCTCTTGTAGATAAGGAAGGTATTGTCATTTCAATTTACAAATGAGAAAGTAAAAACCAGTAAATTTAGGTAAGCTTATCCAAAGCCATAGAACTAGTTGGGGGAAGATTACAACCCACCTCCACATGGAGGTTTTGATATCCAAAGAATTATTTTATTTTTTCTGCTTCCTCTATTTGCCCTCTACACTGGCTTCTCTACCTCAATGTAGCTTCAACTTAGTGCATTTGATATCTAAAGGACTGTAAGACTCAAAACCTTCTAGAAATACCAAGTGATCTTTCTTGAAGAGTACTAATAAAGCAACTGCCTTATGTGGGACGGGGATGAGGGATAAATTGGGAGATTGGGATTGACATATACACACTACTATATATAAAATAGATAACTAATGAGGACCTATGGTATAGTACAGGGATCTCTACTCAGTACTTTGTAATGACCTATATGGGAAAACAATCTAAAAAGGAGTGAATATATGTATAACTGATTCACTTTATTGTACACCTGAAACTAGCACAACATTGTAAATCAACTATACTCCAATAATTTTTTTTTTTAAAAAACCTAACCAAAAAAAATGCAAGACAGTATTTCCAGCTGTGATATCTTGGACTAACTATTGTAGTGAAGTCCTTATCCAATATCTTCAGAAAGATGTAATTAAAATCTTAGAGTCAGATTTGGAAGAAACCTTTGAATTTCAGCTCCAGCCTCTAATCCCTGAATAACCTTTACAACAAAATAACATTTTTTTCTCAGATTTAAAATTAAAGAGATTAAAAAAATAGCAAAAGCAATGGTTTTACCTGTTTTCTTTAATAGTGGAATTATTATTTAACTTTAACTTTAAAAAAATTTGGCTCTACACATAGGTTAGCCCAGGGGTGCTAGGGAGATAACATCTACAGAAGTAATCTTCTAGTAATGATGGATGAGAGAGTAGGTAGATAATGTCCTGCTTCTTTGATCCACATGTCTCTCAGAGGCCTCCAGGGGTTCAGGGACTTACACAAACTGAATTGTTTTCTCCACGTTTCTGTTCAAATAATTCATCTATCTGTTCTTCTTGGGACCACTTCCCAAATATACTACTTGCTCTGAAAACTGTGTCTTGGTGTTTTCTGTGGAGGGAACCTGATATAATATAGAAGTTAGCCATTTAGATATCTGAGGGCAGATAATTCCAGGTTGCAAGAACAGCACTTTCAAAGGCTCATTGTCATTATCATGATTACCAATTTTAATGTAATCAAAAATTTCAACAAAATCTTTTCCTTTTGGTTTGTGATTCTTAAGCCTTGTTTGGAATTCTCTCTTTTCTTTTCTTTTTAACATCTTTATTGGAGTACAATTGCTTTGCAATAGTGTTAGTTTCTGCTTTAAAACAAAGTGAATTAGTTATACATATACATATGTCCCCATATCTCTTCCTCTTGCATCTCCCTCCCTCCCACCCTCCCTATCCCACCCCTCTAGGTGGTCACAAAGCACCAAGCTGATCTCCCTGTGCTATGCGGCTGCTTCCCACTAGCTATCTATTTTACATTTGGTAGTGTATATATGCCCATGACACTCTCTCACTTTGCCACAGCTTACCCTTCCCTCTGCCCGTATCCTCAAGTCCATTCTCTAGTAGGTCTGTGTCTTTATTCCCGTCTTGCCCCTAGGTTCTTCATGACCACTTTTTTTTTTAATTCCATATATAAGTGTTAGCATATGGTATTTGTTTTTCTCTTTCTGACTTACTTCACTCTCTATGACAGACTCTAGGTCCATCCACCTCACTACAAATAACTCAATTTCATTTCATTTTATGGCTGAGTAATATTCCATTGTATATATGTGCCACATCTTCTTTAACCATTCATCTGTTGATGGACATTTAGGTTGCTTCCATGTCCTGGGTATTGTAAATAGAGCTGCAGTGAACATTTTGATACATGACTCTGTTTGAATTATGGTTTTCTCAGGGTATATGCCAGGTAGTGGGATT
This sequence comes from Stenella coeruleoalba, assembly GCF_951394435.1. Lineage (NCBI taxonomy): Eukaryota > Metazoa > Chordata > Mammalia > Artiodactyla > Delphinidae > Stenella > Stenella coeruleoalba. Next base: position 72,173,977 of record NC_137154.1, read on the forward strand.
GCTGGGTCATACAGTACCTCTACTTCTAGTTTTTTAAGTAACCTCCATACTGTTCTCCATAGTGGCTGTATCAATTTACATTCCAACCAACAGGGCAAAAGGGTTCCTTTTTCTCCACACCCTCTCCAGCATTTATTCTTTGTAGATTTTTTGATGATGGCCATTCTGACAGGTGTGAGATGATATCATATTATAGTTTTGATTTGCATTTATCTAATGACTAATGATGTTGAGCATTCTTTCATGTGTTTGTTGACAATCTGTATATCTTTGGAGAAATGTCTATTTAGGTCTTCTTCCCATTTTTGGATTGGGTTGTTTTTTGTTTTTTTTTTTGATATTGAGCTGCATGTGCTGCTTGTAGATTTTGGAGATTAATCCTTTGCTATTTGCTTCATTTGCAAATATTTTCTCCCATTCAGAGGGTTGTCATTCCATCTTGTTTATAGTTTCCTTTTCTGTGCAAAAGATTTTAAGTTTCATTAGGTCCCATTTGTTTATTTTTGTTTTTATTTCCATTTCTCTAAGAGGTGGGTAAAAAAGCATCTTGCTGTGATTTATGTCATAGAGTGTTCTGCCTATGTTTTCCTCCAAGAGTTTGATAGTGTCTGGCCTTACATTTAGATATTTAAACCATTTTGAGTTTATTTTTGTTTATGGTGTTAGGGAGTATTATAATTAAATTCTTTTGCATATAGCTGTCCAGTGTTCCCAGCATCACTTATTGAAGAGGCTGTCTTTTCTCCACTGTATATTCTTGCCTCCTTTATCAAAGATAAGGTGACCATATGTGCATGAGTTTATCCCTAGGCTTTCTATCCTGTTTCATTGTTCTATGTTTCTGTTTTTGTACCAGTATCATACTGTCTTGATTACTGAATCTTTGTAGTATAGTCTGAAGTCAGGGAGCCTGATTCCTCCAGCTCCATTTTTGTTTCTCAAGATTGCTTTGGCTATTTGGGGTCTTTTGTGTTCCCATACAAATTGTGAAATTTTTTGTTCTAGTTCTCTGAAAAATGCCAGTGGTAGTTTGATAGGGATTGCATTGAATCTGTAGATTGCTCTGCATAGTATAGTCATTTTCACAATGTTGATTCTTCCAATCCAAGAACATGGTATTCATCATGGATATGGTATCCAACTATCTGTAACATTTTTATTTTCTTTTATCACTCTTATAATTTTCTGCATACAGGTCTTTTGTCTCCTTAGGTAGGTTTATTCCTAGATATTTTATTATTTTTGTTGCAGTGGTAAATGAGAGTGTTTTCTTAATTTCACTTTCAGATTTTTCATCATTAGTGTATAGGAATGCAAGAAATTTCTGTACATTAACTTTATACCCTGCTACTTTACCAAATTCATTGATTAGCTCTAGTAGGTTTCTGGTAGCACCTTTAGGATTCTCTATGGATAATATGTCATCTGCAAACAGTGATAGCTTTACTTCTTCTCTTCTGATTTGGATTCCTTTTATTTCTTTTTCTTCTCTGATTGCTATGGCTAAGACTTCCAAAACTATGTTTAATAAGAGTGGTGAGAGTGGGCAACCTTGTCTTGTTCCTGATCTTAGTGGAAATGGTTTCAGTTTTTCACCATTGATGACAATGTTGGCTGTGGGTTTGTCATATAGGGCCTTTATAGGTTGAGGAAAGTTCCTTCTAAGCCTACTTTCTGCAGGCGTTTTATCATAAATGGGTGTTGAATTTGTCAAAAGCTTTCTCTGCATCTATTGAGATGATCATATGGTATTTCTCCTTCAATTTGTTAATATGGTGTATCACGTTGATTGATTTGTGTATATTGAAGAATTCTTGCATTCCTGGAATAAACCCCACTTGATCATGATGTATGATCCTTTTAGTGTGCTGTTGGATTCTGTTTGCTAGTATTTTGTTGAGGATTTTTGCATCTATGTTCATCAGTGATATTGGCCTGTAGTTTGCTTTTTTGTGACATCGTTGTCTGGTTTTGGTATCACGGTGATGGTGACCTCATAGAATGAGTTTGGGAGTGTTCCTCCATCTGCTATATTGTGGAAGAGTTTGAGAAGGATAGGTGTTAGCTCTTCTCTAAATGCTTGATAGAATTCGCCTGTGAAGCCATCTGGTCCTGGGCTTTTGTTTGTTGGAAGATTTTTACTCACAGTTTCAATTTCAGTGCTTGTGATTGGTCTGTTCATATTTTCTATTTCTTCCTGCTTCAGTCTTGGCCATTTGTGCATTTCTAAGAATTTGTCCATTTCTTCCAGGTTGTCCATTTTATTGGCATAGAGTTGCTTGTAGTAATCTCTCACGATCCTTTGTATTTCTGCAGTGTCGGTTGTTACTTCTCCTTTTTCATTTCTAATACTATTGATTTGAGTCTTCTCCCTTTTTTTCTTGATGAGTCTGACTAATGGTTTATCAATTTTGTTTACCTTCTCAAAGAACCAGCTTTTAGTTTTATTGATCTTTGCTATCATTTCCTTCATTTCTTTTTCATTTATTTCTGATCTGATATTTATGATTTCTTTCCACCTGCTAACCTTGGGGTTTTTCTGGTTCTTCTTTCTCTAATTGCATTAGGTTTAAGCTTATGTTGTTTTTTTGCGATGTTTCTTGTTTCTTAAGGTAGGATTGTATTGCTATAAATGTCCCTCTTAGTACTGCTTTTGCTGCATCCCATAGGTTTTGGGTCATCGTATCTTGATTGTCATTTGTTTCTAGGTATTTTTTGATTTCCTCTTTGATTTCTTCAGTGACCTCATGGTTTTGAAGTGGTGTATTGTTTAGCCTCCATGTGACTGTAGTTTTTACAGAGTTTTTCTTTTAATTGATATCTATTCTCATAGCATTGTGTTTGGAAAATATACTTGATATGATTTCAATTTTCTTAAATTTACCAAGGCTTGATTTGTGACCCTGGGTATGATCTGTCCTGCATAATGTTCCATGAGCACTTGTGAAGAAAGTGTATTCTGTTGTTTTTAGATGGAATGTCCTATAAATATCAATTAAGTCCATCTTTTTTAATGTATCATTTAAAGCTTGTGTTTCCTCATTTATTTTCATTTTTGATGATCTGTCCTTTGGTGAAAGTGGGGTGTTAAAGTCCCCTACTATGATTGTGTTGTTGTCAATTTCCCCTTTTATGGCTGTTAGTATTTACGCATGTATTGAGGTGCTCCTATGTTGGGTGTCTAAATATTTACAATTGTTATATCTTCTCTTGGATTGATCCCTTGATCATTTTCTGGTGTCCTTCTTTGTCTCTTTTAAACTGTTTTAAAGTCTATTTTGTGTGATATGAGAATTGTTCCTCCAGCTTTTTTTGAATACCATTTGCATGGAGTATCTTTTTCATGCTCTCACTCTCAGTCTGTATGTGTCCCTAGGTCTGAAGTGGGTCTCTTGTAGACAGCATATATACAGGTCTTATTTTTGTATCCATTCAGCAAGTTTGTGCCTTTTGGTGGGAGCATTTAATCCATTTACATTTAAGGTAATTATCAATATGTATGTTCCTATTACCATTTTCTTAATAGTTTTAGGTTAATTATTGTAGGTCTTTTCCTTTTCTTGTGTTTTCTGCCTAGAGATTTTCCTTTAGTCTTTGTTGTAAAGCTGGTTTTGTGGTGCTGAATTCTCTTAGCGTTTGCTTGTCTGTATATGTTTTAATTTTTCCATCAAATCTGAATGAGATCCTTGCTGGGTAGAGTAATCTTGGTTGTGAGTTTTTCTCCTTTGTCACTTTAAATATGTCCTGCCAGTCACTCTGGCTTGCAGAGTTTCTGCTGAAAGATCAGCTTTTAACCTTATGGTGATTCCTTTGTGTGTTATTTGTTGTTTTTCCCTTGCTGTTTTTAATAATTTTTCTTTGTATTTAATTTTTGATAGTTTGATTAATATGTGCCTTTGTGTGTTTCTCCTTGGATTTATGCTGTATGGGACTCTCTGTGCTTCCTGGACTTGACTAACTATTTCCTTTTTCATATTAGTGAAGTTTTCAGCTTTAATCTCTTCAAATATTTTCTCAGTCCCCTTCTTTTTCTCTTCTTCTGGGACTCCTATAATTTGAATGTTTGTGTGTTTAATGTTGTCCCAGAGGTCTCTGAGAGTGTATTGAATTCTTTTCATTCTTTTTTCTTTATTCTGCTCTGCGTAATTATTTCCACTATTTTATCTTCCAGGTCACTTATCTGTTCTTCTGCCTCAGTTATTCTGCTATTGATTCCTTCTAGAGAATTTTGAATTTCATTTATTGTGTTGTTCATCACTATTTTTTTGCTCTTTACTTCTTCTAGGTCCGTGTTAAATGCTTCTTGTATTTTCTCCATTCTATTTCCAAGATTTTGGATCATATTTAGTGTCATTATTCTGAATTCTTTTTCAGGTAGATGGCCTATTTCCTTTTCATTTGTTAGGTCTGGTGGGTTTTTACCTTGCTCCTTCATCTGCTGTGTGTTTCTCTGTCTTCTCATTTTGCTTAACTTACTGTGTTTGGGGTCCCTTTTTCGCAGCCTGCAGGTTCGTAGTTCCTGACATTTTTGTTTTCAATCCCTAATGCCTAAGGTTTGTTCAGTGGGTTGTTTAGGCTTCTTGGTGGAGGTGACTAGTTTCTGTGTTGTGGTGGATGAGGCTGGATCTTGTTTTCCTGGTGGAGAGGCCCATGTCTAATGGTGAGTTTGGGGTGTCTGTGTCCTTATTATCATTTTAGGCAGCCTCTCTGCTAGTGGATAGGGTTGTGTTCCTGTCTTGTTTGTTGTTTGGCATAGGGTATCCAGCACTGTAGCTTGTTGATCATTGAGTGGAGCTGGATCTTTTTGTTGAGATTAAGATCTCTGACAGATTTTCGCCATTTTATATTACATGGAGCTGGGAGGTCTCTTGTGAACCAGTGTCCTGAATTTGGGTCTCTCCCCTTGAGGAACAGCCCTGACACCTGGCTGGAGCCCCAGAAGCCTTTCATCCACACGGCTCAGAATAAAAGGGAGAGAAAAAAGAAAGAAAAAATAAGAAGATAAAACAAAGCAAAATAACATAAAGTAAGATAAAATAAAATAAAGGTATTAAAATAAAAAAATAATTATTAAAAAAATATTTTAAAGATAAAAAACAGAAAGAAAGAAGAGAGCAACCAAACCAAAAAACAATTCCACCAATGATAACAAGTGCTAAGAACTATACTAGAAAAAATAAATAAAAGAAAGTAATAACAGACAGACAGACCCCTAGGACAAATGGTAAAAGCAAAGCTATACAGACAATATCACACACAGAAGCATACACATACACACTCACAAAAAGAGAAAAAGGGAAAGAAACATACATATCATTGTTTCTCAAGTCCAACTACTCAACTTGGGGTGATTCCTTGTCTATTCAGGTATTCCACAGATGCAGGGTACATCAAGTTGATTGTGGAGATTTAATCCATTACTCCTGAGGCTGCTGGGAGAAATTTCCCTTTCTCTTCTTTGTTTGCACAGCTCCTGTGGTTCAGCTTTGGATTTGGACCTTCCTCTTCTTGTAGGTCACCTGAGGACATCTGTTCTTCTCTCAGACAGGACGGGGTTAAAGGAGCAGCTGATTCAGGGGCTCTGGCTCACTCAGGCTGGGAGGAGGGAGTGGTACGGATGAGGGGCAAGCCTGCAGCTGCAGAGGCTGGTGTGACGTTGCACCAGCCTGAGTCGCATCGTGTGTTCTCCTGGAGAAGTTGTCCCTGGAACATGGGACCCTAGTAGTGACGGGCTGCACAGGTTCCCAGGAGGGGAAGTATGGATAGTGACCTGTTCTTGTATGCGGGATTCTTGGTAGCTGCAGCAGCAGCCATAGCATCTCATGCCCGTCTCTGGGGTCTGTGCTGATAGCCATGGCTCACACCCGCCTCTGGAGCTCCTTTAAGCGGCCCTCTTAATCCCTTCTCCTCACGCACCAGGAAACAAAGAGGCAAGAAAAAGTCTCTTGCCTCTGGCAGCTCCAGACATTTTCCCGGACTCCCTACCAGCTAGCTGTGGTGCACTTGCCCTTTCAGGCTGTGTTCATGCAGCCAAACCCAGTCCTCTCCCTGGGATCCGACCTCTGAAGCTAGAGCCTCAGCTCCCAGCCCCCACCTGTTTCTGCAGGTGAGCAGACAAGCCTCTTGGGCTGGTGAGTGCTGGTCGGCACTGGTCTTCTGTGTGGGAATCTGTCCGCTTTGCTCTCCACACCCCTGTTGCTGCACTCTCCCCCATGGCTCCGGAGCTTCCTCCACACCACCCCCTGTCTCCACTGGCGAAGTGGCTTCCTACTGTGGAAACCTTTTCTCCTTCACAGCTCCCTCTCACTGGTGCAGGTCCCATCCCTATTCTTTTGTCTCTGTTTTTTCTTTTGCCCTACCAAGTACATGGGTAGTTTCTTGCCTTTGAGGAGGTCTGAGGTCTTCTGCCAGAGTTCAGTAGGCGTTCTGTTGGAGTTGTTCTACATGTAGATGTATTTCTGATATATTTGTGGGTAGGAAGGTGATCTCCACATCTTACTTTTCCGCCATCTTGAAGCTCCTCCCCTGGAATTCTTTCTTATTCTGGTTTCATGAAGATATTCTTCTATTAAAAACTGTATATTTTTATGGACTTCTCCAGTGGTGCAGTGGTTAAGAGTCTGCCTGCCAATGCAGGGAACATCGGTTCAATCCCTGGTCCGGGAAGATCCCACATTCCACAGAGCAACTAAGCCCATGCGTCACAACTACTATGCCTGTGCTCTAGAGCCTGTTAGCCACAACTAGTGAGCCTGTGTGCCACAACTACTGAAGCCCACACACCCTAGAGGCCGCACACTTTAACTACTGAGCCCATGCACCGCAACTACCGAAGCCCGCAACCTCTAGGGCCCGTGCTCCACAACAAGAGAAGCCACCGCAATGAGAACCCCGTGCACCACAACAAAGAGTAGCCCCTGCTGGCCACAGCTAGAGAAAGCCTGCGTGCAGCAATGAAGACCCAACACAGTCAAAAAATAAATAAAAATAAACAGCACATATTTAAAGTGTACAATTAAAAAAAATAAAAACTGTAGATCTTTAAATTAGATATTTGTGTTTGTGTTTAATGTGTCTTAATGACCAATATAAAACTTTATGACCTATGGAAAAAAAGGTCTGAGAATTGGTGAAAAGTCTATTCTTTTCCCACTTATCTGCAATATCATTTATCCCACTTATTATAATCATGTTTTCATTTGTACATAGATCTTTTTCTAAGCTCTCTAATCTAGGGGTCAGAAAAAATTTTCTGTTAACGGGCTAGATAGGAAAAGTTATAGGATTTTGCGGCTCTTTAATACCTCTTACAACAATTCAACTCTGCCATTTAGCAGGCAGAAAAGCAGGTAATATTTAAATAAATGAGTATGGCTGTGTTTCCTAAAAATCTTTATTTACAAAAACAGACAATAGACTAGATCTTTCACAAAGGCTGTAGTTTGCCGACCCCTGCTCTATCCTGTTCAAAGTGTTTGTCTATCTATGTGTCAGTGCTAAATGGCTTGAATTATTATAGTTTTTAAGTGATGTTTTACATCTTCTAAGCCTAGCCCTACTTCAACTCATTTTGCTTCTTCTCCAAAATATCTCATTATTCTTGGTACATTGCAGTTACAGATAGATTTTAAAATCAGCCTAATGATTGTACGGGAAACTGATTGGGTTTTGATTAGAATTCTATAGATTAATTTGGCAAGAATTGACATTTTTATGAAATCAATTTTTCTTATCTATGATTATGATATATTTTCTAGTCATTTAATCTTTGATGTATTTCAGTAAATGGCTATGATTTTCTGTGTAAGGTGTTGAAAATTTTTAGTCAATTTTCCTTAGGTAATTTGTATCTATATATATAAATTGCCACAGAAAATGACATATTTAAACATTATATTTTATTTTTTTGCTAGTATTTAAAAATGCTAAGTTTGGATTCTTGTTTGTGTATCTGGCAAACAATGATTTCTCTTACTAATTCTAATAATTTGTCTCTAAATCTTCTTTTTTTCTTTTAGGCAATCATATTATTTACAATTAATGATACTTTTTGACTCTTTCCTTCTTTTTTTCTATTATTTGTTTTACTCTCCTTTTTATAAAAAAATATTTTTTATTTCTTTTAGTTTTTCATTATAAACAAAATAAGGTTAGTTTCCATGTTAGTACACACACATACTACTGTTTTTTTTTTTAAATCACATAAATGATGTACATCTATTTTCAACTCTGAATCTCTGTTGACTACTAATATAATTTAGAGATACAAGTTAAACTTCAAAGTAACAAGCCTTTAGTAAATTAGTCATACTTTAAGACAAATTTTTTCTAGTGTTTTCATAGAGGATTTCAGGTTACACAGCTGGAATACTTACTTTACATTTTTTTCATTTAAATTTTTTTCAGGTTTTATTGAGATATTATTGATATATAACATTGTTTAGATTTAATATGTACAACATAATGATTTGACATATGAATATGTTGCAAAATGATTACCACAATAAATTTAGTTAACATCCATCAGCTAACATTGCTAACATTTTCCCCTGTGATGAGAACTTTTATGACTTACTCATTTAGTAAATTTCAAATATACAATACAGTATTGTTACATATAGTTATTATGCTATAACTTACAACTCTGAATTTATTTATCTTATGACTAGAAGTTTGTATCTTTTGACCACCTTCACCCAATTTCCCCACCTCCCACTCTCACCTCTGGCAACCACAATCTGATCTCTGTTCATACGTTTGTTTGTTTTTTTTGATTCCACATATAAATGAAATCATATAGTATTTGTGTTTCTTTGTCTGACATTTCACATAGATTAATACCCTCAAGGTCCATCCATATTGTTGAAAATGGCAGGATTTACTTCTATTTTATGGCTAAGTAGTATTCCATTGTATATATGGAATACTATTTTCTTTTCCATTTATACAGCAATGGACACTTAGGTTGTTTCCATGTATTGGTTATTGTAAAAGATGCTGCAATGAACATGAGGGTGCATATATCACTTTGGGATGATTTCATTTCCTCTGGATGTGTACCTAGAAATGGATTTCCTGGATCATATGGTACTTCGACTTTTAATTTTTTGATGACCCTCCATAATGTTTTCCATAGTGACTGTACCAATTTACATTCTCACAGTGCACAAGGATTCCCTTACTCCACATTGTTGCCAACATTTATTATCTCTTGTCTTTTGGAGGATAGCAATTCTAACAGGTGTGAGGACATATCTCATTGTGGTTTTGATTTGCATTTTCCTAATGATTAGTGACATTGAGCACTTTTTCACGTACCTCTTGGTCATTTGATTATCTTATTTGGAAGGATGTCTATTGAGGTCCTTCGCTCATTTTTAATTGGATTATTAAATTGGATATTATTATTGGATTTAATTGGATTATTTAATTGGATTATTATTATTATTATCCTGTTGAGTTGTATGAGTTTCTTACAGTTTTTGAACATTAATCCATTATCAGATGTGTGATTTGCAAATATTTTCTCTCATTGCCCTTTCATTTTATTGATTATTTCTTTGCTGTGCACCCAACATACAAAACTTCTGAGATGTAGCAAAAGCAGTTCTAACAGGGAAGTTTATAGCAATAAACTTATATATCCAGAAAAAAGAAAGATCTCAAATAAACAAATTAATTTTACACTTCAAAGAACTAGAAAAAAAAGAACAAACTAAGCCCAAAGTTGACAGAAGGAAGGAAAAAATGAAGATTAGAGTAGAAATAAATGAAATAGAGAACAGAAAAACAATAGAAATGATTAACAACACTAAGAGTTGTTTCTCTGAAAAGATAAACAAAATTGACAAATCTTTAGCTAGCATAACCAAAAAAAAGAAGAGAGATCCCAAATAAATAAAATTATAAATAAAAGAGGAGGCTTACAACTGATACCACAGAAATACAAAATATCATAAGAGACTACTAAGAACAACTATATGCCAATAAACTGAACACCAGGAGACATGGTTAAATTCCTAGAAATACATAGCTTATCAAGACAGAATTATAAAGAAAGAGAAAATCTGAACAGACCAATAATGAATAAGGTGATTGAATCAATAATAAAAAAAGCTTTCCAACAAAGAAAAAGCCAGGACCACGTGGCTTCACCAGTGAATTTTACCAAAAATTTAAAGAAGAATAAATGCCAATTCTTCTCAGATCTTCCAAAAATTTGAAGAGGACAGAATGCTCAAAATCATTTTACAAGGCAAGCATTACCCTGATATCAACCTGTATGAGAACATTACAAGAAAAGAAAGCTACAGGTCAATATCTTTGATGAATATAGATGCAAAAATTCTCAACAAAATACTAGCAAACTGAATTCAACAACACATTAAAAGGATCATACATCATGATCAAGTGAAATTCCCCCCTGGGATGCAAGAATGTTTCAACATACAAAGTTCAATAAATGAGATACCTCACATTAATAGAATAGAAGATAAAATTCATATGATCAACTCAATAGATGCATAAAAAGCATTTGACAATATTCAACATCGATTCTTGAGAAAAACTCTTAACAAATTAGTTACAGAAAGAACATACCTCAATATAATAAAAAAACATATATGATAAGCTCACAGCTAACTTCATACTCAATAGCAAAAGCTTTGAAAGCTTTTCCTCTAAGATCAGGAAAAAGACAAGTGTGCTCACTTGTACTACTGAATTTCAATATATAACTGGAAGTCCTAGCCAGGGCAGTCAAGCAAGAAAAAGCAAAAAAATCATCAGAATTGGAAAGGAAGAAGTGAAATTGTCTCTATTTGCAGATGACATGATTTTATATAAAGGAAATCCTAAAGACTCCATCAAAAAGACTATTACATCTAATCAGAAAATTCAGTAAAGTTGCAGGATACAAAAATCAACATACAAAAATCAGTAGCATTTCTATACACTAATGACAAATTATCTGAAAAAGAAATAAAGACAATAACCCCATTTATGATAATACCAATATCAATAAAGTACTTAGGAATAAATTTAACCAATGACATGAAAGGTCTCTACACTGAGAACTATAAGACACTGATATAAGAAATTGAAGAAGAAACAAGTAAATTGAAAGATATACGGTGTTTGTGTATTGGAAGAATTAATATTGTTAAAATGTCTATACTACCCAAAGCCATCTATAGATTCAATGCAATTTCAATCAAGATTCCAGGGACATTTTTTACATAAGCTAACACACAAAATCTACTGCTACATATAGATCATTACCCTCTGAAAATATCTGGAAACTAGATGATCTACTTCTCCTTATCAAAGGATAAAAGCTCCATGTCAAGATGGGTAGGGAAGTCAAAGATACAGTCTCACCAAAACCCCATCCCTGGTGCAGGAACACACAACAGGAAGGGATCTCACCAGACACATCAGGCACCCCAACTGCTGGGATCTGCAACAGAGAGATGTTTGCCTTAAGAAACCAATAGGGCTGATGTCCAAGGGACACAGTGTGCTATAGGAAACTGAGATTCCCCTTTTAAAGGGCTCATGTGTAGTCTCACTTGCCCATAAACCCAGCATAAAAACAGCAATTTGAAAAACACCTAGACAATATGTAAAGGATACTCATTTGCTAGTCTAAAAGCATCTGCTGAAGAGGTATGGGACAATTGAAACACTCCCTGGAAATTGAGAAGCTGGTTTATGCCATTATTGCACTCTCCACCTACGCTCTTAGAACAGGTGGGAAGTAAGCTTAAAGGTGGCACCCTCCCACCACCTAGCTAATACAGGCAGAGCAATTGGCCATGACACTAGCCCACTACTTTGCTGATGCCAGGCAAGCCCAGGTAAGACATCTTTCCTACTGCATTGCTGAAACCTCTGGGTATGCACACTCAAGACATTTTCCTGGTGAGGATACCCATGCCCTGTACTCTCCAGTTGCTTTGCTAATGCCAGCAGGTATGTGCAATCTACACAGGGGATTCCCCTTGATCTCCTGGCCCAAGTGGCCAAGGGGGCTGGCATTTCTGAGCTCTGTGGGACTGTAACAATCAAAAGGACAGTTCTTAGAATGCCACCACCCCCACAGCACTGCATAGACAGCAGACTGAAACACAACCCCAGGCTTCCTGTGAAAAAGATCTATTTACTTAGCCTGAAGTTTCAGCCTGAGTGACAGGCTTCACGTTTCTCACACATCGAGGGGCTAAGGAAGCACTTTCAGGAAACATAAGCAGGGAGACAACATCCATGTGTATGCCTTTGGCTTCACTATAGCTCAACAAGAGCTCCTATAAGCTCTTATAAACATAAAAGGAATTAATACCCTTGTCTGGAGGCTTGATTATTGCAACTGTTGCCCAGGGAACACCTCTAGATTTCTTGAACTGGAGACCAGCAGGGATTACAATTGTGGCCCTACAGGATTGTATATATTTTCGTACTTTAAAACTGCTGCCTGAGGCTCTGGCTTCCAACTGCCTGAAACTAGATGCTAAATGAGTTTTCTCCTCTTAGAACACTGATAGGTTTGGGCACAGCCTCAACAATGGGGACACATCAAGAATAAACCAGGAGGTTTAGACAATCACAAAGGTTCAAGAGATAACCAACAGCTAGGACAAGGTTGAAAGAGAAATGTCATCACCTACACAAAGGCCATTCATTCAAGACTTAGAGAGGTAGCTGTTTTGCCTAATATACAGAAATACACAGAGAGTCAAGCAAAATGAGAAAACTGAGAAATATGTTCCAAAGAAAAGAGCAAGTCAAAACTTCAGAAAAAAGACATCAATAATAGGAAAATAAGTAATCTACATGACAAAGAATCCAAAGTAATGGTCATAATAAAGATGTTCACTGAAGTTGGGAGAGAAATGAATGTACACAGTGAGAACTTCAACAAAGAAGAAAAAATAAGAAAGTACCAAACAGAAGTTACAGATATGAAGAATACAATAACTGACTGAGAAATACACTAGAGGAGTTCAAAAACAGAGCGGATGAAGCAGAAGAACAGATCAGTGAGTTGTAACACAAGGCAATGGGACTCACCCAAATAGAGCAGCAAAAAGAAAAAAGAACCGAAAATAGATAATTAAATAAACAGAACTTAAGGGACCTATGGGACAATATCTGGCAGAATAACATTTGCATTATAGGGTCCCAGAAAGAAAGGAGAGAGAGAAAGAAAGAGGCAAAACTATTATTTGAAGAAATAATGGCTGAAAACTTTCCTAACCTAGGGAAGAAACAGACATTCATGTCCAGGAACCCCAGAGAGTTTCAAATAAGATGAACCCAAAGAAATCCACACCAAGACAATTTATAATTAAAATGTTAAAAGTTAAAGATAAAAAATAAAATTGTAAAAGCAGCAAGAAACCCCATAAAGCTATCTGAAGCTTTCTCAGCAGAAACGTTGAAGGCCAGAAGGGAGTTGCAAGACGTATTCAAAGAGCTGAAAGAAGAAAAAAAACAACAACAACAGCAAAACATTTCTAACCAAGAACACACTATCTGGCAAGGTTATCATTAAGAACTGAAAGACAACTAAAAGTTTTCCAGAGAAGCAGAAGCTAGAGGAATTCTCATTACTAAACTGGCCTTAGAAAAAGTATTGATGGGATTTCTTCTTGTTGAAAAGAAATGACATTAGTTAAAAACAAGAAAACTTATAAAAGTAAAAGCCCCATTGGAAAAGGTAAATATATTGTAAAGTTAGTGGATTAATCACTTTTAAAGCTACTGTGAAGGTTAAAACACAAAAGTAGTAGTAGTAAAACTAAAATATTTTAGTAAAACTAAAATAATTTGATAAAACAGACATAAAATAATAAGATGTATAATGTTACATCAGAAACATAAAATGTGAGTGAGGGGAGGAAGAATGTAGAATTTGGAATGTGTTAAAATTTAAGTTGCTATCAACCTAAAATATACTATTAAATACATTGAATGATGTATGTGACCATCATGGTAACCACAAAACAAAAACATATAGTAAATACACAAAAGAAAATGAGAAAGAAATTTAAACACAAAAGAAAGTCATCAAACTACAAGGGATGAGAGAAAGAGAAGAAAAAAGGGACAGAGAAGAACTGCAAAAATAACCATAAAACAATTAACAAAATGGAAGTAACTATATACATGTCAATAATCACTTTAAATGTAAAGGGACTATATTTGTGTGTATATATATATGCAATTTCCTTTATCCATTTATCTCTTATGAACACTTAGGTTGCTTCCATATCTTGGCTACTGTAAATAATACTGCTAGGAATATTGTGGTGCATATATCTTTTCAAATTAGTGTTTTCATTTTCTTCAGATATATACCCATGAGTGAAATTGATGGATCATTTGATAGTTTTACTTTTAGTTTTTTGAGGAACCTCCATAACGTCTTCCATAGTTCCTGCACCAATATACATATCCACCAACAGTGTACTAGGGCTCCTTTTTCTCCACATCCTCGTCAACATTTGTTATTTGTAGACTTTTTGATGATAGCCATTCTGACAGGTGTGAGGTGATATCTCATTGTTTTAGAATTACATTTCTTTGATTATTAGTGAAGTTGAGCATCTTTTCGTGTGCTTGATGGCCACCTGTGTATCTTGAAAAAACTTTCTATTCAAGTCTTCTGCCTAATTCTTAATCAGGTTGTCTGATTACTCAGCCATAAGAAAGAATGAAATTCTGTCATTTGCAAACAACATGGATGGACTTAGAGGCTATTATGCTTCATGAAATAAGTCAGACAGCAAAAGATAAACAGTGTAGGTTTTAACTTATATGTGGAATCTAAAAAGAAATTTAAAAAAAGAATGATGTGATAAAACAGAAACAGACTCACAGATATAAAAAATAAACTAGTGGTTACCAGAGGGGAGAGGGACATGGGGAGGGGAAAGAATGGAATAGAGACTAAAATGACAATAGAAAATATTAATGAAAGCTAGAGCTTTTGCTTTGAAATGATAAACAAAATTGACAAACCTTTAGCTAGACTTACCGAGAGAAAAAGGTAGAGGGATCTCTTAAATAAAATCAAAAATAAGAAAGCAGATATTACAACTTACCTCACAAAAGATCTTAAGAAACTACTATGAACAATTATCTAGCAACAACTTGAACAATCTAGAAGAAATGGATAAGTTCCTAGAAATATACAATCTTCCAGACTGAATCATGAAGAAATAGAAAATCTGAATAGACTGATTACTATTAAGTAGATTCAATCAGTAATCAAAAACCTCCTAAAAAGCAACAGTTCAGGATCAGATGCCTTTACTCGTGAATTCTACAGAACATTCAAAGAAGATTTAATACCTATCCTTAAACTCTTCCAAAAAATTGCAGAAGATGGAACATTGTCAAATTCTTTTTAAAAGGCCAGAATTACCCTCATACCAACACCAGACAAGGACACCACACAAAAAGAAAATTACAAGCCAATATCCCAGCTGAGCACAGATGCAAAAATCCTCAACAAATTATTCACAAACAAAATAAAACAATATATTAAAAGGATCCTACACCATGATCAAGTAGGATTTATTCCAGGGATGCAAGGATAGTTCAATATCCACAAATCAAAGTGATACACCACATTAACAAAATGGAAGACAAATATCATATGATCAGCACAATAGATGCAGAAAAGCATTTGACTTAATACAACATTCATTTATGATAAAAACTCTTAACAAAGTGGGTATAGATGTACCTGAACATAATAAAGACTACACATCACAAATCCACCAATAGTATCATACTCAATGATAAAAAGCTAAAGGCTTTTCATCTAAGAACAGGAACAAGACAAGGATGCTCACTTGTCCCACTTTTATTCAACACAGTATTGGTGGTCCTAGCCATAGCAATTACACAGAAAAGAAATAAAAGTCATACAAATTGGAAAGGAAGAGGTAAAAGTGTTTGCAAATGACATGATACTATATATAGAGAAACCTAAAGACTCCATCTTAAAACTGTTAGAACTAATAAATGAATTCAGTAAAGTTTCAGGAGACAAAATTAATATACAAATCTGCTGCATTTCTATACACTAAAATGAACTAGCAAGAGAGAGGCATGGATATATATACACTACCAAATGTAAGGTAGCTAGCTAGTGGGAAGCAGCCGCATAGCACAGGGAGATCAGCTTGGTGCTTTGTGACCACCTAGAGGGGTGGGATAGGGAGAGTGAGAGGGAGGGAGACACAAGAGGGAAGAGATATGGGAACATATGTATATGTATAGCTGATTCACTTTGTTATAAAGCAGAAACTAACACACCATTGTAAAGCAATTATACTCTAATAAAGATGTAAAACAAAAAAAATTAAAGTGGATACAGGAAAATGTTAGGATTTTTCAAATCCATGCAATGACTACATGATGTTTGTTATCACTAAATGCTCTATGTCATTATTTGTTAATAAAGCAATGTTTTCCAAACTTCAAAAAAAAAAATAGAGAAATCAAGAAAACAATCCCACTTACAATCCCTTCAAAATGAATTAAATATCTAGGAGTAAATTTAACCAAAAATATGAATGAACTATACACTGAAAACTATATGACATTGGTAAAAGAAATTGAGGGGGCTTCTCTGGTGGCGCAGTGGTTGAGAGTCTGCCTGCCGATGCAGGGCGCACGGGTTCGTGCCCCGGTCTGGGAAGATCCCACATGCCACGGAGCAGCTGGGCCCGTGAGCCATGGCCACTGAGCCTGCGCGTCCGGAGCCTGTGCTCCACAACAGGAGAGACCACAACAGTGAGAGACCCGCAAACTGCAAAAAAAAAAAAAAAAAAAAAAATTGAGGGAGATACATATAAAGAAAGATATTCCATGCTCTTTAAATGGAAGATTTATTACTGTTAAAGTGTTCATAGTACTCAAAGAAATCAACAGACTCAATCCAATCCATATCAAAATTCCAACAGCATTTTTCACAGAACTAAAACAAGTAATTTTAAGATTTGTATGGTACCACAAAACACCCTGAATAGCCAAAACAGTCTTGAGAAAGAAGAGCAAAGCCAGAAGTATCATGCTCCCTGTTTTCAGTTTATACTAAAAACCTATAGTAATCAAAGCAATATGGTAATGGCATAAAAATGGATATATGGACAAATGGAACATAATAGAGAGCCTAGAAGAGCCCACACTTATGTGGTCAATTAATTTATGACAAAGGAGCCAAGAATATACTATGGGGGAAGGACAGTATCTTCAATAAATGATGTGGGGAAACTGGACAGCTATATTGAAAAGAATGAAACTGGACCACTACCTTAAACCATATACAAAAATTTACTCAAAATGGATTAAAGACTTGAATGTAAGACATGAAACCATAAAACTCCTAGAAGAAAACATTGTCTTTAAGTTCTGTGACACAGTTCTTAGCAATTTTTTTTTTTTTTTGGCTCTGACTCCAAAGACAAAGGAAACCAAAGCAAATAAAGAGGGACTAAGTCAAATGAAAAAGTGTGCATATAGCAAAGGAAACCATCAACAAAACAAAAAGGTAATCTATTGAATGGGAAAGCCATTAGCAAATCATATATTTGGTAAGGGGTTAATATCCAAAATATACAAAGAACTCATACAACTCAATAACAAAAAACAAACAACCTGATTAAAACATATGTAGAAGATCTGAATAGACATTTTTCCAAAGAAGACATTCAGATGGCCAACAGGTACATGAAAAGGTATTCACCATCACTAATCAAAAGGAAAAAGCTATCTAAACCACAATGAGATATCACCTTACACCTGTCAGAATGGCTTTTATCAAAATGGCAAGAAATAACAAGCATTAGTGAGGATGTGGCAAAAAGGGAACCCTTGTACACTGTTGGTGGGACTATAAATTGGTGCAGTCACTAAGGAAAGCAGTTATGGAGGTTCCTCAGAAAATTAAAAATTGAACCACCATACAATCCAGAAATTTCACTACTGCATACTTACCAAACAAAAAAACAAGTAATTTGAAAAGGTATATGGACTCCTATGTCCATTGTAGTATTCTTTATAACAGTCAGGATAGATAAACAACCTGTGTGTCCATGTTAGATGAATGGATAAAAAGTAAGTGGTATGTGGTAATGTGAATACTATTCAGCCATAAAAAAGGATAAAATCATGACATTTATGACAACATTGTTATACTTTGTATTATCCTAAGTGAAGTTAGACAGACAATTTTCATATGATTTCACCTATATGTGGAATCTGAAAAACAAAATAAACAAAACAAAACAAAATCCAGACTCATAGATACAGAGAACAGATTGGTGATTGCCAAAAGTGGGGGGTGGGGGGGAGTTGGGGATGCAAAATGGGTAAAAGGATCAAGAAATACAGACTTCCAGTTAAAAAAAATAAATGTCATAGGGTTGTAAAGTACAGCATATGAAATATAATCCATAATATTGCATTAACTTTGGTGATAAATGTTAACTAGACTTATTGTGGTGATCATTTCACATTGTATACAAATGTTGAGTGATTATGTTGTATACCTGAAAATAATATAATGTATGTCAATTATACCTCAACAAAAATATTTTAAAAAATGACAGTCTGTGGTTCACTATTTGTTTGTTTGTATTTTTTTCTTTTTTGGCCATGATGCATGGCTTGTGGGATTTATTTCCCTGACTAGGGATTGAACCCGGCCTGTCGGCAGTGAGAGGGTGAAGTCCCAACCAGTGGACCACCAGGGAATTACCTGTGGTTCATTGTTTGATGTGTCATTTGCTATAGTCTTGTAGTAAATATACTTCACCAGTTTATGGAAATTCCTCTCATTTGGAAATTAGTCTTCCTAATTGTTCTTTTTTCAAAAATTACAAATAAATAATTTTTGCTGAATATTTATGTACCTATTTAAATGAAAAATCATATTTTTTTCTTCTTTTATCAGTTAAGGTGTTACTTACATTAAGTGTTTAATCTTTAGGTAAATCTGTGCCTTTGACCTGGTTCCTACATCTAGTTATATGTGATCTTGGGAAAGTTTCTTAATCTCTCCGATAATCAGTTTTATCATCTGTAAATTAGGGATAATATAAAAACTTTGCTGTACTATTGTGAGGTACAAATTACATTGCATATAAAATCTCTAAAACTTAGAAATTTCTAATTCAATAAAAATTAGCTCACTTTCTCTCATACCTTGTTGATGACTTATAAACCCCTGAAGTAAAAATCTATTTAAGATGTTTTGATGGGCTACATGCTAAGCAAGTATTTACTGTATTCTGTTTTGTTAGATAAATCCCAAAAGAAACTAAAAGGAAAAAAATAACACAACAAAGAGTATCTGTTACAGCCCTTGGCCATAAAATGAAATTAATCAGGATGCTACTGATGTAAATGAATCAT
Organism: Stenella coeruleoalba; assembly: GCF_951394435.1. Taxonomy (NCBI): domain Eukaryota; kingdom Metazoa; phylum Chordata; class Mammalia; order Artiodactyla; family Delphinidae; genus Stenella; species Stenella coeruleoalba. The sequence goes on from NC_137154.1 coordinate 72,193,405, forward strand.
ACAAATGATAAAACAAAAGATTTCAAATAGAAAAAGTCTTGAATGACTTAGCTATAGTGAAAGCTTAAATACTCCTCAAACATATTTGATACTGATGTATCATGCCAATAAAGAAAAGCTATGCAAAAGCTGTATTGCAGATGGATGGGTTACAAGAAAAAGAACTCACTGGACTTTTCTATCAGCCCACTTATATTTTTCTCAGCAGTGAACAATGAAAATAATCAGGTGTTTTATTTTCTGTTGCAAATCAAGTATGATTTTTGGCTTTTTACATAGTGTTTATAGAAGACAGATTTTCAAGCATCATGTTCAATATTTGTCTTTTTCTTTTATCTTGTTGAAATGAGTGGAAATCACTTATAGTGTCCTATCAATTTTTTAAGAAATTTCTTCTGCTTTTAGAGTGAGTAAAATTTTAGGCAGACAAAGGAATTCATTTTCTTGATCCACAGCACATAATCCTGCCCATATAGAAACATTCTATGTATATCCATTGTGCCTAAAATCCCAGGGTGCAAACTTGTATTGTTTTCATCATATTGAGAGTCCTAAGCTTAAAACAGTGACTTTCACTGGCATGCTTTTAGTTATTGAGTACATTATTTACATTGTTTTCTAAATCCTCATTCTGAGTTGTATCAATAATTAAAAAAAAAAAAATCACCATCAAGGAAAAAACCCTTTTTTTGTCATAAACTTTCTTACATTTAAATCCTTTTTCCCCTTTGCAGTAATAAACCTTTGTGCTGAACTGTCCTTAAAGGACATTCAGGAAAGACTAATTTGAATCCTGTGGTTGAGTTAGTCAACATTGTATGTCTTTGTTTTTCATTTCTCGTTTGGTCTCCTGCTTATTATGTATGAAGTCATTTGTGCTCAGAGATCAGGACTATTTATACATTTGTACAGAATACCATAGGAGGATTAGAGCATTCTCTAAAAATCATAACATGCTTTGTGCTTTTATTTCTTTCAAAAAGGAATGAATGTAGACAATATAAATACAAATAGAAACCTATTGATCCATTTCCTTAGTTTGCCAAATAGCACATGCTTTTCATGCTTTGTAATTTCAAATTAATTTAGATCAGATTCTTGTATTTTATAAACCACTGAATTGAATCTCTTTATACCACTGTCAATTATTTCATGTGAACAAATTTGCTTAATGCGTACATTTTTCATTTCTGTGCTAAAGGCATTTGATTGAACTTTGGTGTCTTCAGCTGTCAAAAAAGCCAGAATGAAACATTAGAAGGAAGACTGAATGGGTTTCCTTTCATTACCTCTGCAAAGGACTCATCTTTTTTATTTATATGACTGTTCTAACTATGGTAGAATTTTATGATAAGGGAAAATAAATTGTACCCTAAGGTAATATTCCCATTTTGATGGATTATAAAGCATGTTAAAATTGGTCATTACACACTATAATTCTTCATGGTTTCAAACCCTGTTAGTATATATTTTTTTGAATTATAAAAACTAGAGATCAATTTAGTTGGTGCTATTAAATGACAATGCATCCAGGCTACAGCATTGTAAAATGACAGCACCAGGTATCAGGGTTCATGTATTTGCACTCCTGTTGTTTTGAATGAAAACAGCCTTGCCTCCTATGGCATAGACAGGTGAGAATGACAATTGAAACTGAATCAGTGCAATATGTTTGAGGCTTGAAGAAAACCTGAATTCATATTTCACAGAAAATTACTATTAAACCCTAAGATAAAAAGCAGACATTCTTTTTAAAATTGCTTATAAAATAATTGAAGTGTGGGGGTAAAATATGGTCACATATGAAACAAAATTTCCAGGAACAAAATGAGAGATGGTCTTAAACAGCAGAATAAAGCTTAGATTTTTTGAAAATATGTTGATCTAGCTTTTCCACAGATTTCTCAGCAGTCTTCTAACAGTACAACATTCCCAATATAAAATTCTTTGCTTATAATTTCACTACTGGTTGGCCATTCAGACTTCCAATGTGCCAGACAGAGTCACATTTGGTTTCCTACTTAATCCACTTAAATTGTCAAGTAAGGATTATAATCACCATTTTATAAACATGGGAAGTAAATTTTACAGTTTATCAATTTGTCCTAAACCAAGTTACTAATATGTAGCAGAGCTGGAACCTGAACTTTCATTTATTCTGACTCTAAATCCTTTAGTCTTTTATTTTCCTGCTTTTCCACTTTTCTTTTACTTTTCTTGTCCTGCTGTTAATATGCAAAACACTTAGTAAACATTTCTAAATGTAAATAAAGCCTGAATAAACAAATAAAATGATAAACTTAAATACTTAATAATTAAGAATAATAAATATTATAAGGTAAAGGCAAAGCTAATCAAAAAACAAGCAGCATCAGATGTAACCTGGTAAAATATTCAAACTGATAGATAAGAGATCTCACAAGTACAAATCCACTTTAGACACAAAGAAACAAACAAAATTCATCCTTTGACCACTCCTCAATAACATTAAATGTTACAAGGGGACAAAAGAAAAAGGAACATAGAGCTGTTTAGGAAAAAGACTGTAACTTAAGATTTCTCACTTTTTGTTAATGCAAGAAGACAACAGAAAGATGTTCTTACTTTTTTTTTTTTTTTCGGTACATGAGCCTCTTACTGTTGTGGCCTCTCCTGTTGTGGTGCACAGGCTCCGGACGCGCAGACTCAGCAGCCATGGCTCACGGGCCTAGCTGCTCCGTGGCATGTGGGATCTTCGGGGACCGGGGCACGAACCCGTGTCCTCTGCATCGGCAGGCGGACTTTCAACCACTGCGCCACCAGGGAAGCCCAAGATGTTCTTACTTTAATGGGACTAAAACAAAAAAAAAACTTAATGTGAGGACAAATATTACTGTTGTATAGTAGTGTTTAAAAACACATGTAATAAAGATGTTTTTAAGAGTAATTTCTGCTTTCTACATTGAGAGCAGTGGTTTTCAAAGGTTATGGTTGTGATATACATTTAGTAGAGAAGTATTTAAAATCCATGTAATAAAGATGATTTTAAGAGTGCTACATGAATGCTACTTTAAAAAGAGTGTTATTTAAGGGAATGGATGTGATAGCCATCCTGGAATGCAAATAGAGAATTGTTTAAAAACATATGTAATAAAGGTAATTATAATAGTGCTATGTGAAAAAAAAAAAAGAAATCTTTGTAATCTTATTTAATGCCTACCAGCGGACAGGTGCTAAGAGGATACCAGGGCAATGAGGTAATCAATTAAAAGAGTAAGTACATTTGATTATTAAAATAATTTTCTTAAAAGTTCATAATGTGAAAAAAAGGTAATGAAAGTGTTAGGATTCTAACTGCAGACTGCATCCGCAGAAATTGGAAAGAAGTGGTTCATAAAAGCACTGATACCCATATTTTCCACCAAGGTAGTAAAAATTAAATAACTTGTTACTCATTTCAATAGTTAGTTTAATATAAAAAGAAAATGAGAAAACTTTATAGCACAGTGGAGTGAAACAACATGTACTTTGGAATTTCTCAATCCAAGACTTGAATCCTTTTTCAAACACTTTCGGATTCTGTTATCTTTTGCAAGTTAGACACTCAAGGGCTCACTGCCCACATCTGTAAAAGACAGACAATAATGCCTATTTTACTATATTATTTTGAGGATGTTATAGGTAAAGTTCCAAGTGTAGTTCTTGGCACATTTAATTTATGTGAAAACTTCTTCTCTCTCCTTTTATTTTATTCACATAGATCAAATAATTTCTTAGTAGGATTATGTTGCATATTTTATTTGACAGAAATATTTCCCACATATATTTTCTGGTTACTACTACAACATGAAAGTTATATTTTCTCTTGTTTCCAGCCACTTCAATGGCTCATAATATCATTTTAATGGTTTCATTTAAATTTTTATTATTTTGTTTTCTTTGCAAATAATGATAATTTGTCTCTTTATTTTGATTTAAAATTTTACTGTTTTGTCCGGAATTGGAGAGTGGTCTTAACTCATCATTTTACAATTAATGTAATGCTTACCATTTGATATGTGTGTGTGTGTATGTGTATGTTTGTGTTTATAGACACATTCACATCAAGGATTCCACATTATAAATAGTTGTTGTGTCACCATAGACTCTTCTAGACTCTAACAATCTCTCAGATTTTCTTTGTTTTGAAGACTTTGACAGTTTTGAGGAGTAATGGCTAGGTATTTTGTAAACTTTTGCAATTTTGCTTTATTGGATATTTTACTTGTTATTAAATTGGGTTATGAGATATTTATACTATACTTTGTACTATAATCCAATATTATGTCATTTATTTTCTTGATCAAATTGTTCCAGCTTTGGACATTGGGAGCTCTATCAGTTGGCTCCTTGGTCTCTTTCACTCACATAATTTTGGTTTCTGAGCACTTCCTTACTTTCAGTCACTAAAAGATTTTCCTAGATTATCTTGTTTGTTCTTGTTCCAGCTCCAGAATCAGCCAGTTCTCCAAGAATCTCTGATATCTTTTATTGGAGATAATATTAGAGACAAGCATTCAAGTTTTGGGAGTGCAGTTGCTACTAGGATGTCATTACTTCTAGATCGTATTAGCTGACAAACTATGGAAATATATATACGTATACATATATCTATAAATATTTCTATATGTGTCCATCTGTATCTGCATTCAACTAACCATGAGTTCATACTGATGTCTCTAATTCTAATACAGTACTATATGGATCATTCAAGCTTCCCACACTTACTTATCTGTAATCTCTCACTCCAACATGGCTCCCACCATCTGATATCTAATCACTTAATTACATCAGTTTCAATATACATTTATAGCAGTTTCAGAATTTTTAACCCTCACCCATGGGAAAAAAACTTTACTAACTAAATGTAGTGCTTATGTACTGCTCATTTTGCCTTTGGTCTCACAAACTCCACTAATTTCAAAAGTTACCTAGATCAGCGTCTTTTTCCCCCACCCCCGTTTAGTGAGGTTACTTCATATATTTATAATTCAGTTATGTCGTTTTGTAACATTCTGCATTCCATCCTGAGATCACCTGACCTCCTAAATGATTTTTTTAAAATTTGCATACATTAAGGGTCACTCTTTATCCTGTAAAGTTCTATGGGTTTTGAGTAATTTATTCAGCATCACAGTATTATACAGAGTAGTTTCACTGCCCTAAAAAATCCCCTGTGCTTTATTTATTCAACCACCTCTTCAAGCCATTGGCAACCAATGATCTGTTAACCAGCTCTACAGTTTTTCATTTGTTTCTGAATGTCATAAAATTAGAAACATATAATATGTAGCCTTTTTAGACCAGCTTCTTTAACCCAGTAATATACATTGGGGTTTATTTTTACCTTTATAGCTTGATGTCTTATTTCTTGTTAGTGCTGAACAAAATTCCACTGTATGGATCCACTACATTCTGTTTATACCATTCACCTATTAAAGGACATCTTGGTTGCTTCTACTTTTCAGCTATTATGAATAAAGCTCTTATGAACATACAACTGCAGAATTTTGTTTGCGCTTAGGTTTACTAATCATTTGGGTAACGACGTAGGAGTGTGATTTCTGAATTTTATGGTAAGGCTATATTTAGCTTTGTAAAAAACTGATAGACTGTCTTCCAAAATTACTACCATTTTGTATTCCCACCAGCAGTGAATGAGTTTCTGTTGCTCTGCATCCTTTCCATTAATTGATACTGTCAAGTTTTTGGATTTCAGCCATTGTACTGGGATGTGTAGTGGCAACTTACTGTTCTAATTTTCAATCGCCTAATGATTAATGTGTTCAGTTTTCTTTCATATACCTTTTTAAAAATCGTATGCTTCTCTTCTTCGGTGAGGTGTCTGTTCATACTTTTTGCCCTTTATTTTAGATTTTTGTTCTCCTATTGTAGAGTTTTAATTCTTTGTATATTTTAGATACAAGTTCTTTATTAGACATGCGTTGGCAAAATTTTTCTTCCAGTCTGTCTTATGAATTTAGTTTCCTATTGCTGCTATAACAAATCACCACAAACTGAGTTACTTAAGCAATACAAATTTATTCTCTTATTGTTCTTGACACCAGAATTTCTACAAATATGGTGTTGTCAAGGCTGTATTCCTCCTAGAGTTTCTAAGGGAGAATTCATTTCCTTCCTTTTTCTAGCTCCTAGAGGTTGCTTGCATTATTTGGCTCACGGCCCCACCCTCCATCTTCAAAGTCAGCAGCATGGTATTTTACTCTCTCTCTCTCTGAGCCTGACTCTCCTTCCCTCATTTTATAAAAACGCTTGTGTTTACATTGGGACCCCCAGATGGTCCAGGGTAATCTCTCCATCTCAAGATTCTTAATTATATCTGCAAAACCCCTTTCGCCAAGTAAGGTAACATATTCACACAACTTATTCTTAATCGGGAGATTAGGATGTGGACATCTTTAGGTGACCATTATTTAGCATATCACACTTAGCTTTCAATTCTCTTAGCAGTGTATTTCTCAAAGAAAAATTTAAAAATTTTAATAAAGTTCATTTTATCATTTTTTTTTGATGGATTGTGCTTTTGATATGGTATCAAAAAATTCATCAAACCAAAGGTCACCTATGTTTTCTTCTATAAGTTTAAAATTTTTCCATTTTCCATTTAGGTCTATTATCCATTTTTACTTAATATTTGTGAAGGGTGTAAAGTCTGAGTCAAGATTAATTATTTTGCACAGGTATTCATTCTTTCTTGTTGCTACAACAAATTACCACAAACTCAGTGGCTTAAAACAACACAAATATATTTTCTTACAGTTTTTGAGTCAGAAATCCAAAATGGGTTTTAGGGGCTGTGTTACTTCTGGAGGTTCTAGGAGAGAATCTTTTCCTTGTATTTCTAGCTTCAGAAGGGCACCTGCATTCCTTGGCCCATAGACACTTCCTCCATCTTCAAAACAACAACAAACATATTCAAATCTCTGCTTCTGTTACTTGCCATATCTTTCTCTCTGACCTTCACCCTCTTGGTTCTCTCTTATAAAAGACCCTTGTGATTACTCAGCCTTATCTGGATAATCCAGGATAATCTGCTTATGTCAAGATTCTTAATCACATCTGCAAAGTCCCTTTTATCATGTAAGGTAACATGTTCATAGGATCTGGGGTCAGGACATGAACATCTTTGAAGGATATTATTTTGTTTACCAGACATAGAAACAACCAATTTTTCTAACACCATTTGTTAAAAAACCTAATCCCTACTTTACACAATTGCCTGTACTCCTTTTTAACTGTCAGTTGAATATATTTATGTGGATTTATTTCTGGGCACTCTTTATGATCTATGTGTCTCTTTTTTCACTACTGGCACCACATTGTCTTGATTACATAGCTTTAGAGTAAGTCTTAAAATCATGTATTGTGAATCCTTCAATTTTGTTCTTCTCCAGTTTTGCATTGCTTATTCTCAGCTTTTTGTGTTTCCTTATACACTTTAAAATCAGTTTGATAATGTCTACAAATAGCTTGCTATAATTTTGTTTGAGGCTGTATTGAATTTACATATAGAGTGGGAAGAATTGACATCTTAATAATTTGAGTCTTCCAATCTATGAACATGGATTATTTCTCCACTTATTAGATATTATTTGAATTTTCCATCAGAGTTTTGAAGGTTTTGGTGTTAGATACTGAAAATATTTTTTAGATTTGTACTGGAGTATCATTTTTTGGTGTTACTGTTCAATTTCAAATTGGGATTTGAATTTCAAATTCCAATTACTTATTACTGGAAAGCAATTAACTTTTGTGTTTTAAATTATAGACTTCCTGCAAATTTGCTTATTTTTTCCAGGAGGACTTTTACTTTTTTTCTTCATTTCTTTAGGATTTACTACATAAAAATCCATATGATCTGCAAACAAAAACTGCTTTATTTCTTCTTTCCTGTCTATACATACTTTATTTCCTTTTCTTATTTTATTGTACTACCTAGTACCTCCAGTACAATACTGAACAGGAGTGGTTGGAAAGTACACCCTTCCCTTGCTCTTAATCTTGATGGAAAAACATTCAGTTTCTCACAACTAATTATGATATTAGCTGTTGGATTTTTGTGGATGTTATTTATCAAGTTAAGGAAGTCTCTATCTCTAATTTGTTCAGAGTTTTTAATTGTAAATGAGTGTGACATTTTCTTCATCTATCAAGATGTTCATATAATTTTTCTTCTTTAGCTTATTAATGAGGTTGATTACATTGATCTTTGAATATTGAAACAACATTGTATACATGAAGTAAGTCACACTTGGTTGAAATCTATAATTATTTGTATACATAGTTGGATTTAATTTACTAATATTTTGTTGAAGGTTTTCTCATCTATGCTCATAAAAATATTAATCTGTAATTTTTCTTTCTTGTAATTTCTTTGTCTGATTTTGGTAGTAGGGCAATGCTGGCCTCGCAGAATGAGTCAGGAAGTGTTCCCTGTGCTTCTATTTTCTAGAACACATTGTGGAAAACTGGTGTCTTTTCTTTATTAAATGTTTGGTGGAATTCACCAGTGAAACCATCTGGGCCTGGTGCCTTTTTTTCCTTTTTTTTTGAAGGTTTTAATTATTGGTTCAGTTTCTTTAATTGATATAGGCCTATTCCACTGATTTATTTCTTCTTAGGTGAGTGTTGGTAGTGTCTTTTAAGAAATATGTCAATTTTTTTTCAGATATCAATATTTTGGGCAGAGGGTTAGTCATAGCATCCCCTTATTAGGGAATCAGTAGAAATGACCTCTCTTTCATTCCCTGTATTAGTAAGTTGTGCTGTCAATCTTTATTTCTTAGTTACTCTGGGTAGAGAATTATCAATTTTTTTGATCTTTATAAATCAGTTTTTTATTTTGTTGACTTTTCCCCATTGCTTTCTTAGTCTCAATTTCATTGATTTTTACTCTAATTTGTATTATTTCTTTTTCTTCTGCTTGCTTCAGGCTTACCTTGGCCCTCTTTCTTTAGTTTTAGTTTCCTAAGGTAGTTTCTTCTTTTCTAATGCATGCATTTAATTCTGTAAATTTCTCTCAAAAAACTTTTTTTACTGCATCCCATAAAATTTGATAATCTGAATTAACATTTTACTTAGTTCATTACATTAAAAAATTTCTCTTCTTTAATCCATGAGTAATTTTGAAGTGTTATTTAATTGCCAAATGTTTAGGATTTTCCAGCTCTCTTTCTGTTATTAATTTATAGTTTATTCCATTCTATTTGATAACACACTTTGTATGTCTTTTTATTCTTTTAAATTTGCTAAGGTATGTTTATGGTCCAGCATATAGTCTATCTTGGTGAGTTTTCTTTATGATATAAGAGAAAAATATATATTTTGCTGTTGTTGGGTGGAGTATTTTATACATGTCAGATCAAGTTGATTGATAGTGTTATTCAGTTCAACTGTATTCTTACTGAGTTTTGCCTGTTTGTTTTATCAATTACTTAAAGAGGAGTTCTTCCAAGTGTAATACTGAGTATATATCTTCTTGTGGTTCTATTATTTTTTTGCCTCACTTTTTTTTTTTTTTTTTTTGTGGTATGCAGGCCTCTCACTGTTGTGGCCTCTCCCGTTGCGGAGCACAGGCTCCGGATGCACAGGCTCAGCGGCCATGGCTCATGGGTCCAGCTGCTCCGCAGCATGTGGGATCTTCCTGGACAGGGGCACGAACCCGTGTCCCCTGCATCGGCAGGCGGACTGTCAACAACTGCGCCACCAGGGAAGCCCTGCCTCACATATTTTGATGCTATATTATTAGGTGTATACATATTAGGGATTGTTATATATTTTGGAGAATTGACCTTCATTATTATATAATTTCCTTTTTTACCTCTCAATTTTCCTTTTAGTAAAATTTGCTTTGTCTGAAATTAATATAGATCCACATTGATTTTCAGGTTTCCTAGCTTTTTCTTGTTTTAAGGATGGATATGATGACTTCCAAGCTCTTTATATATCAGGGCTGAAAGCAAAAATCAGAACATGTAATTTAAACTTGAAGTGGCAGAAGCTTTCTCTAAAATTGCATGCTTGGTATAAAAATTTAAATTTTTTCTCTAGAATTATTCATTTTATGTAACTGTCAGTGACAACTTGAGTTTTACTTTATTTCTTTTAAAATCAGTGCTTCTTCATAATGTGCTGCATGGTTTACTTGATGGATCTGGTTATGAGATTGATTGCACCTATATCGGAGGATTAAGAGATGTGTCTGTACCCAAGTCTGTGTGTTTGACTGAAACCTAGATAATACTTAGTTTAGCAATCTTTGCTCTCAAACTCAATTTTCCTTGAGATGTTTTCATTACCACACGTCCTCTCTTTTATCTAAATATTGGACAAATAATTGTGTGCTATTCTATGCTGCCTGATCGCAGAGATTTTATGTCTTTAGTGAAGCTAAGCCACATAATGAGAGTGATATAGTTTGATAATTTTCAATCTCTTCCAGCTATTGTCATTTTTCTTTCCCTAGGCATGTGCTTGTTTGATTACTCAGCTGGAAATTGCTATGATCTAAGTCCTTCTTTTCTCTCCAACTTCACTTCTTTCTGCCTTTACCAATACCCTCTCTTTTCTTTCATACCCAACACTGTACAGGTACCCCAAATCACTCATTATTCTTGGCATACTATTCTCTTGCACCTCTTTAGAGCCTAACCATCCATGTTCCCTCTTTCCCATTCAGTTTTTCTAGTAAACCTTCATTCACCTCCTAAATACTACCTCGTTTTAGGAAGCTCTTCCAGATTCCTCCATACAAAGTGCATTTTTCCAGCACTATACCTTTAGCCCCCAACTTTATCCTTTATGGCAACTGTTTAAATATTTCTGTCTTACAAAATAATATGGGCTACTTGGGCACAAGAGTGGTATCTCTTACTTTTTCTTTCCCCTTTAATACTTAGCACAGAGTCTGGAGCCTATAAGTGCTCAGCTCACATACGTAAAAGTGAATGATAAATGATGAAATCAATAATTGGTAACTCTGATTTCTTTTAAAAACTTATTATTATATAAGTTTTAGGTTTACAGCATCATAATTTGACATCTGTATACACTACAAAGTGATCACCTCCATAGGTCTTGTTGCCATCCATCACCATAAAGGTGACCCCTTCACTTATTTTGCCTATCCCCCAACCTCCTTCCCTTCTGGTTACCAATAATCTGATTTCTGTATCTATGAGTTTGTTTTTATTTTGCTTATTCATCAGTTTTTTTTATATCCCACATATGAGTGAAATCATATAATATTTGTCTTTCTCTATCAGTTATTCCACTTAACATAATACCTTCAAGGTCCATCCATGTTGTTACAAAAGGCAGGATTTGCTTCTTTTTATGGCTGAGTAATATTCCATTGTGTACTTATACCACATCTCCTTTACACATTCATCCATCCATCAGTGGACTCCTAGGTAGTTTCCATATCTTGAATATTGCAAATAAAACTGTAATGAACATAGGAGTGCATGTATCTTTTGAAATAAGTGTTTCAGTGTTCTTCAGATAATACACAGAAGTGGAGTAGCTGGGTCAAATGGTAGTTCTATTCTTAAATTTCTGAGGAATCTCCATACTGATTTTCATAGTGGTTGCACCAACTCACAGTCCCACCAACAGTGTACCAGTGTTCCCTTTTCTCCACATCCTCTCCACCATTTGTTATTTCTTGTCTTTTTGGTAATAACCATTCTGTCAGGTGTGAGATGATCCTTCATTGTGGTTTTCATTTGCATTTCTCTAATAATTAGTGATGTTGAATATCTTATCATGTGCCTGTTGGCTATATGTATGTTTTCTTTGGAAAAATATCTATTCAGTTCCTCTACCCATTTTTTAATCAGTTGTTTGTTTTTTTTAATATTGAGTTGTATGAGTTCTTTATTATATTTTGCATAGTAACACATTATCAGATATATGATTTGCAAATAGTTTTTTCCCATTCAGTAGATTGTCTTTTCATTTTAATGATGATTTCCTTTGCTGCATAGAAGGCTTTTCATTTGATGTAGGTCCATTTGTTTATTTTTATTTTTGTTTCCCTTGCTTTTGTTTTCCTTCCCTTACTTCCCCCACAAAAATGATGCTAAGACCAATGCCACTGAGGTTACCTGTTACATTTTTTTTAGGAATTTTATGATTTCAAGTCTCACATTTAAGTATTTAGTCCATTTTGAGCTAATTTTTGTGTATGGTGTAAGATAGTGGTCTCGTTTCATTCTTTGCATGTGGTTGTCCAGTTTTCTCAACATCATTTATTGAAGAGGCTCTCCTTTCCCCATTGTATGTTCTTGGCTCCTTTGTCAGAAATTAATTGTCTGTATATGCATAGGTTTATTTCTGGGCTCTCTATTCTGTTCTGTTAATCTCTGTGTCTGTTTTTGTGCCACTACTGTACTGTTTTGATTACTATAGCTTTACAGTATACTTTGAAATCAGGGAGCATGATATCTCTTTCTTTGTTCTTCTTTCTCAAGATTGTTTTAGCTATTCAAGGTCTTTTGCATTTCCATACAAATTTTAGAATAATTTGTTCTATTTCTGTGAAATAAGCCATTGGAACTTTGATAGAAATTGAATTTAATCTGTAGATTGCTTTGGGTAGTATGGACATTTTAACAATATTAATTCTTCCAATCCATGACCATGGGATATCTTTCCATTTATTTGTGTCTTCTACAATTTCTTTCATATCTTAGAGTTTTCAGTGTATAGAATTTTCAGCTCCTTGAGTAGATTTATGCCTTGGTATTTTATTCTTTGTGATGAAATTGTAAATGGGTTTCTTTTCTTGATTTTTCTTTCAGATTGTTTGTTATTAGTGTATAGAAATGCCACAAACTTCTGTGTATTGATTATGTATCTTGAAATTTTACTGAATTCATTTTTTAGTCCTAAAGTTTTTTTGGTGGCATTGTTAGAGTTTTCTATTTATAATATCATGTCATGTGCAAATAGTGACATTTTACTTCTTACTTTCTGATTTGGATGACATTTAGTTCTTTTTCTTGTATGATTCTCTGGTTAGGACTTCCAATCCTATGATGAATAAAAGTGGAGTGAGTGAGCATCCTTGTTTTCTTCCTGATCTTAGCAGAAAAGCTTTCAGCTTTTCACCATTGAGTATGATGTTACCTGTGTGTTTGTCATATGTGGCCTTTATTATAGTGAGGTGTATTCCCTTTATATTCACTTTGTTGAGAGTTTTTATCATAAGCAGATGTGGATTTTTAAAATGCTTTTACTTAATCTATTGAGATGACTATATAATTTTTAATCTCATTTTGTTAATGTGATTTATCACATTGATTGGTTTGCTGATATTGAACCAGCCTTGTATCCCTGGAATGAATCTCATGTGATTGTGGTGTATAATTCTTTTTGTTTTTGTTTTGTTTGGTGTATAATTCTTTTAATGTATTGTTGGATTCATTTTCTAATATTTTGTTGGATATTTTTATGTTTATCAAGGATATTGGCCCATAATTGTTTTTGTGTGTGTGTTGTGTACTTATCTGCTTTTGGTGTCAGTGTAATTCTGGCTTTAAAAATAATGTTTAGAAGGTTTTCCTACTCTTCAATATTTAGAAGAGTTTGAAAGAAGAATAGGTATTAAATCTTCTTTAAATATTTTGTAGAATTCACCAGTGAAAGTTTCTGGTCTTTGGCTTTTGTTTTTTGGTAGATTTTTGATTATTGCCTCAGTCTCATTCTTCTCAGATGTACACAAATTATTCTCCAGGATAGGTTACATGTTAAGTCACAAAACTAGTCTCAATAAATTCAAGAAGATTGAAATTATATCAAACATCTTCTCTGATCACAATGATATGAAACTAAACATCGATCACAAGAAAAAAGGGCAAAAACCACAACAATGTGAAGACGAAACAACATGTTACTGAAAACCAATTGGTCATGAAAGATGTCAAAGGATAAATTAAAAATTACCTATAGACAAATGAAAATAGAACTGTCACATATCAAAATCTATGGGATACACTAAAACTGTTTCTAAGATGTAAGTTCATAGCAGTACAGGCCTACCACAGGAAATAAGAAAAATCCCAAATAAACATTCTAACTTTATGCCCAGAGGATCTAAAAAAAGGAGGAACAAGGGAAGCCCAAAATTAATAAATGGAAGGAAATATTAAAGATCAGAGTGGAAATAAATGAAATAGAGACTAGAAAGAACAATGGAAAAGATCAATGAACTAAGGGCTGGTTCTTTGAAAAGATAAACAATCCTTTAACTAGACTAACTAAAAAAAAAAGAGAAAGGCAGGACTCAAATAAATAAAATTAGAAATGAGGAGGAGAAATGACAACTGAGACCCCAAAAATACAAAGGTTATAAGAGTCTATTATGAACAATTATTTGCCAACAAATTGGACAACGTAGAAGAAATGGATACATTCCTAGAAACATATAATCTTCCAAGACTGAATTATGAGGAAATAGAATGCTCAACATCACTAATTATTAGAGAAATGCAAGTCAAATCTACAATGAGGTATCACCTCACACTTGTCAGAATGGCCATCATCAAAAAAATCTATAAACAATAAATTCTGGAGATGGTGTGGAGAAAAGGGAACATTCCTACACTGTTGATGGGAATGCAATTTGGTAGAACCATTATGGAGAACAGTATGAAGTTTCCTTAAAAAACTACCATATAATCCAGCAATCCCTCTCCTGGGCATATATCTGGAGAAAACCATAATTTGAAAAGACACATGCACCCCAGTGTTAATTGCAGCACTATTTACAAGAGCCAAGGTATGGAAGCAACCTAAATGTCCATCAAGAGATGAATGGATAAAGAAGATGTGGTACATATGTACAATGGACTATTACTCAGCAATAAAAAAGAACAAAATAATGCTATTTGCAGAAACATGGATGGACCTAGAGATTATCATACTAAGTGAAGTAAGCCAGACAGAGACAGACAATATCATGATATCACTTATCTGTGGAATCTAATAAAAAGTGATACAAATGAATTTATTTACAAACCAGAAACAGACTCACAGATCTCAAAATAAAACTTATGGTTACCAAAAGGGAAACGTGGGGGAAAGTGATAAATTAGGAGATTGTGATTAACATATACAGAGTACTATATATATATATATATATATATATATATATATATATATATATATATATATATATATACTATATACAAAATAGATAACTATTAAGGACCTGCAGTATAGCACAGGGAACTCTACTCAATATTCTGTAAGTCAACTATATTCCAATAAATTTTTTTTAAAAAAAGGAAATCTAAATAGACTGATTACTTGTAACTCTGACTTCTTTTTTACTTCTGAATAATCATTCATTTGCAGCTGTACTTTCAAGTTTCATATAAACTCCTCTCTTTTCTCTTTCCTCTGACTTTTAAACTTCAATTAAATTTTTTGTAATATTAGAAATGTAGGATGCCTCATTTTTTATCTTCTTCACAAATTGTTTATCCTCATATATAAGCTAAAAGAGTTCACTTAGTTTAGATTAAATGTGGGTTTGGAGTCAGAGACACTAACCTCAAGTTGTACTTCTATCTATCTCTGCTCTTAAAGTATATGAACTTGATTAGAGCTTATTTTATCTATAAAATAATTTCTTCACATTATTTGGCAGAATCTTTGGACTTTAGTAAGTAGATAAAGTTTTCTTAATTGCAGTTAAATCATAGTTTTCCATTTCTACTTGCAATGGAAATGAAAGTTCCTGGATTCCTGGACAGAGACTTAGTGCTGTGTGTTTGCTGCTAGCACTTGTTCTCTTAAAATAACATCTTGAGAAACAAACAACAGATGTTGTAGATATAAGAAATTAGATACTTGAGAGCTGAGCTGGTTAATGCCTTTATTGATAGCAGTGAGAGCAGCTTTCATTTATCATATGACAAAGTGTGCTGGATTATATTTTAAGTGAGCACTTTTAAACATTTCCTTATTTAATTCTCATAATATATTTTGAAATAGATGATAGTGCTATCCCCAGTTCACTGAGTGGGAAACACAGCTATCTGACCACAAATAGAGGATATAAATTATGAATCCAGTAGACTACCATCACCCTTCACCTAGAGATGGCTGTGCAGGAATTCTCTTAGTTTAATTTGTAATGTGTGCTTCTGCCTAAAGTCTTCTAATAGTACAATTCATTTTCTTTGCCCAAACTCTAAATGCATCTGCAGAGACCACAAATCTCAGTTTATCATAATTAACATGGCAAAAATTAAAATAGAGAATTCTAAAGACAGCAAGAGAAAAACAAAAAGTCATATACAAGGGAATCCACAAAAGGCTTTGAGCTGATTTCTCTGAAGAAACTTTGCAGACCAGAGGGAGTGGCATAATATATTCAAAGTGCTGAAAGGGATACTCTACCCAGCAAGATTATCATTTAAAATAAGATAAATAAAGAACTTCTCAGGCAAGCAAAAACTGGAAGAGTCATCAATATTAAACCTACCCCAAAAGAAATATGGATGGATCTTCTCTAAATGGATGTCAGAGACACTGAAAGAGGAACTTTCTTTACTAACAGATGGAAAACAATTTTTTCTCACTCTTTGTCAGTATACCCAAATGTACCATAACATGTCTGAATTGGTGGTACTAAGATTGAGAGCCCAACTGGCCAAGAAATCTTTGGGAATGAAGAAATTGCCTTTAAAGATAGACCTCTGTAAGTGGCCATTTCCAACCACCTGTGACAGAAACAATTTTTCATTTGCAGCACAGAAATGCATGAGTTCTGTGTCAAAAACTACATCAGTCAGAAATCCAATTCTAGTTTAAAATGAAGGTATCACATCTGCTACCTCAGTATGCCAATAAACAGTGAGACCTGTGTGTGGTTGTAACGTTTATGATTCATTTGTCCTTTGGTGAATTAAAATGTTTGGCATTACTGCATTAGGCTGTAAAATGCAGGAGGATATTAAGTGGATAGTATAAAACTGTGATTCATGACAGAGAGGAGTGAATGTAGCATATTATCTGATCATCATTGCAGCCAGTTTAGAGCCACTTATCTGCTTTCTTCATGTCTGGTGCATAAAGATAAACTATTTTCAACGTCACACCCTGAAAGTGGTGATGAATCATTCTTGGAAGTTTTCTGATTGACATTTTCTGAGGCTTTACATTCTAATGTTTTAATACAACCAGTTGGGATTATAACGTGTGGTTTTTCAATAACCAAATAATTAGATTTGTGGAAATGATCTGACCGTAAACAATAGAGACTTTTTCCCCCTTATTGATAGCACCTCGGATATCTTTTTTAAAAATCTGAATGCTATTGATTTGGTGGATTAAATTTATGACTATGCAGCATAATTCTTTACAAATGAATCTCTGCCTTTCCCAAGGGTGCCAAATATGCTAGCTGACAGAAAATCATTTAGTAGGAAAGGGAATGTTTAATATTGCCTTGAGGCACAGCTCAGGTGCTCACTTTATACATGCTGAAAGGAATTGATAACCGATGTCTCCAAAAGTAAAATATTCTGATGTAACTGAGCCTAGGATCAACAGAGATAAAAGTGTGTGAGAACAGATAAGGCCTGTTAGAGTTTCCCCCGAAGGATGTTTGTATTTATTTAGAGAAGTGGGAAAAGTGAAGGGATTTTCCTGATTCTTCATAATCAGATTCAAATCTTGCCTTTGCACAGGTGAGCCATAAATAGATATTTGAAAAGCTTTTTTTGGTGGATGGACTTTTGCTTCTGTTGGGCTCACTCTCACTCCAATTACATCAGAAATGGTGAAAATCAATATGAAGTGATGCTGTTGAAGGTCAGGAGTGAAAAAGAGTTCAGTATAACAATAATTTAGAGGACCTGCAGAAGATATCGTATCAACTATTAAA
Organism: Stenella coeruleoalba; assembly: GCF_951394435.1. Lineage (NCBI taxonomy): Eukaryota > Metazoa > Chordata > Mammalia > Artiodactyla > Delphinidae > Stenella > Stenella coeruleoalba. The sequence goes on from NC_137154.1 coordinate 72,211,343, forward strand.
GATCAGTTGAACCATTATTGTTTTTTAAAGGTTGTGCTTGAACAGTCTCAGTGCTGAGGGTTAGAAGGGTGAGGCTGTTGAGGCAGAAGGAGAGAACATGCAGAAGGAAGCACCCTCTTGGGGGTTTTCCTGATTGAGAAGCCTTGGTAGGACCTGCATTGGAGTGGAGGCCACCATGCAACCATGAGGAAGAATGAGAGCTTAAAACCTTTCCAGCCAGATCCTGTCCTAATGCTGCCATCTCTCTGTAATATGTTCGTTGTTTGTGTGCCATGGTAAATTAAAATGCTTGTGTCTGCTCTCAAACATTTCCTACTCCCTTATTCCACTTTAATCCTAACAATGTACATAAGCCAGATAATAGAAAACTATACACATTTTAATCTATTTCTTGCCTTTAATTTTGTAGAATTAACCTGTTAGACCACTAAAAAGTAATTCTTTTTATTTTCCTTTCAACTATCATTTCTCACCAGCTATAAAAATGCCTGAGAAATTAATAACAGAAATTGGTAGAAAAATTATTCTCTCCAGTGACATTGCATAAGCTGCTCCCTTTTGGTTGATTAGTGGGTAAGCTGTAATAGTGAATACAATTCTTGAGCAAAAAGATTCTCACACTTATAATATACACCCTAGAGAACTAATGGTCTTCTAAGAAAAATTTAATTTTCTGCAGGCTCATTTATTTTTCAAAAATCATGAGCAAAGAAATGGTTGTATTTTTTCTTTGGAAGTGGTTTTATATTTTCACACAAGAGAACCACACTTTTCCTTCTGCTATGGTCCTCTTTTTCTCTATGGATTTTATGATGTACCCAGTTTCTCTCTTAACCCTGCTCTTTACATTATTGTCAACAGTCTTAGTAATCATAATCAATGTTTTTTGAGGACAAGGTTTTGACATTTGTGGGTGTCATATTCTTTGTTCTTAATGGGACCAAGGCTGTTGTTTTAAATTTCTATTGTTTTAAATTTCTATGTTAATACTATTGGTTTTACTCTTCTAGTTATTCTAGGGCAGGTAGATAAGCTATGACCTCACCCAAGACCTCAAAAAGATTAAGAGTGAGAAAAAAATCGACAAATTGTGTTCATAAATAATGATGTCAAGATGAAAGGAAAGAAAGGAACCATTCAAGGTATTTAATAAGGTAACCACATGTCCTTATTTGCCGAGGATGGTCCTGTGATAATTATTAATAGCATTTTCATCCACTCTCAAGTATGTCCTTAATGGATGGTTAATTAGTTAGACTTCTTGTATTAAAAAATAACATGATTAGAGAGGTACTTTCTCAAGTTCAGGTCAGTCAGTTACTTTTTTTAGTAGTCTTTCAACTGAAACTTAAAACACCTAAATATACACAGATCATAAGAATACAACTTGTCAGAGGGGACACACCTGGGTAACCAGCACCCAAAACAAGAACTAGAACATTGCCAGTACTCCAGAAGACCTCTTCATTCCATCTCCTAGTTCTTCCCCCTCCATCAAGGAAACCACCATCTAAACCTCTAGAGAATAGGAATCTTACAGAAAAAAATTCTATCAGCATCTTTCACTCACCATTGTGTTTGAGATATTTATCAATGTTGTGCATGGAGTTTGTTTTCATTGCTGAATAGCATTCTGTTAAACAATTAAACCATAATTTGTTTTTGGTACACTTTGGATTCTTACCAAATTTGGAATTGGAACAGGGAAATTGTAAAAAGCACAGTTTGCAATTAACTATAATGATAGCCATTAGCCATTCAAAATATTTTGGATGTGCACTTTTTTTTTTAACAAATTTATTGATGTATAATTGGTTTACAATGTTATGTTAGTTTCTGCTGTATAACAAAGTGAATCAGCTATACATATACAAATATCCCCATATCTACTCCCTCTTGCATCTCCCTCCCACGCTCCATATCCCACGCCTCTAAGTGGTCACAAAACCCTGAATTGATCTCCCTATGCTATGCAGCTGCTTCCCACTAGCTATCTATTTTACATTCGGTAATGTATATATGTTAATGTTACTCTCTCATTTGTTCCAGCTTCCTCTTCTCCCCACCACCATGTCCTCAAGTCCATTCTCTACATCTACATCTTTATATCTGTCCTGCCCCTAGGTTCATCAGAACTTTTTTTTTTTTGATTCCATATATATGTGTTAGCACACACTATTTGCTTTTGTCTTTTTGACTTACTTCACTCTGTATGACAGGCTCTAGGTCCATCCACCTCACTACAGATAACTCAGTTTCATTTATTTTTTATGGCTAAGTAATATTCCATTGTATATATGTGCCACATCCTCTTAACAATTCATCTGTCGATGGACACTTAGGTTGCTTCCATGTCCTGGCTATTGTAAATAGAGCTGCAATGAACATTGTGGTACATGTCTCTTTTCGAATTATGTTTTTCTCAGGGTATATGTCCAGTACTAGGATTTCTGGGTCAAATGGTAGCTCTATTTTTAGTTTTTTAAGGAACCTCCATACAGTGCTCCATAGTGGCTGTATCAATTTACAATCCCACCAACAGTGCAAAAGGTTCCCTTTTCTCCACACTCTCTCCAGCATTTAATGTTTGTAGACTTTTTGATGATGAGCATTCTGACTGGTGTGAGGTGATACCTCAGTGTGGTTTTGATTTGTATTTCTCTGATTATTAATGATGTTGAGCATCCTTTCATGTGTTTGTTAGCAATCTGTATATCTTTGGAGAAATGTCTATTTAGGTCTTCCCCCCAGGTTTGGATTGGGTTGTTTGGTTTTTTTATATTGAGCTGTATGAGCTGCTTGTATATTTGGGAGATTAATCCCTTGTCAGATGCTTCATTTGCAATATTTTCTCCTATTCTGAGGGGTGTCTTTTCATCTTGTTTATGATTCCCTTTGCTGTGCAAATCTTTTAAGTTTAATTAGGTCCCCTTTGTTTATTTTGTTTTTATTTTCATTACTCCAGGAGGTGGGTCAACAAAAGATAGTGCTGTGATTTATATCAAAGAGTGTTCTGACTATGTTTTCCTCTAAGAGTTTTATAGTGTCTGGTCTTATATTTAGGTCTTTAATCCATTTTGAGTTTATTTTTGTGTATGGTGTTAGGAAGTGTTTTAATTTCATTCTTTTACATGTAGCTGTCCAGTTTTCCCAGCACAACTTATTGAAGAGGCTGTCTTTTCTCCACTGTATATTCTTGCCTCCTTTGTCATAGATTAGGTGACCATATGTGTGTGGGTTTATCTCTAGGCTTTCTATCCTGTTCCATTGATCTATATTACTGTTTTTGTGCCAGTGCCATACTGTCTTGATTAGTGTAGCTTTGTGGTAGAGTCTGAAGTCAGGGAGCCTGATTCCTTCAGCTCTGTTTTTCTTTCTCAAGATTGCTTTGGCTATTCAGGGTCTTTTGTGTTTCTATATAAATTGTGAATTTTTTTTTGTTCTAGTCCTATGAAAAATGTCATTGGTAGTTTGATAGGGATTGCATTGAATCTGTAGATTGCTTTGGGGAGAATAGTCATTTTCACAGTGGTGATTCTTCCAATTCAGGAACATGGTATATCTCTCCATCTGTTTGTATCATCTTGATTTCTTTCATCAGTGTCTTATAGTTTTCTGCATACAGGTGTTTTGTCTCCTTAGGTAGGTTTATTACCTACCTAAGGTACATATTTTATTCTTGTTGTTGCAATGGTAAATGGGAGTGTTTCCTTAATTTCTCTTTCAGATTTTTCATTGAGAGTTTGCAAGAGATTTCTGTGCATTAATTTTGTATCGTGCTACTTTACCAAATTCATTGATTAGCTCTAGTAGTTTTCTGGTAGCATCTTTACGATTCTCTATGTATAGTATCATGTGATTCTGCAAACAGCAACAGTTTTCTTCTTCTTTTCCAATTTGTTTTTCTTTTTCTTCTCTGATTGCCATGTACAAAACTTCCAAGACTATGTTGAATAATAGTGCAGAGAGTGGACACTTTTGTCTTGTTCCTGATCTTAGAGGAAATGGTTTCAGTATTTCACCATTAAGAATGATGTTGGCTGTGGGTTTGTCATATATGGCCTTTATTATGTTGAGATAATTTCCCTCCATGCCTACTTTCTGGAGACTTTTTATCATAAATTGGTATTGAACTGTGTCAAAAGCTTTTTCTGCTTCTATTGAGAGGATCATATGGTTTTTATCCTTCAGTTTGTTAATATGGCATATCACATTGATTGATTTGCATATATTGAAGAATCCTTGCATTCCTGGGATAAACCCCACTTGATCATGGTATATGATCTTTTTAATGTGCTGTTGGATTCTTTTGCTAGTATTTTGTTGAGGATTTTTGCATCTATGTTCATCAGTGATATTAGCCTGTAGTTTTGTTTTTTTTTTTTTTTTTGTGACAACTTTTTCTGCTTTTGGTGTCAGGGTGATCGTGGCCTCATAGTATGAGTTTGGGAGTGTTCCTCTCTCTGCTATATTTTGAAAGACTTTGAGAAGGATAGGTGGTTACCTCGTCTCTAAATGTTTCCTAGAATTTACCTGTGAAGTCATCTGGTCCTGGGCTTTTGTTTGTTGGAAAAAATTTAATCACAGTTTCAATTTCAGTGCTTGTGATTGGTCTGTTTATATTTTCTATTTCTTCCTGGTTCAGTCTTGGAAGGTTATGCTTTCCTAAGAATTTGTCCATTTCTTCCAGGTTTTCCATTTTATTGGCATATAGTTGCTTGTAGTGATCTGTCATGATCTTTTGTATTTCTGCAGTGCCAGTTGATACTTCTCCTTTTCCATTTCTAGTGCTGTTGATTTGAGTCTTCTCCCTTTTTTTTCCTGATGAGTCTGGCTAATGGTTTATCAATTTTGTTTATCTTCTCAGAGAACCAGCTGTTTGTTTTGTTGACCTTTTCTATTGTTTCCTTCATTTCTTTTTCATTTATTTCTGCTCTGATCTTTATGATTTCTTTCCTTCTGTTAATTTTGGGTTTTTTTTTTCTTTCTCTAATTGCTTTTGTTGTAAGGTTAGGTTGTTTATTTGAGATTTTTCTTGTTTCTTGAGGTAGGATTGTATTGGTATAAACTTCCCTCTTAGAACTATTTTTGCTGCTTCCCATAGGTTTTAGGTTGTCATGTTTTCATTGTCATTTGTTTTTAGGTATTTTTTGATTTCTTCTTTAATTTCTTCAGTGAGCTGTTGGTTATTTAGTAGCATATTGTTTAGCCTCCATGTATTTGTATTTTTTACAGTTTTTTTTCCTGTAACTGATATGTGGTCTCATAGTGTTGTAGTCAGAGGAGATACTTGATACAATTTCAATTTTCTTAAATTTACCAAGGCTTGATCTGTGACCCAGGGTATGATCTATCCTGGAGAATGTTCCATGAGCACTTGAGAAGAAAGTGTATTCTGTTGTTTTTGGATGGAATGTCCTATAAATATCAATTAAGTCCATCTCGTCTAATGTGTCATTTAAAGCTTGCATTTCCTTATTTAATTTTCATTTTGGATGATCTGTTCATTGGAATAAGTGGGGTGTTAAACTCACCTACTATTATTTTGTTACTGTTGATTTCCTGTTTTGTGGCTGTTAACAATTGCCTTATGTATTGAGGTGCTCCTTTGTTGGGTGTATAAATATTTATAATTGTTATATCTTCTTCTTGGATTGATCCCTTGATCATTATGTAGTGTCCTTTTTGTCTCTTTTAATAGTCTTTATTTTAAAGTCTATTTTGTCTGATATGAGAATTGCTACTCCAGCTTTCTTTTGGTTTCCTTTTGCATCGACTATCTTTTCCCATCCCCTCACTTTTAGTCATATGTGTCCCTAGGTCTGAAGTGGGTCTTTTGTAGACAGCATATATATGGGTCTTGTTTTGGTATCCATTCATCAAATCTATGTCTTTTAGTTGGGGTGTTTACTCCATTTACATTTAAGGTAATTATCGATAAAAAATAATTACCCTGTGGTTGTTATTTCCACTATTTTATCTTCCAGGTCACTTACCCATTCTTCTGCCTCAGTTATTCTGCTATTGAATCCTTCTAGAGAATTTTGAATTTCATTTATTGTGTTGTTCATCATTGTTTGTTTTCTCTTTAGTTCTTCTATGTCCTTGTTAAACATTTCTTGTATTTTCTCCATTTTATTTCTGAGATTTTGGATCATCTTTACTATCATTACTCTGAATTATTTTTCAGGTTGACTGCCTATTTCCTCTTCATTTGTTTGGTCTGGTAGGTTTTTACCTTGCTCCTGTGTATTTGTCTATCTTCTCACCTTGCTTAACTTACTGTTTTGGGGTCTCCTTTTCACAGCCTGCAGATTTGTAATTTCTCTTACCTCTGGTTTCTGTCCCCAGTGGGTGAGGTTGGTTCAGTGGCTTGTGTAGGCTTCCTGGTAGGGGAGACTGGTGCCTGCTTTCTGGTGGGTGGGGCTGAATCTTCTCCCTCTGGTGTGCAGGACCATGTCTGGAGGTGTGTTTTGAGGTGTCCATGAAGTTAGTATGACTTTAGGCAGCCTGTCTGTTAATGGTTTGGGTTGTTTTCCTGTCTTGCTAGTTGCTTGGCATGGGGTGTCTACACTGGAGTTTGCTGGTCGTTGGGTGTGGCTGGGTCTGAGTGTTGAGATGGAAATCTCTGGGAGAGCTCTCACCTATTAAAGTTACATCGGGCCAGAGGTCTCTGGTGGTCCGATATCCTGAACTTGGCTTTCCCTCCTTGGAGGCTCAGGCCTGACAGCGGCTAGAGCACCAAGATGCTGCCAGTTGCATGGCATGGAAGAAAAGGAAGAAAAACAAACAAGCAACCAAATAAACAAACAACGAACAGACAGAAACCCAAGACAAGTGGTGAAAGCAAAACTAAACAGACAAAATCACACAAAGAAACATACACACACACACACACACACTCACAAAAAGAGAATAAAAAAGGAAAAAAAGGAAGAGAACAACCAGACCAATAAACAAACCAACAAATGAAGACAAACACTGAAAACTAAACTAAGATAAACATAAAACCAAAAACAAATCAAATGGAGGAAGCAAACCTCAAGTCCACTGTTGCCTCCAAAGTCCACTGCCTCAAGTTTGAAAACACTCTGTCCATTAAGGTATTCCACAGATGCAGGGTTTACCAAGCTGATTGGGGGTATTTAATCCATGGTTCCTGAGGCTTTACAGGGAGATTTCCCTTTCTCTTCTTTGTTTGCACAGCTCCTGGGTTTGAGCTTTTGTTCTGGCCCTGCATCTGCATATAGGCTTCCCTCAGATATCTGTTCCTTTCCTAGACAGTACAGGGTTAGTGCAGCAGCTGATTAGGCCTCTCTTGCTCACTCATGCTGTGGAGAGGGAGGGGTATGGTAGTCAGAATTGGAATGTGGGTTGAGCCTGAGGTGACAGAGGCTGGCATGACTTTGCAACAGCCTGAGGCACACTGTGTGTTCTTCCAGGGCAGTAGTCCCTGGATCACCAGACCCTGGCAGTGGTGTGCTGCACAGGCTCCTGGGAGGGTTTGGTAGTGACTTGTATTTGCACACAGGACTCTTGGTGGTAACGGTGGCAGCGCTAGCTGTCCGTGTCTGCCTCTGGGGTCTGGCCGTAAGGTGATAGCTATGGCTAACACCTGTCTCTGGAGCTTGCTTAGGCAGTGCTCTGCCATCTGTGGGCACACGGAGCAGGAAGCCCCTCCCCTTGCACACCCCAAAACAATGGTCTCTTGCCTCTATAGCAGGTCCAGACTTTTTCCGGGACTTCCTCCCAGCCAGCTGTGGTGCACTAGCTCCCCTCAGGCTGTCTTCATGCAGCCAACCCCAGTCTTCTCCCTGGGATCTGACCACTGAAGCCCAAACCTCAGCTCCCAGCCCCCACCCACCCTGATGGGTGAGCAGACAAGCGTCTCAGGCCAGTGAGTGCTGGTCAGCACCAATCCTCTGTGCAGGAATCTCTCTGCTTTGCCCTCTGCACCCCTGTTGCTGCACTCTCCTCTGTGGCTCTGAAGCTTCCCCACCCACCCACCCCCTGTCTCTGCCAGTGAAGTGACTTCCTAGGGTGTGGAAACTTTTCTTCCTTCACAGCTCCCTCCCAGTGGTGCAGGTCCCATCCCTATTCTTTTGTCTCTGTTTTTTATTTTTTTCTTTTGCCCTACCCAGGTACATGGGGATTTTCTTGACTTTTTGGAAGTCTGAGGTCTTCTGCCAGCATTCAGTAGGTGTTCTGTAGGAGTTGTTCCACATGTAGATGTATTTTTGATGTATTTGTGGGGAGAAAGGTGATCTCCATGTCTTACTCTTTCACCATCTTGAAGGTCTCTCTCTGGTTGTGTACATTTTTTATTTTGAGAAACTGTTTACAGCCCCATGTGTGATTATACTTGATGTTTTCATATACAGTAAAAATACATAATGTCAAAATTTCATAAATTAAATAACGCTTTAGATAAGATTTTGTTATTAGTTATAGCTAGACACATTTGAAAAACAGTTGTATTTGCTTGTGTGAAATGTATTCACATATTTTATGATTCTTTGGACAATGCTTGGGACCTAAAGCAATGCTTGGCTTCTGCAATAACTTCAAGCCTGATGACTTGCATATAAGATAATGAGAACTCAATTCAGGGTAATGGAAGAGCAGTTGAAAAGATGGTTTAAGGGTTACTTTGAAATATCAATATAGATTGGTGATAAAGGGGGCAATTATAATTAGATCACTTACATCAAAAGTCTTGCTCATAATCTCCTCTAAAGGGAAACCCAACATTCCTGGAATATGATCCAGGAAAAACACATGTTAAATTTTCCATTATTTTGCTTTTTATAAAAAATATCTTTTCATATTTCAACATACACAGACTTGGGATCTATTGCTAAAGACAGATTTATACAGTGAAGCACCAACAATTTAAAATATAGTCCTGGGCTTCCCTGGTGGGGCAATGGTTGAGAGTCCACCTGCCGATGCAGGGGACATGGGTTTGTGCCCCGGTCCAGGAAGATCCCACATGCCGTGGAGCGGCTAGGCCCGTGAGTCATGGCTGCTGAGCCTGTGCGTCTGGAGCCTGTGCTCCGCAACGGGAGAGGCCACAGCAGTGAGAGGCCCATGTAAAATAAAATAAAATAAAATAAAATAAAATAAAATAAAATAAAATAAAATATAGTCCTTTCATGAGATCAGAAAAGAGATTTATTCTTTTGTCCTATTTTAAGTCATGGCCACTAATGCTTACAATCTTGTGAAATAAACAGTAGGCTGGGTGAACATAATTCTTTGTTTATTTTGTTGTGAAATATTTGTGGGTATGTGAATCTCTTTTCAGTGATTTGACATACAAGAAATCTGAGCTATAATTTAGATTCTATCTCTAATCTTGGACAGGGTAAAATTGTGTGAAGTCAGACATAAAGTGAAAGATCTGACACTTAAAGAATTGGGTGATTTGGGATACTTATTAACTCCTCAGAGTCTCAGTTTCTTCACAGAATTGGAACATAGGGGAATAAATAGTATATCATAATTAAAATAAGAAATGTGTAGCAAAATAGGATGGGGCTATATTAAGCCAAAAAATATCTAATAAGAAGGTTGAAGAATAAACCAAAATTCACAGCAACAGCAACTTCACACTTTGACCTGAAAGGGAGTGGGGAGGTAGATGGGCTGTGCTGTACCCAAGGTAAGGACCTTGGTGTCTGCTCTAGTCAAATGCCCACATTTTTGTATCTGCACAGAATTGTCTGTGTCTCCACTGAACTATTCCATATGCCTCATATAAGCAGTGTCTTGAGAAAGTTGGATATGCAGAGAAGGAATTTGCAGATTCTAGGAACTCTGGTGACAAGTAGAGAAAACATATCACTTTAGAGGAAAATGCAGAGTACTTAAATTTTGACATTAAATTTGAGAGTTGCTTTTATAGGCTGAATGTTTAAATCCCCCCACCCCAAATTAATATGTTGAATGTTAACTCCAGGTATGAAAGTATTAGGAAGCATCTTTAGGAGTAAATCAGTTCATGAAAGTAGAGTCCTCATGAATGGGATTAGTGTCCTTATAAGTAGAGTCAAAAGAGTTTATTTCCTGTCTCTGCTCTCTTTCATGAAGGATACAAGAGTCAGACTTCTGCAAACCAAGAAGAGAGTTCTCACCAGACACTGAATCTCACAGTGCCCTGATTTTGGACGTCTAAGCCTTCAGAATTGTGAGAACTAAATGTTTTCTGTGTATAAACCTCCAGAATTGTGAAAACTAAACGTTTGTTGTGTATAAACCTATGCTATTCTGTCTTAGCAACCTGAGTTGACTAGACAGTTGCCTTGACTCTGGACCTCTGTAAAATCAACTAATGTGGCCATGCAGAAACATTGACCTAAATAAATCTCATTACTTTAAATGTCTTGTTTCTTTGTATCTTGTTCTGGTGACCCAAAATAAGAAGCATAAATAGGAAGGATTCCTACGCTAATATTCATGGTTGTCCTGAGAATTAATAAATTGAAATGCTTGTATATAAAATCCTCATCATGCTGCTTTTTTTAAAAAAAATTAATACATATATCCACATAAACCCTCTCCATTTTATTAAATTTTTAAATTTTATAATTTATTTATGTTTAACATATGTATTGGAGGATAATTTCTTTACATTGCTGTGTTAGTTTCTGATGTATAACAAAATGAATCAGGTATACATATTCATATATCCCAATATCCCCTCCCTCTTGCATCTCTCACCCACCTTCCCTATCCCACCCATCTAGGAGGTCACACCAAGCTGGTCTCTTTGTGCTATGCAGCTGCTTCCCACTAGCTATCTATTTCACATTGGTAGTGTATATATGTCAATGCCACACTCTCACTTCGTCCCAGTGTACACCTCCTCTTTTCCGTGTCCTCAAGTCCATTCTCTAAGTCTGTGTCTTTATTCCTGTCCTGCCCCTAGGTTCTAGAGAACCTTTTTTTTTTTTTTTTTTTTTAGATTCCGTATACATGTATTTGTATATGGTATTTGTTTTTCTCTTTCTGACTTACTTCACTCTGTATGACAGACTCTAGGACTGTTCAACTTAAAAGAAATAAGTCAAATGTGTTTCCTTTTATGGCTAAGTAATATTCCGTTGCATATATGTGCCACATCTTCTTTATCCATTCATCTGTTGATGGACACTTAAGTTGCTTCCATGTCCTGGCTATCGTAAATAGTGCTGCAATGAACATTGTGGTACATGTCTCCTTTAGAATTATGTTCTTCCCAGGGCATATGCCCAGTAGTGGGATTGCTGGATGATATGGCAGTTCTATTTTGTTTTTTAAGGAAGCTCCATACTGTTCTCCATAGTGGCTGTATCAATTTACATTCCCAACAACAGCACAAGAGGGTTGCCTTTTCTCCACACCCTCTCCAGCATTTATTGGTTGTAGATATTTTAATGATGGCCATTCTGACTGGTGTGAAGTGATACCACACTGTAGTTTTGATTAGCATTTCTCTAATGCTTAGTGATGTTGAGCATCCTTTCATGTGTTTGTTGGCAATCTATATATCTTCTTTGGAGAAATGTTTATTTAGGTCTTCTGCCCATTTTTGGATTGGGTTGTTTGTTTTTTTGATATTAAGCTGCATGAGCTCTTTGTATATTTTGGAGATTAATCCCTTGTCAGGTGCTTCATTTGTAAATATTTTCTCCCATTCTGAGGGGTGTCTTTTCCTCCTGTTTATGACATCAGTTGCTGTGCAAAAGCTTTTAAGTTTCATTAGTTCCCATTTGTTTATTTTTGTTTTTATTTCCACTTCTCTAGGAGGTGGGTCAAAAAAGGATCTTGCTGTGATATATGTCATAGAGTGTTCTGCCTATGTTTTCCTGTAAGAGTTTTACACTGTCTGGCCTTACATTTAGGTCTTTAATCCATTTTGAGTTTGCTTTTGTGTATGGTGTTAGGGAGTGTTCTAATTTCATACTTTTACATGTAGCTATCCAGTTTTCCCAGCACCGTTTATTGAAGAGGCTGTCTTTTCTCCACTGTATATTCTTGCCTCCTTTATCAAAGATAAGGTGAACATAGGTTCATGGGTTTATCTCTGGACTTTCTATTCTGTTCCATTGATCTATATTTCTGTTTTTGTGCCAGTACCATACTCTCTTGATTACTGTAACTTTGTAGTATAGTCTGAAGACCAGAAGCCTGATTCCTCCAGCTCCAGTTTTCTTTCTCAAGATTGCTTTGGTTATTCAGGGTCTTTTGTGTTTCCATAGAGATTGTGAAATTTTTTGTTCTATTTCTGTGAAAAATGCCATTCATTGTTTGATAGGGATTGCATTGAATCTGTACATTGCTTTGGATAATATAGTCATTTTCACAATGTTGATTCTTTCAATCCAAGAACATGGTATATCTCTCCATCTTTTGGAATCATCTTTAATTTCTTTCATCAGTGTCTTATAGTATCCTGCATACAGGCTTTTTTCTCCTTTGGTAGGTTTATTCCTAGGTATTTTATTCTCTTTGTTACAATGGTAAATGGGAGTGTTTTCTTAATTTCACTGTCAGATTTTTTCATCATTATTGTTTAGGAATGCAAGAGATTCCTGTGCATTAATTTTGTATTGCACTATTTTACCAAATTCATTTATTAGCACCAGTAGTTTTCTGGTATCATCTTTAGGATTCTCTATATAGTATCATGTCATCTGCAAACAGTGACAGTTTTATTTCTTATTTTCCAATTTGGATTCCTTTTATTTCTTTTCTTCTCTGATTGTTGTGGCTAAAACTTCTAAAACTATGTTGAATAATAGTGGTGAGAGTGAGCAACCTTGTCTTGTTCCTGATCTTAGTGGAAATGGTTTCAGTTTTTTTGCTATATATGACCTTTATTATGTTGAGGTAAGTTCCCTCTATGCCTACTTTCTGGATAGTTTTTGTCATAAATCGGTGTTGAATTTTGTTGAATTTTTTTCTGCATCTTTTGAGATGATCATATGTTTTTTATTCTTCAATTTGTTAATATGGCATATCACTTTGACTCATTTGCATATATTGAAGAATCCTTGCATTCCTGGGTTAAACTCCACTTGATCATGGTATATTATCTTTTTAATGTGCTGTTGGATTCTGTTTGCTGGTATTTTGTTGAGGATTTTTGCATCTATGTTCATCAGTGATATTGCCCTGTAGTTTTCTTTTTTGATGATATCTTTGCTTTTGGTATCAGGGTGATTTTGACCTTGTAGAATGTGTTTGGGAGTGTTCCTCCCTCTGCTATATTTTGGAAAAGTTTGAGAAGGATATGTGTTAGTTCTTCTCGAAGTGTTTGAAAGAATGCACCTGTGAATCCATCATGTCCTGGGCTTTTGTGTGTTGGAAGATTTTTAGTCACATTTTCAATTTCAATACTTGTGATTGGTCTGTTTATATTTTGTATTTCTTCCTGGTTCAGTCTCAGAAGGTTGTGCTTTTCTAAGAATTTGTCCATTTCTTCAGGGGTGTCCATTTTATTATCATATAGTTGCTTGTAATAATCTCTCATGATCTTTTGTATTTCTGCAGTGTCAGTTGTTACTTCTCCTTTTTCATTTCTAGTGCTGTTGATTTGAGTCTTCTCCCTTTTTTTCCTGTTGAGTTTGGCTAATGGTTTATCAATTTTGTTTATCTTCTCAAAGAACCAGCTTTTAGTTTTGTTGTACTTTGCTATTGTTTCCTTCATTTCTTTTTCATTTATTTCTGCTCTGATCTTTATGATTTCTTTCCTTCTGCTATCTTTGGGGTTTTTTTGTTCTTCTTTCTCTAATTGCTTTTGGTTTAAAGTTAGGTTGTTTATTTGAGATTTTTCTTGTTTCTTGAGGTAGGATTGTATTGCTATAAACTTCCTTCTTAGAACTATTTTTGCTGCATCCCATAGATTTTGGGATATCATGTTTTCATTATCATTTGTTTGTAGGTTATTTTTTTTTATTTCTTCTTTGATTTCTTCAGTGATCTCTTGGTTATTTAGTTGCATATTGTTTAACCTCCATGTGTTTGTATTTTTTACAGTTTTTTTTCCTGTAATTGATACGTAGTCTCATACTGTTGTAATAGGAGGATATACTTGATATGATTTCAATTTTCTTAAATTTACCAAGGTTTGATTTATGACCCACGATATGTTCTATCCTGGAGAATGTTCCATGAGCACTAGAGGACAAAGCATATTCTGTTGTTTTTGCATGGAATATCCTGTAAATATCAATTAAGTCCATCTTGTTTAATGTATCACTTAAAGCTTGTGTTTTCTTATTTTTTTTTTTATTTTGGTTGATCTGTCCATTAGTGAATGTGGTGTGTTAAAGTCCCCTACTATTATTGTGTTACTGTTGATTTCCCCTTTTGTGTCTGTTAGCATTTGTCTTCTGTATTGAGGTGCTCCTATGTAGGGTGCATAAATATTTACAATTGTTATATCTTCTTCTTGGATTGATCCCTTGATTATTATACAGTGACCTTCTTTGTCTCTTGTAATAGTCTTTATTTTAAAGTCTATTTTGTGTGATATGAGAATACTACTACAGCTTTCTTTTGATTTCATTTTGCATGGAATATCTTTTTCCATCTCCTCACTTTCAGTCTGTATGTGTCCCTAGGTCTGAAGTTGGTCTATTGTAGACAGCATATATACGGGCCTTGTTTTTGCATCCATTCAGCCAGTGTATGTCTTTTGGTTGAGGCATTTAATCCATTTACTTTTCAGGTAATTATTGATATATATGTTCCTATTACCATTTTCTTAATTGTTTTGGATTCGTTATTGTAGGTTTTTTTCCTTGTCTTGCATTTCCTGCCTCAAGAAGTTCTCTTAGCATTTGTTGTAAAGCTGGTTTGTTGGTGCTGAATTCTCTTAGCTTTTGCTTGTCTGTAAAGCTTTTAATTTCTCCATCAAATCTGAATGAGATACTTCCTGGGTAGAGTTATCTTGGCTGTAGGTTTTCCCCTTTCATCACGTTAAATATATCCTGCTACTCCCTTCCGGCTTGCAGAGTTTTTGTTGAAAGTTCAGCTGTTAACCTTATGGAGATTCCCTTGTATGTTATTTCCTGCTTTTCCATTGCTGCTTTCAATATTTTTTGTTTGTATTTAATTTTTGATAGTTTGATTAGTATGTGTCTTGGCATGTTTTTCTTTGGATTTATCCTGTATGTGGCTCCCTTTACTTCCTGGACTTGATTGACTATTTGTTTTCCCATATTAGGGAAGTTTTGAACTATAATCTCTTCAAATGTTTTCTCAGTCCCTTGTATTTTCTCTTCTTCTTCTGGTACCCCTATAATTTGAACGTTGGTGCATTTACTGTTGTCACAAAGTCTCTGAGACGGTTCTCCATTCTTTTCATTATTTTTTTCTTTATTCTGCCTTGTGGTAGTTGCTTCCACTATTTTATCTTCCAGGTTACTCCTCCATTCTTCTGCCTCAGTTTTTCTGCTATTGATGCCTTCTAGAGAATTTTAAATTTCATTTATTGTGTTGTTCATCATTGTTTGCTTGCTCTTTAGTTCTTCTAGGTCCTTGTTAAACCTTTCTTATATATTCTCCATTCTATTTCCAAGATTTTGGATCATCCTTATTATGATGCTTATTATATAAGCATCATAATGCTTATATAATATTAATAATTATATGAGCATCATAATGCTTATATAATAATAATTATTATATTATTATTATATAATAATAATAATTATGATGACCCTTATTATAATAAGGATCATCCTTATTATCATTACTCTGAATTCTTTTTCAGGTAGACTACCTATTTCTTCTTCATTTGTATGGTCTGGTGTGGTTTTACCTTGTTCCTTCAGAGGAATACAGAAGCTCTGTATTTCTCTTTCTTCTCATTTTGCTTAACTTACTGTTTTTGGGGTCTCTTTTTCGCAGGCTGCAGGTTCATAGTTTCAGTTGTTTTTGGTGTCTGCCCCCACTGGGTAAGTTTGGTTCAACAGCTTGTGGAGACTTCCTGGTGGAGGGGAGTGGTGCCTGTGTTCTGGGGGATGAGGCTGGATCTTGTTTTTCTAGTGGGCAGGACAACATCCGGTGGTGTGTTTTGGGGTGTCTGTGAAGTTAGTATGACTTTAGGCAGCTTCTCTTCTAATGGGTGGGGTTGTGTTCCTGTCATGTTAGTTGCTTGGCATGGGGTTTCCAGCACTGGAGCTTGTTGGTCTTTGAGTAGAGCTGGTTCTTAGCATTGAGATGGAGATCTCTGGGAGACCTATTGCTGACTGATATTACATGGGGTCAGGAGGTCTGTGGTGGTCCAATGTCCTGAATCAGCTCTTCCACCTCAGAGGCTTAGGCCTGACACCTGGATGGATCACCAAGACCCTGTCAGCCACACAGCCATTTACATGGGGAGTTTCTTGCCTTTTGCAAAGTCTGAGGTATTCTGACAGCATTCACTAGGTGTTCTGTAGGAGTTGTTTCTCATGTAGATGTATTTTTAATGTATTTGTGAGGAGGCAGGTGATGTCCATGCCTTACTCCTCTGCCATCTTGAAGGTCATTCGCATGGTGCTTGATATAGTAATAGAATTTGCAAGTGTTAACTTTTCTTCCATCAGTATGACTGTTTCCAGATACATGAATGAGAGTGTGTCTAAAATCCCATTAGGTCTGAAATGTCATGTTTTTGTGTTTCATATATTTAGAGGCAAAGAATTGCAACTGAGCATGATGGACATTTTTGAAAAAGAAAATGTTTTCTGCCATTCCAATTCTTATGCACATAGTAGGTCCAGTTTACATAGTAAAACTATCATAGCATAATCAAAATGTAAATCATCAATACAACTGTAAATTATGCAAAATAAAAGAAAAAAGAGCTATCAAGAAAGGAATGAAAATAAGTGAAAGGAAAATGCTCTCATTTTATACTCACTGCATTGGTAGCTGGTAGTTAGACCTCCCAAAATGCACTGGTTATTGTTCTTTACCAGTATAATATGTTTCTTTTATCCTTGACATATTTATAAAAATTATTATCGTTGTAATTATTTGCCTTTCCCCTCCATTAAGCTAAAATTTTTTAACAAAAAATATCCTATTTGTTAATTAAGATGAATTCCAGAAATGTCCATTGTATAAGGTATACAATAAGGTATAAGGCAGTTTGTTAAAAGATTAAGATAAAAAATATAAATTTCAAACATTTCCTGGAAAGTTTATCAGCTTCAACGTTTGCAGTCAGTTACCTGTGGGTTCTGACACCTGAGTGGAATCTTAAAGTTTGAATAGAAGTTATCCAATATAGAGAGAACAGTGAAAACATAGGTATGAAGGCATGAATTGTATATACAAAAAAAAAAAGCATTCAGCATATTAGTACATAAAATGTACATAGTACATAAAATGAAGGTACTGAGCATAAGTGATGAAGATGAGCAGAGACCACATTTGAAAATCCTTCTTTCACTATGGAAGATGTTTGGAACACACTTAAAGAAAAATCAAAAGCTATTGGAGCAGTTCATGTAAGAGAGTGACATGCTTAAAATTTTTGTTTAAGATGCTCTACCAGTCATGGAATTCTGGAAAGCTGCTTTAATAAATTAGTCCCCAAGTCTTCATGGCTTTGGCTGGAAGAACTAGGGATCAGACCTAAGTATTCACTGAGGAACCCTGACTATCAGGGCTGTACAATCTCTTTGGTTGACAATCCCAGGGAATATAGATTGGTAATGAATACATGGACTTTTCATCACCTTCACCTGGAAATACCACTTCCCTACATAAACCATTGCATGGTGCTACTCAACTGTAATATGTCTGAAAAGGCTGGAGTTTTTCTATGTGCAGCAGGAAAGAAGAACTTAAAATGTTTGTGAGCAGTAGTAATTTCTATCACTATTGTACTGCTCTAGAGGCAGTCAGGAGGATGGGTTTGAGTAGTACAGTACTGAAAACAGAAAGTATCTAAATTATCTGGGCAAAATATTATGAATGCATTGCCAGATTAGTAGAGATATAGATGGGGTGAGGGGGATGATATAATAAATAGTTAGGAATTAAAATAATCAGAATTGATGACTAATTTATTGAAGTGTGATTTGAAGCAAGAATACAGAGAATCTAAGACTACTCTGAGATTTCTGACATGTGTAATTGGGTAGATGTTAGTATGATTATTCAGACTGGAAATACAATACTGGAGAAACATGAAGTTTCATTGGTGGGATGGGAAAAATAAGTTTTACTTTTGAATTTGTTGATTTAAAGAACTTCTTGTTCTGTGGAAAGAGAAGTACAGAAATACAAAAGAAGAGCAAAAATGTAAAGCTGAGTATAAGACTGCTCAAAAAGAGAGTGTGATGTGAAAAGGAGAGTGGGCCAGCTGTCAGACCTTGAGGGAATTCCCAGAGTTGGCAGAAGAAGAAAGCACAAAGTAGAAATGAATTAGTGATTAGAAATGTGGGAGAAGAGTCGAATGAGAGATGAATAAAGAAGCTGAAGTAGAAAAGTTGTAGAAGTGAATGTTCAACTTTGCCTTATATATGAAGGCCTTTGTACCATAAACAAAATAATGTCCAAATAAAATAGGATTTAAATTTTAAAAATTAAAACTCTAGGAAAATATAGGAGAATAATTTTCTGATTTGGGGGTAAGAAAGACTGTCACAAATCCTAAAATATAAGGAAAAAAATGAAAAAGACTGCATTGTCTTCTATATAAGGTAAAAATTTAGAGGTGTTTGTTTGATTTGGGAGTATGCTTACTGGGTTTTTTTTCCAGAGAAGTTTCAGTGATTTCAGCAGAAACTAGAAGAGGGCACAGAGTCAAGGAAGAATGAATTTTTTGAAGGGGCAGACATGATTATATTTATAGAACAAGAGGAAAGGGTCAACAAGGAGATTTCAGGATGAACATATTTTGAAAGACAAATTAACTATTTCAAAGTTGGGAGGAATATATATATTTTTAAAGGGCAATTTTGTGTGTTCAGTAGAGTCTTCATAGATGTTTAGGTCTTTCTGGAATCACTTACAGCCTGATCTCAAGTTTATAAACAAGGATGATGATTTAGGCCAGAGGCACATAGAGATAGTATTTTGGCTTGTGTTCCTCCCAAAGCAGATCTCAAGCAAGGATTTGAGTGAAAGTAGTTTATTTGTGAGATAACCCTAGGTATCATTAATAGGGAAGTGAAAAAGTGTAAAAGGGAGAGAAGGAACCAGAAAAGAGGTGGATTATCAAGCCAACTAATGTGGTGGGCAATTAGGGCTTATCCCCACTGGAGAGTTCTAGGGGTTGTGTAGAAAGAAGCCTTAAAGTTATCCCAGTAAAGGAGTGAGGAAGCTGGGGTATTTATCCACCAAATCCCTGTCCATCACTTGTTGAGGGCCTTTCCAGGGCTTTAACTGTTTGGTACTCTGTGTGTGCTCCGTATGCAAGCTGAGGGTGAACCTGCAGTCAGAAACAAAGACCTCAGGCAGAATCTTCCGTGTCAGCACTACTGTGTAGCAGTGAATCCATGGAGAGTAGACATGAGACACTGACAGGATTTGCTACAGGTGGGTGAACTAGGAAAGGCCCCCAGAAGTGCAGCAAAGGACAAATACTCCATTATATGGTTTTAAGCACATTCCTTCATCCTTCTGGATTGATCTACAAAGTGGGTGGTGTCTTAGTCTGCTGGGGCTATGATGACAAAATACCACAGACATAGTG
This sequence comes from Stenella coeruleoalba, assembly GCF_951394435.1. NCBI lineage: Eukaryota > Metazoa > Chordata > Mammalia > Artiodactyla > Delphinidae > Stenella > Stenella coeruleoalba. Next base: position 72,231,027 of record NC_137154.1, read on the forward strand.
GTTTAGACAACAGATGCTATTGTCTTACAGTTCTGGAAGCTGTAAGTCCATGATCAAGGTGTCCGCAGGATTGGCTCCCTGTGAGGCCTCTCTGTTGCTTGCTGATGGCTTCCCTCTTGCTGCCGCTTTACATGGTTGTCTCTCTGTGCATATATACCTTTCCTGTCTCTGTGTCCAAATTTCCTCTTTCTATGAGTGCCAGTCAGGTTGGATTAAGGCCCACCTTGATGACCTTATTTGAAATTAATCCCATTCTTTAAAGGCCCTATCTGAAAATACAGTCACATTTTGAAGTAATAGGGATTAGAGATTTGCATACGAATGTTTTGAGGGACACAATTCAGCCTATAAGATGTGGCTTAGTTTGACAGTCCCTAAAGTAAGTATATTCTAATAAATTTTTTTTTTTTTGCTTTTAAGCTCCTTTGCTTCTTTTTCATAGCCCTATAGCAAGCTTCTGAATTTTGATCTTTAGGCCTCTTCTCCAAAATGCTGTTTTCTTCTGAATGTGATTTAATCTTTTTTTTTTCTACTCTGCAATTAACTCTTAAATATACAGACCCATTTGATCTTGTCAGTAAGAGATCTATACCACTACCTTGACATATTCATCAAGTGCACACACTACTGTCAAAGGCAAGCTTTCACCATTCTGTCTCTAACTTTCTTCCCTGTATACCATTAGCTGCCTTGGAGGGGCAGTGCTGTCTCACGGTTCAGATGAGAAACTGCCAGTCAGGAGATTTGGAATTTTCAACTATATCTGAAAGCCTGAAGTGAATCACTTAACCTTTCTGTATCTCAGTAACCACATTTAGAAAATGAAGGTAAATAGTATCTTATCTGAGAGGGGTGTGATAAGGACAAATCAAAAGATACTGTTTAAAAAGTTTGAGCAGTTAAATATTGTAGTAAGGAAAGTGGTGCTATTATATAATGACATTTTAGCTAATGTCCTGATGATTTTTAACTGCAAAAAGACTCAGCCTTCAAACTTGGACTGTATCTTCCTAAAGAGTGTCTTTAGTGTGGTGTCTCTAGTGTGGTGTCTCTAGATACCTGGGAAAGAGCAAGGAGGAATATTCAAAGTAGTCAGAAAATATCGAGGTGGACCAAGTATAATCTGTAGATTGAGTAGATATGCTTTTCTTTTACATTCACTCATTTTCACATATACTTTTTCAAATATATGAAGATACTGTTGAGCCAAATAAAAAAAAGGTTCTACATTAATAATAATTTAGTTATTATCCATGGTTCGATTAGTGTCCAAGAAAACCACAACTATTATGGTCCAATCAAAATTTGTTGATATTAAAAAGGACACTTATACATGAAAATCATAGCTGTAAAATAGAATTTTTTGCTTTGGAACTTAGTTAATACCACATGAAGTATCTTTTGTTTTGTTTAGCAAATCTTCTAATTGAAATTGGGCTGTAATAATGATTATTCACCAAAGGTTTCATGATCACAATTATCTAGCAACAAGTTCAAATTCTTATTACTTCTCACATTTGGCTGGGTGAGCATTTCCAAACTAGAGATTACTCTGTCCTGCTTCCAGGGATTCTGATTAATAAGTGTAGCAGCCTGAGTGATTCTGTTGTGTACTTAGGTCAGGTAACCATTGTGTAGACTGCTTACTTATCAATTAATCAATAAGCATTCACTTTCTTTTGAAAATATATGGCTTGCAAAAAAGACTTACTTCTCGTTCTAAGGAAGCTTATATTTTCCTTAGTGAAATAAAATAACTGTTTTAAGCTGCCCATTATTTTAAACAAAGATTTATTTAGTACCTTGTAATGATAAAGCATTGTTATGTGCTATAGCAAATAAAGAGTTAGCTGATTCATGCTTTGGAATCAATGAGCCACAGGCATGTTCCAAATCATGTAATCAAGTCAGAGTTGAAGGTTATGAAGAACAAATGCTGAATATGATTGACAATTTGTAGACCTAATCAGCTTTATCTTTCTCCAAGAGCACAGGCTACTATTTCTACATATTCTTGAGAAGACAGAAGAAAGTATGTCGAGCAGGGCCACTATTCTTGATAAAAAGAAGTTGCTTGATCATGGTTATTTTCTGTGTTTGGATGTTTGCATGTTTAGGGGATTAGAGCCAAATATGCTGCTGTTTAACTAATGTTTACCATGGTAATCTATAGATGAAAACTGTTCCAGATTTTTTTTTTTTACAGGATATACTTTGGAATGACAATCTGGTTTGAAGGGTGGGTTTATCTTAAAGCTACTCTCAAGAACTGAGATGGGCTTGAGAATGTATCCTACTTGCAATCTTACAAGTTAGCTATTACAGTTTCATGGATGCTGAAAGAAGCAACAAGATACCTGGAGTAAGAGAGGGTTTTCTTACCCACTGTGCAGCAAGTCGCATGAGATACATGTTTTTAAGATTTCCTTTTGTCCCCCAACTCCATGGAGGTGACGGGAAAGGAGCCAGAAAAATGCTGCATATGTAGTGTGTTCCATTACACCTGAGGAAACTCAAGTTTAGTGAGCTCAGATATTTTATAACAAACTGCAAGCAAACCTGCCTTTTGTTCTTAAGTGAGATGTTATCTTTATTATACTGGGTAGTAAACAAACCTACCCTTTGCTCGAGAGGCACACGCTGTCTCTATCTTCCAAGACGGTTCACTACACAAAAGTCCTTGGAAAGATAATTTGGAGCAAAGATTGTCAGTGCCTGTGCTCTCAAGAAGTATAGAAACAAGAGACCCATGGAGAACTGTCTTCCAACATCTGTATTTTCTATAAAGCATAATATAGAAAAGATCATCATAGGATGATCTTGAGGAGCTAATGGTATGGGTAGGAGAAAAGTACTACTTGGCAGTGACAATAAATAAATACATTTACACTGTTTCAGTAATTTTGCTAATTGAGTTATATATACAATAGAATTTAAGTGTTCTAAACAGATTTGATTCTGTCTAACCTTTTCTAAATCATCTTTGATAGGTTGAAATCCAGCCTTTGCTTAAATGCCTGTAAGACAGAAGCTCCTTATCTTATACCTTGATTTTTTGAGGGTTTATTTTGACTGGGCATTGTGATAGATGCTGGAGACACATGTATGGATAAAAAGAGGCCTTTTTGTCAAGAAAATTTCCCTTTAATAGAGGAAAAATTGTATACATACTTTCTTGTTAAAATCATAAATAAGGATACACAATTCAGTCCCATATTTTAGGAAAGGCTTGTTTGGGGTGGTGAATTTTTAACTAACTGTTGAAGGATACACATTATCAAGGCAGTAGGGAGAATAGTCTAGGAAGAGGGGAATAATGTGAGAAGAGAAATGCACAGGAAAAGAGTGAGGTAAATTCAGGGATTATCAAGCCATTCTGAATTGCTAACACATAGGATGTAAGTGAGTGAGTGGTGGGAGATAATGCAGAGTAAGCAGGCATCAGAATATATAGACATTTGGGTGTTAAGCTAAGGAGTTTCAAAAACCTATGTTTAGGCTTTTTAGAAGGTTGGTAATGAAATCAAATCTGAATTTTAGAATGTTCTTTCTGATAGCCTTAAGGAGAATTGATGGGGGGGGGGTGCTAGAGTTTAGATCAGAAGAGTAGAAGTAGAAAAGGAAAAGAAATTTAGGATGCTGTTATAGTAATCAAGCTCTAAGTCAAGGGTGTGTCAATGGGAATGAGGGGAAAGATGGATTAAAGGGATATTTATGGAGTAGCATCAATAGGATTTGATGACTGATTCAATGTTGGGAGTTAGAAAGAAAGTCTAGGATGACTTCATTGTAACAGGGCAACTGTTCAATAGAACATTTTTGGGGAGATGAACAGGTTTGTTTGTGTGTGAGAAGGGGTGGTGATGGTGATAATTTTGGACATACTGAGTTTGTGTTGTGTGGAATTTAAATAAGGTCACTGCAGAGAAGAGAAACAGAGGGTCAAGAATGGAAGCCTGGATAACATCAACATTTAAGAGACAGCTGCAGTTGTTAAAAATTCTGTATTATCATAAGTTAGAAAATTGGTATGTTACAACTATCACTTCTTGTAAAAACAAAAAGTAAAACAAATAATAAGGCTTTTAAAACAGCAGAAGTATAATGTCTTCTATTCACTTAAAATAGTGACATCCTTGAGGATTTGTCATTATATGTAGACAATATTATCAAAATGTGTTGTCTCCAATTTTGCCAAAGCTGGATAAAGACTTGAAACTTCTAGAAAAGGCAAGATTGGATGAATTGTTTTTATAGGGAAAATTATTAGAAAAATATTTACTTTTATGTAATGGTGTGTTAAGAAATAGTAGACTTTAAAAAACTGTAAAATAGAGCCATTTGCTAAAAGGATATATGGGAAGTATTTATATTGTGCCACTTATGAAAAAATAGGTTCATTTCAAAATATAGATAAACGTTTCACCTTCAAGGGAATCTACTTTGATACTGATTACCATAGTAGCTTTTTTTCTTCATAGACATTCCGTTAAGTGGTTTTTATTATTCTGGTAAAATTGATTTAGTATATAAAAAAGCATCAGCTTAATAGAGCTATTCATCTGGAAGGGTTAGCATTCTATTAGATTTTATTTTGCTCTGTAGTACATTCTTTTAACTACATTATTTTAACCAGGTTTTCATTTAAATGATTTAAGCAAACAATAAGGAGGATAATTCCTGGATTTCCAATGAGAGTTATTGGCCTTTTCAGTGATTCCTAGTGTCGATGATATTTCTTGGTTAATAAACTTATGATAAGATGTCCTGAATCATTATCAACAATGGAATTTAAAAATATCTATCACTTCTGTTGTTTCCTAGTCCTGTAAGCAAGTTAGAAATAAAATTTAGGATAATCAGTACTGGTAGGGGTGTGGGAAACTTAACCCTCTCACTCATGGTTTATAGGAATGTACAATCTTTCTGGAGGATGATTAGACTACATATATCAAAAGATCAAATAAGTACTTTGCGTTTAACCCATAAATTGTACTTCCAGGAAATAACACTAATAGAATTGTTGGAAAACTACAGTTTTATATATAAAATTGTTCATTGTACATACTTTCTGAAAATTGGAAACAAAATTGTGAAGGATGTTTAAGTAATTCTCTTTTTTGCTTTTTTCTATGTTAACAATTTATTAAATTCTTTACATCTTATGCTTATAATAATCCTATTGTACCATATGTGCAAAGTAAATTCTAGGTGTACTTAAAGCTTAATTATGAAAAACAAAATATAAAAATATTAGAAAAGACATATGAAGGACTCTATTAATTCATCTTAGGTAAATTTCTTTAAAAAAATACTCAAAAGCAGAAATAATAAAGAAAAAGTGACAAGAGACATACAGATGCCCAGCAAGTACATGAAAAGATGCTCAACATCATTAATCAGGGAAATGCAAATCAAAACCACAATGAGATATCACCTCACATGTTAGAATGGTTATTATCAGAAAATCAATAGCTAACAAGTATTGGTAAGAATAATGAGAATTTGGAAACCTTGTACTCTTGATGGAAATGTTAAAATGGTGCAGTCATTATGGAAAACAGTATGGAGGTTCCTCAAAAAATTAAAAATAGAACTACCATATGATCTACTTTTGGGAACTTATCCAGAAGAATTGAAATCCAGATCTCAGTGAACTACCATGTTCATTGCAGCATTATTCACAATAGCCAAGAAACAACCTAGTGCCCATCAACAGAACGGACAAAGAAAACGTGGTAAATATATACCATGGCATACTCTTTAGCCTTAAAAAAATGAAATACTGCCATGTGATAACATGGATGAACCTGGAGGACATTATGCTAGTGAAATAAGCCACCCACAGAAAGACAAGTGCAATATGACTCCACTTTGAGGAGGTATCTAAAGTAGCCAAACACACAGACACAGAGGTGGAATGGTGCTCACCTGGGGCTGGGGGGAGGAGACATGGGGAGTTACTGTTCAACAGGTATGGAGTTTCTGTTATGAAGGTGAATGAATTTTAGAGATTTGCTGTACAACATTTTACCTATAGTTGACAATACTATATCACACACTTAAAAATGTGTCAAGAGGGTAGATCTCATGCTAAGTGTTCTAACTACAACAGTAATAAAATTGGTAGATAAACAAAGGGGTGTAAAGGGAGCTGACTCCTTGTTTCATCTCTGAGTAGCAGGGGAGAGTTCTTTAATGAGGAAGGCATTTGGGGAAACAGGGGGGTTGAAGGTGTCTCAGGCAGTATTGTCACTCAGCAAAATGTCCAAAGCTATTAAAAAGTATATTTTGTTTATATACTCAGCATTACACATTTTTTATATGACAAGGAAAAACGAAAAAAAAAAAAACTCGGAAGATCCTTTCTGTAGTTGGCAAACTGTCTTTGTGTCCTTGCCCATTTATAACTGTGATGCAATCATTCTTTTTACAATTGATTGAAGGAATTCTTTTCATATTAAAAAGTACTTGTATAGCACAGGGAACTGTGGGTTTATCATGTTGTAATCTCATCATGAATTAAGGAAGATCTGTACTTTTCTTTTTTGAACTGCCTGTGACATGTTCTTGATTCCTGGAGATCGAAGTACATTCTGAGCCTGGCAGGACTCAGGGGAAATCTAGCCTTTCCACTTGATGCAGACACAATGAACTGCAGTTTCTGAAAAGAATTGCAGTCAAGGGCTCCTAAGTAATTCTTAATATATACATAGTGGAATAGAATGCAACTTTTCAAAAATGATAAGGATTATGCCTATTGACAAGGTGTCATATTATATATTTTACTGGAAAAAAAACATTTCAAATGATCTGAATAGATGGGACCCAATTCATTCTAATTTGAGCCTGTTGGCTCAAAGTACAGAAATCCAATAGAAAACTTGTAATTTAATTATTATGTGGAAGGTACATTCTTAATGCACAGCAAAGTATCTTCAGTTTCCCACCTGTATATCTCACCACTCTCAATATCCTCCAGCTGAATGGTACCTGGTCACCAGTTCTTGGAGGTGACTTGTTTCTCAACTCCCTTTGTCCTTAGACTTATATTAGAGGTTTCTTTGAAGCAAATCTCCTGTTCTTTTATTCAAATTTGCTCTGCCTACTCATTTCTCTGTTTCTGTGTCATAAAAGTCAAGAAAAGACTGGGTAAGTTTAGTATCTATGATAACAAAAATAAACTTCTATCAGTTTTGGTGGAGCAGGGGTGTGGTGAGTGAGCTATGAACACTGCAAAAGTAATAAATTTAGTATAGTCTTATTTAATTTAAAAACCATGTATATATAAAAACATAATATGTATAGTCTGGAAGGATATATATCATAATATTAAAAGTTGTTATTACATAGTAGGGTTTCAATTAATCTCTATTTTTATATGCTTTTCTATAAGTTCTGAATTGTCTACAATAAGCAGATGTTGCCGTTATAATTAAAGGATACAATAATGCTTCAAAATGGTTTACTACAAATAGATGAAAGATCGTTTATTCTGAAATAGGTCTGATGTTATGTTTATTCAGTGCTGAACACATATATCAGGTCTCAAAAGTTAGGTCAGCAGATCTGCACTAGCCTTCTCTACTAGAAATTGTACCTTGAGCTCAAACATTTGACAATTTCAGTATAAAAAGTTTCCATTAAGTGTATTAAGTGTATCCTTCCTACAAAAAAAAATTAACACAGGAAAAACTCACATACTTCATTTTTTACCTCAAAAATTGATTTTGTAAAATTAAATTCATTTTATTAAAGAGAAGGGGGCTGCAGTGATGATTCTCAGGAAAAAGACTAGGCAAAATGAAATCCTTAACCTGCCCTGTTTCCTACAAAACAAAAGGTGACTCCTCCTGACTCCTATTTTAAAATAACACAAAATGTGACAGTTTTCTTCTCTTACACAGATGATGGAAATTTTTGTTGATTAGACTCTTTTGAACTGCAAATTTTCTGTCTGAAACATGCTTATGACAGCACAGGAAGTCTGGGTAATTGGGATTTTTCATAAAGGGACTTATCCACTTGTGTATCATTTGCAGAATAAGAGTAGAAATTTTAAATTTCATTTGAAGACCTGAAGAGTGACAAATTTGCTATCTGACGGTTATTAGTGTCTGGAACCTAACTGTTTCAAGTTTAGGAGATTCAGCAAAGGTTCAACTGAAGGATTTCTTTCATCTCCCTTAATTGAGGGGCCATGTGATCAGGAGGCAAGGAAATGTCCAACTGGTCTTGATATTTACACACTTTCTCAGACACAGGAAACTTATTGAGTCAGTTCATGGCTTTTTTTTTTTTAACATCTTTATTGGAGTATAATTGCTTTACAATGGTGTGTTAGTTTCTGCTTTATAACAAAGTGAATCAGTTATACATATACATATGTTCCCATATCTCTTCCCTCTTGCATCTCCCTCCCTCCCACCCTCCCTATCCCACAGCTCTAGGTAGTCACAAACCACTGAGCTGATCTCCCTGTGCTGTGCATCCACTTCTCACTATTTTACGTTTGGTAGTGTATATATGTCCATGCCTCTCTCTCACTTTGTCACAGCTTACCCTTCCCCCTCCCCATATCCTCAAGTCCATTCTCTAGTAGGTCTGTGTCTTTATTCCCGTCTTACCCCTAGGTCCTTCATGACTTTTTTTTCTTTCTCTTAGATTCCATATATATGTGTTAGCATACGGTATTTGTCTTTCTCTTTCTGACTCACTTCACTCTGTATGACAGACCCTAGTTCCATCCACCTCACTACAAATAATTCAATTTCATTTCTTTTCATGGCTGAATAATATTCCACTGTATATATGTACCACATCTTCTTTATCCATTCATCTGTTGCTGGACACTGAGGTTGATTCCATGTTCTGACTAGTGTAAACAGAGCTGCAATGAACATTTTGGTACATGACTCTTTTTGAATTATGGTTTTCTCAGAGTATATGCCTAGTAGTGGGATTGCTGGGTTGTATGGTAATTCTATTTTTAGTTTTTTAAGGAACCTCCATACTATTCTCCATAGTGGCTGTATCAATTTATATTCCCACCTACAGTGCAAGAGGTTTCCCTTTTCTCCACACTCTCTCCAGCATTTATTATTTCTAGATTTTCTGATGATGGCCATTCTGACTAGTGTGAGATTATATCTCATTGTAGTTTTGATTTGAATTTCTCTAATGATTAATGATGTTGAGCATTCTTTCATGTGTGTGTTGGCAGTCTTTATATCTTCTTTGGAGAAATGTCTATTTAGGTCTTCTGCCCATTTTTGGATTGAGTTGTTTGTTTTTTGTTATTGAGCTGCATGAGCTGCTTGTAAATTTTGGATATTAATCTTTTGTCAGTTGTTTCATTTGCAAATCTTTTCTCCCATTCTGAGGGTTGGCTTTTGGTCTTGTTTATGGTTTCCTTTGCTGTGCAAAAGCTTTTAAGTTTCATTAGGTCCCATTTGTTTATTTTTGGTTTTATTTCCATTTTTCTAGGAGGAGGGTCAAAAAGGATCTTGCTGTGATTTATGTCATAGAGTGTTCTGCCTATGTTTTCCTCTAAGTGTTTGATATTTTCTGGCCTTACATTTAGCTATTTAATCCATTTTGAGTTTATTTTTGTGTATGGTGTTAGGAAGTATTCTCATTTCATACTTTTACATGTACCTGTCCAGTTTTCCCAGCACCACTTATTGAAGACCCTGTCTTTTCTCCACTGTATATTCTTGCCTCATTTATCAAAGATAAGGTGACCATATGTGCATGGGTTTATCTCTGGGCTTTCTTTCCTTTTCCATTGATCTATATTTCTGATTTTGTGCCAGTACCATACTGTCTTGATTACTGTAGCTTTGTAGTATAGTCTGAAGTCAGGGAGCCTGATTCCTACAGCTCCATTTTTCATTCTCAAGATTGCTTTGGCTATTTGGGGTCTTTTGTGTTTCCATACAAATTGTGAAACTTTTTCTTCTAGTTGTGTGAAAAATGCCATTCATTGTTTGATAGGGATTGCATTGAATCTGTAGATTGCTTTGGGTAGTAGAGTCATTTTAACAATGTTGATTCTTCCAATCCAAGAACATGGTATATCTCTCCATCTTTTGGAATCATCTTTAATTTCTTTCATTAGTGTCTTATAGTTTTCTGCATACAGGTCTTTTGTCTCCTTAGGTAGGTTTATTCCTATATATTTTATTCTTTTTGTTGCAATGGTAAATGGGAGTGTTTTCTGAATTTCAATTTCAGACTTTTCATCATTAGTGTATTGGAATGCCAGAGATTTCTGTGCACTAATTTTGCATCCTGCTACTTTAGGAAATTCATTGATTAGTTCTAGCACTTTTCTGGTAGAATCTTTAGAATTCTCTACATATAGTACCATGTCATCTGCAAACAGTGACAGCTTTACTTCTTCTTTTCAGATTTGGATTCCTTTTATTTCTTTTTCTTCTCTCATTGCTATGGCTGAAACTTCCAAAACTATGTTGAATAATAGTGGTGAGAATGGGCAACCTTGTCTTGTTCCTGATCTTAGTGGAAATGCTTTCAGTTTTTCACCATTGAGGACGATGTTGGCTGTGGGTTTGTCATATATGGCCTTTATTATGTTGAGAAAAGTTCCCTCTATGACTACTTTCTGCAGGGTTTTTGTCATAAATCGGTGTTGAATATTGTCAAAAGCTTTCTCTGCATCTCTTGAGATGACCATATGGTTTTTCCCCTTCAATTTGTTCATATGGTGTATCATGTTGATTGATTTATGTATATTGAAGAATCCTTGCATTCCTGGATAAACCCCACTTGATCATGGTGTATGATCTGTTTAATGTGCTGTTGGATTCTGTTTGCTAGTATTTTGTTGAGGACTTTTGCATCTATGTTCATCAGTGATATTGGCCTGTAGTTTGCTTTCTTTGTGACATGTTTGTCTGGTTTGGTATCAGGGTTATGGTGGCCTCGTAGAATGAGTATGGGAGTGTTCCTCCCTCTGCTATATTTTTGAAGAGTTTGAGAAGGATAGGTGTTAGCCCTTCTCTAAATATTTGATAGAATTCGCCTGTGAAGCCATCTGGTCCTGGGCTTTTGTTTGTTGGAAGATTTTTAATCACAGTTTCAATTTCAGTGCTTGTGATTGGTCTGTTCAATATTTTCTATTTCTTCCTGATTCAGCCTTGGCAGGTTGTGCATTTCTAAGAATTTGTCCATTTCTTCCAGGTTGTCCTTTATATTGGCATAGAGTTGCTTGTCGTAACCTCTCATGATCCTTTTTATTTCTGCAGTGTCAGTTGTTACTTCTTTTTCGTTTCTAATTCTATTGATTTGAGTCCTCTCCCTTTTTTTCTTGATGACTCTGCCTAATGGTTTATCAATTTTGTTTATCTTCTCAAAGAACCAGCTTTTATTTCTCATTTGATCTTTATGATTTCTTTCCTTCTGCTAACTTCGGGGGTTTTTTGTTCTTCTTTCTCTAATTGCTTTAGGTGCAAGGTTGACTTGTTTATTTGAGATGTTTCCTGTAGGTAGGATTGTATTGCTATAAACTGCCCTCATAGAACTGCTTTTGCTGCAACCCATATGTTTTGATTCATTGTGTTTTCATTGTCATTTGTTTCTAGGTATTTTTTGATTTCCTCTTTGATTTCTTCAGTGATCTCTTGGTTATTAAGTAGTGTATTGTTTAGCCTTCATGTGTTTGTATTTTTTACAGATCTTTTCCTGTAATTGACATCTAGTCTCATAGTGTTGTATTCGGAAAAGTTACTTGATATGATTTCAATTTTCTTAAATTTACCAAGGCTTGATTTGTGACCCAAGATATGATCTATCCTGGAGAATGTTCCATATACACTTGAGAAAAATGCATATTCTGTTGTTTTTGGATGGAATGTCTTATAAATATCAATTAAGTCCATCTTGTTTAATGTATCATTTAATGTTTGTGTTTCATTATTTAGTTTCATTTTGAATTATCTGCCCATTGGTGAAAGTGGGGTGTTAAAGTCCCCTAGTATGAATGTGCTACTGTTGATTTCCCCTTTCATGGCTGTCAGTATTTCCCTTATGTATTGATGTGCTCCTATGTTGTGTACATAAATATTTACAATTGTTATATCTTCTTCTTGGGTCGAGCCCTTCATCATTATGTAGTGTCCTTCGATGTCTCTTGTAATAGTCTTTATTTTAAAGTCTATTTTGTCTGATGTGAGAATTGCTACTCCAACTTTCTTTTGATTTCCATTTGCATGGAATATCTTTTTCCATCCCCACACTTTCAGTCTGTATGTGTCCCTAGATCTGAAGTGGGTCTCTTGTAGACAGCATATATATGGGTCTTGTTTTTGTATCCATTCAGCCAGTCTGTGTCTTTTGGTGGGAGCATTTAATCCATTTACATTTAAGGTAATTATGAATATATGTGTTCCTATTACCATATTCTTATTTATTTTTGGTTTGTTATTGGAGGTCTTTCCCTCCTCTTTTTTTCCTGCCTAGAGAAGTTCCTTTAGCATTTGTTTTAAAGCTGGTTTGGTGGTGCTGAACTCTCTCAGCTTTTGCATGTTTGTATATGTTTTAATTTCTCCATCAAATCTGAATGAGATCCTTGCTGGGTAGAGTAATCTTGGTTGTAGGTTTTTCTCCTTCATCACTTTAAGTATGTCCTGCTACTCCCTTCTGTCTTGCGGAGTTTCTGCTGAAAGACCAGCTGTTAACCTTATGGGGATTCCCTTGTGTGTTATTGGTTGTTTTTCCCTTGCTGCTTTTAATATGTTTTCTTTGTATTTAATTTTTGATAGTTTGATTAATATGTGTCTTGGCATGTTTCTCCTTGGATTTATCCTGTATGGGACTCTCTGTGCTTCCTGGAGTTGATTGATTATTTCCTTTCCCATATTAGGGAAGTGTCCAACTATAATCTCTTCAAACATTTTCTCAGTCCCTTGTATTTTCTCTTCTTCTTCTGGGACCCCTATAATTCAAATGGTGGTGCATTTAATGTTGTCCCAGAGGTCTCTGAGACTGTCCTCAGTTCTTTTCATTCTTTTTCTTTATTCTGTTCTGCAGTAGCTATTTCCACTATTTTATCTTCCAGGTCACTTATCTGTTCTTCTGCCTCAGTAATTCTGCTAGTGATCCCATCTAGAGTATTTTTCATTTCATTTATTGTGTTGTTCATCGTTGTTTGTTTCACCTTTAGTTCTTCTAGGTCCTTCTTAAATGTTTCTTGCATTTTCTCTATTCTATTTCCAAGATTTTGGATCATCTTTACTGTCATTTTTCTGAATTCTTTTTCAGGTAGACTACCTATTTCCTCTTCATTTGTTAGGTCTGGTGGGTTTTTACCTTGCTCCTTCATCTGCTGTGTGTTTTTCTGTCTTCTCATTTTGCTTAATTTACTGTGTTTGGGGTCTCCTTTTTGCAGGCTACAGGTTCATAGTACCCATTGTTTTTGGTGTCTTTCCCCAGTGGCTAAATTTGGTTCAGTGGGCTGTGTAGGCTTCCTGGTGGAGGGGACTAGTCCCTGTATTCTGGTGGATGAGGCTGGATCTTGTCTTTCTGGTGGGCAGGTCCACATCTGGTGGTGTGTTTTGGGGTGTCTGTGGTCTTATTATGATTTTAGGCCTCTCTGCTAATGGGTGGTATTGTGTTCCTGTCTTGCTAGTTGTTTGGCATAGGGTGTCCAGCACGGTAGCTTGCTGGTCGTTGAGTGAAGCTGTGTGTTGGTGTTGAGATGGAGATCTCTGGGGGATTTTCGCCGTGTGATATTATATGGAGCTGGGAGGTCTCTTGTGGACCAGTGTCCTGATGTTGGCTCTCCCACCTCAGAGGCACAGCACTGACTCCTGGCTGGTGCACCAAAAGCCTTTCATCCACATGGCTCAGAATAAAGGAGAGAAAATAGAAAGAAAGAGGATAAAAAAATATGAAATCAAATAAAGTAAGATAAAATAAAATAGTTATTAAAATAAATAATAAAAGATTATTATGAAAATAATTTTAAAAAGTAAAAAAAAAAGTAAAAATGAAAAAAGAACAGATAGACAGAATCCTAGGACAAATGGTGAAAGTAAACCTATACAGACAAAATCTGACACAGAAGCATACCAACATACTCACAAAAAAGAGGAAAAGGGGAAAAAATAATATATCTTGCTCCCAAAGTCCACCTCCTCAATTTGGGATGATTTGTTGTCTATTCAGGTATTCCACAGACGCAGGGTACATCAGGTTGATTGTGAAGATTTAATTCGCTGCTCCTGAGGCTGCTGGAAGAAGTTTCCCTTTCTCTTCTTTGTTTGCACAGCTCCCGGGGTTCAGCTTTGGATTTGGCCCTGCCTCTGCATGTGGGTCGCCTGAGGGCGTCTGTTCTTCGCTCAGACAGGATGGGGTTAAAGGAGCAGCTGATTCCGGGGCTCTGGCTCACTCAGGCCGGGGGGGAGGGAAGGGTAGGGATGCGGGGCGAGCCTGCAGCGGCAGAGGCCGGTGGGACTTTGCACCAGCCTGAGGTGCGCCGTGCGTTCTCTCGGGGAAGTTTTCCCTGGATCACGGGACTCTGGCAGTGGTGGGCTGCACAGGCTCCCAGGAGGGGAGGTGGGTAGCTTCTTGGTGGTGGCAGCAGCAGCCTTAGCATCTCATGCCCGTCTCTGTGGTCCACACTGATTGCTGCGTCTGGCGCCTGTCTCTTGAGCTTCTTTAAGCAGCACTCTTAATCCCCTCTCCTTGCGCACCAGGAAACAAAGAGGGAAGAAAAGGTCTCTTGCCTCTTTGGCAGGTCCAGACTTTATCCCGGACTCCCTCCCGGCTAGCTGTGGTGCACTAACCCCTTCAGGCTGTGTTCACGCCGCCAACCCCAGTCCTCTCTCTGCAATCCAACCGAAGCCCGAGCCTCAGCTCCCAGCCCCCGCCCGCCCCTGGCGGGTGAGCAGAGAAGCCTCTCGGGCCGGTGAGTGCTGGTCGGCACTCATCCTCTGGGCGGGAATCTCTCTGCTTTGCCCTCCGCACGCTTGTTGCTGTGTTCTCCTCCGTGGCTCCAAAACTCCCCGCTGCGCCACCCACAGTCTCCACCCGCGAAGGGGCTTCCTAGTGTGTGGAAACCTTTCCTCCTTCACAGCTCCCTCCCACTGGTGCAGGTCCTGTCCCTATTCTTTTGTCTCTGTTTATTCTTTTTTCTTTTGCCCTACCCAGGTACGTGGGGAGTTTCTTGTCTTTTGGGAGGTCTGAGGCCTTCTGCCAGCATTCAGTGGGTGTTCTGTAGGAGTTGTTCCACTTGTAGATGTATTTGTGATGTATCTGTGGAGAGGAAGGTGATCTCCACGTCTTACTCTTCTGCCATCTTCTCCTTGTCCCTCCAGTTCGTGGCTTTTTAGAAAAAGTTGCATGAATTTCAGAGTAAGCCATGATCTCTCCTCATGTTGACCAACTACAGCTTGAAATTTAAGCTCATTCCTTGTGATGAAAAAAATACTGTTTCTGAAATACATCAATGTAGTTATTTTTTCCATTTCTTTGTTCCTGAACTTCCTCTCTTCAGCCAGTGGTGTATATTTAACCTGGTGGCTGATTGGGATCATATTAACAAGGATGCTAAATAAAGTCAATGTAGTTCTCAACATCCAGAGTAGCATTTTGAATCCTCAAGATCACAGTCATGAAAATCATGACTTGCGGAGAAAAGAGGGTTATGTAAATTAATTTAGCTTTGATGGGTATATCAAGAGCTATAAGTGTGAGACTCCATTACAAAAATCAACAATAATCTAGGGGTGGAGAAAACTGAAAATACACCTTAGGAACTTCTTCCTCATAAGACTGGGTGAGAATGGGACTTCCCTGGTGGTCCAGTGGTTAGGATTCCATGCTTCCACTGCAGTGAGGTGCAGGTTTGATTCCTAGTTGGGGAACTAAGATCCCACATCCCACATGGTGCACAACGCAGCCACACACAAAAAGAAGAGAGTGGGTTAGAAGCCCTCTTACTTTAGTCCTAGAGGATTGTGGGAAGAAGTGCAGTGAGTATGGTGGGGGTATCAGGAGTTAATGGCTCTGCTTTTAATGGCTCTGCTTTCTCCACCTCAGGATGAAAGCTAAGGAAACGTTCCTGGGCACAGTCTGGGAGAGACTTCAGGTTTCCCGGAGAGGGTCAGCAGAATGCAACTTCCAACTGTTGCAAGAGTGAGAACACAGCACCAGGGATTGGAACTAGATAGTTTAGGATAGTGAGTTCCAAGTAGAGCTTTGTTCCTGTTCTGTAGCTCTGTGGGTAATGCTAAACTCAGACGTTTCCCTGGGACTTTGAAAGGTCACTCAGGAGAGCTGGGAGAATCGACTGTTCATATTGCATAGGGTAGGATAAAGGGTACAATGTGTTGCAGACTCCTCAACTTGAGGTGGTGACTGCCAGAAGTACAGCCTTAAAAGGCCAGCTCCGGGACCAAAACAGACCAGCCACTCTGTTGCTGAGACTGCCAATGGTTCAGAAAACACAGCATTACACCCCTGCATTTATGATGACACAGAGTACCTAACAGTCCCTGATTCTATCTTATACCATTTTGGAGAAGGGAAGGAGAGAGAGAAGCAAGCTTAAAGACTAATAATTTACCCAAACTGACAGAACAGAGGAGATTATTTAAACTGAATATATGAAATGATATTTGTCAGCAAATTTAAAGTTTAGTTTTCCCTCTGTGTCCACCCTATTCCATGTGTGTAAGGCTCAGGAGGAAGATTAAATCAGTTAGTGGGAACAAAGATGCTGCATTTTCATCAAATATCACAGTGTAGTGTGTTAAATTTTTCAGACCCCTACATTTATTTAATACACATACGGTTGTTCAGTGTAGAGGGTGTGTCTTACTTATTAGAAGTGGGGAAATAGTTAAGATCTCTAAGGATCCCTCAAAGTATGGGGGCAGGGTCTAGATTCTATATTGTAAAAAATCTCCAACACCTCAACCAAGTGGTGCAACTAAAGAATAGCCTAGAAATTTTAGAGTTCTATCATTGATATATACCTAAATTCTATATTTGATCCACTATTGCTAGTGTATAAATTAAGGCCTATGGAAAGCTGAGGACAGCGATTTGAACTAATTGACAGGTGATCTTAGTTCTGAGTTCCTGTATGGCCACTGACTAGCTGTATTGAACAACTAGCTTAATTTATCTGAGGATATTTGCTCTTTTATATAATGGCTCCAAAAAGGATGTTGGTGTGTCTGGATTAGATGATATCTGAGATCCCTTTTAACATTCTATCATTCTCTGACTAGGCTTTGCTCTTTGAAAAGCATTTGAAACCCTTCAGAGCTATCCCTTATATTTTCCCTTAAGGGGTACATTATGACAGTTTAAACAATTCAGAGAGCAAGAGAAGAGTCAACAACAGGAAAACAATGTAATGAAGAGTTAAAAAGAGTGTGGACTGTGGTGTCTGGCCACCTAGGTTCAGATCATAGTTCCATCGCTTAAAGCTCTGTGACCTTATTCAATTTCCTTAAGCCTCAGTATCTTCATATGTAAATTGAAGGTAATAAAACCCCCATGTTCTCCTCATTCTCCTCTTCCTATCCCTTGAGATATCAATGAAATCTTTCACTCAAGAATGCAACCAGTATTTATCGAACACCTACTATGTGGCAAACGTTCCTCCAGATGCTCAACTTTCCTATTGGAAACCTGGGGGAGAAAATTTTGGAAAAGAAAAATACTTGGGTCATGCCCAAGTTTTGAAGACAGATGGTAACCTGCAATGAGGAGGAAAGACTTCCTTTTCCTCTTGATGATGATGACAATGATGATTATTTTAGCTATTCATTCTTTATATCTAAAGGTATAGCTTTGGGTTCTTTTTGTTGTTATTTTCAGGTGCTCATTCTAAACATTAAGTGGATGTATAAGGCTATGTCAGGGCATCTGTTCTCTACCTTATAGTGACATTCATGTAGAAGACTCATTAGGATGGGTTTGATCTGGGAAATCTGCAATTCCCTGCACCCCAACTGCATAACCATCTTTTCTTCTGCAAATAAAATAAACATATCCATGTATGAAATGACACTTCCATTAAGATAGAAATAACATTTTATCTTACATAAAATATTTAAAAAGTAAATTATTCACAAATTATTTATGAAATACATCCTTACAACCAAATCAGAATCTCTGAAAGTGGTGCTCAGCAAACCATATTCTCAAGAGGCACTTAACAACTTACCTCAGTTGATTTTTATGGATGCTTGGGTTTGTAAAGGATTTGTCTTTCATAGAAATACTTGCCAATTAGCTTCAGTCAATATTCCACCAAGAAACAAGCATAAAAACATAGGTCAGAAGAGGATAAAAATTCTAATTAGGTTTTAATAATGCTGAATCCTCTAATTGTAGTGGGAAAAGATAATAAACAGTAAATTTGGGTCAAGGCTAAAACTTAACATTTTGTTTCTGTTAATAATCAGTGGATTACTGATTGTTCCTTTCTTTCTTGTTTCAAACTGTTCTGGGACTCTAATTTATGTACAGCTAAATAAATCTTGACTTGCATGGCAGATGTTTTATTGTTATTATCATTATAAGTGATCACTTTTAATAGCTCTCTCGTTATATTTATTTTACAATGGATAGATGGCTTCACTGTTTCTTGGGTTGAAGTAACATTACTTTCATTGGAAACATGTTCTAAAAAATGGTTATTCTGGTTAGTCTTCCTTAAGAAGAAAACTATTAAAAAATATTTAAGGGGCAAAGGAACAGGGATATGTTTCTTAGGAGATGAATAAGATATGGTCTTTACCATCTGGAAATTTAATAAAATCAAAGAATCTAGTCTTCATCAAATATCATTCAGTTTCCTGACATTTGATGATCACCAATTCTGACTTCCTTCACAATACTATCTGCTAATCAAAACATCAGTGAGAGCATTTATGAGGCAATTTATATTCTGATGAATGAATTTGGTATGTCAAATTCCCGTATGTCTTACTTATGTTGAATGAAGACCAGAGCAGGACAAATTCCTAAAGAGAGAATGAACTGTGCATTGCTTCCTAAGCAGTAATAAAGATATTGCTTCATCTTTTATAGTATAAATCTGAAGTAGCAGGAAATATTTTATCACCATTTGTAAAAAAAGGAATCAATTACCTTTGCAAAATCATTGTGGATGTTTTATATTAATATTTGGGAAGTTGCCTAACTATAATTTTTCTTTATTCATCTGCTTTACATAATGACATTATTAAAACATGCTTTTAGTAATTAGTGTAGTTTGAACTGATGTTAAGATTCTTTTCAGAGCTAAGAATGAGCACTTTTCCTTATAAAAAAGAACACATACAGTTTGGTAATGAAAAATTGTTTTCTTACTTTAAGTACTTCTCCTCTTGAGAGCATCTAGCTGCCTAGATTTTGAAGCCTTTGCTGTATGTACTTGTTTATATAGTAGTTATTGGTCATCATGGATGCAGCCCTGACCATCACAAGGAACAATGAAGTATGAAAACTTGGTAGGAAGATAGCTCCTATCACACATAATCTCTTCTCTGGAGTTCTTCCTTATGCTTTTGGACAGGCTTCCCTTTGTCTTTTGGTGGGTTGCAGGGGCAAAGAAAATAATACATTCAGAGCAAGTAGTAGTAGTGGGACAAATCCTATAAGGGAAGTGTTAAAAAAAAGTGTTCGGACGTTTAAAACAAAATAGGAGAGAGGAAGACAGTTCTCACAGTCTTTTATTAGAATCTTTCCAATTTGGGAACCTGATTCCTTTGTGTTTGGAAACATTCAAAACAAAATGTTCCCAAGCTATATCTAGTTAAGGGTACTATCAACAGACTAATGAAAGTGAATTTGCAGCTATGCCCAAACATATGTCTATGTCTATATAAGTATCTTTAGGTGTCTGTTACTATTAACATATATTAAAATAAACTGACATATGTAGTAAATAATGCATGCTAAGTTCTGAATTACTTTCATTTAGCTACTTATATTTATAGTCTTGAGTTAAAACTCCCTCTGATGTGAGTAGAGGTGTTCATCCTAATAAAACTAGTCAGTGTTTGCTCTCAGTATCTTCGTGCTCAGCGTGGACAGAACAAAGAGCATCCAGAGGATAATACCTGGACAAGACTGTTCCTGTTCAGTTATAGACAGGATGGATTCTAAATGTCCTAATTTCTAGTGACATCCTCAATTATATTGCCAATTCAATTCAAATAAGCATGTTGCCCAAGTACTTAACAAGTTTTCTAACTTTGAGGAATTTCCAGTAACGTTTTAAATGAAATGCCTTCAAAATTATCTTCTCTAAATCATGCTCCTCACCTCCGCCGAAGCTCTTGATACTTGTGCAGTATGGTATCATTTTTCTGTTATCATTTCTAGATCCTTTGTTACTTGACCTTTGTGTAATAGTCTGTACAATAGTAATAGATTGTGACTGTGTTTCTCTATTTATAGGTGTGTATTTATATTTCTACTGGTTCTGTCTATCCCTTCCCTGTCTACCAACCAGATCAACCATAAAGATGCTGATTTGCAGAAATAAAGTTTTCTACTTTGATTTCCAATGCCATGGAGAACCCTAACCATGGTAAGAATTCAGTCAAAGGCAATGTTAACCAGGTATTGAGGCCCTGTCTTTGACATAACATACTATACAAGCTGGAAATTGTAAAATTTATTGCTATCGTCATTTCAGTAAATAGCTTGTTACTAGAGATGCTGAAAGGCATCATGGCATGTTTACCATTTCATAAGGGATTAAAATCCTGAGAATGATTTTGGCAGTGAGATGGCAGAGAATATGAATTGGCTTCACCAAATATAATGTTTGCCGAACAAATATCTTTGGTGAATTAATTGAATAAAATGAATAGTTGCTAACTCTGGTTGCTGGTTGTTTTTATTGAATTCACTGGCAGACTAATCAATTTCATTAAAGTGTCCACATTTCCTGTATTTGAATATACCATATGCTATACCATAGGCAACATGGTAACATTGAGATGTCCTTTTGATTATATGGAGAAAACAATTGTAATAGAAAATACAATAGCTTTATTTAGCACCAATTCCTTCAAGTACTTCACATCTCATTTACTACTTTTTATGTTGCAAACACAGAGAGTGGTTTTATAATGTTATGTTGATCTATATTAGATTACAGATTCTTAAATTGGGACTTTTTATCCATGAGTGCGTTTCAGGGAATTTGTGAACCCTATCAAACTGTGTTAACAAATTTGGATATATGTGCCTCTTTCTGTGAAGAGAGTTTACTGCTCTAAGTAGACATATAAGAAACCCAAACTCTTAAAAGATCAGTGCACTGAAATAAGTATTAATATAGATGACATCAAAACAATTAGTGGATTAAGTATTAGAAAATATTAGGATTAAATATCTAAAATTCTGTGATTCTAAGAAAATAAGTAAGCATTTTGCTCATTGATCTAACAAAAACATATATATTCTTTACCTTTTACATAGTTTGGCCTCGGCAAAAATTCATAGACAACTCTTTCAAAGTTTTGAAATGAGTATCACTGGAGTGTATAGATGCCTAATGCTGTAAACCAATGATTCGTTTTATCCGCAACCCCACCCCCATCCCCGCTGACCCACAGCATTGGCAACAAAATGCTCTCTCTCTTAGGGAGAAAAGAAAGCTCTAGGGTCCAGGTTGAAAGTGCCAGATTAGGATTTAACTGCATACCCACCGTCAGTGGGAGTCAGTAGCTAAATTGCTTGCACTCTGCATTGAAAACATACCCCTGAGAGTTAATACATTTCCATACTGGCAGAGTTTTTTCTGAGCTCCTATGTCTATAGAAAGCTATCATTTAATCTCAAGTTCCTTCAAGGAAGGTCTGCACTCCTAAGGCCTGGCTCCATATGCCTGCAGTTTCTTTGATGACTGATATCACCTGGTTCTTAGAAACTTTCCAGGGCTTGCCAAATAAGTATGAGCTTCAGTGTTTATTTTTTTTGCTGAATGCTGTGAAGGCTTTTCTCTTGGTGTTTACTGAAGATCCTTTGCAGTCAGGAATGTTGAAAGGTGACCAGGCTGTCTCACCTCTTGCCTCCCAGCTCCCATGGGAAGAGAATTTATATTTACTGCAAATGAAATAGTGGGGGGAAAACATAAGTGCTCCCTGCAGGAGTCTGTGCCTGTAAACAAGGTATCCAGAATACTATGATGTGTGCACAACACAAGGGACTTGTCTCAAAGAGGAGTTCAAGTCAGATTGGACTGCAGAAAAACTAATTCCCCCTGTTTACCTATTTGTCTGTGTTTATTCAGAGTTTCCTGAGTTGCATCCAAATGTCTCCGGGCAAAAGAGACACATGTGCCATTTCTTTCCTTCTTTTTTTCCTTTTGGTTTAGTTAATATATTTTCCTTTAAATGAGTTTTAGTATGAGGTGTGTGTGTGTATGTGTGTGTTTAGTTTGTTTTTTGGTTTTTTTTTTAACATCTTTATTGGAGGATAATTGCTTTACAATGGTGTGCTAGTTTCTGCTTTATAACAAAGTGAATCAGTTATACATATACATATGTTCCCATATCTCTTCCCTCTTGTGTCTCCCTCCCTCCTACGCTCCCTATCCCACCCCTCTAGGTGGTCACAAAGCACCAAGATGATCTCCCTGTGCTATGCGGCTGCTTCCCACTAGTTATCTATTTTACGTTTGGTAGTGTATATATGTCCATGCCACTCTCTCACTTTGTCACAGCTTACCCTTCCCCCTCCCCATATCCTCAAGTCCATTCTCTAGTAGGTCTGTATCTTTATTCCTGTCTTACTCCTTGGTTCTTCATGACATCTTTTTTTCTTAAATTCCATATACATATATATATATATATATATATATATATGTGTGTGTGTGTGTGTGTGTGTGTGTGTGTGTGTGTGTTAGCATATGGTATTTGTCTTTCTCTTTCTGACTTACTTCACTCTGTATGACAGACTCTAGGTCCATCCACCTCATTACAAATAGCTCAATTTTGTTTCCTTTTATGGCTGAGTAATATTCCATTGTATATATGTGCCACATCTTCTTTATCCATTCATCCGATGATGGGCACTTAGGTTGTTTCCATCTCCGGGCTATTGTAAATAGAGCTGCAATGAACATTTTGGTATGTGACTCTTTTTGAATTATGGTTTTCTCAGGGTATATGCCCAATACTGGGATTGCTGGGTCATATGGTAGTTCTATTTGTAGTTTTTTAAGGAACCTTCATACTGTTCTCCATAGTGGCTGTACCAATTCACATTCCCACCAGCAGTGCAAGAGTGTTCCCTTTTCTCCACATCCTCTCCAGCATTTATTTTTCTAGATTTTTTGATGATGGCCATTCTGACTGGTGTGAGATGATATCTCATTGTAGTTTTGATTTGTATTTCTCTAATGATTAATGGTGTTGAGCATTCTTTCATGTGTTTGTTGGCAGACTGTATATCTTCTTTGGATAAATGTCTATTTAGGCCTTCTGTCCATTTTTGCATTGGGTTGTTGTTTTTTTTATTGTTGTTGAGCTGCATGAGCTTCTTGTAAATTTTGGAGATTAATCCTTTGTCAGTTGCTTCATTTGCAAATATTTTCTCCCCTTCTGAGGGTTGTCTTTTGGTCTTGTTTATGGTTTCCTTTGCTGTGCAAAAGCTTTGAAGTTTCATTAGGTCCCATTTGTTTATTTTTGTTTTTATTTCCATTTTTCTGGGAGGTGGGTCAAAAAGGATCTTCCTGTGATTTATATCATAGAGTGCTCTGCCTATGTTTTCCTCTAAGAGTTTGATAGTTTCTGGCCTTACATTTAGGTCTTTAATCCATTTTGAGTTTATTTTTGTGTATGGTGTTAGGGAATGATCTAATCTCATACTTTTCCATGTACCTGTCCAGTTTTCCCTGCACCACTTATTGAAGAAGCTGTCCTTTCTCCACTGTACATTTCTGCCTCCTTTATCAAAGATATGGTGACTTTATGTGTGTGGGTTTATCTCTGGGCTTTCTCTCCTGTTCCACTGAGCTATATTTTTGTTTTTGTGCCAGTACCATACTGTCTTGATTATTGTAGCTTTGTAGTATAGTCTGAAGTCAGGGAGCCTTCTTCCTCCAGCTCCATTTTTCATTCTCAAGATTGCTTTGGCTATTCAGGGTCTTTTGTGTTTCCATACAAATTGTGAAATTTTTTGTTCTAGTTCTGTGAAAAATGCCAGTGGTGTGTGTTTAGTTTTTAAACACTCTTTGGGCATTATTTTCTTTTTGCAACCAACCTTTGTTTTCTTCAAAGTTATGGTTTTGAACACCTGGATCTAATTTCATTTTATTAATTAAAAATTGTTCTAATTTATCTTGGTAATTAGATAATCATTTTTAAAATAGACATTTCTCTATCTGTGTCTGGGTTTTGGCTTGTTTCTTCAGCAGTTCTGGTTTTACATGCTTGGCAGCCCTGCTCTGGTAAAGAGGTGAGCAGTCAGGTATGTTGAGCATAGACTTTAAAACCTGGAAGGAGGTTGAAAACTGACCCTTAGCTTCACTGATGGGAAAACTCTGGCCTTGAGAGATAAGTGACTTGCTAGAGGTTTTGCAGTTGAATAAGTGAGGGGAGAGAACGGAATTCTGAGAATGTTCATTAACACAACACAGTCAAATGTAATGAGTATAGAATAACAATGTGCTCTGTTGTCATTACCAGGATATCATGTGTAACTATACTCCCATCCTACCTTGATTTCAGTTTAGGATAGAGAAGCATCAAGCTGATCTGGTCAATGGAAATGTGGAAAATGTATGGCAGCCTAATGCCCTTCACTATTTTAGGGCCAGGCTGTATAGTATGTTAAGCCAAAATCAAAGAAGCAAACTTTGCAAAATCTTTGATCGGTTGGACTAACTCCTTTAACCAATCATGTTTTCTCCAATCCATTGTCCTATAATAAGTGCAGTCATTTTTTTAAGAAAGCCAGAAATGTATATTGATTTTCTTCTGGATTCTTGTGTTCTTCTGGGCCTTTGGCATCTTATGATCTAATTGTCTTATTTGTTATTGAGAACAAATTCTAGACAGAATGCTAGGTTGTATGAAAGTATCACATTATTTATCATTACCCTTTGCTAAGTCCATATCCAAATCCCCATCCTGCCTGGCTGGGGGGAAAATTAACTGTAGTCATTTGGGTTTCCTCTCCTCCTCCTAGGATTGTACCAAGGTTTCCAGGTGTCAATTTCTTTAAGCACCTTTAATTAGTTAACTATTTCCTGCTGACTTTGCCCCCATTATATCTAATTCTGTTGCTACTCCCTTAGTTTAGATGTGTCTACAACTTCTACCTGTAAAAAAATTCCAAAATTTGGAGGTAAGGCAAAAAAAAAAAAAAGAATGACTATGTGACCATCACACCATGCTGGAACTTCATATAAAAAGAGTTTTCTGATCCTCTAGATGGAATTATATGTATTTGCTCTAGTATTTACTATTGAGTTGGACCTTTACAACTCTATAAAAATAGATCGTATCAAATAAATCTGATAAGATGAAAATGTGATATTGTGAAGAGATATTTCTGTTCCATAAAGAAGGTAATTCTAAATATTATTTATTATTGTCCTGTAAGACAGCATTAACTGGTTTTATAATTTAGGAATTTTATTCTGGAATTCTCTATTTCTTTTTTCATTGACTATATATGCATGTTACTTTACCATCCTTTGAACCAGCTTTGCTATTCTGATGATACAATCATTATGGGTTGATGCATGCTCCCTATTTATTTGTGTGAGAACTATGTTTCTTAACATCTAAAAAATTATATTTTGGGCTTCCCTGGTGGCACAGTGGTTGAGAGTCCGCCTGCCGATGCAGGCGTTCGTTCCCCGGTCTGGGAAGATCCCACATGCCACGGAGCGAGCCATGGCTGCTGAGCCTGCGTGCCTGGAGCCTGTGCTCCACAGTGGGAGAGTCCACAGCAGTGAGAGACCCACACACCGCAAAAAAAAAAAAAAATATATATATATATATATATATATTTTTTTTTTTGACACACCTTACCTCTGTGGCATGAAACATTTGATGATATTGAGACTCTTCCCCTTAAACCTGGCTCCAGTGTACTCCCTCTGGCTTCTGTGCCTTGATCAGTGTGCTGTCAAAACGTGGTCATTGTTACTCTTGTATCACCACCTACAACTCTTTCCAGGCTGAAGTAGTCTCTTGTATTCTCTCTCCTCGCCCCCAAACACTTTTCCTCTCACCCCTTTACACACACACACACACTTAGTTTTATCTCGTCAAAAGACTAAGGATGTTTTTAAACACAGCAAGACCTTTGCCTTCGGGTTCTTTATGCTTTTCTATCACACCGTATGTCTGAGGCAAAGACAAGGTACGAAATAGGGCGGGGCATGAGAGTGAAGAAATAACATTTCTTATTTCAGTAAGTTTTTCTGCCACAACACTGTAGTTTACAATAATCTGTAAAGAAAGTGCTACATTTCAAAACAAATCCTCTGATTCCTTCTATTGCTCAAAGTTTTTATGTGCTTTAATTTTTATTTTGCTTATTTTTCAGAATGGTTTTATGACAGAAGCTCTGGGCAGATTTCAGATCTTTCTTATAGACTATTGCTTATTTTGATGGTATTATATTACACGTTGTTGAAATTTCAAGTGATGTGTTAATGTATACACGTAGTCACCTCATTAACAAAGCAGGCTTTCATTTCCAAAAGTTTGGTGGTCATTTCCTATCTTTCTTGAAGAGAGTTATTTAAAAATAATAATATGTCTTAGTGAGCATGAGTAAGCAATTTATTACTTATAAGAAGCTTCAGTAACTAGTTTATCACTTATAAGAAGATCTTTGTCTTTGGTATCTGTAGACTGTAATATTGGTATAGTGAGAGAGCATGCTGAAGTAATAATCTGCCCTTCATTTCCACATCTCTTTGCAAAGCACCCTTGGCTTCAGAAGGCAGAGACAATACACTGCCTCGAAAAAAATTAGTTGCAGGTGTTGCAGCAATGAGAAAGAAAGAAGTTTTTTTTTTTTTTTTTTTACTGCTGAAATATCCTTATCTTGAATCATTTATCAAATAAAATAGTTTTGAAAGCAAAGCTTTTGATATCCTATCCAAATTACCAGACTCTATTTTACAGTTTATCCACAGCATTTATCAATATAATTTACTTATTTGTTATGTTAATTGTAGATTTAGAATAACAGGGACATTTATTTGTTTTGTTCATTGATACATCCCAAATATGTAGAATAGTGCCTGGTATACAGATGGCAATTTATATGTATCTGTTTAATGAATGGAAAAATATAGTCACTGAAGTAAGTAAGGTATAGAGTTGATGCTATAAAAAGAGACACAGAAGAGAATGTTAGAAGATTCAGATTATTTCACTCTTTGGGAATTTTAGTTCTGGGCTTAGACAGGAGGGCATAGGTGGGAGATGGAAAATTGCGCCTAAGGAGAGGGGACACAGAACCATCTAGAAATCAGGAAATGAGTTTGAAGAGACCACACAACACAATATATTTCTAGGTTTAAGAAAGCTCACTGTGTTGACTTAGTAACTGGAAGCTATGCTTAGCCATTGCAATAAGCTCCTGAGGTGGTCTGAATATCTTGTCTTTGCTCTCTGGAGAAGACTTTCCATTAAGAGAAAACTGCATGTTGCTCATGAACCACCCATCAGAAGGGAAGTGTGTCCATGCCTCAAAACTTCATTGAGCTCCATCTGAACTCCCTCTAACAGACATCCCACTATTCAGTGGCTCTCAATATCATAAGGCCGCTAAACCATAAAGTTAGGATTTGGCATTCAGAGGGATGTTGTTAGTTTAGAAGGGAAAGTTGAGCCTAGATACAAATTAAATCCATTGTAATATTGGTGATAGCCATTTTCTCAGTTTGTAAATATATTGGAAAGCTTTCCGTAAGAAAATATAGACCCTTACTTTTATGTTAAATATTAAGTATCAACACTGAAGGACTGTGTGATTTAAGAAAGTATTAGATATTTGGCTGAATTAAAATGTATAAGGTATGTGGTAGTTTAAAAACTTGTACCAAGTCCTTTGACACTCCTCCCATAAAAGGGCACATGCCTTGAGAGTCCTGAGACAATATTAAGAATGTCTGGCTATACTGAAGCCACTATGTTAGAGATCACATGGAGGTACCACAAAGATATAGAGAGAAGACGTTCAAGGAGACTCAAGTGTTCCAGCCCCAGCTGTTTGAGATTTCCAGACATCATGCCAGACAAAGGAATGAAGAAACCTTTCAGATGACCCCAGCCTCAGCCACTATCTGACTATAACATCATGAGAGACCCCCAAAGCAGAACCACCCAGCTGAGCTGCTCATTAATCCCCGAACCACAGAAACAATGAGAGATACTCAGAAACTGACTACATTTGATAGTCAGTTGAGTTAGCCATTAAGGTAGCCATTATGGGTTGGAATAATCTGTTATGTAGCCGTAGTAAGTAGAAGTTTCCTGACAGAAGGCAGAGGGTGACCAAGTGTTTCATTCATTCATTTATTCAAAATATGTTGTACCAACTATGTGCCATTTACTGTGTTATTCACTGTTGATACTAATATTGATGGGATACAATTCATGAAAGAAACTTCTTGAGAAAATAGTAGTCTGGTCAATAATGTATATCCATATATTGAATGAATGCAATCACAGGAATGAGAACACATATTGTGAATTAGTGTTTGAGACTCATTTAGGTTAAATAACCTGATTCTTTAAACACTTCTTTCTGAATAATTTTGGACATGTTTTTCTGTAGTAAGACAATGAAAAGAAGAAAAGATATTCCCAACATCAGTTATATTATTTATAATACATATAACATTATATTATACATTTAATATATATTAAACACACTTGTTTATATACATTAACCACAAAGAAATATTTAATACATAGAAATGAATAGTGTAAAATAATAAAATTTGATATTATATAAATAATCAGGAATACTTTTGGTCCCAATTTACTTTTATATTACTAGTATATAATATTACAAATGTTCTCCAGAAGTTATTTAGTATCTAAATATAAAGGCAGCTGGTCTTTGTGTGAAAGGATAGCAGATTTTATTCTAAAAATCTTTTAAAATTAAGATAAAATACTATTATCAACAGCTACTGATTTCTAATTTGATGAAATTGGAAAAGCGATATATTCTAAGAATATAGTGTCTGGAATCAGAAATCCATTGCACCAATTAAGGTCCATTTAGGGAAATAGAACCAGTACAAAGGATGTGTGATAAGAGATTTATTATGCAATTGCAGGAGGAGTTGAGGAAGTAAAGTTCTACTGGAGGAGCTAGAAGATCAGAGAGACGTTACTAAACGACCTCCTAAAGCACTGAAATGAATGGACTGGTATAGGAACTTTCAGCATATCTGACAAGTAAGGGCATAAGTCTATGGATAGCTACTGCTCCTGCAGTTAACAGCTCTGTGGTACACGGGCAAGCCTCTGGTGGTGGCTAAGGCTGTTGTTGGTCAGCTTGTACAGTGGGTGGGAAGAAAAAACTGGACACAAATTGGAGAAAAGGGAGGCCAGCTGGATCCAGCTGGACAGGGAGTTCTGGAATACAGTCTCAGCTTTATAAAGTTGACAGTAGAATGACGGAACATTCCCACATCTGCTTATTAATTTACTTTGTGGAATTTATCTACATCTGCAAAACATTTCAATAGTTTGTTATACTTTTAATCTAAAGAATATTTGTGTATGTATAACTGTCAGGAATATGGATGTTTCTAATAACATATTTGACTTTTTCCTATTCATCATTTACTTTCTCACTAAAACATAATTTGGTATTTTAAAGACAGGGTCCTTTTAAGAAATGGTGTTTCTTCCTGGTCAGTGATATAGGTTGAATGTTTATGTCCCATCTCACTGCAAAAAAAAAAAAAAAATTGTGTTGAATTTCTAACCCTCAAAGTGAAGGTATTAAAAGGTAGGGCTTTGGGGAGGTGATTAGGTCAAAACCCTCTTGAATGGGATAAGTGATTTTGTAAAAGAGGGGCTTCCACAATGCGAGGGCACAATGAGAAAATGGTTGTCTATGAACCAGAAAGTGGGCCCTTCCCAGACAGTGAATCTGCTGGTGCCTTGATCGTCGACTTCCCAGGCTCCAGAACTGTGAGAAATCAATTTCCAGTTTATGGTATTCTGTTACAGCAGTCCAACAGAAAGAAAGTGGTTAAAGTGAGGGTATCAGAGAAACATTTCAGTAACTGCTGGGTAAGTCACACATGCAGGACTTGCAATCACTTCATGCCCAGTCTTCTGACTTTGTGTGGATGTTTGGAGTCTCATATTCTCTCTCTCTTTTTCCAGAAACAGAACAAGGAAGAAGGAAAGAACATTGTATTAGGAGACTTCATGATGGCCTATATAGGTTTCTGTACAAATTATGAATTAAACACTCAGACCTCTTAATTAGTTCAATTGAATTCAGTTAAGGTCAATTTATTTCAATGCTACAAATATTCTCTCAGCATTTACTCCGTGCCAGGTACTGTCTTAAACACTTTGGATACAGAATGTTAAATAAATCAGGAGGTCACTAGACAAAGGTGGTTCTAATGTTGTGGAAGCCTACATAAACAAATCAAAATCTAAGCCTGTAAAAGTTCAAGGTTATGAAATTGAAACCTGAGGACAACCAGTCACAAGCAGCCAACTAGGCTTTAAGCTATAGCCAGTCAAGAACTTCCTTACTTTGCTTCCATCTTCCCTATAAATATCTCTCCCCAGCTCCATTCAGCTGAACACTCCTAACCCCTTTGCTTTGGCACTGCCTGATTTTTAGATTTTTGTTCAAATAAACTCTTAAAATTTTTAATATGACTCAGATTTTCTTTTAACAAGATGAAAAAAATAGCAAAGTATTTTGCCTTCATGGAGCTTTCAGTCTAACAGAGAAGATAGCGATTAATTCTGTGTAGAGTAAGGTATCATAATCATTCTTTCTAGAAACTGTTTCAGTAGGTTCTTACTTTACCTAGTTATTCTGCTAATTTGTGAAAAGTTCTAAATTCACAAGTTTCTAACTATTAATGGAAAATTTATATTGTCCATAGTTTTGTGTAAATACCTAAATATGTCACTCAACCTTTTATAATAACCAGTGATGGCAGCCACAAAAATGTTTGTAGGTACACAGAAGAGATAACCTTTTAGAATTTCCACATAAGTAAATCTTTATATGTTTCTTCTCCCATGAAAGCTTTTCATCAAACACCTGTGTTCAAAATAACTAAAAATATCTTTTCATTAGTAATGTTTCAGTATAGTGTGCTTTCTCTTACACTCCATGTGGACGTGTAGAATGCAACCGAATGTACTGGATAATTACGCCTCAATAACAACAGCTCTATCAATTATGCCTAAATCAAATATACATTTAATACATATTAAACACTTCATTTAATGTATCTGTGAGTGTATTTTGAAGATCATAAATTTTCCATTCCAGAGAGACTGTATGAAGCTTCATTTATTATGTAATGATTGGTAACTTCTGTTATCAGAAGTTTGAGGCCACAAACAACTTTTGCATGTACTAATGTGTAGAATATGAGTTTTCAATTAAACAAATGTTAAAACATGTGTTTAAAAAGCTGTTTTCTGCTCTATTTACAATAGCCCGGAGATGGAAACAACTTAAGTGTCCATCATCGGATGAATGGATAAAGAAGATGTGGCACATATATACAATGGAATATTACTCAGCCATGAAAAGAAACAAAATTGAGCTATTTGTAATGAAGTGGATAGACCTAGAGTGAAGAGTGAAGTAAGTCAGAGTAAGTCAGAGTGAATACAGAGTGAAGTAAGTCAGAAAGAGAAAGGCAAATACCGTATGCTAACACATATATATGGAATTTAAGAAAAAAAAAATAACGTCATGAAGAACCTAGGGGTAAGACAGGAATAAAGGCACAGACCTACTAGAGAATGGAGTTGAGGATATGGGGAGGGGGAAGGGTGAGCTGTGACAAAGCGAGAGAGAGGCATGGACATATATACACTAACAAATGTAAGGTAGATAGCTAGTGGGAAGCAGCCACATAGCACAGGGAGATCAGCTCGGTGCTTTGTGATCACCTGGAGGGGTGGGATAGGGAGGGTGGGAGGGAGGGAGATGCAAGAGGGAAGAGATATGGGAACATATGTATATGTATAACTGATTCACTTTGTTATAAAGCAGAAACTAACACAACATTGTAAAGCAATTATACCCCAATAAAGATGTTAATAAAAAAAAAAGCTGTTTTCTGAGCATAGTCTGTTTTTTCTCTGGGCAATAAAGAAACTCATCTCCACTCCAATGTGCTGCTGTGGTAGATTTTTAAATGGTGAAAAATACAAGTCATAGTTGTATATGTTTATACGCATCTTTGTCTATGGAACTATCATCTGGAATATGAGCTTTATCACATATGTGTCCAGTATCTGAAATATATTGGTCTTTCAATTAACTACACAGTATCAGATACAATCTGATCAAAATCCATTGTATGTTTTTAAATTGAAAGAATTTAATATAGAGAATTGGTTACATGGATAGTGGAAGACCTGAGAAGCCAAGCAGAAGACTGTGAGGCAACCTCGAGATCATCAGCAGCTAAAAACAACGTCCACTTCCAGGGCCCTCCAGAGCTCAAGAAGAGAAGGGAGATAGGATTTTCAGAGCCCAGAAATCAGTGCTACGAGTAGGGTCTGTCTATCTGGAGATGGAACCAAGGAGGAGACATGGTCTAGTAGAGTTGAAGCCATGGAAGACACAGGGCCAAAATTTTAAATGCAATGCCAGGTGGGGGTAGTGTGAAGCAGAGTTGGTGGTAGTGATGTCTGGAATAACTTGGCCTCTCCCCCTTCCTCTGCAATCTAATATCTTACCACTACTTCCCATTGACTCAACCTATCTGGAAGTCAGGTAACATAGGAGCCTGGGAAAAACAAGCCATAGGCCAACCTGTCCTCTATTACCACCTTAACAAGAGACAAAGGAGAGTAGGGCAAGGGAAGTGGATGGATTTATGGGCAACTGTCCAAAGTCCTCTCAGACACCTGGCTAGGACAATCAGTGCTTGAGACTATAGTGTAAATCAGTGGTTCCCAAGCAGGGATACCTAAATCAGAATTGCTAGCGGCATTATTAAGTACAGCTTCTCAGACTTCAATTTAGACCATTGAAATCTTTGCTTTTAATAAGCACTCCTGGTGATTCTGGTATGTATCTAGGTTTTGGGAAACACTAGAGCAAAAGTCACACAAAGGCCTTTAATTCTGAATTCACATTGTATCAGATTATCACAAAGTTAAATAGTAGATGGTTTTCCTTTAATTCTCCAAAATAAGGCATCACATAATTATAATTTAGTATATGTTGCCTTCTCCCTGTCCTCGCCAACATTTATTTTTCCTTTTTTATCAACGATCATTACATAAGGCTTCTGAGAAAATTACTGTGTATCACCCGCTAAGTTTCTCTCGATTAACTGTTCTGTTTCCTCTTTGTAGTTGTCAAGAACAATTATATTATTCTTTTTTCTCTTCTTGCTTTGGCTGTGAAGAAGCTCAGTAGGAATTCTTAGTCCAGTATTTTTCACGTATCTATTTTCTCTTTCATGTATTCCTCTACCTTTGTCTTCTTGTTTTTTCACCCAGGTGGTAAGCATAGATTTGTTTTATTCTTCCAGTATCTTTTCTTTGTGGGAGTGTCCTCTTTCCACCACAAATGGTTCTGCTTGAACCAGTCAACTATAGTATCCTGATCCCTTTGTCACAGGGGAGGACATGTGACTAAGGCTGAGCAGATTAGTCCTGCCCCCTTTAGGACAAGCCTTGAAAGCAAACTCAACCTGCTGACCCAACTTACACCAAAATACACAACCACAGTGGGAACAACAACAACAGAAATTTCAAAAG
The DNA here is from genome assembly GCF_951394435.1 of Stenella coeruleoalba. Taxonomy (NCBI): domain Eukaryota; kingdom Metazoa; phylum Chordata; class Mammalia; order Artiodactyla; family Delphinidae; genus Stenella; species Stenella coeruleoalba. The sequence goes on from NC_137154.1 coordinate 72,265,013, forward strand.
CAAGAGACATGGCAGACTAAGACAATTTCCTTAGCCCAATACCAAATCTTCATTTCTGAGTAGTGACTTTGATGATACCAATTTAGGTAAAGTATATACTTGTAGGTCAATCAATTGTGTACTTATCTACCATGTGTATCTTGTTTGCCTGATGACTCTCAATGCAGATATATTCAAATATAAAGCTTGTATGAATGATTCTAGTTACTGGATCCCCAAATATACAGAGAAGGAATCTTTTTTCCCATTCTTGATTAAATCTTCATCCACCCCAATAATATCCACAATTAATCTACTTATTAAAACTTATATTTCTCTTGGGTGAATAGTCAGTAAGTTGTTTGATATAATCATTATTTCAATCACTCTTCGGATTTCAAACTCTCTTCTTTCTGAACTTCCTTCCCTTCATGTCTCCATGTTGAGTCTGTATACTCAAGGCTGTCACTCTCATTCTTGTTTGTTGGTCAGACAGCAGGGAGGAAAGGAGTGCTGCTCATGGGATGGGCAGTGGGTAGGGGAAGAGATTCTCCTGCTCAGTCTGTTTGGGTCTGATGGGTGTGGTCTTGACATGGGCCTTTGTGCATCTTTCTTTTTGACAGCTTTACCTTGACCCTGTCCATTACAGAAAGATCGAAGGACAACTGTGACTATTTGGACCCTGCCAGCAATACACACTTTAACCTCTTCCCTGAGTTGTTCTTCCTCTGCTTGGCTCAGTAGCCCTCTGGGCAGCACTGTGGTTCTGTGCTACCTCCCTATATGCTATATATGAATAATATATTGTCAGCCTTCAGAAGTCACCAGAAGGGAAGCAAACATCAGTTTCTATACTCAAGTTCACCCGTCCACAAGGAGTCATCTATCTGATACTGTTTTCCCATTCTCCGGGGAAACAAAATGAAGGCAAGGAAGGATTAGGAGCTATACTCTTAGCTTCCTATATGCTTTCTTTTCAAAGCTTTTTCTTATCCTCTTGCCTTTTATATCTCACAATATTAAAAATTTAAATATGTTTTAGCCTATAGAGAACCCAGAAGGATATTTTATAGGAATAAGCGGACTTCCTCGAACTCTGCCCTCGGGAATATAATCACTTTGTTCTAAACAGTTTCTGTCCTTGCACTACAAGTTGCACAAACTGTGGAATCCCTGCACTACAGAGTGTGTATCTCTGAGAAGAGTGGGGGAGGGGAGGGTTGAGCAAAAATGGTTCTATCCATTTTACACACTTTTTTTGTTACATATGATTTGTAAATTGCATCAGTTCTTTTGCAAGTAAGGAGTATATTAATTGACAAGTATAAATAATAAAAATCATTAATTCATGCTCTGCAAAATTTTATTTACCTTTTCTTAGGTATATTATAAATTTGAGTCAACTTTTTTAATATTTAAAAGTAAATAAAAATGGGCTTCCCTGGTGACGCAGTGGTTGAGAGTCCGCCTGCCAATGCCGGGGACACGGGTTCGTGCCCCAGTCTGGGAAGATCCCACATGCCGTGGAGCGGCTAGGCCCGTGAGCCATGGCCACTGAGCCTGTGCGTCCGGAGCCTGTGCTCCACAACGGGAGAGGCCACAACAGTGAGAGGCCCATGTACCGCAAAAAAAAAAAAAAAAAAAAAAAGAGTTTGCATTGCTTCTATCTTTTTTACTTTATAAGTACATGTAAAGTAACTTTGGCCTTATTATGTGTTCCTTGTTCTTGTGAATGGACATGGGGACATAAAGACCACTTATAATGTTACTTTATGAGAAAGTATATTCTTTTTTTTTCTATACATATATTTTGGATGTCAGTAGTATATGAGAAGAGGACTGACTCATAATATTTTGTTCTAGATTATATTTTAATTGTACATTATTTTGATTTTCTTTTTCCTAAATATTTTTCTTGGCACTTTTTCCCTTTTATATGCATCCTTCTTTTGCAGGACATTTTCTAGTCTCAAAAGGTCATTTTAATTTTACTCCCAGACTAGATACTTCTCAGGAAAATTACTCTAGTTATTTATTTATTCACTGTGTACCCTGTTTATACTTTAAAGCTGGACCTATTTTTATAATATGAGTTTATTCTCTGGGACATAAAAAGTTTAGAGTTAAAATCTGGCATATTAATCTCAATGTAATTTTTCTTTTATTTGTTACAAAAGCACTAGTAAAAATTATTAGTATTAGTAGAAAAAGGCAGCCTTTGTGAGTTCTGATGTGGAAGGTATTTGTGAAATCTATCCAAGTGTATGAAACTCCTTGGCTTATAACTGATATTATAAATCACTGGGTCACGTGGTTAATCTTCTGAGCTCTTCAATAAAAATGATCCAACTTTGCAGTCTCCCACGGCTTTCAGTTTCAGTCATATGTGAGTCTTGTCTATAAACTCAGCGTCAATAAACAGGTTAGAGATAAATAGAAGAGAAATTTTTGATTAAAAATAATATGAAATGCTGAAGAAAGTTTAGCTAATTCAGGAAGAAATAAAGTTCTGAGCATCGTGGATGATTTAGAAGAAGACTTATAGATTGGTGCACTGGAGCTGGGCCAATGATGTCCACTTGAAATCCTGCATCGACCAGTTGCTGATTGAGCTTTGTAACTCAGTCTCCACTTCTAATGAGCACATCAGTAGGATATATATTGACTTTCTGATGCATTGGTTTTATTAAAGAGAGAGCTGTTTTCAGTTTTGTAAGTGGAGCGCTTCTGTAACAGTTGCTACACTTCAATTCTAAACATTACTTATAAAAGTCATTTAGAAGTGCTTTTTCACAACTATTATATTTTCACTTAATTCTTTTTGTGCTATAAATTTTTAAACACGTGTGTATTGAAGACACACTCTAGTGAAAACAGTTCTTGTATAGAAATTAAGAGCTCAGTGCCTCAGTTTTCTTTCTGCTATTAATTAGTTATTAATTAGTGAGTTTGTACAAATCACTTACTCTCTGTGAACCTGAGTTCATCATATTTGAGGACAATTAAGAGAACAGATCAAGAGGACAGACTAAATACATCCATTTTCTCCTCTCTCATCCAAATCATATAGAAACAACAGAGAAAATTATCTTCCTGTACATATACATCTAGGATGAATATATTTTTATTTGCCTGTCTTTCTATCCTTCTAGAATAAACCTATAATGGGACCAGAAATAAGACAGGGTACCATTAGCAACCAGAACATTTTAAGATGTTTTAGAAGATGTTAGCCAGAAAGATTAGATTAATTGTGCAACCAGAGCACAGAATACAGATCTAGGCAGGAGCCATTCTTCTGGGTGAACTCTTGAAAATCATTCCACTTGAAGACATAGGCTGTTTACTGGGAAACACCTAAGAGAAAATCTTTTTAAAAAATGAAAAGAATGATGGAATATATGTACTAGATTAATGCTAATAAATAATAAGATATGAGAAGTAATGTTGAGATCAGAAAAAATAAAATATTAAAACTAAATCATTAAATACATTTAAGGAGATATTATATAGTAATAAAAGTTTCAGTTTTCAATATATAAGGGTTATAGACTCTGTCCCAGTCTACAGTGGAGATTCCATAGTGTTAAACTGAGGCTTGGAAAGGAGGGTACAGGTCACGGTTCAACTACCACAGATTCTTATAATTCTTCATAAATTTTAGTATATTTTTTGAAGCTTTTTACTTGTTACCTGTCTGTTGTGCCACTTCCAGAAATTTCGAATAATTTAAGTTTAAAATAATTTTCATTATTTTCACTGGAGACTAGATTGCTGGAGTTTCCCACACTCTTATATAAGAAGCAGAACTTTGTCAGAGTCTTTGAATTCAGAGACAACTCTTAACATATGGATAGAGGAGAAGTTTTAAGTGTAGCAAATAGGACAAAGAGCCACAGAGATAAAGAAAGATAGTTGACAAGGTCAACCAGCCTCAGGTCAGAGTTATAGTGTGAAAGTTTTCTTGGAACTTGAATATGAGTTTGCTTTATAATAACCTAGTTGAAGAAGTAATGGCCTGCCAAAACTCTCCTCTACTCCCAAATGAAATATGTTTGGAGCCTGTAGACATCAGCTAATACTAGATTTTTCCCTCAAGTCATGCACATTTTTTAGTGCTATTTGTGAAAAACATGAAAATAGGGCCTTTAAAGATTATCCATAGGATTTGGGGCTAGAGCCAGACTCTTCAACTCCAACTCTTGATCTTTATGGGCTAGGGTGAAAAACACAGGTTATCCCACGATGGGCCCAAATAGATTGGACTTTAAGGAGCTCTGACAATAACTGGTTAATTATTCTGAGGCAACAGTGGACAAGGGCCATGATCCAAGTCACTTGAAGCTGGAAAATCAGGCCTGCCTGGAGGAGTGCACATAGCCATGGACCCCAATCACACCCAAGCTCCTTGGCTGGCCAGCAGGAAGTTGAGGACTATGTAGTTATCTGACATTATTTGAGCCACAGAATTGAGCTGGTCTTTTTTGCCTACAAAGCAGAGGTATTATCATTAATGACCTCAGCGAGGGTCAGGACGGGTTGTGCAAAACTTTTCTTAATTGAATGCCCCTCATGGTGGGGTAACCACATGAGCATACCTGTGAGCAGAGAGTTCAGAATGCCACTTGTCAATTCCCTCTAGTAATTGGGCTGTGCCTGGTTTTGGAGCTCCCACCTGTGTCAGCATAATGTGACATATTCAATTGGAGGGGATGTTCTTATTAATGTCTATATGTATGTCACATTTGTAGGAGGAAGAAAGGTGATGGTTTGGTTTTTGTGGATGAAATAATAACCCAAGAGGGTGCACACACAGTGTTGAGAGGGTAGAGTCATTGAATACTACGAGGATCAACCAGCTAAGAGTCTCTCCTGGTGGGCAGAATTCTTGAGCAGAATTGAGGAGTTTGTGTAGAACTAGGGTGAGTGTAGGGGAAGACTGGAGGAGAAGACTGCCACTACCCATACCTAAGTAGCACTGATGGCAGAGCCTATGATCCCTTTCCCAGGTGTTCCCAGTGTACCTCTGATAGCACTTAGCTTCTGCAGTGTCAGAGTCCAGTTGTGGCAAAGAATCATTTCAGATGAATAAGGTTTGGGTACAGGAGGTGTCAGAAGGTCTGTGGTTAGAGAAATGTCTGTTCCTGGTATTCATTGGCACAGCTATCAAATGTTTATTTGTGGGATCAGGCAGTGAGTGACATATCCAATGGCTTGTCACATTCAGGACAGGGGTGACTGTCTGGAGCAGATTCATCAACAAATTCAGCAAGGCAGGAGTCACACAGTGTATTCTGTAGGAGAGAGAGGAGAAGTTACATCCCCTTCCCCTCCCTCTCCTTTACCCAGGTTCTTAGGTTTGAAGGAGCTCACATCCTATAGGTCAAGGAGACCTTCCCCATTGACTGCAGTGTGGCAATCTGTCCCATACCTTGGGCAAGGATAGCATTCTTAATCCATTTTCTGGGGTGATTTACCCAAATCTTCTGGCTTGGATCCTCCAGCAGTTCAATAAATGTTTCTATTCTATGTATTGATGTAGATCCCATGGGGCTACATGAAGCAAAGCAGCAGGGCCACCTTAGGGAAAATATTAAACTAGAGTCTTCAAATTGATGATCATAATTTTCAAAGTCCTTGTTGGCAAAAATCCGTCCTCTGCACCTGTGTAGTAGATGGAGAAGGAGGTTACTGACTCTCACTCCTCACTGTTTAATAGCCCTTCTAATCTCCCATTGATCTGAGTCTTCAGGAAGAGTTAGAAAGGGACGGAGGGTCCTTGCAGTGTTCCTTATAGAGAACAAACTGTCAATAATTGTAAAAAAAAAGATTGTACAATTGAAAGGAGAGGGCAGGCATCCTGGTAAAATGTATGGGGCAAATGAGAGGTACCCTTTTAGGGAATTTCTGCATTGAGATCCCAGACTGATCGCTTGAGATTTGAGTTCAGACTAGAATTATCTTTACTCCTCCCATCAAAAGACACTTAAACCTGTCTTTTGATTGTCCATTAAAATGCTCAATCACCTCTGCAGCTTGGAAGTGATATAGAACCTGAAAAATCCATTGTATGCCCATGTTGGCCCCCTGATGTGGAACATGAGCCACAATTTGGGGCCATCACTAGACACAATGTGCTCAGGAAACCTGAACAAAATACAAATATGGTCTTGTGTGACCTGGGCAGTGTGGTCTAAGTCAGTGGAATTCACAAGGATGGCTAGGTCAAACCCAGAGAAGGTGTCAACTGTAATCAAGATCTAGTGGAACAGTTCCCGAGTATTTGAGTCAAACCCCAACCAGTGTCATCCTGCCTGGTGTCAGTCGCATCAATAGAATGAGACCAAGTTCAGTTCAGAAGCAAAGTTGTATCCTTTGATCAAAGAACGGAGAGGTGTGAGCTCACGTTCTAAAGTACACACTCTCCCAAACAGGCTGATGGTGGGGCTGGTTTGTAGGATTCTCATCTGTGGAGGGAGGGGTGGAGTTCTTGCAGGTCAGGCGTAGTTATGTTGCTCAAGTCTCCAGATCGAAGTGCGGGGCACAGCATCTCTGCACGTGGTCCATCATCACCATCTTTATTGAAGTGCTGTGGGCAGCTCTTCTCCACACGACTTGCCAACTTGCAGTCTGCGCTGGGAACTCTAATCCGATGTGTTAAGGGCAAGGCCTCTGCCCATGGCTGCCTACAAACAAGTGAAACCACGAAAGAAGAGGTTAGACCTCATCTTATCACATAGATTCTTTCTTATTTTTCCTGGGGACCCCAGTGGGCTTTTCTGGTGATAGAACCCTCTGGATGGGATCAGAGACCTGACATAATCTATTTGTCAAGAACTCCCTGGACCATTAGATTGAAAGATTTGTCCCTGGTCAGTACTTTTAGCTTTGGCGATGGCCTGGCAGGTAGGACAGCTTTTTCATGCTGTTTTTCTTCAAATAGTAGTGGCAGTCTAAGCACATAGGCTAGTCTAAGATGGTGCTTGAATTTCCATAGGCTGATTTCTCATGGATCCAGGAGGTAATGGGATGCATGTCTGCTTGTCCTGAGTTAGAGGGCTATTCAGTCTTTGTATTTAGGTGACAGATGTGGTCTGCTCATTCGTTATGTTCTCCTCAGTCAGAACAAGAGCCTTTCTGGTACGCATCTACACAGGTAACAAAAACTTATTAGGAGCAGAGCTAGTTTTGATACAAATGCCTCATCCTCAAAGGGAAGATTGTTTATATGGCAGTCTGAGGCTTGCCAGTGGCCTGACCAAACAGCCAGCTGTGGCTAACAGCTATTAGCCACAGCCCCATGAGTCAGTGAAAATATAGCACAGCTCATTTACTGGGGTGGCCTGGATAGCCATCCACATTGCATGAGGCTTTGCCCATTTTGCCAAGCATCCTTTACTGTCCCTCTCAGGTTGGATGGCAGCTGTGTTACCAATCCTCAATGGGTCAGGGATCCCTCAATGGGTCTTTTGTCCAGCATCACAAGTGCTAATCAAACAAACCAGGTTTAATGTAGCAGAGCAGAAACTAATCATTGATCAAGGAATGGTGAAGGGAGAACTTGTACTCCAAAATCACCTTCTCCCTAAAGGGAGGGGAATAAGGGAATTTTAAGAAGTAGGAGGCAGACATGTCATCGGGGCTCTAGGAAAGGGACAGAGATTTCCAGGGGCAGCTAGGGGTAGCCTGGGCATGCTCAGTCTTCCACTTACTTTGTACACTGCACAAATTGTGCCCAGCAGAGTACAAGTCCCTCCCTTGGTGGAGATCTTAACATTGTAATGAAGCAAAGGTAACTTTTGGACACCTCCAGGTCTCATCTATGCAGGTGTGTTCCTGTGGTCAAGTCAGACCCAGTTCAGGGCTGTTGACCACTGCATATCTCTTAAAGCACAGCTGCAAAACATCTCTGTCAAATAACACGTGCTTTTGAAACAAACACAGAGAAAAATCAAGGCAAGGATCCTTTAGTTCTCAGGGGCTGGTATGAGTGAGAACTGTACCCTATTCCATCCTGGTAGAAGTTAGCCAGAAGAGTCATCAGTAAACCAGATCTATGTGTGGTTCAGGAAGTTTCTATATTTGAGTTTCCACTGGGCCAGGTAAGGCAGCAGCTTCTTGAGCAATATACGTGGGGGGCAGAGAAATACTCATGAAGTACTCATGAAATTCAGAATACTTGTTTTGTGTCCTAACATGTGATTTATCCTGGAGAATATTCCATGTGCCCTTGAAAATAATGTGCCTTCTGCTGCTCTTGGATGGAATATTTTTTATATATCTCTTAAGTTCATCTGGTCTAATGTGTCATTTAAGGTCAATGTTTCCTTATTGATTCTCTGTCTGTTGTCTGTATTTTGATGTGAGTGGGGTGTTAATGTCCCCTACTATTATTGTGTTTCTGTCAATTTATTTCTTTATGTTTGTTAATATTTGCTTTATATATTTAGGTGCTCCTATGTTGGGTACTTACATATTTTAAATTGTTATATATTCTTCTTGGATTGATCTCTTTATGTAATATGCTTCTTTGTCTCTTGTTACAGTCTTTGTTTTAAAATCTATTTGGTCTGATGAAAATATTGCTGCCCTGGATTTTTTTCATTTCCATTTGCATGGAATTTGTTTTTACATCCTCTAACTTTCAGTCTGTATGTGTCTTTAGATCTGAAGTAGTTTCTCATAGGCAGCATATATATAGGTCTTCTTTTTATATACATTCAGCCACTCTATGTCTTTTGACTGGAACATTTAGTCCATTTAGATTTATAGTAATTATTGACAGGTATGCACTTATTGTCATTCTGTGTCTTGTTTTGGGGTGTTTTTGTAGTTCCTTTTTATTCCTTTATTATTTTGTTCTCTTCCCTTGTGGTTTGATAGTTATCTTTAGTGTTATGTTTGGATTCCTTTCTCTTTTTTGTGTGTGTATCTATTATAGATTTAATATATGTATTACATATATATATATATTAAAATTTATGATCTCTTAAGTTAGAACACATATTGACTACCCTGCATTTTACTCACCCCACCACATTTAATGTTTTTGATGTCATATTTTACATCTTTTTGTTTTGTGTATCCCTCAACTACTTATTCCACAATAAGTAGAATATAGATGATTTTACTACTTTTGATTTTATCTTTCCTACTAGCTTTTTAGGTGGTTCATTTACTACTTTTACTCTATATTTACCTTTACCAATAAAAGGTTTCCCATGGTAATTTTCATGTTTCTAGTTTTGGTCTTTTTGTTTCTGATAGAGAACTACCTTTAGCATTTCTTGTAAAGTCAGTTTCAAGGTACTGAACTCTTTTAGTTTTTTCATGTCTGTAAAGTTCTTCATCTTTCCTTCAAATCTAAATGATAGACTTGTGGGGTGTATTATCCTTGGTTGTAGGTTTTTTTTCCTTTCATCACTTTAAATATATCATGCCACTCTCTTCTGGACTGCAGAATTTCTGCTGAAAAGTGAGTTGATAGCCTTATGGGACCTCCCTTGTACAAAACTAGTTGCTTTTCCCTTGCTATGTTTAATATTCTCTCTTTATCGTTAAATTTTGCCATTTTTATTACAATTTGCTTTGGTCTGTGCCTCTGTGGATTCTTCTTGTTTGGGACTTTCTGTGCTTCTTGGACCTAGGTGTTTGTTTCTTTTCTCAGGTTAGGAAAGTTTTCAGCTATTATCACTTTGAATATGTTCTCTACCCCCTTCTCCCTTCTTCTGGGATCTCTATAATGAAAATGTTAGTACACTTGATGTTGTCCTAGAGGTCTCTTAAATTGTCCTTATTTTTAAAAATATATATATTTTCAGTTCCATTTATTTTTACTACTCTGTCTTCCAAATGATCCATTCCTTTGTATCATGTAATCTATTGTTATTTCCTTCTAATGTATTTTTTTTTTTAAATTTCAGTTACATATTCTTCAGCTCTGTTTCTTCTTTATGTTTTCTAACTCTTGGTTATACTTCTTACTGTATTCTTCCATTCTTCTCCTGAGTTTATTGAGCATCTTTATGATTATTACCTTGAACTCTTTATTGGGTAGATTGCTTGTCTCTACTTAGTTCTTCTTCTGGGATTTTATCTTGTTCCTTTATATAGAACATATTCCTCTGTTGCCTCATTTTTCCTATTATCTGATTTATTTCTATGTATTAGATAAGTCAGTTATGTTTCCCCATCTTGATTGAACAAGCGGCCTCATACAGGAGACATGATATGGGGTCCAGCAGTACATTCCTCTCTGGTCACCAGAGCTATGTGCTCTAGAGGTGCCCTCTGTGGGGGCTGCATGGGTCCTTCTGTTGTGGCAGGACTGCCTACTGTGAGCATGCTGGTAGGCATGAATGTACTCTTGCCTGGCTTGTTGCCAGGCCCTGCGTAATGTGGAGACTGCTGGTCACTGCTGGGAGTGGCTGGGTCATTGTGCCACTGTCTGCATGGCCCAGGGAGTTCCAGTTTTGGTGTTTGTCTGCTAAGGGGCTGGGCCAGTTCACAAGGCAGAAGGCTTCAGGGGCCAGGTGTTCTGGGGCTGGTGCTGGCCTGCTGGTGTGTGGGGCTGGGACCTGAAAGATTCCAGATCAGGTGCTGGTCCACTGGTAGTCAGGCAGGATCCTGACACAGCTCTTTGTGGGACTGTGGGGGTTTGGGATTTAGTGTCAGCCTGCTGGTTTATGGGACTGGTTTCTGATGTGGTCTGCTGTGGGCCTGGGGTGTCCTGGAACTATCAGCCTGCTGGGTGATGAGCCCAAGGTGTCCTGAATCTGGTGTCCACTTGTGGTGGGTGGGGTTGGGACCCAGGTGGTCCCAGGACAGATGCCTGTCCACAGGTAGTGAGCCTGGTCCCAGGGCTAGTGCTGGCCAGTAAGTGTGAGGAGCTGGGCCCTGGGATCTTTAGGTGAAGGGTTCAGAGGTCCTGGAGCTGGTGTTAGCCTGCTGGTGGGTGGGTCTTTGTCCCAAGGCCGGGCTGCAGGGCCCCATGGGGTCCTGAGGCTAGTGCCAGTCCACTGGTGGGTGGTGCTGGGTTCCAGTGTCCCTGGCCACAGGACCATGGGGGTCCATGACTGGTATCAGCACACTGGTGGGTGGAGCCAGGTCCTAGGGCAGCTGAGAGGCTCGGGAGGGCTTATGGCAACTGGTCTACTCTTGTGTGGGGCTGTGTCTTTGCCATCTGTGTCTATGTCTTCTTTGCCTGGGGCTAATGAGCTAGAGGTAGGACTCCAAAACAGTACTTTCTAGCACCAGTATCCTCATGGTAAAGTGAGCTCCCAAGAATGGATGCTTCCAGTGTCTATGTCACAAGGATGAGTCTCAGTTGCTTCCTGCCTCTCTGAAAGGTTCTCCAAGATCAGCAAGTGGTCTGACCCAGGATCTTTTTAAATTATTACTTTTGCCCTGGGTCTCAGAGTGTGTGAGATTTTGTTTGTGTCCTTTAAGTGTGGAGTCTGTGTTTCCTACAAGCCACCTGACTCTCCTGAAAGCAAGTCCCACTGTCTCTCAAAGCCAAAAGTTCTGGGGCTTATATTCCTGGTGCAGGAACCCTGGGCTGGGAAGCTGGATGTGAGGCTTGGGCCTTTTTCTTCTTGGGGAGACTCTCTGCAATTGTAATTATCCTCCTGTTTGTGGGTTGCCCACCTGGAGGTGTGGATCTTGTCTATACTATGTCTCTGTCCCTCTCCTACCCATCTTGTAGTGCTTCCTTCTTTATATTTTTAATTGTTGAAGCTCTTTACTGCTAGCCTTCAGGTTGTTTTCATTAATAGTTGCTCTATAAATTGTAATTTTGGTGTCCCCATGTGTGGTACTGAACTGAAGGTCTTCCTATTCTGTCATCTTTGGCCCTCTTCTATCTAGACTCCTGTAAAATCCATTGTTAAATGAACGATTAAAGACATAGAAAGTGGATAGTGAAATTCCATTTGTGTAACCCCTCTAATTTTGTAGGTAAACTTTTACTTATATAACATGGGATGATAAAGTTTAAGAATATCAATGATGAAAATAAAATTGTCTGTGTTTTCAGAGATTTTTAAAAAAGTCACCTATGAGCAACCAGGAATCTATCATTAGATTTTTCATTAGCAACACTGTGTAGGAAAACCATGGAATAATATCTTCAAATATTAAGAGAAAATATAATCATCACAGAATTTTATACACAGTCAGTTTTTAATGACTTAAAGAAAGTTTTTGAGATGTAATATTAAATTAGATGTGAAATATTATATATAATATATACAGCATGAAGAAAACGGTGGATAATTATACACATACTCCTAGAAGTTGTTGTACAGATTTAGCAGTAGCTATGTTGAGTGATGGGACTACAAGCAATTATGTTTTCTTTTCAGAATTTTTTCCCTTTTATTTTCCAAATTTTATACAAAGGTGTATATATGGAAAAAAAAACATCTTTATAGGTCTGTGTCTATTCATAGTCATCAGACTACTTACTTTAGAATCACATAGGATAAACAGATTGCTCTAGGCCCTCTCCCAGACTCATTGAATTAGGAATGGGGTTTGGATCCTACACTTTGAAAAGCACCTGTTGGTGTGTTTTATGTACATAAAAGTTCAAGAACCACTGACTTAGGTGGAACACAAAGGATTCTAATTACAATGCATTGCCTTGGCAAGTCAGAGATTAGCATTTCATTGAGTTTTCTTGCATTTGATGATTGGACAGTACTTTGCAAAATTTAAGACAAGAGCCTGAAGAAGACCAATATTGTCTCTCAACTTGTTCCAGGGACACCAAAGTTAAATCTGCTTTCTTAAATTATTACAGCATTTTTAATTCTTATCGTGTATGTTTCCCCCAGATGTAGAAACAGAAACTTCACTTTGTCCACATTTCACAGAAGGTATTTTTTTGAAGCTATTTTTTTGCTAATTGTTTATTTTTTTAAAAGAGAATTTTCTTACCCATATTTTGTGGACCCTTATGTCACATTTGCTTAGGCTATGTGTTTACATGTAAATAAAAACCAACAATGATTTATAAGGCCTATGCCTTGGGCTAGAAGAGAAAAATAGATGGTGCATGAAAAGCTGAAGCTACAGGTGTGTGAACTTTTGGTTCCCAAGTTACTCTGGTCCATTGCCGCTGCTGTGTTCCTTTGTTGAGCTGTGACCACCTGGGGCAGAGAACAGAAGTTAAAATTAGCTCCATTTAAAAAAATGTTTATTTCAGGAAAATGTTTGATGTAATTTACTAGTAACAGAAGTTACATTTATGAGCTATTAATTTTCCAGTGTGAGTGGGTTGTAATACAGATTCAGGAATCCAACTTTTCTGTCACTTAAAACTTTAAAACCTAATGGGCTGAAACATTTAATGCTGCTGTTTTGCCTAGAGGGGGTGGAAAAAAATCACTTAGGATCTTGTGAAGAAAATTAATTTTGTTTAATTAAAGGCACATTAATTAAAATGCTGTTTTACTCATTAATGGTGCTTTAAAATGCATTTATTCATTTTTCTTCTTTAAGGACAAATAAATCAATTATAAGTCAGATGTTTCTTTAATGTAAGGTGTGACTAGGAATATGTATGATTCTTAATCTGAAAGAATGTTGGTCAAAATAAATTTGCATTCAAATCATTAGCATAAATGACATTGAGTGTCATTTATCCAGGACTGATCATAGGCTGAATTGTGAAACAGGCAAATTTGTGATCTCATCCTTGTCTCCTTTCTGTTGCATCCCTCTCCCTTTTAGTAATCTCATTCCATGTCATCCCCTTGACCTCCATCTGCATTCAGCAAGAGCAGTTTTCAGAGTAAGGACTCAAGTTAGCTTGTCGAGTTGAGTGATTTTCTGAGTCCTGGAAATGAACAAAGCTTTGGAACAAATGTCATAGTGGCCAATGTAGGGGTGATTAATGAAGGCCTCCTCTTCATGACCTCACTTGCAATCAAATTAACTACTTTGAAATTTGTTTTACAGTTGAGTTTCTCTGTGAGATTTTTTTTTTTTTTTGATGGGAATGTTTCCCTGCTGGTAACATAATTACAACAAGACAAAAACAAAAATGAATACAAAAATTTCACAAAGTCTGAGAAGTACTGTGATAGTGACAGGAATATGGGCCATGACTTTGGATTCTAGACTCCAGCAACCATTACTTAAATTAATCTTTCTAAACTGAATTCTTCTAATCTGAAAGCTTTGAAATAATTTTTAAAAATATTCTTACAGGACTGTTGTAAAGATTAAAGGAGAGACTTTAGTCAAATTATTACTAAGTGCCCAGCACATAGTAGGGATATAAAAAGAATGTTAGGGGTTTCCCTGGTGGCACAGTGGTTGAGAGTCCGCCTGCTGATGCAGGGTACACGGGTTCGTGCCGCGGTCCAGGAGGATCCCACATGTCGCGGAGCGGCTGGGCCCATGAGCCATGGCCACTGAGCCTGCGTGTCTGGAGCCTGTGCTCTGCAACGGGAGAGGCCACAGCGGTGAGAGGCCCACGTACCGCAAAAGAAAGAAAAAAAAATTAGTTTGGCCCTTTCTAAATTCCAGTCTTACCACACTGTATTTCCTCAATGTCTGTTCCTTGTCCTTTGCTATGTTGAGGTCGCATATAATCATTCATTTGGTGTGAATAGAAAGGCTAAAGCAATGATGATAATCAGTATGGAACTCAAGTCAGGGTTTGCTTTGAGGTAGGTAGGACATCATGGGCTCCTCAAAGCATGCCATCCACAGCTAAGGGCAAAATATCACTTGTAAAATGTAATCAATATTACAATATTATTGTCCTTGTAATTGTTTAGCTATGAGAGGGACTTGCCTATTAAGATGATGCCTTCAAATTGGGATCCACAAAGGAATACTGAATAAAAACCTTTTTCAGTGAAATCTTCTGTCCACAGCAGGCCGTACTTATTTTTGGGTTTGGAGGATTAAGAAACCTTGATCTTCCTTTTTCTAGAACGAAACAGAACCTATATAGGTTCAAACCCAGACATGACAATATCTAAACATCTTCCCCTTGTTCTTTCTTCATTTTCCAAAGCAGTCCAGCCCATTGAATGATGAATGAGGGAAAATAGGACAGGGACCCCATATCATACTCCCAGTGACTGCATCATTGAGTTAATTTGACCAGTGAGATGCACTGGAACTCCTTTAAAATGTGGATTTTCCTAAATGGATTATTCAACCCCTCTGGCTTCTCTTGTTTTCACACAGCTGTACACTTATTAGCTCTGAATAATTTTCATTCTACAGAGTAATAAAAATGCCCTATTTTTTATAGCACTGTATAGTTTTCAAATTCCTTATTTCATGTGATTTTGGCAAAAACCTTGCAAGATTGTATTGTATTCTGATTCTTTACCAAAGAGGAAAGGGAAGTTCTAAAAGGGCAAATAACCTAAAATACTTCTCTATTTGATCCAAATGCTAGAAAATATAGAATTTCTCCATTCCAAGTACCCTAACAGTTAAATTGTGCTTCTTGATGGGTAAGGATTGTATTTTAAACCTCTTTCATGCCACATAACACTGGCATATGCTCCTTTGGTTTCCACTTGTCAGTTCACCTTGGTGCTTAGGTATCTTTATTGTCTTTGGTGCTTATTTTTGATAAAGGTGTAAAAACAAGTGTCATTTTTTTCTTTTTCTTTGATACTTGCCTGAAAAATTCTTCAATTAACCTGAATAGCAATTTTCTTTTCTTTTTTAAAGCTCTACCATCATTTTTAATAACAACGTGCTTTTCATGGCTACCTAATTAATACAAATTTAGTAAGTGTTAAAGATTTACTGCTCCTCATGGATTGAGCAAAGTAAACTTTCCTCTACTTAATTATACTGCATCATTTATCTTGAGGACATTTGGGTGACTAGAAAAGAAAATCGATCATTTATGTCTTTCTACAGTTTGAAAATATCATATTGAGGCCATTGTTTTTGAGATAATTACTCTACTTTTTATTTTACTCATGCTACTAGTTTGCAAATTTGTGAGAATTTTTATATTTGGGTATGAAATAACACATTCCCTCAAGATTTATGGACATTACATGCTATGGAAAAATTACATAGAGAAACTAAGGTTCAACAATTTTAAATAGTAGTTTAAGTATTTGAGATTATTTGCAATTAATTGCTGGAAAGTACTATTACTTGTATTTTCCTTTGAGAATGTCTTATCTTCACAATCATCCAAAAGCCCTTTTCTGCAATTTTTTTTTTTTTTTTTTTTTTTTTTGCGGTACGCGGGCCTCTCACTGTTGTGGCCTCTCCCATTGTGGAGCAACAGGCTCCAGACGCGCAGGATCAGCGGCCATGGCCCATGGGCCCAGCCGCTCCGCGGCATGTGGGATCTTCCCGGACCGGGGCACGAACCCATGTCCCCTGCACCAGCAGGCGGACTCTCAACCACTGCGCCACCAGAGAAGCCCCTGCAATTATTTTTATGTGGGGTAGAATTTAGAATGTATTTGAAAGGTTTAATTGGTAAACATAAAAATAAAGTATATATATGATTATGTAAAAAGGATGCTACCCTAATGGCCTTAACATTGTTATTTTTCTATCATCTATCTATCATCTGTTATCTATCTATCTATCTATCTATCTATCTATCTATCTATCATCTATCATTTCCCAGTATCGGAAATGTGTTTGTAGGTACATGTCCATATTGCTCAATGAGCTCCCTGGATTACTAACAAGAAGTTTTGTGAGGAACTTCCTTGGTGGTGCAGTGGTTTAGAATCTGCCTGCCAATGCAGGGGACATGGGTTCGATCCCTGGTCCAGGAAGATCCATGTGCTACAGAGCAGCTAAGCCCCTGTGCCACAACTACTGAGACTGCACCCTAGAGCCTGCGAGCCACAACTTCTGAAGTCTACATGCCTAGAGCCCATGCTCCGCAACAAGAGAAGCCACCACAATGAGAAGCCCACGCACCACATCGAAGAGTAGCCCCCGCTCGCCACAACTAGAGAAAGCCTGCGCACAGCAATGAAGACCCAATGTAGCCAAAAATAAAATAAAATTTAAAAAAAAAGGAAGCATTTATAAAAAACAAAAACAAAGAAACAAAAAAGAAGCTTTAGGGATATATCTGTTCCTCATCTGAGGGGTAAGATTTGGGCCCAAGTTTAAATCTCAGCTCTATCACTTTCTTTCAATATCTGTACAATGAAAAAGTTAAATTGTCTTATTTTCAGCCTCCTCATCTGTGAAATGGGAAGTGATAATACCTCACAGGTTATTTTTAAGGATTAAATGAGATAAATCATGCATTGTTTAGTACAAGGCCTACCACATATACATGCTCAATAGATTTCTTTTTTCTTTTTCACAAATCCTCTCTATTTTGCAGTTGACAACCATCATTGAAAAGAGAAAAGCTAAATCACTGGCTAATCTAGTAGTCCAAAACACACCCTTGAATTCCTAGTACCTATGCATTTATAAAATGAGCTAGTCAGCCAGAGAGTCTTTCAAATAATTGGTTTGGTTATATATCAAAATATATATATATATATATATTTTTTTCACTGAATCCATCAGTTTTTCAGAGTTGGGTAAAGCAATTGGTGGTTTTTGTAGTGGAGATAAGAGTTATGACTTCCATCTGAAGCTATTTATAAGTGAATACAGAGATCCAGGAAGCACAGATTGTGGTAAATCAGAGAGGATTCAGAAAATTGTTATTTTCCATATATGAATGTAACAAGTGTAAAGACTAGAAGCACCTGTCTTGTTATTCCCTTTATACATAGATGCCAACAAAATAAGAAATTCACAAAAGAGAATGATCACACCTTGAAATAAGGAGAGAAAATGGGAGAGAGAACAGTCTGAATTTTTAGTGTTAGTCAACTATGGTTATGTATATTTTACCAAATTACATTTTATCTTCCTTATTCTTTTAAAAAATATGTATTTTCTAAAAACATCAGGTTCCCTCTTATGCCAAGGTTAGAGTTTTTCCCCTGCCAACAATTCTGATTGAAAAAGCTCCATGTGGTACGTTCATTAAGGCAGATGAGAAAAATCAGAATGCTGTAGTCTGCTATATTTTTGTATTTTGATTCTGTGAAATATTTCAACTAAGTAGCAATGTGATTTTTATAGTTGATAACAAGCTGATATGTTTGTTCAATTCTATTTATATTTTCTTTAGGTGAGCGAGTCTAAAGAACTCCTAGGCAATGGGGTCCAAGAAACACCTTCATTACATTTTGTTATTGCTATATAGAGCCTGGTGATATAGATAATTTTTTAAAGAAAAAATGTTGCTTCTGATATTGAAGTGGTGTTTTAGCATTTACAACTAACTAGCTAACTAACTAACTATGTAAAACTTATTCCTTTTTTTTTGTTTTTGGCTGCACCACATGGCTTGCGGGATCTTAGTTCCCCCACCAGGGATCAAACCCCTGCCCCCTGCAGTGGAAGCATGGAGTCCTAACCGCTTGACTGCCAGGGAATTCCCTTATTTATTTATTTTTCTTTTTAATAAAACATATTTCTGATTGTGTTCCACTGTTTATACCTTCTCATTCACCCACCCCATGTCTGCATTCGATCCTCCTCTTGTGTATATCTATTATCTCTTGGGATTTTTGCTTATAGCATTTGCTGTACCATATTATAATATGATTTACCTACCTTCCCTTACTATTATAATATTATCTCTTTAATAGAAGTAATATGTATGTCATTCATCTTTTTTTTTTGGCCCCCAAATCAAACACAGTAACTGGTGCATAGATGATGCTGCTAAAACATATTTATTGATTCAATGAATGGTTTGCAACTCAGCAAAAACTCTCCCCTAAGAGAGGAAAAACAATGTACTGACTACTTTACTCTTATACATATCTGCCAGCTCTTAGCTTAAAATTTCCATTTTCATCAATCATTACCGCCTAGTTAATTATATTGAGATGGAAAGACAACTAGAAAAAAGCCTTATATTACTTACAATCAATATTTACATATTTTCTCTGACTTCTTAAATAATATTTTAGGTTTCTGTTTGTGGACATGGGCCCAAACTGTCTGTATAACTTTAGATGATAGATAGATGATTGATAGATAGAGAATAGATAGATAGGTAGATATTATCATTAAAGAAAATATGATGTCAGAAACTTGGCTACAATTTTGTGTCAGGGATTACCTTTTCTTAACACTCCAAGATGAGATTCTTTTCATCCTGTATTTTATGGAGGTTAATAGTTAAATTAATGGTTCATTCACTATGAGATAACACAGAGGATCTAATTGTCAAATCACACACACATAAATCTGAGCTCTTACTCATTCAAGGACACAAGCTATCAGTGGCATGGGCAAAGCGGGGAGAGGACTTAGATATCCCATGTGGCTCTCTTGGTCTTCCCCTCATGTATCAGATGTACTTTCTGGCCCACAGTAATAGAAAAGGTCTCCAGGTGAGGTATGCATGTCACCTTACCCAGTGTGAGCACCTAAGTTATGAAACATCTCTATTTTATATCCAACTTATTACAGGGCTTTCATGACACTTTCCAGGAGTGTGCCTCCTAATTTCATAGACTCTAAGTTTCTTTACCATAAGAAATCTTAATTCAGGATTGTCCTTCTAAGAGCACTTCATAGAGAAGCATTCTTCTATTAGCAATTATTATTTGTCTATTTTCCTAAGGTGAGTTATTATCTTATATGCAAAGAAATTCAACTGAAACACTTGCCTCCCCCTGCCCACCCAGGAATGTTCCTCCATTATTGGTAAAGACGCAAATCCCAGGCCAGTTTCTGTAACCCTTTCCTCCTCTGCCTGCATTCTGACTTCAATCAATATCTCTGACTTCAATCAATATCTCCTTGAAACATATTTCTCAGTTACTTTTTCCATTATCTGTCCTACAACATTTTCTGCAAAATTAAATACAGAAGATTAGGCATACTAATACCCTGAAGGCCACCAGACTTTGAAACACCCAATGAGGGTAGAGATTGCTTCTATAAAGCATATTAATTATGTACATATCCCTTCAGTTACTCTTTTTGCTCCACCATTTACAGTTATGTGAAACTGTTAGTATATATTGACAGAGTGGCTTGATTTAGTGTTTAATTTTTCTAAGGGCAAATTCATTTCCTTTTCTGGCCGGTGTGCAGAGGTATGGGGAGCTTCAACACAGTTTCCCTAAATATTATCTTACACTGGGAGTCATTATCCACATAAGTTTTCTTTTCATTTAATTATGTGATCTTACAATTCAATGATCTAACAAACCATATAGTTGAAGCAGAGATAAAAGGATATTTGAAACACTAAACAGTTAAAATTTGAAGTATCATTCTTCATTTCGTTACCAACAGAAACAACCTTTCCAATGTACTACATATTCCCAGAGACTGAGATTATGACCAGTAAATTTCGGATCCCATCATGTTTGTGAGTAAAACCATACCCCAGATAGCATAGTACAGGGTTTTATATACATCAGCATCTAGATGTCATGGGTGTAATGCCACCCATCTTCACTAGGGACTATGTGAACTATGCAAAGTTTATTGTGCAGATAACATGCATAGCAACACGGAGACAACTAGAAATTATGTTTTTTTTGTATTCATTATTCTTTCTGAGTTGATCAACTTATAAAAATATTTGATTTAAAGTTATGCTATTCAAACCACTTTATATCTAACATATTTCTCCTTATATCAAAGATAATTAACTAATTGTACAAATTTATCAACGTATTTGTCAATGTTCAACCTCTTAAGTTAGACAATCACAAACTATACAGCCAGCTTCACCTCTACCTGTTTCTTCTGATTGTTATCTGGATTATCATTTCCTCATTTCTTAAAAGGTGTTTTCTGTGCTTACCACTAATATTGTAATGTCATCTTTGCCTTGTTTCATTGACTATGATAAAAAAAAAATCATGTTTAGCCTTGTGGCATTTTTGATGCTTTTTTATGATATTAAGTTTATGTAACACATATATATCTTTGCATATAGTGTTATAGTATGGAGAGTATTTTGTTTCCTGATCACCTAATTTAAAGTTACACCATAAGTATTAACTCGTTACTACATAGTATCTATTACTATACATTTTTTTATATACTATTAAATTTTTTAGAAAATAAGCATTGTAATTTACACAATGATTTCTCTATTAACATGTAGTTTGCTCTAGAATTTTTTCCTATTAAAAAGGAATATGTAACTAGCAATTACTCACCTAAATGTGCCCCGAAAAGACATGTACAAGATTGTTTCATAGCAGTTTCATTGATAATATCTCAAAATTAGAAATAATCTAAAGGTTTATCAGAGAGTGGATGAATAAATTGTAGTATATTAATGCAATGGAATGCCACAGAGAAAAATAAAACTCAATACATGTAACAGATCTTGCAGACTTTTAAAATTAATTAATTTATTTTTGGCTGTGTTGGGTCTTTGTTGCTGCGTGTGGGCTTTCTCTAGTTGCAACGAGTGGGGGCTACTCTTCGTCGTGGTGTGTGGGTTCTCATTGTGGTGGCTTCTCTTGTTGCGGAGCACAGGTTCGTCAATAGTTGTGGCATGCAAGCTTAGTACTTGTGGTTCATGGACTTAGTTGCTGCTCAGCATGTGGGATTTTCCCGGACCAGGGATCTAACCTGAGTCCTCTGCATTGGCAGGCTGATTCTAAACCACTGTGCCACGAGGGAAGTCCCACTTGCAGGTTTTATAGATGTAATATAGAGTGAAAGGAGCTTGCACAAAAATTATATATTATTCAACTTACATGAAGTTTGGGAACGCACAAAAACTAATCTATGTTGTTAGAAATGATAGCAGTGGTTACCTGTGGTTGGTGGTATTGATATTGAAGACAAAGGAGACTGCTGAGGTGCTGGGAGTGTCCTGTATCTTGACCTAAGTCGAGATTACATGGGTATATACGTAAGAGTTCACTGAACTATATACACTTAACATGTACAACCTTTGTGGTGTATATATTATACCTCGTATAAAAATTAAAATAATATTATGCTGCAATAAACACTTTCATCCATAAAATTTTTTACCTCCTCTTTCTGATTAATTCCTTAATCCATGTCAAAAGAAATACATTTTTTGTGTGTGTTTTTAAGTATTGTTTTTAAGTATTTGGTGTTTTTAGACAAATTTGTCAGATCCTCTGAGGTATGTTTATTTGTTTATTTGAGTTGTTTCAATACAGATCCTCTCACTGCTTTACAATTTCTCTGAAAAAGAAAAGTTATGCTGGACTTCACTTCACTTCAGTGGCACCACAACTACTGAAGCCCACATGCCTAGAGCCTGTGCTCCACAAGAGAAGCCACCACAATGAGAAGTCTGCACACCACAAGAACAGTAGCCCCACTTGCCACAACTACAGAAAAGCCCTCGCACAGCAACAAAGACCCAACGCAGCCAAAAATAAATAAATAAATAAATAAATATTTTTTAAAAATCTCTGAGAACAGGGACTATGCTGTTAGTGGCAGCATACATTGTTTTGGGGGGTTATGGTTTTAACATTTATTGTCTAATTATAGTTGTCCAAGATATGGACTTCTGGCTGCCTGCTTTCACCTGTATTTACCCTGCCATGTTTACAAAATGTTTCTGAGTATATTCTCCTCACTTCCATAAAGGTAAGCAGAGAGAGTCAAATATTTCTAATTACCCACAAAGCTCATAGAATAGTAAAATCACTCTCGGTATCAAGCATAGTGTTTCAGATGTTCCCAGTGACTCTTCACTGAAGGTTTTTAAGTCTATACAATTTCTCCATTTTTTAAAAAAAAACAAACAATAACACCTCTGTCAGTCTTTTAAAACCCACATTGTTGTTTTAAACCTGCAACTATGAGTTTCTTGAATTATTTCCATGTCATTATCCATCATTTGTACTAATCCCACTAATTTAATTAGCATGTTACAAGGCAGCATTGATACATGTCTTGATTATCTTTTGTTATCTTTTGAATTTTTCTCTCTACATTACCAAGACCTTATTTTAAAGTTTTGTAAACTGAGGTGGTGGTGAAATTTTGGAAAAATCATGGCTGGAGTCATATCTGAGTTCTAGCACTGGCTCTACAATGAAGTTCAGAATCAGATGATTGATAGATACATTTTCTTCACCACAATGAGAAATTTATAAAGAATTAGATCAGGTAGATTTAATTTTTTTCCAATGTAAGTCAGCAAGTAAATATTCTCCAAACTGAGATGAGTAGTAAAGATTATTATAAATAGAATGATGAAACATACTGACTATAGCTGCATTGTAGGTTTCAGCAAAGATCATGTGAAATGTTACTGATAACAAATCTTCATATGAGGGCCTTCATTTCATGGCCTTAATCTTGACATCCAGATAGGAGTTACAGGGCCATCAATCTCTTTCTTCAGCTACTGGTGCTACTTCCAATGCTAATGTTGGTTCCATTTATAAAAAGCCTTCCTCCTGTTTTATCTCTGACAACTTGAACATATCCAGTGAAAAGAAAGGCGCCCGGAGACAAAAAAGAAGTTATAGTTTAGAAGAATGAGAAAGATTCTTACTTTGTGTTAGAAGCAGGTCATCTAAATATAGTAATTCATCTTTCTAAGATTCAAAAAAAAAAATTGAATTCAAGCTGTCATGAGCACTTATTCTTTTCAATGAAGACATTTTTGGCCAAAATATATTTTTGGTCTTTTTTCTCCATCTTGAAAGCTAATGGGATTACTGTCCATATGCATTGTTTCTGAATAAAATGTCCAGTGCTGCCTGGAATTCATGCACAGGAAGTACAGCTGATGTGGGAAAAGCACTGCAAGATGACATAATTCACTATTCTAATTGCATCTCCAAGGGAGTGTAGAAGCACTAATATTACATATTGCACACCCCTCTCTGCTAGGTGCCTGCATAATCACAGCATTGAAATTGACATATTGTCACAGACAATCACATTGGAAACTTTCTGAAGCTATAAATAGTGGCTAGGGCACCTATAATATTTTCCAGATGCAGAGACAAGGCAATTAATCTTGATGTAATCTGCACAGGGTAGAACCCAAGGCGCATTCAGATTGAGTGCTTGTGGCTGGGTTATTACATGACACCCAGAGTTCCTGAAACTCAACAAACCTCTTTGTGTTAGATGAAATCTTACAAGAATATCTGGGGCAACTCCACTGCCTTAGAGATAAATAGCCCTAGTGAGATGATAATATATACTTCTTTCACAGATTTCCTGAGAGAATTATTCATGTATTCAACAAATATTTGCTATTAAGAAATAACACTGGCCACATTCGCTACATGCAAGACACAGATCCAAGAACTTTACATATATAATTTTAATTAACACTTATCTCTATTAGAGAAACTAATTTTTACCCCTATTTTATGGATAAGAAAACCAGGCCACAAGAAAGTTAAGGGTAGGTGTTATACTCTGAAATGTAGGGCATTTTAATGGTTGAAAGCATGGTTTTTGTGGCCCCATTTTCTAAAATCCTATCTCTTCTATTTATTAATTCTATGACATAGGCAACATATTTAAATTCTCTCTGCATCAGTGATTTCATTGGTAAAATGTGGATAGTAATTATAGCTACTTCAAGGGCTATGAGCATTACATGAATGGAGGTAACCAATCAGGGTGGCGTCTGACTCATAAGATAGTCTCAATAAGTGTCAATGCTACACTATTCTCTTTCCTATGTTAAGAATGTTTTATATTCAAGCACTGTACTGAAATGAGAATCTTTTATGTCTCTCTCCCTTATTAGGCTGTGTGCTTCTCAATTATAAGGACATAGTTTAACTGATACTAAGTACCTAGCAAGATAGATGTTACACATAACTTCACTGAATGAATGCATGAATAAGGCACGATGTCTCTTTCTTAAGGGTATCATGATATGGTGGAGGAACCAGAACATCGCAGTCACTAGAATACAAAAGCAGCGTGTACAACAAGATGATAGTAGAGCTACTCATGCATTTTCCTGGTTCTTGTGACATTTTTGGAAATAATTGTTTTACAGTATTTATACTAGATGATAATGCTTCTCCTTACTGATTTTTTTTCTCTACTAAACTGAGAATTCCTAAACTGTTCAGGGGCAGAGAAACTCCAGTCAACCCAGCATCTTTTAAACTGCAGTGTCTGGCTTCATGATTGTGCGTATGTTGCGAGTGTGTGTGTGAACATGTTTGTGTGTGTGCCTGCGTGTGTGTAAGTGAGGTGCAAAGGTAACCTCAACACTGCTACGGCAGATGTTGTGAGGTCAAACTGAACCAGAGGTAAGAAATCTGATTGAAAG
Organism: Stenella coeruleoalba; assembly: GCF_951394435.1. NCBI lineage: Eukaryota > Metazoa > Chordata > Mammalia > Artiodactyla > Delphinidae > Stenella > Stenella coeruleoalba. The sequence goes on from NC_137154.1 coordinate 72,290,316, forward strand.
TCCCTGGTGTACTGCTTACTTTCTGCTTGGCCTTGTGCAAAGCACTTGGCATGAGCTGCTATGGATGACAGATAGAGCCCCTTGAATCCCTTTCTCCATAGCTCCTTAGTAACTGTGGCTCTTAGTGGGGGTTATTATAAACAACTGTGTAACTATTACATGGATTTTCCCATGTAAAGTTTAGGACAAATCATAAACTGAATTCTTAGATATATAGTGATATATCTTGAACTGGAAGGAATCTAGTATGTATTACCAGTAAGTCTCCGGGCTTCAGGAAGCTGCATTTCTGCAAAAAAGAAAAAAGGACATAGTTGAGTAAATGTTGGAATTCTTCTGCTAGGTAATCTGATTTTCAAATTCCCCTGGTGTACATAAACAATACAAGGCCAAGGCTTTGCACATCTCCTTTCAAAACAGGCAAACTATTGCAAGCTTACGTTCAAAAGGAACTGCTCCTCACCACCTTCCCTGACCCTGCTTCTTTGCAGACTTGGGGATACAGTAGCCATGTATTGCTAAGATAAGAAGAGGTCAAGAAGACATTCAGAATTGAATTAGCACAATATGACATAGAGGATATTGCTACACAGGTTATGTTTTCCATCACTTACTCCTTTTTAGCATGCAATCTGTGTTTTGAAAGTGCTTTGCTACTGCAGTTGGTGGAAACCTTCAATCTGAGATCATTGAGTTAAAAGAGTTGTCATTTGACAATTGTCAAACAATCTGTTCAGAGGAACTCAAAGCCTTTTTAGTTATTTTATCAAAGGTAAAACTCATTTTCAGAAAACCTTAGGTAAGAATCTATTTTTAAACACAGTGTCATGTAATCAGCAGATATCTGTTGGAGCTTAAACATGTTTTAAATGGTTTTGTTTTCTAAGACTTTTGAATGATGGAACAGCCTTTTCTCAGGCGGTCAGAATCCCTGGCAATGGAAGAAGGCAGAGACGTCACCAAAGGGCATATCAACGTATACTCTGAGGATCCAAAAAAGTGCTTTGAGGAAGGAAGGGTGTCAGACATGTTTCCTCTTATTCAAGAATTGTGTTACTCAATACAGAAAAGATTCTAGTGAGAGCCGTTTTCATTTAGGCTAAAAGAGCCTAAATAGTGTTGGATTGAGTGGTCCATGGGCAGGCATAAAGCAAAGGAATGGAGCTTTCATTAAAAAAATATAGTAGCTATAGTTCTCATCTTTGTGGGGTTTAAAGACAAAGGGTGAAGGCCAGACAAATACCTGGAAAAGAAAAACAATTGAATAGAAAACCTCAAATATTTGATTTATTCATTAGGCAACCTTAGCTTGTCTAGGACTTCCATAGAGGAATTGAGCTACGTAGCTTACTATTAGAAATATGTCTGCTATGATACTTCTTATGTGACACTCTTGCTTTTTATAGGTTAATTTACTTTAGGTCTGGATACATGTCTGTAAAGGTAGGGCCCATGTCCTATTCTTTTTCATCTCCCTGTGCCTAACACGGTTTCTATTATATAAAAACTGTTTGAATAGGAGTCTGTCCATAGAATGAGCCAAACAAGGGTGCTGCTTTTTCCTGTTGTATCCTTTATGGTGCTCTGTTTTCCATGCTTCACTATGAGAAATTTCTGCAGGACAGATGGATCCTCCTAAAACCTGGTTCTATTTTGCATGAAGTCCAAATTGTAGGGCATAAGACCTCTGCCTCATTCTTTATGTTTTCTATCTCTTGCATGCTCATAATTCTTGGTTTGAATTGCAAAGCTATTCTTTTTTTCTGGTTTGGGCTAAGGTTAGTTTATATAACTATTTGTCATTACATATTATTAACTTGTTGAAGCCAGGCATATATCTTCATGTGTGTCCTCCATATCACTCAGCACATTGCCTCATAGACATGAGAAAGCTTGTTAAATTGAATTACATTGATAGTGATCACAAGGTTTGGAAAGTAGGATGCTTTAGAAAAGATTAAAAGAACAGAGATTGTTTATCTTAAACAAAAGATCAAATGCTATTCTAAGAGTTTACAAATCAATAAAGATTTTATATCCCCAGTGGAGGAAATGGGAAGTGGTAGTAGAGTGGGTGGTTACTGCCTTTTCCCAAATGTCTACTTATGGTTTTGGATAGAATGGGCAAGGACATACATCCCTTCTGTGCACTCTGATTATATGGGTCAGGTATTTTTGTATAATCATACCTCATTGGCTCCACTAAGGCTCTGAATAATTCAATCTTAACTTCTACCTATATTTATAATTGGGAAGCTATTGTTTTGCAAATAGGATCACTTGTTGCATATAATTGCTCTGCTTTTTAAGCCAGATCATCCTTGTAAGCTTAACTTGTTTACTATCTCTAACTGAAATATTTACAATCTTTTATCAATCTTATATTATTGGACAAGTATTTATGGGTCATGACATCAGCAATATATCAGAGATCTGAAAATGAATAAAATGTAGGCTCTGCCCTTTAAAGGCTGACAATCTGATAATGGAATATCAAAGTAAAAGAAAATTATATAATGGTATAATATGTGATGATAAGGAAATGGATCTATTAAGTTATGTGGGAGCACATGAATGGGAAGGGAATGATTTGTGTAGATCAGCACTGTCCAAAATAATTATAATGCAAAGACACATGTAATTAAAAAATTTCTAACAGTCAAAAAGAAGCAGACAAAAATAGTTTTAATAATACATTTTATTTAACCCAATATAAAAATCATTAATGTGATACTTTACATTTTTTTTGTTGTTGTTCTGTTTTTTAACTAAATGCATCCTTGAAATCTAGGATGCATTTTATACTTCCAGTGCATCTCAATTTGGATTAGTCACATTTCAAGTGCTTGATAACAACAAGTGGCTAGTAGCTATCATATTGGACAACACAAGTCCAGGAATTTAAAGAGGGAATTTTGGATAATTTGATAACGAGTTGGATTTTGGAGGTTTAAGAAGAATTCCCAGATCTAAGAGATGGGGTATTGAGTCCATGGGGGCAGTATATGCAAAAGCAGAGAAGCATCCAGATGTTAGCAGAAGTTCCATATGTGTAGTCATGACAGAGAATTAACCCAGAAATAAAGGTTGAGGCAAAGCCTTCCAATTATCCTTGAAGATCTAATAACACTAGATTTCATAGCTAAGAACTCATAATACTATTGGATCTAATAGCTAATAATATTTTGTTGCTTTACTCAAGTATGTATAGGAGTGCTTATTACATGTCAGGTAATGTTCTAAACATTTCTTACATATTAGCTTGTTTAATCCTGCAATAACTGTGTAAGGTAGATGTCATTATTACCTACCTCATTTTATAGATGAGGAAATTGAAACATAAGGATGTCAGATAATTTGTCCAATGACACACAACTAATAAGTGGAACAAACAGAATTTGACTCCATAATCTGTGCTCTTAACTACTATGCTATATTAACTCTACAAATCAGTCTGCTCTATACTATATAGACTCAGGGCTGAATTTAATGTTCTATGTAGATCAGTAGACACTGAACATTTAAGAACTATCAAAGTTGTAAAATGAGTTAATGAAGCAAATTTGTTTTCCTAAAAATAAAAACGGATTGAAGACTGAATAAAATTTAAGGTTGGAAAAGTAAATATGGCAAACAGTTGATAATATTCTAGGAATGCAGTGCATAGTCCCTACAATAGTCCCTAATGTTATTGCAAATAATATGAATAAATTTGAAAACTTCATTTCACCCAAGTAGTTTCTATCAACTTCCTGAAATGTAAAAGAGAAAAATATATTTATGTTGAATTTAAGAAATACATCTAAAATAATCACAGTTTGGAAGTACAATAAAAGAATGAAAAGGTTATGCCATGCCAGGACTAATCAAAAGAAAGCTGGTGTTGCTGTATCAATATCAGACTTTAAGGCAAAAAGCATTACTAGAGATAAAGAGGAATACATCAGAATGATCAGTAACTAAATCCACCATAATATTTCAAAAGTTTTTTTTAATTTATCTAATTACATACCCTCAAATATATATAAAGTAAAAATTGACAGAATTAAAAGAACAATAGAAAAATCTATAATCATTGTGGTGAATTTAACCACCTTTCTCAGGAACTGACTGAAAAATGCAGACGTGAAAGCTGTAAGAATACAGGAAATTTACCCATCACATTTAACAAATGACATAATTGACTTATACGGAAATTTGTACCCCATGGTTGCAGACCACCCGTTACTTTGAATACACACAGAAGTTTTGCAAAAATTGATTACATCCTGGATTAGAAAGCAAGCCTCATTAAAATGCAAATGATGTAAATTTAAGGGTACATTTTCCTAAACATTTTGGGCTTAAGCTAGAAGTCAATAAGAAAATGATTTTTAAGATCCCCATATGTTTAGAAATGAGTAAACACACATATATACATATATATCAAAGAGGAAATGAAAATCAAATTTAGAAAACTATTTTGAATTTAATATACTGAAAATTCAACATATCAAAACTTGTGGACTGTAGCTAAAATGTGTATAAGGTAGAGTTTATATGTATAGTTTAGAAAAGCAAAGTTTAAAAATCTGTAAACTAAACATCCATCTCAAGAAACTAGAACAATAGCAGCAAATTAAACATAAATAAATGGTAGAAAGAGTGAAAAATGAAAGGAAACATAATAAAACTCATAGAAATACTAAGTAATAATTATTTGAAAAAGATCAATAAAATTGACAAACGATGGTCAAGACAAAAACTCTCCTCCTTTAAAATTTCGTAAATGATAGAAGAGTGCTTTGGTCTGTCTCTCTCTGTTTTATGTTCTCTCTGTCTCCGTAATGGATGAGATTAATTTTCAAAGTTGAACCCTCTTTGCATCCTAAACATGCAAAAAAAAAAAAAAAGAAGGCCTTGAATTGAGCCATGAAAATTAACACTTTATTTTTATTTTCTGTCATTAAAAAAATTGGGGCTTCCCTGGTGGCGCAGTGGTTGAGAGTCCACCTGCTGATGCAGGGGAAGCAGGTTCGTGCCTTCGTCCGGGAAGATCCCACATGCCATGGAGCGGCTGGGCCCGTGAGCCATGGCCGCTGAGCCTGCGCGTCCAGAGCCTGTGCTCTGCAACGGGAGAGGCCACAGCAGTGAGAGGCCCGAGTACCGCAAAAAAAAAAAAAAAAAAAAAAAAATGTGCACACATTTGCTGTATCACACATTTCTAAGACAATGTTGTTGTTTTGTTTCTCCATTTCCCACCCTCCTGACTCTTCCAGTGGGTAGTTGTAGCTTCCCTGTGACCTTCAGTGTAACATAGTGACAGTAGAGAAAAGAATAGCTCAGAGAATCTTAGGAAACTTTATAAGCTTCATGATATTCTCTAGTATAAGAATTTGTGATGCAGTGTCTCAAATGCAGCCTAAAAAATAGATAAAACCCTTTATCAAGTAGCAACAATTTCATGTTTTTGTTTGTTTGTTTGTTTTCAGTTCAGCTCTCTCTATATACCATAATCAGCAATGGGAATATTTCTAGGAGAGTTTGAAGTTCAAGCCTGCCAATGGGATCAGCACTCCTCATTTGAAGTTGCTTTTCCTTAGCCATCCCAGGGAATGTTATAGTTTTGAAAGCCCTTGACAAGATTGTATATGCTTGTCTCAACTATTGATAACTGAAAACACTTCTGTTGGTTCTCTACACTCTAACAGCCTCATCAGGATATGCTTAGGTCCAGACATAGCCTCTGCCTTGGCATAGATAACACAGATACACAATTAAATTAATCCAACATGACAGATATGGAAATGCCAAAAAAAGTTCTCAGCTATAAGAACAATGCTTAAATAGTCAACACTGGATGTTCTCTAATCACAAAAAGAGACTAAAATAGTTTAAGATAAAAGGAAAGTCATAAGATAGCACACATCACAGATAAGAAACTGCAGTCTGTTACAGCTTAAAAGCACTTCTGAGGGGAAGATAAGGAAGAGAAACAAAGGCCAAGTCAGGCATAAAGTGTCCACCAAAGGGTATTTTAATTATTTTTGGAGTATTATGAAAATGCTAATTCTTAAATTTTTACAGAAGAGCAAAGAATTGCCAAGATACCCCTGACAAATTTAATAAGTTTAGGAACATGCTTGCCAAATATCTAGGCTTATTTTAAAAGTGAACTAAGACAATGAGGTATTAGCACAAGGATGGGTATTTGACACAGTGGATCAGAATAGAGATCCCAGAAGCCTACATCAAACCTATATGACAAGATATCTAGGAGAAAGATATTTCTTTGATAAATGTCATTAGGACAATTGATTATATTGAATCATACCAAAATATATTAATTCCAGGCAGATGAAAGACTTAAATATAAATATCAAGGTTATGCAAATTTTAGAAAATAACAGAAGAATTTCTTTATGATATCATAAGAGAGAATTTTCAGTAACATTCAAACAGCACAAACTATAAATGAAAGTTGTGTGATACATTTATATTACTAAAAATAATAACATCTGTTCATCAAATGCTATATTAAGTAGTGGTAGGACAAACCAAAATTTGAAGAACAGATTTCCAATTCATATAACTAACAGATGATAGTTTTTAATACATATATTTGTTCATATAGTATTTAGTATACACACATGTAGATGTCTCTCTATATATGTACTTTTTTCCTACAAATTATAATAAAGGCCAACAACCTCAATGAAAATAAACCAAAATTATGAATAAGCTTTCCACTGTCAAATGTCCAGTAAACAAATATAAACATTTTTAGCCTAACTAGTAATTGGGGAAATCACAAGGAAACTCCATTTTACACATAACAGTATGGAAAATATAAAGTCTGACTAAAATAATGTTGGCAAAAACATTTGGCGGTGAGTTTCTCCTTCCAAACCACTTCAGAAAACAATTTGCTATCAACTAATAAAGTTGAAAGTAAGCATAGCATAGGATGTCATAAGTCCATTCATAAGCACATGATTAATAGAAATTTTTGCCCATATGCACCAAGAAATGGAAAAGAAAGTTCATGATAACCTTGATTGGGAAGGAAAAATATACCATAAAGGGAAAAGTATCCACTGACAGGAGATTGGATAAAAAAATTGTGGTACAATCACACAATGAAACAGATAAATGTTTTGCTCTGTGCACTAGAAAAGCTGTACTTCAGAAACATAATAGACAAAATAAAGCTAGTTACAAAAGAATACAGAGAATAGGGTAAAATTTATAATGTGTAAATGGGAAAAACAATATATTGATCATACATACACACGTACACCGGTATGATTGTTAAAGTAATCAAATGGATGAGAAACAAAATTTAAGGTAGCAGTTTCTTCTGTGAAGAGTGAAGAGATCCAATTGGCAAATGGCACACAGTGGTTTTCAAAACTGTTAAATTTTGGTTTCTTATACATTCTAGTGTGCTGTTAATTTTGTTATTATTCTTTGTGCTTTACATATATGTTTTACTTATTCTTTTTATATATGACATTCATAAAAAAAACTTTTAAAAATATCAAGGAGAGAGGGAGCACAGTAGGTTAGTTTGAGAGCAGATTTACAACATTCAGCAAACAGAGACCATTCTTATCTAATAAATAAAGCAAAGAAGAAAAGTAGTACAAGGTCATCATTAGGCAACATGGCTTCTTTATGGCAATTAGGAGATTGCCCTCCACCCTCTGGGGGATATGGTACTAAAACTGGATGCAAAACTTTTGACTGAATTCTCACCAACTTTTGCATCCTTAACACAGCAACTTCATGCAGCTTCAGAGTACAAAATTAATTGTGATTTCCAGAGTAGAAATTCCAAAAAACATAGCTTTATTTTCTATATTTCTTGAGACGAACATAGGCAATGGTACAAGAAAGTACTATATCCCCTGTGGACTACTGTGTAGCAAGAAGAGCTTGGGAAACACAGACGCCTAGCAGATCCTCGACAACATCAGCCTGAACCAAAGGTGAACTGTCTTAGTCAATACTTAACTGAGGAGGAACTGAAGTTTGATTTGTGCTCCACACATATGACTTATGTTGTTCTGTAGAAGTTTATAGCTATGTACATATTATTCTTATCCCATAATATTATTTAGTCATTTTGCTAATCATTTCTGTGTTCACAAATAATTATTTAAAATAATCTTTTATTTTAGAACAATTTTGGGTTATAGAAAATATGATTTTAGAATACAGAAAAATAGAAAAGTTAGTACAAAGAGTTCCCATATACCCTACAGGCAGTTTCATTATTATTAACATCTGATATTGGGATGTACAAAATGAAGGTCGTCCCAGTGGCCCAGCCCAGATCACAAATCTAAACCTAAGTCAGCCTGCACTTATTGGAAACACATGTTAAGGAGACCTAACAAATACCAATCACAATTCTTCAACTGAGTTTTAGCTACCTGACCTTTTCCTAGAAAATAAGACCTGCTACTCTTATAAAGAAATCCTTTAACTCCTAGTCAATCATTCCCTGTTTCCATATTGCCTTTGCTAATGTTCTATAAAACTCATCCTTGCCCAATATCCCTAGAGAATAGTGTTCTACTGATTCTGAGGCCCTGTACTCCCCCAATCCATGGGTTCTTTCCCCTTGAATAATGGACATTAAACTCATTACTAAATTGTCTGTTTTGTAGTTTGACACATCTTACATTAGTATGATACATTTGTTGCAATTAATGAACAATATTAATAAATTATTAAGTAAAGTCCATGATTTATTCAGATATCCTTAGTTTATACCTACTGTCTTTTTTTCTATTTGTGGATCCCATCCAGGGCACCATATTACATTTAGCAGCCACTTCTCCATAGGTAATTTTGGCTTTGACAAATTTCTCAGATTCCCTGATTTTGATGATTGAGAGGTTTGAGGAGTACTGTTTAAGTATTTTGTACAACATTCCTCATCTGGGACTTGTCTGGGCCTTAGAAAGGAGTTATGTGTTTTGGGGGAGAAGGTCATAAAGATAAACAGCCATTTTCATGGCAATCAGATTGAGTATATACTATTAATATGACGGACATGGCTTATCACTGTTGATGCTAACCTGGATCACCTGGCTGATATTTTAATTTCCAGGTTTCTCCACTAAAGTAACTCTTTTCCCCCCTTCCATACTGCACTCTTTGGAAGGATTTCACAATGTGTAGCTCACATGATGAAGTGGAGAATCATGTTTTAGCTCCTTGAGAGTGTAATTATTACTATTATAAATACATAATTATTTGGAATTCTCTGAATGAAAGATTTGTCTATTATCTCCTTTATTATTATTATTATTTAAAATTTTGATTGGAGTATAGTTGCTTTACGTGTGTGTTACTTTCTCCTGTACAGCAAAGTGAACCAGTTATACATATATCCCCTCTTTTTTAGATTTCCTTCCCATTATGCAACCCAATGTTCACTGCAGCATTGTTTACAATAGCCAGTACATGGAAGTAACCTAAATGCCCATTAACAGAGTAAGGGATAAATAAGATATGGTACATATATACAATGGAATATTACTCAGCCCTAAAAAAGAATGAAATAGTGCCATTTGCAGAGATGTGGATAGACCTAGAGACTGTCTCACAGAGTGAAGTAAGTCATAAAGAGAAAAACAAATATTGTATAATATCACTTATATGTGGAATCTAGAAAAATGGTACAGATGAACTTATTTACAAAGCAGAAATAGAGACATAGATGTAGAGAACACACTTACGGATACCAAGGAGGGAAGGGGGGGTGGGATGAACTGGGAGATTGGGATAGACATATATACACTACTAGGTATAAAATAGATAACTAATGAGAACCTACTGTATAGCACAGGGAACTCTGCTTAATGTTCTGTGGTAATTCCATTTACCTTCACAACAAAAAGAATAAAATACCTAGGAATAAACCTACTAAAGGAAACAAAAGACCTGTACTCAGAAAACTATAGGATACTGATGAAAGAAATCAAAGATGATACAAACAGATGGAGAGACATACCATGTTCTTGGATTAGAAGTATCAATATTGTGAAAATGACTATACTACCCAAAGCAATCTACAGCTTCAATGCAATCCCTATCAAACTACCATTGTCATTTTTCACAGAATTAGAACAAAAAGTTTTACTATTTGTATGGAAACACAAAAGACCCTGAATAGCCAAAGCAATCTTGAGAAAGAAAAACAGAGCTGGAGGAATCAGGCTCCTTGACATCAGACTATACTACAAAGCTACAGTAATCAAGACAGTATGGTACTGCACAAAAACAGAAATATAGATCAATGGAACAGGATAGAAAGACCAGAGATAAACCAAAACACCTGTGGTCACTTAATCTATGACAAAGGAGGCAAGAATATACAATGGAGAAATGACAGTTTCTTCAATGAGTGGTGCTGGGAAAACTGGACAACTACATGTAAAAGAATGAAATTAGAACACTCCCTAACACTATACACAAAAATAAACTCAAAATGGATTAAAGACCTAAATGTAAGGCTGGACACTATAAAACTCTTAGAGGAAAACATAAGCAGAACACTCTTGGACATAAATCACAGCAAGATCTTTTTTGACTCAGTTCCTAAAGTAATGAAAATAAAAACAAAAATTAAAAAAAGGGACTTAACTGAACTTAAAAGTTTTTGCACAGCAAAGGAAACCATAAACAAAACAAAAAGACATCTCTCAGAATGGGAGAAAATATTTGCAAATGAAACAACTGACAAAGGATTAATCTCCAAAATATACAAACAGCTCATGAAGCTCAATATCAAAAAACAAACAACCCAATCCAAAAATGGACTGAAGACCTAAATAGACATTTCTCCAAAGAAGACATGCAGATGGCCAAGAGACACATGAAAAGATGCTCAACATCACTAATTATTAGAGAAATGCAAATCAAAACTACAATGTGGTATCACCTCACACCAGTCAGAATGGCCATCATCAAATAATCTACAAACAGTAAATTCTGGAGAGTATGTGGAGAAAAGGGAAACCTCCTACACTGTTGCTGCGAATGTAAATTGGTACAGCCACTATGGAGAACAGTATGGTGGTTCCTCAAAAAACTAAAAATAGAACGATATGACCCAGCAATCCCACTCCTCAGCATATACTGGGAGAAAACCATAACTCTCTTTATTATTTATTACATCATTTATGTATATAATACATTGACCTATAGACATTTATTTTATACTTTGATTTATAATCCAATACTACTTTATTTATTTTGTTGCTCAGATTTCTCCAGCCATGGTATTAAAAGCTCTTTCCAGTGTCTCTTGTGTCTTTTTGATATACCACATCATTGTGTTTTAGTGCAGTACATCCTTACTTTCTGGCACTGTAAGAAACTCCAGGCTCATCCTGTGCATTTCCTGCCCCAGTCCTAGAATTATCCATTTACCTAAGGAACCCTGGTATATGTACATATTTATAAAGATTTTCACATGTAATATGTATTAAGATGAACACGGGGTCATCCTGATGGCTCCAACTCTAACCTAGTACCACACGGATCATTCGAGTCTTTTGTTCTTGCTTGTCTATAACCTTCTTTACAAACAGTGAGAAATCTAGTTCCCACCATCTACTAACATTTTCTTAACTATTCAATTTCAGTATAAATATATAGCAGTATCAGAACTGTTACCATATCACATGGGAAATAAGTTTATCAACTGGAATACAGTGCTGATGTTTTTCTCCTTTTGCCTTTAGTCTTCACTTTAGACTATTTTCGTTTATTTAGATCAACACCTTATTCATCATCCTTTTGGTGAGATTGTTTCATATATTTGTAACAGTTAGATTGTTTCTGTCATTGTCTGCTTTTCATCCTGACAGTCTGTGTCTTCCAAAATTAATTTTTAAATTTGTGTACATTGATTCATTCTTTGTGGTGCAAAGTTTTATGGCTTTTGAAATTGTCTAGTATCATATATTTACAATTACAGTATAATACAGAATATTTTCTCTGCCCTAAAAATTTCCCTGTGCTTCACCTATTGAACTTGTCCTTTTCCCCATCTCCATTGTCTTAGCTTTCTCTTAATGTACAATTGCACGCTTGGTTTTAGCCTTTCCACACTGGCTTCTTGCACTTAGCAATATGCATCTAAGCTTTATTTATCTCTTTTTGTGGCTTTTCTCTTTAGCTTGTTTATTTCTTTTCATCTCTGAATAATATCCCATTGTATGGATATACTTATTTGTCCATTCTCCTATTAAAGGGCATCTTAGTTGCTTGAGTTTTGGATGATTATGAATAAAAATGCTATAAACATGCAGGCTTTTGTGTAGGTGTTCTTTATGAAAATGAGGCTGCTCTCCTGTATTTGTAGTTTACTGAGAATTTTTATCATGAATGAGTGCTGAGAATTTTTATCATGAATGAGTGCTGGATTATCTCAAATGCCTTTTCTGCATCAGTTGATATAACCATATGACTTTTCTTTTTAACTTGTTAATTTGGTGGGTTATAATTGTTTGAATTGCAAATGTTGAATCAGCTTTGTATCACTGAAGTAATTATTGTTTACTTGTTTTCAGTGTCATCAATTTATCTTCTAATTTTTTATTATTTCTTTTTCTTCTGCTTGTTTTAGGCTTAAATTTCACTTTTCAAAAATCTAGTTTCCTAAGGTGGAAGCTTAGATTATTGATTTTAGATCTTTCTTTTCTAATATGCACATCTAATGCCATAAAATTTCCTCTGAAGACTGATTTCACTGTATCTTACAAATGTTGCTATTTTTGCTTTTATTTTCATTTAGTTAAAATATTTTAAAATTACTCTTGAGACTTCTTTGAATCATGGGTTATTTAAAAGTGTGTTTATACTTTCCAAATATATAGCAATTTTCTAACCATATTTCTATTATTTATTTCTAGTTTAATTCCACTGTGGTCGAGAACATTCTTTGTATGATTTCTATTTTTTAAAATTTGTTAACAAGCATTTTAAGGACCAGAATAATGTCCATCTTGGTGAGTGATTCATGTGAGATAGGGAAGAATGTGTATTCTGCTATTATCAGCTGGATAATTCTCTGTCAATTAGATCAAAATGACGGATAGTGATTTTTCAGGTCAACTATATCTTCCCTGAATTTTCTGCCTTCTTAATCTATTAATCACTGACAGAGGCTTCTTGAAATATTGTATTATAATTGTTCATTTTTCTATTTCTCCTTTCCATTGTATCATATTTTTCTCATTTACTTTGATGATCTGTTAGGTGCATAAATGTTTAAAATTTTTATGTCCTGATAATTGACCTTTTAACCCTTATGTAGTGCCACTCTTTATTTTTGGTAGTATTCTTTGTTCTAAAAACTGTTCTTCTGAAATTCATGTATCTAATCCAGCTTTCTTTTGAATAGTATGAGTATGGTATATCTTTCTCCATCTCTACTTTTAACCTGTCGGAGATTTTATATTTAAAGTTCCTTTTTGCTTAGCAACTAATAATCAATTTATTAAAATAGTTGACTTAAACTTCTATAAAGGTGACTTTAATCTCTGCTCTTGGCTCAGTGTTGATGGAAGTAATCTGCTTAATGATCTTGCAAGGACTGTGCAAGTTAATGAGATGCTTGTGATTCTCATGTAGAAATGATCCAGGTTTTAGAACCTTCATTGCAAGTAGTTTATCTAGTGATTCTCAGAACTTGGTAGGCATCTAAACTGGTTCTTTTAATTTGAATTTTCTTTCCTTTGTGCTGCAGATCAAGCCAGCATACACTTTCTCCTGAATATGTTCTATCAGTTAATAGGAATTAAGCTAAACAAGACTTCAGTTGAAGATTTTTTTTTAAATTTGGCTAGGAGTTTGGTCATGTGTCATATTTGCTGTAGCTGTAGGCATCAAAGGCCAAAAATCTCTCATTACCCTTGCGCTTGTTTTCCTCCTAGACTTCGATCATCTTTAAGTACTCCTCCACAGAGAGAGTCTATCCTGAAGCTCTTTTAGCTATAATCTACTGTTATTATTGGCGTAATGGTAATGTGTGGCAAAGAGAAGCATTATATACTCTCAGTGATTAAATCTCCATGCTTTCGTGGGCCTTTATCCCTGGGCTGTGACTTTCACAGGTATTTCTTAGCTGTTTTTTTCCCCTTGAGTGAAACAGGAAGGACAGAGGGAGCTGGAATCAGAGAAACACCCTTTCCCTAGATGGGATGAGGCTCTGGTGAAGTCTTGTTCCCCAGAGAATAGAACTTTGTGATAGAGAGCACTATGCTGTATTTCACAATGGCTTCTTTTCTCCTTTCCCTGCCAGTGCCACAGGGGGATCTCTCTTGGCTCTTAATTGTGAGAAACTTCTGGATTCATAGAGGTAAAATCTACAAAGTGTGAAGCCACTCTAAGACTGCAGCCCCCAGGAGTTTCTCACTCTTAAGTTTGTCCACAGTCCACTTCCATCATTTCATCTTAATTATCATTTAAATTCTTTCTTCCAGTTCATGGCTCTAGCAGCTTTACTCCAGCTAACATGAATTTTGGCTGTGACTCTCTAGACTTGCTTATCCAGAATTCAGAGTATTGTTTTGCCTTGAAATCTCAGTTCTATGATGGACTGGGAAAAAGTTATTGATTTTCAGTTTTTTTGGCTTTTTCCTATGCAAGATTAGATTAATGACTTCCAAGCTTTTAACATGTCAGAGCTAAAAACAGTTGTTTTATGAAGTATTATGGATAGATGTATGATCTGGGTATGCTAGATTGAGGTTTGGTGTTCAAATTATTATGCCCACTCATCATTCCTCTATTTTATTTTATTTTTTTTCTTTTTATTTCTTTTAATTGAAGTATAGTTGATTTACAATATTGTGGTAGTTTCTGCTGTACAGCAAAGTGATTCAGTTATACATATATACATTCTTTTTTCATATTCATTTCCCTTATGGTTTATCACAAGATATTAAACATAGTTCCCTGTGCTATACAGTAGAACCTTGTTGTTTATCCATCCTATATATACTAGTTTGCAAGAATGTCTTTTTTAAGCCTCAGATCTTTTTTTTTTAACATCTTTGTTATAAAGCAGAAACTAACACACCATTGTAAAGCATTCCTTTATTTTTAATAAACCTTTTCTGAACTCAAGCCCGTGGTGTCTACCAAGTCAGCTACAAACATGGCCCTGCCACTGTTGAACTTATGATTCCAGTGGGAAAGATATGCAGTTAAAACACACTGTTTTGACTACTGTTTGAATATTGTGCACTATGAGACCACATAAAAAAGCAACTTGTATTTTCCAGAGTAAGTGATGATTTACTTACTGATTAATTGGGCCTTGGCAGATGATAAGGAGGTTTTCTGGCAAAGAGGATAGGAAAGAGTATTCCAGGGTGAGGATATCAGTGTGTTAGAAAGCCTGAAGCAGAGAATGGATATGATGCTGTTATGGCTGTATGACACAGAAAAACCTGGAGAGGAGGGGAAAATAAATAGGCAGCACCAATATAAAACGTGGCAATAAGGATTCTGTCTGTCTTGGTGTGCTATCACCTTTCATATGCATCACTAGTTAAGGTTTTAGCATCAGAAACATGACTTGGTGGCCATACTTGACTAATTTCTTGGTTGTGACTTTAGAAAATAATTTTCTATCTCAAGTGTATAAAAATTTCTCATCTTTAAAAATATCATAGTCCTACATAGCCAATGGTTTTTTAAGGCTGTTTTCTGGGTCAAATGAAATAACGATTGGGATAGTACTTTTTAAAATGTGAAGAGTATGTACATACTATTGGACTACGTTGTTAAATATTTCTAAGATTTATGCCACTCATTTATTATTTCCTTCACAAGTATTATAAGATAGCAAGATAGGGGACTACAGGGAGAGAGAAGATGGCAATTGCCAGTAACTCCTTCCTTCAAGAGATTAGTCCATGCTGCTATAATTTTATATATGTCCTTACTGTTGTGATCTGGGCCAGTCCTCAAGAGGTAATTCTACACAAGTGTTCCCCAAAGCTAATTTGCTTTGTACTGAAATTAGATAACAATATGCCTGAAACTTTGGCAGAATTTAGTCATATGTGGGTTTAGTGAGAAAGGAGAGCCAAGAAGATGTGTTCAGGGACTGAATGTGAATTAGAAGAGACAAGAGAGAGATTGATAAATGATCATGTCATTTACTAAAATTTGGGACACAGGACAAGGAGAATTCAGTTTGGGGCATCTTGAGTTTGAGATTCCTTTAGAAACCAAATGGAAATGCCATGTAAATATTTTTCTTATCTAAGTCTAAAGTTCAGGGGAGAGGTCAGGACAGGAGGTTTATAAACAATAAGTTATCAAACCATAGGTAATATTTAAAGCAAGAAGGACTGGATGAGAACATCTGGAGAGAAAATACAGATAGAAAATTGACTAGGTCCAAGGACCAAACTCTGGGGAATGCCAATACTTAGTGACCAGGACAAGGTGAAGTTTTCTACAAAGGATACGACTGGAGTGAGTATAAAGAGAAAATGATAGGAGAAGAAGTAGAGCTATGAAGTGTAAACGTTAAGAGTGGTGATAATGAGCAAGACACTAAGATACATTCTAAAAACATATAATTACAGAATAATATGTATATACATTAATGTATCCAAATATACAATGCACTCAATATGTTTATATATAAAAAGCTTACACATACAGGTTTTATATATACAATTATATAGAGATGACATACAATCTTATATAGGCAACACATTACACAATTAGAAGAATATATGACATCTGTATTAGAAAATAACTTTAATACAACCATCAAGTTAAACATCCAAAGAAATTTAAGCATTCCAGTTTTTACTTCAAAATAAAATAAGAATGAAAACTATATTTATTGAAAAAGACCTCATATTAACCTGAAAAATCTAGACCTACCTAACAATCTCTTAGAAAGTTTTAATATAAAGTAGCATTAAATGACTGGTCTTTACTGATCAGAAAGCATGTGTATTAATTTTTCATCCTTTTTCCCCACTCTGAGGTACAGGAGACGAGGAATTATTAACTGAACTCATGTCCTGCCTTGTGTTTTTAGGTTGTTGCTATAGGAACACAATCAAGTTACTCCAACCCCAGGAAAAGCTAGACATTTTTTCTAGAATATTAAATTATCAAAAAAAATAAGTAAAAATTGAACTTATATACCACTGGATGCATGGTGAAATATTTTTCAAACTTAAAATAAACAACTCAGAAAACAGCTCTGTAAATTTTTCTACATCTTTTAACTTTCTCCTTCGACCTATGGGTTTTTAATTTGTTAAAATTAGAAATTTTGGATAAATGTACTTTAAGAAATTACATTAGAAATTTCTTTCTATTCTGGCTTTACTCCTCAAAAATAAAACACCTTCTACATTTTTTGATTCTTTTAAAAAATTTCCACCAGCTTTCAGCTTAACAAAGCAAGTAAACATACTTCTATTGATTAGGAAGCCACTGATTTACAAAATATTGAGACTTGTTTCCATTTGTAATTAAAAGTATACCGTACATCCCTTATTGTATACTGATGATGATTTCTAACTTACTACCAATCTTACCTGACCCATAATTAATGGTATTTATTCTTCTTTACATCATGTATAGATTATTTTTCCTCACAGCTGGGATCTTGTATGATTTCCCCAGAGATGTTTCAATGGTTTCTAGAATGTAAGCCATTTCTTTCATGAAAAACAAGGGCTGACAAGTGCAGTAACTCAGGTCAATATGCTGTATATTCAGTGAAAGATCTATAGCAATATATGTGAAATGAATTGAAGTGATAGATCAACTTTTATAGCTGATTATTCCCTGGAATTTGGTATCTGAAATTTTATCATTCATGTCTAGTTTCAAGGACTTAAAATATAGCTCTTCTATTCTATTTTGGGGGTCCAGTGGTGTGGTACTTTACAATCTTCAAATCACTTCCATATACCTTGAATCATTTGTAATATATGTGTTAGAAAGAAAGGTATATAAGTTAATTTAGGCTCTTAAATCTAGTTCATAACCCTGGGATTATGAACCAGAACTCAGGAATCTATTGGTAATTATTCTTATATATCATATGAAAATAAAATTTGATATGTTTCTAATACTGATAAAGGATATATACATATGCTGAATATTTTTAGTTTCAGCAGAATGAATACTTTAGATATAGGAGAAAAGTTTACCCTCATTGTGAACAGATCCCTTGATTTTTTTAGTCTAGTTATATTATTACTTTGCCACTTAAGTTCATTCTTTGATAAAGTTAACTCTCTTAAGAGAATAATTAAAGAAAAATCTGTCCTAGAATAATGTGCAAATTAATACTTGCTTTTGTGGAGTTGGAAAAAATAAAGCAGGTTCCAGAAATTTCTGCTAGATTATAAATTCATGGTAAGTAATATATGTATTTGTTGCTGTTGAATTTAATGAGTGCCAGATACTGAATCAGGCTCTGAAAATATAAAAATGACTAATACCAATTCCTGCACTTAAAGAGTTGAGCATCTATCTAGTGGGGAAAACAAAGACATATATTACTAGTCCTCTAGCATTCAGAATACTTTTAAACAGGTCTGTGAGAAAAAGTGCTAAGGAGGCCAAGAGAAGGGAGAAACTATAACTGAGTAGAGATATTTGGAAATTTTCCAGACAGGGGGATATTTGGGCTGGAGGTCTCCCTGTCCCCCTCCCTTTTTAGTTTCTCCAGAAAATCAGTTATTTCATACCTAGAATATAAAATGCCAAAATTCACGTTACAATGTCCCTTCATTTTGGCACTCTGAAAGGATGTTCACTATATGGGATCATCACCAAAAGGAAAATGACTACAGAATAGCTTCCTTGGAAAATTTATGTTTATTTTGGAGTCACGTTTTTAAGGCTTCTTATCTTGCCAGATTTTTCTTTTCCACCCTAAGAATTTCTATTATTTAGGAAACTATTTTAGGTACAAAATTGCACTTACTCATGGTTGCAGATTCACTAAACTCTTAAAGCTTACTTTTCTAATTTACTTTTTATTATTAGCTAGGCCAGTTACAGTGCAGGCATTTTTAGAACCACCTGGAATAGAGTGTGTCTGATGAAACATTACTCTTTTGAATGAGAAGCAGCTGATTAGAACAATTTATTTTCTTTGAAAAATTCCCAAAATCTCAGTAGTAGTATAGCATGAATGGTGAGATTCTAGGTTTACATGAGTTATGCCCTAGTCACAAGTGAATAGAAAGAACAGAACCCACTTTCATTATCCATGTGAAATTAGTAAGAATGGAAATGTACCTGAATAGGATTTAAAAACAACCAAAAATAAATGGACAAAATCCCAACCAAGTAACAATGGTGATGAATTTTGAGTACTCACTATCTCTCGTAAGAAAACAATGGGAAGCTGATTATATTTTAAATGACCTACAGTGGTCCATCTAAGTGCCCACAGTGTGTTGACCCAACTGCAGGAAAGAAGGTTCATGATGTCAAGAGTTTAATTGTTCCTTTTGAATGTTTTGGCTTCCAGTACCCAAATAGAAAGTAGTGAAAAAAAATACAAGAGCTAAAACCCGATTATTAATTTCAAACTGTGAAATTCCTATAAGCTTCTTTTCACTGATTTTATAATGGTTCACAATTTTCCTGTGTGGGACTAGTAATTCTGCTTTGCTCACCTAGTTTAAACAGTACCATTTGACATTTTGGGGTTATCTAATAATGGAGTCAGCCAGGAAATCAGCTTTAGTATTATGCATTTCATGAGTGAAAGGGAAAAAAAATCTTAAAAGAAAGGCTGGCTTGGTTTAATTTCATTGGATATTAGCATTTTTCAAAAACAAAGCAGTATTAGTGATGGGAAGTAGGTTAAAACATTGCTGGTTTGCTAATAAGCAAAAGTAGGTTTGTTGTTTTTTTTTCCCCAAAAATGAGAATGCTGTTGAATGAAACTTACACATGCAAAGTAGCAAAATTCTTTGTCTTTATGAGTCTCTTGTTTTCAGGATAATAGATTCATTTGGGGATGAGAGAAGCATAAAAAGATTATGGATATCAAAATGACTGAATAGTAAAAGAGTAAATAGCAGAAGGATTAAAACGGGGGCAAAAAGGGGGTGCATTCTTATTCTCTTTTGGGAGGGGGGAAAGAAAAGAGAGGACGTGAGTCTCAACATGGTTTAAATGGGTAATAAGGCATGTTCAAAAGTGCTGTGCAGTGGCATTTAATGAAATTCTAAACTCTACACTCCTCTCATTAAGCTGATTCATGGAGTCAGTAACAGGAGAATAACTGGCAAGTGCCGCCTGCTGTGAAAATGACCACGCGTCTCACATCCGTCAGTTTAACCTCTGGAGAAAAGGGCCGAGAAAAATGCTGACTCTTTCAGGTCTTCCTTATCTCCTTTCATGCTGTTACTGCTCTGAGCTTCTCTGTGAGCTTAGCACCTGCTTACCACCCTCATTACCTGCGTATGTACTAATAAATGTAGATATTTCTCCTGAAAGAGCCAACATTCTCCTATTATTTTCTTTATTTTTCCTTTCCATAGACTCCAAACTGAACCTAAGTTCACAAGGAAAGAGGTGACACTAGGTTTCCTCTGGTGAGGTTGGTGGAGGGGTGGTAAATTAGTGGCCAAAGAAAATTTGTCAACTGAGATTATTTTATCTATAATTATTGCTTGAATAGTACCTGAAATAAAAGATTTAATGAAGCTAATATTTTGCCTTTGAAATTAGGAGTTTTTTTTTTTTAACTACCACCTTTTATTAGTTAGCTTAGCTATTTTCATCTAACAATAGCTATAAATGACACCATCCTCAGGAAATTACAAATTTATATTGTCAAGATCTTTTCAATGAAATTACCATGAATTCTAATCTCCTCCCTGTGTTTCCTGACCTAAAAAGAGATTAAATACCCCTTGAGTTAACTGATTTATTTCCTCTCTTCAGGGCCACATGGAGGAGCTCTCTGAAGAAGAAAATGTAATGACCAGAGGTTCCTGTCTAAAAGAATATGGGTATTTATTAGATTGAACATAAAGGATTTTCATATCCGGTGAGCTGTTCTTGTTTCCTATGTGGCATTCTCCCCAGGAATAAAGTTCTGCATAACTTTTCTTGATATCTTTACAACAGTTTTTGGGAATATGCTTCTGACATAATCTATAAATGACAGAATTCCTTGGGCATCTCTTCTTATGGTTCTTTTGAAATAAGTGATTCAAAAGTATGTCAATGGGAGCAATATAACAGCATAAAAATTGTAGAGATACATATTTGTCTGAAGTTGCTCTCTTGGAATGGTCAAAACAGTGAGGAAGGGTATACAGCAAATGTAGTCCCCTTACTGGCAGGAATACTCATATTCACATATATTTCCCACATCAGTACAGTTAAGGGGGTAAGCTAAAGTGCAGGAGGATATCTCAGGATGGATATCAGAGTGGTTATCCTAACTCAAACAAAACCTTCATTAGATATTAATGGCTGTGTTACCCCAAATCTTAGCAGTTTAATTGGTAACATTTATATCTCACATAAATTTTTCTGTCTGTCAGGAATTTGGGAGTCGATTAATCTGGTGTTTTGGGCTCAGGGTTTCTTATAAAATAGTAGTTAAGATGACAGTTAGGGCTGCTGCCATCTGAAAGGATGAGTAGAGCTGGAGGATACACTTCCAAAGTGGCTCACTCACACACCTGGCAAGGTGTTATTTTCAGGAAGCCATAGTTTGTTTGTTTTTTTTTTTTGCCATAAGGGAATCTATAAAATGTTACTTGAGTGTCCTGCAGGCACATCTTCCTCCAGAGCAGGTGATCTGAGAACTAGGTAGATGCCATGATATCTAAGTCTTATTTTTGAAGTTGAGTCTAGTCAAACTGCTTTCTTTATTTCATAATTGGGAGTTGCTTTCTGGTAGGTGTAAGAAGAAATCTGTGCCATGGTGAACAAACAGAAAGAAAAGTCAACTTTCTGCAAACAATTCAGATGAAGTCTAAATATTAAACACATACTTCCTTTCCTATGTTACCATGTAAACTTATCTTCATATTATCTGCTCAAGGGAAAATGAGTGGCACTGATAATCCAAAATCAATTAAAAATGCATTCTATATTAGGAGAAGGGAGGGAGTAATTGCCATTTTAATTATGTCTGGTTAAATTGCAATTAGTTTGTGTTCCCTGAGAACACACCTGTTAAAAGAGATGGCCCAAATGAGGCAGTCAGGTTGTGGGAAGATAGAATGAAATTTTAAAGTTTCTTTAGAAAAACTACAAGGATTTTAATTCCTATAGAGTAGTCAAGATTAAATCCTCTCTGATTGTGATTAACTTGTAGGTAAAATTTTAATATACTATATGTGTTTTTACATCTTTATACTTTCTCCATAATGTTGATAATTTAGTATCAGCATAGGTTAATTTTGAGTCATAATGCTGGAACATTAGAAAAAAGAAGAAACTGATAAATTGGATTAGACAAGGGAGATAAAGCAAAAGGCAAGGTTTTAGTAAAGGTTTTGGAAATAAAGCCTCTGGAGAGATAAAGGAGCTGAGGGAAAGTTAAAATGCCCTTTAGAACTACAATCCTTTGTCTATTAGAAATGAGGGAGCTGAGTCTTGTAATAAGGGATCTGCTGATATGTGCTTTGTTTCAATATAGGCTTCCAGGGGAGAAGTTAGAATCTCTCAGTTATAAACTCAAAAAAGCATTTCGGTAGTGAGGTGGATGGACCTGGAGTCTGTCATACAGAGTGAAGTAAGTCAGAAGGAGAAAAACAAATATTGTATGCTAACACACACACACACACACATATATATATATATATATATATATATATATATGGAATCTAAAAAAAAAAAAACAAAAAACAAAATGGTTCTGATGAACTAGGGGCAGGAATAAAGATGCAGATGTAGAGAATGAATTTGAGGACACGGGGAGGGGAGAGGGTAAGCTGGGATGAAGTGAGAGAGTAGCATTGACATATATACACTACTAATTGTAAAATAGATAGCTAGTGGGAAGCAGCTGCATAGTACAAGGAGATCAGCTCGTGCTTTGTGAACACCTAGAGGGGTGGATAGGGAGGGTGGGAGGGAGACACAAGACAGAGGGGATATGGGGATATATGTATACATATAGCTGATTCACTTTGTTATACAGCAGAAACTAACACAACATTGTAAAGCAATTATACTCCAGTAAAGACGTTAAAAAAACATTTTGCATTTGAATGGAGGCTCATTCATTTATTTCATTCATTTAACCAATATTTATGAGGCATCTACTGTATGTCAGGTGGTTGTTATTATTTTTGAACTTTCACAATCATAATAAGTACAACAGAATAAAATCAGTTGACAAAATCATTTTGCTGTGTCTAAAAATGAAGGTAGATGACAAAAATTAGTTATACATTACCAATCAGTACTAATTAAGATATGTATAATATAAATGTTCAGGAGCCAATTACACTTTGGAGGTGGGCACTTTTGAGCAAGTGATTACAAAGATATCTTTTCTTCTTCTGGTACTTTATCAAGTTCTTTTTGTTTTGTTTTGTTTGTTTTGTTTTGTTTAATATAGGCAAGTATCTTCCTGGAATCTAAGGTCAAAATACTAGATATACTCTATGTGAGCCCAAGCTAAGTAAATCCTCCTTCACTGGCAGTGCAGCTACAGAGATTTCAGGATATCTTGAAAAGTAAGAAATAAGTGTTCACAAACTAGGTGAGGGTGTGGAGAGTGGTGCTGAAACACCTATTAATCTTTCTAGGAATGAAATATCTTCCTTTTCTTTAATGATCTCCTAAATGAAAAAGAAAACTCTAATTTTATAACTAAATGTTCCCCTTTTCATCCATTGTAAGTACTCCCTTGTGGTAGAGTGAACTTAAGATTCATAAACTGACTATACTTCCTCTGGTTCTCTCTGTGGATTCTCACAGTATGATAAAAATAAGTTGTCGATTTTACAAATTTCATTAGTCTATTTGCTACATTTATTGGGTAAGTGTAATCAGGAAAGTACTGTGAGCATTGGATTTCTTTTGAAACAATTTAAATGAAGAAATCATTTTAATGATTTAAAGCACACTTTTAAAAAAATATATTTGTACATTTAGGTAAAATGCTTAAAAACCAATTGCAATACATCTGATCAATATTTGTCTTACAGTCTATAGAAAAGGAAAAATTGAACTTTTATCTGGAGGAAGAGAATTGGACTCATGGAAATCTTAGAAAGGATTTCATACATGGTTTATACTATTTGTAAGAATTTGTAAATTATGGTGGAAAACTGGGCAAGAGAAGTAAAAAAAAAAAGTAGGTAATTTAAAATTAAAAACCAATTTAATATATTCCTACTAATTTCTAATTTCCAAAAAGTGAATTCACTATTTATTTGGGGCAAAAATGAATAGCAGCTGTAGAAAAAGTCATCCTTTCTTCCTCCAGGGTGAATCATATATGATGCTAAATGAATATATTCTGTGTTGAAAATTATTAGAATATCTTTCTCAAAATTTCTCAGCATGAAGAACAAAAATTTTATGAACTGACAGATGTGAGGTAAAATTTAGGCCTTTTAAAATTGTTGATAATGTTTCAGATGTGGTACAGTTTGAAATAAAATATGCCAAAATACCATAGATCAAATATATGGAGAACTGAGCTTATGGATATGGTCATTCTTGTGTTTCTATCTCATGAAAACAATAAAAATGAAGTAGGCCAGAAATGAGCATTCATTCTGGTCATCATATTTTATTAAAAACTGCTAGATTTTTTAAAAAGTAATTTGAAATGTAAATCTGTCTTTGTTCTGAAAATTTTTCACACTTGTTTTATCTCTTGGATGTGAGAAGACATATGGGAAATTCTGAGTTTAGAAACCTCTAGTATTCTTCCTCTCCACTTTGTTTATGCACTCACATGTTCCATTTAAAAACAGGAGAAAAATTTATATCATGAGCCCTTTTATATCAAAACAGATAAGAAAAGAAATCTGTCTGAGATTGCATCTTATCAGATGGCCAATTACTTATTCTTCCAGGCTGTGCACCAGAATCTTCTTTTCAGATATCAGTTGTATCCATTCTGTACAAATGTATCATTTCATTCCCTGTAAAGCCACATCATGATGAGTCTGACTAATGGTTTATCAATTTTATCTTCTCAAAGAACCAGCTTTTAGTTTTATTGATCTTTGCTATAGTTTCCTTCATTTCTTTTTCATTTATTTCTGATCTGATCTTTATGATTTCTTTCCTTCTTCTAACTTTGGGTTATTTTTGTTCTTCTTTCCCTAATTGCTTTAGGTGCAAGTTTTGGTTATTTATTTGAGAGGTTTCCTGTTTCTTAAGGTACGATTGTATTGCTATAAATTTCCCTCTTAGAACTGCTTTTGCTGCAACACATAGGTTTTGGGTTGTCGTATTTTCATTGTCATTTGTTTCTAGGTTTTTTTTTTTTTTTTTTTTTTGTAGTACATGGGCCTCTCGCTGTTGTGGCCTCTCCCATTGTGGAGCACAGGCTCTGGACATGCAGGCTCAGCGACCATGGCTCATGGGTCCAGCCGCTCTGTGGCATGTGGGATCTTCCTGGACTGGGGCACGAACCCATGTGCCTGAATCGGCAGGTGGATTCTCAACCACTGCACCACCAGGGAAGCCCTCTAGTTATTTTTTGATTTCCTCTTTGACTTCTTCACTGATCTCTTGGTTATTAAGTAGTGTATTTTTTACCCTCTATTTATTTATAGTTTTTACAGAACTTTTCCTATAATTGATATCAAGGAACAGGATAGAAAGCGCAGAAGTAAACACATGCACATATGGTCACCTTATCTTTGAAAAGGAGGCAAGAATATACAGTGGAGAAAAGACACCCTCTTCAATAACTGGTGCTGGGAAAACTGGACAGGTAAAAGTATGAAATTAGAACACTCCCTAACACCATATACAAAAATAAACTCAAAATGGATTAAAGACCTAAATGTAAGGCCAGACACTATCAAACTCTTAGAGGAAAACATAGGCAGAACACTCTATGACATATATCACAGCAAGATCCTTTTTGACCCACCTCCTAGAGAAATGGAAATAAAAACAAAAATAAACAAATGGGACCTAATGAAACTTCAAAGCTTTTGCACAGCAAAGGAAACCATAAACAAGACCAAAAGACAGCATTCAGAATGGGAGAAAATATTTGAAAATGAAGCAACTGACAAAGGATTAATCTCCAAAATTTACAAGCACCTCATGCAGCACAGTAACAAAAAACAAACAACCCAGTCCAAAAATGGGCAGAAGACCTAAATAGACATTTCTCCAAAGAAGATTCACAGATTGCCAACAAACACATGAAAGGATGCTCAACATCATTAATCATTAGAGAAATGCAAATCAAACCTACAATGAGATATCATCTCACACTGGTCAGAATGGCCATCATCAAAAAATCAAGAAACAATAAATGCTGGAGAGGGTGTGGAGAAAAGGGAACACTCTTGCACTGTTGGTGGGAATGTAGATTGATACAGCCACTATGGAGAACAGTATGGAAGTTCCTTAAAAATGTAAAAATAGAATTAGCATATGACCCAGCAATCCCACTACTGGGCATATACCCTGAGAAAACCATAATTCAAAAAGAATCATGTACCAAAATGTTCATTGCAGCTCTATTTACAATAACCAGGAGATGGTAGCAACCTAAGTGTCCATCATCAGATGAATGGATAAAGAAGATGTGGCACATATATACAATGGAATATTACTCAGCCATAAAAAGAAATGAAATTGAGTTATTTGTAGTGAGGTGGATGGACCTAGAGTCTGTCATACAGAGTGAAGTAAGTCAGAAAGAGAAAAACAAATACCATATGCTAACACATATATATGAAATCTAAGAAACAAAGAAAAAATAAGGTCATGAAGAACCTAGGGGTAAGATGGGGATAGAGACACAGACCTACTAGAGAATGGACTTGAGGATATGGGGAGGGGGAGGGGTAAGCTGTGACAAACTGAGAGAGTGGCATGGACATATATACACTACCAAACGTAAAGTAGATAGCTAGTGGGAAGCAGCCACATGGCACAGGGAGATCAGCACAGTGGTTTTTGACCACCTAGTGGGGAACGATAGGGAGGGTGGGAAGGAGGGAGACACAAGAGGGAAGAGATATGGGAACATATGTATATGTATAACTGATTCACTTTCTTTTAAAGCAGAAACTAACACACCATTTTAAAGCAATTATATTCCAATAAAGATGTAAAAAAAAAAATCAAATAACAATTACTCCATGCAACAACAACAAAAAAACCACATCACTGCGCTCCAGCCTCACTGGCTCCTTTCTGTTCCTGAAAATTACCTGAATATTCCTTCCTCTGGGTCTTTGTACTTACTTCCACTAACAACTCTGTCACCAAAAATCATCTTGGCTAATTCCTCCACATTCGTCAGATATTTTTACCAATGTCACAGTGTCTGTGAGGACTTCCTTGACTTTTCTAATTAAAATTTTCCCTCCCCCAGTGCTCCTTATCCTTTTCCTTGCTTTAGTTCACTCAATTTCACTTCTTCTCGTCTATCATAATGTATATTGTATTAATTCATTTTTAGTCTCTCTTTCTTCACTATAATGTAAGTTTTGTGAAGGAAAATAATTTTTATCTTTTTTGCTCATTGCATTTTGCCCAAGACTTAGAATAAGGTTAATAGTGTAGTAAGCGTCCCAAAATATTTGCTAAATATTGTTGAATGAAAAAATATGAAAACATTTCAATCATTTATTTAATTCTGAAGTTTTTAAAGACAACAAATATAATAATTTTGTTTGACTGAACCACATTATGTGATCAGAAAAATTAGCACTAGTTTACTGGTAAGTTAACTTACAAATAAACAATGAGTTTCTTGAGTATACAAACTGTTCTTCCTCTCTGAGCAACTGGAGAAACTCATATTTAAATGAAAAAATATATATAGTCTAGCTTTTAATTTGCTTTTCTTAAGTAGTCTAGGTTCTGCATTGTCTTTTCATTTATTTTGATAGTCTATGTCGCTCTCACTTGACTTGTGCTATATTATTACTTTCTCATCTTAGGATATGTCATACTACTAAGCAGAGAATTCTAAATCAGTCTATCTTCCCCCATGCACTCTCTCACTGACCCAATCTGATTACTTTTTAAGAGTCTACCCTGGCGAGGCAAGGTTGCACAGTGTCCTGATAAAAATAAATCCCCAGAAACTCCCCCTCCCCCGCCACGACTTCTCAGTCTTAGATCTTGAAATTCCTAGCTTGGGACTTCTCTGGTGGCACAGTGGTTAAGAACCCACCTGCCAATGCAGGTGACACGGGTTTGATCCTTTGTTGGGGAAGATCCCACATGTGGAGTAACTAAGCCCGTGCACCACAGCTACTGAGCCTGCACTCTAGAGCCTGTGTGCTGCAACTACTGAGCCCACATGCCACAACTACTGAAGCCCACACCTAGAGCCTGTGCTCCGCAACAAGAGAAGCCACCACAATGAGAAGCCCGTGCACCACAATGAAGAGTAGCCCCCGCTTGCCACAACTAGAGAAAGCCTGTGTGCAGCAATGAAGATCCAAGGAAGCCATAAAATAAATGTTAAAAAAAGAAAGAAAGAAATTCTTTCCTAACCCACCCATATTATGTCATGACTTGGTGCTTTCAGTTTCCTCTAATGACTCCTCTTTCAGCTCACTTTCCATAAGTGCTTCAACCTTGCTCAGGATTTATCTGTCTCCAGCTTTGGCTTCATCTAGGCTATCGATTTAACTCCTTTCCCTTTGAAAACTCCTGTTCCTCTCCCTCATTCAAAAATTGTATACAGGATTTTCAAAGTAGACCCTCCTGGGTGGGTTTAGGTCCCAGAATATTTCTTGCAGCATAGTGCTCTCATAAGCAGCCTCTTTTGCTTGTATTATTCAACCCTTGTAGGTGAGAACTGTATACTCTTTTATCTGAAACTCTTCAAAGTTCATATTTAAACGCAAAATATGAATTGATTTTATTTCTGTAGTTCCAGTTATGACTGTTTTAACTGAATGTAACTTAATCGCTGTCAAACTAAGCCATCTGAGCTTCTTAGTGTCTAGAAATATCAAGCTCAGCCATTGAATTCCTTTTGATGTGTCTATGTACCCTCTCTTCATATCTAAAACTTTCATGGGTAACTTTCTATTCACCCTTTATGCCTCTTTTTATTGTTCAACTGCCTTTGAGGCATACAAGAGTGACAGGAGAGTTTTCTAAGCTCCTAACTTTCTGGTGATGAGAAAGCTGGTTCTGTGTTGTCTATGATTTGTTACAGAAACCATTGAGGTTTATGATTCTTTTGCAGTCTCACATACTTTCTGCTTCTGGCTCCTCAGATTTATGATTTAACCATTTAATACTCACTATTTTAAAGGTCATTTACCCAGTCATTCTGCATGTGTTTTGTACTAGCTAATCACTTTAACTCCTTCAGGAAAACTGGTTATATGCATAGGCATGTCCTTGAAGTTGAAAATTTGAGTGACTTTGAAGAAATGATACATGGGTTCTCTCTTTAAACTTTGACACTTCTAAAATTGTTAAATGTTGAGGAGAATAAACTTGCTTGCTGTAAAGAGGTGTCTGTGAATTATAGTTCTATCAACTCAACTTCAATCCAAAAAGAATTTTTACTTTAAGATTAACTGCAACTTAACTTATGACAACTCAAGTCAAAAATTTTGAGTGAATGGCTTGGAGATAGAACTGAAACATTCAAAGAAAATTGAAGTATTGAAAAACATTTGAAGTCATAATAGAATTGCTATTATATTAGCTTAATTTTAAAGCACAAAAGCTAAAAAATACAAAGTAATAAATGAGGTTCAAGTAGGACAAAGGTAGGTAGCATACAGTATAAATGAGAACAGATATGTTTCTTTATTCATGATTCTCATAAGAGTTCACAAAATACTTTTTTAATAGCTATGCTTGTATCATGAAAGTGGATAACTCATTTTGAATTTTTATGCCAATGTATAAAAACGAGTCATGTACATTTTGTCTAGTAGAAAATTACTGATGGATTCTTTGTGTTCCAGTCTTAAGTATTTGAGGTCAATTATTTACTTAGGAATATCTATTTGTCATTTCTTCTGCTTTCCAGACTTAATGAAAATGAAAAATAAAGTGAAGTATTATCTTCTAAGTGTTGTAAGATGTAATTTGGAAAAGTTTTAATTTTTTGGCGGGATAAATCAATTTATTTTTATGAAATCAGTAAAAAGTATAAGTAATAGTGACCCTCAAATCTTTAAAGTCATAATCAGAGGGATGAACTAATGCTTATGGCCATCTGTCAGAAAAAAAATGTTAAAGACTCATTTACTCTTTGACGACACTCAGTTCATTAAGCATCCAGAGTAAAGGTAACTGGAATTATGTGTGGGATTCTAGGCAAATGCAAAGACAGCTGAAGATTTTGATCTATGGTAAATATAGATTATAGATCTATACCTCATTTTCAATGGTTCTTCAGCACAACTTTCTTGTTTTGAGAGATTGAACTGAGTCCTTTGAGACAAAGGACTTTGTCCTCCTGAGACAAAAGTATAGTAGAATTAGACTTCAAATTCTACCTTCTAATCAACATAGATTGATGTTCACACTGCTAATTTAACCATTTTTTATGGGTTGTTATACTTATAATCAAATGACAATGACACAAATGGAGTTTGCTCTAGCCATCCTCTGTCTCCTACAGAGCAAAGTTTCACTCTTTTGTAAAGCAAAGTCAAAGTTCATATTGCCAAGAGGATTGGACATCTTCTAATTTGGGTAACTTGTTTTAGTTGTGTCTATAAATAGCTCTATCATTTGCAGAAGATCTGAGGAGTCTCTAAAGTCATTGAACAATTAAATCAAATTAGTTAGCTTAATTTATTAATGTAGTAGTATAATGGAAGGAAAATGTTCTTTGCTAATCAGTAACAAAGTAACATTAGATTAGAATTCAGACTTTGCTCCTTGCTGCCTTTATAGCTTTGGCCAAATTACTTAAACTCTCTGAGCTGCAGTTTCATCATGTAAAAGTGGAAATTATAACACTTAACAACTGTGTTAGGAGGAAAAAATGAGGTAAAATATGTGAGAAGTGTCTATAATAATGTTAGGTACTTACTAAACAGATGTTAGTCTGTTTTCCCTTTGCTTTTTACTAGAACTAATTCTCCAACATACACACACACAAACTAGTTGTTTGACTAAACTTCCACTGGTTAAGTTAAAATGGTCAGACTTGCTCTATATGGCAACAAGCTCAGTAATTTTCCTTTGTACAGATATTAATTCATTTACTGATACCAAATGCATTTAATGTCATTAATGTAAAAATTGTTTAATAATAGCAAATGCAACTAGTATTATATATTACATTGCTAACTTACACACTCCCATGAACTGCTAGTTCTAAAAGAACTTATCACCTTAATTCAGAAACTATCTTTCCTAAAAGGGAGTCTTACAAAAATTCTGGGCAAATTTTTCATGTCATATGTTGGCAAACCTTATTGTAAATTCCAATAAATCCAAAAGTTTCCATATGTACTCTGAATAGTAGCAAATACAAGCCACAATAAGAAGGTGTGAGCAATGCCTGCCCATAATAACTCCTTTCTATTTTGTTGTTTCTTGTTTGCATTCAGAGGATTGTTCTTAGGTTTTCAATTAAAAAAAAAAACTTTTGGTTTTGAATATTAAGATCATAAAACCTTATCTAGTATAATAAAACAGTGTGTCAAAAACTTAATCACCCATCATCAGTGATAACCATTACCAACATTTTTGTGAACAACATTTTAGCCCTTGTTGATAATAATGATGATGGGACAGAGTGGTACTTAAAAAATCTTTGTGAATACTCCTTTGCTTGAATTTTGCGTGGGTCAAGACATTGCTTAACATCTATGATGTCCTTGATGCATGTCTTAAGTGGATGAGAGAAAAGATCCTGAGATTCTGAGCGTCAATAATCTCTGCTTCTATTTCTAATCATTATATTGCTCCAGCAGCCAAAAGAGGCTAGTGGTAGGGTATGTCTTCTTAGTCATAAAAGCATAAAGTTAATCAACATTTAGAATAATAAAAAATCCTTTATATCTGTGATTTTTATCTTGTAAGTCATGGCTAATTTTATGTATTTATGATTTTCCATTTTTCTTTATTAAAATGACTTGATTTATATAGCTTATTTATATATTTTCTTATTCAAGGAAGTTGTTCTTGAATTTACTTATCAATTTTATTAATTTTCTTTTACTAATACATAAATTTCATATTTCTTATTTTGCAATAACATTTTTAAGCTATGGATATTGTTCAGTTTAGCTATGGTCCAAGGGTTTAAATATGTACCATTTTCATCATTATTTTTCAGTTACTCCTATAATTGTTATATGATTTTTCTTTGGTCTAATGGTTTCTTTAAAAATATTTCTATTTTGTTGTTGTTAGTACTTTTGTTACTTAATTTCAGTTTATTGTTGTGTGGTTAATAAAATTTTGTAGTATTTAAAGATTTTTTTATACTTCTGAGATTTTTTTCAGAGACTAATATGTTTACAAATTTTAAAATATTCTTGATACTATTGAAAATAAAGAACATCCTATTTGCAGTATGAGGCATATTAGATCTACCAATACCATTGCAATTCTGTGATTTTCATTTTTATATATTTTCGACAGTTTTTGCTTTGAACATTTAAATAATGTTATTTATTACCAAGCATTTACATTTAATATATTACATGTCAGGTACTTTTGTAGGTGCATCCCCAAAACCTATCAAATAAACACCATTATTATCCTCATTTTACAAATGAGGAAATTGAGGTGTAGAGAGATTAGAAGATTGTATCTTTTGCCATAATATTGTTACATTCTTTATATAACTGAACATTTATATTAGATTAAAGTTTATCTGTTATTAACATTGCAGCTATTTCCTATTTTCTCATTTACCTCATACAGTTTTATCTAGTACTTTTTGATAAACTATCTGGGTTACTCTGTTTTCATTCACTCTAGATTTTTAGATTTTTATGAGTGAAGGACTTGGTTTGTTTTGTTCACTGCTGTAACCCAAGATGTATATCAGTGCTTAGTCTATAAGGTGTAAGATTTATGTAAATTTTAACATAAATATATTCTAAATGTCATTCATATGTCTGAATTCTTTCTTTAATGACACTTTATAAATTTTATCTTATTTTCCTTTTTTTGCCATTTGTTGAATTTTGACCTCTGTTTTTAATTCTTTCGTCCTCTCTACTCTTGTCCCCAATAAATTGGAAGGGACACAATTTGGCTTTATTTATACCTGTCAAAAATTTTATGACAATAATAACATTCTTATTCCATTGATACTATTTGCATCCCTTGAGAGGTTTGAAAATCAGCATAAGTAAACATTCTTAACTCTCATTTTTTCTTTCTCTCTAGGTTATGGTTAGTATATATATAATAATAGTGATAATACTATTTATTATGATAATATTGACGTTGAGGATGATTGTTTTTCCTTGGGCTTACCTCTGTTTTGATGGAATTGCACATACTAGTGAGAGGTCAAGTGACATGAAGAACCTTGGTTTCATCATTCTGGTCATGAATTAGTAGCTCATTTTGGTTTCCCAGGCTCTTGTTTTAAATCTCTCATCTCACTGAGACTCATCTCCAGGCCTTTCCTCTTTCAGGTTAGAAGCTATATCAGAACAATGGAGTATCTTTGGGCTTATTTGACATTTTCCCACAGAGCTCCAACCAAGTAAAGGATTTTGCTATGTGTCCTTGTTTCCACCCATATTTTGAGCCCTCATCCTCCCAAACAGGATTTTGTTTTCTTCTTTTTGTTTGATTTTTTGAGTAGGGTCAACTTGAGTTTTTTCCTCTTAATTTCTTCCCATTATCCCATAATCTCAATGAAAAGAGATGTATACCACTTTCCAGCATTTTCACTTAATTTAATACTATTTGCCACCATTAGTATAATTATTGTAAGTGAGATTTATCCATGGACTTGGAGCAATAGGTTTGGAAGTATTCTATAGTTTCATTATTTTTTTTCCTGTATTTGTTTATTTTTCTTCATCTCAAATGGCTTCAGAGAGGGGAACTATAAAAATTAGTTACTCTGACATATGTTGTACAAGTTCCCTTACTTATTTTATATTATAATCTATTTTAGTATTATAAAATAACATTAAGACTAAATTTCAGTTGCTCAAGTCTCCATGTATCAACATACTATTGTGATAATTAATTTTTAAAGACCTCAAACAACAAGAAGTAGAGAAGCCTTCTAAAGTGGGAACAAATGCATAATTCATCAGGTTGCTGTTTCATTAGACTAGCCATTAGCTGACATAATGAATGCATAAATGGCAAAGACCTAATTATGGTGCACAGTATAAATAGAGACATACACAAAGATATTTAGATCACAATCTCTGTCCATCCTCTTTTTGCTGTTTGACCCACCTCCATTTCAAGTGACCCATGGATAGACCTGTAACTATTTCTTTTGAAAAATTTGTTTAGAAGGTGCAAGTTAAGACCCTCTTACTTCCTCCTTCCAACCTGAGTGCTTAATTAGATTTTTATTTACCTTTTTGTTTTACTGAATCAGCAATAGAATGATAACCAATAGTGTTTTCTAAGAGTATTTAGTAGATTATTGATGGTGCTTGGCCAGGTAGTAGTGGGAGATAGACACAGAGAAGGGACAATCGGTACTACGTCTTAGCCCAATGGTGTGACAGATTTTACAATCTGGTGTTCCTATTATTACCTGTAGTTAAAAACAATGCAGAACACAAAAACAAGCAAAATACACAAACAAATAACAATGAATTCTATATGACCTTAGCTATGTTTGATAAGTAAAAATTACTAGTATATATACTCAGGCTAGCTTGATCTGGGGGCAATTTTTCTTTCATAGGGTTATGGGTGGTCCCAGAAATGTGATTTTCATAATTTTCACTATTAAGTTCCTTGAGTTCCAAATTACACACACACATACAAAAGAAACAGTCTTCAATTTTTTTCATTTTCTGAACTCAGAAATGCTTAGAGAGATAATATATTAAATGTGGCCATTCAAATATTAATATACTTCTGAAGTCTTATTTTTAGAAATATAGAAAATCTTCTTTATAGAATTTTGTGCAATAGGACATAGAGTAATTACTGGCCTTTGCCAGTGTGATTCAGAGAAAGAACCATCTTCTCAATGTCTCTGAGTAA
The DNA here is from genome assembly GCF_951394435.1 of Stenella coeruleoalba. Classification (NCBI taxonomy): domain Eukaryota; kingdom Metazoa; phylum Chordata; class Mammalia; order Artiodactyla; family Delphinidae; genus Stenella; species Stenella coeruleoalba. Next base: position 72,325,662 of record NC_137154.1, read on the forward strand.
TGCTTTTACAGATTATTCAATATTTTTTCAATGAAAACTTTTTTCGCATTTTTCTTGATTACACAAAAGTTGTACATATAATAAAATTATACGTGTAAATGACGTGTGTAAGAAAATGGAATGCATTTTATTCATTTATTTGCTAGAAAATAAATTGTCTTAGGCAGAGATAGATTTTGAGTGGAAAATTCCCTCATAAGCCTATTTCAATTCAGTCTCCAAAGGCTGAGCATAGACTAAGTAGTGCTGTTTCAGAAGAGGATATGGAACACTCCTCCTTATTTCTTTGTATGACAAAGAAATAAGAAATGGGTGCTCCAGAAGAAATCCAGGATGAAAGATGTGAGGAGCAAAATTGGGGGGAAGAGAAAGGGTAGATGGAGACATAAGAATAAAGTGATAAATTATTATTTTTCTGTTAATGTTTCACTAAAATCAGCAAACTATTTAAAGACCAAGGAAAGGAAATCATAGTTTTTAGGTCATTATGAAATCCAAATGAAATATAGAAGAGGGATGGTATTTGAGCATATGATGATCATTTTTTTCCTTGTTCCTGTCTGACTTTCTTATTTCACTAACTAGGTTTGCATTTTTAGAAACTGAAAAATGTATTCCAGGTCTTTCTTTTAAGTTTTTTTTTTTTCCATTATAAGTATAATTCTTGATCATCAGAATAAATTTTTAAAATCAGAAATTAAAAAGCAATATTGAAGTATAGTTGACTTACAATGTTTCAGGTGTACAGAAAAGTGATTCTTTTATATATATATATATATATATATATATATATATATATATATTCTTTTTCAGATTATTTTCTAATATAGGTTATTACAAGATATTGAATATAGTTCTCTGTGCTATACAAAAAATAAGAAATTTTGAAGAGAACTTCCTAATAGTTCAACCTACCACCAATGACTACTATTTGTTATTTAGTAAAGTATTTTCTCTACACATTTTATGATTTTTGTGTTATATGTTTACATATGTGTATTTGTGTCCTAAATTATTTATTTTATAATATTTTACTCTTATACATTTTCATAATTCTTACTTTTCATTACTCTAGCTCATACTATCAAAGGGATGTACTTTGGATTGAACAATTATTCCTTATATTTGGACATTAGATGGTTTGCCAGTATTCTTATTTAAAATAATAGCATTTTGGGTAATTTTGGATTCATGGAAATAGTGAAATTGGATTTGATGGAACACTTGAGGGTATTACAAAAAAGATAAGATATTCTGGAACCCTAGACAATCTTATATGGAATATGTCCTGGAGCTTATGCTCATTGCTAAGAAAGAGGAAGAAGGTAATGAGCCACATACATAGAGGGATGTGTGTATGTTCCATGAGCATGTATGTGCTTAAGAGATGTCTTAATCTGTTTAAAGTTCTATAATAAAATACCAGAGATGGGTGGTTTATAAAGAGCAGAAGTTTATTGCTCACAGTTCTGGAGGCTGGTAGTCCTAGGTAAGGGTGCCAGCATGGTCAAGTGAGGCCCTCTTCTAGGCTGTAGACTTCTCAATGCATCCTCACACAGTGGAAAGGGGTTAAAGAGCTCTGTAGGTTATTTTATGAGCACTAGTGCCACTTATGAAGCTCTACCCTCATGATCTAAGCACTTCCCAAATGCCCCACCTACTAATACCATCACCTTTGAGTGTTAAGATTTCAATATATGGATCTTGGTGGGACATTCAGACCATAGTAAGAGATAAACTACATGGGACTGAAATAAGTTATGCAAGTTGTATGGCTAGAGAAAGTTGCTTCATGTTACTGATGACTGTAAGTCAATCAGGATCTTGCTAAAGGCAATAAAATACATTTTTTCTGAGTGAAAAAATTGAGTATTTTATTGTCATCACAATATCATCACCTGATAACAGAACAGGTAGCTCTTGTTATGATGTCATAGGTAAAATGTCTGATGATGTTAATAGTAGAAGGTTAAAGAATGCCCACATGGAGTTTTGGAAGGTTTACTTTCATGAAGTCCAGGAAGTCAACATGAATTTTGGAAAATACTAACATTATTTGAGCTGAACCAAGATCAAAATGCAGAAAATACTTAAAGATCAGTCCTGATATCAATAACCACCATTCTTGTGCACAAATTTTTTGTTAAAAGTGAATTCTTTAAGACAGATTCTCAGAAATAGAGTAACTGAATCAAAAGGTATTAGTACTTTAAGCATTTTTTTTCATAAGACAAAAAGGCTTTGCCAAAGTATTACCCTAACTTATACTACTGATAGGTATATGTCAGTACTTGTTTCACTTTATCCTCACCCCTTTGGAATTTTCATGTGAAGAAAATGATAAATTTTGGCAAAGAGGGGGATTTGATTGCTATTTTCATTTGCATTTCTTTTATTAAGAGTGATATCAAGCATTTTCAATGTTTTCCAGTAATTATTTCAATGCTTGATCATATAGTTTAGTAATATAAAATATTTATTTTAGCCTAATTCTTACATCTTGCTATATATTCAATCCTGTTCAATATTTGCATTTACACTGAAGTTTGTTCAGAATTGCCCAACATATCATTGACCAACATTTTTTGGAATTGTTTTTTAGTTATGAAGGTACTCCATACTCATTGGAAATAATTTGGAATTATAAAACATAATAAAGACAAAATGAAAAAAAATTTCTATCAAGAGAAAATGATAACATTTTAATGCATTTTCTTTCTTTTTCCCTCAAAAAACAAATATTATCTCTCTTTCTGCTCTGTGCCTTAATTTCCTCAAGTGCAAAACAGATAAAAATAATATCTTCCTCATAGGGCTGGCATAAGAAATAAATAAGTTAGTGTAGGTATAGCACTAAAATCACATGCATATGTTTATATAGTTTATGTCATTTAAATCATAACTAAAAAGTAGTCTTATATCTCACTCTATAATTGAATATCTGATAGATCAAGAACTCTCATTTATTAATCTCCCTTTTTAATCAAAACATTCTTGGCATTCATAACTATTTTCAAGATGGTTTTTTAAAATTAAAACTGTTTTATTGGCAAAGGAAAACTAAGTTGCCACCAGCATATTCTTATATGTTGGTAAGAGGTAAGCAGACTTACTCCTTAGGAAGATATAAAGGAAGTTTTACAAATGGAAGGAAGATGATAATAGAAAAAGGTCTGGAACTTTAGAATAAATGAAAACAGTAGAACAGGTAAAAACTGAGATAAATATAACAGGCTATTCTTCTCATCATAAGTTTCTTAATCATGTATGATGGTTGAAGCAAAAATTATAATATCTGCTTAAGTGGTTCACATATACAGAGGGCATATTCATGTGAAAATAAATAAAAGGAAACCTCATTTAAAACAGAGTCCATCAGAGGTGTCAAGATGGTAGAATAGGAGGACACAGAATTTGTCGCTCTTCACAGGTTCATCAAAAACACATATACAAATGGAACAGTCCCTACAGAGCAGTTGCTGAACATTAGCAGTAGATTTCAGACACCTAAAAGAACAAAACAAAGAAGAAGAGAGGAAAAAAAAAAAGAGGAAGCAAAAAACAGACCAGCAAACCTGGTGGGAAGCTGAAGGTGAGGAGAGATCCCCACATTAAGAAAAACTCCCTCATGGAGGAGAAATAAGCTGGGACAGAAAAAGATCTTTGAGGAATCAAAGGAGAAAACAGCAGATGGTCTGCGGAGGGCAGAACAAAGTAAGAACTGCATGCATGATCTACACCACAACTCTACACATTCCAGCCTGAATCATGAGTCACCTGCTACAATGGGGAGCTGGATGCTGGAAACAGGGGTTTGGAGTGAAGACCCAGGGAGAGGACAGCTCTTGGCCGTGAAAAGACAGCCTTAAGGGACAGGAGCAAGGGGTGCCACAACCAGGAAGTCTGTGGAGACAGCTTGAGACACCATAGCAAAGTGTCATTGTCGAGAAGTGTGCAAGGGGCCATTACAGGTCCTGCACACATTAAAAGGATAATAAGGGAATATTATGAATATTTTGAATATTATGATAATAATAATATTAATAATAATAATCATATATTATGAATAATTTTACACTAATAAATTTCAAAATGTTGAAGACTTGGATCATTTCCTCAAAAACAACACACCACTAAAACTCAACCAAGATGAAATAGATAACTGGAATAGCCTTATAACAACCAAAGAAATTAAATTTGCAATTTGAAAGTCTCCCCCGCACAACACACACACATGTGTATCCTTAGGCTCAGATATCCTCACTGGAAAATTTACCAAACACTTAGTAAAGAAGAACTAACCTCAATTTTACACTATCTCTTTTAGAGGACAGAAGAGGAGGGAATAGCTTCTACCTCATTATATGAAGACAGTATTAGCTTGATACCCAAACTAGACAAAGACAGTAAAAAAATAAATAAAATAAATATTTAGAAATAGAAGGGAATTATCTTAACTTGATAAAATATCTACAAACAAAACAAAAAAATCCAAAATGCTCTATAGCAAGCATCATGCTTAATGGTAGAAGACTCAGTGCTTTCTACTACCAGGAGCAAGGCAAGGATATCTACTCTCACTAACTCATTAGTGATATTCAACATAGTACTGTAAGTTCTAGCCATTTCAACAAAAAAAACCAAAAAAAGAACATTGACCTCAATATCACATGTTATGTGAAAATTAACTCAAAATGGATCATGCACTTAAATATAAAATGTTAAACTATGAAAATGTTATAAGAAAAAAAAAGATGAGAAAATATTTGGGATCTAGGGCTAGAGATTATGTTGACTACCAAATGCATGATCCAAAAAGGAAAAATTATAAATTGGTCTCTTCAAAAGTAAAAGTTTTGCCCTGAAAAGGGTAAAATGAAGAAGATGAAAAGACCAGCTACAGATTAAGAGAAAAATTTTCATACCATATCCTGACAAATGATTATATTGCAAATACATAAAACCCATCAAAACCTAACAGTTAAAAAGAAAAAAAAATCCAATTATAAAATTAGTGAAAGGCATGAACAGACATTTCACAGAGGACAATAGCACATGAAAAATAAGCAGTTGAAAAGCTATTCCACATCACTAGACCTTAGGGAAATATAAATTAAAATGTCAGTGAGAGATATCACTACATATCTATCTGAGTGGCTAAAATAAAAAATAGTGACCATAACAAATACTGATGAAAATGCAGAGAAACTAGATCACTCACACACTGCTGGTGGGGATGTAAAATTAGCATTTTATTATAAAATGAAACATGCAATTACTATACAATCCAGTACAATCCAATTGTACTCTCAGTCAATTTATCTCAGATAAATGAAATTTTATGCTTATATAAATACTTGTACATGAATGTTCATAATTTCTTTATTTTTGATATTCCCAAACTAGAAGTAACTCAGAAGTCCTTCAATGGGTAAAGCTTTAAACATATGATGGTCCTTTCACACAATGGAATACAACACAACAATAAAAGGAACAAGCCATCAATACATGGAACAACTTCAGGAATGATCATCAGAACACCACAGATGTGAAATGCCAGAGAAGCTAATATCTGTATCCCAATCAGGAAGGTGGAAAAATCAGAAGGCTGACACTAGAAATATAAAACTGAAAAGCTCTATAAATAAGATTTCAGGTGTCAGGATGCTAGTTGCAGGTAGCCATTAGTGCAATTTCCTGACCACTGGAAAGGGAAGTCTGGCTGCCACTGAAACCCGATGTTTTTTGACATACACAAAACTGGTGACCAGACATTGAAACAATGACTCAAGCTGCCATTGCTACTGTGACTTCCTCTTATGCTCACAAAGTTGGAGAGTGGGTGGTGGCATCTCTTCAATCTTGTCTGTCAGCAGAGTAGAACAAAAAGCATAAAAAAACAGTCCAACTCACTTCTGTCTTCCAAGTCTTGCTTTAGAGCAACCAACTGGCAGAAATATTTATATTAAACATTTATGACTAGACAATATATTAAATAATGTAGGGATTATGAAGAGGACAACTATATTTCTCCTCATAGTAATTATATAACTCAATAGAAAAAAAATCACATTTCAGTAAAATACAATTTGGAGGAAGAATAAAGGAAACAATCTGTTTAGGTGATCTGCATTTTGAGGTTGCTTTTAAATTTATAGTTAATAATGATAGTGTGAGGCATGTTCAAGGATCAGAGAGTTTATTTTACATCTGTCACTCACTAACTATAGAACTTTAGGTAAGTTATTTTTCTGAGCCTTATTTTCTGTTTATTTAAATGGAAATAATCATAATAATCATTTAATGGGTTGTGAAAGTATATATAGGCTATAAAGACATCGCTTTAGTGTTTCCACATCCCACAATTTCAACTACAACCTAGCATCTGTATAGAAGTTGAGTGGTGGTAACACATAGGCCAAGCTCCTTATATGTAGAAAAATATATCTCATTTTGTGAATTCATACCTGTGTCCACAGGTTTAAAGTGTTTGAATCAGCATCAACTGATTAAAAACATAATGTAATATCAACAAATATTTGAGTTGATTATTCTATGGCTTTATTTCTCCTGAATTAAATGTTTGAGTTGCATTAATTAACTTTTTGAAGGGTAGGAATAGCAGTAATAGCAGCAGCAATAAAAAGTAACATATGGGCTTCCCTGGTGGCGCAGTGGTTGAGAGTCCGCCTGCCGATGCAGGGGACACGGTTCGTGCCCCGGTCCAAGAAGATCCCACATGCCGCGGAGTGGCTGGGCCCGTGAGCCATGGCCGCTGAGCCTGCGCGTCCGGAGCCTGTGCTCCGCAACGGGAGAGGCCACAACAGTGAGAGGCCCGCGTACCACAAAAAAAAAAGTAACATATATTAAATACATACAATGTGGCGGGCATTTGTGTATATACTTTACACATATCATGTCATTGGGTATTCACACCTACCTTGAGAAAGAGAGATATACTATTAGTTATATGTTACATCTGAATGCATTCTTCTGTGACTTGTTTTTTAATTCAAAATTATATTTTTGAAACTCATCCATGGAGATGCCTATAGCTATAGCACATTCATTTGAAAATGCCAAATTGTATTCCAAACTGTTTTTTGCCAGTTACATATCCACCACTAGTGGGTAAAGATTCCTTTGTTCCATATGCTTGTGATATTTGTATTGTCACACTTTTATATTTTTGCCAATTTAGAGGTTGTAAAATATCTAGTGGTGGTTTTACTTTTTAATTTTCCTAACTACGTGAAGTTGAATATTTTGTTTGGTTTTGTTTTGTTTTGCGGTACGTGGGCCTCTCACTGTTGTGGCCTCTCCCGTTGCGGAGCACAGGCTCCGGATGCGCAGGCTCAGAGGCCATAGCTCACGGGCGCAGCTGCTCCATGGCATGTGGGATCTTCCCAGACTGGGGCACGAACCCGTGTCTCCTGCATAGGCAGACGGACTCTCAACCACTGCGCCACCAGGGAAGCCCATGTTGAATATATTTTAAAAGTGTTGTTTGGCCATTTGTATTTCTTCTCCTATGAAATGTACATTATTTTTCTTAATTAATTTTCTTTTAAATTAATATTCAAGGTTTTATATAGTTTAAATGCTTAATGCTAATTATTACTGCAAATACCTTCTTGAATTTATGAACTGACTTTCAATTTTTAAGGTGTCTTTTGAAGAGACTTAAATTTCTTAGAATAGTAGAACTTATATATTTCCGCTTTTGGGTTGTTATTTCTGTGCATTTTAAAAGGTATTCTTTACTTAGTTAAGCCACATAGATGTTTCCCAACTCTCTACTCAAAATTTTTTGTTTTTCTTTTCTACACATACATTAATTCCAGAAGAACTAAACATGAAATTAATTTTTGTGAATGGTGTCAAGTCAGGAAACAATTTAATTATTTTCCTATATGAAAACATTTTTTTAAAACTATTTATAAACAATTCTTTTCCCACAGATCTCCAATGTCACCTTTTCAGGTATCAAGTTTTCATATATGCTTGACACTGTTTTTGTACCATCTCTGTCTCTCTTTCTTTTGCTTTTCTGTGTGCTTGTTTATCCTCATTTTTCTTTGTCTCTAACTTAATTTCTATAGGTTAATGAAAAATCTTGAAGGCTTATAGCTATTCCTTATGATATTATTCTTTGAAATTTTCTTGGCCTTTAGCTTTTCTGTATAAAGTTTAAACCAACTTATTGATTTTTACAAAGAAAATTTTAAAATTGTTTTCTTTCTTTTTAAAGATTTTTTTTGAGGTGGACCATTTTAAAGTTTTTATTGAATTTGTTACAATATTGCTTCTGTTTTATGTTTTGGTTTTTTGGCCACGAGGCATGTGGGATGTTAGCTCCCCAGCCAGGGACTGAACCTGCACTCCCTGCATTGGAAGATGAAGTCTTAACCAATGGACCACCAGGGAAGTCCCTAATAATTGTTTTCTCTAATAACATTAATTCTATAGGAAACTGTGGCAATAAGAATTTTCTAATGCTGTGGCTTATTTTTAATGATGAGAATATGTCTCTCTAATTAGGTCAGCTTAACACCTTTCAATAAAGTTTAAATTTTTCATAATAAAGTTTGTTTCCATCTTTTACTAGATTCATTAATAAATATCATATATAGACACACATATATGGAATGTATATATATATGTTAAATATTATTATTTTCTGAAATTATACTGTTTTAATTTGTGTCACCTCTGTATGAAAATGCATTAATTTTTGTATATTGCCCTTTTACTGAGCCACCCTGCTAAACTCTTTTATTCTCTTTCACTAATTATAATAATAAGATGGTAGATTCTATTTTTATGTATATCTATATCTCTATTTAATATAATATATAAATATAAACTTATAATATTCACATATTTACTTGTCTTTCTGTACTAGCAAAGACTTTCTATAAAATGTTGAATGAGAGGAAGGAAATCAAGATGGTGTAGTAAGAAGATGTATGGCTCACTTCCTGCCACAAACACATCAAAAATACATCTACGTGTGGAAAAATTTTCACTGAAAACCAAATGGAGACTGGCAGGAAGACAGCTATACAACCAAGGTTATAAGAAATATACACATGGAATTAGGTAGGAAGGGAAGAGAAGCCATCAGGTAGGGACTTGTACCCCTGGGAAGGGACTTAGAAAAGAAGGAGATTACAAGAGTGTAGACCCTCCCTGGGGAGTGAGTGGTTTAAGCCACATATTGGGTGCCCCAATCCTTGGGTCCAACACTGGGAAGACTAACCCTTTTGGCTGGTTGGAGGGCCAGTGGGACGAACAGGAGAGCTGTGGGAATCCTGGACTCTGCTTACAAGGAGCTCACACACACTTCCTTACTCTCAAAACAAGGCAGAGAGGATAGATTAAAACTGCATGGTTGGCTGGCCAGTTTCCTGTAATCAGCATAGAGCACACCCCAGCCTGTAATGAGCTACTGCTCTGGCCCATTTGCTTCATGACACAGCTCCACACAAACAAGAGCTGCCATGGCCAATGAGAGAACTCGGCTCTGAGACACAAAAGTGGCTTAGACCTGAAGCTTTGCCTGAATACAGTGGGAGCACACTTTACTGGTGCTTACACAGGCAGTACATCAGAAGCAGTCCCAATAATGGACTGCAGCTGAACCATCACAGCTGGGGCCCTGACCCACTCCAAGCACCCACACCAGCCACACCTGCCTTGCAGCAAATCTCCACACAGAACAAAGGCAGCAGAAGCCAAGAAGAGAGCTCAGCTGCAAGGGAAAATGGAAGTTCAGACTTGAAATGGCATCTAAGTGGGCAGGAACAGCCATTACTGGCACTTATACAGGTAGTGCATCAGAAGCAGTCCAGGTCTCTGACCCTGGCTAGACCACCACAGCCTGTATCCCACCCATGCCAGGCACCCAAACTAGCCCCTCTTGCCTCAGCATTACTCCCTCTGGAGTGAGGGTGCCAGTGCTGAGAGGGAGAAGAACACACACTTAAAGGGAATGGAGTTCTGCTCCAGCAACTTGTGACCTGACCCAGCCCCTGATAAGTTGTGGTGGCCGCCAAGCAGAGAAGAAGCCCTGGCTCACACCTAGCTCTGGCTCTAGCCCCTCCATCTCCAGCCCCATTGTCTACCAAGGTGATAGCTGCCAGTGCACCCTGAGGAAAGACATGAATTGTGTTCACATCAGATCCAGCTCTATCACCAAAGCCACTGGGCACATGTAGACTGTAGGGATATTCCCACACAAGGACACCCCTTCAAGACCACAATAAATAACTATTTCAGATAATTTCATAGAGACCAGGAATGTTAAGCAAAATGACAGAGGAATTTGTTTAAGTTGAAAGACCAGGAGAAAAGAATTGGAAAAAAAAAAAAAAAACAACTAATGAAACAAAAATAAATAATTTATCAGATAAAGAGTGCAAAGCATTAATAATAAGAATACTAACTGGGAAAAGAATAGATGAACACAGTGAGAATTTTAACAAGGAACTACAAAATATAAAAAAGAACAACCAGGCAGAACAGAAGAATACTATAACTGAAATGAAAAACACACTGGAAGGAATTAACAGCAGACTAGGTGATACAGAAAAAGTCATATGTGACCTGGAAGATAGAATAATGGAAATCATCCAATCAGAACAGCAAAAAGAAAAACTAATTTAAAAAATGAGAACAGTTTACAGGATCTCTGGAACAACATCATGCATACCAGCATTTGCATTATAGGGGTCCCAGAAAGAGAAGAGAGAGAGAAGGCGGTTGAAAATTATTTGATGAAATTATGACTGAAAACTTCCTAAACCTGGAGAAGGAAACAAATATCCAGGTACAGGAATCACAGAGGGTCCAAACAAAATGAAAACAAAAAGACCCATGCCAAGACGTATCATAATTAAAATGAAAAAAAGTTAAAGACAAAGAGCAAATTCTAATGGTAGCAAGAGAAATACAATGAGTCATATACGAAGGAACCCACACAAGGCTATCAGCTGATTTTTCTGCAGAAACATTGCAGGCCAGAAGGGAGTGGCATGATATATGCAAAGTACTGAAAGGGAAAAACCTGCAGACTAGGATACTCCATCCAGCAAGATTATCCCCTAGAACTGAAAGAGATAAAGAAATTCTCAGAGAAGAAAAAAACTAAAAGAGTTTCTCAATACTAAACCCACCCTAAAAGAAATGTTAAAGGCTCTTCTCTAAGTGGAAAAGAAAGGACTATAACAAGAAGTAAGAATTGGTAGAAAAGGAATAATTCCTGCTAGTAAAGGCAAATATATTGTAAAGTCTGAGGATCAACTACTTAAATAAACTATTATGAAGATTCAAGGCAAAAAATTGTAAAATCAACTGGAACTACAATAATCAGTAAAGGGATAAATATGACAATGTTAAATATGACATTAACAAACAAAAAAACATGGGAGGGGATTAAAAATGTAAATCTTTAAGAACATGTTTTAATTTAAAGGACTACCTGTTAAAAACAAGTAGATATATTACAGTTAAAGGTCAACATATAGGAACCCTTGGTAAGCATAAATCAAAAAACTACAATACATACACAAAAATTGAAGAGAAAGGAACACAAGTGGACAACTAAAGGAAATCATCAAATCACAAGGAAAAAACAAAAAAGGAAGTACAGAGAAGAAGTATAAAACAACTGGAAAACAAATAACAAAATGGCAATAAGTACATACATATCAATAATTGCTTTAAGTGCCCAATGGACCAAATGCTCCAATCAAAAGACATAGAGTGGCTGATTGGACAAAAAAAACAAGACCATTTCATATGCTGATTACAAGAGACTCACTTCAGAGCTGAAGACACACACAGACTAAAAATGAGAGGATAGAAAGATATTTCATGCAAATGGAAATGACAAGAAAGCAGAGGTAGTGATACTCATATGAGACAAAATAGACTTTAAAACAAAGTTTGTAATGATAGAAAAAGAAAGACATTATATAATAATAAAGAAATCTATACAAGAAGAGAATATAAAATTCAGTAACATATATACACCTAATAAGAAACATCTAAATATATAAAGCAAATATTAACAGATATAAAGGGAGAAACTGACAATAGTAGAGGACTTTAACACCCTATTTACATGAATGTACAGATCATGCAGACAAAAAATCAATAAGGAAACAGTGGTCTTAAATGACAGAATAGACCATTTGGACTTAATAGATATCTATACGATATCCCATCCAAAACAACAGAGTACACAATCTTTTCAAGTGCACATGGAATGTTCTCCAGGATAGATCATATGCTAGGCCATAAAACAAGTCTCAACAAATTTAAGATGATAGAAATTCTATGAAGCATTTTTCTTACCACCACTATATGAAACTAGAAATCAATTACAGGAAGAAAAAGGGGAAAAAACTAACATGTGGAACCTAAACAACATGCTTCTAAAAAACCACTGTGTCAATGAAGAAATCATAAAATACCTCATGACAAATCAAAATGGAAGTACAACTTTTCAAAATCTATGGGATACAGCAAAAGCAGTTCTAAGAGGGAAGTTTATAGCAATACAGGCCTATCTCAAGAAACAAGAAAAATCTGAAACAAACTCCCTAACCTGTCTAAAATAATTTTGAAAAGAATAATAAGAAAGTCCAAAATCAGCATGAGGAAGGAAATAATAAAGATCAGAGAGAAAATAAATAAAATAGAGAACAAAACAAAAAGAAAGAAGAAAAAGAAAAGATCAATGAAACCAAGAGATAGTTTTTTGAAACAATAAAAGAAATTTGATAAAGCTTTAGCTAGGCTCACCAGGAAGAAAGAGAGGCCCCAAATAAACAAAATAAAAAATAAAAGTAGAGAAATAAGAGTTGATGCAAAGATCACAGAGATACAAAAAATAATAAGAGAATACTATGAATAGTTTTATGGCAACAAACTGGAAGAAATAGAACATTTCTAGAAATATTCAACCTTCTAAGAATGAATCAGGAAGAAATAGACAATTTGAAAAGGCCAATCACTAGTAGCAAAATCGAATTTGTAACTAAAAAATCCTCCTAGCAAACAAAATTTGAGGATGAGAAGGCTTCACAGGGATATTCTACCAAATTTATAAAGAAAAGCTAATGCTTGTCTTTCTCAAACTACTCCAAAAATTTTCTGAGGATGGAACACTCAAATTCCTTCTATAAGCCTACAAGTACCCTGATATCAAAGCCAGAGGTATACACACACACACACACACACACACACACACACACACACACACACACACTAGATAGATAAATAGATAGATGTTATGGAAAAACCCAAATGAACTTTTTGGCTAACTCTATATCTATATGTGTGTCTAATCAATATAGATGCAAAAATCCTCAACAAAATATTAGCAAACCTAATTTAACAATATATAGCAAAGGATCGTACACCATGATCAAGTGGGATTTATTCCAGGGATGCAAGAATGCAAGGTTCAATATTTGCAAATGAATCAATGTGATGCACCATATTAGCAAAAGGGAGGATAAAAATCACATGATCATCTCAATAGACACAGAAAAAGCATTTGACAAAATTCAACATCCATTCATGATAAAAACTCTCATCAAAGCTGGTACAAAGGGAACATATCTCAACATAATAAAGGCCATTTATGACAAAACCAGAGTTAACATCATACTTAACAGGGAAAAGCAGAAAGCCTTTCCTCTAAAATCAGGAACAATGATGTCCACTCTCGCCACTTCTATTTAACATAGTATTGTAAGTCCTAGCCACAGCAGTCAGACAAAAAATGACATCCACATTGGAAGAAAAGAAGTAAAACTGTCACTCTTTGCAGATGATGTGATACTATGTATAGAAAACCCTGTGTCCACCAAAAAACTACTAGAATAAATGCATTCAGTACAGTTGCATGATACAAGATCAATATAAAGGAATCTATTGTTTTTTTATATACTAATAATAAAGAGACTTCAGAGAGAAAAAGCAAGAAAATGATCCCATTTAAAATCACATCAAAAAGAGTAAAATACCTATGAATAAACTTAACCATGAAGGTGAAAACTTACACTCTAAAAAGTATGAAACATTGATGAGGGAATTTGAAACTAATACAAAGAAATGGAGTGATATTACAGGTTCTTGGATTGGAAGAATTAATACTGTTAAAATGTACAGTGTACCTAAAGCAATCTGCAGATTTAATGCAATTCCTGTCAAAATACCCATAACATTTTTCACAGAACTAGAACAAACTTAAAATTTATATGGAACAAAACCCGCCCCAAATTGCCAAAGCAATCTTGAGAGAAAAAACAACAAAACTGGATATATCTGCTCCCTGACTTCAGACTATTTTATAACTCTACAGTAGTCAAACCACTATAGTACTGACACAAAAACAGACGCATAGATCAATGAAACAGAATAGAGAGCCACAAAATAAACCCAAACACTTATGGTCAACTAATCTATGACAAAGGTCGCTAAAATATTGGTGAAAAGACAGTCTCTTTAATAAGTGGTGCTGGGAAAGCTGGACAGCTACATGTAAAGAATGAAAGTAGAACATTTTCTCACTCCATATACAAAAATAAATTCAAAATGGATTAAAGACCATAAAACTCCTATGAGAGAACACTTTTTGATATAAATTGTAACCATTTTATTTTTGACCTGTCTCCTAGGGCAAAAGAAACAAAAACAAAATTTAAAAAAAACAGGACCTAATTAAACTTGAAAGCTGCTTCACAGCAAAGGAAACCATTGACAAAACACAAAGACAACCTACTGAATGGGAAAAAGTATTTGAAAATTGTATGACCAATAAGAGTTAATATCCAAAATATATAAACAGCTCACATAACTCAATATCAACAAAAACAAACAACCCAAACAGAAAATGGGTTAGACATGAATAGACATTTTTACAGAAAGGATATATACATGGCCAACAAGAACATGAAAAAGTGCTCAGCATAACTAATCGGAGAAATGCAAATCAAATGCACATTGAGGGGCTTTCCTGGTGGCGCAGTGGTTGAGAGTCCGCCTGCCAATGCAGGGGACATGGGTTCGTGCCCCAGTCTGGGAAGATCCCACATGCCATGGAGCGGCTAGGCCCGTGAGCCATGGCTGCTGAGCCTGTGTGTCTGGAGCCTGTGCTCCGCAACGGGAGAGGCCACAACAGTGAGAGGCCCGCGTACAGGAAAAAAAAAAAAAAAAAAGCACATTGAGATATCACCTTATACGTGCTAAAATGACTATCATCAAAAAGTTTACAAACAAGAAATGCTGGTTAGGATTTAGTGAAAAGAGATTGTTAGTACACTGTTGGGATTTAGTGGCCACTATGGATAACCGTGTAGAGGATCCTCAAAAAACTGAAAGTAAAACTACCATATGATCCAGCAATGCCACTCTTGGGTATATATCCAGAAAAAAATGAAAACAGTAATTTGAAAAGATATATGCATCCCAATGTTCATAGCAGCGTTATTTATAATAGCCAGTATATTAAAGAAACACATGTCCATCAACTGATAAATTGATAAAGAACATGTGATATATATATATACACACACATACGTACATATATATATACATATATATACACACACACACACAATGGAATACTAGTCAGTCATAACAAAGAATAAAATTCTGCCAATTTGGACCAATGTGAATAGACTTAGATAGTATTATGCTTAGTGAACAAGTCACAGAAAGACAAGTTATGTTTTCACTTATACGTGGAATCTAAAAAATAAAGCAAACAAATGTATATAACAAAACAGAAATAGACTCACAGATATAGAAACAAACAAATGACTAATAGTGAGGAGAAGGAGGGGCAAAGGGCAAGATATGGGTATGGTATTAAGACATAGAAAATACTATGTTAAAAATAAATAAGCAACAAGGATGTATTGTACAGCACAGGGAAATATAGTCATTACTTTGTAATAATTTTAAATGGAGTATAATCTGTAAAACATATTGAATGTTGTATACCTGAAACAAATGTAATATTGTAAATCAACTATATTTCAATTTAAATAAATTAACACTGCCTTATGTTATATATATAAAAAAAAATCCACTAAAAACCATCTGCCTTTGAAAAATTCAAAGGGAGAAAATTAGGCCTTATATTTTACATTCCAGTAATAATAGTTAATAACAGGAGAATGCACATTTAATATAGATACATATCTATATATGAAGCTGTGGGAATACTTGTTTTGGCTGTAAAATTATCTTATATATGTATACATGTTATTTGCTTTTGAGTAAAATTGGATTGATCTTCAGAAAATCTAAATTCTGAATCATACAGTCATGCAAAGGTATTGTCTATGCCTCTTTTATTTCTTTGTGTTCTTTCTTTCTGATGTTGGTACCAAGAATGCTTGTTCAAGAAGAGTGCTTGTTCAAACCAGGAAGTTGGTTTGTTTTCATCCTACGGGCCTTTTGAAATATGTGACAGAGCCAGGCTTTCCTAGCGTTGGCTGATAGGCAAACTAGAAGAGTAAAAGCTGTAATGTTCAGGTCATTATAAAAACAAAATGTTGAATGATAATGAACACCTTTGTCTTTTTCCTTCTTTTAAATAAAATGCTATTTAACCACTAAATTGGTATTTGTGGAAAGCTTTTTTTGATCCTTTATGAGAAGTACTAACCTCTCTCTGTAATATAATTTTTCATCTTGGAATTTTTCTTCTGCATGTGTTATATAAATTCATTTCTCAGATCCACATAAGGATAGCCCTATGGTCACAAGTTTTCAGGAGAGATTTTATTATTATTGTTGCTGTTGATATTGTTATTATTTTCCCTCCCAGGACCTGAAGTAGAGCTAGTTTGCCCCGTGGTTTCACTTTGCTGGCTGAGAACTCTTTTTTTCTATTTCACACTCCCACTGAGCCTGTAGTCCATTTGAGAATCCCACCTTATGTGTGGATCTCAGATTCAGTGCTACAGCTAAGTGCAGGCTCTTGGCCTAAAACCCAGCACTTCAGGCTACTGCCAGTCTCCCAAACTCTATTTTCCTGGTAGCATATTTTCTCCTCCAGGACCACCTTTGAAAAGCAGTTGGTTTAATACATTGGTTTAAGCTCATGGTGGCTAAAAATTTTGACCTACATTAATTTTCCCAATTTTCTGGAAGGCTTAATGATGTGCTTACATTTCTTTTGTAATTTATTCAGCAGTTTTATTTATTTATTTATTTATTTGAAATGGGACAACTTTTCAGACTAACTTGTTAGTCTGCAAGAAACAGAAAATATCTCGTCTTTAATGACATTTTCCACTTTATCTTTTACTTTTTTAAAAAAATTGAAGTATAGTTGATTTACAATATTATGTTAGAGTACTTGAGATGTGGTATCACACCTTTATGCTATCTATTAAAATAATTTTTATTACTAATTACACATTTAAAAATCTCACATCCTTATAATATTTGTTATCTACCATGGCCTAATTTATATTTCCCACTTCAAAACTACTCATTGCCTGTATATCTTTAAGATATCTCATCTATTGTTTCCTTAAACTATAATTACATTTTTTTCTGTCGTTTTTACTGTGAGAACAATTCATCTGTATTATATTTATATTTAGACTTCCTAAATGCTAATGTGGTGTTTTATTCATCTTATACTCTTGTTAGAATGTGCTATGTTTGAATTACAGCTAAACTCCCTTGAACAGAGATGTTCATTTCAAGTTCTTTTCCATTTATTTTTCAATATTTATTACTGGCTTTCACTTTCCTCTTGCTCTTCCACATCATTACCAAAGTTATTAATTAATATTGACTATACTAAACTCAGTGGAATAAGGATATAACTTTACTTTTTCTTACAACCATATTCTCACTTATTCATTCATATAATAAAACTTTCACAAGTTTTCATGTTTTTAGTCACTTTTGTTTATAATTATAGTCTTATTTTATAATATTTTTATATAATAATCATCTCAAGGTTTTGGAAAATATATAAAATTTCACATGTGAGTAGTAAAATTCTATTTAAAAATGTTTTAAAATAATTTCATTTTTATGTCAGATTCAAAGTGATTTCTCTCCTTTTAGCTTTATTTTGACTTCAGCTCAAAAATTTATAATACGGAAATGAGGGAGTGATCTCTTCTTTAAGTCTTCCCTGACATCATCCCTGTTTTTCTTCCTGTCCTCTGGATATGACATAGGGTCAAAAAAAGTTAGATAAAAAGAGATAATATTAGAATGAGTCATATTGTTATAATCCAGACATAACTATCTATTGTCATGGCTGACCTCAAATACTGGCTTTTTCATGGGTAACGTGAATTTCAAGTTTCCTCCCTTGGTTGGTGCTTTCTCTGGTCAATGCTTTGCTGTGACTGTCTCTCCTAACCTCCTTAATTGCCCACTCGTAGACTTTTATTGCTGTGATCCTCTTACCACAGCAGACAACCTTTTTGGCCAAGTCCCTTCAAGACTGCACAGGCCAGGCTAGCTTCTTCTGAGAATTTCTTGCACCCTTGCCCTGACAGAGAGGAGTGAGAGAGTGTACCTCATCTGACCACCAATCTTTCTTCATCATGTAGATTCTGTTTAGTTCAACCAATTTTGCCTTTGACTTTTCTAGGATAGATGTAGGCCTCAGATTCTTGATTCACATACTCTTCTAAAACCCTAACGATACACCTTAGTTTCTCCCAAGAACACTCTAATGGTGCTTTACAATATCAGGCCACACGATTCAGTTTTTATTCACTCAACATATATTTACTAAGTGCTTACTCTGTATCAGTTACTGTTTTCAACACTGAAAATATAGGTGGGGTTAAGAGATTTAGCAAATAAATATACATATTATCAGTTAAATTTGAATTTCAGATAAACACAAATAATTCATCAAGAGTATGTGATATATGAGAAATATTTATACTAAAAATTATTTGACTTCAACTGAAATTAAAGTTTGAGTGTCCTGTATTTTATCTGGCACCCTTAGAAGTAGTAGTGTATAAAATACACTGTATTTTATGTATGTTTAAAAGACATAGCCCTGTCTTTATGAAGCTATATTCTAATTGGAAAAAACAAAACAGTAAATTAAAAATATATATACTGTGTCAGAGTGATAAAGATTATAGAAAAAATGAAATTAGATAAGAGGGATAGAGAGTTCCAGGGGCCTAATGTAGCTATTTTATGTGTATTGACCATGGTGTCAGTACCAAAGAGAAATATGAGCAGAGAATGAAAGAAAGGAAAAGAGATAGATGATCCAGTCATAAGAACAAACAAGTACAAAGGAACTGAGGTGGAAGCATTCGTGACATATACAAGGGACAACAAATAAGGAAAAGGTGAGTATGGGGGGAAAAAAAAGATGGGAAGAGAGAGGCTCAGAGAGGTATGGGGCTTGAGGGGTGTGTGTGCTGTGCCAAAGACGGTGCAAAATTGTTTAGATCATCTAAACCACTATAAGGACTTTGGATTTTATCCTTAGTGAGATAGGAAGGCTTTGTGGAGTTTTGAGGAGAGAAGTGGCATGATCAAGTTATCTTTCTAAATAGATTATTTTAGCTGCTATAAAAAAAATAGAGAGGGGTGATTGCAAAGACAGGATATATAATTAGGAGGCTACCTCAACAATATTGGCAAGAGTTGATAGAGGCTTAGATGAGGGAGGTGGCGTTGGATAGGGGATGGGAAGAAATGAGTGGATTCTGATTGAATTTTGCAGAAAGAATTATTAGACTATTCTGATAAGTTAGATGTAGAATCTAAGAAAAAGAGAAAAGTCAAAGATGACTCATAACATTTACTTGAGAAACTGGAAGAAAGGATGGGGAAAGATTGTGAGAAATTTGTGGGAGGGCACTGAAATATGCAGTTCTGTTTTGGACATGTCGAATTTGCAATGTTAAATATCCAGTTGCAGAGACTGAGTCTGCAGTTAGATTTACTTTTCAGGGAAGGGTATTGGGCCATAGATAACAATTTGAGAGTTGACAGAGTATAAATGGTATTTGGCACAAAATCAGATGAGAGAACCGACCCTCCTTGAAGGCATCTCCAATTGCTATGGCTGCTTTCCTTGGAAATCCTTCACATTTTCTAATGAGAGTGACTACTCTATTCCCAATCCACAAAAAAAAAAAAAAAAAAAAAAAAAAAAGAGGAGACGTTCTCTAACTTTTCCTCCTACACTAGTCCTCACTGTAGAATTAATGTCTCAATGACAACTTTTAATATAAGTGTGGAGAATGGCTTCTATTTGGTGACTCTAAATACAATCTTTCATTCATAGTGTACTTGGTTCTTTCTTTTTTATCCCCTTTCTTTTCGAAAACGATATTAAGTGATCTAGTGCAGCATGCAACATGTCATTTTAATAATTTGGATTAAAGTTACTTGCCATTGAGGAAAAAATGTTGATTTCAATATATTAAAGTGACAGTGTGATCTTTTTTCTTTTTTTTTTTTTTTTTTTTTTGGTACGCGGGTCTCTCACTGTT
Organism: Stenella coeruleoalba; assembly: GCF_951394435.1. NCBI lineage: Eukaryota > Metazoa > Chordata > Mammalia > Artiodactyla > Delphinidae > Stenella > Stenella coeruleoalba. The sequence continues at coordinate 72,346,193 of NC_137154.1, forward strand.
GTGGCCTCTCCCGTTGTGGACCACAGGCTCCGGATGCGCAGGCTCAGCGGCCATGGCTCACGGGCCCAGCCACTCCGCGGCATGTGGGATCCTCCCCGACTGGGGCACGAACCCATGTCCCCTGCATCGGCAGGCGGACTCTCAACCACTGTGCCACCAGGGAAGCCCTGACTTTTTAATTTGGCTTTAGCAATGGCTTCTTTTCAATTTGGACAGCCTCTGACTATTAGACTCTACCTCAATCATAAGTCTAATTTTATACTGTACCCTCCCTCATGCTTCATTAACAGTTTTAAAAAAACTTCCCTAAATGCTGCCTACATCTTTTTATTACTATTTTTAGTAAGATATAGTGAAATCAGTATTTTTCTAATCTGAATTTCCTAATTAATTTACTAAGAAGCAAAAATTTGCATAGAAATCAGGTTCTAGAGTTGCAAAAGACTAGCTATATGTTACAGAACAAGTCTCCTATTTTTTCTGAATCTTAATCACCTCATTTGTGAATCAAAAGAATTGGAATACATACTTTCTAAAAGTCTCTCCTGGTTTAGCATTTTATAATTCTATGGTAAGAAATTTCATTCCAGGCATCCTCTACAAATTCTGGTCATCTATATTCTTCATCTCTATCTGAGGCCTAGAATATATTTCTCATTTCATATTATTGAATCACTTTTTATGTGAATTAAAACATCTTTCTTTTTTTTTTTTTTTTTTTTCCGGTATGCAGAACTCTCACTGTTGTGGCCTCTCCCATTGCAGAGCACAGGCTCCGGACGTGCAGGCTCAGCGGCCATGGCTCACGGGCCCAGCCGCTCCGCGGCATGTGGGATCTTCCTGGACCAGGGCACGAACCCGTGTCCCCTGAATCGGCAGGCGGACTCTCAACAACTGCACCACCAGGGAAGCTCTAAAACATCTTTTTTATATAAAATAAATTTCAAGGACAGTTTTGTTCACTTGCAGGACTCACACTTCTATGATTTTTTTTAACATTAGAAGCAAACAAATGTAGAATATTATACTAGAATAAGATAAATAAGTATATAGGTGGTGTTTCATGAGATTGCGTACAGAGACTATCATTTTAGAACAAAGTTATTAAGTGACAGCAACTTGGATATGTGTATAAAATGTAGAATGCTAAGAATATTCAATCAATATTTAAGAATGATATTAGGTTCCCAAATGATATTAGATAAAGTGTGAAATCTTCAGCACCCAAGGTAAAAAATCATTCAAATCACAAATATGTCTAATGCCAATGAAATCAATAGCATCTTTATAACATCAAAAAGACTGAGTAATTTTTAAAAAGCCTGTTGCTTATGCCACTAATAGATACAAATAAAATAAGCAAAAGTTGAATACCACTCACAATCCTATTAGACTAGAGGCTCTGATGGAACACATTTTTAACTTTAAAGGTGAAGAGATGAAAAATAAGAATAAACATTTTTTTAATATATTGTTATGGTCCTCTTGGGAATTACCTGATGTACGCTATTTCCTAAGAAGGAAAGGGATAAATCATTTGTGTGAGCTAAAGATAACTCTAAAAGTACAATGACTTTCTTCCTATTTTACATCCAGAGAAACTGACAAAACAGTAAAATGCAGAGTGCATTCTCCTGGCTTTGTTGACAGATCCACTTGCTTTTCTTCCTGATTAGCTAACAGTAGAATAAATATTCTAACTGCACTGTGATCTAAAGTAAAAACAACATTTTGCTTTCCAAACATTTTTTTCTTTTTCTTAAATATTTCAGATATCTTTGTTGACTTGGAATAAATTATTTTAGGAAACATTTTCAGAAACAGAGAACAATATTTAAATTGGAGCAATGGGAATGTTTCCTAGATTTTTACCTTAAAAACTAAAAGAAGTCAACTCCCAATAGGCCAATTTTCAACACTTTCATTGTGTGTAACTCTTTAAACTCACAGAAAGACAGAATTTCTTGTTATAGTAGTCATACCTAAAGACTGTGATTCAAATGAGAGCTTATTACTGGCATACTCTTACTGTTCTATACTATAGTTCAATGCATAATAATATTTTGTTACTTTTATATAATTTTCTAAAAGTTTATGAGATTTTGAGCACCTTGAATGCAGGGACACTGCATAGGCATTCCTGCAACTGTAAATGATACTAAATAAATGCTTCCTGAAACAATGGAATAGAGTTCAGAGGTTACTTCTGTATGTGATAGTTTAACGTCATTATAGGGAACAAAGGTAAAGTAGAGTGAGTGTGAATATATTTCAAGAATTTTTCATCTCCTGAACATTGTTATTTTTTCTCATCCTTAGGAAACACAAAGTAATCCTGTTATATTCACATTTCAAAATGTTTGGACTCAAAATGTAGTATAAAGCAAAGGTAACAAATGTTGTACCTTGGCTAGACCAATTTTTATAAGCAGTATTACTAAATTTTTCCTTTCTTAGGCTAGAGATAACTGAATGATTATCTGTATGACTATATTCCCCATTCTATTACATACACAGACATATTACCTTAACCAGTTCTTAGGAGGAAATAGGCCAACAAAAGATCAACTGCCTGCTTATCTTTTAACAGCCTTAGGATAAAGGATTAACGATTCTCAAATTTTGAGATCTCAAGACTCTTTACATTCTTAAAACCCCTTAAAGATTTCAAAGAGCTTTTGTTTACCCCAGTTATGTCTGTTTATAGTCTCCACTAAAATGAGAAATTCTAAAAATCAGGTATATGTATTAATATATTTAAAATGAAGCTCAACTCCTTACATGTTAACCCAAATAACATACTTTTAGTAAAAATGAACTCTATTTTCCAAAACAAACAAACAGAAAGTAGTAAAAAGTTCAGCAGCATTCTATACTTTTGTAATAACCTATTACCCTTTTAGCAATTCAATCCATTGTTATATACTATTTTAATTAAAGTATACAAAGAAAATCTGGTCACCTATGTATATGTAGTTAGATAAGAAACATTTTAATAGTCTTTTCAGATAATTTTGTATATTTTTATTTGAATGTGGAATCTGAAACCAGATCAATTAATATTTTATACTCTGCTACATAAAAATCAATTGCTCTATGTTACAATTTGAATGGATATTTTACCTATGCATGATTTTGAAACATCATGCCTTAGCTATTGGGAAAACATTAGTTTGCAGAGTTATGCAGATTTCTATTTAATGAAACATTTCATTATACAAAATGGAAAACAAAACAAAACAAATGTTTATTACTTCTACTCCCAGCCAAGATGGAGTAATAGGGTCCAGATATATTCTCCCACTCGAAACATCAGAAGTCCAAGTAAAATATATAAAACAACAAATGTAAAGATATTAGACATGAGGCAATGAAGGACAGTGGTCCCTAGGGATGAAAAAGTAATTAGTAAGACTTTTTAATTGTCTAGGTGACTACTTGGAGAGTTTCCAAGCTATGGCACCAAGAGATGAGACTAAAGCAGAAGCCAGTGGTCTCCTTCAGTTGAGAGACAAGAGACCAAGGAGGAAAAGTGGCTGGAGTGCTCAAGGCAGAGTACCAAAGTGAAATCAGCTCAAAGGGAGGATTGCCCAGAGATATGCAGAGGGCCACTCTCATATCTTAAATTGAGAACTGATCATGTATATGGAGAAACCATTCAAAACTGGGCTAGCTCTGTTTCTACTAATGAGAGTGAAAAACCTCATAATTTACAAGACTAAGGTGGGATATTTAAAATAGTTTTTTTTTCTTCAGTAGTTGAAAAAATTGGTCCTAGACTAAACACTGATTTAAACTTTTTAACAAGGTTTAAAAGCAAGATCTAAGAAATTCAAACTCTTTCCAGGTGATTTAACTATGTCTAAGAATAAAACTCAAGAATATGTATGCAATTACAAAAATGTTCAACATTTAACAAAGTAAAATTCACAGTCTCATTTCCAATAAAAAAGTTAGTAAGCATGAAAATAAATGAAAGAAAATAAAGCCTATCGTCAGGGAAAAAATTCAGTCAATGACAACTGATACAATAATAATATAGATGATGAAATTAGTTGGTAAGGAAATTATAACAGCTATAACAGTTATCATTATATTATATATTCATTAAGCTAAAGTAAAAAGTGAACATGTCAGCTGGAAACAAAGATGATATTTATAAAAAGATTCATGCTAAACTCCTAATTACAAAGGTATAGAGAGCCAAGCGACTTTTAAAAGAAAAAGACTCAACTATGTTTCCTACCAGAAAAGCACTTTAAATATAAACTTAAATTGGTTAAAAGTAAAAGATAAAAAGAGAGGTATGAATACATGGAACACAGAGGATTTTAAGGCAAAAAAGTGTTTTGTATGACAGTGTAATGGTGTAGACAAGACATTATACATTTATCAAAATCCATAGAACTGTTCCACATAGAGTGTTGTACACTAATGTACAACTATTGCACAGTAATATGGCCCTAATGTTAAATATGGACTTTAGTTAATACTAAGATATTGATATTGATTCACCAAGTGTATTAAATGTACCACACAAAGGTAAGGTGTGAATAATAGAGGAGACTGTGCATAGGAGAAGCAGTAAATAAGAGCTTTCTGTACTTTCAGCTTGTTGGAGGTCATCAAAAATACGTGACCTCTGGTTGATCATAGCTGGACCCGAGTAATTGGGTGATCTCCACTCCCTTTCCTGTTCTTGGAATTGTGTTCTACTTGCCTTTCCCACTCTCAGAAGCTGTTCCAAGGATACAGCCTTGAAATAGGAGGGTAGTAATGAGGTATTGAGTCTTCCTGAACTGGGTACATGACTGAACCCAGTTAAACCCTCTATATAAATTTTTTAGAGTTTTTTTTTTTAATTGAAGTATAGTTGATTTATAATGTTGTAGTTTCATATGTACAGCAAAGAGATTCAGTTATATATATATATATATGTAATATATATTCTTTTTCAGATTATTTTCCCTTATAGATTACTACAAAATATTGAGTATAGTTCCCTGTGTTATAAAGTAGGTCCTTATTGTTTTTTTTTTTTTTGTACTTATTGATTTTAAATAACTTTCCCCAATCACCCAGGCAACACATTTTATAAATAAATAGTAAGCTGGGGAAATCAAAAATCAAAAGAAGAAAAATAAGAACTACACATAATTCTATGAGCCAGAAAGAAACTAGGGTTAATGGGCTGGGGTATGTACCTCTGGGTTTACTTTTCTGCTTATTTCATGTAGTAATGCAGCAAAAATGTTTTCTGATGTTCCACAACATGGTCTTACTGGTTGCAGAGTCACCCACATTGTGGATCTACTGATTCATTCCACAAATCCTTGCTGGGCACATGCTGTGTGCCAGGCCCTCCCTAAGGCCCTGGGGGTACAGCATGAATACCCAGATCACAGACCTTGTCTCATGGAAGAAGGTGAATAAGAAGCGAGTAAGTTAACTGCCACATGTCAGACAAGTGCTGCGTCACTCCCACTCCTTCAGGGGTGTCCTGGGGATGGAATCTGCAAGCTGAGTGTTGGTCTCCTCTATTTGTAGCCTCACAGTGGCTCTGCAGACTACTTTCTGAGGCTTTCTGAGGCAGAAGTAGGCTACCCAGGGCTTTCTGTAGCTCCTGAACTTCCAGGGTCTGTGTCCTTTGCCAGCATCTGGGTCCATTGTCTATTTTATATATAGTAGTGTGTATATGTTAATACCAACCTCCTAATTTATCCCTCCCTCCCCTTTCCACTTTGGTAACCATAAGTTTGTTTCCTATGTCTGTGGATCTGTTTCTGTTTTGTAAATAAATTCATTTGAATCATTTTTTTTAGATTCCACATATAAGTGATATCACATGATATTTGTCTTTCTCTGCCTGACCCACTTCACTTAGTATGATAATCTCTAGGTCCACCCATGTTGCTGCAAATGGCATTATTTCATTCTTTTTTTATGGCTGAGTAATATTCCATTGTATATATGTACCACATCTTTATCCATTCATCGGTCGATGGGCATTTAGTTTGCTTCCACGACCTGGCTATTGTAAATAGTGCTGCAATGAACATTGGGGTGCATGTGTCTTTTTGAATTATGGTTTTCTCTGGATATATGCCAGTAGTGGGATTGCTGGGTCATATGGTAATTCTACTTTTAATTTTATAAGGAACCTTCATACTGTTCTCCATAGTGGCTATACCAATTTACATTCTCACCAACAGTCTAGGGGGCTCCTTTTTCTCCACATCCTCTTCAGCACTTATTATTTGTAGACTTTTTGATGATGGCTATTTTGACTGGTGTGAGGTGATCCTTCATTGTAGTTTTACTTGGAATTTCTTTAATAATTAGCAACGTTGAGCATATTTTCATGTAACTTTAAACTTTTAAGATGCTGACCAGCAGGTGCAGAAATATGTTTGTCTTGCAGCCACCCAAGACAAGTTCCATGAGTAAGTTTTTGCTTATTAAACCTGCCACCTATGAATCTGGAGTGGTCTACCTTTTTCTTTGGCCCTCTGCATACAGATGTTGGTTTTAGATTACACCTGGGAAATTTCTGGGGAGGTTATAAAACAACACAGCTCAGTTTTAAACCTAAAACTTCTAAAACAAAGTCTGTTAATTTTTTCTAAAGTAAAAAGAAGAAAAAATGCTGTATTGATTTTAATAATAAAAATGCTGGAATGTTTATATTAATATCAGACAAAATAAACTTTGTGATAAAAAGTCATTTCATATTGATGAAATCCATTCATCAAAAACACATATAATTCTAAATGTTTATATATCTAACAACAGAATTTTAAAACACATGAAATAAAAACTGATAGAAATGCAAGGAAAAACAGAAACAGACACATAATTTCAACATCTCTTTCTCAATATTTCATAGAACAAGTTGATAGAAAATCAGTAAGGACATAGATGTGAGCAACACTATCAGCCAACAAGAGCAGAATACAAATTATTTTCAAGTGCACATGATAGATTTACCATGATGGACCCTATTCTGGGTCATATAACAATACTCAAAAAATTTAAAATAATTCAAGTCTTAACACATATGTTCTCTGACTACATGGAAATTAAAGTATAATTCAGTATGAGAAAGATATCTTGACAATTCCTAAATATTTGGAGATTAGTTAACATATTGTTAAATAACATATGGATCAAAGAAGAAATCAAATAGAAAAGTAGGATGCATTTTGAACTGAATGAAAATGAAAACTCTGCATACAAAAATTATGGAATGCAGCTAAAGTAGTATTTAGAGGAAAATTTATAGCAGGTACTGCTGCTATTAGAAAAGATAAGTCTCAAAGTAATGCTCACACTTTCACCTTAAGAAAATAGTAAAAAAATCACAAATTAAATCCAAAGTAAGTAGAAAACCAAAAACTGATTCTTTTAGAAGATGAATAAAATTGATAAATTTACCCATAGGTAAATATGATGAAATGCTTTATACCAACAAATATAGCAACTTAGGTGAAATGAACAATTTCCTTGAAAGACAAAAAGTATCAAATCTCACTGAAAGTTAAATACATAATCTGAAGAGACTTATATCTACTATAGAAATTTTATTTGTAATTTAAGATCTTTCCTCCTCATTCCCAAAATAACAAAAACAAAAACAAAACAAAACAAAAAACAAATCCAGATGACTTTACTAGAAAGTTATAGTATCCATTTTATACAAACTATTCCAGAAAAGTAAGGGGGAAGAAATATCTCTGTACTCTCTCTATGAGCCCATTGTTATTCTGATAACTGAATCAGACAAAAATATTACAAGAAAATAAAATGATTGCTCAATATCCCTTTTTGCCCATAGATACAAAAATTCTTTAAAATATTTAGCAAATTTAGTTTAACAATATATAAAAATAATAATGCATCATTGTCAAGGATTTATCCTGAAGTTGCAAAGTTGGTTTAATATATAAAATCAATCAATATAATTAATCATATTAACAGACTAAAACATAAAAAACATCATTTGATCATCTCAATAGATGAAGAAAATGCATCTGACAAAATCCAATGTCCTTTTCTGATGAAAACTTTCAGTAAACTTATAATAGAAGAAAATATACTTAAAACTATAAAAATCTATACAAACACTTCAAATAACATCCTGCTTAATGGTGAAAAGCTATCCCTTTAGGTTAGGGAAAAGGCAAGGATGTTATTATTACTTCTTTCAATATCTGATTGTTACTGCTAGTCTATAGAAAAAACAATGATTTTTTTTGGTATATTGTTTTTATATTCTGCATCCTTGATAAACTCAATTACTTATTAGTTCTAATAGTTTTTTTTTTAAGATTATTTATATTTTCTACCTAGGAGATAATGTCACTGCAAATACAGAGTTTTACTTCTGTAACGAAGAATCAGACTTTATATTTTGATGTTTGATGGCTGACAGCTTTTAAAACTCTCTCCTCTCTCTTCCCTTTGTGTCTCACATCTGGGCAAGAAAGCTTGGTCCCATAATCTTAGGGAATTCTCCTTTGGTGCCAGTAGGAGATTTAACCAAACAAACCCCTGCCCTCATGCAGGAATACTCACCCTGGTTCTGCCCCCTAATCACAATTAAAGCCCTGAACCAATCTCCTTTCCTTTCTCTCTAGCCCTTTCAGACCCACTTGAGAGGCCTTTGCTCTCCCCAGAGACCTCAATTAATGTAGGTAGTAAACCTTTTCATACCCTTTTAGTGTATGTGTGGCATCACCAGTCTTAATATCCAAAACAAATTTTGGATGGGAGTCCTTTTTGCCTTTGCAAAGTGTCGATGACAACTTCTTCTTTTCTAAACTCATTGTATTTTCTAGACTCATTGTATTTTATTTTTCTTTCTTGTTTTAGTTCACCAGATGGACTCAATTCAAATTCTAAAAATATGCAAAGGGTCTGAAGAAGATATTTGGATGATAAATAAGCATATGAGAAAATGTTCCATACAATTTGTCATTAAAGAATGCAACTTACAACAGTAAGATACCTCTACACATCTATTAGAATGGCTAATACACAAAATATTGGTGATACCAAATATGGGTGAGAATGCGAAGTGTAGTATTACAATATGATTCAGCAATCATGCTCTTAGTTACTTAACCAACTGGTCTGAAAAATAATGTCAACACAAAAACTTGAATTTGAATATTTATAGTACCTTTATTCATAATCACAAACCTGGGTGTCCTTCAACAGGTGAATGAATAAGCAAAATGTAGTACATCCATACAATGAAATATTCAGCTAGAAACACAAATGAGTTATGAAAACACAAAGAGGCATGAATAAATCTTCAGTGCATATTGCTAAGTAAAAAAAAATCCAGTCTTAAAAGGCTGGATGATTCCAATTGTATGTTATGCTGGAAAAGGCATAACTATAGAGAGTATAAGCAGACCATTTGTTGCCAATGTTTCAGGATCATGGAGCAGCTGAATAGGTGAACTATCTGGGGTTTCTTCAGGGTAGTAAAACTATTCTAAATGATCATATAATCTATGAATACAAAAGTGGGCATTTGTTAGAAATAATAGAGCACAAATAATAATTTTAATGTATGCAAATTTTAGAAAATCATTTAGGAGGGGGGGGCATCCCAAGGTAAAATGCAGAATATGACAAAAGATCAAAGCATTTTTAAAATATAAGAAACTAGGTCACCAAAGGGTGTGGAGGGATAAGGTGCTAACTTAAGCAACTTTGAAAATATGTGGAGTCTGTAAAACTAAAGACAAAAGGAAGTGTACATAAACATTGTCCTCTACTTGATAAAGTTGTTTCCATGGAGTATAGGCTCATGATTCTGAAACCACTATACATGTGTACTGGAGTTGAACTATTAAGTAAATTGATGGCAGATGATGGAAGCTAGGTTTCTCACCAATAGAGTGGGAGGTTATACAAAAGCAAGAGGAACTAGAATGATCACTGTGATAATTGATTAGCTTTAGAGACATCAATATTAACTCATGTTCAGCATAATATGCATACAGGTGATTGTATATAGAAATATTTAGAAATATGTGTATATACATGGGTTAGTATAATCACAATGCCTCCTTGCTCTATCAGCTAAAAGAGTCTAGAAGTAATGACACCCCAGTAGCAACAAGCATACCTAACACCTAAATCTTGGTTTCTCATGCCTTCTCCAATAAAGAAAATAGGGCTTCTTGGAGAAATGACTGAGGAGTAGGTGTTTATGATAAGCCTGAAATATCCTGCAGTACTATAAAGTAAAAAAGTGCTTAAAAATTTCTACAACGATGCAGGTATCCCAAAGTAATACTGATATGGGAGCCAATTGAAAGAGCTCCCAATGACTAAAGCTGGAATGATGTGAGCAAGATAATAAAGTAATATTGGGTTTATAAAACAAAGTATATAAAATAAAGTATAAAATAAATAACCATGGGACCATACTCATATAAATGATCAAATAAAAAAATAAATGAGGGAGAATAGATAAGACTTCCAAGCAAAAGACTTCCAAGCAAAATTCTAAATAATCTATGTATATAACCCACCTCTAAGGAGGTGGAGATATAACTTCACACTCATTAAGTGTGGACTGTGCATTGTGACTTTCTTCAAAAGAGTAGATTATGGAAAGGGAAGAAAAGAACAAAGGAATAACTGTATTGTGAATAAACTTGACAAACATCACAATTAACATCAACAGTGGTATGACCAAGTGGAAGTCTTTTATATTCTCTGTGATTCAGTTTCATCACCTAGAAAAGGAGAAAAATAATAGTATTTATCTTAAAAGGGTTGCTTTCAGAATGAAATGTGTTAATATGTGTAAAATGCTTAAAACAAGATCTAGTCTAAAAATACTATATATTTTCCCACTATTATTAATAAGGTTACAGTTGTATATTCAAGGCCAATTTCAGAGATTCTCTTAAAGAAGCTGAATGTGAGCAGAAGAAATAAGAGAAGTCATATTCCAGGGAGAATATTGTACAGGCATACTTTATTTTATTGTGCTCCACTTTATTGCCCTTTGCAGATTTTGTGTTTTTTACAAATTAAAGGTTTGTGGCAACCCTGTGTTAAACAAGACTGTTGGTGCCATTTTTCCAATAGCATTTGCTCACTTCGCATCTGTGTCACATTTTGGTAAATCTCAAAATGTTTAAAAATTTTTCATTATTTTTAAATTTATTGTGGTGATCTGTGATCAGTGATCTTTGATGTTACTATTGTAATTGTTTTGTAATTACAATTACTATTGTAATTGTTTGTAATTGTTATAAAACTGTGACCTTAATTGATAAATGTTGTGTGTATTCTGACTGCTCCATGACCAGTTGTTCCCTTGACTCTTTCCCTCTCTATGGGCTTCCCTACTCCCCAAAACACAACAATAATGACATTAAGTCAGTTAACAATCTTACAACGTCTTCCATGTATTCAAGTGAAAGGACGAGTCACACATCGTTCACTTTAAATCAAAAGCTAGAAATGATTAAGCTTAGTGAAGAAGACATGTCCAAAGCTGAGCTAGCATGAAAGCTAGGCCTCTTGCACCAAACAGTTAGCCAAGTTGTGAATGGAAAGGGTATGTTCTTGAAGGAAATTAAAAGTGCTATTCCAGTGAATGTGCAAATGAGAAAATTTTAGTGGTCTGGAGAGAAGATCAAACCATCCACAGCATTCCCTTAAGCCAAAGCCTAATCCAGAACAAACCCTTAACCCTTCAATTCTCTGAAGGCTGAGAGAGGTGAGGAAGCTGCAGAGGAAAAGTTCAAATCTAGCAGAGGTTGGTTCATGAGGTTTAGGGGGAAAAAAAAAATCTCCATAACATAAAATGAAAAGTGAAGCAGCAAGTGCTGATTTAGAGCTACAGCAAGATATCCAGATATCTAGCCAAGTTAATTAATCAATGCAGATGAAATAGCCTTGTTTTGGAAGAAGATGCCATGTAAGACATTCATAGCTAGAGGAGAAGTCAATGCCTGGCTTCAAAGCTTAAAGAACAGGTTAACTCTCTTGTTAGTAGCTACTGCAACTGGTGACTTCAAGTTGAAGCCAATGCTCATTTACATTTCAAAATCCTAGTGCCCTTAAGAATTATGCTAAATCTACTCTGCCTGTGCTCTCTAAATGGAACGACAAAGCCTGGATGACAGCACATCTATTTACAGCATGGTTTACCGAATATTTTAAGCCCACTGTTGAGACCAACAACTCAGAAAAAAAGGTTCCAATGTTTCTGCTCCTAGACAATGCATCTGGCCACCCAAGAGCTCTAATGGCAATATACAATGAGATTCATGTTGTTTTCATGCCTGCTAATACAACATCCATTCTGCAGCCCATGGATCAAGGAGTCATTTCAACTTTCAAGTCTTATTATTTAAAAAATACATTTCATAAGGCTATATAGCTGCCGTAGATAGTGATTTTTCTGGTGGATATGGAAAAAGGAATTGAAAACCTTCTGGAAAGAATTCATCATTCTAGGTGCCATTAAGAACATTCATAATAATGAAAAGAGGTAAAAATATCAACATGAACAGGAGTTTGGAAGAAGTTGATTGCAACCCTCATGGATGACTTTTGGGAATTCAAGATTTCAGTGGAAGAAGTAACTGCAGATGTGATAGAAATAGCAAGAGAACTAGAATTAGAAGTGGAGCCTGAAGATGTAACTGAATTGCTGCAATCTCATGATAAAATTTTAACAGATGAGGTGTTGCTTTTTATGGATGAGCAAAGAAAATGGTTTCTTGACATGGAATCTACTCCTGGTGAAGATACTGTGAAGACTTGAAATGAGCACAAAGAACTTAGAGTATTACATAAACTTAGTTGGTAAAGCAGTGGCAGTGTTTGAAAGGACTGAGTCCAATTTTGAAAGAAGTTCTTCTGTGGAAAAACACTATCAAACAGCATTGCATGCTACAAAGAAATTGTTCCTGAAAGGGAAAGTCAATCAATGCAGCAAATTTCATTGTTGTCTTATTTTAAGAAATTGCCACGGCCACCCCAACCTTCAGCAACAACTACACTGATCAGTCAGCAGCCATCAGCATCAAGGCAAGACCCTCTACCAGTAAAAAACTATGACCCACTGAAGGTTTAGATGATGGTTAGCATTTTTTACCAGTAAAGAATTTTTTTTAAATTAAGATATGTACATTGTTTTTTTCAGACATAGGGCTATTGCACACTTAATAGACAGTATATTTACAGTATAGTGTAAATATAACTTTTATATGCACTGAGATACCAAAAAGTTAGTGTGACTTGTTTTATTGTGAATGTCTGTAACTGAACCCACAATGTATCTGAAGTATGCCTGGATATGAGAAATCTAATAGCATATGCAGTTTGGGGAATGTTTAAAAGTGCTCTGCCTCTCTCAGTGTCTCAAAATAATATCTAGACAAACCTGGGTTATTGCAATAAGAGTGTTATTTACATTCAATTTTCTCTGTCAGTGCCTACTGTTCTAGATGCTCTATAACGATTAATCTTTTCAATAAACCCAAGGGATATGTATATTATTACTGTTGGGAAATAGTTCTCCTTGGTTCTCTCACATCCCTGTGTGTCTGGTGACAGATTTTATTCCAGATAATCTTTTTACACGTGTTAGTACAGAAAACAGCCTTCAAAGATAGAGATAATATTTCCTTCACAGGCAGAGGGTAGATTTGTTTTCTGTCCAGAATAATAAAGATAATTTCTACATTTGAGCAATGCTTGGTCAGGTTTACTAGCACACCCCTTATAAAATTGTGGGGGAAGGTGTTCCCAAGCTTAGATTTCCTCAGTTGGGACATAGACTTCTGTGTACATAGCATTTACCTGGACCCATTGTTACATTGACTGTAAGGTATTCGAGGGCCAAGGGAAACCTATGGGAACAAGAAGTTCATACTGTCTTCTGTGCCATGAGTAATAGAGTCTTTTGTCTCTGATTCAAAAGTCTCATGGCTTCTGCCAGCACCTATGAAAATGCAGTACTTTAACTTGTTATCTTGCAAGTAGGGTAAAATCTCAGATTCTTCATGGTACTTGACAATTATCATCATCAGATCCATTTTTTCCAGTTGAGGAAACTGAAGAGTCACTGAATCTTAAGAGACTTGTCGAAGGTCACACAGAAAGTGGAGGAGTTGGATTTCGAATCTGAACATTCTGGTTCCAGACATTGCACACATAACAATTATGCTGTACTCTTACCCGGCAATTTTCTAATATACATGAAATTGACTACATGAATTAGAAATAATGTCACAAATCTATTTGCTCTGTTAAACTGTAAAATTGTCAATGTTTGATCAATGTAAAAAAATAAACTGAAAAATGCCTGTATCTTCTCAAAGAAAGCTCCAAGTTCTGTAAGTCCCTCTCCCCCTACCCACTAAGATCTCCCAGACCCCTATATTTCTGCCAGGAATCCTAGTTAATATACCAAAAGAGAGAAATATGCCATCATTGTCAAGGACAGTCTGATTAATTTTGCTGATTGAAGTGTCTTTCTAGCAGAAGGTTATTTTTTAATGAGCAGTCACACACACTGTAAACACTTGCTCTGTTGAACTTTAGCAGCACTGATAAGAATGCAGAATGGGCCAGGAGATTTGAATATACTTATTAAATCTGGAAGTCTCCATAAAGTGTTTTCACCGATCTCGTGTTTCTTTTCCCCAGCCAAAGGAAGATTATTCTTCCCTTTCCACTTTGAAGACTTCTCTCTGAGATAGAAACAAAAGTTTAGCTTTCTCTGTGTTATTTGTTAGTATTCAATAACCTGTTCTCATCAACAGGTTTCTCTATTCTTTTAACTTTCTCTGACTCTAACTAAAAACAATTCCCTATTGGCGAATCTTAGAATTAAAAAAATATATATAAAACCATTCATTTTACTTTTTATTCTAGTATAAAACTTGTATTTACACCACAATTTTTTTTATGTCCTCCATTCCATTACTTGTACATTAAAAAAAAGAAAGAGAGAGAGAGATCTTTGGAAAGATCTCTTGAAAACACTATTTTCTGGGTATGAACTTATTTCGTTGCCTCCTTTAGAGCTCTCTTTCTCCAGCCTTTGTCTAACTAACCCTTACTCATTCCTCAAACCCTCATATGAAGTTCATTTATCAAGGATAGCTTCCCTTCAAGTCCAGGTTAAGTGGTCCACTTACATGTACTGTGTTATCATCAACTTCCCCACACACAGTACTTGTGACTATGTTTTTCTTGTCTGTATTCCTCGCTCTATTCCTCATTAGATCATAAGCTCTACAAGGAAAGGCACTCTCTCAATAGCACTAAGCATAGTGTCTGTCACATAACAGTCACTTAAATATTTATTGAATGAATAAAGGAAACATGGTGCTTTATTCATATTCTCCAACTCCTCCTTGATACAATGTTCAGTGTATTATTCACCACATAGTCTTGGTTGCTGTTATGAGAACTTTCTAATGCAATCCATCTTCTCTTCAGAACTTCATACTAAAAAATCATATCTCTTTTGTATGAAGTCATAGACTCTGCTATCCAAAATACTAAGGGACATATATGCTTTTATCCAACTCTTTGCTCCTTGCCACAATTTCTAAAATAAAATGGTCAATTTTGTTCAATGTTTGTTGACTTTGAACTGACTTCAACTTTGACAGTCAGTTTCTCTTTGATGGTTATATGAGAATCAGAAGAACACCAAAGTTCCCAGATAATTTCCCCTGCTACCTGGACATGATACCGTCAGCAAAGAAATTGAGGAGTTATTATATGAATGAGCTTGTTTTCAGTTAGTTGAAAACCCTTTTCACCTCTCTCCAGTCACTTACCTATATTAATATATGTTAATAGGCATATTTATTAATATAGGCATATAACATTAATGTATATTATGAAAAAATATATAACATATATGTACATATGTACATTGTTTATATTACTGTTATAATTGATTAGAAGTCAGTATGAATTAATTGTGCAAGCAGTTGTATAGTAGATGGGGGAATAGCATGGAAGTCTCATTTCTAAAAGCTCAGCTATACCTGGAATATAATGCAGTACTTTGGGATTCATTTACTAATTAATACAAAAATATTAACTGAATACCTACTATGTACTAACACTGTTCTTGCACTTGGTGATTCAATGAGGAAAAGATCAATAAGACTTCGGCTCTCATGGATCTTACATCTTAGCAGAGAAAGTAGAAAAGAAACAAATAAATAATATAATTTTAATAAGTGATAAAATTTTTAAAAATCAGGAATATATGAAAGATGGAGAACCAGACTGGGTAAAAGAGTGGCACCTATTTTAGAAAAATTAAGGAAAGCCTCTCTAAGAAGTTAAATTTAAGTAGATTTATGAATGTCATGGAGGAGCCAATCACATAAATACTCCTGCATCTAGAATAGCACCTTCTGTATCAATTAATTTTATTCTATGCAGCCATAGCCTCCTTCTAAACTGCACATCCATCTGATCATACTACTTCATTGATTAAAACTTGTCAATGCCTTTCTTAGTAAAAAGTATAAACTCCTTAATATAGGTTTTATGATTCTCTATTCTTATTTTTCTCAACTCTCTAGCTAGGCTACTTCACTTTCTGTTCTCTCCCTAATACTTATATTCTAGTCATAAAATGAATTCAGAGCCTTGAAGGCACCATACTCTCTCATATTTCTCACATTTTCTCTGACTAGAATATTTAACCTCTTATCTATTTACCCATTTTAGTGTTCATGAACACTCAAACTGCATCTAGAGTTTGACTGATTATGAATAAAAGTGTGATGAACCTTGTTGTACATGTGTTTTGGTGAATATAAGAACTCACTTCCCTTTGAGGTGTAATTCCTAGATTCTAGTGTCTTTTGGAGGGAAGAGTTTTAGCTTCAGCTTCAGCTTTAACTTCTTTAAAATATAGAGTATGATTTATATTTTATATATCTTCTTAACTCAATTTTGGCAAGTTGAAAAAAAGTTTTTAAAAGAAAAAATCAAATAAACCAACCAAACTGTAAAAACAAAAATAAAGTATCATGTGTTTTTTTTCTGGTGCTTACAGTTTGAAAGAAGTAATAAAAGTTATTTAGAACTACAAATCTCCTTATAAAACAGAAGTTTTTAAATTTATTTATTCTTTCTTCTTACCCCAAACCTTTTTCAGATTCTTTCCTAGACCAGAACAGTTTCCTATGTCTGTAATTAAATAGGATCCTGCTGGTCAGTGTTCTAACAAGTCTTTTGATAAAAAAATTCAGCTATTTTTCTTCAAAGCAGACATAAATTCTGATGAACAAAATAGCCACAGTGTGTTTGTCAATGACTGAATTTTACTGCTATACAAGTGGCTCCACTCACCTCCTTCCAGCTAGCACTCCCCCACTCCCTTTTGGCAATATCCAGTCAATTAAACGCAAAATTGGTTTATCTGTATGTGGAGAGACAAGACTGTAAAAATTTAAAAGGAAATTACTGTGTTCTATTCATCTTTGTATATCTAGGTTTTAGTATGCTGTGTGTCACAAAAGTGTTCGGTAATACTTGAAACAAAAATAAATTTTAGAAATTGGAAAGGGGCATAGAAGAAACAATTCTCTCATTTCAGTTTCTCAGTAAGTTTAGGATGAGAAGTGGGTCTAGATGGATAATTTAGTGATATATGCCCTTTTTTATGTTATGAAAACTTTCTGATAATAACTGTAGAAAATATCACTATCATTGGTTGTACTAAATTAACTAGGTTTAGAAAATTCCAGGTTACATGTTTTTTAGAAGAAAAATTGTAGTTTGATTTGAAAACATGGTGAATATCAGGCAAATCTTAAATGTTTAGGAAACTTAAACCAAATGTTTTATTGTATATACTCACCCTTGTGTTCCATAATGATTCTTATGAAAAGAAAATTATATTTTGGCATACTGGATTCAAACAATAATATTAGAACATTGCATGAATGTTTACTACCATAGCTTTCTGGATAATAAAAGGGTGTGACAACTTCAGTGTGCTCAATAAGTGGTCCATAGTACAGTTGGTTAAAAATAAATCTCAGTTAAGTTGACAATTTCCATAAAATAAAAATTCATCATATATTTAAGAAAGGAACAATGAAACCTTAACTTACAAATAGGTGGAAAGATAACCAGTTTCTTCTTTGAAGATCTGAAAACTTTTAAACAATTTTTGTTTTTAATGTGGAGATCAAAATTGTTTGTTTAAAGAGAAGGTTAATTTGTCAGGTGAATAAGGTGACCTCTTGCCATTAAAAGGCATTAAGGCTAAAGCTATTGTACAAGAGCTAATTTTGTACAAGCCATGAACGATTCTAGACTATTTCATTTTACTTCATGTCATCTAGACAAGTATTTAATTGGCTACAATGTAGTTCAGTTGAGACAATAAAAAGTATCATTGATTATAATCTCTATAGAACAGTAATGGCAACCCTTTTTTACTGTATTGGCAGGCAAAACTGCATGTTCTCTTTGTCTCAGGTTACTTACCACCCAAATGAGCAATTGTTAATGGAATCAGATCATTAGGTCCTCCTGTACTGATTTTCATGTCACTGACTGAGTGCACATTTCAATGGACAGAGAATATTCCAGGATGGCTTCTTGTACATAAGGAAGAAATTTGGTAAGTTTTGATAAATGGCTTCACTTATAGAATGAAGAATTACCTAACTGAAAATGCTGACCACTGTGTTGGGAAGACTAATGACTGAGAGGAAGAAGGATGGTTCTTACCTGCCAAAGAAATAGGAGAAAATCTAAATTATTCAAGAAAAGGCAAACAATAATAGTAATAATAATGGTAAAGCAGTAATAATAATTATACAATAGAAACTTAATGGTTATTGAGATGTTAAATGATCTACGTATAATGGCTTGATTAGCCCTTAAACAACACTCTGAGGTAAATGTAATACTTCAAAGATAAAGAAACTAAGGCCTAAAAGTAATAACACACTTAACAAATACTGTAAATGCATAGAACAAAGCTCAATCTCCTGAAAGATCGAGAGGCCATACTGTTGTTTATTAGTAATGTCCAACAATATTTTATTCTCTGTTATTATGTCTTTACGTGCTTTCTTTCCTTGCTGTTATTGATTATGAAGGCAATTATGTTTATTGTCAGTGTCTCTTACTTGAACTGTAAGACATTTAAAAATTAACTGAGCTATAGTAAGATCTCAGTTTTTTTTTAAAGGGAATAGCTGAATAAATGAAAGAATGAGTGACCAGTAATAGTCAGCAAGAATATAAACATTCAATGACATTACCAGGATCTCAAATGACTCATATAGAGCCAAGGAAAATATGACATGTTTTAGTTTTTTTTCTTTCTCTCATTACTTCCTGGGTTGTTAAATATACTGTTAAGTGCATTTTAAATATACTTTTATGTGTTCCTGAGGTCATGAGTTAAGGAAAGTGGTATAAATTTAGTGTTTGAAATATACTAAAGGAAGGAATCTTTTAGTGAATTCCTTTGTAGGGTGAAAAATCTTCGACTTATATTTATCTTTTCTGTAGATCAGATTTTTGTTTTTAGTGAAGTACAATCATCTTTATAAAAATACTTATATTCCCTAAGTAATTGAAGGAGCAAAGAAAAATTTGAGGATCTAAAAGAAGTAAAGTGCAAATCACACAATTAGTAGCTAGTGAGTACACATACATATGCACTCCACACACGGTACTTTGTTATTACTTTTTGAACTTCAAGGTGTGGTAAGTAACAGTCTACAGGAAGACACACACACACACATACACACACAAGGAGATATAGTTGGGATAATTAATTTTTGTACCCAAGGTAGACCAATTCACTCCTGAATCCTTTTGTAAAGGAGTAAACATCATATGGTTTTTAGTGGAAAGGGAAAGGGAGTGAATGGAAGTAATAATATGGAAACATCACTCAGTTTTAGGTAGTCTTATATAAGTGGCTTTTTTTCTTCATGATACACCTGGTCATCAACAGTGCTCCAGAAAAGATGCAAACTGTTCCAATATAACAAAATAAAACATAGGCAAGTTGACCCATTAAAACACACACACACACACACACACACACACACACGCCACAAAACAAAACAATATGTTATATACTTAAAAATTAAATACATGTACTTAATTTGAAAAAATATTCAGCACACTGTTCCCTCAAATAGCAAATTCCTATGTTTATTTTAATTAATTAATTTGCCTCAGGCAAATTCTATCTCTCCTGACACATCTTTCCCCATGCTCACCATCTTATGTCCTGCCTAATATTCTGAAGAAGAAACTTTTCTTTCCAAGTCCTTGATTTTGACAATACCCTTTACTTGCCACTACCATTCATAGCCAAACAGATATCAAACTGCAACGAAGTAACAGGCACCAGTGTCCTATGGGCCATGAAAGTGGGGCTGGGTGTGGGTAAATCAAACCTACCATCTCACAGGAATGAATGTAGCCTAGAAGGAATAGTAAATAGAGGAAAAGTACACTGAATACCACCAGAAGCACACAAAAAAATTAACCAGTGACAGAAAGAAAACTCCTGCACAAATAGTGTGTGTAATGAAGCAGTAACTTTCTTAGGAGGAACTAATAGAATTCAGAGGACATCTGCTAGGAGGTATTCTTTATTGATGACCCCCCCCCACCCCCTGCCTCACAGTAGTGAGCCAGATGCCCCTGAGATACATAAGCCTGTGTTCCTACTCTTCAGGAGTATGTTGGATCTGGTAGTTGTGAAGTTGTGCCTGTTCATTCATTGTTTTAGCACAGGTTTATTGAATATTTAACATGAATTTAGAAAAATATGTTAAATGAGATCTCTGACCTCAAGGGAACCTGCAGGGTAACTAAAGAACTAAGACATACACACACCAAAATAAAATATTCTTTTAATGCAATTTGTCACAGAGTTTAGAATTGCTGGCATTAGAAATGCACCTTAGAAATTCTCTATTGGTTTTTCTGCTACATTCCCAAGAGGTGGGATTTTATGGAAGTATTTTAAGAATTAATACCAGTATCAAGGGAAAGGCTAAGCTCATTGAAATACCTTCTTCCTACCATTTTATAGAGAAGCTGAGTTGACATTAGTATCCTAAGAGCATTTGCTAGTAATTAGCAGAGCTGAGATCAGGAATAATTAAGTGTCAGTGTGTGGTAAAGGTAATATGTACTGCCTGATTTCATATGGGAGGAGTATTTGATCAATACATATATAGCATCAAATTACATCCTAATCACATTTGAAAGCCATGTACTAAATCTGTTATCCACAACTGAATATACAAATATACCATGTTAAGGATTATATACTGGAAATAATTAATTTTAGAATATTTAGTAAGGGCTGGATTTACTGGTCTATTTTTTCTATCCTGAGGGGCTCAAAAAATGTTCTTCCAGGGCTCAGCTTCATTTCAGTATTAGCCTAAGGAATATGCAATTAGGAAGGTAAACATTATATACAGTCATGTTATTAACTTCAAAGGTAAAAACAATGACTTTTGTGTGATCTACATTTTTTCCATAGCTTATCTCCATGAGCACAAATTATTAAGAATTGGCATTCTTTCATTTTCATTGGGCTTTCAAAACTAATTTTCTCTATAAATTTAATAGACTTAAAGTGGATGAGTAGGGCAGAACGACTAAACTAAACAGAATTTTATTTCCTCAAGCCATCTTTATATGGTATTTATGCACTCAGCCACTTAAAATAATAATTGAGAAAACAATATAATATAGTGGCTTGGCACAAGGTTTCATGAATAGATTCAGAGTTTAAATTCTGCACTCACTACCCATGAGTAGTGAAACAAGTTCTTTAACTTCTCTGATCTTTAGCTGTGTCTTGTGAAATAAGGGGATTACAGTACCATTGATCTTTCAGTATTTTTATAAAAGTAAAATTGTATGTTTAAAGTATTAGCACAGTTTGAAACACTTAGTAAACACTGGAGTGTTGATAGTGATTAATACCTGAAGCACTGTGCTAAGTACTGTAGATATGAGACAAACTACACCTTCCCAGGCTTATGGAAGAAGATGCATATATTAAATAACTGTTTTTAAAATATAAACTTGGGAAAAGCTCAGCCCTTATGAATTACTTTTAAGTAGTGGTAGAAAATAGAGGGAAGTTTATTTTAAACTGAAACAAGAAGCATGTTATAATGGGTACATTCTTTTTTGTGTGTGCTTTCCAGTATTTATCAAGTGAGTAAATGAAAAATGTAATGTTATGGTTCATGTACTATAAGAACACAGTCAATGGTGAGGTTGAACTGTTCTGGAAATCTAGAGGTGAACAGCTCTGGAAAGTATTTTCTGATTTAGATTCTCCACATGTGCTCCAATTCATTCTATAACTTGGATGAAAGTCAACTGAGGATTGACGGGGGCTCTCAGTGTCCTCAGGAACTGGTACTGAGAAACATATAAGCCTATCTCTCTTAGCGTGGGTTACCATAACAAAATACTATAGACTGGGTGGTTTAAACAAAAGATATTTTTCACAGTTCTGGAGGCTGGGCAGTCCAAGATCAAGGTGCCAGCAGATGTGGTTCTTGTTGAAGTTCTCTTTGGGGATTATAGATGGCCACCTTCTTACTGTATCCTCACTTGATGGAGAGAGGAAGCTCTGGTGTCCCTTCATATTTGTATAAAGGCACTAATCTCATCATGGGGGCTCCATCTTCATGACCTAATCAAAATCTAGTTACCTCCCAAACACCTTATGTCCCAGTATCAACACATTAGATATCAGGGCTTTAACATATGAATTTGAGGGGATATAAATATTCAGTCTATAATACTATTCTTAATATAACTAGTATTTTCTATGTAGAGGCCAGAAATGAATTTTTTCCTCCTCACAGGTTGCCTTAGCCTTTTTCAACTGCCAGGCTTGCCTGCATGAATCTTGGAAACTGAGAATCACACACATTTGAATTGCTTTTCATAGACATCAAAAAATTGAGCTTAATTTACTATCAGCTCTTTAAGAACAAGAACTGTCTTGTTTCACAATTTGTCCACATTGTTTTCCAGAATGCTTGACAAATGAATGTAATTAATAAAATTAAATTCATTTCTTCTATTTAACAAACGTATTGAGTGTCTTTATGATACAAACTGTGAAAGGTGCTGCTAAAGGTAAAAACTGGGAAAGGATACAATTTCTGTTCTGAAGGAGATTATAATTTAATATAGAGACTGACAGAAGTTACTAATGTTTTCAAGGTAAAGTGGGGAAGCTGCTTTAATAATAGCAAATCATTGAGAAAGACAAGAAATAATACAATAGTTAGTGTGGATCAGAAGAACCTCGCAAAGGAAATCTGAGATACAGCTTAAAAAATGAATAGGATTTTGGTAGGTAGAGACATAGGGAAGATTGAGGGAACTGTCTGAAGAAGGATACAGAGGTATGAAAATGATTCATAAAAACCAGGTATAGAGTTTGGTTTTACTCCAGGCTCATGGGCTTCCTCGCTGCACAGCCTGTGAGCAACAGCCCTTCCCTCACACCTGACTGGACCTGTGGGGTGAGAAGGTGCTGCATGAAAGGAAATCTGAGGAACAGAGAACTTAACTGCCTGTTCCAAGATCACAGAACTACCGTGTAGCTGACAGGGTCTTGATGCTCTGGCCAGGTGTCTGGCCTGATCCTCTGAGGTGGGAGAGCCGAGTTGAGGTCACTGGTGCACAAGAGAACTCCCAGCCCAATGTAATATCAAATGGCGAAAGCTCTCCCAGACATCTCCATCAAAATGCAAAGACTCAGCTCCACTCAAAGACCAGCAAGCTACAGTGCTGGACACCCTATGCCAAACAACTAGCAAGACAGGAACACAACCCAACCCATTAAGAGAGGGGCTGCCTAAAATCATAATAAGTTCACAGATACACCAAAAAACACCACTGGATGCAGTCCTGCACACCAGAAAGAAAAGACAGAGGCACCAGTCCCCTCCACCAGGAAGCCTACACAATCTCTGGACCAACTTTACCCACTGGGGGCAGACACCAAAAACAATGGGAACTATGAACAAACAGCATGTGAAAAGGAGACCCCAAACACAATAAATTAAGCAAAATGAGAAGACAGAGAAATACACAGCAGATGATGCAGCAAGGTAAAAAGCCAGCAGACCAAACAAATAAAGAGGAAATAGGCAGTCTACCAGAGAAGGAATTCAGAGTAATGAAAATAAAGATGATCCAAAATCTTGCAAATAGAATGGAGAAAATAAAAGAAACATTCAACAAGGACGTAGAAGAACTAAAGAGCAAACAAATAATGATGAACAACACAATTAATGAAATTAAAAACTCTCTAGAATGAATCAATAGCAGAATAACTGAGGAAGAAGAATGGATAAGTGACCTGGAAGATAAAATAATGGAAATAACTACCACAGAGCAGAATAAAGAAAAAAGAATGAAAAGAATTGAGGACAGTCTCAGAAACCTCTGGGACAACATTAAATGCACCAACATTTGAATTATAGGGGTATCAGAAGAAGAGAAAAAGAAAGGGACTGAGAAAATATATGAGGAGATTGTAGCTGAAAATTTCCCTAATATGGGAAAGGAAAGAGTCAATCAATCCAGGAAGAACAGAGCATCCCATATAGGATAAATCCAAGGAGAAACACACCAAGACACACTAAGATTAACAGCTGATCTTTTAGCAGAAACTCTGCAAACCAGAGAGAGTGGCAAGACATATTTAATGTGATGAAACAGAAAAACCTACAACAAAATTACTTTACACAGCAAGGATCTCATTCAGATTCAACGGAGAAATTAAAACCTTTACAGACAAGCAAAAGCTAAGAGAATTCAGCAAAACCAAACCAACTTTACAACAAATGCTAAAGGAACTTCTCTAAGCAGGAAACACAAGAAAAGGAAAACACTTACAAAAACAAACCAAAACAATTAAGAAAATGGTAATAGGAACACACATATTGATACTATCTCAAATGTAAATGGATTAAATGCTCCAACCAAAACACATAGACTGGCTGAATGAATACAAAAACAAGACCCATGTATATGCTGTCTACAAGAGACCCACTTCAGACCTAGGGATACATAGAGACTGAAAGCGAAGGGATGGAAAATGATATTCCATGAAAATGGAAATCAGAAGAAAGCTGGAGTAGGATTTCTCAAATCAGACAAAATAGACTTTAAAATAAAGACTATTAGAAGAGACAAAGGACACTACATACTGACCAAGGGATCAATCAAAGAAGAAGATATAACAATTGTAAATATTTATGCACCCAACATAGGAGCACCTCAATACATAAGGCAAATGCTAACAGCCATAAAAGGGGAAACCGACTGTAACACAATCATAGTAGGGGACTTTAACACTGCATTTTCACCAATGGACAGATCATCCAAAATGAAAATAAAAAAGGAAACACAAGCTGTAAAGGATACATTAAACAAGGTGGACTTAATTGACATTTATAGGACATTCCTTCCAAAAACAGCAGAATACACTTTCTTCTCAAGTGTTCATGGCACTTTCTCCAGGATAGATCATATCTTGGATCACAAATCAAGCCTTGGTAAATTTAAGAAAATTGAAATCTTATCAAGTATCTTCTGACCACAACACTATGAGACTAGATATCAATTACAAGAAAAAAATCTGTGAAAAATACAAACATATGGAGGAAAACCATACACTACTAAATAACCAAGAGATCACTGAAGAAATCAAAGAGGAAATTAAAAAATACCTTGAAAAAAATGACAACAAAAACACGATGACCCAAAACCTTTGGGATGCAACAAATGCATTCCTAAGAGGGAAGTTTATAGCAATACAATCCTACCTCAAGAAACAAGAAACATCTCAAATAAACAACCTATCCTTACACCTAAATCAATAAGAGAAAGAAGAACAAAAGGCCTGCAAAGTTAGCAGAAGGAAAGAAATCATAAAGATCAGATCAGAAATAAATGAAAAAGAAATGAAGGAAACAACAGCAAAGATCAATAAAACTAAATCTGGTTCTTTGAGAAGATAAACAAAATTGATAAAGCACTAGCCAGACTCATCAAGAAAAAAAGAAAGAAGACTCAAATCAGTAGAATTAGAAATGAAAAAAGGAGAAGTAACAATGGACACTGCAGAAATACAAAAGAACATGAGAAATTACTGCAAGCAACTATATGCCAATAAAATGGACAACCTGGAAGAAATGGACAAATTCTTAGAAAAGCACAGACTCCCAAAACTGAAACAGGAAGAAATAGAAGATATAAACAGACCAATCACAAGCATTGAAATTGAAAATGTGATTAAAAATCATCCAAGAAACAAAAGCCCAGGACACGATGGATTCACAGGTAAATTCTTTCAAACATTTAGAGAAGAGCTAACACCTATCCTTCTCAAACTCTTCAAAAATATAGCAGATGGAAGGACACTCCCAAACTAATTCTACAAGACCACCATCACTCTGATACCAAAAGCAGACAAACATGTTACAAAAAAAGAAAACTACTGACCAATAACACAGATGAACATAGATGAAAAAATCCTCAATAAAATACTAGCAAATAGAATCCAACAGCACATTAAACGGATCATACACCATGATCAAGTTTATCCCAGGAATGCAAGGATTCTTCAATATGCACAAATCAATCAATGTGATACACCATATTAACAAATAGAGGGATAAAAAAATATGATCATCTCAACAGATGCAGAAAAAGCTTTTGACAGAATTCAACACCCATTTATGATAAAAACTGTCCAGAAAGCAGGCATAGAGGAAACTTACCTCAACATAATAAAAGCCATATATGACAAACCCACAGACAACATCGTTCTCAATGGTGAAAAACTGAAACAATTGTCACCAAGATGAGGAACGTGACAAGGTTGCTCACTCTCACCACTATTATTAACATAGTTTTGGAAGTTTTATCCACAGCAATCAGAGAAGAAAAAGGAATACAAATCGGAAATGAAGAAGTAAAGATGTCACTGTTTGCAGATGACATGATACTATACATAGAGAATCCTAAAGATGCTACCAGAAAACTACTAGAACTAAACAATGAATTTGGTAAAGTAGCAGGGTATAAAAGTAATGCACAGAAATCACTTGCATTCTTATACACTAATGATGAAAAATCTGAAAGAGAAATTAAGGAAACGATCCCATTTAGCATTGCAACAAAAAGAATAAAATATCTAGGAATAAACCTACTTAAGGAGACAAAAGACCTGTATGCAGTAAACTATAAGACACTGATGAAAGAAATTAAAGATGAGACAAACAGATTGGGAGATATACCTGTTCTTGGATTGGAAGAATCAACATGGTGAAAATGACTTTACTACACAAAGCAATCTACAGATTCAATGCAATCCCTATCAAACTAACAATGGCATTTTTCCCAGCACTAGAACAAAAATTTTCACAATTTGTATGGAAACACAAAGGACCCCGAATAGCCAAAGCAATCTTGAGAAAGAAAAACAGAGCTGGAGGAATCAGGCTTCCTGACTTCATATTATACTACAAAGCTACAGTAATCAAAACAGTATAGTACTGGCACAAAAACAGAAATATAGATCAATGGAACAGGATAGAAGACCAGAGATAAACCCAAACACTTGTGGTCAATTAATCTATGACAAAGGAGGCAAGAATATACAATGGAGAAAAGACAGTTTCTTCAATAGGTGGTGCTGAGAAAACTGGACAGCTACATGTAAAAGAATGAAATTAGAACACTCCCTAACACCATACACAAAACTAAACTCAAAATGGATTAAAGACCTAAATGTAAGGCCACACAGTGTAAAACTCTTAGAGGACAACATAGGAAGAACGTGCTATGACATAAATCACTGAAAGATCCTTTTTGACCCACTTCCTGGAGAAATGGAAATAAAAACAAAAATAAACAAATGGAACCTAATGAAACTTAAAAGCTTGTGCACAGCAAAGGAAACCGTAAACAAGATGAAAAGACTACCCTCAGAATGGCAGAAAATATTTGCAAATGAAACACTGACAAAGGCTTAATCTCCAAATTATACAGGCAGCTTATGCAGCTTAGTATCAAAAAACAAACAACTGGGCTTCCAGGGTGGCACAGTGGTTGACAGTCCACCTGCCGATGCAGGGGACACGGGTTCGTGCCCCGGTCCGGGAAGATCCCATATGCCACGGAGCGGCTGGGCCCATGAGCCATGGCTGCTGAGCCTGCATGTCCTGAGCCTGTGCTCCACAACGGGAGAGGCCACAACAGTAAGAGGCTCGCATACCAAAAATAAAACCCGAAAAAACAAACAACCCAACCCAAAAATGGGCAGAAGACTTAAATAGACATTTCTCCAAAGAAGATACACAGATTGCCAACAAACACATGAAAGGATGCTCAACATCATTAATCATTAGAGAAATGCAAATCAAAAGTACAATGAGATATCCCCTTTCACCAGTCAGAAAGGCTGTCATCAAAAAATCTACAAACAATAAATGCTGGAGGGGGTGTGGAGAAAAGGGAACCCTCTTGCACTGCTGGTGGGAATGTGAATTGATACAGCCACTATGGAGAACAGTATGGAGGTTCCTTAAACATCTAAAAATAGAACTACCGTATGACCCAGCAATCCCAGTAATGGGCGTATAACCTGAGAAAACCATAATTCAAAAAGAGTCATGTACCACAATGTTCACTGAACCTCTATTTACAATAACCAGGACTTGGAAGCAACCTAAGTGTCCACTGACAGATGAATGGATAAAGAAGATGTGGCACATATATACAATGGAATATTACTCAGCCATAAAAAAGAAACAAAACTGAGTTATTTGTAGTGAGGTGGATGGACCTAGAGACTGTCATACAGAGTGAAGTAAGTAAGAAAGAGGAAAGCAAATACCATATTCCAACACATATATTTGGAATCTAAAAAAAAAAACAAGTTCTGAAGAACCTAGGGGCAGGACAGGAATAAAGATGCAGATGGAGAGAATTGACTTGAGGGCATGCAGAAGGGGAAGGGAGAGCTGGGACAAAGTGAGAGAGTGGCATGGCCATCTATACTGTACCAAATGTAAAATAGCTAGTGGCAAGCAGCCACATAGCCTAGGGAGATCAGCTCGGTGCTTTGAGTCCACCTAGAGGGGTGGGATAGGGAGGGTGGGAGGGAGACACAAGAGGGAGGAGATATGGGGATATACATTTATGTATAGCTGATTCACTTTGTTATACAACAGAAACTAACACACTATTGTAAAGCAATTATACTCCAATACATATGTCAAAAAAAAAAAGTAAAAACTAGGTATGGAGATTGTAAAGTTTGTAACAACATAAAACTTGGAAGAGTAGCTTATGACTAGATTTTGGAAAATCTAGAACACCATTGAAAGAGTGTGGGGATTTTCTGTAGATAATGGGAGGTATTGAATTTTTTAGGGAAAGAGGGACTATGTCTTCACTCAGTTTTAGCAAGATAAGTCAGAAAGCCATATGACAGATAGATTGGAAGGTGATAGAACAGCTGAATCTCATTCAATAATTTGAATGAGAATTATAATTTAGGTAGGAACTTCTATAATGATAGAGAGAATGAAAAGGAGAGGGGCAGATAAAATAGTTCTTACTGTGGTAGAATTAGTAACTTGGTTTTGGAATGACGATCATTAAAATGTCTGCAAATAATAAATATTGGAGAGGGTGTGGAGGAAAGGGAACCCTCCTACGCTGTTGATGGGAATGTAAATTGGTGCGACCTCTATGGAAAAGAATATGGAGGGTCCTTAAAAACTAAAAATAGAGTTACCATATGATTCAGCAATCCCACTCCTGGGATATGTCTGGAGAAAACTGTAATTTGAAAATATACATGCTCCCCAAAGTCATAACAGCACTATTTACAATAGTCAAGACATGAAAGAAAGCTAAAAGTCCATTTACGGATGAATGGATAAAGACAGTGTGGTATATTTATACAATGGAATATTACTCATCCATAAAAAAGAATGAAATAATACCATTTGCAGCAGCATGGATGGACCTAGAGACTGCCATACTAAGTGAAGTAAGTCAGACAAAGACAAATATCATATGATATCACTTCTACGTAGAATTTAAAATATGAGACAAATGAACTCATTTACAAAACAGAAACAGACTTACAGACATAGAAAATCAACTTATGGTTACCAAATGGGAAAAGGGGTGGTGGAGAGATAAATTAGAAGGTTGGGATTAGCAGATACAAACTTCTAAATATAAAATAGATAAATAACAAGATTCTATTATATAACACACACAGAACTATATTCAATATCTCATAATAACCTACAATGGAAAAGAATATGAAAAAGTATATATATATATATATATATATATATATATATGTACACACACACACACACACACACACACACCAGAAACTAACACAACATTGTAAGTCAACTATATTTCAATTTAAAAAAATTAAAAAAGGAAATAGTACTTGGTAACTAAATTATTTTAAAAGGAAAGCTTTAAAATATATGACCTTCAAATTTTTAGTTTTGGTAACTTGAAAGATCAACATTGCTATTAAGCAGGATAGAAAACAAAGAATTAATAATAACAAAATAGTTAATACTCATACAGAGTTTTCTATATAAGCCTTAAAACATACCTCTGAGGAATACATGCCCTTATTATTCTCATTTCTCAGAAGAAAAAAATTAAGGATCAGGGAGGTTAAGACACTTGCCCAGAGTTAAGGAACTAGCTAGTGTCAGAGCTGGGATTCAAATTCATGTAATCTTACACCTGAGTCCTGGTTGTTAATTACTGTGCCATTCTCTTTCCCTGAAAGAAAGAGGAACAAGTAGCCTGGGACAGAGAAGCAGTTGAGTTTTTAATGTGTTACATTTACAGTATTTCCTAGGCATCAGTATGGAGATGTCTAGCAACATTTTGTGGAAATTTAATTTTCCTGTTTATGAGAATAATTACAATATTATTGGAATCATCAATAGTGTCATCTCTGAAAACTGAAGATATAGGTATATTAAAAACGAATAAGAACTGCAAAGATTTTTTTTTCCCTTTGATCTGAAGATGCAAAGAGTATGCAATGACCGTTTTTTATTGCTAGGTAACTGATTTACATTTTTATAAATCCATATACTATTTTCTCTTCGGTTTCTTTAATTTAGTTAAAATATGGGTGAAAATATCAGATTTAGTCTAGGTAGGTAAGAATTTTTAATCTGATTGAAGAAAGCCTACTGCCTCAGACATGAGTGTAGATGAGTATAAAATTCCCTTTGAACTCTAGTTAGCCTTTCTCCTGTATAGCAATTTCAAGCTGAACTGTCACCCATCATGTCTCCATCTCCTTCACATATTGCTATCTGTTGCTGTGGAAAGATAGGCACTTCAAGAGAAAGCACATTAGTTAAGCATCAGTTGCAACTTAATGGGCCATGGTTTCTGAATGATATTCTACAATGACATTATAAATCTTCTTTTTAGAATGTTGGGGAATATGCTGTATCTCACTGAAAATCTCTGATGTAGACTCAGCTATCAATAATCTTTTCACAGAAGAGCCAGTTGAATAGATAGATATATTTTGAGAAAAAAAATAGTCCAGGATGAAACCAAAAGTACAATAATGTAATGGGCTCTATATTGGAGTAAACATAGTCTGTTTTGAAAGAGATATGATGGAGAGAGATGGAAAGAGGGAAGGAGAGAGAATGAGAATTAATATAAACACATGAATCACAAATGTGTTATTTTTTCTCTCTTCTTTACTAGATTCTCACATCATTCCATCTTCAATCAAGTGAATAGCAGGTGGCATTTTTATGTGGCTGAAAGAGAAGACTAAATCAGCCAAGCGGGTAATACCTAGCTGTAAGCTTAGCCAGTCTTATCCAGCGATGACAAAACTGTGCCTGCATAACTGAGTTTGAATAAGATGCATTCACCCCATTTTTCTCTCAATTATACTGTATAAGTTATCAGTGTTAGCAAGTGCACAAGGATTAGGCAGCAGAGATGATTCAAAGAGGGCCGAGGTAAGACAGTAAATTCAGGAGCACAGAAAAGAGGCACCATCATTTCTCTATCATCTGATATCTATTTAAGGTGAAACATACTCTTGAAATTTATAGGTAATGGATATTTAAGAGAAGAATGTCATGGAAGTGGAAATTTAGAATTTCTAATGAGGTACAAATGATTATTAGAAAATGTTTCATAAAACAAGGAATTGCTTATAAGATACTGAGAAGAAAGATAAAAGATCTCAGAATGTCTAAAGGAGGGGAAAGTGGAGGTGCTTAATTATTTCATACCTCTTTAGATTTATATGCATTTATTCAACACATATTGAGCATCTACTATATACCCAGCATTGAACCAGGCACTAGAGATTCAGTAGTGTACAAACCTTCAAAGAGCTTACATTCTGGTGGAGTCTTTGGGGAGAGGAGAGAAGGAGGGTGCAGAGAGACATAAAATAAATAAAATAAGTAATTAAAATATAAAGTATGTCAGATGGTTCAAAGAACTATGGAGAATAACAGTGGAGTGAAAAAGTGGGTTAATGATGGAGAGAGGCCTACAATTTCAAATATGTTTTTTGAAGGAAGTTCACTGAAAAGAGGATATTTGAGCAAAGACCAAGAGTAGGTGAGAGAATAAGCCACCTGGACATCTAGGAAAAGAACATTTTAAGTACAGAGAAAAAATTATTCAAACTTTTGAGGCAGGAGTGAGTCTAGAATATTTGAGGGGCAGCAAGGACAATGTGGCTGGAATGGAGTGAATAGTAAGAAAGGTAGGAAGAAATGAGATCAGAGAACTGAGGGAACTGAACAGTTCCTGTAGGACTTTGTAGGCTGCTGTAAGGGATTTGCAGCATGGGAAGCTATGCTTCTATGTTGAAACTAAATTATGAGGGACAAAGACAGGAGAAGAGAGACATTAATATTACTACATTAATCCAGATGAGAAATAATGGTGTCATAAAACTGGGAGATAATGGTGGAGGTAGAGATCTGTGGTCAAATTCTTAATGTATTTGGAAAAATGATGTTAATGGATATGAAAGAAAACGGTTTTTGACAGAATAACCAGAATACTGCATTTGCCACTTATTTAGATGGGGAAAACTATAGCAGAAGGAAATTTTGAGGGTCTGATCAGAAATATGACTTTCCTTATTTATTTATTTAGATTTTTAACTTTTTATGGAGGTAAAATTGGTATATAATGTAAGTTTCAAGTGTGTAACATTATAATTTGATATTTGTATACACATCAAAGTAAACAACATCATAAGTCTAGGTTACCATCTGTCACCATACAATTGATCCCCTTCACACATTTTGCCCACCCACTCCTCAACCCCCCGGTAACCACAAAACTGTTCTCTGTATCTATGAGTTTGGTTTGGTTTGGTTTTGATAGGGAAGCTCTATGGTGTTTGTCTTTCTCCATCTGACTTAACATAATACTCTCAAGGTCCATCCATGTTGCAAATGGCAAGACTTCACTCTTCTTTTTTATGTCTGCATAGTACTCCATTGTATATATATATAGCACATCTTCTTTATCCATTCATCCATTAAAGGACATTTAATTTGTTTCCATATTCTGGCTATTGAAAATAATGCTGCAATGAACATAGGGGAGTGTCTATTATTTCAAATTAGTGATTTCATATTCATTGAATAAATATCCAGAAGTGGAATAACTAGATTATATGGCAACTCTATTTTTAATGTTTTGAGGAATCCCCATACTGTTTTTGTTTTGTTTTGTTTTGTTTTGTTTGCGGTATGCGGGCCTCTCACTCTTGTGGCCTCTCCTGTTGTGGAGCACAGGCTCCAGACACACAGGCTCAGTGACCATGGCTCACGGGCCCAGCCACTCCGCGGCATGTGGGATCTTCCCGGACCGGGGCACGAACACGAATCCCCTGCATCAACAGGTGGACTCTCAACCACTGCGCCACCAGGGAAGCCCCCCCATACTGTTTTCAATAGTGGCTGCACCAGTTTACATTTCCTCCAATAGTGTAAGTGGATTCCTTTTTCTCCACATCTTTGCCAACACTTGTTATTTCTCCCTTCCTTCTTTCATCCCTCCCTCCCTCCCTCCCTCCCTTCCTTCCTTCCTGCCTTCCTTCCTTCCTTCCTCCCTCCCTCCCCCCTTTTTCTTCTTTCTTTCACTAACCAACAAAAATTTATTTTCCATCCCTCACCATACCCAAACATTTCATCTCCTTCATGCATCTCACTCTCCCACTCACTCCTTCCCCTCTGATAACCAATACTGAGTTCTTTGTATCACATTTTTGTTTTGATTTGGTTTGGTTTGTGCTTTAATTTTGTTTTTATTTCTTTATTTATTAGTTTTCAATATTCTGCTTTTTAATATGAAGTATAGTTGATTTACAATATTATTTTAGTTCAGGTATACAGCAAAGTGATTCAGTTATGTATATATATACATATATACATATATATAGAGAGAGATTGTTTTCCATTGTAGGTTATTACAAGATACTGAATATAGTTCCCTGTATCATACAGTAAATACTTGTTGTTTATCTGTTTTACGTTTATTAATTTGTATCCATTAATCCCTTTCTCCTAATTTATCCTCCTCTTTCCCCTTTTGTAATGATGTTTTTTTCTATGTCTGTGAGTCTCTTTCTGTTTATAAAACAGATTCCACATATAAGTGATAGTATATGATACCTGTCGTTCTCTGTCTGGCTTCCTTCCCTTAGGATGATACTGTCTAGGTCCATCCATCTTGCAAATGACAATATTTCATTCCTTTTAATGTCTGAGTAATATTCCATATATATATATCACCTCTTCTTAAACCAGTAGTCTGTTGATAGGTACTTTTGTCTTAGCTATTGTAAATGTCTTAGCTATTGTAAATAGTGCTGCTATAAACACTGGTGTGCATGTATCTTTCTGAATTAGAGTTTTCACCTTTTCCAGATATATGCCCACGAGTGCGATTGCTAGGATCATACGATAGCCCTATTTTTATTTATTTTTTAAGGAACTTCCATAGTATTCTCCATAGTGGCTGCACCAATTTCTATTCCCACCAACAGTGTATGAGGGTTCATTTTTCTCTACGCTCTCTTCAGCATTTATTATTTGCGTCCTTTTTGATGATAGCCATTCTAACAGGTGTGAGGTGATACCTCATTGTGTGGTTTTGATTTGTATTTCTCTAATGATTAACATTGTTGAACGTCTTTTCATGTTCCTGTCGGCCATATGTATGTCTTCTTTGGAGAAATGTCTATTTAGGTCTTCTACCCACTTTGTGATTGGGTTGTTTGTTTTTTTGATATTGAGCTGTATTAGCTGTTCATATATTTTGGATATTAACTCTTTGTCAGTTGCATCATTTGCAAATATTTTCTCCCAGTCCATAGGTTGTCTTTTCATTTTGTTTATGGTTTCCTTTGCTGTGCAAAAGTTTTAAGTTTGATTAGGTCCTATTAGTTATTTTTGCTCTTATTTATTTTGCCTTGGGAGACTGATCTAAGAAAGTATTGCCCTGATTTATGTCAGAGAATGTTTTGCCTATGTTCTCTTCTAGGAGTTTTATGGTGTCATGTCTTATATTTAGGTCTTTAAACCATTTTGAATTTATTTTTGTATATAGTGTGAGAGTATGTTCTAATTTCATTGATTTACGTGTACCTGTCCCGATTTCCCAACACCACTTGCTAAAGAGGCTGTCTTTTCTCCATTGTATATTCCTGCCTCCATTGTCATCAGTTAATTGACTGTAGGTGTGTGGGTTTATTTCTGGGCTCTCTATTCTGTTCCCTTGACCTATATGTCTGGTTTTTGTGCCAATACTGTGCTATTTTGATTACTTTAGCTTGGTAGTATTGTCTAAAGTCTGACAGGGTTATGCATCCAGCTTTGTTCTTTTTCCTCAGGATTGCTTCATTAATTTTGGGTATTTTGTAATTCCATACAAATTTTAGGATTATTTGTTCAAGTTCTGTGAAAAATGTTGTGGGTATTTTGGTAAGTATCACATTAAATCTGTTGATTGCTTTGAGTGGTATGGCTATTTCTTCTAATCCAAGATCATGGTACATCTTTCAATTTCTTTGAATTATCTTCACTTTCCTTTATCAATGTTTTATAGTTTTCAGTGTGTAAGTGTTTCACCTCCTTGGTTAAGATTTTTCCTAGGTATTTTTTTTTTATGTGATTTCTGATTAGTGTTTTTGTCTTCTTTGGGTAAGTACTCAGAAGTAGGATAGCTGAATCATATGGTAGTTCAAGTTTTAATTTTTTGAGGAATTTCCATACTGCCTTCCATAGGGGATACCCCAATTTACATTCCCACCAACAATGTACGAGGGTTCCCTTTTCTCCACATCCTCACCAACATTTACTGCTTTTGTCTTTTTGATGCTAGCTATTCTGACAGTGATATCTCATTGTGGTTTTGATTTGCATTTCCCTAATAATTAGTGATGTTAAACATCTTTTCTTGTGCCTGCTGGCCATCTGTATGTTTTCTTTGGAAAAATATATTTTCAGCTCCTCTGCCATTTTTTAATGATGTTGTTTGTTTTGTTGTTGTTGAGTTGTATGTGTTCTATATATATTTTGGATATTAACCCCTTGTTGGATGTATCATTTTCAAATATCTTCTCCCATTCAGTTGGTTGTGTTTTTATTGATGGTTTACTTTGTTGTGCAGAAGCTTATTAGTTTGATATAATTCCATTTGTTTATTTTTGCTTTTGTTTCCCTTGCCTGAGGAAACATATCTAAAAATATATTGCTAAGACCAATGTCTATGGCCTTGCAGGTCTTAAATTCAAGTCTTTAATCAATCTTTAGTTAATTTTTATATATGGTATTACATAGTGGTCCAGTTCATTTATTTATTTATTTTGCTGTGGTTGTCTAGTTTTCCCAACATCATTTGTTGAAGAGACTATCCTTTTTCCACTGTACATTCTTTGCTCCTTTATCCTTTAATTTTCCACATACACATGGGTTTATTTCTGGACTCTCATTTCTGTTCCATTGATCTATCAGTTTTTCTGCCAGTACCATGCTGTTTTGATTACTATGGCTTTCTGGTACAGTTTGCAGTCAGAGGGTGTGATACCTCAAACTTTGTTCTTTTTTTCTCAGGATTGCTTTAGCCATCTGGGATCCTTTGTGGTTTCATATAAATTTTAGAATAATTTGTTATATTTCTGTGAATAATGTCCTAGAAATTTTGATAGAAATTGCATTAAATCTGTAGATTACTTTAGGTAATTAAGACATTTTGTTAATGTTAATTATTCCAATCCATGAACACAAAATAAGTTTTTATTTATTTATTTGTACTGTTTTCAATTTCTTTCAACAATGCCTTGTAGTTTTCAGTGTACAAGTCTTTTACCTCCCTGGTTAAAAGTATTCCTAGGTATTTTATTCTTTTTGTCATGATTATAAATGGGATTGTTTTCTTAATTTCCCTTTCTGCTAGCTCATTGTTAACATATAAAAATGAAAGAGGTATTTGTATGTTGATTTTGTATCCTGTAATTTTACCATATTTGCTATTTCTAATAGTTTTTCTGTGGGGGCTTTAGAGTTTTATATATATAAAATCATGTCATCTGCAAATAGTGACAGTTTTACTTCTTCCTTTCTAATTTGGATGCATTTTATTTGTGTTCCTTGCCTAATAGCTCTGGCTTCGACTTCCAATGCTGTGTTGAATAGGAGTGGTGTGAGTAGGCATCCTTATCATGCTTCTGATCTTAGAGTGATATCTTTCAATTTTCACCATTGATTATGATGTTAGCTAGGGGTTTGTAATATATGGGCTTTATTATGTTATGTCCCTTCTGTACCTAATTTATTGAGAGTTTTTGTCATAAATGGGTATTGAATCCTGTCAAATGCTTTTTCTGTGTGTATTGTGATGATCATATGATTTTTATCCTTCATTTTTATAAGGTGGTGTATTATGTTGATTGATTTGAGGTTGTTAAAACATCCTTGCATGACTGACATAAATCCCACTTGGTCATGGTATATGATCCTTTTGATGCATTGTTAAATTCAATTTACAAATACTTTGTTGAGGATTTTTGCATCAATATTCATCAGAGATATTGGCCTTTAATTTTATTAGTGTTATCATTGTCTGGTTTTGGTATCAGAATGATGTTGGCCTTGTAAAATGAGTTAGGATGCATTTCCTTCTCATTAATACTTTGGTATAGTTTGAGAAGAATAGGTATTAAATAATTGAATGTTTGGTAGAATTCACCTATGTAGCCATATGGACATGGACTTTCATATTTTGGGAACTTTTGATTACTGTTTTAATTGTTGTACTAGTGATTTGTCTATTCAGATTTTCTGTTTCATCCATATAAGTCTTTCAAGGTTGTATAATTCCAAGAATTTGTACATTTCTCCTCCTTGGATGTCCAGTAGATTTGTGTATAGCTGTTCATAATATTCTCTTATAATCCCTTGTATTTCTGTGGTATCTACTATTATTTCTTCTTTTTCATTTCTGATTGTATCAGGTCTTTCTTTCTCTCTTTTTCATCAATGAATCTACTTAATGGGTTGTTGATTTTATTTATGTTTTCAAAGAACCAACTCTTAGTTTCATTGATCTTAACTACCATCTTTTAACCTCTATTTCATTTATTACTGCTTTGATCTTTATTATATTCTTCCTTCTGCTAACTTTGGGCTTCATTTTTTTCTAGCTCCTTTAAGTATAACATTATATTGTTTATTTGAGATTTTTCTTTTTTATTGAGGTAAGTCTGTGTTGCTGTAAACTTTCCTCTTAGTACCACTTTTCCTGTATCTCATAGCTTTCAGTATATTGTATTTTCATTTTCATTTGTCTTCAGGTAATACTTTATTTCTCCTTTGATTTCTTCATTGACCTAGCAGTTGTTCAGTCTCCACATATTTGTGACTTTTCCAGTTTTCTTCTTGTACTTGATTTTTAGTTGCATTCCATTGTGATTGGAGAAGATGCTTGATATGATTTCAATCTTAAATTTTCTGAGACTTGTTTTGTGTCACAACATATGGTGTATTGTTGAAAACTTTCCATGTGCACTTGAGAAGAATGTGTATTCAGCTGTTTGGATAGAATGTTCTGTACATCTCTATCAGATCCATCCGTTCTAACATTTCATTTTAGACTACTATTTCCTTGTTGATTTTCTGTCTTGATGTTCTATCCATTGATGTTAGTGGGATGTTAAAGACCCCTATTATTATTGTGTTGCTGTCAACTTCTCCCTTTAAGTCTATTTTTTAAATGGCTATATTTTGCATTAAAGTATAGTTGATTTACAATGTTATATGAGTTTCAGATGTACAATATAGTGATTCAATATTTTTATAGATTATACTCTGTTTAAAGTTATTATAAAATATTGGCTATATTCTCTGTGCTGTACTATTTTCTCTGTGCTGTATATTCTTGCAGCTTATTTGTTTTATACACAGTAGTTTGTACCTCTTAAACCCCTACCCCTATCTTGCCATGCCCATCTTTCTTCTACCCAGTGGTAATCACTGCTTGTTCTCTATACATGTGAATCTATTTCTGTTTTGTTATATTCATTAGTTAAATTATTTTTTAGTTTCTAATTTAAGTGATAACATAGAGGATTGGTCTTTCTCTGGGTAATATTTCATTGTATAAATATACTACATCTTCTTTATATGTTCATCTGTTGATGGACATTTAGGCTGCTACCATACCTTGGCTATTGTACATAATGCTGCTGTGAACACTGAGGTTCATGTATTTTTTCGAATTAGTGGTTTTATTTTCTTCAGATAAATACACAGGAGTGGAATTGTTGGATCACATGGTAGTTCTCATTTTATTTTTTGAAAAAACTTCCATACTGTTTTCCATAGTGGCTGCACCAATTTACATTCCCACCAACTGTGTTCACTTTTCTCCATATGTTCACCAACACTTCTTACTTGAAGAGTTTCTGATGATAGCCATTATCACAGGTGTAAAATAATATCTCATTGTGGTTTTCACCTGCCATTACCTGGTGGTTAGCAATGTTGAGCCTCTTTTCATGTTCTTTCTGGCCATCTGTATGTCTTTGCAAAAATGTCTATTCAGGTTTTCTGCCTATTTTTTAATTGGGTTGTTTGATTTCTTGCCATTGAGTTGTATAAGCAATTTATGCATTTTGGATATTAAACTTTTATCAGTCATATCGTTTGCAAATATTTTCTCCAATTCAATAGGTATCTTTTCATTTTTTCAAAGTGTACTTTTCTGTGCAAATGCCTTTATTTTTGCTTTTATTTCTTTTGCCTTATGAGACAACTCCAATAAAATATTTCTATGATTTACATCAAAGAGTATTCTGCCTATGACATAATTCCTTATAGGAATTTAATGGTTTCAGGTCTTACATTTAGGTCTTTATTCCATTTTGAGTTTTTTTTTCTTTTTTAATATGGTGTGAGAAAATGTTCTGTCTTTTCCACGATGTATAATATTGCCTCTTTTGTCATAGCTTAACTGACCAAAGGTGCATGGATTTATTTATTGGCTCTCTATTCTGTTCAATTGATCTATGTGTCTGTTTTTTGTATCAGTACCATACTGTTTTGATTACTGTTGCTTTGTAGTATAGTCTGAAGTCAAGAGATATGATACCTCCAGTTTTGTTGTTGTTTCTCAAGATTTCTTTGATGATTCAGGGTCTTTTGTGTTTCTGTATAAATTGTGGGGCTATTTGTTCAAGTTCTGTCAAAAAAGTCATGGGTATTTTGATAGTTTTTGTGTTAATCTGTAGGTTGCTTTGGATAGCATAGATCTTTTAACACTATTAATTTTTCCAATCCAAGAACATGGGATATCTTTCCATTACTTTGTATCATTTTCAAATTCCTTTATCAGTGTTTTATAGTTTTCAGAGTATATGTTTTACATCTCTTTGGTTAAGTTTATTCCTAGTTATTTTATTCTCTTTGATGTGATTTTAAGAGCAATTTTTTTTTTCTCTTTCTGGTATCTCATTATTAGTGTTTAGAAAATCAAAAGGTTTCTGTATATTAGTTTTGTATCCTGAAAATTACAGATTTCATTGCTTAGTTCTAAAAGTTTTTTGTGGAGACTTTAGGGCTTTCTATATATAGTATCATATTGTCTGCAAATAGTGACCGTTTTATTCTTCCCTTTCAAACTTGATGCCTTTTATTTCTTTTTCTTGACTATTGTGGCTAAGACTTCCAATATTATGTGAAATAGAGGTGGTGAGAGTGGGCATCCTTATTGGTTTTCTGGTTTTAGGGAGAAAGATTTTTTTTTTAACATCTTTATTGGGGTATAATTGCTTTACAACGGTGTGTTAGTTTCTGCTTTATAACAAAGTGAATCAGTTATACATATACATATGTTCCCATATCTCTTACCTCTTGCGTCTCCCTCCCTCCCACCCTCCCTATCCCACCCCTCCAGGTGGTCACAAAGCACTGAGCTGATATCCCTGTGCCATGCGGCTGCTTCCCACTAGCTATCTACCTTACGTTTGTTAGTGTGTATATGTCCATGACTCTCTCTCGCCCTG
This sequence comes from Stenella coeruleoalba, assembly GCF_951394435.1. Lineage (NCBI taxonomy): Eukaryota > Metazoa > Chordata > Mammalia > Artiodactyla > Delphinidae > Stenella > Stenella coeruleoalba. Next base: position 72,387,900 of record NC_137154.1, read on the forward strand.
TCACAGCTCACCCTTCCCCCTCCCCATATCCTCAAGTCTTTTCGTCAGTAGGTCTGTGTCTTTATTCCTGTCTTACCCCTAGGTTCTTCATGACATTTTTTTTTCTTCTTAAATTCCATATATATGTGTTAGCATACGGTATTTGTCTTTTTCTTTCTGACTTACTTCACTCTGTATGACAGACTCTAGGTCTATCCACCTCATTACAAATAGCTCAATTTCGTCTCTTTTTATGGCTGAGTAATATTCCATTGTATATATGTGCCACATCTTCTTTATCCATTCATCTGATTATGGGCACTTAGGTTGTTTCCATCTCTGTGCTATTGTAAATAGAGCTGCAATGAACATTATGGTACATGACTCTTTTTGAATTTTGGTTTTCTCAGGGTATATGCCCAGTAGTGGGATTGCTGGGTCATATGGTAGTTCTATTTGTAGTTTTTTAAGGAACCTCCATACTGCTCTCCATAGTGGCTGAACCAATTCACATTCCCACCAGCGGTGCAAGAGTGTCCCCTTTTCTCCACACCCTCTCCAGCATTTATTGTTTCTAGATTTTTTGATGATGGCCATTCTGACTGGTGTGAGATGATATCTCATTGTAGTTTTGATTTGCATTTCTCTAATGATTAATGATGTTGAGCATTCTTCCATGTGTTTGTGGGCAGTCTGTATATCTTCTTTGGAGAAATGTCTATTTAGGTCTTCTGCCCATTTTTGGATTGGGTTGTTTGTTTATTTTGTTATTGAGCTGCATGATCTGCTTGTAAATTTAGCAATTAATCCTTTGCCAGTTGCTTCATTTGCAAATATTTTCTCCCATTCTGAGGGTTGTTTTTCGATCTTGTATATGGTTTCCTTTGCTGTGCAAAAGCTTTGAAGTTTCATTAGGTCCCATTTGTTTATTTTTGTTTTTATTTCCATTACTCTAGGAGGTGGGTCAGAAAGGATCTTGCTGTGATTTATGTCATACAGTGTTCTGCCTATGTTTTCCTCTAAGAATTTGAGAGTTTCTGACCTTACATTTAGGTCTTTAATCCATTTTGAGCTTATTTTTGTGTATGGTGTTAGGGAGTGGCCTAATCTCATACTTTTACATGTATCTGTCCAATTTTCCCAGCACCACTTATTGAAGAGACTGTCCTTTCTCCACTGTACATTCCTGCCACCTTTATCAAAGATAAGGTGTCCATATGTGCATGGGTTTATCTCTGGGCTTTCTATCCTGTTCCATTGATCTATCTTTCTGTTTTTGTGCCAGTACCATACTGTCTTGATTACTGTAGCTTTGTAGTATAGTCTGAAGTCAGGGAGCCTGATTCCTCCAGTTCCTTTTTTCGTTCTCAAGATTGATTTTGCTATTCAGGTTCTTTTTTGTTTCCATACAAATTGTGAAATTTTTTGTTCTAGTTCTATGAAAAATGCCAGTGGTAGTTTGATAGGGATTGCATTGAATCTATGGATTGCTTTGGGTAGTAGAGTCATTTTCACAATGTTGATTCTTCCAATCCAAGAGCATGGTATATCTCTCCATCTATTTGTATCATCTTTAATTTCTTTCATCAGTGTCTTATAATTTTCTGCATACAGGTCTTTTGTCTCCTTAGGTAAGTTCGTTCCTAGATATTTTATTTTTTGTGTTGCAATGGTAAATAGGAGTGTTCTCTTGATTTCAATTTCAGATTTTTCATCATTAGTATATAGGAATGCCAGAGATTTCTGTGCATTAATTTTGTACCCTGCTACTTTATCAAATTCATTGATTAGCTCTAGTAGTTTTCTGGTAGCATCTTTAGGATTCTCTATGTATAGTATCATGTCATCTGCAAATAGTGACAGCTTTACTTCTTCTTTTCCGATTTGGATTCCTTTTATTTCCTTTTCTCCTCTGATTGCTGTGGCTAAAACTTCCAAAACTATGTTGAATAACAGTGGTGAGAGTGTGCAACCTTGTCTTGTTCCTGATCTTAGTGGAAATGCTTTCAGTTGCTTTCATTGAGGATGCTGATCTTAGTGGAAATGCTTTCATTGAGGATGATGTTGGCTGTGGGCTTGTCATATATGGCCTTTATTATGTTGAGGAAAGTTCCCTCTATGCCTACCTTCTGCAGGGTTTTTATCATAAATGGGTGTTGAATTTGTCAAAAGCTTTCTCTGCATCTATTGAGATGATCATATGGTTTTTCTTTTTCAATTTGTTAATATGGTTTATCACATTGATAGATTTGCGTATATTGAAGAATCCTTGCATTCCTGGAATAAACCCCACTTGATCATGGTGTATGATCCTTTTAATGTGCTGTTGGATTCTGTTTGCTAGTATTTTGTTGAGGATTTTTACATGTACGTTCATCAGTGATATTGGCCTGTAGTTTTCTTTCTTTGTGACATCCTTGTCTGGTTTTGGTATCAAGGTGATGGTGGTCTCATAGAAGGAGTTTGGGAGTGTTCCTCCCTCTGCTATATTTTGTAAGAGTTTGAGAAGGATAGGTGTTAGCTCTTCTCTAAATGTTTGATAGAATTCGCCTGTGAAGGCATCTGGTCCTGGGCTTTTGTTTGTTGGAAGATTTTTAATCACAGTTTCAATTTCAGTGCTTGTGAATGGTCTGCTCATATTTTCTATTTCTTCCTGATTCAGTCTTGGCAGCTTGTGCATTTCTATGAATTTGTCCATTTCTTCCAGATTGTCCAGTTTATTGGCATAGAGTTGCTTGTAGTAATCTCTCATGATCTCTTTTATTTCTGCAGTGTCAGTTGTTACCTCTCCTTTTTCATTTCTAATTCAATTGATTTGAGTCTTCTCCCTTTTTTTCTTGATGAGTCTGGCTAGTGGTTTATCTATTTTGTTTATCTTCTCAAAGAAGCAGGTTTTAGTTTTATTGATCTTTGCTATTGATTCCTTCATTTCTTTTTCATTTATTTCTGATCTGATTTTTATGATTTCTTTCCTTCTGCTAGCTTTGGGGTTTCCTTTTTTTCTTCTTTCTCTAATTGCTTGATGTGCAAGGTTAGGTTGTTTATTCGAGATGTTTCCTGCTTCTTCAGGTGGGCTTGTATTGCTATAAACTTCCCCCTTAGAACTGCTTTTGCTGCATCCCATAGGTTTTGGGTCGTTGTGCCTCCATTGTCAATTGTTTCTTGGTATTTTTTTATTTCTTCTTTGATTTCTTCAGTGATCACTTCATTATTAAGTAGTGTATTGTTTAGACTCCATGTGTTTGTAATTTTTACAGGTCTTTTTCTGTAATTGATATCTAGTCTCATGGCGTTGTGGTCAGAAAAGATACTTGATACAATTTCAATTTTCTTAAATTTACCAAGGCTTGATTTGTGACCCAAGATATGATCTATCCTGGAGAATGTTCCATGAGCACTTGAGAAAAATGTGTATTCTGTTGATTTTGGATGGAGTGTCCTATAAATATCAATTAAGTCCATCTTGTTTAATGTATCATTTAAAGCTTGTGTTTCTTTATTTATTTTCATTTTGGATGATCTGTCCATGGGTGAAAGTGGGGTGTTGAAGTTCCCTACTATGAATGTGTTACTATCGATTTCCCATTTTATGGCTGTTAGTATTTGCCTTATCTATTGAGGTGCTCCTATGTTGGGTGCATAAATATTTACAATTGTTATATCTTCTGCTTGGATCGATACCTTGATCATTTTGTAGTGTCCTTCTTTGTCTCTTCTAATAGTCCTTATTTTAAAGTCTATTTTGTCTGATATGAGAATTGCTACTCCAGCTTTCTTTTGGTTTCCATTTGCATGGAATATCTTTTTCCATCCCCTTACTTTCAGTCTATATGTGTCTCTAGGTCTGAAGTGGGTCTCTTGTAGACAGCATATATAAAGGTCTTCTTTTTGTATCCATTCAGCCAATCTGTGTCTTATGTGGGAGCATTTAGTCCATTTACATTTAAGGTAATTATCAATATGTATGTTCCTTATCCCATTTTCTAAATTGTTTTGGGTTCGTTATTATAGGTCTTTTCCTTCTCTTGTGTTTCTTGTCTAGAGAAGTTCCTTTAGCAGTTGTTGTAAAGCTGGTTTGGTGGTGCTGAACTCTCTCAGTTTTTGCTTGTCTGTAAAGATTTTAATTTCTCCATCAAATCTGAATGAGATCCTTGCTGGGTAGAGTAGTCTTGGTTGCAGGTTTTTCTCCTTCATCACTTTCAATATGTCCTGCCACTCCCTTCAGGCTTGTAGGGTTTCTGCTGAGAGATCAGCTGTTAACCTTATGGGGATTCCCTTGTGTGTTATTTGTTGTTTTTCTCTTGCTGCTTTTAATATGCTTTCTTTGTATTTAATTTTTGACAGTTTGATTAATATGTGTCTTGGTGTATTTCTCCTTGTATTTATCTGTATGGGACTCTCTGTGCTTCCTGGACTTGATTAACTATTTCCTTTCCCATATTAGGGAAGTTTTCAACTATAATCTCTTCAAATATCTTCTCAGTCCCTTTCTTTTTCTCTTCTTCTTCTGGCATCCCTATAATTCAAATGTTGGTGCGTTTAATGTTGTCCCAGAGATCTCTGAGACTGTCCTCAGTTCTTTTCATTCTTTTTTCTTTATTCCGCTCTGCAGTATTTATTTCCACTATTTTATCTTCCAGGTCTCTTATCCGTTCTTCTGCCTCAGTTATTCTGCTATTGATCCCATCTAGAGTACTTTTAATTTCATTTATTGTGTTTTTCATCATTGTTTGTTTCATCTTTATTTCTTCTAGATCCATGTTAACTGTTGCGTGCATTTTGTCTATTCTATTTCCAAGATTTTGGATCATCCTTACTATCATTATTCTGAATTCTTTTTCAGGTAAGCTGCCTATTTCCTCTTCATTTGTTCGGTCTGGTGCATTTTTATCTTGCTCCTTTATCTGCTGTGTGTTTTTCTGTCTTCTCATTTTGCTTATGTTACTGTGTTTGGGGTCTCCTTTTTTGCAGACTGCAGGTTCGTAGTTCTTGCTGTTTTTGATGTCTGTCTCCAATGGCTAAGGTTGGTCCAGTGGGTTGTGTAGGCTTCCTGGTGGAGGGGACTAGTGCCTGTGTTGTGGTGGATGAGGCTGGCTATTGTCTCTCTAGTGGGCAGGTTCATGTCTGGTGGTGTGTTTTGGTGTGTCTGTGGCCTTTTTATGATTTTAGGCAGCCTCTCTGCTAATGGGTGGGGTTGTGTTCCTGTTTTGCTAGTTGTTTGGGATAGGTTGTCCAGCACTGTAGCTTGCTGGTCATTGAGTGAAGCTGGGTGCTGGTGTTAAGATGGAGGTCTCTGGGAGATTTTTGCCGTTTGATATTATGTGGAGCTGGGAGGTCTCTTTTTGTCCAGTGTCCTGAAGTTGGCTCTACTACCTCAGAGGCAGAGCCCTGACTCCTGTCTGGAGCACCAAGAGCCTTTCATCCACACAGCTCAGAATAAAAGGGAGAAAAAGTAGAGAGAATTAGAAGTATGAAGAAAGAAAGAAAGAAAGAAAGAAAGGAGGGAGGGAAGTAAGGAAGGAAGGAAGGAAGGAAGAAAGAAAAAGAAAGAAAGAGAATGAAAGAAGCAAAGAAGGAAAGAAGGCAAGAAGGAAAGAAAGGAGGGAGTGAGGGAAGAAGGAAGGAAGGAGGGAAAGAAGGAAAAAAGAGAGAAAGAAAGAAGATACAGTAAAATAAAATAAAGTATAATAAAGTTATTGAATTAAAAAATATTTAGAAAAAAAAAGGGGACTGATAGAACCTTAGTACAGATGTTGGAAGCAAAGCTATACAGGCAAAATCTTACACAGAAGCATATACATACACCCTCACAAAAAGAGGTAAAGGGGAAAAAATCATAAATCTTGCTCTCAGAGACCACCTCCTCAATTTGGGATGATTCGTTGTCTAAAGGAGGGAAGGAAAGAAAGAAAGAAAGAAAGAAAGAAAGAAAGAAAGAAAGAAAGAAAGAAAGAAAGAAAGAAAGAAAGAAAGAAAGAAAGGTATAATAAAGTTATTAAAATTAATTATTAAGAAAAATTTTTTTTTAAAAAAATGTACGGATAGAACCCTAGGACAAATGGTGGAAGCAAAACTATACAGACAAGATCTCACACAGAAGCATACACATTCACAAAAAGAGGAAAAGGGGAAAAAATCATAGATCTTGCTCTCGAAGCCCACCTCCTCAATTTGGGATGACTCGTTGTCTATTCATGTATTCCACAGATGCAGGTACATCAAGTTGATTGTGGAGCTTTAATCCGCTGCTTCTGAGGCTGCTGGGAGAGATTTCCCTTTCTCTTCTTTGTTCTCACAGCTCACAGGGGCTCAGCTTTGGATTTGGCCCTGCCTCTGCATGTAGGTCACTGGAGGGCGTCTGTTTTTTGCTCAGACAGGACGGGGTTAAAGGAGCCGCTGATTTGGGGGCTCTGGCGCACTCAGCCTGGGGGGAAGGGAGGGGCACTGTGTGCAGGGCAGGCCTGCGGCGGCAGAGGCTGGCGTGACGTCGCACCAGCCTGAGGCCCGCCGTGCGTTCTCCTGGGGAAGTTGTCCCTGGATCCCGGGAACCTGGCAGTGACGGGCTGCACAGGCTCCGCGGAAGAGGGGTGTGGATAGTGATCTGTGGTCGCACACAGGCCCCTTGGTGGCGGCAGCAGCAGCCTTAGCGTCTCCCGCCCGTCTCTGGGGTCCACGCTTTTAGCCGCGGCTCGCGCCCGTCTCTGGAGTTCCTTTAAACAGTGCTCTTAAACCCCTATCCTCGCACACCAGGAAACAAAGAGGGAAGAAAAAGTCTCTTGCCTCTTCGGCAGGTGCAGACTTTTCCCCAGACTCCCTCCCGGCCAGCCGTGGTGCACTAACCCCTTCAGGCTATGTTCAAGCCGCCAACCGAAACCCGAGCCTCAGCTAACAGCCCCGCCCGCCCCGGCGGGTGAGCAGACAAGCCTCTCCAGCTGGTGAGTGCCGGTCGGCACCGATCCTCTGTGCGGGAATCTCCCCGCTTTGCCCTCTGCACCCCTGTTGCTGTGCTCTCCTCCGCGGCTCTGAAGCTCCCCCCTCTGCCTCCCGCAGTGTCCGCCCGCGAAGGGGCTTCCTAGTGTGTGGAAACTTTTCCTCCTTCACAGCTCCCTCCCACTGGTGCAGGTGCCGTCCCTATTCTTTTGTCTCAGTTTTTTCTTTTTTTCTTTTGCCCTACCCAGGTACGTGGGGAGTTTCTTGCCTTTTGGGAGGTCTGAGGTCTTCTTCCAGCCTTCAGTAGGTGTTCTGTAGGAGTTGTTCCACGTGTAGATGTATTTCTGGTGTATCTGTGGGGAGGAAGGTGATCTCCGCGTCTTACTCTTCCACCAACTTCCCACTGTCCGGGAGAAAGATTTTTGACTGTTGACCTTTGGATATGATGTTATCTGTGGGTTACTCAAAATTGACTTTTATTATGTTGAGTTTTGTTCCCTCTACACTACCTTTGATGAGAGTTTTTATCATGAATTGATGTGGAATTTTATCAAATGCATTGTCTGGATCTAGGCAGATGATCACATGATTTGTATCTTTCATTTTGTTAATGTGGTGTATCACATTGATTTGTTGATATTGAAACATTCTTGCATCCTTGGAGTAAATCCCACTTGATCACGGTGTGTGATCCTTTTTATATATTGTTGAATTTGGTTTGCTAATATTTTGTTGAGAATTTTGCATCTATAATTCATCAGATATATTGGCCTTGTCATTTTCTTTTTTTGTAGTGTCTTTTTCTGGTTCGGTTATCAGGGCCTCATAGAATGAATTTGTGAGTGTTCCCTCCTCTTCAATATTTTGGAATAGTTTGAGAAGAATAGGTATTAACTCTTGTTTATGATTGGTAGAATTCTCCTGTGAAGCCATCTTGTCCTGGACTTTTGTTTACTGGGAGATTTTGATTGCTAATTTAATTACACTACTGGTGATTGGTCTGTTCAGGTTGTTTATTTCCTCTTTAATGTTATATTTCTAGAAATTTATCCATTATTGTCTGGTTTTCCAATTTGTTGGTATATACCTCTTTGTAGTATTCTTTTATGATTTTTTTGTATCTTAGCAATAAGTTGTAATTTCTTCTCTTTCATTTCTTAATTTGTTTATTTGGGTCCTCTCTCTTTTCTTCTTTGATGAGCCTGGTTAAAAGTTTATCAATTTTGTTTATCTTTTCAAACAACTAGGCCTAGGTTTCACGGATCATTTCTTTCCTATAGTATTTCTGTCTCTATTTTATTTATTTCCTTTCTGATGTTTATTATTTCCTTCATTGTGTTGACTTTGGGATTTGCTTGTTGTACTTTTTCTACTTCCTTTAGATGGTAGTGTAAGTTGTTTATTTGAGATTTTTCTTATTTATTGAATTAGGCCTGTATTGCTCTAAACTTTACTCTTAGAAATGCTTTTATGGAACTCCTTGGATTTTGGAAATTTTTGTTTTTATTTTCACTTGTCCAGAGGTATTTTCTGACTTACTGATTAATTTCTTCATTAACCCATTGATTTTTTTATTTGTGTGTTGCTCAGTCTCCACATATTTGTGTTTTCCCCCCTCTTCTTCCTGTAATTTATTTCTAGTTTCATGCTGCTATGTTTGGCAAAATGCTTGGTGTAATTTCTATCCCCTTAAATTTGTTAAGACTTTTTTGTGGCTTAGAATGTAATCTACCCTGGAGAACATTTCACATGCACTTCAAAAGAGTGTGTATTCTGCTGTTTTTGTGTGGAATGTCCTATCAATATCTATTAAGTCAAACTTGTCAATTTTATCATTTAAGACCTCTGTTTCTTATTGCTTTTCTGTCTGGATGATCTATCCATTGATATAAGTGGGTTCTTAAAGTCCCTTATTATTAGTGTATTTTCTCAATTTCTCCATTTATGTTTGTGAATATTTGCTTTATATAGTTAAGTGCTCCTATATTAGGTGCATATGCATTAATGAATGTTACATTCTTTTCTTGTATTGATCCCTTTATCAATATAGAAAGTCCTTGTCTTTTGTTATAGATTTTGTTTTAAAGTGTACTTTGTTTGACATGAATATTGCTGCTCCAGCTTTCCTTTCATTTCCATATGCACGGAATATCGTTTCCACATCCTCACTTTCATACTGTGTGCATCCTTAGCTCTGACGTGAGTCTCTTGTAAGTAGCATATAGATATGTCTTTTATTTCAGCCAATCAGCCACCCTATGTCTTTTGATTGTAGCATTTAGTTCATTGATGTCTAAATTGATTATTTGTAGGTATGTACTAATTGTTATTTTGTTACTTGATTTCTAGCAGTTTTATTTTTCTTTTTTAGTTCTTCTCTAATTTTTCTTCTTTTCATTTCTTCCTTTGTGATTTGATGATTTTCTTTAGTGGTATGCTTGTGTTCCTTTCTCTTTAGTTTCTGTGTATCTATTGTAGGTTTTGATGATTTTCTTTAGTGGTATGCTTGTGTTCCTTTCTCTTTAGTTTCTGTGTATCTATTGTAGGTTTTTGGTTTGTGGTTACCACAGGGTTCATATATCTTAACTTTTGCCTATATCTATTTTAAACTAATAGTCATGTACGTTCAAATACATTCTAAACAATCTCCATTTTTTAGTCCCCTCCCTAAAGTTTTGTGGTTTTGAAGTCATAGTTATATCTCCATGTCTTCCCTTATCAGTTTTTTGTAGTTATAGAATATAACTACAATAACTATTATACAATATTTTGTTTTTTAATCCTCATACTAGCTTACTTAAGTGGTTGATCCACAGCCTTTACTATATATTTGCCTTAGTAGTTGGATTTTTCCTTTCCTATAAATTCTTACTTTTTGTTGTAGTCTTTTCTCTTCCACTTAGCGAAGACCTTTTAACCCTTCTTGTAGGGTTTGTTTAGTATTGATGAACTCTTTCAGTTTTTACTTATCTGAGACATTCTTTACCTCTCCTCCCATTTTGATTGATAATCTTTCTGGATAGAGTATCCTAGGTTGTAGACTTTGAGTCTACACTTTGAGTATATCATGTCACTCCCTCTGACCTGCAAAGTTTCTGCAGAAAAATCAGCTGATAACCTTGCGGGAGTACCCTTGTAAGTGACTCTTTGTTTTCCTCTTGCTGCCTTTAAAATTCTCTAACTTTTGCCATTTTAATTATGATATGTCTTGTTGGTCTGTTTGGATTCATCTTACTTGGAACTCTCTGTGCTTCCTTTACCTGGATATGTTTCTTTCTTTAGGTTTGGGAAGTTTTCAGCCATACATTCATCAAATACATTGTCAAACCCTTTCTTTCTCTTCTCCTCCTGGGACCCCTATAATGTGAATGTTGGTACCTTGATGTTATCCCAGAGAGCCCATAAACTGTTCTCGTTTCTTAAATTTGTTTTCTTTTTCCTGTTCTATTGAGTGATTTCCAATATTCTAATCTTTCAGATGACTTATGCATTCTTCTGTACCACCTAATCTGCTATTAATTCCTTCTAGTGTGTTTTTCACTTCTGCTATTGTATTCATCTCTGAGTTGTTCCCTTTTATATTTTATAGTACCTTGTTAAAATTCTCACTGGGCTCATTTATTCTTTTTCCCAGTTCAGTTAGCATTCTTATTGCTAATGCTTTGAACTCTTAATCTGGTAAATTAATCATCTCTATTTCATTAATTGTTTTTTCAGGATCTTTCCCTTGTTCTTTTGTTTGAAACAAATTCCTCCATCTTCTCATTTTGTTTAATTTTCTCTGTGTCTATGAACTTAGCTGAAACAGTTAACTGTCTCATTCTTGAGGGCTGTCCTTTTGTGGGAGTGATCCTGTGCAGTTTGTTTGTGCCCAGTGGCTTTTGTGGGAGAGCTGGATTTGAAGTGAACATGGGTCACATTTTTTCCTGGGTTGTACTTGCAGCTATCACCTTTGTGGTGTAGGGGGATGGGGAGGGCTGGAGATAGAGTGGCTACAGCCAGAGCCAGGTGTGAGCCAGGGTTTCTCCTATGTTCAGTGGCTGTCACCACCCTATTGGGGAGTGGGGTTGTGTCCCAGGGTGCTGGAGCAGAAGCCCTTAGGGTAAGGTCTGAGCTAGTTCCATTCCCTAAGTTTTCACCCTCTCCCCTTTCAGCATGGCACATTCCCACCGAGGGGAGCAGCACTGGAGCAAGAGGGGCCAAAGTGGGCTTGTGTTGTGGGCTGGGGCAAATGCTGGGATTGTCTTGGCACACCAATCATAGCTCCATACCTCTCCTGATCTGCTGCCTCCACGAATGCCAGTAACAGCCACCCTTGCCTTGTTCTGATGCCATGCTGTGTCTGAGCTGGCTCCATCCGCACCAACTGCATGCTCTCTTTGGCAAAGGTAGCCTTCTCCTTAATGTGGTGCTGTGATGGAGCTAGAGGTACGGGCATGGTTGCTCAGTGCGGGCCAGGGCTTGCACTGAGGTGGTTGAGGGAAACCAGCTAGAGTCCTATGTAGTTTCAATCTGCTTCCTCCACCTTGTTCTCAGGAGTAAGCAACCATGTGCGTGCTCTTCAGTACAGTCTAGGTTTCTTACCACCCTCCTGTTAGTCCCACTTTTTCAAACCAGCTAAGGGGACTTATCTTCCTGGTTTGGACCTCATAACTTGGTTTCCCAATATGTGGTTCAATCTTCTCACTCCCCAGGGAGGATCACTGAGCCTGTGTAATCCTTCTCCTCTTCTGTGTCCCCTCCTAGTGGCACAGGTCCTGATCTAATCAATTCTCTTCCCTTCTTACCCAATTCCTGTTGCATCTTTCTTTACAGCCTTGCTTGTATAAGTCTTTTTGCCAGTCTCCAGTTTGTTTTCAGTAAGAACTGCTCCACATGTAGTTGTATTTTTGATGTGTTCATGGGGGAAGGTGAATTCATGTTCTCCAACTCCTCCATCTTGATCTCTTCCCTCCCTTTAAGTCTGTTAATAACTGTTTTATATATTTAAGTACTCCTATGTTAGGCACATATATATTAACTAGTGTTATGTCTTCTTGATGAATTGCCCCTTTTATTATTATATACTGTTCATTTTTGTCTCTTGTTATCTTTTTTGGCTTGAAGTCTATTTTGTATGATATGAGTATGGCTACACCTGCTTTCTTTTGGCTGCTATTTGCTTGGAGTATCATCTTCCACCCTTTCACTTTTATTCTATTTGTGTCTTTAGAACAGAGGTGAGTCTTCTGGAAGCAACATGTGATTGGATATTGTTTTTTAATGTATCCAGCCACTCTATGTCTTTTGATTTGTGATTACAATCCATTTACATTTAGGGTGATTATTGATAGAGGAGGACTTAGTACTGCCATTTTATCTTTTGTATTCTGGTTGCTCCATTCTTTCTTTTCTCTTCTGTTTCTCTCCACCATTTTGGTTTTGTTGTTTTCTATGATATTTTCTCAGTTTTCTCCTTTTTTTATGTTTCATGTCTCTGTTCTATGTTTATGTTTTGCCATTACCCTGATGTTTGTATAAAATAATTCTTAGATAAAAGAGTCTTTTTTCTGCTGATAGTATCTTATTTTCATTTGCCTCTATGAGTTTTGTTCTTTTCCTTTTTCCATTTTGTTTTTGCTATCTTAAATGATCTCTTTTTATGTTGTGAATTTGTTACCAAACTATGATCACTATAGTTATTTTTCTGCTTTTTTTTTCTCCCTTTAACCTTAGTATAATAGAGTGTTTAAAAATCTATTTTGATAGAGAGTTGCAGTTTTCCAGTTCTCTCTAGTTATCACATTGCTCAAAGCTTTCTGTATTTTGGCTGTTTTGCTTCTGGTAGAAGAGCTCCTTTTAACATTTCTTGTAAGGCAAGTCTAGTGTTGATGAACTCACTCAGCTTTTGTTTGTCTGGGAAAGCCTTAATTTCCTCTTCATATCTGAATGATAACTTTACTGGATAGAGTATTATTGGGTGACAGTTTTTATCTTTCAGTATTTTGAGAATTTCTTTCCACTCCCTCCTATCCTGTAGGTTTCTGCTGAAAAATCTGCTAATAGCTTAACAGGACTTCCTTTGTAGGTTACCATCTTTTTGTCCTTGGCTGACTTTAAAGTTCTTTCTTTGTCATTTACTTTTGACAATTTTAATACTATGTGTCTTGGAGAAGGTCTTTTTGCATTGAGTTAATTAGGTTTTCTCTTATCTTCATGGACTTGTATATCCAGTTCTTTCCCCAAGTTTGGAAAGTTCTTAGCTATTATTTTTTTAAATAACCTCTCTGCTCCCTTCTCCCTCTCTTCTCCTTCTGGGATACCCATTACCCTAATGTTGCCCTTCCTAGGAGAGCTGGATAACTCTTGTAGTATTTCTTCATTTTTTATATCTAATTTCCCTTTCCTCTTCTACTTGTATCATTTCTATATTATATATTAAAGCTCACTAATTATCTCTTCCATAAGGTCTTCTCTATTTCCAGTGTTTTCAAATGCATTTTTTATCTTGTATGTTGTGTCCTTCACTTGCAGAATTTCAGTTTGGCTCTTTCTTTAGAGTTTCAAGCTTTCTAGTAAAGTGTTCTTTATGTTCATTAATTTTATTTCTGATCTCATTAAACTGCTTTCTGTGTTTTCTTGTATTTCACTGAGTTTCTTCATGACAGCTGTTTTGAAGTCTCCTTCAGTTAGATCACAGTATTCTGTGCCTTTAAAGTTGGTTTCTGGAGAATTGTCATTTTCTTTTTGTGCTGTAACGTTACTGTGGTTTTTCATGTTGTATGATGAATCGTTTCTCTTCTGGTGCATTTGATATTAATTGAGAGGTTAAGGGTTAGATTCCTTGCTTTTGTTTTCTGGTAGGTGGCACTATCACTGAAATTTTTCATTTTTCTTACCTGAGATGCCTCTGGATATATTTGGGAGTGGCCCTTTCCAGCCTCCATTGTCTTTGTAAGAGGTGTGGCTCCATGCCTTCATTCTTGCTTCTTACATCATTGCCTTGGTTTTGCCAGATACATTGTTTTCACTTGGATGGTGGACTCTTTTCTTGTGTCTGGGATCCCCTGAGACACAGGCTCCCCCATGGAGGTACAGGGAGCTGGGGTCATACATGTGCCTCACTTTTCTGTTGTTGTAAATTTCACAAGCTCTGCCAGCTTGGCCCTGGCCTCTGGTGTGGTTGGGTGGCTGAAGTCTTTTGTGCTGCCTTCTCTGCTATTACTGGGTTCTCTGAAGCTGTGTGCTTCACTGCTGTGGTCAGATGGCTGGGATTTCAGGCACCCTCTCTGGTGTTCCCTCAGTTTTGCCTCCTCTGTAGGTTCCAGTTCACCCCCCTTTAGATGTGCAAATGTGTTGAATTATCTGAGACCCTGTTGTGCTGGGCAGAGGCACATTTGTTGAGTTATGAATGCTTTACTGTTTGAAGATTGAAGGGGAGAGACAAAGGTAAATTTTTCATTCTATCATGTTGCTGATGTCTTGAGGTAATTTTGATTTCCCCTTTGATTTCTTTGTTTACCCAGTGGTTGTTTACTAGCATGTTGTTTAATCTACACATATTGTTGATTTTTCCAGTTTTCTTTTTTGTGATTAATTTTCATTTCATACCATCATAATCTGAAAAGGTGCTTGATATAATTTCAATCTTCCTAAATGTATTAAAACTTGTTTTTTTTTTAACATCTTTATTGGGGCATAATTGCTTTACAATGGTGTGTTAGTTTCTGCTTTATAACAAAGTGAATCAGTTATACATATACATATGTTCCCATATCTCTTCCCTCTTGCGTCTCCCTCCCTCCCACCCTCCCTATCCCACCCCTCCAGGCTGTCACAAAGCACCAAGCCAATATCCCTGTGCCATGCGGCTGCTTCCAACTAGCTATCTACCTTACTACGTTTGTTAGTGTGTATATGTCCATGACTCTCTCTCGCCCTGTCACAGCTCACCCTTCCCCCTCCCCATAATCTCAAGTCCATTCTCTAGGAGGTCTGCATCTTTATTCCTGCCTTACCCCTAGGTTCTTCATGACAATTTTTTTTTCTTAAATTCCATATATATGTGTTAGCATACGGTATTTGTCTTTTTCTTTCTGACTTACTTCACTCTGTATGACAGACTCTAGGTCTATCCACCTCATTACAAATAGCTCAATTTCGTTTCTTTTTATGGCTGAGTAATATTCCATTGTATATATGTGCCACATCTTCTTTATCCATTCATCCGATGATGGGCACTTAGGTTGTTTCCATCTCTGGGCTATTGTAAATAGAGCTGCAATGAACATTTTGGTACATGACTCTTTTTGAATTTCGGTGTTCTCAGGGTATATGCCCAGTAGTGGGATTGCTGGGTCATATGGTAGTTCTATTTGTAGTTTTTTAAGGAACCTCCATACTGTTCTCCATAGTGGCTGAACCAATTCACATTCCCACCAGCAGTGCAAGAGTGTTCCCTTTTCTCCACACCCTCTCCAGCATTTATTGTTTCTAGATTTTTTGACGATGGCCATTCTGACTGGTGTGAGATGATATCTCATTGTAGTTTTGATTTGTATTTCTCTAATGATTAATGATGTTGAGCATTCTTTCATGTGTCTGTTGGCAGTCTGTATATCTTCTTTGGAGAAATGTCTATTTAGGTCTTCTGCCCATTTTTGGATTGGGTTGTTTGTTTTTTTGTTATTGAGCTGCATGAGGTGCTTGTAAATTTTGGAGATTAATCCTTTGTGGTTACTTCATTTGCAAATATTTTCTCCCATTCTGAAGGTTGCCTTTTGGTCTTGTTTATGGTTTCCTTTGCTGTGCAAAAGCTTTGAGTTTCATTAGGTCCCATTTGTTTATTTTTGTTTTTATTTCCATTACTCTAGGAGGTGGGTCAGAAAGGATCTTGCTGTGATTTATGTCATACAGTGTTCTGCCTATGTTTTCCTCTAAGAGTTTGATAGTTTCTGGCCTTATATTTAGGTCTTTAATCCATTTTGAGCTTATTTTTGTGTATGGTGTTAGGGAGTGGTCTAATCTCATACTTTTACATGTACCTGTCCAGTTTTCCCAGCACCACTTTTTGAAGAGGCTGTCCTTTCTCCACTGTACATTCCTGCCACCTTTATCAAAGATAAGGTGTCCATATGTGCATGGGTTTATCTCTGGGCTTTCTATCCTGTTCCATTGATCTATCTTTCTGTTTTTGTGCCAGTACCATACCATCTTGATAACTGTAGCTTTGTAGTATAGTCTGAAGTCAGGTAGCCTGATTCCTCCAGTTCCTTTTTTCGTTCTCAAGAATGCTTTGGCTATTCGGGATCTTTTGTGTTTCCATACAAATTGTGAAATTTTTTGTTCTAGTTCTGTGAAAAATGCCAGTGGTAGTTTGATAGGGATTGCATTGAATCTATAGATTGCTTTGGGTAGTAGAGTCATTTTCACAATGTTGATTCTTCCAATCCAAGAACATGGTATATCTCTCCATCTATCTGTATCATCTTTAATTTCTTTCATCAGTGTCTTATAATTTTCTGCATACAGGTCTTTTGTCTCCTTCGGTAGGTTTATTCCTAGATATTTTATTCTTTTTGTTGCAATGGTAAATAGGAGTGTTTTCTTGATTTCACTTTCAGATTTTTCATCATTAGTATATAGGAATGCCAGAGATTTCTGTGCATTAATTTTGTACCCTGCCACTTTACCAAATTCATTGATTAGCTCTAGTAGTTTTCTGGTAGCATCTTTAGGATTCTCTATGTATAGTATCATGTCATCTGCAAACAGTGACAGCTTTACTTCTTCTTTTCCGATTTGGATTCCTTTTATTTCCTTTTCTTCTCTGATTGCTGTGGCTAAAACTTCCAAAACTATGTTGAATAACAGTGGTGAGAGTGGGCACCCTTGTCTTGTTCCTGATCTTAGTGGAAATGTTTTCAGTTTTTCACCATTGAGGATGATGTTTGCTGTGGGCTTGTCATATATGGCCTTTATTATGTTGAGGAAAGTTCCCTCTATGCCTACCTTCTGCAGGGTTTTTATCATAAATGGGTGTTGAATTTGTCAAAAGCTTTCTCTGCATCTATTGAGATGATCATGTGGTTTTTCTTCTTCAATTTGTTAATATGGTTTATCACATTGATAGATTTGCGTATATTGAAGAATCCTTGCATTCCTGGAATAAACCCCACCTGATCATGGTGTATGATCGTTTTAATGTGCTGTTGGATTCTGTTTGCTAGTATTTTGTTGAGGATTTTTGCATCTATGTTCATCAGTGATATTGGCCTGTAGTTTTCTTTCTTTGTGACATCCTTGTCTGGTTTTGGTATCAAGGTGATGGTGGCCTTGTAGAAGGAGTTGGGAGTGTTCCTCCCTCTGCTATATTTTGGAAGAGTTTGAGAAGGATATGTGTTAGCTCTTCTCTAAATGTTTGATAGAATTCGCCTGTGAAGGCATCTGGTCCTGGGCTTTTGTTTGTTGCAAGATTTTTAATCACAGTTTCAATCTCAGTGCTTGTGATTGGTCTGTTCATATTTTCTATTTCTTCCTGATTCAGTCTTGGCAGCTTGTGCATTTCTAAGAATTTGTCCATTTCTTCCAGATTGTTCATTTTATTGGCATAGAGTTGCTTGTAGCAATCTCTCATGATCTCTTTTATTTCTGCAGTGTCAGTTGTTACCTCTCCTTTTTCATTTCTAATTCTATTGACTTGAGTCTTCTCCCTTTTTTTCTTGATGAGTCTGGCTAGTGGTTTATCTATTTTGTTTATCTTCTCAAAGAACCAGCTTTTAGTTTTATTGATCTTTGCTGTTGTTTCCTTCATTTCTTTTTCATTTATTTCTGATCTGATTTTTATGATTTCTTTCCTTCTGCTAGCTTTGGGGTTTTTTTGTTCTTCTTTCTCTAATTGCTTGAGGTGCAAGTTTAGGTTGTTATTCTAGATGTTTCCTGCTTCTTAAGGTGGGCTTGTATTGCTATAAACTTCCCCCTTAGAACTGCTTTTGCTGCATCTCACAAATTTTGGGCCGTTGTGTCTCCATTGTCATTTGTTTCTAGGTATTTTTTGATTTCCTCTTTGATTTCTTCAGTGATCACTTCATTATTAAGTAGTGTATTGTTTAGCCTCCATGTGTTTGTATTTTTTACAGATCTTTTCCTGTAATTGATATCTAGTCTCATGGCATTGTGGTCAGAAAAGATACTTGATACAATTTCAATTTTCTTAAATTTACCAAGGCTTGATTTGTGACCCAAGATATGATCTATCCTGGAGAATGTTCCATGAGCACGTGAGAAAAATGTGTATTCTGTTGTTTTTGGATGGAGTGTCCTATAAATATCAATTAAGTCCATCTTGTTTAATGTATCATTTAAAGCTTGTGTTTCCTTATTATTTTCATTTTGGATGATCTGTCCATAGGTGAAAGTGGAGTGTTAAAGTCTCCTACTATGAATGTGTTACTGTCGATTTCCCCTTTTATGGCTGTTAGTATTTGCCTTATGTATTGATGTGCTCCTATGTTGGGTGCATAAATATTTACAATTGTTATATCTTCTTCTTGGATCGATCCCTTGATCATTATGTAGTGTCCTTCTTTGTCTCTTTTAATAGTCCTTATTTTAAAGTCTATTTTGTCTGATATGAGAATTGCTACTCCAGCTTTCTTTTGGTTTCCATTTGCATGGAATATCTTTTTCCATCCCCTTACTTTCAGTCTGTATGTGTCTCTAGATCTGAAGTGGGTCTCTTGTAGACAGCATATATATGGGTCTTGTTTTTGTATCCACTCAGCTAATCTGTGTCTTTTGGTGGGAGCATTTAGTCCATTTACATTTAAGGTAATTATCGATACGTATGTTCCTATTTCCATTTTCTAAATTGTTTTGGGTTCGTTATTATAGGTCTTTTCCCTCTCTTGTGTTTCTTGCCTAGAGAAGATCCTTTAGCATTTGTTGTAAAGCTGGTTTGGTGGTGCTGAACTCTCTCAGCTTTTGCTTGTCTGTAAAGGTTTTAATTTCTCCATCAAATCTGAATGAGATCCTTGCTGGGTAGAGTAGTCTTGGCTGCAGGTTTTTCTCCTTCATCACTTTTAGTATGTCCTGCCACTCCCTTCTGGATTGTAGGGTTTCTGCTGAGAGATCAGCTGTTAACCTAATGGGGATTCCCTTATGTGTTATTTGTTGTTTTTCCCTTGCTGCTTTTAATATGCTTTCTTTGTATTTAGTTTTTGACAGTTTGATTAATATGTGTCTTGGTGTATTTCTCCTTGTATTTATCCTGTATGGGACTCTCTGTGCTTCCTGGACTTGATTAACTATTTCCTTTCCCATATTAGGGAAGTTTTCAACTATAATCTCTTCAAATATCTTCTCAGTCCCTTTCTTTTTCTCTTCTTCTTCTGGAACCCCTATAATTCGAATGTTGGTGCGTTTAATGTTGTCCCAGAGGTCTCTGAGACTGTCCTCAGTTCTTTTCATTATTTTTTCTTTATTCTGCTCTGCAGTAGTTATTTCCACTATTTTATCTTCCAGGTCACTTATCTGTTCTTCTGCCTCAGTTATTCTGCTATTGATCCCATCTAGAGTACTTCTAATTTCATTTATTGTGTTGTTCATCGTTGCTTGTTTCATCTTTAGTTCTTCTAGGTCCTTGTTAACTGATGCTTGCATTTTGTCCAATCTATTGTCCATTCTATCTCCAAGATTTCGGATCATTCTTACTATCATTATTCTGAATTCTTTTTCAGGTAAGCTGCCTATTTCCTCTTCATTTGTTAGGTCTGGTGCATTTTTATCTTGCTCCTTTATCTGCTGTGTGTTTTTCTGTCTTCTCATTTTGCTTATCTTACTGTGTTTGGGGTCTCCTTTTTGCAGGCTGCAGGTTCGTAGTTCCTCCTGTTTTTGATGTCTGTCCCCAGTGGCTAAGGTTGGTTCAGTGGGTTGTGTAGGTTTCCTGGTGGAGGGGACTAGTGCCTGTGTTGTGGTGGATGAGGCTGGATCTTGTCTCTCTAGTGGGCAGGTTCACGTCTGGTTGTGTGTTTGGGGTGTCTGTGGCCTTATTATTATTTTAGGCAGCCTCTCTGCTAATGGGTGGGGTTGTGTTCCTGTTTTGCTAGTTGTTTGGCATAGGTTGTCCAGCACTGTGGCTTGCTGGTCGTTGAGTGAAGCTGGGTGCTGGTGTTAAGATGGAGGTCTCTGGGAGATTTTTGCCGTTTGATATTATGTGGAGCTGGGAGGTCTCTTGTTGACCAGTGTCCTGAAGTTGGCTCTCCTACCTCAAAGGCAGAGCCCTGACTCCTGGCTGGAGCACCAAGAGCTTTTCATCCACACGGCTCAGGATAAAAGGGAGAAAAAGTAGAGGGAATTAGTAGAAGTATGAGGAAAGAAAGAAGGAAAGGAGGTAAGGAAGGAAGGAAGGAAGAAAGAAAGAAAGAAGCAAAGAAGGAAAGAAGGAAGGAAAGGAGGGAGGGAGGGAGGAAGGAAGGAAGGAGGGAAAGAAGGAAAAAAGACAGAAAGAAAGAAAATACAGTAAAAATAAAATAAAGTATAATAAAATTATTGAATTAAAAAATTCTTATTTAGAAAAAAAAAAAAGGGACGGATAGAACCTTAGGACAAATGTTGGAAGCAAAGCTATACAGACAAAATCTTACACAGAAGCATACACATACACCCTCACTAAAAGAGGTAAAGGGGGAAAAATCATAAATCTTGCTGTCAGAGACCACCTCCTCAATTTGGGATGATTCGTTGTCTAAAGGAGGGAAGGAAGGAAGGAAGGAAAGAAAGAAGGAAAGAAAGAACGAAGGTAAAGTATAATAACGTTATTAAAATTAAAATTGATTATTAAGAAAAAAATTAAAAAAAAAAAAAACATGGACGGATAGAACCCTAGGACAAATGGTGGAAGCAAGACTATACAGACAAGATCTCACACAGAAGTATACACATATACATTCACAAAAAGAGGAAAAGGGAAAAAAATCATAGATCTTGCTCCTAAAGTCCACTTCCTTAATTTGGGATGATTGGTTGTCTATTCAGGTATTCCACAGATGCAGGGTATATCAAGTTGATTGTGGAGCTTTAATCCGCTGCTTCTGAGGCTGGTGGGAGAGATTTCCCTTTCTCTTCTTTGTTCTCACAGCTTCCAGGGGCTCAGCTTTGGATTTGGCCCTGCCTCTGCATGTAGGTCGCTGGAGGGCGTCTGTTTTTTGCTCAGACAGGGCGGGGTTAAAAGAGCCGCTGATTCGGGGGCTCTGGCGCACTCAGGCAAAGGCCGGCGTGACTTTGCACCAGCCTGAGGCCCGCTGTGCGTTCTCCCGGGGAAGTTGTCCCTGGATCCCGGGAACCTGGCAGTGGCGGGCTGCACAGGCTCCGCGGAAGAGGGGTGTGGAGAGTGACCTGTGGTCGCACACAGGCCCCTCGGTGGCGGCAGCAGCAGCGTTATCGTCTCCCGCCCGTCTCTGGGGTCCGCGCTTTCAGCCGCGGCTCGCGCCCGTCTCTGGGGTCCGCGCTTTTAGCCGCGGCTCGTGCCCGTCTCTGGAGCTCCTTTAAGCAGCGTTCTTAAACCCCTCTCCTCACGCACCAGGAAACAAAGAGGGAAGAAAAAGTCTCTTGCCTCTTCGGCAGGTGCAGACTTTTCCCCGGACTCCCTCCCAGCTAGCCGTGGTGCACTAACCCCTTCAGGCTATATTCAAGCCGCCAACCCCACTCCTCTCCCTGCGCTCCGGCTTCAGCTCGCAGCCCCGCCCGCCCCGGCGGGTGAGCAGACAAGCCTCTCGGGCTGGTGAGTGCCGGTCTGCCCCGATCCTCTGTGCGGGAATCTCCCCGCTTTGCCCTCCGCACCCGTTGCTGTGCACTCCTCCGCAGCTCCGAAGCTCCCCCCTCCGCCCCCTGCAGTCTCCGCCCGCGAAGGGGCTTCCTAGTGTGTGGAAACTTTTCCTCCTTCACAGCTCCCTCCCACTGGTGCAGGTGCCGTCCCTATTCTTTTGTCTCTGTTTTTTCTTTTGCCCTACCCAGGTACGTGGGGGGTTTCTTGCCTTTTGGGAGGTCTGAGGTCTTCTGCCAGCGTTCAGTAGGTGTTCTGTAGGAGTTGTTCCACGTGTAGATGTATTTCTGGTGTATCTGTGGGGAGGAAGGTGATCTCCGCGTCTTACTCTTCCGCCATCTTCAAGGTCCCCCCTAAAACTTGTTGCTGCACATATGATCTATCACTTTAACTTGTACATTTCATATACATAAGTTTGGAGATAAGGATAACTCTGACCTGAATTTATACATTTGAGAAATAGCATCATTAGATGGTAACCAAAACCATAAGATTGGATAAAATCAACAAGGCAATTAGTATAGAGAGAGAAGAGAAATTGTCCAAGTAATGAGACCTGGAACATTCTGAACTTAAAAGGTAAGAGAGATGAGAAGAAACAAGCAAAAGAGCCTGATGAGAAAGAGCTAGCCAGGTAGGAAAGAAAATTAGGGGAGTGTTAAATCTAGGAAACTAATAGCAAGAAGTTTTTTTTTTTTTTTTTTCCTTCCACATAGGAAGGAATGATTAATGGTGTCAAATACTACAATAGGGTCAAATAAAATGAAAACTGAGATTTAATAATTGGAATAAGTAACTCAGAGATATTGGTGACCTTAAACAATAAAAGTTACAATGGAGTAGCAGGAGGGAAATGTCTAAATTAGATGAGTTAAAAAAAAATAAGAGCCTATTAAATATTCAATCTGTCAAAATTATTGATGTTTGGTTGTAATTGAAATCCAGGGAATAGTTTCAAGGGGATGCACTCTTGATTAGCTATTTGCACATAGTGATGGTGTGCAGGGATATTTTGTGTCCTAGATGGCCATTTGTGCTCACTTAAAAGGATCTTCTACCAGTAATCTGTTATTGGTTACCACACCTCAGGTGCCTATCTCAGTGTGAAGAAAGCTATTATTTGGAGATAAAGGACCAACATGAATGAGATGGCATAAGGCAAAGAAATGGAAAGTAAAAACAAAACAAAACAAAAACAGAGTTTTTAAAGCAGAGGTGAATTTTCAAACTTTAGCCAATGAGAGGTATAGCTCACAACTTGTAAGGAACAGCTGAAAGAAAGAGTTTTGAAAAAAAAAAAAATCAAACTGCTTTATTTTTTTGGAGGTGTGTTCACTTTTGGACTTGGAGAGTCCCATGGCTTTACATGTACATTTTTTCTTTATATAAATCAGTAGTTAAGAATGAGACATGCTGACAGATCATGTCTGTCTGATACCTTCTATCAAAACTTTGAACTTGATAGTTGACAGCAAAGAAATGTCACAATGTTCTTGCAGAATAAAGAACTCAATTCCTACACTAAATGTTGGGGGAACAGAATGGTTACCATGTTCATGGTAATAAAATGAGACTCAATTTAAAATAGATGGTGATTTATAGAAGGACAGTGAAACTGCATCTTTTCCATTATTGTATTCTTAAAGCTTAGCACAGAGTCAGACAAAAAACAGTAAAAGAAAACAAAATAATGAATGTGATATACCTATGTGATGTACAGAGTAAAGGTAGAGTACCATCCTGCTATGCACACAGACTGCAGTATAAATGGTACACCCATGCAGTTGTGCAAATTGGCATATCTATGCTTTCTTTAATAACTGAATGACTAGTATACTCTCTAAAATTCATTAAGCTCTTATTGTGTGCTAGGCATGTACTAAGTATTTTACACAAAAGATCCTCCTTAGTCCTTATAAATAAGACACTGAAGCAAATAACATTTTGATGTTTGTCCAAAATTGTGTAGCTGATAACAGAGGAGTCAATTCAGGCTCAGTGTGTAGCTGTTTTTGGTAACTACAGATTCCTCTGTGGCAGTAGTCAGAGCCTAGGAGCTCATAATGATCATAATACTGATGCATTCATTTGTTCTTAAAGTACTTACGGTCTAGCTGGGAGATGATTTAAACAAAGAAAAAAGCAAAATCTTACAAAAAGCAGTAGTGCAGAAATAGGGAAGACAGAACTTTTGAGGTTAGGGTAGTTGAATTAGTATTTTCCAAAGGGAGGTACCATGATCTTGGTTTTAGATGATACCAGAAGGATATGAAGAGAACTCCAGGTGGGAGGAACAGCATGAGTAATAACAAAGAGAGAAGTAAGAGTAGACCATCATCAGATTAGAGAACCACATAGGGCTTATGTTCCAGGATATTTTCCTTATCATTTTGGTAGCTTTTAGGCTACTTTTACATTCAGAGGGAGCAGTCAGATTCTTACCTTACCTTGTGGGCTTTGAAACTTTTTGATGATTAAACCATTTGGATCTCCTCTCAATCTTAATTGGGAGAAGGTGAGATACTTAGTTTTCAAAGGTAGTAAGTTTGAAAGAATGAAATCATAAAAGTTGCAGACTGTTTATATGTATATCTATGTATACATATGTATACATACACATATAAACATCTATCTATCTATCTATACATTTCTATATGTATGAGAGTGATAATCAAGAAGCCCCAACTTTGTGAAAATGGCTACAGTGTATCTGTTCCTTTCGATATCAGATAAGATATGGCTGTATTTTTCATAGACCTTCTGTAAGGATGTAAAAGAGAAACATTATGCACCCTTAGTTTCCTTTTGGGGGGCTGCCCCACTAGGTGTCTGTTTCTAGAGCCCTGGTTTTTTTTTTTCCACTTGAATAATTAAACATTTCTGAAAGTCACAAAAAATTAAGCTCCTAGTTTCTCTTTAAATGGAGAACTTAAAGTAGACGATATTTAAGAAAAAATTTATTTCCTTTTTCCTCACCTCGGTTCCATTCTCTGAAGATCTTTTTATTAGAGTTTTAGATTTTTCCTTTCAGGGGTATAGTGGAAAGTTTTTAACTTGAACCCCTGAGTTTCTTTAGTGTTATAATTTCAACTAATAATAGCTAACACCTTTCTTTGAGTTTCTATAGCAGCTATTAAAATGGTGATTAATGTTATTAATAATTTAGAAGGAACCACTATAGCTTTTTAGGTATGAAACAAATTGAAAATTTCAGCATTAATTGGACACTATTTTTAATGGCACTTTTACTAATTCATGGTAAAGCCGACTTGTATTGCTTCATTAGGAACAGAAACGGAAAACTACACTGATGGGAATAATCTCAGTTTGCAGTAGTTTCTCAAATTTAGTAATATAACAAATGATATTTTATTCTGAGCATTAAAGCCTAAAACATCCAGACTTCTGAGTATTAGAACAGTCAGTTCAGTAGTAATGAGAAACAGGAAAAAAAGCATAATCTCTTATTTAGATTAGCATTAGATGTATTACTTTTCAAGTAATCACATTTTTTTAACTTTTTATTTTATATTGAAGTATAGCCGATTAACAATGCTGTGGTAGTTTCAGTTGCACAGCAAAGCGATTCAGCCATACATATACATGTATACATTCTCCCTCAAACTCCCCTCCCATCCAGGTTGCCACATAACATTTAGCAGAGTTCCCTGTGCTATACAGTAAGTCCTTGTGGTTATCCATTTTAAATATAGCAGTGTGTACATGTCAATCACAAACTCCCTAACTATCCCTTCTCCCCCACTCTTTCCCCTGGTAACTATAAGCTCATTCTCTATGTCTGTGAGTCTGTTTCTGTTTTGTAAATAAGTTCACTTGTATCATTTATTTTTAGATTACACAAATAAGGGATATTATATGGTATTTCTCTTTCTCTGTCTGACTTATTTCACTCAGTATGACAATCTCTAGATCCAGCCATGTTGCTGTAAATGGCATTATTTCATTCTTTTTAATGGTTGAGTAATATTCCATTGTATATATGTACCACATCTCCTTTATCCATTCATCTGTTGGTGGACATTTAGGTTGCTTCCATGTCTTGGGTATTGTAAACAGTGCTGCAATGAACACTGAGGTGCTTGTAACCTTTCAGACCATATTTTCTTCAGATATATGCCCAGGAGTGGGATTGCAGGGTCATATGGAAGCTCTAGTTTTAGTTTTCAGGGAACCTCCATACTGTTCTCCATAGTGGCTCTACCAATTTACATTCCCACCAAATATGGAAGAGGGTTCCCTTCTCTCCACACCCTCTACAAAATTTATGGTTTGTGGATTTTTTAATGATAGCTATTTGACAAGTGTGAGGTGATGTCTCATTGTAGTTTTGATTTGCATGTCTCTAATAATTAGTGATGTTGAACATCTTATCATGTGCCTCTTGGCCATCTGTATGTCTTCTTTGGAGAAATGTTTATTTAGTTCTTCTGCCCATTTTTTTGATTGGGTTGTTTGTTTTTGGTGATATTAAGCCACATGAGCTCTTTGTATATTTTGGAGATTAATCTTTTGTCAGTTGTTTCGTTTGCAAATATTTTCTCCCAATTTGTGCATTGTTTTTTTGTTTTGTTTATGGTTTCCTTTGCTGTGTGAAAGCTTTTAAGTTTAATTAGGTCCCATTTGTTTAGTTTTGTTTTTATTTTCATTACTCTAGGAGATGGATAGAAAAAGATATTGTGATTTATGTCAGAGAGTGTTCTGCTTATGTTTTCCTCTAGGAGTTTTACAGTGACTGATCTCACATTTAGGTGTTTAACCCATTTTGAGCTTATTTTTGTGTATGGTGTTAAAGAATGATCTAATTTCATTTTTTACATGTAGCTGTCCAGTTTTCCCAGCACCATTTGTTGACAAGACTGTCTTTCCACCATTGTATAGTCTTGCCTCCTTTGTCATACATTAATTAACCATAGATGTGTGGGTTTATTTCTGGGCTTTCTATCCTGTTCTATTGATCTATATTTCTATTTTTGTGCCAGTACCATACTGTTTTGATGACTATAGCTTTGTAGTATAGTCTAAAGTCAGGGAGCCTGATTCCTCCAGCTCTGTTTTTCTTTCTCAGGATTTCTTTGGCTATTTGGGGTCTTTTGAGTTTCCATACAAATTTTAAGCTTTTCTGTTCTAGTTCTGTGAAAAATGCCATTGGTAATTTGATAGGGATTGCATTGAATCTGTAGATTACCTTGTGTAGTATAGTCATTTTAATGATTTTGGTTCTTCCAATTCAAGAACATGGTATATCTTTCCATCTGTTTGTGTCATCTTTGATTTCTTTCATCAGCATCTTATAGTTTTCAGAGTACAGGTGTTTTTTCTCCTTAAGTAGGCTTATTCTTGGTATTTTATTGTTTTTGAAGTGTTGGTAAGTGGGATAATTTCTTGAATTTCTCTTTCTGATCTTTCATTGTTAGTATATAAAAATGCAACAGATTTCTGTTTATTAATTTTGTAACTGTCAACTTTATCAAATTCATTAATGAGCTCTAGTAGTTTTCTGGTAGCATCTTTAGGATTTTCTATGTATAGTGTCATGTCATCTGCAACCAGTGACAGTTTAACTCCTTCTTTTTCAATTTGGATTCCTTTTATGCATTTTTCTTCTCTGACTGCCATAGCTAGGATTTCCAAAATTATGTTGAATAAAAGTGGTGAAAGTGGACAGCCTTGTTTTGTTCCTGATCTTAGAGGAATTGCTTTCACCTTTTCACCACTGAGTATGATGTTAGCTGTAGGTTTGTCATATATGGCCTTTATTATGTTGAGTTGTGTTCCTTCTATGACCACTTTCTGGAGAGTTTTTATCATAAATGTGTGTTGAATTTTGCCAAAAGCTTTTTCTGCAACTATTGAAATGATCATATGGTTTTTATTCTTCAGTTTGTTGATGTGGTATATCACACTGATTGATTTGTGGATACTGAAAAATTCTTGCATTCCTGGAATAAACCCTGCTTGATCATAGTGTATGATCCTTTTAATGTGGTTTTGGATTCAAATTGCTAGTATTTTCTTGAGGAATTTTATGTCTATATTCATCAGTGGTATTGGCCTATAATTTTCTTTTTTTGTGGTATCTTTATCTGGTTTTGGTATCAGAGTGATGGTGGCCTCATAGAATAAGTTTGGAAGTTTTCCTCCCTCTGCAATTTTTTGGAACAGTTTCAGAAGGATAGGTGTTAGCTCTTCCCTAAATGTTTGATACAATTTGCCTGTGAAGGCATCAGGTCCTTGACTTTTGTTTGTTGGGAGTTTTTAATCACAATTTCAATTGCAGTGCTTGTGATTGTTCTGCTCATATTTTTCATTTCTTCCTAGTTCAGTCTTGGGAGACCAAGTAATCATGTTTTAACCAAAGCACATGGACGGGAAAGCCATTACATACATAGATATTTTTAAAAAACACAATAAAATTTAAATGTGTCTATTTTTTAATTACAGAAAAGGAACATGCTTTAAGTCAGGTTAGGTATACTTCAAAAGTTTTAGAATTATAACTAATTTCTTTCTAATATCTTGGGGCTCATGTAATTTTTGCTTTTTGCTCCATTATTAAGAGCTGATACTAGTACTGGCAGCCTGGAATATTTCTTAACATATATGAAATAGAGGAATTAGGTTTTAAAAATTTGGGTGAAAAGTGGATCAAGAATATTGGTAGGACAGATAACAGGAAAGAAGAGAGATGACAGGAAAGAAGATGAATTGGGCAGTTATTTTAGTGACCTTGGAGTTTCCTGTCACCACACTTGAGTGTCAGAGAAAATTTCTCTTTACTTCGGACGCCAATCATCTGCCCATTTTGTTTCTGCTGCATTTCACTCTAGGTTTGACCTCTTTCCAGAGACCTAGAGCTGAATTCCTCCCTGCCTATTGAACATCTCTAAATTACAACGTACTTAACATGCTTTACACAGAAATCTTCAACTTTCTCCCAAATCATTCCCCCCTTCTCTTGTCATTAATCTTTTTTTTTTTTTTTTTTTTCTGCAGTACGCGGGCCTCTCACTGTTGTGGCCTTTCCCATTGCAGAGCACAGGCTCCGGACGCGCAGGCTCAGCGGCCATGGCTCACGGGCCCAGCCACTCCGCGGCATGTGGGATCCTCCCCGACTGGGGCACGAATCCGTGTCCCCTGCGTTGGCAGGCGGATTCTCAACCACTGCGCCACCAGGGAAGCCCTGTCATTAATCTTATAAGTCACCTTTCTCCCACCTGATCAGTTTTGAATATCCCTTTTTACCCAATTCAATTCATATCATGAATATTCCCTGAGTTGCTACTCAAACAATTGGGCTAGAACAGTAATCATGATATAGAGCTGCATTTAATAAGAATGATTGTTTTTTCAAAACACAAATGCCTTTTATGATGAAACAAAGAGAATTATTATTAAAATTACTTGGGACCACAGCTTAAGAATAAATTTCTAACATTGTAGAGGGCACTGAAGAACATTCAGAGAGAAGCAGCAAGTGGATATAAAAAGTTAACTCCAATTTAATTATTCCGGAGAGTAACAAAACCGCATAAAAAGGAATGGGATGGAATGTCTTTAAGCATGATGTCAATAATGAGGATCTTGTGTCTATGTGGCTCTCATACAAATGTGGAAGAAAAGGAAATGGTGAGGCTTCAAAATCTTTCCTTTTGAGAAAGATTTACTCTAACTGGTTGCATTCTTTGAAGGAATAAGACAAACTCTAGAAAGTTTCAAGGGAGCGTCTCTTCTCTGAATTAAATTGGCACTGTATGCAAGTTGAAGGCAGTTTGTATGCAAACAAACATGGATTTGATGCAGACAAAGATGGATCTGAGCACCAGCTGTTTTTATTACCTCTCCGACCTTAGGCAATTTACTAGCCCTCTCTTATGCAACCTCTCTAATCCTGATCGTTTCCATCAGTAAACTGAAAATTATAATAAAACCTACTTTAACAGATTTTTGTGAGGATTACATTGGATAATGAATTTAAAATGTTTAACATAGTGACTAGGTAATAGTAAATGCATGACTATCATATACATTTATTAAATTCAAATTTAGATAAAAGAGGATAGTAATGATTAATATACTTGATGAACACTTTCTTGTAGTATCAATTTTAAGCAGAAATTCAGTTATAAAACAAAACATATAGGTTTTCTTATTTTTGTGTAACTTGCTTAAGGTGTCCTTCATGTGGGTGGTAAACAAAAAAACAAAAACCAGAAAACCTCAGTAATACAGAAGTTTGCTTATGTTTGTTTTTCGGCATGCATATACACTCTGGGGATGCTTGTATATGTTGATATATCTGCATGAGGGATGGTATTTTGGTCCTCATTAAGTATTTTCATAGACTCTGCTAAGAAATGCCCCTACCCTGGGCTCACAATAAACATTGTGTTGCTGTGTAAATATCTTCTAAATTATGCTCCATTTTCAGATAGTCATGAGTTAATCTATTATTTTAATTTCATACGAAGAAGTAGAGAAACTGCCGAAATACATCACCAGCGGTCCCTGGTGACTTTCTGCCTTTCTGGGTTCTTGACATGAGACATTGTGATTTCGGACACAGGCAGCAGTAAGCAGCAGAGAACAGTAGCAGGAAGCAAGATCTTAGTTCCCGCACCGGAAGTCTTAACCACTGGACCAGAGGGGCCAGCAGCTTGGGCCTGTGTCCCTAGTTCTTACCTGCCTTTTCAGGAAAGAATTCAGGCAAGGAGGCAGAAGGTAAAGAGAAAAGTAAAATGTTTATTGTAAAAGTGAAGTACATGCGGAAAGACTCACAGGCGAACTCATAAGAGTCACGCCTTTGGGAAGTTTAAGTCTTTTATAAGGGGTCGGTTTTCCAGGTCTTTGTCTTCTTTTTGGCCAATTGTATTGTTTTGACCCCATGGCTAATTTGTTTCTGGACCCTCCCCTGGGTGCACACACACCCCTAATTTAAGATGGATCCCACCGCAAATGCCTCTGGGAGGAGATAGCAGGACTTACTATGGTCTGGCATCTCCTGCCTTTTTGACCCCGTGAAGGCTTTTGCGCATGCATAGTGTTTTCCTTGCCCTAAGGATGGGAAGTGTGTGACCTCTTGAGCCTTTAATAGGATTTAGTCCCACTCTGTCCCTGCCATAAAAATGCCCAGTGTCCGGTTATTTACCCTATTCCTGTTGCTGGTTTTTATAGCAAGGTGCAGAGCTCAAAATTTAGACAGGAGTCCAGTCATAAATATGTAGTCCTGGAGCCCATTTGTCTCTTGCTTCAGGAAATGTAAACAGGGGCTGGTAATGAATGTCCGGCCTGGAGCTCATCTTCTTCTCACCCCAGGAGGTGTGAACAGGAGGCCAGTTGTAAATGCCTAGCCTGGAGCCCATCTATCTCCTTCCTCAATAGTTCTCCACTTTTCTCTTAGTTCCTCATAAAATTACAAGCCTCAGTCATTGCAGGAGGAGGTCTCAGTGGTGTGTGGAGCTCAGACTCCTTTCTCACCCTTTCTCACTATGATGATCTCTTCAATGATCTCTTCATTCCCTTTGAACTCTCCTCTGTCCCCCACAAAATAAATATTTTCTGGTATTTGACAGTGGTCCTTGTCTTTTGCTGTCCAATTTTCTATACGCCCTTACTCCTTACCCGAAATCCAGAAACTGACTCTTATTTTCTTTGTTCTGTTTCCTTGCATCAGTAAGCATGTAATTTCATGTCTAACTGAAGTGCAAGGGATACAAGAAACAAAACTGATGCATAAATAATAGAAAATATACTTTTTAAGAGTGTGATACTTTTGACAGATATTTGTTATCTATGACATGCAGAGAACCCTAGGCAAATGTTATTATTAGCCACGGTCCATATCTTGGATTTGCTTCTATGTGGTCATAATGTAGATTTTGTTACAGTTTTTAAGGGTTATGTTGGAGTTAACGTGCCAGGACTAGAAGTCCACTTCGTAATCATCAGTGGGACTCTGTCTGAGTCCTGTGTTCATATTTTCATCTCCTGTTAGGAATAATTACAAGATGATTCAGAGTGGAACCTTGAAAAAATAGCTAGAATTGCTCCAGGTTGGCCTTCTACAAAAGGCTAAAATAATTCAATTTTGAAATATAAAGGAAGAAATCTTTGGAAGAGTTAGTTATAGATTTACTTTTCTAAAGTATTTTGAATGAGAGACATTGTGAAGAAGCAAAAGTACAGGTTAAAATACACCAGGAGGGATACAAGTTAAATATGCTAAAAGTCTCCTGTGAAGTTTATTCCTCTGGATCCCAGAGACTGTTCATGAACAAATGAACTCAACAAAATCACCTTGATTAACTACTCCTAGTCATGCATAAATTGTTTTCCATCCTCTCTCTAACATTTCAATACAGTATACTCAGGTACACTCACTCACAGATTGCAAAAGCATAAAAAGATTCCTTTTCTACAGTTCGAGGGTTACAGACTCATATTTATTTGTTCTTGTCTAAGGGTCAGGTCTTAGAATGAAGAAATGCATGCTTTCTAAACTGTTACTGTACTTGACAATGTATAGATGTCTGTGTCAAAAAATGTAGAAATATTTCCTGACTGGCTCATAAAAACTTTTTTCTTGAAGGTTCATTTGGAAATTTTTCATATGGAAAAAGAATTGGAAAATCATTTTAAAGATGAAAAGTTAATGAGAAAATATAAATGGATTAGCTTAAAGTCTGGAGCAGTCTCAGAGGTGCTATGGGACAATTTAAATCTGATGTGATTTTTCCCCCTCAATCAGAAGATTTATTAGTTAAGATGTGATGAAATTGAAAAGGAGTGAGTGGCAAAGAGGTATGATACTGCACTACTCTAAACAGACACCAGTATCAATGAAGGTAACTACAGACACCAGTAGACAAAAGGCAATGCTTTAGGAGAGTAGAAAATAAACAGTGGAAATACTTCCTCCTCTTTTTGTTTGTTTCCATACAAGAGATTAAAAGTTTTGGAAAAAAGGAGATTTGCTGGGAACGAGAAGTTGTAGTTTACACTTACAGGTGTAAAACTGATTTTAATGTGATTTTTATTAGATCCTTGTTTGATCTCCTCTGACTGATTTGACTGTCCTATAAATGGAATAATTTAAAAATGGCTAAAGCTTAGATTATGATTAAATGTAACACCATATTTATTCTCCATTTTGAGTCTAAAATTAGCTTGATAAAGCAAAGGAGGCAATGTAGTGTATTCAAAACATCATTGGATTTTGCAACAAAAAGATTTCAATTTAAAATTGAGGTCTGTCAATTATTGGTGCCCTGATTTTGGTTAAATTTTGTCTACCTCTGTGTCTCAAATTCCTCACTTTTAAACTTAGGATATGTATCTTAAAGGATTGTTGCGAATAATAAAATGATAACATATTTAAAATGTCTAGTAGATTAGTTGGGACTCAAAGGTTGTAAACTGAGGCAATGTAGAATGTTGTGAAAGTAAGAAGTATCCTCCCATTTCTAGTCACTAAACTACTAAATATTTTTTATGGTGGAATTTACTACTTGGTAAATGTGAAAGGTGAAATTTGATTGAAAGACATAATTTTGTCTAGAATAAGGATTATGATTTTTTAGTTTTTTAATTTTTTGGAAATTTCTTGCAAAATCAAGCATCGAAAACATGTCACTGAATTTTACTATTAAATTCACAACATGCCAAAAATAAGTATGTGAAATTATCTAAACACATGACAATTTGTCTTAAAATGTAAATGCTTATGTTTGAGTATCTTGGTGTTTTTTCCTATGAGAAAACAATTTTCCATAGCACTGAATAAACTCTTCAGTTGAGTATACCATGCTTAAATACACTATACATTTTAAAATTGTTCTAGGAAAAAAAAAAATACTTCAAACAGTGCTAAGTATTTGGCAGTATGTTTTAAGAGTCTTAAAAAGTATTTCTTCAGTTTATCTAGCTATATATACATATATATATATAGAGAGAGAGAGAGAGAGAGAGAGAGAGAGAAAGAGAGAGAGATGTCCCATAGATATATATGGGAAATCCATCATAATACATTCATCTTTAGAGTAGAGGCCCTTAAAAGCCAGACAGTGAGGTTATTTGAATATGAAAATTAATGGCATTTTAATCGGTGCTATAAAAACTCATAATGTAACAAAGGATCCCACCCCTATTCTCCTCAGCAATTGTATCTGGCTTCAGTCTCTTACCACTTCTGCCTTACCTCTGATGCTCCAACAGCATATACATTTTTATAATTTCTGCACAAACCACACTGTTTCTTGCTCCAGATACTTTTTCTACGCTTTCCTGAGGTTTGTACCTCCCTCTCCCCAACCCTCCCATTTCCTCTTTCCAATAACCCCATCCCTTCACTCTTTGCCTCAGTAACTCTTATTCTTTCCCAAAGGCTGTGCCACAGTTTCTACCTCCAGAAAAATCTGCCATATCATCTGATATTATGATCACATAATTTGTCAGACAAATTATTTTTGAAACAAACTTGAACTCTTTTGAGAGTGGAAAGGAACACAATAATTACACTGGGAAAACAGGTGTGAACTAGGAAAGTGCTATCAAACACAGATGCGTGGTCACTCTATCTAAAATAGGTTAGGTACTTTTAGGAAGAAAATTCTTCCCTACTCTAATGTGGAGGAAATTCTAGTGAGTTATATTAGACTCTTTCTTCTCTCTACTCATTCCACCCTAGGAAGGTAAGAATTCTTACTTGATAAAAGTTTGAAAGAATGAGGTTGGCCTGAAAAATCACCTTTTTCCTTCCTTCTCTGGGATTCAGCCTGCTAGGTGCGAGCTTGTAATCATCACTGCTCTGGACCATTCCATAAGCAGAATATCAAGGTCCCTTTCCTAGAGGTGACCACAGCTTTTATGACTGGGCAATTCTGTCTAAATTTAGGATTCATTTAGCAAGCCCACCACAACCATACATTTTTATCAGTACAAAAAGGGATATATTTTCACTTCTATTTATTTTCTTCCTTGTTATATTTCTTAATTAGTTCAAGAGGCAAGTAGAGAAGAGCAGTGCTAAATAGACCCCAAGAGTTAACAATTCTTTGTGTTCTTACATTACTCAAAATAGCTCTATAATTACTTCTAACTATTATCATTACATCTTAGCTATATTTGATAATTTGATAAGTATCTGATTATGTATTTTTTTGTACCTTCAGTATAGGAAAAATATTCTTTTTCTAATTCATGGTGATGGGCATTCTTAAGAAAATATTATTTACAGGATAAACAAATGCCTGATTCTTCCACATCCACCTAGACTCTATATGTTGAAGGTTTATGTCATTACAGGACAAAAAAATTATTTCCATGTCTGGAAAATATCTGGTGTAAGGTAGTCTAGATGTAGGACACTTTACATATAATCTCTCATGAAATTCATGTAATAATACATAAAATTGATGTTTTGTTCTCATTCTTTGAAAGAGGAAAGTAAGTTTAGAGAAGGGAATAACTACCCTAGTATTTATTATACAGCTGATAATTAGTGGGGCATGAATTCAGCTCAGGACTATCTTCCTCCATAAGTCTGAGAATTTTTTTCCCTGTGCCATCTTGCTATAAGAATGTGTCTTCTCAGGCACAGGCAAAAAAATCCCATTGGATTTTTGCATACAAATCAATATAAGGTTCCCCATTACTTTTGAAGAAAGATTTTTATTACATTGATGAAAGGGTGAGTTCTACAGGAGGCCTGGGTGTCTCATTATTTCCAGACGAGCATTATTGAATGAAGAATGTGAGAGCCAGAGATTGCACTAGAGAATTTCTGATATTTAAATACATAGAAAGTGCATTTCCAGGTTTTCTTGTTTGAAAAGTGCAATATGAGGAGATGATGCCAGATTATCTCAAGGGAGCAGCAGTGAGTCAACTTGATTAACCTTGAGGAGTCCATGGCATTGTATTCTTATCTGATAGGAAATAGTAAAAATCTTCTATGCTTGGATGAAACTACATATCATTATATTTTTATCACACATAATTTCTTTCTTACATCATCATTGTGCAATGCTCTCATTTAGTAAATATCTAAATATGACTTGGTATAACTCAATTTACTTCAACATACCTATGGGTTTCCTCATATATTCATATTACTCTGATGGGCATCGGTGTATAAGGAGATAAATAAATTATAATCCTGCCTTCAAAGATTTTGTAATTTAACAAGTAAGGTTAATATTAGGTCAAATTAGTGCTTCGAAGAAATCCAAGCATGGCTTTGAAAAATTAGTTGAATGGGGAATTGGGAGAGACTTCACAGAGGAAGTGGAATTTTGAACTCAAGTGAAGTATGGGTAAAGGCTATTATTATTGGCCATAAGAAAGGCAAAGTAGCATAAAAGTGTATGCCCCACTTAGGATTTGAGAGTGGGTCAGTGTGGCTGGACAAGTATATTTCTGCAGGTATAGAGTAGGTGAAAAATCTGTAAAGATAATTTGGACTAAGTTATAGAACTTTGATGCCATGCTTTTTAGCATGGCAATTTCACGGGAAGCATTCAATAGACCAATCTTTTCCCAGACTAAATGCCAATGGACTTGTTCTTTAAAATTTTAGTATCTGCTGAGTGAGTTGAGTAATCTCAGGTTAACAAATGTTAAATGGTCTCTTTAGTGCAGAACTTCTCACTGTCTTTAATGTTCTTATGTCTATTGGGGATCTAAGGGGAGCCTGTAATATGTGTTGTTTCCCAGTCTTATGGATTATAGTTATGGTGCATGATGTGAGAATAGTGTTCCTTGGAGCGCACTTTGAAAAATACTTATTTAAAAAGTAAAGTCAAAGGGTTCAGATTTTAATAAGGCAGTTGTGGTTCTACTTTTCATTGTGACAATCTTCACATCTTCTTTCAAACTGTACACACACACATACACACACACACTCCAAGTGAGCTATAGGCATCTCTCCAGCAAGTTTCCTTTGGGTAGGACCCTTACAGCCTCTGATCCTAGTATGGTGATTTCACCCCTTTTATTTTATTTGCTATCCAGCTTTTAGAGCTCTGCTCATCACCTTATTGTGACCTTAGGTCACCAGTTCTTGACTTAGCTCTAATTCCGTAAGCTATGGGAAAAGCTTTCACTACTTTTTCTGGATCCCAATGAATTTACTCTCAGCCTGCAGTCTAAGTTACCTCACATGACTCCCTATTTTTTTGTGGTACGCAGGCCTCTCACTGTTGTAGCCTCTCCCGTTGTGGAGCACAGGCTCTGGACGCGCAGGCTCAGCAGCCATGGCTCACGGGCCCAGCCGCTCTGCGGCATGTGGGATCTTCCCGGACTGGGGCACGGACCCGTGTCCCCTGCATCGGCAGGCTGACTCTCAACCACTGCACCACCAGGGAAGCCCAGACTCCCTATTTTTAAACCAACCATGCCACTGCACTTGTGCGGATAATGCTCTCCTTGAGACGTATGTCTCCCTGAAATGGGACTTTGATGGAACACAGCCCAGAAAGTCAGACCCTCCCTGAGACATATTCCAGGGGAAAAAAATACTGTCAAAATTCTGTTAGAAAGGGCTCGTAGGGGTCATTATGACATTGAGCAAGATCACATTGGCCCTCTGTAATATCTCTTCTAGGAAAAAGAGAAGGTTCAGATTATTTGTACTTTACTGTCTAGTATAACAATTGTAGTTTATTCTCCAGGAAAGTTATAGTAAAATTTTGGGGGAATGACAACTTTAATCATACTCTTTTCATGACAAATGACAGGAAAACAACTCAAAAGCCAATAATAATAGCAATAATTATAATAACAACAAAGAAAGAGGAAGACGGAGGAGAATTTATTGGTTCCTATTCCTGGGAAGACTAGGAATCACCTGTTCAGGTGCTTAAATAGTGTTATTGGATTTTTTGCTCTCCAACCCCACTGCTTCTTTCTTATCCTTCCTTCCTCCCTCCCCCCTCCCTCCCTCCCTTTCTTTCTTTCCTTCTTTCTCTCTCTCTTTCTTTCTTTTCTTTTCTTTCTTTCTTTCTTTCTTTCTTTCTTTCTTTCTTTCTTTCTTTCTTTCTTTCTTTCTTTTCTTTCTCTCTTTCTTTCTTCTCCTCCTTCCCTCCTTCCCTCCTTTCCTTTTCTCTCTCTCTCTCTCCTTCCTTTTCTTCTTCCACCTCTCTTCAAAACATACATTCCTCTGTCTGGTCTGGCTTCTCTCTCAGACTCTCCCTACATGGTAAGCAAGCAGGCTGGTACAAGCAACTCCTATATAAATAGTCTTCCTTAGAAGCTCAGCATCCTCTGGTGGAGTTAGGATGACATCTGTCTTACCCAAACCATATACAATAGGCTTCTACCAAAAAAGCTTGTGTTACCTGAAACAGTAGGGAAGTGATGCTGGAAAAAGTAAGCACACAAATATCCTCTTTCCTTGCTCCCCACAATATGCACTCTTTTTCCTCATACAAATTATTTCAAGTGGGCTTCTTCCTCATAACATATTACAACTACTTCACATA
Organism: Stenella coeruleoalba; assembly: GCF_951394435.1. Taxonomy (NCBI): domain Eukaryota; kingdom Metazoa; phylum Chordata; class Mammalia; order Artiodactyla; family Delphinidae; genus Stenella; species Stenella coeruleoalba. Next base: position 72,426,105 of record NC_137154.1, read on the forward strand.
AAACCAAAAATGCTCTAACAATCTTCCCCACAACCCCAACTCATGTCTAGATGCTGCCTTCAGCTCCAAATCCAAGATCAATGGGTGGTGAGCATTTCAGTCAGTCCTGTCTAAACGTGGTTTCACGTAGTCTATAGTTTATGCCTAAACGATTAAACTAATTCAAAAACCTTCCATGTACTCTGGGATGGTAAACAGGCTAACTACAGTAATAACACTTACTTAGAAATAAAAAAAAATGAAATGAGACAACTTCTGTTCCAGTTATCTATTACTGATTACAAAACCACCCTAACACTTAGTGGCTTAAAACAATCACTTTATTAACTTTCATAGTTCTGTCAGTCTCACCTGTTTTCCTCTTGTGGTTGCAGTCTGATGGCAGCTGGGGATAGAATCATCTGGAGGTTACACTGTATTCTAGGAGAGCTGCTGCCTCTTCCTTTCCATGTAGGGGTGCCTCTCTATAACCTGGTCTCTTACTTATTCTTTCCATAGTCTTTTCATGTAGTCTCTACAGTGGAGTAGATGGGATTTTTGCTTGGTAGCTCAGGGCTTTCTAGAAGGCTCTTCCAAGCCCTCTTGAAGCTTAAGCTCAGAACTGTTAAACCATCACTTCCACTGTATCCTCTTAGTTGAATCTAGTCAACGGGACATCTCAGATTAAACATGGATAGGACCACAAAAGAGCATGAATTCTGGGAGGAGTGGTTCACTGGGGAACAAGATAACACTGCTTTACAGCATATTCCAAATTTTGCTGGACACAAGTAACAAGGACTAATTTCCCAACAAGTGAAGTTGGTCCCTGGTCTTCCACTTCTTGCTCTAAGTCCTGTCTCCTCGGAGAACATTCATATTCTTTTGTCTACCATGACCTTGCCTCAGTAGGACTAGAGAATTATTTCTATTTTTAAGAATTCTACCACATTAAAAGCTTACTTTATATTGGTACAATTATGAAGGTCTACGGATAGATGTCTTCACTGAGCAATTAAAGGCCCTATACTTTTCCTGGGGTTTACTGTAGTTGCTAACTGGCTAATTCAATTTCTGGTCATAACCTGGACTAGAAATTTCTGGTCATAACCTGGACTAGAAAAAAGCCAGATATATAATAGAAGAAGGGCTACTGAAACTGCATCTGCTTATACAGCATTTACCTTTTAATTGCAGGCCTCAAGGCTCTACCCAATCGCTCAGTCTAAGATGTTAAAGCATAACAAATCAGCCCCTCTCAGGCTATATCTGAGATGATAGAGCAAATTACTTCAAGGCAATAAATATTTGAGAGATGCCTGACAGGCCAGACCCATTTTTTTCAGGCCTCCTTGAATCCAGATTTATCCTGTTTCTTGCCCACTGGTTTTTGTGTGCACTAATTTTATCATGAGAAAAATAATTTTGACTTTTTAGCTCTGCAAAATTTATGACTGTCAGATGATCAGTAGTCTTGGATTTTTGGCTATAGGCAAAAAGTATTTTCTTAAAGTTATTTTTTTTCCTACATTAAGTCAAACAGGCAACTTGTCTCTTTCTTAAAGAACTTGCTGATTTCCGCAAGGGTTTGTTGAGAGCACATAAAATTCTACCAAGTCTCTTAAAATTCTTGCTTTTCTAGATATATATTTGAGGTGGCTTATTAACCAGATGCTTTCCAATCTTGTTATAAAATTTATCAGTTAGCTTATATGATGGTGAGATATTCATACTAATCTATACCAACTTGTGAAACATCTTATGTCATGATCTTATTTATTTGTCATCCGCTAAGCAAGATTACACATTAATTATTCAGGACAGATGGGCAATAAGGAAGGGCAGAGTCTCTTATCTCTATAGTAAACTTCCCCTCACACGGAAACCTAAATCCCTCCTGCTGTATTTCAAGTCCATATCCTCCTATTATGACCTCAAAAAAGGTGGCATGCCCTCTTATAGGGCAGCTGTTATTCCTCCCTGCCCTATAAACACTTGATTGCCATTTTAAGTCACTTTTTACATTCTTACCTTCTTCTTTTCTAGAGAGAATGATCAATTGCTGTATGTAAGAAAAGTAGACATGTAAGATATCCCATGGAGACCCAGAAACTAATTTACTTTAGGTATGAAATTCTTCTATTTCTTCTTCACAAGAATATTCCAGATCAGTAAATCTTGACAAGGGTCAACAATGTAACAATCTTGGCTACATCATGCAGAGAGAACAATCCTTTATCTTTGGACATATAACATGAGTGCTTTCAGAACAACAGTTGGCACACACCTAGCACCAACACATCTCTACAGAACATTATCTTCCAAGCCAGGACTTCAATAAGAAACAAATGAAATCCAAGAGGAAAATATGTTTGGGCCTTTGATTTTTTTGTGGAGGCAGGGGAAGTGAGTGCAGGTATTGAACATAGTACATGCCTCTGTAATAGCTAGGAGAGAGTGAGTTCTTTAACACTTTAGTCATTGTACTATATTTCTCTTTTTCAATGTATCGTTTAGGTTTAAAATAAAAAATTCTGTGATCTCCCTGTAAACCTTTACTATAGAAACTTTATCTCTGATTAATAATCTTAAGCACATACTAATGGGAATTCACGTTCAGAGAGAATGTTGGAAAATAAATGGTTCCATCCTTTCATTCACCTCCATTCAAAGGAGTCATTCTCTTTTGTGTAAGGAACCATGTCTTATTTGAGTTTGAACCTCTTATGCTTAGCATAGTGCTAGCATGCAAAACACAGAATTTTGGGTCATAATCTGTTTTTTAATATAAAAGGCATATAATATGGATAAAAATTTAAAGAAAAAATATAATTTACTTTTAAACTAATATTTTCTAGATATTAAACATCTGAATGTAATAAGAGATGTTTGATATTATATAATGATTAATAAACCCTCTTAAAGTTCATGATGTGGAACACACTTCTGTCTCACAGTTCGCAGCACTTTAAAATCTGAAGATCGAAAGTTAGAGGCTAGAAAAGAGTCTACTAATGTTGCTTATTAATATTGTGATAGAAATTGTCATACCATTACAGATTTTAAAAATCTACCATCTGATTTCTTTTTTTCACTCAAAGCTCTGTACTGTGTAATGCTAAATCTCTCCTTGAGGCTACACATGAGTACTTTTGGTAATGTGTATAAGCCTGTGGGATGAGCAGAACGGGTCCATGCTAACTGTGTGTTTCCCAGGATTTCACATAATCTTATAAGAATCTTGTAAATCAATACAGAAAACTTGTAAAATAGTAAATGTTCAAACTCTATGTGATTAAATTGGGTGAATCAAAATACCAGATGCTATTCTGGTCTTCTGCAGTGCTGAGAGTTTATTATTGCTATTGACACACACAACAGCTGCAAAGATGATTTTTATGTTTATTATATTTACTATGTTACTGGGAGGATTAGAAGCCCCTGAAGTACATCTTAAAAGGTTTTATTACTCTATAAAAGACTCTGTCACTTTAAACTCCATTAGTTGAGCTCTTTTGATTAGTAATGACATTCTCAGGAAGAGGCACTAGGATGTCAAATTTAGGAGTCTCAGTGTAGCCCTTTATAGGCCTTGCTGTATGGCAGTTCATCCTCAGGGAGAAGGGTTTATACAAAAAGGTCAATGAAAAGTTATTGGATAGGAACACAGAGTGGGATTTGTTTTAATTCCTATTTTCTGACCAACATAACTCATATCCCTTACTAAGGAGTTTCCAAGAATTTTAAATGCTAAAAAAATATGGTTTAAATCAATAGTGGACTGAGCCTTGTACTTCGTATTAACAAACTTATCACATCCCCAAAAAGCATGGTAAGAGATGGAGGGAGGATCCAAGCACTACATATTTTCTTTATTCAAGGAGCTTAACTGTTAGATGAGGAGTAAGAGTACTCATAAAATAGTTCAATATGACAACTTAATATTTTAGTTGAACACAAAAAGTATTCCTTATATGAATTCTGTAGGGAAGATAGTAGATCTCAGAAGTAGTAGTCAAGGGAGGTTAGGGAAGGTCACATGAAGATCTTGATCCATAAGTTATATGGGGTCATTTTCCCCATTATTTCAAATTGGTTTTCATTATGTAGCCACTCTACAGAATAGTTGGAATATTAGGTCTAATAAAGATTCTCACTCAGGAAAAATGTTTTTAGTTGAACACAGCTTCCTCATTGTAGCAATTCCCACTGTGCCTATCATTGTACTTCACAAATATTTGATACTGTGATAGTTTTGAATGTCAACATGGCTAGGCTATAGTCTCCAGTTATTCAGCCAAACAGTAACCTAAATGGTGCTTTAAAGGTGTTTTGTAGATGTGATTGACATCCTCAATCAGTTGACTTTAAGTAAAGGAGGTAATTTTCATTAATGTGGGTGGGCCTAGTCTGATCAGTTGATAGGATTTGAGAGCAGAACTGAGGTTTCCTTGTGGAAAGAGGAATTTTGCCTGTGGTGTGTGGCTTCTGCTTCTCCCCAAGAATTTCCAACCTGTCCTGTCCTTCCTGATGGTTTGCCTTCATATTTCAGATTTGCCTAGCTAGTCTTCCCTACAATCATGTGCCAATTCCTTGCAATGAATTTATATACTTAATATTATGTATTAGTTAATACTGTATATTAATATTTAATATATTTAATACATAATTTAATATTTTATATTAAATATATCTTAATATTTACTGCTAGTTCTGTTTCCCTAGTGGAACTCTGACTCATGCAGATACTCTTCTAATATTGAATGAATGTATATTTATATACATAGATAAATGAATGAATAAATAAATAATAATTGCCCATATTACTCTCTGTCAGTTGTTATGACAGATGGTTATGACGCAGATACAGGGGAAAGATAAAAAGCTTTAAAATTGACTAGTTCCTGGAAAGAGGGACAAAGAGCATTAACAAAGGCAACAATATGTAAATAAAACAGGACATGACTAAAGAATGATGTAGAAGAATGTTAGGTGACTCAAACATTTTACAAAGGAAACTCTCAGATTACTGAATTAGCCTCCTTGTTTATAAATTCAGAATTAAACGTTTTCATAATTTCCAATTCAAGAATGAGGAACTATGTCTTTAGCTGATGAGAAAGGTTAGATAGAGTATAGCTCTGATTCTGTCATGCAGAGAAACACTTTGTCATTAACTTAAATCATCTACTTTATGGTTCTGTTTTGTTGGCTTGTTTTATACCAGTCAAACTAATCACAAATCCAGTGCCAAAAAACTTTTCTCCCCCATTTTATTTCAATTCTACTCATACTAGATTGTATCAGAAGCCATAGTATTAACTCACATGTCAGATTTTTAAAAATAAAATATTTTTTACATAGTTACAAAACAAAATAGGAAAAAAAGAGAAAATTCTGCTTTTGTTTTAAATCAACCACATATCTGATAAGGCCTCTTTTAGGTAATTTTGAATTACCTTAACTTTATGGTACTGACTATGTTGGTTTTACCCCAGGTCTGTACATGCTTAAGCCTCCCCTATTCCTATGCTCTTCTGTATTTCTATAGTGAGTGGGGGAGAAAAATAGAAGACATAAATTAGAATTATCTACTTCACAAGATACAAAATAAACCATGATCTTACTTGTTCTTTATTTTACATTACAATATATATTTAAAAATAATATTCAAAGCCCTTTTATTAAGGATATCACTACTGGGCAAAGAAACCACTCAGTTTAACAGATAGATTATTTTGTTATGGTTCAGTGTGTCTATGTGACATACAGTTAGGTTTGCTATACTCATAATTTTCTCTGAATGTGCTTAAGCACTCAGTGTATGTGTTTAAAAAAAACAAAAACAAACTTCTCTAGTAGGTATACACAGAATTCAACACATTTTGAATTTGAACAGGTTTTTGTGTGATTTAGGTCTGTAAAACTCCTGTCCTGTTTATTTTTTATTTTTTAATTTAATTTAATTTAATTTTTTTTTGCAGTATGCGGGCATCTCACTGCTGTGGCCTCCCCCCACTGTGGAGCACAGTCTCCGGACACGCAGGCCCAGCGGCCATTGTTCACGAGCCCAGCCGCTCCACGGCATGTGGGATCCTCCAGGACCGGGGCATGAACCCCCATCCCCTGCACCACAAGGGAAGCCTTCCAGTACTGTTTTTATAAACGTTTTAAATCTTTTTTTTCTATGTTGAATATTTAATATGAGAATATTTGGAGAATTTACAGAATTTTCTGTACTTGGTATATTTTACAGTTCTGAAATAAAGATAAATAGGAAATTTAAATAAAAGACTCCTTGAATCATAGTATTAGGAAAGAAGCTAGAAAAACACATCTAATTCCACAGAAACCATTGACTTGAAGCTCATGTTTTAGCACTGTAAGCCATCATCATTGATACAGTTTGATTTTGGTAGTTTAAACATAATCCCAAATGACATTTCACAGATGCTTTTTTTATGAAAATGTTTGCTATCATTGTTAGGAGAGAAAGTAAGCAGAAGGGCTTTTCTAGAAGAAAAGATTCTGTGGAAAAATGGGCAGATTTTCTGAATTGAGCTAAATTGTTCCTGCATTATAGAATCCATGTCTGATCCATGTTATTTATCCACAAACAAGAACCCCTGAAGAACAAGGCTACTTCTAAAATAGGAAATTTATAAGATATTATAGCAAGCAGCATTCTAAGATGGTCACCAATATTCCTGCCCCCTGGTATATATGCCCTTTCTGTTCCCTTCCCCTTGAATGTGGACTATGATTATGTTACGTTACTTAGCAGACTTGAGTGATATTACTCTGCTGGTTTTGAGGAAGTAAGCTGCCTTGTTGTGAGAGAGCTCACATCTAAGACCTAAGATCTGAAGGCAGTTTATATAAGCTGAGAGTGGTCCCTGGCTGACAACTCCAAGAAAATGGGGACCTAAGTTCTGCAACCACAGGAACTGAATAATTCTGCCAATAAGTTGAATGAACTTATAAAAGAACTCTGAGTCTCATGTGAGGTTACAACCTGGCTGTCATCTTGATTTCAGACATATGAAACCTTGAACAGAGGACCCAGCTAATCAGTACTTGACTTCTGACCCATGGAAATGGTCAGATTATATATATATATATATATATATATATATATATATATATATATATATATATATATATATATAGTTTTAAGCTGCTAAACTTGTGGGATATTTTACACAGTAGTAGAAAACTAATACAGATAGTTTCTATAAATTTGGTCCATATAATCTAGGATTTAATCCATCACTCAGAGGTGATATTTATGGATTTTGGCCAATAAAACCATCAATAATTTCAGAAAACAAATGAGGGCCAAGTTCTATTCATGAATGAGAGAAAGTGCACAAAGTAGGGCTTATGCTTACAAATGACAGTCATGGTTTGGGTGATTACCAACAATCAACCGATATTCACTTGCATTACTATTGTTACTGTTATTTTCCTTCCTTCTTGTCCTACCTTCCCCCCTCCCTTCCTGCCTTCCTGCCTTCCTTCCTTCTCTCATCCTTCCCTGCTTGCTCCCAAGCTTGCTCTAACTCTCTCTCTTTCCTTTTGTTCTTTCTCTCTTTCCTTCTAAAACCTTTGTTGTAATGCAAATATGCTGGGGACTATTGACTGTTGAATGATTTACATTTTAGTTCACTATCTGCCTTAAAATCCTTGACACCTCCAAACATCTGGCTATCTGAACCCTGAATGAATAAGATGTGAGTAGGATTATTTGACAGATACGGATATAGAGAGGGAAGATGTAGGATGAAAGGGTTTAATGGAGACTGGAGACTTAATGGGATATGAAAATAAAATGGACTGAATAGCTGGACAAGTTATTAAGACAATGAGATGGCCTTAAAAAGATAAAACAATATTTTTGCTGCTTTGTTTAGAGGTAACATTAACTTTGGAGGAAACTTTTGTCTGTTTAGTTCTTTACTATACACTCAGTGCCCAGAGAAACCTTGGCATCTATGATCATAGCTTAATATAATACATTTATTGAAAGAATGAATGTCACATATTAAAGAAACTTGATGTTTAAGTAGCTTCTGAACTAATGATTCCAATCGTTAGGGATAGGAGTGCACAGAATTTCAAGCTAGAGAGATTGGCACATTTCTTTAATTAATTTAATACTTACCATAAAAGTTAAGATAAGGGGATCTTTGACAGGAATGGAATGTGAATTTAAAGTGCATGTCTGATTTCTAGAAAGGTGTTCAACACTGCTTGTCCTCATGGGACTCCAAATTATGGTATAATAGGAAAATATGGGGTGATTTTGGTTAGCACAACCTAAAGCAGACACTTAAAAGAAGAATGTAGGTTACTAAAGATAAGCTTCTTGTTTTATAATTCAGCCAGTGGCTGGCCTTATTTGTTCTATGAAAAAGGATGGCCTTAGTACTAGGTCACAGGAAAACTGCTACTATAAATGCTATATAATGGCTATCATCAAAAAATCCACAAACAATAAATGCTGGAGAGAATGTAGAGAAAAGGAACCCTCCTGTACTGTTGGAGGGATTGTAAATTGGTACAGCCACTATGGAGAACAGTATGGAGGTTCCTTAAAAAACTAAAAATAGAGCTACCATATGACCCTGCAATACCACTCTGGGGCATATATCCAGAGAAAAACATGGTCCGAAAGGATATATGCACCCCAATGTTCATTGCAGCGCTGTTTACGATAGCCAAGACATGGAAGGAATGTAAATGTCCATCAACAGATGAATGGATAAAGAAGTTGTGGTACATATATACAATGGAATATTACTCAGCCATTAAAAAGAGTTAAATAATGCCATTTGTAGCAACATAGATGGACCTAGAGATTGTCATACTGAGTGAGGTTAGTTAGAGAAAGAAAAATATCATATGATATCCCTGATATGTGGAATCTAAAAAGAAATGATACAAAGTTGTCATCTAATCATAAATAGTGTCAAAACTGAGTTGAACTGTAGGACACCCAGCTGGTGTCTCAAGCATTGTTTGTTGGTGTGTAGGAACCCTATACTCCCACACATTGAAACTGGGAGTAGAACCCAAAAGACTTCTGTACACCTTATGTAATGGCCATGTCAGTTCCTTATTTTTACCTAAACAGAATACTACAACCTCTCTCATAATGGACTTGACAATTAATTTTCTGAATAAATTCTTTATATTTTTGCTTTGTCAATTTCTAGATATTATTTTAAAATATATAACCTCAGTGAATGCTTATAACCACTCATGTAGAAGCTATTATTATTTTGTTTTGGCATATATTATTTCTTCTGGTGAATATGCTTTTTTTTATGCTATTTGCTTTGTAAGAGTTTAGAACAAATTGAGTTATAGATACTGGAGACAGATAGTTGAAGATAAAATATTTAACAACTAATAATGAATTTTAGGCAAAGTTCTTTAGATATGCTGATATCAACCTGGTTAACACTGCCCCCAGATTAGGCACCCCGAGATTATGCACCTAGCCTGTAATAGATAGCTTCATGCCTTTCCCTGGGACCACCTTGCACAGATTGTGCAATGTTTGCTCTCTGTACCCTAGAAGAATACAGAAGGAGGTGAGGCATATGCGCTCATTTATATCTTCCAAGTTCAGTAAAAGTCACTGGTACTACTCTGAAGAGTCAGGGGGGAAGGAAAGGGAGGAGGAGGCGGAGACAGAATATAGTCCTTCAAAGATGTTCAAGTCCTAATCCTTAGACTCTGTGAGTGTGTTGTGCTACATGACAAAGGGGAATTAAGGTCACAGATGGAACTAAGTCGCTTATACGATGACCTTGAGATAACATGATTATCCTAGACTACCTGGGTGGGCCCAATACAATCACAAGAGTCCTTATAAGTAAAAGAAAGAGGTGGGAAATTTAGAATGAATGAAGCAATAAAGACTGGACTGATGGATAGAATGGGGACAAAAATGGAATGAAGACACTAACTAAGGAATGTGGACAGCCTCTCTATGTTGGAAAAAGCAAGAAAGTAAATTTTCCTCTAGACCCTCCAGAAAGGAATACAGCCTGTTGTCACCTTGATTTTAGTTCTGTGAGACCTATTTCTAAGTTCTGTCCTCCAGAAATGTAAGATGATACCAGGTAGTATTTTAAGCTGCTAAATTTGAGTAATTTGTTACAGCAGCAATTTGAAACTATTCAGTACCCACCATGGTACAGAGCTGTTAACAGAAACCATTGTTTTTCAAGCAGAAAGAAATTTAGTGTAAGATTTGATGATTGCTAAATTGTTGGAAGGTTGAGAAGAACGGAATAAGGTGACATCATTGGACTGTTGGGTTCAAAATCACACAATGTCAACTCCCACCAATGCCAATATCCCTGCCACCCCCTACTGAGGAAGAAATAGTTGTGCAAAACGAAGTTAATCCTTTTTTACTTTGGAGGGTTATCTCAACATCCCCAGACCATTGTCTAACATTGAGTTGACACCCTGAATTTTGCTGGGGTTTACTTTCAATTCTCTAGCATCTCTACGTATGTATGTATAGGCATTTCGCATATTTCTGCTTACCAAGTTCAGTCAACTCAATGTTATCCATGCAGTGAACAGCATAATATCCTGTAGGATAGTGAGATGATCAAGATTTTTGCAGCCAATTTATGCAGAGAACCAGAGGTGTACTGCTGACCATAAAGTAAACTGCATCTGCTTATTAAGACAGAGGAAGAAAAAAATAATTTGCACACTGAAAACTGCTTACCAGTTGTCAGAAGAATGTTGATTAACTGGAATAAAGAGACCACAAGGGGAACAGAAACCCCAGTTGCATTTAACCATCTGATCAAGTTTAAAATAATTTGCTGTCATTCTCAAATACTGATCCATCTTCTCTTCACAACACAAATATAACTTCTGCTACTTAAATGGAGACATGATAGAAATGATCACCTTGACATCCTTCCAGTCTTTTGGTGGAAATAATATCTGTGCTGCATCAGTGTTATAAGATTGAATTTGGTTTGTTATTTTGGTATAGAGAGGAAGTTCAAGGGGTTTTACCTAGGCTTTAACAAGCAAAATAATCCTCATTCTTATGAGGGAAGCAGTGTGGGAATTTTGTTAGCTGCCAAGTTTGTCAGTTCTAATTATGTAATCAAAAATGGTAGAAATAGGGGGCTTCCCTGGTGGCGCAGTGGTTGAGAGTCCGCTTGCCGATGCAGGGGACACGGGTTTGTGCCCTGGTCTGGGAATATCCTACATGCCGCGGAGTGGCTGGGCCCGTGAGCCATGGCCGCTGAGCCTGCGCGTCCGGAGCCTGTGCTCCGCAACGGGAGAGGCCACAACAGTGAGAGGCCCACGTACCACAAACAAAACAAACAAACAAACAAAAATGGTAGAAATAAATACAGGGCTGTTTTACAAACATGCTGTTGGAGCTGAACTCAAGCCAAACCCCATTTATCACCCAGTCCCTACACACTCTTATTCTGACTGGTAAACCTCAGTCACATAGGAGACCCCAAATATTATTGTTAGCTGGGAACCACTGTATGGTAATCCTTTGAAAGTCAAGGTTGCTTTCTTTCTGCTGTGTAAAATGTACACCCATCTTGTTAAAAGGCCACATATCCCTTTGGGAAGCCTAGACTAATATTTAATTGGTGGACCTCCAGGGTGAAATAGATAGGGGTGGATGAACAGATCACAGGTGAAAAATGTACTCCACCATTCCTATCTTCCTAAGTCATTGGATTTCTTCCATTACATTATGTAAGGCAGGGGTCCCCAACTCCCAGGCTGCAGACCAGTATTGGTCCGCACCTGTTAGAAACTGGGCCACACAGCAGGAGGTGAACAGTGAGTGAGTGAGTGAAGCTTCATCTGACGCTCCCCATCGCTCGCATTACTGCCTGAACCATTCCACCCTCATGACCCGGTCAGTGGAAAAATTGTCTTCCATGAAACTAGTCCCTGGTGCCAAAAAGGTTGGGGACCGCTGATGTAAAGAATTTCTAATACCTCAACTTTATTTAATTCAGGTGACTGCTGAATCCAAGTTTCTCTGAAATATTCAAACTATTAACAGTTGCTTCTAGCTTCCTGCGTATTTTTTATTTGTTAACACTCTTAACACTTAGTATGTTCTGTATACTTATCTAAGCAGATACATATATTAATTTAATCTTCACAATAATCACATGAGGTAAATACAGTTATTATCCCCATTTTAGAGATGAGCAAAATTAGGCAAAGAGCAGTTAAACATCTTGTCCAAGTTCACAAAGCTTGTAAGTGGTGGAGGTAAAACTGAATCCAAAATATCATCCTTAATGATAAATTCAGCTCCTCTAATATTGTGTTTACTCTTCCCTAATGGAAGCCATATAATCCATTCCCGCACATATTCCATAGGTTTTTCAGAATGTAAATTAGCAAAATCTTGCAGCTAATCTGTAAACCACATTCCTGATGGGTAAAGCATCCCCTTTCAAGCCAGATCTTGCATTTGTCTTCCTAAGACATGTTAGGATATGACTCTGGTTACGGATTTGAAAGCTGTGAGGGGTGACTGGAGCAGGGCACGAGGATAATTGGCAAATGCTCTTGAAAGAACTTCCTAAGGTGATGTGCCTGTACCTTTGTATACTCTTTGTCATGCTGGAATTGAGTCTCTGCAAACACCTTGCTTACTGGCCAAGTGTTAGAATGTTAGAATCTGCAATAAGGGGTACTAGGAGACTACAAGTCTAGAGGTGGAAGAAACTTCTTACTTCTTCCAGGTTCTTCCTTGTGAGTTTCCTGTTTATTTCTGGTTCCTGTCAGGGTAACCTCATTAATGGTTCCTCATGCCATCAGTAGCAGTTCCTTCCAGTAGCAGTAACTGAATCCTGTTTGCAACTTTTCCAAACACTAGCACAACCAGCTTTATCTTGCACCCACCTTCATATACCAGCTCCAGCCAACCAGTGTCTCCTCTTCAGAGGTCTGGTCCCAGATTCTCAGGCCCCCTCATATAAGTTTCTAAGTTTTAATAATTCCAACCACTTCCTTTGTTCTCTCAGATTCAGGGACAGTAACTGTATCCTGCAGCTGCTACCTTTCCAATACCTTAGAGTTCTCATTTTATCCTTTTGGTTACCTGGCTAACAACTTTATTCCTAGTTAATAATTTTTCATATGAAATTCTCTCTCTTCAAATAATTGCTATGATTCTGTTTCCTGACTAGACTCTGACTGATACAGGTAAGATCATTTCAGTATCTTCAATAATTCATGGCTTTCTTCCCCAAAAGGTAAAAAGCAGCTGCTTTGGTAGGCAAGGGAACATTAATGGGATTTGGAGGTTTACGAGACTCATATTTATTGTATCTCACTTAAATGTTTCCATTAAGATTCTAAGAGCCTAATTCTTTTCTAATAAGAGCTTGACTTTCACATATCAGACCTGGCAAGGTAGAGGTTTCAAATTACTTTGTATTTCTGTAACTCCTTAGATTGATTTCTCTGTCTGATTTACTGTTGTCTCAGTCTATGACTGTTAATTACAAGAGAAACCTTTAGGGCAGCGGTGCCTAACCATTTTGGAACTAGGGACCGGTTTCATGGAAGACTTTTCCATGGGGGCTGGGGAGGGAATGGTTCAGGTGGTAATGTGAGCAATGCGGAGTGGCAGATGAAGCTTTGCTTGTTTGCCCACTGCTCACCTGCTGCTGTGTGCCCCGGTTCCTAACAGGCTGCGGACTGGTATCAGTCCATGGACCGGGGGTTGGGACCCCTGTTTTAGGGACTCCAGAAAGTCTAAACTTACTGGAATAGGTGAGTTTGGGAAGCAAAATATAAAAAAAGAAAGAGGTAAAGCCAAATATTTAAGGCCTTGTGCTGTAATTTTTTTCTTTATACTAACCAGTTCAATCAGAAGAAGCCAGCTCACCTCACCATCCCTAAATTCCTCATTGCAATACCAGTGATCATTTGCAGCAACCACTTGAACTCCAAATCCCACTCAGGGATAAGAAACTGCATACTATGAATGATCACATGTCATGGGCCACCTGCAATCTGTATTCCCTGGTGATGAGGTAATCACTCCCTTTAACCCAGGTCACATAAGTAATACAAAATGTCCATCTTAAGGGTCTTTCCTTGGAACCCCTTCCAGTTCTATATATTTTATTAAAGTTTACTATGAGAAACAAAAAGCACTCTAGATATTTCCAGTACAGAGTGACAATATTGAGATTTGAATTCTACAGCTCTAAGGCTGTATTTATATCTACACATGGTTTCCTTTACTTTGGAACTCCAAGAAGAGCTTTAATGTCCTGTATTTGCTGATAGATCTTCCCTACTATTATTAGCCCAACACATGCATTATGAATTCCAAAAACAGACAATATATCATACTAAAACTTATGGACTCTAAGTTTTCAATTTTTATGTTTACTGGGTTTTATTATGTCTTCCTGGATATTTATTTTCATAGGGGTATAGATGTGGATGATTCAGTTCTTCCCTCTCTTACGTTTGATCATAGCATTTAAAGGTATCATTTGAAGTCATCCATATTGGATGTGAATACAAGTTTTGCCACATATTGGCTGTGTGACATTAGAGAAGTTAAGTTCCTTGAGCCTTGAAACCACTCATTAAAATTGATAAACTATTGATACCTATTTACAAGTTTGATATGAGTAATAAATAAGATTTTACACATTTTAAAAAATAATAGCCAACTTTCTTTTAAGATTTTATTTTTTTTTGATGTGGACCATTTTTAAAGTCTTTATTGAATTTGTTACAATATTGCTTCTGTTTTATGTTTTGGTTTTATGGTCATGAGGCATGTGGGATCTTAGCCCCCTGACCAGGGATCCAACCCCCACCCCCTGCATTGGAAGGCAAAGTCTCAACCACTGGACTGCCAGAGAAGTCTGTTAGTTACCCATTTTTTAAAATAGACATTCTTCAAAGAAGATATACATGGCCAAAGGCACATGAAAAGATGTTCCACATCACTAATTATTAGAGAAATGCAAATCAAAACTATCGTGAAGTATCACCTCACACTGGTCAGAATGGCCATCATCAAAAAGTCTACAGATAATAAATGCCGAAGACGATGTGGAAAGAAAAGAACCCTCCTGTACTGTTGGTGGGAATGTAAATTGGTACAACCTCTATAGAGAACAGTATGAAGGTTCCTTAAAAAAAAACTAAAAATAGAGCTACCATATGATCCTGCAATCCCACTTTGGGGCGTATATCCAGAGAAAACCATAATTCAAAAAGAGTCATGTACCACAATGTTCATTTCAGCTCTGTTTACAATAGCCAGGACATGGAAGCAGCCTCAGTGTCCAGATGAATGGATAAAGAAGATCTGGTAAAGAAGATGTGGTATATTTATACAATGGAATATTACTCAGCCATAAAAAGAATGAAATAATGCCATTTGCCACAGCATGGATGGACCTAGAGATTATCATACTGAGTGAAGTAAGTCAGACAGAGAAAGAGAAATATCATATGATATCACTTACATGTGTAATCTAAAAAAAAAGATATAAATGAACTTATATACAAAACAGAAATAGACCCACAGACATAGAAAACAAACTTATGGTTACCAAAGGGGTGGGGTAGAGAAATTAGGAGGTTGGGATTAACAGATACACACTACTATATATAAAATAGATAACCAAAAAGGACCTACTGTATAGCACAGGGAAATATACCCAATATTTTATAATAACCTATAAGGGAAAAGAATCTGAAAAAATATATATATGTATAACTGAATCAGTTTGCTGTATACCTAAAACTAACACCACATTGTAAATCAACTATACTTATAAATAAATAAATAAATTTTAGCACAATGCCTGGCACATAATGCTAGTTATTAAGTTTAAACATGTATTAAACTTTATACATGTTTTTTCAGATACAACTGAAAACCTTTTGTACACTTTTTTGTATATTGTTAAGCTTGCTGCTTTGAATGTACTACCCTTCAGAGAAAAGGTAAGGAAGATACAAAGAAGTTAGGCAAGACTCTTATCCATGCTCCTGTTTCCCAATCCTACCTCGCTACAAGCTACTACTAGGAAAAGAAGCTGCCTTTCTGTGGTGTAGTCCCTGAGAGGCTGCTACTCTCCAGGAGAAGCTCCTCACTTGTCCCGGTCCTAGTCCACTGTGGCATGTGAGCAGCTATGGGGAATAGCATAGACTGATGAACTTGAGACAACACTCCAGGCTCCCCATAGCCCACTGAAGAATGCAGAAGACCCTCCAGTTTCTGCATATTTCTGAAGAGAACTACAGATATACTGACTAGACTGATAAACTGATAAAGTGGTTATAGTGCATAGGGATTTTGTGACCAAAAGGACAAAAGTTGGGAATTTACCATCAGGCACTAGCTTAACACTAATTAAGACATGAAGCATCTCAAAAGACTTTAGTTCAAGGGCCAAAAAATGGCAGATCTTTTTGGTTAAAAACTCTGCTTGGGAAAACAGAACAAGGATCTACATGTAAGAACCTTGAGTCTTCTTTGGTCTCCCTGCCATTTGCCCACCTCATTCTCCATGAGGTCTATTAAGATTCCTATTAAGATTCAGAAGTCATATTGATAGGCATGTGGGCAGGTAAATTAAATTTGAAAGCCTGAGACTTTACCCAAACTCTTAAATTAATTAAGTGATTATTTGAAACCAAGAGAAATTAAAGTTATTAAATGGAAAGTTTGAAGTTTTTTAAATTTAAATTTTATTTATCACTACATAGCAGTTGAACTTGTGAAGACCATTCATCAATTTTAGAAAAGAAAATAAGTTACATTTAGCTATGTTTTCTCTGCACATGTGAGTTGTAGTGTGCCTAAATATGTGAATCTGACTTGATACCATTAGACATATTACTTCACTATAAATCAAGGGATTTTCCTTATTGCCATTTGTGTGAACTAAATTGTGTGTAGGAAGACAATATTCCCACAAAAGCAGCGGGCCTAGGCCCCAAAGCACGGAATGTATGTATATGCTTTAGAAAGTACGTCAAATATACGTCTTTTAATATAACTATGTATATTCAATCTAGGGAATAAAAACAAATAGAACCATTCATGCATTTACAATAGAAATTGACTGAAGTATCTCCTAGAGGCACAATACTTTGCAGAGCTTTCTTTGAAGAATCCAAGTTTTCTTAGAGAATCCAGAATTCCATTGTCTTCAGTAACTTCTTATTGTAAACCTCTACAACCTTCAACTTTACTTTATTCATGTTTGCTCTTTTTTGGGTCTTAAAATAGACTTCAGTTAAGCCAGCTGTTCATGAAACGGAGGAGGGAAAACAAAAAAAAGCAAGCTCAGGAAAGCACAGTGTCTGGCTTAGATTTTGCATAGTTGCTATACTAATCAATATCGCCGTAATTAAAACCACCCATGATTAATGGGTTAGCATTTTTACAGGGCTTTGTTGTCTACAAAATCATTTCACAGTCTATTTTGTCTAACTGCCCAGTAGGAGCAAACCCCAAATCACCAGGCTACCTTTTGTCCTTACTTTCCAGCTAAACTGTTCTTGTCTATGGAAATACCTTGCCTTGGGTTGCAGTTGTGGATTTCCCCTCTCTGTCTGGGAGGAAAAAGAACTTTTTCTCTCAAAAGCAAAAAACTGAAGCTGGAAAATAGGGATTACCACTTTACTAACCATCCATTGAATTCATCTTCTCTTTGGACTCTGACCATATGTATATTGTTTGCTACCCGGAGGCTATACCTATTTGCATTATTTCTATCTGTAAGACAAAGTAGTCAATGCTATTTTTCTTTTCTTGTCTAATCAACTTAGGCTGAGACTCTAAATCTTGAGTCTAAATCTTGGCACTAAGTTTAATGTAATCATGGAAAATTGACATTTTAACCATACATTAAAAATTAGCTTATATTTAGGGAGACAATTCCCTTAAGGAGGTAGTAAGACAAGCCATTATTTTTGGCTACTTAAATAGGCCAAAATGCTTAAAATAAATATTCCCTGGATATCAGGTTGTGTTTCTAATACCTCTTATCCTGCATGAATTTCAGTGAGGGTTTTTGCACTTACAGCTGATGAGGAAAAAAATATATATTGCACGAAAGCTTTTCATGGGCTTTTGAGGATTGACTATCTACAATTCATCAGAAAATACTTCATAAAGAATATAAATTTGTAATCCTAGATACAGTGCTTCTCATTGGTATCAATGGATAGTCAAATTGGTCAGTTTTAATTCCATTCTTTGCCTGCAAATGATTTGCCCATTTCTTTCCATGTTGTACATACTTCTCCCTTCAAAATTATTTGAAGTACTCTCTAAGAAGACAACAGAAATAATGTGGAAGTGGTATAACCTTAAGCACTTTATTAACATAATTCTTGATAATTTGCTATGGAATTTTTTTACAGTTTAAGTATAGAACTATAAAGTGTGATCTGTTCTGAATCTGAATGACCCTATAATTCATTCATCTATTCATTCAGCAAGTATATGCAGGCACTCCATATTAGAATTGCAGTGGTTAAACTCTTGTGGCTATTGAATTCTGGCTCCAGGAAAATGTCACCAAACCACCTCTTAAGGCAAAGCTGGTAAGAGAGATGACTACTTTGACAGAATGTTAGTAGCATCTCCAAATAGGGAGGGCAAATTCAGGGCAGTTACAAGGTTTTAGTCTAGTTTTAGGTGGATCTTTCAGAGCAGGGGCTTGATTAGGATTGGGTGAGGATTATAATATAATAGTTGATGATTGGTGGACAAAGCAACATAGGAGTTTGGGGTCAAGAGTGTAAACAGTCTTGGAATCCTAGAGAGTAAACAGTTTTTGATGCTACCTGTTGAAAAGTTGAACAATTTGATGTTCATTAAATTGTTTCCTGGAAAGTTTCTTACATGAACAATAGAGTTATTTGCAACTATTATCTTTCTGGGTAAGAGTTCCCTGGAAAAGACATGTAAAGGAGGGTAGTTCAATTGTAAATGCACGTCACTGTTCATTATAATCTATATGAGTGTAGATAGCAAAAAACAAAACAAGAAACAAAACAATAAAAAACTAAGCACATAAGTAATTTAGAGAGAATAAATAATATTAAAGATAAAGACTAAGAAAGAGCAATTTGGACTTTTAGTTTTAAATAGCATAAAGCGCATTGTAGCTACTATGTGGAATTTTGAAGAGCTTTCAATCAATTATTATTTTCAACATTTTCTCAATAAAGCTGGAAACTTAAATGTTCTAACTCCATTTAGCCTTATTCTACATTTCAAATTCTGTCTACCTTTCAATTCTACATATTTTAAGCACCACTTTCATTGCAGCTTCTTAGCTGCTTTGTCCCATGTCTTCTCTGAATTTGAAAATATATGCTGTTCCGATAGGAACAGGTGGCATAAAATGAGAGCTTTACTTCAATGCATTGGCCTTCTCTCTGAGATTCTGGATGAATAGAAATAGAAAACTATTGTCAGGATAGACTGTCTATCTCTTACCCCACCAATCTAATCTGCATGAAACCTAAAGACATTGTCTGACTATTTATGGCTACCTCCCCAGTGCCTAGCACAGAGTCCAGATCATGGAGAGTGGTCAGTAAAATTTGTTGAATAAATAAATCCATGATTCTACTGCCTAACCTCAATTAAGCCTAATTTGAGAAATTGTACCCTGAGTTTTCTGCACTTTTCTCCTACTTTCATTTATGTGTTTTGTGTTACTAGAGATGCAGCAGGTAAATTGATCTTCAGTCAAGGTATTCCATTCATTGGGCAACTGTAACTAGTTCAAGGATGAACATGGAACCCAATTTGAACCCTTGATATCGCTGGGATCTTGGTTTAAGCTGTTATTTTTCTCACGCTGTGAGCTGGCAAATATTAGGCAGGTTCTGCAATGGTGATTATGTCACTTTGAAGGGAAACACCCTTCTGAAAATGAAGGCGACTCACGGAAGAACAGTGCTAACTTATCAATACAGCCTGGATCTTCAAGCTGTTTTGTTAGATCCTAAATCAGCCATGCTTAAAGGAGTTTTCAATGATAAAAGCTAAAATATACACTTGGATGCTTATATCAGTTTTGATGGAATATTTATGAGGATAAAATGAAATAATGTGACTAAGAGTGCTTTAAACAATATATAACATGAACTAGGGTCATGATAAATATTTATTTCCTTTTTAAATTCTTTCCTAATGTCATCCTTAAGCCTGCTCCCAGAACACTGATATTTCTTCAGTATTATTTTAGACCACTGAAATTATCTCACAACATAAAATTTTGTTTCTCTAGGGAATTAAGTCACTGGGCACAACTTGAAATACATTTCCCCCAACTCTCTTGTTTACATTAAAGAAACTGAAGATCAGAGAATTACTTGATAATAAAAAGGAAAAATAATTGCAACTGACCCAGGAATTGAGTCTCAGTCTCCTGTCTTGTTGAATGAGGGTGTTTTCCACTATATCACACCAGTTCTGTTACTATATGTTTTGCATACAGTAAAATATGCAAAATATAGTTGACATATTGATACTATTTTTCTTTATTTTCCAGACTTCTTAAAATAATTCCCTCACCATAGACAAAGATTAAATTTAATTCCTTATAATACCCTTCTAATAATAACAATGTACCAACAATGATTTATCAATCATCATTGTGGACTTGCACTGTGTTAGGCCATGAGAATGAGCATAGAACATTCCCAATTAAGTCACAGACTCAGTACTTATAGGAAACTTACAAAATAATAATAATAAAAGCAACAACAACAAACAGGAATGCATTATGAGTTTGTGCCATAGCATAATATCCAAGATAATTTTTGCCTCCTAAGATGTATTCTTTTGAGTGCCCACATTAAAGACTTTAATGAAGATGAAATGACCATACTGGTACCAAGTAATCCCAGCTTCTTAGTCACAGCTCATTGAACCAAGAGTGTTCACCTTATCTAAGCTGAGCCAGTCACATTCTCTTTCTCAGAAAATTAAACCCAAGGATACTCAGAGACTGAGCCATTTTAACGGTAAGGAACTGATTACCAAAATCATTTGTTGTTGAGGTACATATTTCAGGAGACTGTGTCTTTCTTCTTGTTATATGCTCAAAATACTGACATATTCACTTTTCAATGAGGATTTGTCTTAGGATTTATTTGGGCATTCAAAAAGTCATAACACGCTTTGAATTAAAACTTGTGATATATGAACTGGACTAAGAAGCATTTTGCTTTATGATTCATCAAACCAAAAGCTTTGACTTCTCCACTATTTGACTGACTAAGAAATTATTACATTTTAGTTCAATTGAGCAGTTATAAGTACTTAGCTCAAACACAAGACAATTTTGTGGAGGAGTAGGACTTCATCTTGCATGGGAAGAGGGTTCACAATCAGAGCTAATATTAATAAACTTATTGATGTGGAAGATGCTTAATAATTGTCACACAAAATATCAATTTTAGATTATATTTTGGGTTTTTGATAGGCTGAATAAACTCATTTTTACTTGAAAAAACAGGACTGTTTGCTGCTTTTACTTTCAGAACTGTAAAGGGTGAAAATTGACCTACTTTATGTACAGGGAAATTCTTTGCATTAGATGTTGAAACATTAGGTGGGGGGAGAATCAGGGAACTCCTTTCATCACTGAGAAGATGCCTTAACCAGGAAAATAGTTATCTACGTTGTCTAAATGCACTTCTTAGTCAAAATTTAGCAACAAAGTTGCCAGTGGTCACCAATGTTTGCCTCCACTTCCAATGGATATGAAATAGTCTCTGGTAATCTTTGTACCACAACAGAAGAGGCTAAAATATTACAAGGGTGCCTGTCAAGTCAAAGCTTCATGTGAACCAAAGTTATGGGAGAGTCAAGATGAAATACACAGGCAGAAAAAGTGCTCCACTGATCTTGGTGTCTAAAGTTTTTATTGAGGTTTCATTAGGTAGGCATAATTGATTGAATCTTTGGCCATGTGATTGAACTCAACCTCTAGCCCCCTATCCTCATGAGATGTTGGGAGGTTGAGCTGATATTAAGTGACTCAAAGCCCCAAATCTCTAATCACATGGTTCATCTTTCTGGCATAACTATTAGCTCTCATCCTGAATCATCTCTTTAGCATAAACTCAGGTGTGATCCAAGGGCTAACCATGAATAACAAAGACACTCATATCACTAGGGAGATTCTAAGGATTTAGAGATTATCTCCCAGGAACCAGAGACAAAGACCAGACAAATTCTTAATTATATAACAACAGGACTGGGTAAATTTTTCAAAGAAACAGAGAAAAAATCAATTAGAGAAGAAGCAAATAGCCTCATGGGACTCTACTCTTTTTTTTTTTTTTTATATTAGATAGCCATGGTGTCTAAAACTCCTTTTTCTTTGGTTGGTTTCCATTCCATGCACTCAAGTTATTCCTTTTATTTGGTAGAAATTTATAGGGGAAAAAAAAAACAAAACAAGACAAATCTGACAGTAAAATAATTTGTAGGGCTTTTAATTGATATTTAGAGGTTCCAGGAATACTCCAGATAGAGGAAAACAGAATGAGTAAACATAATAAGATTCAGTAGATATGAAATGTGTAACCAGTTACAGGACTACTTTTTACAGTAATAATATCTCTTTTGAGTCTTGGAGAAACTAAGGAAAAAAAAAAAAAGAAAAGACTAATCTGGCTCAATAAATTTAGGTGATTTTATGAAACTCTTTTGGATATTATGGGAACTGGGACTTTTCGTATCTCTGGACTAGCTCCAAGGTGAGATAGTATGACTAAGATTTATATACAAAAGGATTTTTTTTAAAAAAGAGCAAAAAAGCTTTCTTCTAAGGCAAACTTTCACAGTATTTTCCTAAATTTAACACTATTGTAACATAGTAACACCACATTATTTGATCAGAATTGTAGAAATCATTATCAGGAAAAATGGGAGAATTAGGCTTGACTCCACAATTTTTGCTTTTAACTTTAAATTATTTGTCCTGGAACAGACACTCCTTTTGAACACTCATGTCCTTGTGACATTCAGCTCAAAATCTTGACACTTGAATAATTTTATGCCCATACCCCCACTAAGCATCACTTGAATATGTAAATTATATTGATCCTCGACAGCGACAGCAATGACAAAAAGTGAAGGCTCTTCAAGACAAATAACAAGCAGGTTATTCAGGTCTCTGTGTTTAAAAGGTAAGGAATAACAAAATGACATGATGACACTGTAATTCAGTAGCAAAATAGGGAAAAACTATTAATCAAGACTAATTTGGTATTAGATTCCTAACTAAGTAGAGGATCCAGAATATTCCTCCACTGCACTTGAAGTCATGTCATTAGAGTCTGGGAACTACATTAAGCACACAGTCTTGAGTAGAATGATGGGCAGAAAGCATTTCAGAGAATAGTAAAAAATAGAGATCAAAATGTTGTGTGGAGCAGACTGTTAGGGATTTTGAAGGCCAATCAGATGATTCAAACTTAATATGATGCATATATTATAGTTTTCCCTCTGGAGTAACTAAAGAGAGTAATTTTAGGATAAACCTGAGTGACTATGAAGGATGGATTAAAAAGGAAGACAGAGGACAGCAACATGTTAAATTGTTGTGAGAGGTGGATAGAATTGTGGAAATGTATTCCAAGAAGATACAGGAAATGATGACGTTCAGAGCATAAGAGAAAGATGATTTTAATAAAGGATAACTTTTTCTCTGAATAGTAATTACTATAGTTATTAGTAACAATTATTTCCACATAAATCTAGTTTTCTCTGGATACTTCTGCCTGCTGGTTCTGTAATGCTTCTTCTCCAGGAAAAATAATTTATGCGGTAACTAAAAGGCTTTTTCAGCATGTTCAGATTATAGGGCAAGTATAGGCAGTCTGTGAAGGCAGCTAGGTCAGATGGACGTATTCCAATATATTTTTCTTCAGTCGTTTGCAATCTTGTTTTCCATTTATGCCTGTCCTTTTGTTCTCCATTTTTAATTCAAGACAAACTCAAGGGTAGGGGATTTCAGAGTTGTTCAAATTCTACTCCTTAAGATATAAGATAACCTAGATGCACCAGTGAGGGAAAGGCAGACTATTTTTTTTAACTCTAAGATCCTGAGAATTTTAATGGACACTCTTTAATGTATTAACAGTATGAATGCCCAATGTAAGAAGTTTTTGCACTTATTAAATGAAATACTAGTCAAAATGACTATAGGCCTGAGTCCAAGGGAGACTGAATATTGTTTGCAAATATGGTGTAATATGAGATGAATTTCTCTCTCTAAATTTACTTTGACCTTTCATTAATTTTTGAAATTTCTATATTTCTTTCCATAACATTAGAATTCCATTATGTTCTAATTGGCTCTCTTTTTGAACGTTATCTGGAATTTTTAGAACCATGGACCAAAATTATACTATAAATACACATGCAAATATAAGCATTAGACCAGTAGATAGAATATTATATTTTACTTTATGTTGATAAAATAACACACATCTACTTATTAGGTATATGTAGTGTTTTGTCTGCTTTTATATTATAGCAGTAGTTCCATAATTTTTCTAACAATCATCTCTTCAATGTTTGTGTGTGTGCACGCGCATGTGTGTACAAGAGTCTTTCTAGAGTGTCCTTGGAATTTAACTGTAGAATGTGGAATATTTTATCACGAAACATACCGTTGTCCCCAATTAACTTACTCAAGATTAATTAGACTATACCAATAGTTCTCAGTAAGGTTGTATTGAACCCTGGAAACATCTTAGGAATTTTGGGAGGCAGAGGGTTTGGAAATTTCTGGCAGGGACACTTTGTCCCAGTGATTGAGAGGAAATGTTAGTGGGTAAGGCAAGGAAGCTAACCATCAATGTGTAGACAATTGCAAAATGAAGAATATTTCAATGTTTTTCACAGATTTCAAATATTCTTCTAGATATTTTGAAAGTGAAAGCCTTGTTTATCATTATCTAATCCTTGAACCACACTCTTCTTTATTTTTCCAGCACATTTTTTGCACAGTTTTTATGTACACTGACTTTTTAAAAATGCAACTACTGTGTCATTTAAAGAAAGATTGCCTTTTTTTATTCAGGTTGTCCCAAGATTAAGCTACATGTTGGAAAATCCTGTCTCTTAAGGCAACATTGTGGTATTTGAATCTCCACACCAATCACCTGTATTAGCCTATTACAGTAGCTCTCATACTCATTATAATTCCATGAATAGGTTCAAATGTCTGAATGTTTTCATTTGCTTTTTTCAAGTGTAGTTGTACTTGAGAATTTATATATTAAAGTATGTGCCATTTTATTATATTTTTCTTCTTGCAGTGGTTGCTGCCCTGCCTATATTTCCTTTATCTGACCTGCACCCTCACACCCTAGCTACTAACTGCTGAGATGCTCCTTCGTATAATTTCCTTTGGCTGGAATAGGAGATTCCTCAATCCCTGATATGGCATGTGTTCCCCCTAAATTTATATGTTGAAATTCTAATGCAATGTGATGGTATTAGAAGGTGGGGCATTTGGGTGGTGCTTAGGTTCTGTTGGGGAGGGGGAATTTTCCCCCTCTAGCCCTCTTGAGTTCTTGTGGCCAGACTAATAATAAAATTGACACAAGGAAAATTAACAGGAGAAAAAGAAACAAATTTTAACTCATGTGCATGGAGGTCTCATAGAAATAGGACCTCAAATGTGGCCAAAGCAGGCAGCTTTTATATTTTTTAGGTAAAGAAACAATAAATTTGTGAGGAATTGACATGACAAAGAATCTTAGGTTTGGGGTGCCCAATTAGTGTAGAATCTAGACAGAGCTTGGGCTTGGTACTGAATTAAAGAAGTAACAGGATTTATTTATAAGGCTTCTTGGCCCCAAATTCCCTCCCTTTGGGGATAAAGGTGTCCTTCTACCTCCAGATGCAGGGAGTGCACCTTTCATGTAAGATTTATTTCCTGCTTTCAGGAAGACAGAAAGAAGGGTCAGAGTGTCTCTCTTGCCTTGGCCTTTTCTTAAGTAACTAATTCAAGACAATCAATTTGCCATTGAGCCACATTTTGGGGCAGTCTACCCTGCTCTCCAACAGTTCTGAGTCCTCATGAATGAGATTAGTGCTTTTATAAAAGAGACTTCAGGAAGCTCCCTCACATGTGAGGATGCAATGGAGAACTCTGCCTTTGGGGAAACTGACATAAGACATTATATTTTTAATCCATCTTATTTTATTATTAATTCATTACATTTATTTTAATACATGTCTGCATTTTATATTAGCTATACACTTCATTTCAAGAAGTAAAGGGTAATTTCAAAATACTTTTATTTTCTTAGAAGAAGGCATTAGGTCTGACAGCCTAAGATACACTATGTGACTAATATAAATGTCAGTTTATATGCTTATATTTTTACTTTAGTGTACTATACCTTCAGAGCATCTCAATCAGGACATTTTCAGACATTTAGTGAAAGATAAATATTATTACTATGTAAAATATAAAATTGCTAGCAATAATATTTTGTTACTGTCAGAGGCATTAAATATACAGTGGCAGGGCTAACCATCTTTCTCAGCAATCAGACCAAAAATTAATTCAAATAATCAAAAATAAGGACTTGGCATTGTTTTGATCTCCCTCCACTAACAAGCTCAGAATCAAATTGTAGCTATAGTTGATGTGGCATTTCATAAGTAACTTACAATAACAGAAAGAGGGATATTGTTATGGTTGGTAATTGTATCCATCACAAAAACACCTGTGGACAGAAGAGAAAAAGAAAAGGGAAGAGAATTTGAAGCAGGTTATGTAAAAACAAAAACTGAGCCATTTGGGAAAAAGTGGAATCAGCTCTGACTTGCACTAGAACAGCCCTAGCATTAGACCTACCTGTGGGCTCTTGAATGTTTTTATTCATAATCACTTTCTTATGTTCTAACATATTATAAGGAAAAAGTGTGAGTGCAGTAGAGTGAACATGGGTTTTAAAATCAGTTAATTACCTAAACCTGTTTGAACCTCAGTCTTATATTTAAAAGGAGATAATAATTAGCTGTTGTACAGATTTTTTTCTTTTGTATGTGAGAATTAAATGTGACAATTTATTTTAAATTCTACGAACATTGTTATCTAGAGAATTCACTGAGGACTAATATAGGCTAAGTGAGTACTTGGGCTTTTAGGAGGAGACTCTACCAATAAAGGATAGAGATTGTAATAAGTTGGCAAGATTTCTGAAATCTCTGTAACTTTCTCTAAGTTTCAGAGAGGCAAAAACTTTGAGAAAGAGAGTAGATAGGTATGGCTCTTTAAAAAAAATATAGTGGGAAACAAGATATTGCAAGCCAGAGTAGTATGCTTATCTTCTGGACTTCTTTGAGGTCCTCTGGAGGGAATAGCTCTAGGGAAAGAGAAGGCTTGCTCAGATATGTATATTGGGAGGGAGTGTTGAAGTGATTGATGATGTATTTGAATTCAATGGGTTAGAAGCTGACGAAGGCCATTTAAACAAAAGTGTTGACCCAGGGACAGTCAACTGATGGATGCTAGTGATTATTACAACTCTCAGTTTTCTCTCTCTAAGAACAAAATTGAGTTGTCTGTGATGTTCATGAAAATATTGTACCTTTGAGCTCATCTGAACTTACTTATGAGTTATGCCCTCACGGTTAAAAAGGCTGCCTGACCTTCCTGTAAGTGTGAATTCCGGAGCAACCATTTGGCCATTGCCAGAAGAGGTTGTGCCAACAGAGCATTTTGTAACTGATGGGGTGCTGCAAGTTCAGTCAGGATGTGTACTCACATGGGCAGACCAGGCATTCTATAGCAGTGTGGTACATCTGTCACTTGGCTTTGGGAATGTATTGAGAACATTGATGGGCATGTGCAGATCCAGAATGAGTAGATTCTATAAATAAGGGAACATATTATAAGAGAACATTTTATTGAATGTTTCATAGTAGAAAAAACACAGCTGGATAAAATCTGCTAGCTGTAAGCCTACAAAAATATTCACCAGTGACTACTCAGAAATTTCCATTGGTTCTTGTCCTGTCCCTTGACTCTTATTTTTAATCCTAAATTATATAATCTGGGAGGAAATTTTCTTTTATATTGCCAATATCTTCACAGCTGATTAGTAATTATTTTTAACATATTATTTTTGGGTGGTTATTAATAAGTCACAATTCAGCAATTTTGCCGTAATTTTAAAGCTGATAGAGTGCCACTATTCTATTACTGAAGAGTTAAAAAGTCTGTGTAGCTACACTCTGCTTTGGTCTACATAAGCATTTACAATTTTTCTAATAGTAATTAGATTTGTTGAAAGCACTATGATAAGTGTCCTTATATAGTAGCTCACTTAATCCTCATAACAGCCCTACAAGGAAAGGTAGAGTACTAATTAAGAGCATAGTCTTTGTAGTCAAACTGTTTGGCTTCAAATCTTGGGGGCTCTGCATTTGCTATTCTCTTTTACTGATTCTCTTCCCCAAGAATCCATAGGCTTGCTTTGTCCTCCCTTCAGATTTCTACTCAAGCCTCACTATCAATGTAGTCTTCCCTGATCCCCCTGTGTAAAATCACACCCCAGCACCCTCTCCCCTCACCTGTTTCATTTTTATTCCTGCACTTGCCATCATTTAAAACACTTTATTTTTGTGTATTTATTTGACCACTGTCTGTCTCCTTCCAACAGATAGTAAATTCCATGGGGCCAATGACTTTGTTTTGATAACTCCTCTATCTCTAGTACCTAAAATTTTTCCTCACTCACAGCAGACCAAAAACAAAAAAAAATTGAAAAAAATAAATGAATAAATAAATTTTCTCCAGCATGGAAAAATTATTATGGAATTATCTATTTCTATTATTCTATTGCAATAAATACAGTGTCGTTTCACCTGAGGCTATAGATATACACAATTTGATTTAATAAGAATAAAAGCATTCTGTATAAAAAACAAAAGCTATTTTTCTAAGCATTTGAATCAACCGACATAACATGAAAAGATGCCATTCTGATTTTAATCTCTGATTCTTCTAATGTAGAGACCTGCTAACCTCCTTTTGTTGACAGGTGATTGGGTCAGTGTTTTCATTTTTCTTCTTAGTTCTCATATATTCATATTTTAGTG
The DNA here is from genome assembly GCF_951394435.1 of Stenella coeruleoalba. NCBI lineage: Eukaryota > Metazoa > Chordata > Mammalia > Artiodactyla > Delphinidae > Stenella > Stenella coeruleoalba. The sequence goes on from NC_137154.1 coordinate 72,455,272, forward strand.
CAGAAAATTTGCATATATCCATTTGTTAAATAATTAATTATTTTAATGAAAAAGCATCTCTGCCCTCTCTGTCCCTCTTGTCAGAATTGTTCTCTTCAGTGCAATTACTGAATGATGTGTTTATTTTCTTCCTTTTCAACTTTGAACCATTATGAGCCATTTTGTACAGTTCCAGAATCAGTTGTTCTCATTTGTTTACTAGTTGGAATTCATGGGCATGTACTCTCATCTTCAATAAGCCACTATTTTTCAGACTATACTGACTGACTGGAACAATAGGAGAGACACTCATGCAAGGTGTATTGTGAAGTTCATAATCCATTTAGGCATGTGAGCACATGAATAAGTGAAACAATAAAATTATGTACAATGTATTTATGGGAACATATTAGAAGGAGGGATTAATCAATTATACTTGGGTCTAGAGGTAGAGGAAGGTATTTCAAGATGCAGATTTTCAAAATTCCAGAGGTGATGACATTTGATTTGACCTTAAAGTTTAGATAGTGGAATTTATGTGTATGAGAGAGTAAAAGTGGGAAGATGTAGCAGATAAAATATACTATGGATTATAGATAATATTTACAAATCCTGTGATGCCTGGCACATAATAATACTGGTAATTTTATTAATATAATCATTTCCATCAACATGCTAGCAGTGCATGTGACAGAGCTGGACTTCTAACATAGAGTGTGAGTTCAGGCTGTGCTATGAATTCATATCCTGTGGTTTTGGCCATCATGCCATATTACCTCCTCACCCTAACTATACATAACACTATTAACATCGGTTTTCTGCTGGATGATAATCTTTGACTGATGATGTATTTGTCAAGATCCTAATTGAACCTAGCCCTAATATCTCTGCATAGCAATGTTCAAAGGAGTTTGGTTAGGACTTTAAAATGACATGAGATTTTTTTTTTTTGATAATGATTGTTACTGTGACTGACATACTGAGTTGATGATACTATAAAAAGTTTATTTCCCTGATGTGAGCAATTATTCCTTGTTTTCTCATTTGGCAATATGTTGTTCTCAGTGATAGAAACAACAGTTCACTCCCTTCTGTGAAGAAGAATAACTTCTTGTTCAGAATCTGTGTTAACAATTAATTCCTTATTTAAAGAATGATAACTTCCATATAATATTTCATTAATAAATCAGAGGTACTGATTCACTTTTCATGTTGTGTTTTCACAACTGTGCAAATGTGAAGGGATATATCAAACTGATTCCATTCAGTCCTGCTTGAGTATAAGGTTAGATGTTCATGGATCTCATTTTTGTTGGAGAAAACTTAATCATTGATAAAGGAGAAAGTTGTCTGAGAGGGCAATTGGTTGGGGCCAAGCAAAGTTTTGGTCACAGATAGACTTTACTCTTCTTGAACAAATAAAACCCATGATTTATTGATTGCTTTCCATGGGAGGTATTCACAGGACAAAAACATGAAAAACAGCTAATAAAGGAACTCTTCCCAGGTGATATATATAGTCCTCAGTCAAGTGCCTGAATGGTCTCTGGGTGCTCTGTGGCTCTTTGCAGCTCTCTGGTCATTGAGACACACAATGTTCACTAAGGTCAGATATGGGCAGTCTAGCAAAGCTGCCTCTGTTCCTGTTTACATGGCCTTTTAAAATCTGGGCTCCACTGACCTCTACCTTTGTAAGGCCTCTTCTTACCTTCCTTCTCCAGACTACTGGAACTCCAAAATTCAAAAACAGCAATTCTATTAGCATATCCAGTATAGTGCTATTGAGACAAGATAAAGGAGGGAACAATAGCTCATTTTTTAATAGAAGATATACAAATCTATAATTCTCTTCCTTCTGATTATTTTTGTGTTCTTCAAACTATAAAATATCTCTGTTGGTTTTTATTATCCATATAAATACAAATACAGCTAAAGTATATTTTTTTCTATATGTTATTCAAACATATTGGTTTTCTGCTTTCCAGCCTAAAAGAATGATGAGGCCAACTAAAGGTGAGGATTGGGAGAGAAATTAACATTGATCAGGGGAACGTAATAGAACCATATTTTCTGAAAGCTTGGGATGGTGAAGAAAGAAGGAATAAAGTGAGGGAAAAAATGCATTTTCTTCTATTACCCTTTCAGGTGTTCATCTACTTGCTTTTTTTTCTTTTTAATCAAAAGCTCTTTCTCATGCTTTTGTACCAACTTTGTTTTTTATCAAATTATCAAGGAGTAAAATATACCTAGAAACTTTCACTAATTTCTGCTCAATATGTGCAACTGTGTGGAAGGTAGTATACTTTGGTTTGAAAATAATTATAGATAGGAGATTTAATGCATTAAAAAAGGAACAGAAAGTTGAGAAAAAGAAGCTTTTTTTGCAATGCATTTGTTAAGATGCTACTAAAATTTAGTTCATACCAAATAAAGTAACAAATTCTGATAAACCTTAGTAGGAAAAAATAAAGAACTCTGCAATAATCAGTTGCAAATGAATTTGGGAGTTATTACACAACTGTTCCCCATGGCTTAACATTCACTATAATTCTATATTGAAAAGAGCAAGCTGAATTCTAGAGAAATACAGTATAAATCAAAGAGATGATCTTATTATATATAAAGTAGTAAGACTTCACGTGGAGTACTATAAAATATAATGCACATGATACCTCAAGAAAGATGTAATTGTCTATAAAGGTATAACACAAGATTGACTGGGTTCTAAAGATGCCTGTGTGAGGAACAAGGGAGTATATATTTATAATGGTCAGGGAGGAATTTGAGCTGATACACAGGACATATTTCAATTTTAGTCAGCAATTAATTGAATTGAGTCCAACTAGCCATGTTTCATTCATCTTGGTATGGAAGCTAGTTTCTAAAGAGGTGAGATATTTTCTTTACTTTTTTATGTCAATGATAAAAAGAGTTTCATTTGAAATCTTCCACCAAGGCATTTTAGAAAGCTTACCTTTGATTGCATCACTCTTTTCAATCCTTTTGTATATTTTTTTGGTATAATTTTTGCTGTGTATACCTATTACTCACTCTATGAGTCATTCTATTATTTTTCATGTCCTTCTGTAATCTGCCCACTTTAATCAAAACCTAGTCCAAAAAAGCCTCATAAGCATAAACATTTTTTGTGGTAGGTTCAAGGACCTTAATACAGAAAAATTCTAGTAATAAAATATATTGATAATGAAGTAGAACACACTGCAATAAATCTGCGTAGATTTAAGGCACAGTCATTTGTCTTGATTTTGTTAAACCAGCTCACCTGATGCAAATACAACAAAGTAATTTACAATGTTAATTCCCCTCCCTGTCCCCAGATTCTTCGTGATAATTGAAGTTAATGCTGGTCAATAATATTTTGGTGTTATAAATATTTTTAAAATAAGTAAATTTTAATATCATTTGATACCTTTGGGGAATTTTTCTGATTGTTTTCATCCTCTTATGTAAGTTAATTTCATCATGTAAACCTACAATTTTCTTCCAAAGCCGAGGTAGAGGTTAAAAAGGAAACTTTTGAATTCCAATTGACTACAGCAGTCTGAGGGTGGCAGTGACCATATATAATCTTTCTTCATGAAGTACTCAGCCCTGTGGAGAGAAGGCACTTAGTCTTGTAGATGCTTTCAGAGATGAGGTGCCATAAATAACAAAACTTTGGGAATCAATCAAGATCTCACAGGCAAAGTGTGTGTGAAAGCTCTTGGTAGAAATTCACTTTACTCTTAATATTTGTAGGACGATAGAGCAAAATTCTTGGATGGGCATTTGATGGGCCCACCCTTGAAAACCAAGGGAGAAGGTATTGCTTCTAGCTCATGGATGTTTGTACCTCAATCTCAGTATTGACTGGAAAACAGAATTACCTCCTGTGGTAGGCAGAATAATGCCCCCCTCTCCCAAAGATGGCTACATTCTAATCCCCAGAACCTGTGAATATGTAACATTGGATAACAAAGGGAATATAAGCTTACAGATGGAATTAAGGATGCCAACCAGCTAACTTTAAAAGAGGGATCTAACCTAGATTATTCAGGTGGCCCCAATGTAATCACAAAAGTCCTTAAAATTCGAAGAGGGACTCAGAAGAGAGAGTTGGTAAGATGGCAAAATGAGAAGGACTCAGCCTGGTATTTCTGGCTTAGAAAATTGAGGAAAGCACCATGGGTCAGGGAAAACAGAGGAATATGAGAAGCTAGAAAAGGTAATCAAATGAATTCTCCCCAGAGCCTCTAGAAAGGAGTGCAGCCCTGTTAATACCTGGAGGTTAACCCATTAAGATCCATGTTGGATTTCTGAACTATAAAACTGTTAAGATGATAATTTGTGTTAAAGCACTAAATTTTGATAAACTCATACAGCTGTAATAGAAAACTAATATACCCCCCAGTTCATCTCTTTCTTCTAATCACTGCTATAAGATTAGCTTACTTAATTTAAGCCCTACCTCCATGAAACTTTCCTAATTTTCACCATCAGAATTAATTATCTACTCTCTTATTATTTTATTTAAATTTCTATATTTATAATATAGTATTTTCCACAGTCAGTCCTATATTTTGTGGAGCAGTTTACTCTCCAAACATCCCAGAGATAGTAATGCATGCAACAAACCATGCAGAGGGAAAGACAAAAGATGAATGAATGATCAAGAGGTACTTGGTTACACTGTGAAAAATGCTGACCCCCTCCCCCACAAATCTTGTTAATTTACAAATGGCAAGGTTTATTCATCAGTCATGCTAAATGTGTATCATGGAAACATTACAGTTGTGACAGAAGAAGTATTGAGTGGTACCTATATACAATGGGATACTACTGAGCCATACAAAAGAACAAAATAATGCCATTTGCAGCAACATGGATGCAACTAGAGATTATCATACTAAGTGAAGTAAGTCAGAAAGAGAAAGACAAATACCATATGATATCACATATATATGGAATCTAAAAAATGGCACAAATGAACTTATCTACAAAACAGAAACAGACTCATAGACATAGAGAACAGACTTGTGGTTGCCAAGGGGGAGGGAGGAAGGAGAGGGATGGACTGAGAGTTTGGGATTGGTTGATGCAAACTACTACATTTAGAAGGGATAAACAACAAGGTCATCCTGTATAGCACAGGAAACTGTATTCAATATCCTGGGATAGGGCTTCCCTGGTGGTGCAGTGGTTGAGGGTCCGCCTGCCGATGCAGGGGACACGGGTTTGTGCCCCAGTCTGGGAAGATCCCACATGCTGCGGAGCGGCTGGGCCTATGAGCCATGGCCACTGAGCCTGCGCTTCCGGAGCCTGTGCTCCGCAACGGGAGAAGCCACAACAGTGAGAGGCCCACGTACCACACACAAAAATATAAAAAATCCTGGGATAAACCATAATGGAAAATAATATAAATAAAAGAATGTCTGTATGTGTATGACTGAGTCACTTTGCTGTACAGCAGAGATTGTCACAACTTTGTAAATCGACTATACTTCAATTTAAACAAAAAGAAAAATCCAATTAGAAAGAAAAAAGAAGTACTGAGTATGGTGAACCACTCCTCATGATGTCTTTTAAACCTGTCACCCTAAAATGACACACAGCACATTTGTAAATATTTCATTGGCTAAAAGAATCCACATTACCAAGCCTATGCACAGTAAGGTCAAGGAAATATAATCTTCCATTTAAGAGAGGTAACAAATATTTAGAACTATGACTCAATTTTCCACAATAAACTAGATTTCCCTGAGAGGCTGTATAAAATGTGATTTTTCTGTGAAAACAGTTTAGAAATACAGTGTGTTTGGGTAGCCCAATGGGGAAAGAAAAGTGGGCAGAAGAACAATGCGATTCAAAGGTACTTGCTGTGTGATATTGATGTATCTGTGTATGGGAAGTGGGATACCGAGCCTGTGGAGGCAGAGAAAGAACAGGAGAGAACTTTTAGCAGTGTCTGTGTGTGGCAGTTTCAGTGAAAGAAGGAGAGGTGTTCCAAAAGGAAATTTATGAAACTGTCCAAGGAATTGGTTGTAAACTCACAGTGATATCACTTTAAAGAAACCAGCTGCAAGGAGCCACATTCTTTTTTGAGGTATCTGGAGTTAGAGTGTAGTTTATTTGAATGTGTTGGGGCTCAGGGAAGGCCATCCCAAAATATGCCTCAATGGCATAATGATTATTTTGAATTAAAGTTACCTAAGAAATGGTAGATGCAAGAGGAACATTTTGACTTTCCTCTCTGTCTCCCTAAAAGCAGGAAATAAATCTGCCACGTGAAAAGTGTCCTCTCTGTACTGGGTGGTACAATTTTATCACCTGAGTCAGGGAATTCCAGGCTGAGAAGGCTGTATAAACAAAGCTTGTTACCCAAGCCCAATCTTTGCTTAAATTCCTCACTAACTAAGCACCCAAACCTGTTTCTTTGTCCTGTCAACTCCTCTCAAATTTATTTTTTCTTTGTCTAAAAAGTATAAAAGCTGCCTGCTTTAGCTACTTCTAGGTCCTATTTCCATAAGACCTCCAAGTGCACAAATTAAATTTGCTTCTTTTTCTCTTGTAAATCTGTCTTGTGTTAATTTTTTTATTAGTCCAGCCACAAGAACTCAAGAGGGGTAGAGGGAGAAATTTCCCTCTCCCTGACAAATGTGTAACCTACAGATACTGGAACAAAAATGGGTTCAATACCTTTGACTTGTATGCATTTTTGGAGGTTGGTTGTTTTCCGTTACTTAACTTTGTCATTAAATTGTGAATGCCTGGAGAGTAAGAAAACAAATGAATCAATAACCAAGTACTATAAGTGGACAATATGAAATAAAAATGTCATAATAAGTCTTATTATAGCAGTAATTATACACCAGAAGATAAATCTTCTAAATAAAAGACACTCTTACTGTGAATATTTAGATGGCCAACAACTTATATGAGACATAAGAAAAAAAGTCTCAGAAAAACTGAAAATAAAGCATGAAAAAAGAAATACCAAGAATATACAAACCAAATGTAAACCAAAAGAAAGAGTTGAAATCACAAATTCCACACTATACAAGGGCATTAGGGAAACAGCTAGTTGTGTGGTTTTGGTGAAGAAATGGAAACTAAAGCAGGATGAGAATGAATCTCTATTTGCAGCTGAAAGAATTAACAAGTTAACAAGTGTTATAATTCAATATGTTTGTCATACCTCTTTCCCAAAGTCCAGGACCCTGAGAATATGCTCTAATCTTGAGTTTTGAAAATCAGAAACGTAATGAAGATTTACTTATCTAATTTCATATTATACTTAGTGAAAGCAATGGTTAGATTTATTATTTTTTCAATCATATAAGAGAGAGATGAAGTGGGGAGACACAAGTTTGAACTAATTACTAAGGTTTAAGCATGATAGTAGGATCATGCTTATCTTACTACAAGATAGTAGGATCATGAAGGATAGCATTTGAAAATTGAAATAGAAAGGAAGAGATAAATATAGGGAGAATTCAGAAACTGGGAGTTAAATCAAGAGATTACAGTGATAGTCCTGACACTTTATGAAAAATATTTGGATTAGATACAGACTATCTGTAGCATATAAAATTAAAGAAATTGAGGGTCAAAGAGAAAATTTTATGAAAATTAAAATCAGTGACAACAACAATGAGTCAATCCAACTGCTAACAAATGACCTTTAATAGAAGGACTATCCAGATAAATGATAGACATTCTAGGCTTCATGTATTATTGGTCTGGCAGTTTGGGGTAAGAAAAGATGGTGGTAACTAATATTCCATTTTTCCATCAGGTTCAACACAGACAGACTGATTTTGTTTTCCTTAACATATCAGGGAAATAGAGCTATTAAGAAGGTGATATTAAGAGGCATATTGTCATGATAATAATTGAAAAAGAAACAAGCACAGGATGTACAGCTGCATTTTCTCTGATATATTCTGGATGTTAAAGTCTAGATATTTATCTGTGAGGAAGGTGACTAATCCCAGAACATTGTGATATGAAATTCAACTCATCTAAATAGTGATTTTTCAAGGTCATTCCCTATTGTTTGCATTTAGGAGAAGCATTGAAAATTATTCAAAGCCTGTCGTTTGGATTTATTAGTTGCATAAAGGATGGCGTTCTGAAAATAATATATTTTTCTTGAGGTCTAAAATCTTCTGAATAACTATTTCCTTGCATCTTAAAATAATGAAATCACCTTACAACTTTTTCTAAAAAGTGTTTCATTTTTATATAAAGATTGGCTTCTATCAAAGTCACACAGACACAGAGCAGAGAGTCTTTGATGATTTTCAATTACACTGATTTTAAAATAGCTTTGTGAGCACATTGTTGAACTCTGCAAGGATGGTCTGAAGTCTATGCTAAGAGTTTGCTTTTCATCCAGGTCTCTGGTCAGGGAGGGGGTGGGTCTCATTGTGATTCCTTGGTTTTTATAAACAGCAGTGAGTGAAATGCACAAGAAATATCCTTGGCTTACTCACAAGTGTCAATGAAATAAACAATTCATAGTGAGGTAGTCAAAGGGAAAGGCAATAGAGAAATGATGGGCTAGCTGCAACCTTTGTCCATTCAGGGCCCTTTTTTTCTGAACTGCAGATTTCCACATAACAAAATTTAATAAGTGTACAAAACAGATGTGTGTAAGTGTGTGTGGGGGTGTGCTTGTATGTGTGTGACTGAAGCAAATCGTTTAAAATAGTTGAGTTGTCTTTATAAAAAAGGAAAGTTAAGTAGTAATGTGTAAAGCTAAGAAAACTATTTAGTTTTTAATATTTGCCAGTCATTTTCCACTGTGTCTCCCTAAATTTACTGTCTATTGTGGAAAGAAGATAACAGTAGGCCTTAGCTAATAGATTTAATATTCTTTAAGGACTTACTATACTTGTCATGTACTCAATAATGTTAAGGCTTTTAAAACATAATTTAATATTTTAACAATTTACTTGGAAAATATTTCAACCTTGCAGTAAGGATTCAACAATAGATACAGTATGGAGAACACTTTTATCCCTTTATACAGATTTACCTACTGTTAACATTTTACCCCACTTGAATATTAAAATATGGCCTTTTACTACAAGATACTTCTGGTATTTCCTTAGAATAAGGATATTATTTTATATAACTGCAGAATAGACATTAGCTAATAATTTAACAGTGGTCTAATAGTTCTATCCAATCTGCAGTCTGTGATTCAATATTTCCACTTGAACAAATAATTTCCTGTATAGCATTTTTTCATCACTACAGAATATAAGTGTATTGTCTTGTCTATTCAATCTTTTTTACAAATTTAAAATATGACCACAGCCTTTCTTTGTATTTCATGACACTGACATTTTAAGAGTATAGTTATCTCCTACTTGTATTTAATAGTAGGCTCCTCAATTTGTGTTTTCCTGATAATTCCTCTATATTAGGTACCCACTATATATTTCTGACTGTTGTGATGTGTTCCTCTCTGAAAATCACATCTGAAAGCTCTTGATGTCCATTTGTCCCCACTGGTGATTCAACTTTTGAATACACAGACAAGGTTATATATGATTTCTCCACTGTTTAACTTAATATTTTCACCTTGCAATTGATAAGCAACTTAAAAGAAACACTTTTAAGTCATGAAAATATTCCGTAATCATCTACATTTCCCCCCAAAACTTTTCATCTGTTGATTCTTAACGAAACTTTACTATTTACTAAAATTACTAAAATTTTTGTTGCAAACGAAAATTTACCAATTCTAATACTTGCTCCGTATTCACTAGCTGACACTTGCCATTTTATTGTAAGCAACAGCCCCCCTCCCCTCTATAAATATATGTGTTTATATATGTATGTATTCTTTACCTGTTAATGATTGACGTAGATCAATGCATTTCTATTTTGTCAATTGTTTCTAATTCATTACTATACTTAATTTCCTTGGTGTTCAGATTAAACCAGATTTGACCAGTTGGTCCCCTTCAAGCTACCACCTGTGCCCTTGTGACATATCCCCATAATTTTTTGAAAACTTCTTATTTATGACATCACAGCCCTGGAAATAAGCTTTTCCTTTTAGTTAGAAATGTTACCAGAAACCAAGATCTCTGAGTGTTAGGTGTCCTTATTTTTAGTTGGATACATTTGTTTCTAGACCTCTTTACTGGTCAGAGCTAGGAAATACATGCATGTATATATTCCTATATCTTTGTATTTTTATCTATATATACATACAGTGTATATATGTACATGTGTGTATGTATGTGCATGCATAGAGACATACAAGCACGTATTTTAGAAATCATGAATGCACACCTATACCTCCAAATATAATATATCGATATATTCCATATTTTTATTTTTTTCCTTCAACAATGAAAATTCTGACTCCCAAGGTCTGCATATTTATTAATTTTCTCAATCGTATAACAGTTTTAAAATAATTTCAGAGCTGCTTTGCTCATACAACCAAAAAGTGAAAAAAAAAAATTTAACATCTTTATTGGAGTATAATTGCTTTACAATGGTGTGTTAGTTTCTGCTTTATAACAAGGTGAATCAGGTACACAAATATATATATCCCCATATCTCCTCCCTCTTGAATCTCTCTCCCATTCTCAGTATCCCACCCCTCTAGGTGGTCACGAAGCACCGAGTTGATCTCCCTGTGCTATGTGGCTACTTCCCACTAGCTATCTATATTATATTTGGTAGGGTATATATGTCCATGCCACTCTCTCACTTCATCCCAGCGTACTCTTCCTGTTCTCTGTGTCCTCAAGTCCATTCTCTACCTTTGTGTCTTTATTCCTGGCCTGCCCCTAGGTTCTTCAGAACCATTAGTCTTTCCTTTTTTTTAGATTCCATATACATGTGTTAGCACATGGTATTTGTTTTTCTCTTTCTGACTTACTTCACTCTGTATGACAGACTCTATGTCCATCCACCTCACGACCAGTAACTCAACTGCATTTCTTTTTATGGCTGAGTAACATTCCATTGTATATATGTGCCACATCTTCTTTATGCATTCATCTCTTGATGGACACTTAGGTTGCTTCCATGTCCTGGATATTGTAAATAGAGTTACAATGAACATTGTGGTGCATGAATATTTTGGAATTATGGTTTTCTCAGGGTATATGCCCAGCAGTGGGATTGCTGGGTCATATGGTAGTTCTGTTTTTAGTTTTTTAAGGAACCTCCATACTTTCCTCCATAGTGGCTGTATAAATTTACATTCCATCAACAGTGAAAGAGGGATCCCTTTTCGCTACACCCTCTCCAGCATTTAATGATTGTAGATTTTTTGTTGCTGGCCATCCTGACTGGTGTAAGGTGATATCTCATTGTAGTTTTGATTTGCATTTCTCTAATGATTAGTGATGTTGAGCAGCCTTTTATGTGTTTGTTGGCTATCTGTATATCTTCTTTGGAGAAACGTCTATGTAAGTCTTCTGCCAATTTCTGGATTAGGTTGTTTTTTTTTTTTTTTGATATTGACCTGCATGAGCTGCTTGCAAATTTTGGAGATTAATCCTTTGTTGCTTCATTTGCAAATATTTTCCCCATTCTAAGCGTTGTCTTATTGTCTTGTTTATATATCCCTTTGCTGTGCAAAAGTTTTGAAATTTCATTAGGTCCCATTTGTTTATTTTTGTTTTTATTTCCATTTCTCTAGGTGGTGGGTTAAAAAGGATCTTGCTGTGGGGCTTCCCTGGTGGTGCAGTGGTTGAGAGTCTGCCTGCCGATGCAGGGGATGCGGGTTCGTGCCCAGGTCCGGGAAGATCCCACATGCTACGGAGCGGCCGGGCCCGTGAGCCATGGTTGCTGAGCCTGCGCGTCCGGAGCCTGTGTTTCACAACGTGAGAGGCCACAACAGTGAGAGGCCCACGTACCAAAAAAAAAAAAAGAAAAAAAAAAGGATCTTGCTGTAATTTATGTCATACAGTGTTCTGCCTATGTTTTCCTCTAAGAGTTTGATAGTGTCTGGCCTTACACTTAGGTCTTTAATCCATTTTGAGTTTATTTTTGTGTATGTTGTTAGGGAGTGTTCTAATTTCATACATTTACATGTAGCTGTCCAGTTTTCACAGCAGCACTTACTGAAGAGGGTGTCTTTTTTCCATTGTATACTCTTGCCTCCTGTTTCAAAAATAAGGTGACCATATATGTGTGGGTTTATCTCTGGGCTTTCTATCCTGTTCCATTGAGCTATATTTCTGTTTTTGTGCCAGTACTATACTGTCTTGATTACTGTAGCTTTGTAGTATAGTCTGAAGTCTGGGAGACAGATTCCTCGAGCTCCATTTTTCTTTCTCAAGATTGCTTTGGCTATTCAGGGTCTTTTGTGTTTCCATACAAATTGTGAAATTTTTAGTTCTAGTTCTGTGAAAAATGCCATTGGTCATTTGATAGGGATTACATTGAATCTGTAGATTGCTTTGGGTAGTATACTCATTTTCACAATGTTGATTCTTCCAATCCAAGAACATGGTATATCTCTCCATCTGTTGGTATCATCTTTAATTTCTTACATCCGTGTCTTACAGTTTTCTGCATACAGGTCTTTTGTCTCCTTAGGTAGGTTTATTCCCAGGTATTTTGTTCCTTGTGTTGCAATGTTAGATGGGAGTTTTTCTTTAATTTCTCTTTCAGATTTTTCATCAATAGTGTATAGGAATGCAAGAGATTTCTGTGCATTAATTTTGTATCCTGCAACTTTACCAAATTCATTAATTAGCTCTAGAAGTTTTCTGGTAGCATCTTTTGGATTCTCTATGTATAGTATCATGTTATCAGCAAACAGTGACAGCTTTACTTCTTCTTTTCTGATTTGGATTTCTTTAATTCCTTTTTCTTCTCTGATTGCTGTGGCTAAAACTTCCAAAACTGTGTTGAAAAAAAGTGGTGAGAGTGGATAATGTTGTCTTGTTCCTGATCTTGGAGGAAATGGTTTCAGTTTTTCACCATTGAGAATGATGTTGGCTGTGGGTTTGTCATATATGGCCTTTATTATGTTGAGGTAAATTCCCACTATGCCTACTTTCTGGAGGGTTTTTATCATAAATGGGTGTTGAATTTTGCTGAAAGCTTTTTGTGCATCTATTGAGATGATCATATGGTTTTTCTCCTTCAATTTGTTGTTATGGTTTATCACATTTGTTGGTTTGCGTATATTGAAGAATCCTTGCATTCCTGGGATAAACCCCACTTTATTGTGGTGTATGATCCATTTACTGTGCTGTTGGATGCTGTTTGTTAACATTTTTGTTGAGGATTTTTGCCTCTATGTTCATCAGTGATATTGGCCTGCAGTTTTCTTTTTTTGTGACATCTTTGCCTGGTTTTGGTATCAGGTTGATGGTGGACTCACAGAATGAATTTGGGGGTGTTCCTCCCTCTGCTATATTTTGGAAGAGTTTGAGAAGCATAGGTGTTAGCTCTTCTCAAAATATTTGATAGAATTTGCCTGTGAATCTATCTGGTCCTGTGCTTTTGTTTGTTGGAAGATTTTTGATCATAGTTTCAATTTCAGCGCTTATAATTGGTCTGTTTATATTTTCTATTTTTCCCAGTTCAGTCTTGGGAGGTTGTGCTTTTCTAAGACTGTGTCCATTTCTTCCAGTTTGCCCATTTTATTGGCATATAGTTGCTTGTAGTAATCTCTCAAGATCCTTTGTATTTCTGCAGTGTCCATTATTACTTCTCCTTTTTCATTTCTAATTCTGTTGATTTGAGTCTTCTCCCTTTTTTTTCTTGATGAGTCTGGTTAATGGTTTATCAATTTTTTTTATCTTCTCAAAGAACCAGCTTTTAGTTTTATTAATCTTTTCTATTTTTTCCTTCATTTCTTTTCATTTATTTCTGATCTGATCTATATGATTTCTTTCCTTCTGCTACCTTTGCTGGCCTTTTGTTCTTCTTTCTCTAATTGTTTTAGGTGTAATGTTAGGTTGTTTATTTGAGATGTTTCTTGTTTTTTGAGGTAGGATTGTATCACTATAAACTTCCCTCTTAGAACTGTTTTTGCTGCACCCCCAAAGTTTTGAGTCATCGTGTTTTCATTGTCATTTGTTTCTAGTTTTTTTTTTATTTCCTCTTTGATTTCTTTAGTGATCTCTTGTTTATTTAGTAGTGTATTATTTAGCCTCCATGTGTTTGTAGTTTTTACAGACTTTTTAATTTATATGTAGTCTCAAAGCATTTTGGTTGGAAAATATACTTGATATGATTTCAGTTTTCTTAAATTTACCAAGGCTTGATCTGTGAGCCAAGATATGATCTATCCTGGAGAATTTTCCATGGGCACTTGAGAAGAAAATGTACTCTTATGTTTTTGGATGGACTACCCTATAAATATCAAGTAGGTCCATCTTTTTTAAAGTATCATTTAAAGCTTGTGTTTTCTTATTTATTTTCATTTTGGATGATTCCATCAGTGAAAGTAGGGTGTTAAATTCCCCTACTATGATTGTGTCACTGTCTATTTCCCCTTTTATGGCTGTTAGTATTTGCCTTATGTATTGAGATGCTCCTATGTTGGGTGCATAAATATTTACAATTGTTATATCTTTCTTGGATTGATCCCTTGGTCATTATGTAGTGTCCTTCTTTGTCTCTTGTAATAGTCTTTATTTTAAAGTCTCTTTTGTCTGATATGAGAATTGCTACTCCAGCTTTCTTCTGATTTCCATTTTCATGGAATATCTTTTTCCATCCTTTCACTTTCAGTCTGTATGTGTCCCTAGGTCTGAAGTGGGTCCCTTGTAGACAGCATACATGTGGGCCTTGTTTCTGTATCCATTCAGCCAGTCTGTTTCTTTTGGTGGGAGCATTTAATCCATTTACATTTAAGGTAATTATAGATATGTATGTTCCTATTCCCATTTTCTTAATTATTTTGGGTTTGTTATTGTGGATCTTTTCTTCTCTTGTGTTTCTTGCCTAGAGAAGTTCCTTTAGCAGTTGTTGTAAAGCTGGTTTGCTGGTGCTGAACTCTCTCAGCTTTTGCTTGTCTGTAAAGATTTTAATTTCTCCATCAAATCTGAATGAGATCCTTGCTGGGTAGAGTAATCTTGGTTGTAGGTTTTTCGCATTCATCACTTTCAATATATCCTGCCATTCCCTTCTGGTTTGTAGAGTTTCTGCTGAAAGATCAGCTGTTAACCTTGTGGGAATTCCCTTGTATGTTATTTGTTGTCTTTCCTTTGCTGCTTTTAATATTTTTCCTTTGTATTTCATTTTTGATAGTTTGATTAATATGTGTCTTAATGTGTTTCTCCTTGGATTTATCCTCTATGGGACTCTGCACTTCCTGGACTTGATTGAATATATCCTTCCCCATATTTGGGAACTTTTCAATTATAATCTCTTCAAATATTTTCTCAGTTCCTTTCTTTTCCTCTTCTTCTTCTGGGACCCTTATAATTCGAATGTTGGTGCATTTAATGTTATCCCAGAAGTCTCTGAAACTGTCTTCAATCTTTTCATTATTTTTTCTTTATTCTCCTTTGCAGTAGTTATTTGCACTATTTTATCTTCCAGGTCACTTCTCCATTCTTCTGCCTCAGTTATTCTGCTACTGATGCCTTCTAGAGAATTTTTAATTTCATTTATTTTGTTGTTCATCATTATTTGTTTGCTCTTTAGTTCTTCTAGGTCCTGGTTAAACGTTTCTTATATTTTCTCCATTCTAAGATTTTGTATCATCTTTACTATAATTTCTCTGTACTGTTTTCATGTAGATTGCCTATTTCCTCTTCATTTGTTTGGTCTGGTGGGTTTTTACCTTGCTCCTTCATCTGCTCTGCATTTCTCTGTCTTCTCAGTTTGCTTAAATTTCTGTGTTTGGCGTCTCCTTTTCGTAGGCTGCAGGTTCATAGTTCCCATTGTTTTTGGTGTCCACCTCCAGTGGCTAAAGTTGGTTCAGTGAATTTTGTAGGGTTCCCTGTGGAGGGGACTTGTTCCTGTGTTCCGGTGGATGAGGCTGTATCTTGTCTTTCTGGTGGGTAGAACTGTGTCTGTTGGTTGTTCTTCAGTGTCTGTGACGTTATTATGATTTTAGGCAGCCTGTCTGATAATGGGTGGGTTTGTATTCCAGTCCTGCTTGTTGTCTGTCATAGGGTGTCCAGCACTGTAGCTTGCTCGCCGTTTAGTGGAGCTGGGTCTTCATGTTGAGATGGAGATCTCTGGGAGAACTTTTGCCATTTGATATTACATGCAGCCGGGAGGTCTCTGGTGGACCAATGTCCTGAAGTCAGTTCTCCCACCTCAGAGACACAGTCCTGACACCCGGCCAGAGCACAAAGACCCTGTCAGCCACACGGCTCAAAAGAAAAGAGAGAATGAAAAAGAATGTAAGAAAGAAAGAAAAATAAATAAAATTATGTTATTAAAATAAAAAATGAAAAAAATTATTAAAAAGAAAAAATAATCAAAAAAGAATAGACAAAAAAAAAGCAAGCAAGAAAGAAGAGAGCAACCAAACCAAAAAACAAATCCAGCAATGAGAACAAGCGCTACAAACTATACTAAAAAAAAAAAAAAAGAAGAAAAGAAAACAACCTGACAGACTGAACCCTAAATAAATGGTAAAAGCAAAGTTATACAGACAAACTCACACAAAGGAGCATACACATACACACTCACAAAAAGAGAAAAAAATATATATATATATCAATAAAAAGGAAGTGAACAACTAAATCAATAAACAAATCTACCAGTGTTAATAACTTCTAAATATGAAACTAAGAAAAACATAAATCCTTAAACAAATTAGATACAGAAAGCAACCACAAAGTCTACAATTGCTTCCAAAGTCCACTGCCTTAATTTTGGTGGTGAGGGGGAAGGGTAAGCTGGGATGAAGTGAGAGAGTAGCATGGGCATATATATCCTACCAAATGTAAAATAGATAGCTAGTGGGAAGCAACCACAAAGAACAGGGAGATCAGCTCAGAGCTTTGTGTCCACCTACAGGGGTGGGATAGGGAGGATGGGAGGGAGACTCAAGATGGAGGAGAAATGGGGATATATGTATATGGATAGCTGATTCACTCTGTTATAAACAGACACTAACACACCATTGTAAAGCAATTATACTCCAATAAAGATGTTATAAAATAAATAAATTAATTAATTAACCAGTATCAAGAACTCTAATGGTGTTCATAAAAAAAAAAGAAAGAAAATTTACTTTTGGCATGATTTGTTTTCTATTCAGTTATTTCAGAGATGCATGGTACATCAAATTGATTGTGCAGATTTAATCCACTACTCCTGAGGCTGCTGGGAGAAATTTCCTTCTCTCTTCTTTCTTCGCACAGCTCCTGCGGTTCAGCTTTGGATTTGGCCCCGCCTCTGTGTGTAGGTCACCTGAGGGCAACTGTTCTTGGCTCAGACAAGATGGGGTTAAAGCAGCAGCTGATTAGGGGGCTCTGACTCACTGAGACCTAGGGGAGGTAGGGGTATGGAATGTGGGGTGAGTCTATGGTGGCAGAGGCCAGCGTGATGTTGCAACAGCCTGAGGCATGACAGGTGTTCTCCCAGGGATCTTGTCCCTGGATCACGGGACCCTGGCAGTGGCAGGCTGCACAGGCTCCTGAGAGGTGAGGTGTGGATAATGACCTGTGCTTGCACACAGGCTTCTTGGTGGCTGCAGCTGTCTTAGCATTTCATGACCATCTCTCGTGTCCATGCTGATAGTCGTGGCTCACGCCTGTCTCTGGAACTCGTTTAGGTGGTGTTCTGAATCCCCTCT
The DNA here is from genome assembly GCF_951394435.1 of Stenella coeruleoalba. Classification (NCBI taxonomy): domain Eukaryota; kingdom Metazoa; phylum Chordata; class Mammalia; order Artiodactyla; family Delphinidae; genus Stenella; species Stenella coeruleoalba. The sequence goes on from NC_137154.1 coordinate 72,473,009, forward strand.
CCTCATGCACCCCGAAACAGTGGTCTCTTGCCTCTTAGGCAATTCAAGACCTTTTCCCGGACTCCTTCCCAGGTAGCTGTGGCACATTAGCCCCCTTCATGCTGTGTTCACAGAGGCAACCCCTGTCCTCTCCCTGAGATCTGTCCTCCAAAGCTGGAGCCTCAGTTCCCAGCCACCACCTTCCCTGGTGGGTGAGCAGTCAAGCCTCTCAGGCTGGTGAGTGCTGGTTGGCACCAATCCTCTGTGCAGGAATCTCTCCACTTTGCCCTCTGTAATTGGAATTAATTAAGTTCTAGTCTTTTAGCAAGTTTGATTATAATACAATATTGTCTATACTCGCTACTCATGCATTAGATCACTAGAACTTATTTATCATTGCGAGTTTGTACCCTTAAACATATTCCTATCCCCTCAACCCCCATCCTCTGATAACCACCATTTTATTCTCTGTTTTTAAGAATTTGGCTTTTTTATATTCCAGATGTGAGTGTCATACTGTATTTTTTTCTCTGTCTTGATTCTCTCACTTAGCTTAATTCCCCAAGGTCTATACGTGTGCTCACAATGGCAGGATGCACTTCTTTCTCATGGCTGAATAATATTCCAGTGTGTGTGTGTGTGTGTGTATGTGTGTGTGTGTAGTGGTATATATATCTTACATTTTTATCCATTCATGCATTGTTGGGACTTGGGTTGTTTCTATGTAGCTTGAATATTGTAAGTCATGTTGCAATAAACAAGAGTGCATATATCTCTTCAATATCCTGTTTTCATTTCCTTTGGTTATATACTAGAAGTGGAACTGCTGAATAATATGGTAGCTCTATTTTTAATATTTTTAGGAACCTCCCTATTGTTTTCCATTGTTTTCCATTCTGACTAACAGTGTAAGTCAGAAACTTTTCACCACATCCTCTCCAACATTTGCTACCTCTTGGCTCCTTGAGGATAACCATTCTGACAAGTGTGACATGATATTTCATTGTGGTTTTGATTTGCATTTCCCTCATGTTTAGTGATTTTTGAACAAATTTCATGTACCTGTTGGCCATTTGGATGTCTTTTTGGAAAATATCTATTTAGTTCCTCTGCTTATTATTTAGTTGAATTGTGGGGTTTTTTTTTAAGTTGTTTTCTGGTTTTTGTTTTATAATTGTTATATGAATTCTTTCTATATTTTGTACATTAACCCCTTATTTGATATAGCGTTTACAAAACTTTTTCCCATTCTGTAGGTTGCCTTTTCATTTTGTTAATTGTTTCCTTTGCTGTTCAGAAACATTTAAGTTTGATGCAGGGCCACTTGTTAATTTTTGCTTTTCTTGTTTGTACTTTTGATGTCATATCCAAAAAATCATTGCTAAGTCAAATATCCAAGGAGATTCTTCTCTATGTATTTTCCTAGGATTTTATTGTGTCATGTTTTATATTTAAATATTTGATCCATTTGGAGTTAATTTTTGTGAATAGTGTAAGTTAGGAATCCAAATTCATTTTTCTGCATGTGTTTATCCAGGTTTCCCAACATCTTTTGTTGAAGAGACTATCCTTTCCTTATTTTGGGTGTTTTGGTTCTCTTGTTGAACATTACTTGACCCTACACATGGGTGTTTAATTCTGCACTTTCTGTTCTGTTCCATTGATCTATGTGTCTATTTTTATGCAGGTACCATATTGTTTTGATTACCATAGCACTGCAGTATATTTTGAAATCAGGAAATTTGATACCTATGGCTTTGTTCTTTTTTGGAATTGTTTGGCTATTCAGGGTATTTTGTGGATTCATACAATTTTTAGGATTGTTTATTCTATTTCTGTGAAGAATGTCATTGGAATTTTGATAGAAATTCCATTGAATCTATAGATGACTTTGGGTAGTATGGACATGTTAACAATATTAATTCTTCTAATCAGTGAACACAAGATATCTTTTCACTTGCTTTTGTCTTCATTTTTTTCAAAGGTCTTGTAGTTTTCATTGTACAGATCTTTTACTCCCTTGGTTAAATTTATTCCTAGGTATTTTATTGTTTTACTACTATTGAGAATAGGATAGTTTTTTTTTTTTTTTTCTGAATTCATTGATTAGTTCCAACAGTTTCTTGATAGAGTCTTTTGGAATTTTCTATATACAAAATCATTTTGTATGCAAATCATGACAATTTTACTTCTTCCTTTCTGATTTGGATGTCTTAATTTCTTAGTCTTGCCTAATTGCTCTAGTTAAGACTTACAGTACTAAATTGAATGAGTAGAGAGAATGGGTATCCTTGTCTTGTTCCTGATCTTAGAGGAAAACTTTCAATTTTTCACCATTGAGTATGTTAGCTGGGAGTTTGTCATATATGGACTTCTTAATGTGAGGTATGTTCTTTCTATACCCAATCTGTTGAGGTTTTCTATCATGAAAGTATGTTGTATTTTGTCCAATGCTTTTTCTGTGTCTCTTTTGGTGGCATGTGACTTTTATATTCTGTTCTATTAATATAATTGTTTACATTTCTTGATTTTCAAATATGAATCATCCTTGTATCCCAGGGATAAATTCCACTAGGTCATGGTGTATAATTCTGTTAGTATGTTCTTGAATTTGGTTTGCTAATATTTTGTTGAGAATTCTTACATCTATATTCATCAGGGATAGTCCATAATATCCTTTTCTTATAGTGACCCTTTTATGGCTTTCATATAAGGGTAATACTGGTTTATAGAATGAGTTTGGAAATGTTTACCCCTCTTCAATTTTTTGGAAGTGTTTGAGAGGGAATGGCATTAAGTCTTCTTTAAATGTTTGGTAGAATTTTCCAGTGAGCCATCTGGTCCTGGGGTTTTCTGTGTTGGGAGGTTTTTGATTACTGATTTAATCCCCTTATGCATTATTGGTCTCTTTTGGTTTTCTATTTTTTTTTTCCTGATTCAGTCTTTGTAAGTATTGTTTCTAGGTGTTCATCCATTAATTTTAGCTTATCTAATTTGTCAGTATATAATTGTTCATAGTAGCCTCTTGTGATCTTATGTATTTCTGCATCATCAATGGGAATGTCTCCTCTTTTATTTCTATTTATTTTTATCTTCTCTGTTTTCTTAGGTTAACTGAGGCTAAACTAATAACATAATATATATTTTTTTATCTTTTCAAAAAATCAGCTTAGTTTTTTTTTTTTTTAATCCTTCCAATAGTTTTTCTAGTTTCTATTTCATTTATTTCTGCTCTGATCAACATTATTTCCTTCTTCCACTGACTCTGAGCTTACTTTTTTCTTCTTCTAGTACCTTGAGATATAAATTTAGGTTGTTTATTTGATATTACTTTGCATCTGTAGATTGCTTTGGGTAGTATGGGCATTTTAACAAGATTTATAATTTTAATCCATGAGCATGGAACATTTTTCCATTTATTTGTGTCTTCTTCAATGTCTTTATCAATGTCTTAGTGTTTTCAACATACAGGTTTTTCACCTCCTTGGTTAAATAAGTGTATTCCTAAATATTATTCATTTAATGCAACTGTAAATTACATTTTTTTTAAATTTCTCCTTCTGATAGTTTTTTATTAGTATATAGAAACACAACAGAGTTTTGTATATTGATTTGGTATCCTGCAACATTGATTCATTCTGCAGTTTGTGTGTGTGTGTGTGTGTGTGTGTGTGTGTGTGTGTGTGTGATCTTTAGGGGTTTCTGTATATAGGACCACAACACCTGCAAATAGTGACATTTTAATTAATTCCCTTCCAATTTGGTTGTCTTTTATTTATCTTCCTTGGCTGAATGTTGTGGCTAGGACTCCAATACTATGTTGAATAAAAGTGACAGGAGTGGGTATCTTTGTCTTGGTTCTGATTTTAGAGCAAATCTTTCAGCATTTCACTGTTGAGTATGATGTTAGCTGTAGGCTTGTCATACATGGTCTTTATTATGTTGAAGTACATTTTCTCTATACACACATTGTTGAGAATTTTTTTATCACAAATTGATGTTGAATTTTGCCAAATGCTTTTTCTTCATCTTGTCAGAGGCTCATATAATTTTTAGCCTAATTTTATTAAAGTAGTAGATCATATTGATTGATTTACTGTTGTAGAACCATCCTTATACCCTGGAATAAATCCCAGTGATCATGGAGTATGATACTTTTACTATATTGTTGAATTCAGTTTGCTAATATTTTCTTTAAGATTTTTACATGTATGTTCATCAGGGATAATGGCCTACAATTTTAATTTCTTGAAGTATTCTTGTCTGTTCTTGGTATCAGGGTAATGCTGACCTCATAAAATGAGTTTTGAAGTTTTCATCTTTTCAATTTTTTGGAGGAGTGTGAGAAGAATTATTACTTATCTTTGAATAGTTTGTAGAATTCATCAATGAGGCCATCTGGTCTTGGCCTTATTTTTGTTGGGTTATATTTGTCTAGTTATTCACTCTCCTACCTAATCATGAGTGTATTCAGATTTCTAATTCTTCATGACTGAGTCTTGGAAGGTTGTATCGTTCTAGGAATTTATTGATTTCTTCTAGGTCAGCGGTCCTCAACATTTGTGACACCAGGGACTGGTTTCGTGGAAGACAATTTTTCCATGGATGGGGTGGGGGATGGTTCAGGTGGTAATGCAAGCAATACGGAGCAATGGGAAGAGACAGGTGAAGCTTTGCTTGCTCACCTACTACTCACCTCCTGCTGTATGGCCTGGTTCCTAACAGGCCATGGACCGGTACTTGGGGACTGCTGTTCTAGGTTGTCCAATTTATTGGTGTAAAATTGTTTGCAGTATCTTTTTATGAGCCTTTGTATTTCTGTGATACCAGTTTTAATGTCTCCTCATTTATTTCAGATTTTATTTATTTGAGCCCTTTCTCTTTTATTCTTAGTGAATACAGGTAACAGTTTTAAAATCTTATTTATCTTTTCAAAGAACCAGGTTTTAGCTTCATTGATCTTTTCTATTTCTTTTTAAGCCTATATTTTACTTATTTCTGCTCTGATCTTTGCTATTTTCTTCCTTTTACTCACTTTGACCTTTGTTTGTTCTTGCTTTTCTAGCTCTTTGAGGTGTAAAGTTAGGTTGTTTGAGAATTTTCTTGTTTCTTGTGGTAGGCCTGAGTTGCTTTGAAGGAGCTGTTTAGCTATTTTCAGGTCTTTTTTAGAGGGAGTTTTCCCATATGTAGTTGTAGATTTGGTGTGTTCATTAGAGGAGATGAGTGCAGGATCTTCCTATGTCAACATTTTGGACTGTCTTTCTGAGGTTTATATTCTCATCTGGAGAATCTGGCATTCCACATGATGGACCATTCAATTACAGAAAGAGAGTTAATTATTAGTTTCTAATTTGCAACCACAAAATATGTTTCTATCCCACCGTATTGTTAGCACTGAGCGTAGAAGCAAGTTGTAGGCACCATGAGAGAAGATAGATGAGCAGGCATGAGGGTCCTTAGAAAATACTGGCTTGAAGGGCAGGCAAGAACCCTCTTTTATATTTTGATGGCACAACTTATTTTTTTCAATGATGTATATTCATTAATAAATCACAGTAGTTATAGTTATTTTTAATATTCTTCCTTTAACCTTTTTTTTTGTATGTGTGGTACGCGGGCCTCTCACTGCTGTTTCCTCTCCCGTTGCGGAGTAACAGGCTCCGGACGTGCAGGCTCAGCGGCCATGGTTCACGGGCCCAGCCACGCCGTGGTGTGTGGGATCTTCTCGGACCGGGGCATGAACCCGTGTCCCCTGCATCGGCAGGCGGACTCCCAACCACTGCGCCACCAAGGAAGCCCTTCCTTTAACTTTTAGTATACTTAAATGGTTCTAATATAGAGTTACAGTTTTCTAATTCTGATTGTCTATTTTTCAATTTACCAGTTTATTGAGTGCTTTCATATGTTTTCATATCACTGATTATCATCTTTCCCTTCCAGCCTGAACTCCCTTCAGCACCTCTTGCAATGCAATATAGTGGTAGTGAACACCCTCAGTTTTTGTTTGTCTGGGAAAGCCTTTATTTACATTTCATATCTGAAGGGTAATCTTGCTGGATAAAGTATCCTTGGTTAGTAGTTTTTATCTTTCAACATTTTGAATATGGCATTCTATTCTCTCCTGGCCTGTAGAGTTTCTGCTGAGAAATCTGCCAATAGCCTAAAGTGAGTTCTTTCATAGGTTACTTTCTATTTTTTCCCTGGCTGCCTTTAAGGTTCTTTATCATTGATTTTTTGTAATTTCGTTATAGTTTGTCTAGGAGAAGGTCTTTTTGTATTGAGATAATAAGGTATTCTATTAGCTTCCTGGACTTGTGTATTCCAATTTTCTCCCCAGGTTTGGTAATTTCTAGCTATTGTTTCCTTAAATAAACACTAGGCCTCCTTATTCCTTTCTTCTTCTGTTACACCAATTATTATATTATGTATGATAGCATTTAATAGCTCTCATTGGGTTTCTTCACTCTTGAAAAATCTTCGTTCTCTCTCCTCCTCTAACTGAATTATTTCTATATCCCCATCTCCAAGTCATTAATTCTTTCTTCCATCTGATCTGCCCTGTCACTGATGTTTTCTATCGCATTCTGCACCTCAGTCATTGAATTCTTCAGCTCTAGCATTTCTGTTCGGTTCTTTTTTATAATTTTAATCTCTTTGGTAAAGAACTCATTCTGTTCATTAATTTTAGTCCTGAATTCATTAAAATGCCTGTTCTTGTAGCTCATTGGATTTCTTAATAAGAGCTATTTTGAATTCTTTATCAGTTAGATCTCAATATTCCATGCCTTTGAATTTGACTGCTGAAGAATTATCATTTCCTTTTTGTGATACCATATTTCCTTGACCTTTTTCATGTGTTTGTAGGTATGCACTTCTGCTTTGGCATTTGAAGTAGTAGACACCTCCTTAACTAAGTTCTATGTCCTCTTTCAATTCAATAGGCTAACTACTAAAAATCTTTGGTCTTCTAGAAAGTGATAATGTAACTCAAGTTTGCCCTTTTTGTCTGCTATAGGTCAATCTCACAAATGCACTCAGAAGCATGCACAAGGAACTGGCAGTAGAGTAGGGGAAAGTGCAGGCTCAGCACTTGGGACTTTGTGGGTGGGTGTCCCTTGACAGTGGCGATCCTCAAGTGTGGGGTACTCTCAGAGGTTTGCAGTTGGACTTTCTGTTGAATTCCTGAAACAGACAGCAGGAAATGCATGCCTTTAATGCCCTTTGATATTCTTATGTGCTTCCTTCCCTATCTCTTCCTTCCCACTAGTTGCAGAGGTCCCTCCTCAGAAATCCAGCTGCTGCTGGAGAGAAATGGGTTTCTCCCACCACAACCCACACAACTAGAGTTAGCTGGGCTGTCACTCACCACTTTCCCTTTCCACCCCCTTGGGAGAAGTGAACACTTTCTAACTCCTCTGCTTGAGGCATTGCCAAAACCAAGCCAAATTCCCAGACCCTTGCATTACCACCCTACAGAAGGAGGCCATTCTGGTCTTCTTTCCTCTTCATCCAAACTCATCTCTATCCTACTCTGATGGTGTGCTGGAATCTCCCCTCAGGCAAGCTGGACATCCACAAATTCTCTTTTGCATGTGTGTATCCACCCAGTTTGTAGTCTGTGAGTTCTTTTTATCCCTGGTCATGGTGAATGGGTGTTGGACAATTTTGATGTGGATCCACAGCCCTTATTGATGTCTGTTTGTTTGTTTTCAGGTGCACAGGCAGGCTAGAAACCTCTTGGATCACTTGGTGTAATATTCAGAAGGACTTTTGTTTGGTTATTGATATCTAACCAGTTGTTAAAGGAGAGTGAATAGAGGAAGAACTTGTGCTGTCACAATTCTGATGTCCCTCCTTTCAAAATACTAACTTTTGAAATTGATAATGATGCTCTTTCAGCAGAATTGTGTCTTCCAATAGTCATGTGATCAGTAATTTTACTGCAGTCTCCATAGTAGATAGTGAATTGCACCAAACATGATTGAAATGTACATTTTTATTGTCAACTTCTTTAAGAACTGAAAATATGATAGCTAATTTTTCATTATGAAAGATTTTTTTAGTTCATTCCTGTCATAAGAGTTTCCTGCAAAAGAGTAGGGTGTTAAAATACTAAAACATAGTTAAATATTTAAAGTATAATACAATATATGGCAAGAACTTTTGTAGAAAGATTATTCAAATTGTTCTTTTACACAGTCTAAGGTAGGGCTCCTCATCCTCTATTTCCTGCTCATATTTCACTTAAAACCAGGTGATAATTTACTACAGTTTTCACTGAGACAGCCGTATGATGGCTTTGCAAAATTGCACAGGATATGGCACCACTGATTAGTACATGAAGTGACTGGCAGGTTCAGCAGCACTGAATACTTTTCTCCTAGATGTAATCAGCTGTTCTAGTTGCTTCTACTTGAGAATATTTTGTTTTATTCACTAATACTCTCTATTTGTTCTTGAATTATGTTATATGTAGCTGGAGGTATTAAAGGTATATTTGTTGCTTTAAATAGGTGTTAAACAGGAACTTTTCTTAACTATACTTTTCTCTCACAAATTCCAGAACAAAACCATAACAGAGACTGAAAGTAAAGAGTGGAGGTCCATCAAACAAATCCCAATTGATTTCAGTGTCAATGTTGTTACCAATAGTTCACTTAGTGAAAAATTCCAGGACATTTATTAAATGACATGGGAGGTTGGGACAATAGGAAATTAATTGGAACTGATTTTGGAAAACTGGGATGTGAGGTCACTCAGAATGTGAACATCCATATTAATATTCCTCCTTTAGGATTTTCAGAGACTGTAAAGACTGTATTAAATAAATCCACAAGCACAATTTATTTAGATAAATAAATTTATTTAGATAAATAAATAAATTCATTTTATTTATTTATTCATTCATCTATTCACTTGTTTATTCAAAATGTACAAGTCACTCTAATGTGATTTTCTGGATATTAATTTGATATTATTCTTGTGGTGGTTTTAAAATACATCCACAAATTATTTGATACAGCTCTTTTCAAATTGTGGAATCTAATTCTCCTCCACTTGAGCTTGGGCTATACTTAACTCATTTCTAACAACAACAACAAAATGTGGCAGAAATGATGGTTTGTGGCTTTTGAGACTTCATCACATAAGGTATTGTAGCCTCTCTCTCTCTCAAATCATTCATTCTGAAGGAAGCTGCTTGCCATATGTAAGAACACTCAAGCTGTTTGACATGTAGCAGAGGAGGAACTATAGCCTCCTGTCATCAGCCACATGAGTGAGCCAATTCGGTAGCAGGTCTCGTAGCCCCAGCCAAGCTTTCAAATTACTGCAGCTCTGGTCAAATTGTGACTGCAGCCCTTATGAAAGACTCTGAAACAAACCATCCAGCTAAACTAAACCAGTGTTTGTTTTAAGCTATTATATTTTAGAGTAATTTTGTTGCACAGCAATAAATAACTAATAGAGCTCTGAGGAACTTAAAGCTGGTAGGAGCAATCAGATATAAACATAAATGACTAAAATGTAAGAAAAATGTAAACAAAGGACTACAACCATAAAGAGAAAAATGCATTCTCAGTGGGAGATCAGTGAAGGCTTTATAAAAGAATTATACATACTGAAAGTTGAAGTTTAGGATGTTGAGGGGTAGAGAGGTCAAGAAAAATAATTGTAGGTGATTCAAAGGCTTAAGCAAAGTTGGAGGCAGAAAATTGTGGGACTAAATTTAGGCAATCATAACAATTTTACTTTGATTGTAATTTAGAATATATATATATATATATATATATATATATACACACATTTATATAGTCAAAGAATACTGTTGATGTAGGTTGGAGTCAATTTTTATAGGGCTTTGACTCTAAAGACATTTGAATATTATTTATTATGAATTTTATGCATATAAAATAGTAATCATTATAAGTAAAGCAATTGATAAGAAGTGGATTCTTGGAATTAAAGTATCTGATCTTGAGTTTCTAAGTGTTTGCCTGATATGCGTTCATCAGATCGGCACAGTTTAGCAGGCTACGGCAGTATTAGTGGTTATTAATTTTCTGGGGTCCCCTAAAATGTAGATTTAAGCCTTAGTCCATCTGAAAAATGTGTATCAAAAGTTAGACTTCCCAGAAAAGAATCAGCATTATTTAGCTTTTAATCTGGAAATGTTAATGTATAGACATCTAAGGGAAAAAACAATGTCCAAATAAACAAAGCACACATGACCAGAGATGGCAGCAAATAGAAAATAAATATTTATAGAGAACTTGTTATGTACCAGACAGTGTACTAGGTATTGGTACCAGAAGATAAAAATATGATTTCAACATTCTTGAGAATCAGGTGTATAATCAAAAAATAGCACTGAATAAAATATGTATATATATGTATTTTGAGAAGTATGGATGTAAAGAGAGTAATCAGTCTAAATTAAAACTATCAGATTATTGAATTAATCATAACCTAGTACAGAAATAAAAATATTCAAGAGCAATGATATCTTTGAGGAGGTCTTTAAAATATTATGGTGGACCTGTCAACTGGTGTTAATATTGATTTTGGGAGAATAATACATTGAGACCTAGTAAGTCACCATATATTTTATTCATATTACAGGGGCTATTGAATTTGATCAGCTGTTATAAGATTTATAATTGGAATAACATTTTACCGATTTTTAAAAGTAAGCCATTTCTATGTTATTGCTTAATTTTCTATTTTAGACCTCTGAAATAAAATATTTTGGCAGGCAGTTGTATGCAATGTAATTAGATAGATAAAAATTATGGGATAAAGTTGAGGCAAGAAGACACTAATTTCACCCCTCAAACTGTGTATAAAATAATAATCTAGAAGAAGAAACAGCAAGTGGTATGTTTATTTCTGGATAGGATGAAGTAGCTTTGGATATCTCAATGTTCCTGCTGAGAACTGTTGTTAAGACTATGATAGAATGAAAAATCACGTGATGGAAGGCATCAGAGATCTGGGGAATCACTCAGGCACTAGATGGTCTAGGATTTCTGAGAAGGCAGCCTTAGAGTAGTGAACTGATAATATACAACAGCTTTTTATAAGCCCAAATATGTCAGTAGTAACACTAAATATACATCGACAAAATAATAGCTGTAAGAGACTGGTTTTCAGTCTGATTTCAAAAAGAAAACCCAGTTACATAATTTTTATAAGACACATTTCTTAATTATAGGGACATAGAATGTTTGAAAGTAAAAGGATGAAGATATAACATCAAAACACCAATTGAAATTAGTTAATTCATATTTACTTTATTTACATACTGTATACAATTATACTTATACTGGTTATTAAATTTATATATTAATTTAAGTTTATGTAAAATAAAATTTTAGTTCTTCAGTTGAACAAGCTACATTTCAAATTCTCAATAGCCATATGTGACAAGTGGCTACTGTATTTGAATGCTCAGCTATACTATGTTTCTATAATAGCTCAAAATAGTTAATAATCTTGACCTGAGCAACACTGAAATTAAGAAAAAAAATTAATTTATTTTTATTTCATTTATTTATTTTTTGCATTACACTGGCCTCTCACTGTTGTGGCCTCTCCCATTGCAGAGCAAGGCTCCGGACGCGCAGGCTCAGCAACCATGGCTCACGGGCCTAGCCGCTCCGCGGCATGTGGGATCTTCCCGGACCGGTTCACGAACCCGTGTCCCCTGCATCGGCAGGTGGACTCTCAACCACTGTGCCACCAGGGAAGCCCTCCTTAATTTATTTTTAAGTAAACTATGAACATTTACCACAATTGACAATATGTTAAATCATAAAATAATCCTTAATGAAATTCAGTTTCTTCCCTGACTGAACTGGAATTAAGATATAGAAATCATGAACATAGAGATCCCTAGAAAATTTCTAACTCCTTTAAAATTAAACAATACACTTTGAATTAACTCCAGATAGGAAACAAAATCAAAATTAAAAGGAGAAAAAGTTTTAACTGATGGCTAATGAAGATTGGATATTTTAAAATAAGGGAAATGAAGTGACAGCAGTACTTAGAGAAACTGTGGTGTTTTAAATATATAAAATACAAAAGGAGAGACTGAAAATTAACTATGTAAAATTCCATCTCCTAAAGGTAGAAAAACAACAGCAAATTGAAAAAGTAGATAATTGTAAAGCAGAAAATAAGAGCATTAGAAAAAGAAAGTAAAGAAATTGATAATGAATATAGGAAGAGCCTAAAAAGCCCCAAATTGGTTCTTTAAAAGGATTAATAGGAGGCAGGCTTTCTGAGGTCACCTCACCCTGCTGCACTGCCGTGCTGTCTGCTCCCGGCTCTCCACTAGCCTGGGCAGGCCAGAGTCCACCAGACCCAGACCAGCATCCCGCACCCTGACTGTCCCGGCCAGCCTGGATGTAGATGTTAAGGAAGGAGACACAGAGACTCAGATGGCTACACATCTGACATCAAGAGGGTTGTGCAGGGGACCTTCAATATGGCAGAGGACTAAGACATGAGGATCATCTTGCTCCCCAAAAATATATCAAAAATACATCTACATGTGGAACAATTCCTACAGAAAATCTACTGAAAACTGGCAAAAGCCACAGACTTCCCAAAAACTTTGTGTTTACTATTTGACCTAGGGTTATGCCTGTCCAGTTTTTTTTTTTTTTTTTTTGTATAGGTTTCAGCTCTTGTTATCATTGGTGGATTTGATTTTTGGTTTGGTTGCTCTCTTCTTTCTTGCTTTCTTTTTTTTTTAATTACTTTTTTATTTCTTTTATTTATTATTTTATTTATTAATATTTTTAAATTAGTTTTAAAAATATCTTTACTGGAGTATAATTGCTTTACAATGGTGTGTTAGTTTCTGCTTTATAACAAAGTGAATCAGCTATACATATACATATATCCCCATATCTCTGCCTTCTTGTGTCTTGCTCCCATACACCCTCTTTATCCCACCCTTCTATGTGGTCACAAAACGCCGAGCTGATCTCCCTGTGCTATGCAGCTGCTTCCCACTAGCTTTCAGTTTTAATGTTTGGTAGTGTATATATGTCCATGCCATTCTATCATTTTGTCCCAGCTTAACCTTCCCCTGCCCCGTGTCCTCAAGTCCATATTCTAGCAGGTCTGCGTCTTTATTCCCATCCTGCCCCTAGGTTTTTCATGACCTTTTTTTTTTTTTTGAGATCCCATATATATGTGTTAGCATGCGGTATTTGTTTTTCTCTTCCTGACTTACTTCATTCTGTATGACAGACTCTAGGTCCATCCACCTCACTACAAATAACTCAATTTTGTTTATTTTTATGGATGAGCAATATTCCATTGTATATATGTGCCACATCTTCTTTATCCATTCATCCGATGATGGACACTAAGGTTTTCCATGGCCTTGCTATTGTAAATAGAGCTGCAATGAACATTTTGGTACATGATTCTTTTTGAATTATGGTTTTCCCAGGGTATATGCCCAGTAGTGGGCAAACTGCTTTTGCTGTATCCCATAGGTTTTGGGTCATCGTGTCTCCATTGTCATTTGTTTCTAGGTATTTTTTGATTTCCTCTTTGATTTCTTCAGTGAGCTCTAGGTTATTAAGTAGTGCACTGTTTAACATCCATGTGTTTGTATTTTTTTACAGATTTTTCCTGTAATTGATGTCTAGTCTCATAGTGTTGTGGTCAGAAAAGGTACGTGATACAATTTCAGTTTTCGTAAATTTACCAAAGCTTGAATTGTGACCCAGGATATGATCTATCCTGAAAAATGTTCCATGGGAACTTGAGAAGAAAGTGTATTCTGTTGTTTTGGATGGAATGTCTTAAAAATATCAATTAAGGCAATCTTGTTTAATGTATCATTTAAAGTTGGTGTTGCCTTATTAATTTTCATTTTGCATGATCTGTCCATTGATGAAAGTGGGGTGTTAAAGTCCCCTACTATGATTGTGTTACTATCAATTTCCCCTTTCATGGTTGTTAGTATTTGCCTTATGTACTGAGGTGCTCCTATGTTGGGTGCATAAATATTTACAATCGTTATATCTTCTTCTTGGATTGATCCCTTGATCATTATGTAGTGTCCTTCTTTGTCTCTTGTAATAGTCTTTATTTTAAAGTCTATTTTGTCTGATATGAGAATTGCTACTCCAGCTTTCTTTTGATTTCCATTTGCATGGAATATCTTTTTCCATCCCCTCATTTTCAGTCTGTATGTTTCCCTAGGTCTAAAGTGGGTCTCTTGTAGACAGCATATATACAAGTCTTGTTTCTGTATCCATTCAGTCAGTCGATGTCTTTTGGTTGGAGCATTATTCCATTTACATTTAAGGTAATTATTGATATGTATGTTCCTATTACCATTTCCTCAATTGCTTTTAGTTTGTTATTGTATGTCTTTTCCTTCTGTTGTGTTTCCTGCCTAGAGAAGTTCCTTTAGCATTTTTTGTAAAGTTGGTTTGGTAGTGCTGAATTCCCTTAGCTTTTGCTTCTCTGTAAAGGTTTTAATTTGTCCATTGAATCTGAATGAGATTCTTGCTGGATAGAGTAATCTTGGTTGTAGGTTTTCCCCTTTCATCACTTTAAATAAGTCTTGCCACTCCCTTCTGGCTTGCCGAGTTTCTGCTGAAAGATCAGCTATTAAGCTTATGGGGTTTCCCTTGTATTTTATTAGTTGTTTTTCCCTTGCTGCTTTTAATATTTTTTCTTGTGTTTCATTTTTGATAGTTTATTTAATATGTGTCTTGGTGCATTTCTACTTGGATTTATCCTGTAAGAGACTCTCTGCACTTCCTGGACTTGATTAACTATTTCCTTTCCCATATTAGGGACATTTTCAACTATAATCTCTTCAAATATTTTTTCAGTCCTTTTCTTTATCTCTTCTTCTTCTGGGAACCCTATAATTTGAATATTAGTGTGTTTCATATTGTTCCAGAGGTCTCTGAGACTCTCCTCAATTCTTTTCATTCTTTTTTCTTTATTCTGCTCTGCAGTAATTATTTCCACGATTTTATCTTCCAGGTCATTTATCCATTCTTCTGCCTCAGTTATTCTGCTATTGATTCCTTCTAGAGAATTTTAAATTTCATTTATTGTGTTGTTCATCATTGTTTGTATCCTCTTTAGTTCTTCAAGGTCCTTGTTAAAAGTTTATTTTATTTTCTCCATTCTATTTCCAAGATTTTGGATCATGTTTACTATCATTATTCTGAATTCTTTTCATGTAGACTGCCTATTTCCTCTTCATTTGTTTTGTCTGGTGGGTTTTTACCTTGCTCCTTCATCTGCTGTGTGTTCCTCTGTCTTCTCATTTTGCTTAATTTACTGTGTTTGGTGTCTCCTTTTCACAGGCTGCAGGTTCATAGTTCCTGTTGTTTTTGGTATCTGCCCCCAGTGACTAAGTTTGGTTCAGTGGGTTGTGGTAAGCTTCCCGGTGGAGGTGACTGGTGCCTGTCTTCTGGTGGATGAGGCAGGATCTTTCTTTCTTGTGGGCAGGACCACGTCTAGTGATGTGTTTTGGTGTGTCTGTGGCCTTATTATGATTTTAGGCAGCCTCTCTGCTAATGGGTGGGTCTGTGTTCCTCTCTTGCTTGTTGTTTGGCATAGGGTGTCCAGAACTCTAGCTTGCTGGACATTGAGTGGAACTGAGTCTTGGCACTTAGATGGAGATCTCTGGGAGATTTTCATCATTTGATATTATACGAAGCAGGGAGGTCTCTGGTGGACCAATGTCCTAAACTTGGCTCTCCCACCTCAGAGGCACAGGCCTGATTCCCAGCCAGAGCACCAAAACCCTGTCATCCATGTGGTTCAGAATAAAAGTGAGAAAAAAAGAAAGAAAGAAAAATAAATTTATTAAAATAAAAAAATAATTTAAAAAAAATAAAATATATTAAAAAAAAAAGAAAGAAAGGAAAAAGAGAGCAAACAAACCAAAAATGAAATCCACCAATGATAACAGGTGTTAAATTATATTAAAAAAAAAAAAGAATGCTTGGACAAATGATAAAAGCAAACTATAAAGACAAAATCACACACAGAATCATACACATATACACTCACAAAAAGAGAAAAAGGAACAATATGTATATATATTTGCTCCCAAAGTCCACTGCCTAAATTTGGGATGATTCTTTGTCTATTCAAGTATTCCACAGTTGCAGGGTACATCAAGTTTTTTGTGGAGATTTAATCCTCTGCTCCTGAGGTTGCTGGGAGAAATTTCCCTTTCTCTTCTTTGTTCACAGAGCTCCTGGGGTTCAGCTTTGGAACTGGCCCCGCCTCTGTGTATAGGTTGCCTGAGGGCATCTGCTCTTTGCTCAGACAGGACAGGGTTAAACTAGCAGCTGACTAGGGGCTCTGTCTCACTGAGGCTGGGGGCCAGGAGGGGTACAGAATACGGGGAGAGCCTGCGGCGACAGAGGCTGGTGTGATGTTGCAACAGTCCAAGTCATGCCGTGTGTTCTCCTGGGGAAGTTGTCCCTGGATCACGAGACCCTGGCTGTGGCAGGCTGCACAGGTTCCCAGGAGGGTAGGTGTGGATAGTGGCCTGTGCTTCCACACAGGCTTCTTGATGGCTGCAGCAGCAGCCTTAGTGTCTCATGCCCATCTCTTGTGTCAGCGTTGATAGCTGTGGCTTCCTCCCGTCTCTGGAACTCTTTAGGCAGTGCTCTTAATCCCCTCTCCTCATGCACTGCAAAACAATGGTCTTTTGCCTCTTCAGCAGTTCCAGACTTTTTCCCTGACTCCCTCCTGTCCACCTGTCATGCACTAAGCCTCTTCAGGCTGTGTTTACACACCCAACACCAGTCCTCTCCCTGGGATCTGATGGCCAAAGCCAGAGCCTCAGCTCCCAGGTCCCACCCACCCTGGTGTGGGAGCAGGGAAGCCTCTTGGGCTGGTGAGTGCTGGCCAGCACTGATCATCTGTGTGAGAATCTCTCTGCTTTGCCCTCCACACCCTTGTAACTCTGCTATCCTCTGTGGCTCTGAAGCTTCCCCACACCACCACACACTGTCTCCACCCGTGAAGCAGCTTCCTAATGTGTGGAAACCTTTCTTCCTTCACAGCTCCCTCCCACTAGTGCAGGTCCCTCCGCTATTCTTTTGTCTCTGATTTTTCTTTGCCCTACGCAGGTACGTGAGGAGTTTCTTGCCTTTTGGGAGGTCTGAGTTCTGCCAGCGTTCAGGAGGGGTTCTGTAGGGTTTTATCCACATGTAGATATATTTCTGATGTAATTGTGGGGAAGGTGATCTCCATGTCTTACTCTTCTGCTATCTTGAAGCTCCTCTCCTTTAATTTTTAAAAACATTTCTTTATCTTAATAACTTTAATTATTTTATTTTATTCTTTTCTTACCTCTTTATTTCTTTTTCTGAGCTGTGTTGCTGACAGGATCTTGGAGCTCTGGTCGGGTGTCAGGCCTGAGCCTCTGAGGTGGGAGAGCCAAATTCACAAAGTTGGATCACCAGAGACGTCACAGCTCTGCCTAATATCAAATGGTGAAAGATCTTCCAGAGATCTCCATCTCAATGCTAAGAAACAGGTCCACTAAACACCAGCAAGCTAGAGTTCTGGACACACTATGCCAAACAACTAACAAGGCAAGAACACAACCCCACCCATTAGCAGAGAGGTTGCCTAAAATCATACTAAGTTCATAGACACCTGAAAACACAAAACCAGACACAGACCTGACCAATAGAAAGACGAGATCCAGCCTCATCCACCAGGACACATGCAAAAGTCCCCTCCATGAAGACATCTACACAACACA
Source organism: Stenella coeruleoalba (assembly GCF_951394435.1). Classification (NCBI taxonomy): domain Eukaryota; kingdom Metazoa; phylum Chordata; class Mammalia; order Artiodactyla; family Delphinidae; genus Stenella; species Stenella coeruleoalba. The sequence continues at coordinate 72,490,770 of NC_137154.1, forward strand.
GAAACCAACTTTACACACTAGGGGCAGACACCAAAGACAAAAAGAAATATGAACCTGCAGCCTGGGAAAAGGAGACCCAAAACACAGTAAGTTAAGCAAAATGAGAAGACAGAGAAATACACAGCAGATGAAGGAGCAAAGTGAAAACTCACCAGACCAAAGAAATGAACAGGAAATAGGCGGTCCACCTGGAAAAGAATTCAGAGTAATGATAGTAAAGATGATCCAAAATCTTGGAAATAAAAGGGAGAAAATACAAGAAATGTTTAACAAAGACCTAGAAGAACTAAAGTGCAATGAAACAATGTTGAACAGCACAATAAATGAAATTAAAAATTTTCTAGGAGGAATCAATAGCAGAATAACTGAGGCAGAAGAATGGATAAATGACCTAGAAGATAAAATAGTGGAAATAAGTATCTCAGAGTTAAATAAGGAAAAAAAGAATGAAAAGAATTGAGGACAGTATCAGACACTTCTGGGACAACATTTAATTGCCAACATTCGAATTATAAGGGTCCCAGAAGAAGAAGAGAAAAAAAGGGACTGAGAAAATACTTGAAGAGATTATAGTTGAAAACTTCTCTAATATGGGAAAGGAAATAGTTAGTCGAGTCCAGGAAGCACAGAGATCTCCATACAGGATAAATCCAAGGAGAAACTTGCCAAGACACATAGTAATCAAATTATCAAAAATTAAATACAAAGAAAAAGGATAAAAATCAGCAAGGGAAAAACAACAAATAACATACAAGGGAATACCCATAAGGTTAACAGATGATCTTTCAGCAGAAACTCTGCAAGCCAGAAGGGTGTGGCAGGCCACACTTAGAGTGATGAAAGGGAAAAACCTACAACCAAGATTACTCTATCCAGCAAGGAACTCATTCAGATTTGATGGAGAAAATAAATCATTTACAGACAAGCAAAAGCTAAGAGAAGTCAGCGTAACCAAACTAGCTTTACAATGAATGCCAAAGGAAATTCTCTAGGCAGGAAACACAAAGGAAGGAGAAGAACTGCCAAAACAATTAAGAAAATGGTAATAGGAACATACATATTGATAATTACCTTAAATATAAATGGATTAATTGGTCCAACCAAAAGATATAGACTGGCTGAATGGACATAGAAGCAAGACCCACATATATGCTGTCTACAAGAGAACCACTTTAGACCTAGGGACACATACAAACTGAAAGTGAGGGGATGGAAAAAGATATTCCATGCAAATGGAAATCAAAAGAAAGCTGGAGTAGCAATTCTCATATCAGAGAAAGTAGACTTTAAAATAAAGACTATTACAAGAGACATAGTAGGATACTACATAATGATCAAGAGATCAATCCAAGAAGATATAACATTGTAAATATTTATGCACCCAACATAGGAGCACCTCAATACATAAGTCAAACAATAACAACCATAAAATAGGAAATCAACAGTAACACAATAATAGTCAGGGATTTTAACACTCCACTTTCACCAATGGACAGATCATCCAAAATGAAAATAAATAAGGAAACACAGCTTTAAATGATACATTAAACAAGGTGGACTTAAATGATATTTATAGGACATTCCATCAAAAAACAATGGAATACACGTTCTTCTCAAGTGCTAATTTCTCCAAGATAGGTGATATCTTGGGTTACATTCAAGCCTTGGTAAATTTAAGAAAATTGAAAATGTATGAAGTATCTTTTCTTACCACAACACTATGAGACTTGATATCAATTATAGGAAAAAGCTGTAAAAAATACAAACACATAAAGACTAAACAATACAATACTATATAATCAAGAGATCACTGAAGAAATAAAAGAGGAAATCAAAAAATACCTAGAAACAAATGACGATGAAAACACAATGACCCAGAACCTATGGGATGCAGCAAAAGAATTTCTAAGAGGGCATTTTATAGCAATACAATTCTACCTCAGGAAACAAGAAACATCTCAAATCACAACCTTACCTTACACCTAAAGCAATTAGAGAAAGAAAACAGAAGACCCACAAAGTTAGCAGAAGGAAAGAAATCATAAAGGTCAGATCAGAAATAAATGAAAAATAAATAAAAGAAACAATAGCAAAGATCAATAAAACTAAAGACTGGTTCTTTGAGAAGATAAACAAAATTGATAAACCGTTAGCCAGACTCATCAAGAAAAAAAGGTAAAAATTTCAAAACAATAGAATTAGAAATGAAAAAGGAGAAATAACAACTGTCACTGCAGAAATACAAAGGATCATGAGAGATTACTTATAAGCATGTATATGCCAATAAAGTGGACAACCTGGAAGAAATGGACAAATCCTGAGAAAAGCAAAACTTTCTGAGTCTGAACCAGGGAGAAACTGAAAATATAAACAGACCAATCACAAGCACTGAAACTGAAACTGTGATTAAAACTCTTCCAACAAACAAAAACCCAAGACCACATGGCTTCTCATGTGAATTCTATCAAACATTTAGAGAAGAGCTAACACCTATCCTTCTCAAACTCTTCCAAAATATAGCAGAGGGAGGATGATGTCCAAACTCATTCTACTGGTGAGGTCACCATCACCCTGACACCAAAACCAGACAAAGACGTCACTAAGAAAGAAAACTACAGGCCAATATCACTGATGAACATAGATGTAAAAATCCTCAACAAAATACTAACAAACAGAATCCAACAGCACATTAAAAGGATCATACACCATGATCAAGTGGGGTTTATCTCAGGAATGCAAAGATTCTTCAATATAAGCAAATCAATCAATGTGATACACCATATTAACAAATTGAGGGAGAAAAAACATATTATTATCTCAATAGATGCAGAAAAATCTTCTGGCAAAATTCAACATCATTTTTTTAATTAAAAATCCTCCATTAAGTAGGCATAGAGGGAACTTACCTCAACATAATAAATGACATATGACAAACACAGAGCCCACATCATTCTCTATGGTGAAAAACTGAAATCATTTCCACTAAGATCCAGAACAAGACAAGGTTGCCCACTCTCACCACTATTATTCAACATAGGTCTGAAAGTTTTAGCCATAGCAATCAGAGAAGAAAAAAAAGATTAAAGGAATCCAAATTGGAAAACAAGAAGTAAAACTGTCACTGTTTGCAGATTACATGATACTATACATAGAGAATCCTAATGATGTTACCAGAAAACTACTAGAGCAAATCAATAAATTTGGTAAAGTATCAGGATACAGAATTAATGAACAGAAATCTCTTGCATTCCTATACACTAACAATGAAAAATCTGAAGGAGAAATTAAGGACACTATCCCATTTACCATAGCAACAAAAAGATTAAAATACCTAGGAATAAACCTACCTAAGGATGCAAAAACCCCTACTCAGAAAACAATAAAACACTGATGAAAGAAATCAAAGATGATGTAAACAACAAGTGGAGAAATATACCACATTCTTGAACTGGAAGAATCAACATTGTGAAAATGACTATACTACCCAAAGCAATCTACAGATTTAATGCAATCCCTATCAAAATACAAATGGCATTTATCCCTATTCCAAATAGAACAAAAAATTTCACATTTTGTTTGGAAACACAAAAGACCCTGAGTAACCAACACAATCTTGAAAAAGAAAAATGGAGCTGGAAGAAACATGCCCCTGGACTTCAGACTATACTACAAAGCTACAGTAATCAAGACAGTATGGTACTGGCACAAAAACAGAAATATAGCTCAGTGGAGCAGGATAGAAAGTCGAGAGATAAACCCACGTACATATGGTAGCTTTATTTTTGATAAAGAAGGCAACAATATGCAATGGAATAAAGACAACTTCTTCAGTAAGTAGTTCTGGGAAAACTGGACAGCTAAATGTAAAAGAATGAAATTATAACAGTCCCTAACACCTCACACACACACACAAAAACCTCTAAATGGATTAAAGACCTAAATGTAAGACCAGGCACTATAAAACTCTTAGAGGTAAACATAGGCAGAACACTCGATTACATAAATCACAGCAAGATCCTTTTTGACCCACCTCCTAGAGAAATGGAAATAAAAACATAAACAAATGAGACCTAATGAAACTTAAAAGCTTTTGCATAGCAAAAGAAACCATAAACAAGACCAAAAGACATCCCTCAGAATGGGAGAAAATATTTGCAAATGAAGCAACTGACAAAGGATTAATCTCCAAAATATACAAGCAGCTCATGCAACTCAATATCAAAAAAACAAACAACCAGGACTTCCCTGGTGGCACAGTGGTTGAGAGTCCGCCTGCCGATGCAGGGGACACGGGTTTGTGCCCCGGTCCGGGAAGACTCCACCTGCCATGGAGCGGCTGGGCCCATGAGCCATGGCCGTTGAGCCTGTGCATCTGGAGCCTGTGCTGTGCAACAGGAAGAGGCCACAACAGTGAGAGGCCTGCATACTGCAAACAAAAACAAAAAACAAAAACAAAAACAAAACAAAACAAAAAACTAAATCCAAAAGTGGGCAGAAGACCTAAATAGACATTTCTTCAAAGAAGATATACAGATTGCCAACAAACACATGAAAGAATGCTCAACATCACTAATCATTAGAGAAACGCAAATCAAAGCTACTATGAGGTATCACCTCATACAGGTCAGAATGGTCATCATCCAAAAATCTAAAAACATTAAATGCTGGTTAGGGTGTGGAGAAAAGGGAACACTCTTGCACTGCTGGTGGGAATGTAAATTGATACAGCCACTATGGAGAACAGTATGGAGGTTCCTTAAAAAACTAAAAATACAACTTCCATATGACCCAGCAATCTCACTATTGGGTATATACCCTGAGAAAACCATAATTCAAAAAGAGTCATGTACCAAAATATTCATTGCAGCTCTATTTACAATAGTCAGGACATGGAAGCAACCTACGTGTCCGTTGAGAGATGAATGGATACAGAAGATGTGGCACATATATATAATGGAATATTACTCAGCCATAAAAACAAACAAAATTGAGTTATTTGTAGTGAGGTGGATGGACCTAGAGACTGTCATCCACAGTGAAGTAAGTCAGAAAGAGAAAAACCAATACCATATGCTAACACATATATATGGTATCAAAAAAAAAAAAAGGAAAATGTGCAGAAGAACCTATGTGCAGGGCAGGAATAAAGATGCAGACATAGAAAATGGTCTTGAGTACATGGGGAGAGGGAAGGGTAAGCTGGGATGAAGTGAAAGAGTGGCATGGACATATATACTCTACCAAATGTAAAATAGATAGCTAGTGGGAAGCAGCCACATAGCACAGGGAGATCAGCTTTGTTCTTTGTGTCCACCTAGAGGTGTGGGGTAGGAAGGGTGGGAGGGAGACAGAAGAGGGAAGAGATATGGAGATATATATATATATATATATGTGTGTGTGTGTGTGTGTGTGTGTGTGTGTGTGTGTGTACCTGATACACTTTGTTATAAAGCAGAAACTAACACACCATTGTAAAGCAATTATACTCCAATAAAGATGTTAAATAAATAAATAAATAAAATGCTTAAAAAAATAAAAGCATTAATAAATTAAATAATATTTAGCAAAACTGACGGAGGAAAAAATAGTACAACATAAAAATGACCACTATCAGGAATCAAAAGTTAAACCTTCAACAGAAAGTATAGACTTTAAATAGGTAATAAGAGACTGTTATGAATAACTTTAAGCTAATGGTTTTGATTAGGTTTAATTTTTGTTCAAATGGAAAAAATCATTGAAACAATTTACTAACACTGACACAAGGCAAGAGAAAATCTGAATATTTATTAATTACCTGAGTTTATTTTTAGATCATGTCCAATAAGAAAACCCAGATCCTAGGCAGGTTAAATAATAAACTCTTCCAAAGACTTAAGGAACATAATAGTTGTCAAGAATAAAGAAAACTAAAGACACTTTCACCTTGCTTTATGAGACTTATCATAAGATTCAGACCAAAGCATGGCAAGGTTTTTAAGAGAAAACAAAATTGTATACCAGTGTTTCTCATTAACATTTGTGTTATTCAACAAAACAATAGCAAATAAAATTCTTTAATGTATAAAAATTATAACAGAATTTCATGGCTTTAGTCAGGAAAGTGATCATCATTTAACATAGGAAAATATATACTGTGATTCACCACATTAATCTAAAAAGAATTATTATATATGATCATCTAGATGTACACTGAGCACACGTTAAAAAGATTCAAGTCATTCATGCAAAAAATTAACAAACTATGAATAGAAAAGAATTCCCTTAATCTGATGTAGAGTATATACAAAAACTCCAAATAAATCATACTTAATGGTGAATGATTGAATGTATTTGCCTTAATGTGAAGAAGATATCTGCCATAATTACTTCTCTTCAACATTGTACTGGAATTCCTAACATGTGTAGTAAGTGGCTACCAAGGGCTTCACACTCTCTTGCCTGCCCACACTGGGTCTCATGAATTCATCAACTATTTCAGCTGAATTATTTTTCAGTGTTTGGTTTAGCCTGCCTCCAGTGAACGAATCCTGCAGTCACCAGTCTTTCTCCAGATTTGGAGTTGGTTAGTTATCCTGATACCTCAGATATGATGGTTTCACGAAAAGTTGTGAACTTGCATTTTGTTTATCTTTTTCTTGCTCTAAGTTTGGGAGTGATGGTCTTTTCAGCTCTCTAGATCCCCACACTGAAATGAGGCTTACAAAGCATTTATTAGGACATGCTATTCAATATGCCAGTAAGTGTATAAAAAGATGCTCTACATCAATGTCTTTTGAGCATTAACATGTATATGAATCAACTGGGGTCTTTTAAAAACATGTATTCTGATTTAATACATCAGGATGAGACCTGAGATTCTAAATTCCTAACAAGCTCCCGGATGATGTAGATGCTGCTGCTTGCTGGGCCACACTTTGGTTAGCTATGCTCTACAACACTATTCATTAAGGAAATGCAAATTAAAACTACAAATTGACTGTATTCCAAACCCACTAGAATGGATAAAAAATGACAGTACCAGATATTGACAAGGATGTGTAGCAAAAAGAACTCTCATATACCATTGGTAGGAGAAAATCATCACTTTGTTGCATATTTTTTTCAATATCCACTAAAGTTAAACATGTACATATTTAATAATCCAGCAATTTCAGTCTTAGGTGTATACTCAAAAAAGCTGAAGTATGTATGCTTACCAAAGTATATACTGTATACAAGAATGTTAATAACAACACCATTGAATTAGCCCTAAACTGGCACAACACAAATGTTCTTCCAAAGCAGAAAGCAACATAAATTGTGATATAGTCACACAATGAGCTATTCTACAGTAATGGGGTTGAACTTAAATACAACTATCCAGAACAGTAGAAGAAACAAGCTAGAAGATTATATGCATATGATTCCACGTCTATCAAGTTAAAAAATGGTGAAACTAATCCATGGTGTTAGAAATCAGGATAATGATCATCCTGAAAAGGGGAGGTTGTGCCCTGCTTCCAAGGGGGTACAAGTTGGACTTTTGGGTTACTAGTAATTTTATGTTTCTGATCTGGGAATTGGCTACATTCTTCTTGTTTGTTTGATGGCCTTTGCTTTGTGAAAATTCATCCAGCTGAACACGTTTGAGTTGTATCTTTCTTGGAAATTATTTTAAGTATATTTACTTAAAATTTTACTTAAAGATTTCCCAATTAATGATAGCTATGAAAACTCTTGTAAATCACTCCAAAGAAAAGAGAATGGAGCCTTAAAGAGGAATACACCTGAGTGCATAAAGCAGGGTTAGAATATGTGATTTTCAGTTTTTCTCTCTCCTCTGGAAATGTAGTTTTTCAAGATAGGTATGTTTTTTGATTTATTGCTACATGCTCTTCTGAATTCTTAAATTCTCATCTTTATTAGGGATTTTAATGGTATTAGGTTCAATTTCTAGCATTTCACACATTTGAAGTATGTTCTTATATATCATTTATATATTTAAACTTTACAACAAATCTTTTGGGGGAAGGTCATTTATATCAGTTTTACTGGTTTGAAATTCTCCTTCCTCTTGCAGATTGAGGTTATTTTTCTACAGGAGAGAAACAGGAAAAGAGTCGAAGCAGAGTTGCATACCCTTCTTCTAGCAATTGCTGTTCTTTTCCCACAGACCTGCACTGTGAGGGAAACTTTCTGCAGACCCTCACTTGTCTTTCCCTTGAGAGTGAATATTAGGACCATATTCTAATCGCTCTCTAAATGTTGGATCTTATAGCCTCTGAGAATAGCTCAGAAAAGACTAGAAAATTAGCAAAGTAATCATTGCCATGATTTAAGAATAATATTTATGAACTTTTAAATATACATAAAGAGCTAATGAAATATTAAGGCATTGTGGCTCTATATTCCCAGGGACAGTTCACATCTATTCTGGAAAGAAAAACATTCTGTCTATCCCTCCAAACATCCACAGAGACCTTCTTTTCAAAGACACGCCATAATCTTTGGGTCACAATAACCATTGAACAAAAGGTTTCTTCTATCTAGAACGTCCTTGATACTCTCTTTTCCTTAGCTAGGTCTCACCCATTCTTCAATTTGCTGCTTAAATACTATCCCAGTCTGTCTTCTGTGTAAACTCTGAGTAGGGTACTTTCCTATTTACCTTCATGCAGTATTTCTGGATCCAGCAGAGTGTCTGAGGTATAGTAAGTATCCAATGAACTTTTTGAATGAATGAAAGGACCCTGAATAGCCAAAACAATCTTGAGAAGGAAAAACGGAGCTGGAGGAATACGTTTTTCAGTCAGGATCTGAATCCCTGAAGTCAGACTATACTACAAAGCTATAGTAATCAAAACTGGAACAAAAAAAGAAATATAGATCAATGGAACAGGGTAGAAAGCCCAGAAATAAACCAACACACTTATGGTCAATTAATCTATGACAAAGGAGGCAAGAATATACAATGAAGAAAAGATACTCTCTTCAATAAGTGGTGCTGGGAAAACTGGACAGCTACATGTAAAAGAATGAAAGTAAAACATTCTCTAACACTGCATACAAAAATGAGCTCAAAAAGGATTAAAGATCTAAATGTAAGACTGGATACTATAAAACTATTAGAGGAAAACATAGGCGGAACACACTTTGACATACATCACAGCCATATTTGTTTGGATCATCTCCTAGAGTAATGGAAATAAAAACAAAAATAAACATTTGGGACCTAATTAAACTTAAAGCTTTTGCACAGAAAGGAAACCATAAACAAATCAAGAAGACAACCTACAGAATTGGAGAAAATATTTGCAAACAATGTAATAGACAAAGTTTAATTTTCAAAATATACAAACAGCTCATACAGCTCAATATCAGAATAAAACAAACAACCCAATCAAAAAATGGGAAGAAGATCTAAATAGACATTTGTCCAAAGAAGACATACAGATGGCCAACAGGCACATGGAAAAATGTTCAACATGGCTAATTATTAGAGAAATGCAAATCCAAACTGCAATGAGGCATCACCTCACTCCAGTCAGAATGTCCACCATCAAAAAGTCTACAAATAATAAATCCTGGAGAGCATGTGGAGAAAAAAGAACCCTCCTACACTGTTGGTGGGAATTTAAATTGGTAGAGCCACTATGGAGAACAATATGGAGGTTCCTTAAAAAACTAAAAATAGAGTTACCATATGATCCTGCAATCCTGGGCATATATCTGGGGAAAACTATAATTTGAAAAGATACTGATACATGCACTACAATGTTGACTACAGCACTATTTACAATAGCCAAGATGTGGAAGCAACCTAAATGTCCATCAACAAATGAATGGATCAAGAATATGTGGTATATATATATATATATAATGGAATATTACTCAGCCATAAAAACAGAATGAAATAATGCCATTTGCAGTAACATGGATGGACCTGGAGATTATCATACTGAGTGAAGTAAGTCAGAGAAAGACAAATATCATATGTTATTGCTTATATGTGGAATCTAAAAAAATAAGATACAAATGAACTTATTTACAAAACAGAAATAGACCTACAGACATAGAAAACAAATTTATAGTTACCAAAGAGGAAAGATGGGGAGAGAGGTAAATTAGATAGTTGGGATTAACATATACACACTACTATATATAAAATAGAACACCAACAAGGACCTACTCTATAGCACAGGGAATTATACTCAGAATTTTGTAATAACCTATATGGTAAAATAATCTAAAAAAGAATATATATATATATATATATATATATATATATATATATATACATATATATATATATACATATATATCTGAATCACTGTACTATATACCTGAAACTAATATGAAGTCAACTATACTTCAATTAAAGAAGTAATGACTCATCTTTTCTGAATTTCCAAATTTCTAGAATATTATTTGGCTGCAATTAGAGTAGTCAGAAAATAAAACATCATTAAAAAGTCAAACTTGCCAAGAACTTGAAGAAATGCTAAATTATTAGCTAATAAAGGCATTTTTTGGATAAAAAAATTTCTTCAGTGAGGCAAGATAAACTTCTAACTTGATATATGCTATATGGATCTTGGAAAATAGCATGTATATCCTGAGCAATTAAAAAATCATGACATAAAAATCAAGTCAGAGAAAGGATTCTTTCAGCTTACTTATCTGAAAATGTTGGAGTCAAAGGAAAGGGTTGAAGTGGATTGTGTGGGTTCAGGTTTGTAGGTGTTATATACTACCTGAGAATTTTGTAAGGGGTTATGTTCCCCTTATAAAGGAAAGAAAATTATTAAAACAAAAATGGGGAGCTGTCCAGTGGGGAGACAATTACTAGCTTCCAGTAACAAGTAATTAGCATGCTTACATGTTTTGTTTATTTGGGAATATAATTTTATTAATCAAATATAAGCCATAATGGTGGCTACCCGGTGAGTTGTAAAGGTATACACCTTGCTGAATAGTAATTTGGAGTCCATTAACTTCTAAAACTGTCAGGCAGAAGCTTCATGATGAGTTTGCAGGAATATACTCAAAATGGAAGCATCAGCACATTAATGAAAGAGTTTGAGAAGAGTTGGCTTCAACTCTGTTGAAGGTCATCGAGAAAGGGTGGAAAGCCCAGCAGAGTCATCCCCAAACCACTTCAGTTAACTATTAAGAGGAAGTGATCAGTGTCAATAAATCTTGCAGAGCCAGGAGAAAACAGTCACACATAGCTATTAGAAGAAATGATCTTAATTCCAAGACTGCATCTTGCTGCATAGCTTCCAAGGGAGAAGTGTCACTGCCTTTAGGAGAAGGATAGCTTGCATGGATTCTTTCAATTACTAGCAAGATTTTATTTTAGAAGATACTGAAGTTACTTTTAGAATATGAATACATGAATATTAAATTTCTCAAGTTTTTAAAATTATTTTTGAATTCATACAGCAAAGACACATTATTTTATCTTCTCTATTTAGTCTCATTCCTGCTGCTGAGATTTCAAAGTGATATTCTCTAGTAGGGAGAAGGATTTTCATGACCTTTACAACCTTAGACCAGCTAAGTCACAGGTGATAATAATAATACCTATTTTTTGTTGAGCACTTTGTGTCAGGCATTCTTCAAAGTACTTTATATATATATATATATATATATATATATATATATATAATTATTTAATCTTCTAAACAACACTATATGTGTCATTTCCCAGCCAGATGTAAAAATTGGAATAAATTCTTGCCAATGGAATGTGAGAGGAAGGGATATGACAAAGCTGTGAAGAAATCAGTGTGCATTCTCCTCTATCACTCTCCCCTTTTGCCAGCTGGTGTGTCAAAGATAGGGCCCTGGGGGATGGGCAGAGCTGTGTGCTGGAAGGAACAAGCTTCCTCAATCATCACAATGAGAACCGTGGTTCATAATTTTGATCCCTGCCTTGGACTACTACGTGAGTGAAAAAATGGACCTTTATTGAGTTAGAACTCTTATATGTGTAGGCCTGTTTGTTTGGCATTTTAGACTACTTTCATACTAAAAGCCACTATCATTATTCCTGTGGTGGAGGAAACTGAGGCATAGAGTTTTTAAAGTAAATATTTCAGTTGCTGGTTAGCCAATGAGCTTTGAATCCATGCAGCATAAAACTGAAGGCTGTTTTTAAACTACTTTCCTATGATTACTACCACAGTTCTGAGGGGTGTCTGGCTAAGTGTTTAGCAGATAATAGTGCAACGGTTGCTGATCTAGAGAGAGTGGCTGGAAACAGCAGTCAGCCAGTGAGCACATTGTGTAGAAAGAAGCCATTCTTGTTGATTTAGGGAAGCAGTTGATGGATGAGAAGTTGGAAGTCATGAGCAAACTGCTCACCAAGGGAAGGACTTCAATCTAAGCCTGATAAGTAAAACTTCTTTTCTTTTTCTCTCAACTTTCCTCCTTGCCCAATGTATTAAAGCAGTTAGTCACTAAAGGGGGTGGCGGAAATTGGAGACGTTTGTAGAAAGGAAACTTTCAATGCTCCTCAATTTCTGAAGCCACACACTGCTCTACCAGGGTTGGGGGAAAGAAGAAGAACTTTAAGTTTGAGATAAAAGTTTTTTTTATTTTATTTTATGATAAAAAATAGGACAGAATTTAGAACTCAGTCCACTCTATTAACCAAATGTGAGAGCAGAGCTTTGAAATAGAAATATCATTAAAGAGAATATAATATGATACAGATTAAAACACAGTTAGAGAAAACAGCATCCGTGACAACCAAACAGATATTAGGATGACAACCATCTCTGTTCATGTCCTGGCAACCCCGAAGTCCCTGGTAAACCAGGAGAGCTAGTCACTCTAATTCCAGTGGGTTGACATTCCTTAAAAAACTATTTATAGCTGTTTTTCACTTTCCAATTCAATGTCACTAATCTCCATTTTGCCTCCCTCTTGACTTATTTTTTCATTCATGTTTACCTGCTCAGCACTTATCATTAACCAAACAGAAGCATCACAGGTTCACCAAACATGCTGTTATTCCATGACATTATGCCATTATATATATATATATATATATATATATATACATATATATATGTATATATTACTATAATTGCTTTACAATGGTGTGTTCATTTCTGCTGTATAACAAACTGAATCAGCTATATGTATACATGCCCTCCCTCTTGCATTTCCATCCCACCTGCCCTATCACACCCCTCTAGGGGGACACAAAGCACCAAGCTGATCTCCCTGTGCTATGCAGCTGCTTCCCTCTAGCTATCTATTTTACATTTGGTAGTGTATATATATCAATGTCACTCTCTCACTTCATCCCACCTTCCCCTTCCTATTCCCCGTGTCCTCAAGTCCATTCTCTACATCTGCATCTTTATTCCTGTCCTGCCGCTAGGTTCTACAGAACCATTTTTCTTTTTTTAGATTCCATATATATGTGTTAGCATATGGTATTTGTTTTTCTCTTTCTGACTTACTTCACTCTGTATGACAGTCTCTAGGTCCATCCACCTCACTAAAAATAACTCAATTTCATTTCTTTTTATGGTTGAGTAATATTCCATTGTATATATGTGCCACATCTTCTTTATCTGTTCATCTGTTGATGGACACTTAGGTTACTTCCATGTCCTGGCTATTGTAAATAGTGCTGCAATGAATATTGTGGTACATGACTCTTTTTGAATTATGATTTTCTCAGGGTATGTGCCCAGTACTGGGATTGCTGGGTGGTATGGTAGTTCTAATTTTAGTTTTTTAAGGAACCTCCATACTGTTCTCCATAGTGGCTGTATCAATTTACATTGCCACAAACAGTGCAAGAGGGTTCTCTTTTCTCCACACCCTCTCCAGGATTTATTGTTTATTTATTTTAGATAAGGGACATTCTGACCAGTGTGAGGTGATACTTCATCGTAATTTTGATTTGCATTTCTCTAATGATTAGTGATGTTGAGCATTCTTTCATGTGTTTGTTGGCAATCTGTATAACTTCTTAGAAAAATGTCTGTTTAGGTCTTCTGCCCATTTTTGGATTTGTTTGTTTGTCTTTTTCATATTCATCTGCATGAGCTGCTTATAAATTTTGGAGATTAATCCTTTGTCAGTTTCTTCATTTGCAAATATTATCTCCCATTCTGAAGGCTGTCTTTTCAACTGGTTTATGTTTTCCTTTGCTGTGCAAGAGCTTTTAAGTTTCATTCGGTCCCATTTGGTCACTTTTGTTTTTATTTCCATTTATGTAGGAGGCAGGTTAGAAAGGATTTTGCTGCGATTTATATCACAGAATGTTCTGCCTATGTTTTCCTGTAACAGTATTATCGTGTCTGGCCTTCCATTTAGGTCTTTAATCCAATTTGAGTTTATTTTTGTGTATGGTGTTAGGGAGTGCTCTAATTTCATTCTTTTACATGTAGCTGTCTAGTTTTCCCAGCAACACTTATTGAAGAGGCTGTATTTTCTCCATTGTGTACTCTTGCTTCCTTTATCAAACATAAGGTGACCATGTGTGTGGGTTTATCTCTGCTTTCTATCCTGTTCCATGGATCTATATTTCTATTTTTGTGCCAGTACCATACTGTTTTCATTACTGTAGCTTTGTGGTATAGTCTGAAGTCAGCAAGCCTGATTCCTACAGGTCCGTTTTTCTTTCTCAAGGTTGCTTTGGCTATTCAGGGTCTTTTGTGTTTCCATACAAATTGTGAAATTTTTTGTTCTAATTCTGTGAAAACTGCCATTGGCAGTTTGATAGGGATTGCATTGAATCTGTAGATTGCTTTGGGTAGTACAGTCATTTTCACAATGTTGATTCTTCCAATACAAGAACATGGTATATCTCTCCATCTGTTTGTATCAGCTTTAATTTCTTTCATCAGTGTCTTATAGTTTGCTGCATAAGTCATTTGTCTCCTTAGGTATTTTATTATTTTGTTGCAATGGAAAATGGGAGTGTTTCCTTGATTTCTCCCTCAGATTTTTTCATCATTAGGGTGTAGGAAGGCAAGAGATTTCTGTGCATTAATTTTGTATCCTCCTACTTTAGCAAATTCATTGATTAGTTCTAGTAGTTTTCTGGTAGCATATTTAGGAATCTCTATGTATAGTATCATGTCATCTGCAAACAGTGACAGTTTTAGTTCTTCTTTTCCAATATGGATTCCTTTTATTTCTTTTTCTTCTCTGACTGCCATGGGTAAAACTTCCAAAACTATGTTGAATAACAGTGGCAAGAATGGGCAGCCATGTCTTTCTCCTGATCTTTGTGGAAATGGTTTCATTTTTTAACCATGAAGAACGATGTTGGCTGAGGGTTTGTTATATATGGCCTTTATTACATTAAGGTAAGATTCTTTTATGCCTACTTTCTGAAGGGTTTTTTATCATAAATAAGTGTTGAATTTTGTTGAAAGCTTTTCTGCATCTATTGAGATGATCATATGGTTTTTATCCTTCAGTTTTTTATTATGATTTATCACATTGATTTATTTGCGTATATTGAAGATTGCTTGCATTCCTGGAATCAAAAACCACTTGATCATGATGTATGATCCCTTTAATGTCCTGTTGTATTCTGTTTGCTAATATTTTGCTGAGGATTTTTCATCTATGTTAATCAGTGATGTTGGCCTGTAGTTCCCTTTTTTTGTGATATCTTTGGCTGGTTTTGGTATCAGGGTGATGGTGGTCTTGTAGAATGAGTTTGGGAGTGTTCCTCCCTCCACTGTATTTTGGAAGAGTTTGAGAAGGATAGGTGTTAACTCTTCTATTAATGTTTGATAGAATTTGCCTGTGAAGCCATCTTGTCCTGGGCTTTTGTTTGTTTGAAGATTTTTAATCACAGTCTCAATTTCAGTGTTTGTGTTTGGTCTGTTTATATTTTCTATTTCTTCCTGGTTCAGTCTCAGAAGTTTCTGCTTTTGTAAGAATGTGTCCATTTCTTCCAGGTTGTCCGTTTAAATGGCATATAGTTGATTGCAATAATCTCTTATGATCCTTTGTATTTCTACAGTGACAATTGTTACTACTCCTTTTTCATTTCTATTCTATTGTTTTGAGTCTTCCTTTTTTTCTGGATGAATCTGGCTAATGGTTTATCAATTTTGTTTAACTTCTCAAAGACCCAGCTTTTAGTTTTATTGATCTTTGCTATTGTTTCCTTCATTTCTTTTTCATTTTTTTCTGATCTGATCTTTATGAGTTCTTTCCTTCTGTTAACTTTGGGGTTTTTTGCTCTTCTTTCTCTAATCGCTTTACTGTAAGGTTAGGGTGTTTATTTGAGATGTTTCTTATTCTTTGAGGTAGAATTGTATTGCTATAAACTTCCCTCCTAGAAACGCTTTGCTGCATTCCATAGGTTCTGGGTCATTGTGTTTTCATTGTCATTTGTTTCTAGGTATTTTTTGATTTCCTCTTTGATTTCTTCAGTGATCTCATGGTTATTTATTCGTGTATTTTTTAGCCTCCATATGTTTGTATTTTTTACAGATTTTTTCCTGTAATTGATATCTTGTCTCATAGTGTTGTGGTCAGAAAAGATACTTAATATGATTTCAGTTTTCTTAAATTTACCAAGGCTTGCTTTGTGACCCAAGATATGACCTATCCTGGTGAATGTTCCATGAGCACTTGAGAAGAAAGTGTATTCTGTTGTTTTTGGATGGGATGTCCTGTAAATATCAATTAATCCACCTTGTTTAATGTATCATTTAAAGCTGGGGTTGTTTTATTTATTTTCATTTTGGATGATCTGTCCATTAGTGAAGGTGCGGCGTTCAAAACCCAACTACTATTGTGTTAATGTTGATTTCCCTCTTTTATGGCTGTAAGCATTTACCTGATGTTGTGAAGTGCTGCTATGTTGGATGTATAAATATTTACAATTGTTATATCATCTTCTTGGATTGATCCCTTGATCATTCTGTAGTGTTCTTCTTTGTCTCTTGTAATAGCCTTTATTTTTTTTTCTTATTTATTTTTATTAATTTATTTTTTTGTGGTATGCGGACCTCTCACTGTTGTGGCCTCTCCCATTGTGGAGCACAGGTTCCGGACGGACAGCCTCAGTGGCCATGGCTCACAGGCCTAGCCACTCCACGGCATGTGGGATCTTTCCAGACTGTGGCACGAACCCATGTCCCCTGCATCGGCAAGTGGACTCTCAACCACTGCGCCACCAGGGAAGCCCAACAGTCTTTATTTTAAAGTCTATTTTGTCTGATATGAGAATTGCTACACCAGCTTTCTTTTGTTTTCCATTTTCTTGGAATATCTTTTTCCATACCCTCACTTTTAGTCTGTAAGTGTCCCTACGTCTGAAGTGGGTCTCTTGTAGACAGCATATATACGTGTCTTGTTTTGTATCCATTCAGGCAGTCTGTCTTTTCATTGAAACATTTAATCCATTTACATTTAAGGTAGTTATCTATATGTATGGTCTTATACCATTTTCTTAATTGTTTTCAGTTTGTTTTGGTAGGTTTTTTCCTTCCCTTGTGTTTCCTGCCTAGAGAAGTTCCTTTAGCATTTGTTGTAAAGCTGGTTTGATGGTGCTGAATTCTGAATTCTCCTAGCTTTTGCTTGTCTCTAAAGGTTTTAATTTCTCCATTGAATCTGAGTGAGATCCTTGCTGGGTAGAGTAATCTTGGTTGTAAGTTTTTCCCTTTCATCACTTTAAATATGTCCTGCCACTCCCTTCTGACTTGCAGTGTTTCTGCTGAAATATCAGCTGTTAAACTTATGGAGATTTCCTTGTATGTTATTTGTTGCTTTTCCCTTGTTGCTTTTAATATTTTTCATTTTTATTTAATTTTTGAAAGTTTGATTAATATGTGTCTTGGCATGTTTCTCATTGGATTTATCTTGTATGGGACTCTGTGCTTCCTGGACTTGGGTGACTCTTTCCTTTCCCATATTAGGGAAGTTTTCAACTATAATCTCTTCAAATATTTTCTCAGTCCCTTTGTTTATCTCTTCTTGTTCTGGGACCCTTATAATTCGAATGTTGGTGTGTTTAATGTTGTCCCAGAGGTTTCTGAGACTGTCCTCAATTCTTTTCATTCTTTTTTCTTTATTCTGCTCTGCATTAGTTATTTCCACCATTTTATCTTCCAGGTCACGTATCCGTTCTTCTACCTCAGTTATTCTGCTATTGGTTCCTTCTAGAGAAGTTTAATTTCATTTATTGTGTTTTTCATCATTGTTTGTTTGCTCTTTAGTTCTTGTAGGTCCTTGTTAAACATTTCTTGTATTTTCTCCATTCTATTTCCAAGATTTTGCATCACCTATAGTATCATTACACTGAATTCTCTTTTCAGTGAGACTGCCTATTTCCTTTTCATTTGTTTGTTCTTGTGGGTTTTTACCTTGCTCCTTCATCTGCTATGTGTTTCTCTGTGTTCTCATTTTGCTTAATTTACTGTGTTTGCTGTCTCCTTTTCACAGGCTGCAGGTTCATTGTTCCTGTTGTTTTGTTTTCTTCCTCCAGTGGGTAAGTTTGGTTCAATGGGTTTTTTAGGCTTCATGATGGAGGTGACTGGTGCCTGTGTTCTGGTGGATGGGACTGTATCTTGTCTTTTTGGTGGGCCAGACTGCATCTGGTAGTGTGTTTTCAGGTGTCTGTGGCCTTATTATGATTTTAGGCAGCCTCTCTGCTAATGGGTGGGTTTGAGTTCCTGTCTTGCTATTTGTTTGGCATAGGGTGTCTAGCACTGTAGCTTGCTGGTTGTTGAGTGGAGTTGGGTCTTCCCATTTAGATGGGGATCTCTGTGAGAGCTTTTGCTGTTTGATATTACATGGGGCCAGGAGGTCTCTGGTGGACTAATGTCCTGAACTAGGCTATCCCACCTCAGAGGCTGAGGTGTGACCCCTGGTTTGAGCACCAGAACCCAGTCAGCCACTTGGTTCAGAAGAAAAGGGAGAGAAAAATAGAAAGGAAGAAAGAAAAAAACTAAATATAATAAAATAAATTTATTAAAATAAAAAAAATTGAAAATAAAAAATATTAAAAAAACTAATAAAATAAATGAAAGAAATAATAGAGCAACCAAACCAAAAAATAAATCCACCAATGATAACAAGTGCTAAAAATTATTAAAAAAAAAAAAAGGACAGAAAGAACCTTAGAACATATAGTAAAAGTAAAGCTCTCAGACAAAATTACACAAAGAACCATACACATACACACTCACAAAAAGATAAAAAGGAAAAAAATATATATATATATAAAAGAAAAAGGAAGAGACCAACCAAATCAATACACAAATCACCAAAGATAATATGCTCTAAATACTAGACTAAAACAAAAATAAAACCAGAAGCAAATTAGATGCAGAAAGCAAACTCCAAATCTACAATTACTCCCAAAAGCTACCCCCTCAATTTTGGGATGATTCATTGTGTATTTAGGTATTCCACAGATGCAGGGTACATCAAGGTGTTTGTGGAGATTTAATCCACTGCTCCTGAGGCTTCTGGGAGAGATTTCTCTTTCTCTTCATTGTTCACAGAGCACCTGGGGTTCAGCTTTGGATTTGGCCCTTTCTCTTCATGTAGGTCACCTGAGGGCATCTGTTCCCCACCCAGACAGGATGGGGTTAAAGTAGCAGCTGATTAGGGGGCTCTGCCTCACTCAGGACAGGAAAGGGAGGGGTAAAGAATGCAGGGTGAGCCTGCAGTGTTTGAGGCCAGCATGACATTCAACAGCCTGAGGTGTACCGTGTGTTCTCCTGGGGAAGTTGTCCCTGGATCATGGGACCCTGTCAGTGACGGGCTGCACAGGCTCCTGGTAGGGGACGTGTGATAGTGACTTGTGCTTGCACACAGGCTTCTTGGTGGCTGCAGCAGTAGCCTTAGTGTCTCATGCCTTTCTCTCTTGTCTGTGCTGGTAGCCACAGCTCACACCTTTCTCTGGAGCTCATTTAGGTGGTGCTCTGTATCCCCTATCCTTGCGCACCCTGAAACAATGGTCCCTTGCTTCTTAGGCAGTTCCAGACTTTTTCCCGGACTCCCTCCAGGCTAGCTGTGGTGGACTAGCTCCCTTCAGTCTCTTTTCATGCAGCCAACCCCAGTCATCTCCCTAGGGTTTGACTACTGAAGCCAGAGCCTTAGCTCCTAGCCCCTGCCTGCTCCAGCAGTTGAGCAGAGAAGCTTCTAGGACTGGTGAGTGCTGGTCGACATCGATCCTCAGGGCAGAAATGTCTCTGCTTTGCCCTCTGAACCCCTGTTTCTGTGCTCTCCTCCATGTCTCTGAAGCTTCCCCCCTCTGCCCACCCCCTGTCTCTGCCAGTGAAGGGTCTTCTTAGTGTGTGGAAACTTTTCCTCCTTCACAATTCCCTCCCAGAGGTGCAGATCCCATCCTTATTCTTTTGTCTCTGTATTTCCTTTCCTCATTTGCCCTATGCAGGTATGTGGGGAGTTTCTTGCCTTTTGGGAAGTCTGAGGTCTTCTGCTAGTGTTTAGTAGGTGTTCTGTAGTTGTTCCACATGTAGATGTATTTTTGATGTATTTGTGGGAAGGAAGGTGATCTCTACATCATACACCTCTGCCATCTTGATGGTTCCTCCTGCCATTATATATTAATTTTGATGCTTCCTTTCCTCTACTCAAACATGCTGTTTGTCTCTCAATACTGTCCCATGTTTCAAAGCTTAGCTTAAGAATCAAATTCTCTGTTAAACCTTTCTTATCTCCCCAACCCCAGCTTGAGTGGATAGCTCTTTTGTTGTACCCTGTACAGACTTTCATTTCAGTAAATGTGACCTATTATTGTCCTTTATGTTTTTACATGTATAGATCCTCCTCATCTGATGTGTCTCAATTTGGGATTTGTGGTCCAACTCGTGAAATCTACAAATGTATTTGCTGTGTGCAGTCTTTCTCTAGTTGTGGTGAGCAGGAGCTACTATTTATTGCAGTGTACAGTCTTCTCATTTCAGTGGCTTCTCTTGTTGTGGAGCACAGGCTCTAGAGCCAGTCTCAGTAGTTGTGACGTGTGGGCTTAGTTGCTCCATTGCATGTGGAATCTTCCTGTATCAGGGCTCAAACCCATGCCCCTGCAATCACAGGCAGATTCTTAACCAGTGAGCCAACAGGGAATCCCTGCAACTGTATTTTTTAAAGTCTGTTGTCTTTGCAAAAATAATGTAAAAATGTATTTTTATCTGTTTAAGAATAAACCTCTCTTTTACTGTGACAATTTGTAGTTGAAAGATCTTTTCTCAGCAAGAAAATGTAACTTCTATGTAATTTGGTGGTTTCATAAATTGTGACTTATGAACTACTTCACTAGTCCTTGGGATTTCTTTTTGCTTAAAAAGGAGCTAAGCCATTAACAGGCACTTAAATTCCAAATGTGATGATTATGGCACTTGTTACTCACTTTTCACTTCTTTATGTTTTTTTTATGGAGCTGACATTTCCTGAGTTCTCTCAAGAATGTGCATTTTAATATTGAAGTATTCCCTCTCCCTCAGTCATTGGCATTCTAGAGTGGAGAATCCCTCGTCCATTTTTGAGTTGGACCAGTCATTTAAGCTCAAGAGATTCAGCTTCATTACCTTTCATTGAAGGTGTCAGAACAGAAGGGCTTTAAAGTTCAGTCAAGCTCTAAATAGGTTGCTACAAACAGTGAACCCATAAGCCTAGTTGCTTGACTGATATCAAAGTTCTGGCCCAGGATTGTGAGGTCATAGGAATAAAATCCCACATATGCTTAATCACAAAGAAAATATTCCATAGCTAAGATTATGGTGAGAATTTAAAATTATATGTGAGAGAGTTTATTTTTAGACTAGTGAGAACAGATGAAAGAACCTAGGTCCATTTAAACTAGATATGTAATAACTTATGAAGATTGCAGTAATTACTTACAAATATTTGAATAGCATAAATGCTCGAGGGAATGAACAGTTTATGGAGATGTACATAAAAGAAATAGATTAAATTCAGGGAACATAATTTCTTTATATTAAGAATCACCTTTTTAAGAAGGATGTTGATAATTTAATATTGTAGGAGATAAGTTTCTCAAGCAAAGCCTTAATCCTTTAAATTAAAACAAAAAGTATTGAGGGAATTGTACCTGTATAAAAAATTTTGTGTTTTGAATTTTAAATTTGTTAGCCATTTGTTGAAAATTAACTGGAGGTTTCCTACCTGGTTTGCTTTTTGAAAAATTAGCTTTGTACAGCCTCTGTAATAACTTATACAGGATGTCTAAAATAAAGAGAATGCTTTTTCTAGCATACACAGATTAAGTGGACAGTCCTGAATAATTACTACTTTTTGATAATTTAATATAGTATTTAGCAGCAAGACTGTAATGCTCAGAAATCAGTACAAAATGACTACTTTTTTCTTGTTTCTAGTAGTGGCCTTTTCTTTTCTGCTTAGAGAAGTTCCTTTAGCCTTTGTTGTAAAGGTGGTCTGGTGGTGCTGAATTCCCTTAGCTTTTGCCTGTCTGTAAAGCTTTAGTTTCTCCATTGAATCTGAAGGAGAGCCTTGATGGGTAAAGTATTCTTGGTTGTATATTTTTCCCTTTCACCACTTTAAAATATCGTGCCACTCCTTTCTGGCCTGCTGAGTTTCTGCTGAGAAATCAGCTGATAACTTTATCAGGATTCCCTTGTATGTTATTTGTTGCTTTTCCCTTGTTGCTTTTAATAATTTTTCTTTGTCTTTAATTTTTGTCAATTTGATTACTATGTGTCTTGGTATATTCCTCATTGGGTTTATCCTATATGTGGCTCTCTGAACTTCCTGGACTTGGGTGACTCTTTCCTTTCCCATGTTATGGAAGTTTTCAGCTATCATCTCTTCAAATATTTTCTCAGGTCCTTTCTTTCTCTCTTCTCCTACCATACTCCTATAATGCAAATGTTGGTGTGTTTAATGTCCCAGATATCTCTTAGCCTCTCTTAATTTCTTTTCATTCTTTTTCTTTATTCTGTTCTGTAGCAGTGATTTCCTCCATTCTGTCTTCTTATCTGATAAGAAGATAAGTGAAGAGGTCACTTACCTGTGCTTTTGCCTCAGTTTCTCTGTTATTGATTCCTTCTAGTGTATTTTTGTTTTGTTTTTTTCAGTTATTGTATTGTTCACCTCTGTTTGTTTGTTCTTTATTTATTCTAGGTCTTTGTTAAACATTTCTTGTATCTTCTCAATCTGTGCCTCCATTCTTTTTCTGAGAACTTGGATCATCTTCACTATCATTACTCTGAATTCTTTTTCTGGTAGATTGCCTATCTCCACTTCACTTAGTTATTCTTCTGGGGTTTTATCTTGTTTCTTCATCTGGGATTTTATCTTGGTCCTTCATCTAGGATACATTCCTCCTTGTCTAACTTTCTGTGATTGTGTTTACCATTCAGCAAGCTGAAGTGTTGAAGTTCTTTTTGCTTCTGCTGTCTGCCTTCTGGTGAATGAGGCTAAGAGGCTTGTGCAGTCTTCTTGGTGGGAGGGCCTGGTTCCTGCCCAATGGTGGGTGGAGTTGGGTCTTGTCCTTCTGGTTGGCAGGGCCATGCTCAGGAAGACTTTAAGCAGCCTGTCTGCTGATGGGTGGGGCTGTGTTCCCACCCTGTTGGTTGTTTGGCCTGAGGCATCCTGTCCCAGCACTGAAACCTACAGGCTGTTGGGTGGGGCTAGGCCTTCGTGGGGGAAGTGGTGGCCTCCAGGAGGGCTCATGCCAATGAGTACTCACCAGAGCTTCCTCTTCAAGTGTCTTTATCTCCACAGTGTGCCACAACAACCCCCCCTCCACCTCCACAGGAGACCCTGCAATACTAGCTGATAGGTCTGGCCTAGTCTCTTATGACGTCACTGTTTTTTGGAGGATCCTGGTGCACACTCTACCTTGTGGGCACCCTCTAAGAGTAGAGTTTCTGTTTCCCCCAATCCTGTGAAATTTCTGAGATCAAACCCTGCTGCCTTCAAAGCCAGATTCTCTGGGGGCTCTTCTTTCTGTTACCAGAGTCCCAGGCTGGGAAGCCTGATGTGGGGCTCAGGACTTTCACTCCTGTGGTATAATTATTTTCCAGTTTGTGGGTTGCCCACCAACTGAGTATGGGATATGATTTTATTGTGATTGTGCCCCTCCTACTGTCTCATTGTAGCTTCTTTGTCTTTGGGTGTAGGGTATCTTTTTTGGTAGGTTCCAGCTTTTTTGTTGTTTTGATAGTTTTTCAGCAGTTAGTTGTGATTTTGGTGTTTTTGTAAGAAGGGGAGAGCTCACATCCTTCTACTCCACCATCTTCCTTGTAAGTCTCTAAAAATGATCTTAGAATATAATGTTAATACAGTGGAACACAAAGTCCAATGTACTGTATGTTCCAGTTTTGTAATAAATTCAAGTTTACATCTATATGCACACACATAGAAATACACATGTGAACACACAAGGTTAGGAGGATATACACCAATAATTTAAATGTGGGCAACTGAAGTGATAAAATAAGTGATATTTATTTTATTTTCTATATGCTGAAGTAATTTCTAAAATTTTTACAAGTAGTATATACATTATATTTATGAACATAAAACAATAAAATTATTTTAAAATCTAGTTGAGATGGATCACAGATTCTATTCAATCCATTTCTCTTATTTTATAGTTGAGGGAAGTAATGTGTAATGGCTTGGCCAAGTTGACACAATATATTCAGGCCAGAGATGGACTAATTCCACTTTTCTTGCTTCTGATCTAAGGATTTTTCAATTAGTACTCTCTTACAACCTTTTACTGTACTCTGTTGTATCTATATCCTAGGGACTTTTTATATTTCTCTTAGGAGTTGACTTTTACACATGACTTTAAAGCTCTTTGAAATTTATAAATCTGATAGTAAAGCTGTGGAAGTAGAAGGATGCCTAGAGCTGGATTCTGCACAGAATAGCCTAGACATCTCTGGCAGACAGAGATCGGTACCTGGAATGTCTGAATAGAGTTTCCAAGGCACCTAAAGAGGCCAGGATAGAGAGAACAAAAAGACAAATTTAAAAACTGGCTTCACAATAGATAGCATATGGGAATCTTAAAGGGTGCTGATTCAAGTTGGAAAATTGATAGACCAGAAATAATGGATTTAATTTGAAGTTACATAAAAATCAGTTTAAATAGTAGCAGGGGGGAAAGTTTTTAAGAAGAGCTGTTTTTAAGAACCACCAGGAAACAGAATAATCCAAAAGGCTGTAGAAATAAATAACAAAAATACTTCAGCTCTTGATCAAATCAGAGATTAACAAATATGTTTTAAAAGTGATTTATGGACACATGAATCATTGAAAATCCTGTTTAAGTTAGGAAAAAAAAGAACCAAATAGAGATAGTTAAATCATAAGCTAATCTAAGTCAGTTTTTGAATATTCCTGAATTATATGAATGACAAATTATTTCCCTAAAAACATTGCTTTTGTTCTTTTAAAATATAAGCACACAATTTTTCAAATGTAAAGGAAAGAATATCATAATGAACTTTTGTATATCTACCAACCAGATTTAAAAATTAAATATTAAAAATAAATTTTAGATTTAAAATTCTAGTTTTAAAAATAAAATTCTAGATTTCAAAATATAAATATTTTGACATATTTACTTGCTTATTATTTATTATTCCTAACCATTTGCAATATGTTTCAGACATCTTGACACTTTACCTCTAAGTATTGTTATCATGCATCTCCTAAAAATAAGCACAGCCAGAAATTTCACAATAATATCAGTAAAACCATCAGTTTTATTTTACTAGTTTTCTTTTATTGTTTATTTGGTCAGTCCACAATTAATACAACAATTTGGTTACACCCACACTAGAGGAAAACATATTATAATTTCTCTATTCTGTAGTATTTACTCTAGTACTCTGCAGATTATAAATTCTATAAATAAATTATTCACAGGAATGTCAAAGGACCTCTAAGACTGGTAGGCATGTTAGTCCATAATGATGCTGTGATCTACCATGGGTATTGAATGCAACTTTACTACTAACTTTGTAGAACTTGGAATACGACTCTTGTCTTTTTCATCCTGTGTATGTGAAAAACACAGATCACTGCGGTGACTCTGGAATATGATGCAGCTTTACAAGCTTTGATTATAATGAAAATTTCTATCATATTATCATTATTTTCTTCTAGCTACTGTGAATGACGTATACATCTTCAGTTTTCACATTTTGCCAATCTGTAATCTGGTTTCCTATTGTTGAACTTAACCATTTACCCTAGTTCTAAGGGTGCCTATTAATGACTTTCTGGGACAGGTGCTGGAGCCAGCTACCACTGAATAGTTTAAAGTTTGCTGGGGCAGGGGTTCAATTGATCTGATCTCGGAGGCTGTAAGGGTGATGTACAGGGCCATGGTCTCCCTTTCACCCTTCCCCTCCCTTCCTCCCTCCATGCCTCCTTCTTTCCTTCTTTCATTCTTCTGTTCTCTTTTCTCTTACCTTTTATTAAAAAATTAAAGCTACAAAAAGCTGAAGAAACATTGAATGACCATAAAGCCTCCATCAATGTTCCCAAGAGTTTATAATTTGCCACGTTTGTTTTTCTCTTAATATACATGTTCATAGACATCTGTGTACTTTTCTTTGAAAGTTTGGTTCAGACATGTTGAACCTTCCTGAACTGAACACTTAATAACCCATTATGATTCCATTATGACTGTATATTCCTTATCTGGTTACATATTTCAAAGAAATAATTGCACAGGGATAATTTTGATAGAAATTTTCCTGAATTTCTTGACAGACAACTTTTTTTGAATTTCTCATAAGGCAAAATTTTTGTGTACATTTTATTAAATCTACAGTAAAAAAATAGTAAATATACAAAACAACCAGTATTACATATCTCAGAATAGAAGAATAACAAGCACTAAAGAATAAGATAACACATACAGTTGATATAATTTCCTTTTTAGCATTATTTTCAAATTTATTTTAATGATAATATATAATCTGGCCTTTCCCCGGACTCAAATCTTGGGCCAGCTCATCATGCAGATCAGCTGATTATCAGGCTCTGACTTAGTGATCTTTAATAGCTTTAGAATATTCACTCATCTTACGTCTCGCTCTTTATGGTCATTGATCTTATTATGGAGTTCTGGCTCTCTAAGGTCTTTGAGTCTCTTGGAATTAGACTAGCACATCAATTTTGCATTAGCATTTCTTTCTAAGGATTACATGTGAAAATTTAGTTACTCTCCAAGGCTGCTATCTATTTTTAAAAGGAACAAAACATATAGGGTGCTTCTAGAAAATATAAAGAATAACTTCACTCTTATACTAATGGACAAAGAAGGAGAGCCTAGAGAGACAAAATGAGGGATAGAAGGACTGGAATGCAAATGAGTGGATCTTCGGAATACACTTAGGAAAGCTAGAAATGTTTTCCAGACTTGGGATAAAGTAAACAAAAAATTTTAAAGCCTAAGGAGAAAGGGTAGGAAGGAGATAAGGAGGTAGAAGATGACAACAGACATTCTCCAGCAGGCAGGAGCTGAGGGGCTGAGATCCATGAACACTGGACAATGATTAAGTGGCTCATTGGAAGGAAGAGTTAAGACAGTTTGATTTACATTTCACATCAAGATCATTGTTCGAAAATGGAAAATGCTCATACACAGATTTACATCTGTCAGAGTTTGATGCGGGCAGATCATAATTAATAATGAGATTGTCTATCAAACTTAGAAGTATCTCTACATATGAAATAGAAGTGAAATTGAACCGAGAATCTATTTGGTAGAAACTTGAGTGGCTTTACTAAGTATTTTATATCTTCTGCTGCCTCTTGGATACCACTATATACTTACTAATGTTGAAGGAGTTGAGGATCAGAAATCACAAGGGCCAAACTGGATTGATTTGCCTTTGTCTCTGATTTGACATTCACTTGTAAACTACCTTGGCTTATGCCTAACTTTTCATTCTCATAAGTCTTGTTTTCTCCCATGGACATTAAGCTCCTTGACAATAGTAATTGAATACTGTGTGTCTTTTTCTATATTTGCATTATATCCAGAGTGTTCCCTCAATAAATCTTTTCTGAAAGAATAAATTACGATAGAAAATTAAGGGGGCAGGTATTTTTTCAGATACATATAAATCTGAGAGACACTGGAACATGGAAATCTAGTGAATTTCTTGTTGTCTATAGGACACCTTCTTAACTTATTAGCATGACCCTCCAAAATCTCAGAATGTTTATCATTCTCTACCTCACCATTCACCCCATATTATCAAACACTGAACTAGTTGTCATTCCACAGTATGCCATAGAATTTATTCTTTCCATGAGATTCCCTCTGGAACACTTTAGCACCACAATTTTCCTGACACTCAAAATCCTACTTACCTTTCAAGCTCCCTGTAATGTCCATTCCTTCCTTCACACCTCAACATCAAAATTCATCTCTCCTTCATAATGTGTAGTCATATGCCTATAGCTATTTTTGTAATTACAGTGTAAATAAGTTAGCTGTTAACTAACCTGGTAGATAAAAATATCAGTCAGTCTCTGTTTTATTCATGATTTTATCTCACATGCATATTTTCATGACAGGCACTGATAAAAACATCAGTCAGGGCCATTAGGGCTACTACTGTCTCACTTTCCTCCAGTGCAACCATCTCCAGCATTTCCTATAGAAAATTAGAAGAAGGCTGCTTGAGAAGAGGAACAGGCATATAGCTCTTTCACTTTATTCTGGTTTTGATTCTGGAGGGACAATGTAATACAGTTCCAAAATCACCATTTGTTTTCTTCAGAAAGAGGACTATATTCTTATTGAATGTCCTGCAATGACATGCAGCCTGAAGAGCCAGTCCACTAAGTTTCAAGGTCAGTTTAGTTTAAATACCAAACTTAGGGAATGGCACAAAGAACTTCGCCTCCTGAGCCAGTGAGAATTGTGACAAGACTTAACTGACCTTGAAAGAATTATTTAGTTTCAAGACATGAATATTTACATTTTAACTGTAGTATTATTTTAGTTATTCCTTTTTTTTTAACAACTTTATTGGAGTATAATTGCTTTACAATGGTGTGTTAGTTTCTGCTTTATAACAAAGTGAATCAGTTATACATATACATATGTTCCCATATCTCTTCCCTCTTGAGTCTCCCTCCCTTCCACCCTTCCTATCCCACCCCTCTAGGTGGTCACAAACCACCTAGAGGGGTGGGATAGCTGATCTCCCTGTGCTATGCAGCTGCTTCCCACTAGCTATCTATTTTACATTTGGTAGTGTATATATGTCCATGCCACTCTCTCACTTTGTCACAGCTTACCCTTCCCCCTCCCCATATCCTCAAGTCCAATCTCTAGTAGGTCTGTGTCTTTATTCCCGTCTTACCCTTAGGTTCTTCATGACCATTTTTTTTTTCTTAAATTCCATATATATGTGTTAGCATACGGTATTTGTTTTTCTCTTTCTGACTTACTTCACTCTGTATTACTCAGCCATAAAAAGAAACAAAATTGAGTTATTTGTAGTGAGGTAGTCTGTCATACTTTAGTTATTCTTATTGATATTTGCCTTTGCCTATGTTAGTTCCTATTTGTATATATGTATATAAAATATATGCAAATTAATAAGATTTATATTGAGAAGTGTACAAGTATTTAAATATATTTAATGTGCCCTATCAACACATATTTTGTTATTTGCACTGCTCGTGTGGAAAATAAATTAAGATCAGAAGGTTTGTTTTTAGTCTAACTTAGATTTGGGACTGTTTCATCAACAATTTGATATCCCCGTGAATATTTTCCTACTCTAAGACATTTAATATTTTATTGTATTTTTAATCTCTCACTTCCCAAGATTTAAGCTTACACTTGAAAACACTGATGCAAAATAAATTAATGATGGGGCTTCAGAATTGTTGGCACCAAAAAGTTAATCAAGCAGTTTTTAAGGAGTGTACCCATCTCAGAGACAAGATGGATTGATGTTTACTTCCTTACTCCTAGTGATACAAGAGAGTAAGTAAGTTCTTGTCTCATCACAGAAAGAATTCAGAGATTAGACAGGGAGGTCAAGAAGGTAAAGTGAGGATTTACTAAGTGATAGTACACTCTCAAGGGGAGAGTGGGCAGATTCAGGTGAGTAGCTGCCCTGAATTTGTTTGCCAGGCAAAGAAACTTCTCTGTGGTATATGCAGACCAAAAACAAACAAAAAAAACAACCAAACAAATTAGTGAAAAATGTGGACTCAACACCATATCAGAATATTTCTCATTTTTTCCCACTGGATTTTTGCACTTCCCTTCCCTTCACAGCACTATATTTTCTCTTTGTTTGTCTTATAACCCTCTTGGTCATATGGAATAAGACAAGGATTTTACAACTCCATTTCCAATGAACACATAAGAGCTTTTGAATTAGATGTTTTGTTGTCTTGTGTTTTGCTACCCCCAGTGGGAACTCTTGGGATTATAAATGGGATAGGGTGATTAGACAACTTCCAATGGAACTTTATTTTACAGCTCACGGAGGTGTGTAAGGTTAAAATCCATAAAGGCTGTTACAGAGGGCCGAACTTGAGAGGATACTCCTCCTGATGAAATACACCACTTTAAATGAATTTATATCACCTTCATCTTCCCCGTCATCATCCAAGACACAATCCTGCAATCACTATCTAAGACTTAGAGAGCTGTTTAATTATTATTTACTCCTTTGTTTCATTTTACTAATGAAGGACTAAGGCCCAGAGAAGTAACCTGATTTTCCAAAAATTATAAGCTGTGATAAAGAGATAAGAATTGACTTCAGTTCTCCTGTTACTCTGAATGTTTTTCAAACATCACTCTATTACTCTACTTTACAGCCTCCTTCTTGGAGGGTATAGCCTAGATACCATCTCTCAGATCACTTCCTTCTGTTCACATCTTAAGCATCTAGGAATAGGAAGGCAGCATACATAGAGTATAAGAACATGGACTCCATCCAGAATTCCTGGATTTGAATATTGCCTCTTGGAAAATTACTTAATATCTATGATATCAATTTCCTTTATGTAAAATAGAGATGTAATTAGGGCTCTGAAGAGAAATACATAATAGGATATCTATATATCACTATCTCTATTTCTATCTCTATTACTCTATCTCTCCACCTCTCTCTCTCTCTCACCTTAGAAATAGATTTATTAAAAAGAACTGGTACACATGAATGTGGGGGCTGAGAAGTCCCATGATCTGTCTGTAAGCTGTAGACCCAAGAAAACCAGTAGTTTACTTTGAAGGCTTGAGAGCAGGAGAACTGATGGTATAGGTTTTAGTCTGAGTCTAAACACCTGAGAACCAGGAGCACCAAGAGAAGAATATCTTTGTGTCAGCTCAACCAGGTAGGCAGAGAATAAATTCAACCTTCTTCCACCATTTTGATCTATTCAGGCCCTCAATGGATTGGATGATACTCATGAACATGCACATTGGGGAGGACCATATGTTTAACTCAGATCTCAATTCAAATTCTAACCTCCCAGAAACACCTTCACAGACACACCCAGAAATAATGTTTAAGTGGCTATCTGGGCATCCTCTGCTACAGCAAAGTTGATACATAAAATTAACCCTCACTAAGATGGTAAGAATTTTAACTACCTTATAGTATTTTCATTAATATTAAATGAATTTATATATATACATATAATTTAAAATAGAGCCTGGTACCTATAACAAAATAAACACAATATAGATATTACCTATTAATATTAGGAACTTATGAACCTATTTGAAGATACACTTATGCCATCTTAGGGGATATTTTACTTAGAGTTCTCCATTTAGTTTACCTAAGACCAGTGTCTACTTAGTGCAGTCACTATTTGCATAATCCTTTCAGAAATATGTTTCCCTTTTCAGTTTTCCCTTCATATATGAACTTTCCAGGGTAACCTTCAAGATCATGCAGAAAACAGGCTTTGTTATCAAATTTCTAAGGTCGGTTAAGGTGGTGTCCTCTAAGCCTGATTCTTTTGATATTCTAAACATTGGGTGTGTGCTGGTAATTACAACATTTCAACACATTTCTAGAAACTTAGTATAAATGCAAAATAGTGAAAAGCATTTCTTTTTCTGCTGTGTTGTTACAATTTGGAAAACTGCAAATTTCCTAATTACTGGTAGATGGCAGCCCTGTGCTGCTGGTAAGAAAGAATAAGGACTGAGTTACAGTCAACAGTTTCCTTGATTCTGGACATTATTCAATGAGTAGATTACTATCATAAAAAGCCAAAATACAGAACTTTCTAGAGAGACTGACAAAATATCTTGTTGAAATAGATAATAATATTAAATAAAAAAGAGACAGTATTTACTAGGGTCCAATTTTCATTAAAAAAATTCCAAAATGATAAGGATTTAGAATGAGAAGACATGAGCTTATGTCCTGCATCCTCCATCTAGTAGCTGCAACTCTATGAAGAAGAGTCACCCTGAGCTTAAAATTTATGTAATGTGTAAAATGGAAATAAGAAGTTTTTTCACAAGCTTGTTTATAGGATCAATTTAGTGATTGCTGGAAAGTACTGCTTTTAAGCTTTTTCACCAAGAGTCTTTACTTTCAACACAGAATTAATTCTTACCTGTCAGGGTAGAAATGTAGTCCCAAATAGAGTACAGAAGAAAAATGTAAATGAAGTCTTCCTGTGTGGTTTTGAAAATGAATCTTTTCTACCGCAGAGTGTAATCATATTTGTGTAAATGTAAAAGTAAAGGTTTACTTTTTATTATTTTAGATTCAGAAACTAATACAACATTGTAAAGCAATTATACTCCAATAAAGATGTTTAAAAAAAAGTAAAGGTTTAAGTGACATCATTATGTAAATTTCTAAACTTATTTATTAATATATAAAATCCCAGGTTCTGTGTCTTTTTCATGGTGGGCATTCACAAATCGGGCTTTTTATTTTATTAATATGCAAGGGCCAGAAACTTTGCAAGGTGGATAGTGTTTCACCTTCGTAATACCTTTTTAAGTTGCATCAGATCTTCAATTAACATTTAGAAAAACAGTTTTAGCAGTGATAAATATGTGCTTAAGGTCACATGTAAATGGAAGATCCAGAATTTGAACTCAAGTCTTACCTCTGTGGCACAAATGAATTGTAATTTAAGGAAAATTATTTAATATCTCTGAGCTTGCAGTGATTAGCATGTCATTTGGATAGACTATTTTTCCTGGCCAACTATACCATTGTGTTACATGTAGAAATTTAGGTAAATAAGACTCTCTACAGCTATGTTGTTACCATTGAATAATGTTGAACAGAAAATTTTTTATTGTAATTTCTCAAACTGTAAGAAAAAAGGCAGTGAGTACTCTCACCTAAACAGAGGGGCTTGATACTCCCTTACTAGGAGATGACTAAGCCGTTCTTTTGAGCTTTGCCACCAATACTCTTTCAGTCTATAAGCAGAAAACATAAATAGGGGAGTCCTGGAAGAGTAGCTCAAAAGCCTAGAGAATATGTTCTTTGGCTGTTGTGCTTCTTTTGCATTCAAATAGGATAGCTTATAGAGACCAGCATTGTTTGTCTGAGAGACTGAAAACATATTCTCAGGCAGATGCTTGCTGAGGTGTAGAAACTCAGTGGAATTCAGTGAAAGTCCTTTGAAGAATTTCACATAACGCTGGAAGCACACAGAACATACAATGTAGGTTATACCTAAATACAAAGACTGGTGTCTGTTTATTACCTGAAGAGTTTTGAAGATGGAAGCTAGCTGAATTAGGTTGAACAAACCATATACGACATACGTAAAGTAAATATTTTAATTGAATTCAAGATGGAAAGCTATAGATTCCTTTTTTTAATTTTCAGAGAGAGATGGCATGATTTATCTTCAGATTATTCTGGCCACTGCATGGAGATGAGTCTATCACATGGAATAAAAACACGGTGATCTTCAGGAGATTATTGCAGTGAGAGGTGTGTATTGACTTAGGGTGTAGCAAGTAAAATTTACATATCTCCCTCTCCCTATTTTTTTTGTTTAACATTTCCTTAGGAATTAGATGAAAATGATCATACATTTTGGTAAAAGTAGTTCCTATAGAGTAGGAATAATCAACAGATATAACAATCAGGATAGGAAAGTGGGTTCTATTTTATTCCTAATGGGTGAGGTGCTTTTGATTTGAGTGACCCTGATAATGTACATAACTTCCTCGCTTTCTACTAACAGAAGAGTAGACATTTGTCATTGCCTTGGCACTCTGTGCTTGCAAGGAGAGACAAGAAGAGATCCGTGGTTGTCTTGAGCAGGCTAGTAATTTGCCGTTGCGTGCCCTCCAACTTTGAATACAAAATTATCATGTGTTGTTTAACATTTCTTAAAGTACAAGATGAGAACTGTTTGACAAATAGAAGATGAAGATATTGTGGTGATAATACTCTACCTTGTCTCCATAATTAAGGAAATCCAAAGCCATATCATTTCAGAAAAATGTTTTTTTAAGAAGGGGTAAGTTGGGACGAAGTGAGAGAATGGTGGACTTACATATACTACCAAATGTAAAATAGATAGCTAGTGGGAAGCAGCCACATAGCACAGGGAGATCATCTCGGTGCTTTGTCTCCACATGGAGGGGTGGAATAAGGAGGGTGGGAGGGAGACACAAGAGGGAGGAGATATGGGGATATGTGTATATGTATTGCTGATTCACTTTGTTATAAAGCAGAAATGAACACACAGTTGTAAAGCAATTATACTCCAATAAAGATGTTTAAAAAAAAAAAAAGGGATTTTCGCTAACTCAAATTGTTTTGCTAGAAGGTCGCTTATAGGTCCTGCCTCCCATTTTAAGTTCTTACTGAAGTATTTTTCCCAGCCATACTTTTCACTCCAGTCTTACACCTCCCCACCCCCCCCTTTTTTTTTTTTTTGGTAATTTAAGACTATTTGTAATGCTTTCAAGCCCCTTATAGGTTAGTGATCAGAGAACCTGTCTGGTTGGCTTGTCCTGTAATCTAGCTTTTCTAATAGATGCTGGCTTTTTGGCTATTTGATTAATATTTCTGTACTTAAGAAAGATGAACCTTGTACCATTTGACCAGTTGGTAAGTATAGACTATAAGGATCCAAGTCTTGAATTAGATAATGGCCCTTCAGAGAGTCAGTGCTTCTGGCATGTTCAATGGCTATGCAAAAATAAGAAAGATCTCACTTATAATTAATTTGCATATATTCAATCATCAGGTAAGAGGAGTTTTCCAAGTGGAACCAAGATTTAAGACAAACTTTTCATAAAATCCATTAAAAAAATCAAGAAGTATTATCACTCTTCCTGAAGGCAATAGTTTTGAATAAAGAAATCATGTACTTTGGTGTTGAGTATGTGTTATACATAGGATGCTAGGCACATGATATTTAGACAGAGAAATTAGATAACATGAAACATTTCCAATTGAAAACTCTCCAAACCACTGCCTTCATTTGAGACCTGCTGCCAATTTCAAAACTATACAGGCATCACGGATGCCAAGGAGAGTCTTGCAAATTAACCTCTATTACATGATCAGAAGGAAAGAGACAAAGAAAGTAGAGAGATCATTAATCTTTGAATTTGTCTTGAGGTCACCTCTGCAGGAGGTGGGAGCTCAGACAGGAAGTAGGAAATCTGGGAAACCTCACATATAGATTTGCTAATGAAAAATCTGATGGGAAAGGGAATGTCACATCATTCACCACTGACTGTCTGGATATTACCAAATTTTATGGTGGAGGACGCTAGATCCTTTCTTTAACGTACTTGGCCTTTAAACAGAAGAAAAGGTAGCATTGCCCTATCTTACTCCCTGGATGAAACAATTCACATCGTGTTTCTAGAAAGAGAAATAGAATAGTTATGAGCATGAGCTTCAGATTCAGGTGAATCAAGCTATGCTCCTGACTCCCTTATGTATTGCATGGAAAAGTTGCTTAAATTTACTGAGACTCATTTTTCTCATCTGCAAAATAAGGCTAATAATACATAATCACATTGTTGTTTTGAGGTCAGGGGAGAT
The DNA here is from genome assembly GCF_951394435.1 of Stenella coeruleoalba. Lineage (NCBI taxonomy): Eukaryota > Metazoa > Chordata > Mammalia > Artiodactyla > Delphinidae > Stenella > Stenella coeruleoalba. The sequence goes on from NC_137154.1 coordinate 72,526,775, forward strand.
AATATTTATAAATTCCTCAGCACAATGAGTGAATGCTGTCTGTTACAGTCATTAGGCTGATCCATCAGCCATGGGATGAAAATTCTGTTTTTCTCTTTTCTGGTTAAGAACCCTTGGAATCACAAAATTCAAGAAGAGAAAGTTAATATCCTGGACATAACATATTTTGTTACAATTTTGCCTCAATTTGTCCTTCCACCTCAGCAGTTATCAACCCCTGGTACACACTAGAACCACTTGGGATGTCTTAGAAGACACAGGTTCCAGCCTATTCTGATGAATTAAACCACAGTCTTAGGTGGTTCTTTGTGTAACAGTGTTTTAAGTATCACTGCTTAAACTCACCAGGACTCACCTGTGCACAGCATCTGAAGATTTTCTGTATTACAGCAGAAGCACTTTTCCTGTGAAGAGCTCACTCTAAGCAAGGTTGAAAGTGTAGGTTGAACAATTAAATTTGCAGATGCTAAATATTTAAACTAGTAATAGTATCCATTCTGAAGAGCAAATGAAAGATTTGTTTCTGTGGCTTCTGTACTAAGTACAATACTACAGTAATAATAAATCCTGGTTACCTTCCTTTTTCACTTTTTGATTTTATAAATTTTAATGAGCACACCCTATTTACCATTGTCAAAATTTAGTCAGTGGAATAGACAAACATGAAAGCACAAGTTTATAGGTTATGGTAAAGAGATGCTCAGGTACCAACACAAGGAAGAATTATTTAAATCCAATGGAGAGGGCTTTTTGGATGATATTATACTGAAGTTCACTTGTTCATTTATTTATTCAAAAAAAGTTCTGGTAGACTCTGATAGAAAAATCCAAGAAGAAATATTTGGTCCTTGACATCATGGGATCCATAATTTAGAAATCTTGACAGATGCGTAGAGTTAGTTAAAAAGCAAAGATAATTCTACTCATAAAGAATAGCATGTGGGTTAGTGCAGATATGCAAATGTAAAGGGTTTTGGGGAGGAGTATTATAAAATGGGGAAAGCAAATGTGAGATGGGGATTAGCTTTCATTGTTATCCCTGAGTTTTGAACTTGATCCTAAGGGCTTGACCAATGAGCCATCAAGGTTCTTTTCAAAGATTTTAATGCAGAAATGAAGTAGGTAGAACTTAGAGGTAATGCAGTAATTCAGGTGGGATCTGATGAATGCACACACTAAGGCAGTAACAGTAAGTTTGGGAATGATGAAGGTTGATTTGAAGGTTGATTTGAAGGTTGATGAAGGTTGATTTGAAATATGAAGGAGTTGATAAATGCCAGACACTGATGGCTACATTGGAGAATAGATAAATTTAAGGTTTCCATTTGGAACTTGAGAGTAAATAGTGTTTACCATTAATGACAATAAAGAATCCCAAATTTGGAGCTGTACTGAGAGAAATTGATGAATTGAGAGTGAAATGCTTGGGGAGAAATAACAAGGTAGTATCATTCAACATTGTTTTTTGTGATTAAAGTGAGGTATGTGGTCAGATAAGTGATACAAATTTCTTAAAATTATCCTTCTTTGTTAGATATTCAAATACGACTTGCAAATATTCACAGATTCCACTAAAACAGATAGTGTTTTCTATTCTATATGCAGGAACACTGGCTAAGTTATTCTAAGAAGTGTCATTTGGATACAGACCTTGTGGTATATGTGCCAAATATTAAACATGTAAACTGTACATGGACAAAGAGAATCCTTGAGTTATCTTAAATTTTACACATCAATATGCTAATTACAAATGAACAACGATGGCCTTTCTTGTGGTGTCACATGAAGTCTTGACCAGGCCACATCTTCTTTATTCTTCCTTTGTAGTTTTCCTGGAATGGTATTGAACTTCAGTCGTCTCCAAGTACCACACTGGTTTTACCCTTTTCTAGGTAGTTCATTCTTTCTCTTAGGGCTCTCTCTCATCATCAGCATAAATTCCAGGTTGTGCATTGTTGAAACAAGAAAAAGACCTTCTGAGAGTTGTACTAGGGCATTGTCATTTCTCATTAGCATAGCTAATGCCCCAATCTTCTTTTTTTTTTCACCTATTCTAGGTAACAGTTTGGAATGAAAAAAATATATATTACTCTGTCATAAGTCCCACCAGAAGTATTAAACCTGGCTAGCACTACTCGTTATGAGAGAGTAAATGAATACATTCACATTTTACCCTGGTCACTTTTCCTTAAGGGTTAGTCCAGGGAGAGTTACTCTTTTTTGCTTTCACAAACACTGAACTGTTCATTGTAGTATGCATATAACTACATGGATCATGTATATGAATGTGTTAATGTACCAATATATAGTTGAAATAGTGATACTGACTCTAAATTGATGTCACCTACTGATCATATATTATATATATATATTATTTATCTAACCAATAAGTTTTCCTTGAGAGAGACAGTATCTATAATAACATGACAGCACCTTTCTATACATACTTCTGTACATTGAAAAATATACTTTGCATTATATTTGCTGAGGAGGAAAAAGTTGGGCAACATGGACAATCCTTATGGATTAACTGAGTATTTTCTTTAACTCAGTGGTGAGAACACCAGAATTTAAACAAGAATTCACTGAAAATTCTTTGGAAATAGAAAAGTCTTTTTGGGGGCAGGGGGGATGTGAAAGGGGAAATATATGGGGAAAAAACTCAGAAATTTCACTGAGATAAGGGATACCTCAGAATATTGTTCCTTGAAATTTTAGTGAAATGCATTCTTATTAAAATATAGATAGCTTGTGCATTCTATAGTCAAGAATAATTCATGCAGGCTTCCCTGGTGGCGCAGTGGTTGAGAGTCCGCCTGCCGATGCAGGGGACATGGGTTCGTGTCCCAGTCCGGGAAGATCCCACATGCCGCGGAGCGGCTAGGTCCATGAGCCATGGCCGCTGAGCCTGCGCTTCCGGAGCCTGTGCTCCACAATGGGAGAGACCACAGCAGTGAGAGGCCCGCGTACCGCAAAAAAAAAAAAAAAAAAAAAAAAAAAAAGAATAATTCATGCATAAGTAGTACCAGTAGATAATAAATTTGGTGTTTTCTTTTTTGTTGTTGCTTTTAAAGATTCAGTGTTCATACGTGAGATTCACAGCAAAACAAAAAGCAGTCTAAAAAAGGCCTAGTGCTAGCCTAGAAAGGACCCCACAAAATATTTATATTGATAAATTAACCACAAATTATGGTCTGCCTGGTCCATAGAAACCCGGTTTTTCTGGTGTACTGAGAGTATGTGCAAAATAGCAAGAGCTGTCAACTAAGGAGGCTTAAGGAATTTTCAGCTTCTATAACCTGTCTTCTTAACCTCAGGCCCATAAATAGAATTTAGGAGGACTATAACCTCTCTGAAACAGTGTGTATTTCTGAAGAGGTAGTCAAATTCTCAAATGGGTCTATGAAAAAGGAAAGAAAGGAAAAACAGAAAAAAACTGATCAGGTTAGAAATAGCCAAACCAAGAAAACTGCAATATTTTCAACCAAGACTCTCCTTCTTAGGAAGAAGCCTTATAATATTTTATTCTCTCTTAGTTTTTCTCTCCATCTCTGTCACTTTCTCACTCTGTTTTTCTCAATCTTTCTTTCTTTCTTTTTTTTAAACATTCCTATTGTTGCTAGTAACATCTAATACAATTGACTAGATTTGCTTCCATTAAATTCTCATATTTTAATTATTCAACACTGAGATTACTTACAGATTACCTTGATTGTTATTTTGAGTGCTCCTAAACTTCTTAATCTATTTCAGATTATTTTAGTTTATTTATTTATTTTTTTTTTGTGGTACGCGGTCCTCTCACTGCTGTGGCCTCTCCTGTCGTGGAGCACAGGCTCCGGACGCGCAGGCTCAGCGGCCATGGCTCATGGGCCCAGCATGTGGGATCTTCCCAGATCGGGGCACGAACCTGTGTCCCCTGCATCGGCAGGCAGACTCTCAACCACTGTACCACCAGGGAAGCCCCTATTTTAGTTTATTAATACATATGACATTATATCCAGTACATATTTATTTCACTATTTTAAATATAAGGATAACCTTGATTCTGAGCATTTTGATGCATCTCTGTGTTAGTTGTCATTTAGGGTAAAATTTAATTTTGACACATACACGATTTTCTCCCTTTTAACATAAAATGAATTATCATATAAAACAGAATTTACAGCATTTGTACTAACTACAAAGATTAACATTTTCAAACTGAATTATGTTTTAGTTTGTCTCTAGATAAGGATGTCATGATTGATTTCTTCTTGTTAAACATAAAATCAGGAAAAAATAAGGAATTACAAAGTGTATCATCTATAGTCTTATTGGGAACTTCCTTAGTGTAAGTTTATAGATGTTGTTCTGAGAACAAGCCACCTTTGTGCATTTTGAGCTGATGTATCTTTGGTGGGATAAGTCACAGTTACAGTTTATTAGACTTTGATAATTTTCTGTTGGATGTGGAAGCTATACATCCCATTCTTACAGCATACATCTATGGCTCAGAACCAGTATTCACTTAAAATGCAGAAAAAATACTATTCTTATAAAAATTCAAGTGAACTTTGATATATCATACTTGAGTGGATAAACTAGCAAAATTTCTGATATTGATATATCCAAGGTAACTACAGTTTAATATCATAGTGAACAACTGTAAACTAAGATGGCAACGGAGAAGATCTTTTACCTTATCCTTGTTGAAAGTATTATCAGAACATACTGTTTGTACTTACAGCATTATAGCTGTCATCCTCTGTATTTATGTGGTGTCTACCTTTTCTACTAGACCCTGAATTCCTGAAGGGCCATGTCAGTTTCTCTATATCTTCGCAGCCCTGAGCAAAATGATATCATACAACTGCTACCCTTTAAGTGTGTGTTGGAGTACAACTGATTGCTATATTCCTAAAGGACAATCCTTTCTAGTGCCATGAGGAATAGGTAAGACTAATAAGCTACTTTGTGTTAGAATTTCAAAATTGTGCACTTCTTGGAGGGCAATATAGAGAAATGATCTCTGATATTCTTCTCATGTGACATTGAAAAAACTAGGTAAACTACCAGAGTTTTGGCATCTTTAAAATGGGGATGATATTTTAAAGTGTGTCACAGTTCATAGGCTTAACTCATTTTTTCTCTGAAGTTTTCATCAGCTCAGCACCCTTCATAGTGCCCTCCATGATTCCCTGCTGTGCTAAATAGTCCTGCTGTCTACTATAGAGACCTCCAGAACTACTTGATATCACTCATAATTTCCCTCTAAATTGAGTTAAGACCATTGCTCTAGCTTTAAGAAATGTCACAGACTGACCAAGATTTCTCTTAGGTTTAGAAAGTAAGTGTATATGGGCATATAAACCATGATAATTAGCAATTGTCCTCTTTTCTATAGTATCTTGAAGAAAATACCACTGCAAGTATCTAAAGTCTGAATATGTTAGCAGTCAAGGCTTATGAAATTTATGTATATAAATAACACCTGCAAGCCTTTACCTTCATGTTATTCTAATTTAGAAATTAATGCCTCCTAAGATTGTTTTAAGAATTAAATGAGACAGGTCCAAAGCACTTTGGACCAAGGTAAATGATACAGGTAAATGACCAAGAATGGTGGTTAACGTCGTTATGTTTTAGGTAATACTTAATAGTGAAAAGTCTTTCTCAACAAGGGTATATTCACTTGAAATAATTAATAATTAAAAATGCTAGTTAAGATTAGAGTACCCATTATGTTCTATGCATAGTATAGAACAACATATGAGCAAATAAAGGCACAAAAAAATAAGTACCTTATTTACAATCACACAGATGATAAGTAGTAGAACCAGTATTTGAACCCAGGAAGGCTGACTCCACAACCCATACTCCTTTTCTGTAAGGGGTCAGATAGTAAATACTTTTGTTTTTTGGGTCATATGGTCTCTGTTACAACTACTCAACTCTATAGTGTGAAAGCAGCCTTGAACAATACATAAACAAACGAGCATAGCTGTCTTCCAATAAAACTTTATTAACAAAAACAGGTGACATGCCTAGTTTGGCTCATGAGCTGTAGTTTGCTGATACTTGCTCTAAAACAAAGTTTCCAAAGTTTTGGAATATCATTAAACATTTTCCACAAAATAAGGAGATAATTTTTAAAGAATTCAAGACAATCCTAGGGACTTATCCCTAGGCTACGTAATTTATATCAATTAATCCACCTATTTATTGATCTCAGGGGTGCTAAAACATGAACTGAAAATATCAAATGGGTCCAGTTTCAGGGAGACTGAAAAACAATAATTAAAATTTTTACCTTTAGAATACACTAAGGCCCAGAGGGTAAGAAGAGTGATCTGGGTTGCCATCTCTCAAGGCTTTTATTTTATTTTATTTTATTTATTTATTTTTTTGCAGTACGCGGGCCTCTCACTGTTGTGGCCTCTTCCGTTGGGGAGCACAGGCTCAGCGACCATGGCTCACAGGCCCAGCCATTCCGCGGCACGTGGGATCTTCCCGGACCGGGGCGTGAACCCGCGTCCCCTTCATCGGTAGGCGGACCCTCAACCACTGCGCCACCAGGGAAGCCCTCTCAAGGCTTTCTTGCCAAAGTTGAATGGACTTCGATTAAATTGTGTGAGGATCTAAAAGATGGCTCTCTTTTAGACTTCCGAAGTTCTCTTAAGACCTTTAACCTGAAACTTTCACATCAACTGCTCTGTCTAATCTATTTGTAACTGGGTTAAAACTAGAAATGGCTAACTTATTTAGAAAATAAAAAGAGAAAAATAGAATGGTAAATCACCACCCTTCAGGAATTACAGCTTTTAGCTGAGCTTTCAGAAGAGATTCTATAAATAAAAGAGATAAACTCTGGACCAAACTCATGACAATTAAAAGGCCAAAAAGAGAACTCCTGTTGCTAAGGACAGTAGATAATGAAAACTATGGAGCCCTGAAAAAATAACTGTTCAGCTCTGACCAGGAGAAGGGAGGCAAACAATATTGTGGATGGACCTAGAGTCTGTCATACAGAGTAAAGTAAGCCAGAAAGAGAAAAACAAATAAATATCGTATACTAACACATATATGTGGAATCTAGAAAAATGGTACAGATGAACATATTAGCAGGGCAGGAATAGAGATATAGATGTAGAGAATGGACATATGGACACACGGGGGGGGAAAGGGGCGTGGGACGTATTGGGAGATTAGGTTTGACATAAATACATTACCATGTGTAAAATAGATAGCTAATGGGAAGCTGCTGTATATCACAGGGAGCTCAGCTGGGTGATGACCTAGATAGGTGGGATGGGGGAGTGGGAGGGAGGTCCAAGAGGGAGGGGATATAAGTATACATATAGCTGATTCACTTCATTGTAAAGCAGAAAGTAACACAACAATTTAAAGCAATTTTACTCCAATAGGAAAAAAAATAATATTGTCTATGACTCTGACCCTATAATTGTCCTCTGAGGGAGTTGGTCCATCTTTGTTCAATACTGTCCTTCAATTCTCAACTTTTACCTTAGAAAACAGACAGATTTCCTTGTAAACATGGAGCCTACCTTATCAAATACATTTCCCACCACTTTGCATTCTATCTTCTTTTGAGTCAAAAGTATGTTTCCACAGATGGTATTGCTAAACCTCTTAACATCTATCTGCCTTAGCTATCTCAGTAAGACCCTTGAGAGGCTATGTCCTCAGTAATTCAGTGCCTTGAACCTGATGAGAAAATATTTACTGTGTAAGTGAAATCCTATAATTAGATGTAGTCCAGATGGTCTATTTTTAGATTTTCCATAGGATGGATGCTTTGTTACCTCCTTATTATCATCCTAAACCTGTTGTCGGGTTGTCAGAATGTTATACCAGATTCCAGATAGAACTGGGGGAGATCTTGGAAAGTGTGTGTCAAAGCTGTTACAAATATTTGATGTACATCAACTGATGGATCACTCAAGGTTAGATTGACTCCTTTAGACCACCACCTTAACTATGTCAATATCATATCCATAAGGAGGTCAAATATGTTAATTCTATACTTCTGTGTAAAAAACCCACTAAGTTAAGAGCTTGAAACCATATTCATTTATTATCTTGTATTTCTTCAAGTCAAAAGTGCATGTTGTTTCACCTGGGTCTTCTACTTAGGAATAGCAAAGCCAGAATCAATGTGTTGGCCAGGTTGGGCTCTTACCTGGAGGTCCTGAGGAAGGATCTTCTTCTAGGCTCATTCAGGTTATAGGCTGAATTCAGTTCCTTGTGACTTTAGGACAGAGACACCTATTTCCTTGCTGACTGTCAGTTGAGAGCTATTCTCAGAACTTAAGACTGATTGAAATTCTTAGTCACAGGCCTTCTCCATCTCAGCAATAGAAAAACCACCTTGTGTTGAATCCCTCTCAGGCTTCAAATCTCTATGGCTTTCTCTTCTACTAGCTGGAGAAAACTCTTTAATTTTAAAGGGTTCATGTGTTTGGATTAGCACATGCAAATGCTCTCTCTTTTGCCATGCAATGTGACTTAATAACAGTAATGATATTTCATCATATTCATCATATTGCATAAAAAGCCACCTACTTTCAGAGGGGAGGAGATTATATAAGGGGAGAAGGTAATTGGATGATATTCTTAGAATTCTGCCTCGAGTATCCAAGAAGCCCTTCACTATAGAAAACATTGGCCTGTGGTCCAAATCCAGCCAAATGACTTTTTCTGTAAATAAAGTTTTACTGGAATACAGCCATGCCCATTTGTTTAGATACTGGCTATGGCTGCTTCACATCACCACAGCAGAGTTGAGAAGTTGCAACAGAGGCTATATGCCCTGCGAAGCCTAAATTATGTACTATCTTGCCCTTTATAGAAAAAGTTTGTCAACCCATGACTTAGTATGTTGTACCTAATTTAGAGAGGTTAATTATTCATGTTTTGTTTGCTAAAAATAACAACAATGACAAGAACATCTAATAGCCTATGATATTCTTTGTTCAGTATCTTCAGGCCACAAAATAAATTGTCATCCTTCCCTTCCTCATCATTTCATATCTGGTATTATTCTCTTTTCTCTTTGCATCTCCACCTGATGCTATTTATTTCACTGTGGTTCACTTAAGCTCAGCCTTCTTTAGAAAACCTATTAACCCTGATAGCCAATATGTTTTCATTCATATGGGAGAGTTAATTGTACACCTAGACAATTATGTCCCAATATTTTGCTCCACATATTTCTCACAAATCTTAAACCAATATCTAAAGAATAAGTCCTGCACATTCAACCATTACTCAGTATTTTGTGAAGTTTTACTCTTGTATTCAACAGCTGAAACTAACTCCTGGAAGGACTCCTTGCTTATAGTATAAAACTTGTCGCAAAAGGGCTTTATCAAGTGCCACAAGGCTTACAGTATAGCAAGAAATATATATGCCTAACATACAGTTAATGCTCTATTCATATTTGACAAGCTTAAAATTATAGCAGAAACAGATAAAGAATTTGGAATTAATTTAGATAAATTCATCATTCAAAAAGACTATTGTATTGCAGCCTTTTGCCCCAGTGCACCTATGATGCCTGATTTTAAAGAGGCCTGATGTATGGTCAAGTTCTCAATGTTATGGTTAAAAGAAAATCAGCCAGACAGATAATAACACAGGAATCATAGAAGTATACTGTTACAGGTAGCCAAAAAAAGTCAAGTTGAAGTATGCTCAAGCAATAACAGACAATATCCTAGCCTGCAGATGTGGTACCTGTGAAGTCCTAAGTGAGGATTCCTGTTCCTACATCCCTAGAGATTTGTCCAGGATCTTTAAAGTTACCAAAATGACCTGGAAGACGTGTAAAAATTAGAAAGCTTAGCATAATACTAGAAAAAACTTACCTTAGTAAAGGAGATGGAGAATCTTCTGGCAAGCAATGAGATCACTTTTCTTGGCTAAATCACTTTTGTTGGAATTCTCATATTATGGCTGAGAGGAAAGTATAAGGACTGCCAATAATTATTTCCTTTGTTCATCTCCCCTTCAACCAAGTGCTGTTGTTCATCTGCTCACTAAATAAATGATAGAGCTAATAATTCTTAACTTAAAGTATAAGTTAAGAATACTTGGATAACTTAAAGTATCCAAAGAACTCTTCATAACCCAGGTAGAGACTACAGACACCATGATTTGACATGGATTCTGAATAGCATAGACCTGAACATGGTCAATAAGGGAAAGGCTTCCTTTTGATGAAAAGGAAAGACTGTAAAATATTTTGATTTCTGCAATACCTGAGTGATTTGGGGTTGCTTTCTATAACTGATCCTTGTCAATGAGTCAGAATCTTGATTCCAAACCACCTGTATTAAGACATATAATTCTGCAAACTAAGAATGACTATTTATTCTAGCAAAACATGTGCCTCACATTTGTCATCTTTATTTTTATACCCTTTTATTGCAACCAACATATAAAGTCTCTGATAACTGCCACAATCAGGCCAACCTACCTTGACAGTTATATTTAGGATTCTGGAGATTTCTCACAGGTCTTCTCTCTCTCTAGAAAGTGCTTGCAGATCTTTGAAATCACTGCCTGAATATTAGCTCCTCTGTGCCATGTTTTCTCACACATTAAACAATATGAAGTTTACAACTCCATCATCACACTTAACGTATAGTGTTATATGCTGCTTCCTTGTTTCCTTTTTAGGTTGTTCTCATCATGTAAAAGATTATTTCATTAACTTTTATTTCCCTATAACCCAAACCAGTGCCTGGCATAGAGTTAAATAAATGTGATATGACAAAGTGGTTAAAAGAATGTGTTTTTAAGTCAGTCTAACTTGTGTCCCGATCCTGCATCTAAATGCATAAGCTGTTAAAATCCTTTTTTTTTTTTGCTTTTTAAAAAACATTTTATTTTAAATTGGAGCATAGTCGATTAACAATGTTGTGTTAGTTTCAAGTGTACAGCAAAGTGATTCAGTTATACGTATACATGTATCTATTCTTTTTCAAATTATTTTCCTATTTAGGTTGTTACATATTATTGAACAGAGTTCTCTGTGCTCTACAGTAGGTCTTTGTTGGTTATCCATTTTAAATATAGCTATGTGTACATGTCAATCCCAAACAAGATGTTAAAATCTTGACCAAGTTACTTAATTCAATTTATATACTTATAAACATAATCATGTTTATAATATAAAACATCTTAAGGGTAAATTTTACATATTTGGTGAAAAGAGGAATAAGAATGCCACTTTTTATGCGTTTATTGAAGAATAGACGACGGTTCATTTCCTGATACGTTCTGACCTCTCTTTGCCAAGAACTAATGTCTATATAAGTGAGTCATGGGACTCAGAGGTAACTCAACACATTACACATAAATGAAGACAAATGCCAGGATCCACTTTTAAAGGATGCAGATTCTATGGATTGCCTCTCTTTGGGTGGTTAAAGGTGAAAAGTTAACTGGTGTCACTAATATTATATCTGCATTTGATGATTTCTTTGGCCATTTCAATTCTTTTGAAGTGTGAAGAACAATTGTTATTGGATTTTTGAGCCCCCTGGGAGTAGATTTTAGTTGCAGTCATGCATAGAAATATGTGTTAAACATATTACAGTTCTATAGATGTATATCTTAGATAATATAAAGACAAGGTGAAATATAAACCTTGCCACTGTGGCCCCAAGTCCTTCTTAAGTGCTGATGATATGAGAGCAGAGGATATATTAGTTTGGGGTAATGATCTGTTAGTGATTATTGTTATCATTGTAATTCTAAAATGAAAAATGTACTGCAATTCAAAAGATTTGTTTCCCTTTAGATCTCATTTGTAGCTCTACTATTTGTAATATAGAATTTATATATATATATATATATATATATATATGTGATATATGCTGCTACAAATATGTTACAACATTGAAATAGGATTCTTTGTATAAAGTTTTCTTGTTCCCCCTTTAATGAGACTTTTAAAATATTTATGAGGAGTAATGCATATAATATACTATTTTAAGGGTGTACCAGCTGTTCCTCATACCAAGTGTCTATAAGTACATATATTTAGCCTGTATTCAAAAACTTTATTATGTCTGGTAAAAATTAAGAAGAAAATTTAGGAAGCTGGTTTAGAGCAGAGGGAAGTAGACATGGTGTGGTTGAGTTTAATATGTAACATTCAGGGATCCCTAAAATTTAATCTTATGAGATGCTCCTCTAAATCAGCAAGAGTTGCAAGTGCTAAAACTACTTCTAGGTTAGTGACTATGTTGCTTATTCATCCTTACATATTATGGAGACTTAAAGTCTGCAAAATGGTTTCATAGACCTCATATAACCCCCATGATGACTATGGAGTAGTTGGGGCAGGTATACCTCAAGTATGTTGCTGACCCAGTGCTAGTACCTTCCACTCTATCTCTCTCCACCAAATCTTTTCACTCCTATTCTAGTGTTACTTGAACTAAGTCAGATATACTTAGTATACTGTGCTATGTACTACGTTTAATACCTTGACATTAACTATAGTTAATTTAAGTGTACATTGCATATAATTATAAATAAAATATAAGTATAATTTAAATGGAGGTTTCTCCTAAATATGAATGGAGGTCTTCCATAAATTTATATTTATAAGCTAAATTTATAACATAAGATAACTTATTTTAAACTAGAGTAGTCACATATAAATCTTATAAAATATGTATAGGATCTGTGCTCTGAAATCTACAAATCACTGATGAAAGAAATTAAAGATATAAATAAAGGGAGAAATATTTTATATTCATGGATTGAAAAATGTCATTTCTTTCTAACTTGATCTAGAAATTCAATGCAATCTCCCCCAAATTTCCAGAAAGCTCTACATATCTAAGTATAAAATAAACTGATTCTAAAGTTTATGTGAAAAGGAAATAGACCTAGAATAACCAACATAATACTGAAAAAAAAGAGAACAATGTTGGAGGATTCACACTACCCGATTTCAAGACTTACTATAAAGCTGTAGTAATCAAGGCAGTGTGGTATTTGTAAGAGAACAGGCACATAGATTAATGGAACAATGAAGAGAACCCAGAAATAGACTCACACAAATATACTGAACTGATATTTAACAGAAGCATGAAGGCAATCCAATGGAGAAAGTACACAAGATGACCCTAAAACACCTTGCAGTTCCAGAAAGTAAAATGCTCAAAAAAAGAAAAAGCAACAATACAAGATAACAACAAAAAAACACCCAAAACAAAAACCCTCACAATAATGAGGGTATGCCAAAGTGACATAGGAGTCAATTGAAAGATTTTCCAATAGCCAAAACCTGTACAATTTGGAAAGCTCAATAAGTAAAGTAGTATCAGATTATAACACAAGGTATAAAATAAGTATTCAAGAGTTCATATTGAGATATAAATGATTGAATAAATAAATCAGTGGGGAAAAATAGACAAATTTTCCACGCAAAATAATTCCACAATGAACATAACTATCCACTCCTTAAGAATGAGTACAATAATGACTTCATTCCAAAGAGTGAAGTATGAAACAAAAAAAAAATAACTTTACAGTGGAGAAAACTGATAAACACTACATCAGCCAGGTGATCAAAGTTAACATCAACAGTGATAAGTCATGCTGATAGTATTTATATTTTAGATGGTGTGATGAAAATGACACTTTGCCTTTGTGAGATTCCTCTTAAAACCCCATGAATCCAACCTAAGCATGAGAAACACATTATTCAAATTCCAACTGAAAGAAATTTTATAAAATACTTGATCAATACTCATCAAAACTGTCAAAGTCATCAAAAGCAAGGGAAGTCTGAAAACCTCTCACAGCCAAGAAGAGCCTAAGGGGACATGAGCCTAGGAGAAAACTGGGTAAAGTATGAACTATAGTTAATAATAAGGTATCAATATTGTTACCAAACCAAACTTGGGTCCATTCACCCACCTGCAGTATAGCCAATCTATTGACACTGGATTGTGGTGAAGGAAAGTACAGAGTTTATTGCAGGGCACCAAGAAAGGAGAACAGGAAGCTCATGCTCAAAAGACCCAAAATCTCCCATTGCTTTCAGGGAAGGGATTTTAAAGGCAGTATGAATTATAGTTTTCTATGAGTATATGCCCAGAAGTGGATTGAAGGGTTGTATTGTAACTCTATTTTTAGTGTTTTAAGGAACCTCCAACTGTTCTTTATAGTGGCTATACCAATTTACATTCCCACCAACAGTGTAGGAGGGTTCACTTTTCTCCATACCCTCTCCAACATTTATTGTTTTCAGATTTTTTGATGATGGCCATTCTGACTGGTGTAAGGTGATACCTCATTGTACTTTTGATTTGCATTTCTTTAATAATTAGCCATGTTGAGCATTTTTTCATGTGCTGGTTGGCCATCTGTATGTCTTCTTTGGAGAAATGTCTATTTAGATCTTCTGCTCATTTTTTTTTAACATCTTTATTAGAGTATAATTGCTTTACAATGGTGTGTCAGTTCCTGCTTTATAACAAAGTGAACCAGTTATGCATATACATATGTCCCCATATTTCTTCCCTCTTGCATCTCCCTCCTTTCCACCCTCCCTATCCCACCCCTCTAGGTGATCACAAAGCACCGAGCTGATCTCCCTGTGCTATGCAGCTGCCTCACACTAGCTATCTATTTTACATTTGGTAGTGTATATATGTCCATGCCACTCTCTCACTTTGTCACAGTTTACCCTTTCCCCTCACCGTATCCTCAAGTCCATTCTCTAGTAGGTCTGCGTCTTTATTCCCATCTTGCCCCTAGGTTCTTCTGACCATTTTCTTTTTTTTTTTTTTTTTTTTTAGATTCCATATATATGTCTTAGCATACGGCATTTGTTTTTCTCTTTCTGACTTACTTCACTCTGTATGACAGTCTCTAGATCCATCCACCTCACTGCAAATACTTCAGTTTCGTTCCTTTTTATGGCTGAGTAATATTCCATTGTATATATGTGCCACATCTTCTTTATCCACTCATCCAATGATGGACACTTAGGTTGCTTCCATGTCCTGGCTGTTGTAAATAAAGCTGCAATGAACATTTTGGTACATGACTCTTTTTGAATTATGGTTTTCTCAGGGTATATGCCCAGTAGTGGGATTGCTGGGTCATATGGTAGTTCTATTTGTAGTTTTTTTAAGGAACCTCCATACTGTTCTCTGTAGTGACTGTATCAATTTACATTCCCACCAGCAGTGCAAGAGTGTTCCCTTTTCTCCACACCCTCTCCAGCATTTATTGTTTCTAGATTTTTTGATGATGGCCATTCTGACCGGTGTGAGATGATATCTCCTTGTAGTTTTGATTTGCATTTCTCTAATGATTAATGATGTTGAGCATTCTTTCATGTGTTTGTTGGCAATCTGTATATCTTCTTTGGAGAAATGTCTGTTTAGGTCTTCTGCCCATTATTTGACTGGGTTATTTGCAGCTCAATATCAAAAAACAAACAACCCAATTCTGCTCATTTTTTGATTGTGTTGTTTGGTTCTTTTGCTATTGAGCTGTATGAGCAGTTTATTTGGGAAATTAATCCCTTGTCTATTGCATTGTTCGCAAATATTTTCTCCCATTCTGAGGGTTGTCTTTTTGTTTTGTTTATGGTTTTCTTTGCTGTGCAAAAGATTTTAAGTTTAATTAAATCCCTTTTGTTTATTTTTGCTTTTGTTTTCATTACTCTGGGAAGTGGATCAAAAAATATTTTGCTGTAGTTTATGTCCAAGAGTGTTCTGCATATGTTTTCCTCTAAGAGTTTTATAGTGTCCGGCCTTACATTTAGGTCTTTAATCCATTTTGAGTTTATTTTTGTGTATGGTATTAGGGAGTGTTCTAATTTCATTCTTTCATATGTAGCTGTTCAGTTTTCCCAGCACCATTCATTGAAGAGACTGTATATTCTTGCCACCTTTTTCATAGATTAGGTGACCATAGGCATGTGAGTTTAACTCGGGCCTTCTATCTTGTTCCATTGATCTATATATCTGTTTTTGTGCCAGTACCACACTGTCTTGATTACTGTAGCTTTGTAGTGTAGTCTGAAGTCTGTGAGCCTGATTTCTCCAGCTCCGTTTTTCTGTCTCAAGATTGCTTTGGCTATTTGGGGTCTTCTGTGTTTCCATACAAATTGTAAATTTTTTTGTTCTAATTCTGTGAAAAATGCCACTGGTAATTTGATAGGTATTTCATTGAATCTATAGATTGCTTTGGGTAGTATAGCCAGGACATGGAAGCAACCTAAATGTCCACCAACAGAGGAATGGATAAAGAAGATGTGGTACATATATACAATGGAATATTACTCAGTCATAAAGAAGAACCAAATAATGTCATTTGCAGTAACACAGATGGACCTAGAGATTTTCATACAGAGTGAAGTAAGTCAGACACAGAAAGACAAATATCATATGATATTGCTTATATGTGGAATCTAAAAATAGGGTACAAATGAACTTATTTACAAAACCAGTACAGAGTCATGGATGTAGAAAAGAAAGTTATGGTTAATAAGGGATAAGTGGGGGGAGGGATAAATTGAGAAATTGGGATTGACATATACACAGAACTATGTATAATGTAGATAACTGATAAGAACCTACTGTATAGCACAGGGAACTCTACTCAATACTTTGGTCTGTGTGGGAAAAGAATTAAAAAAAAAAAGAGTGGATATCTGTAAAAAAATAAATAAATAAAGGCAGTGTGAGAGAGGGGGCTGCAGGGTGTGTGATCAACTTGCGCAAAATTCATGGATTGGTTGGCATCAAGGTGAAGTATGAGGCATCATCAACCTTCTGGTTTCAACTAGTCTAGTCTCTATGTTTTTTCAGTTAGCAGATTTTATCTGGTGGAGGTCTGCTTCCTAAAGCAAAAGCCTTTTACTTCAAAGGATAGGGACATGGGGCTTGTATATTGTTTCAGCATTAGTTCATTATTTGTGACAAATGTACCACGTTAATGTAAAATGTAAATAGTGGGGGAAATTGGGTACAATAATACACTATGTATTATGGTCATGGTTTTTCTATAAATCTAAAGATGTTTCAAAATACAATTTATTAAAAACATAGATAGTTATCTAGGGAAATATAATTACTGGTACTATTTAAATGTACTAGAGAATTACTGATAAAAAGGAGAATTTTACAAATTTGGTTTTGTTCAAGAAGACTGATGCAAACATTGAGATTTACGTATGATATTTACCATATTCACCTGTCAGGCACAACAGTCTTTATGAAATTATGACACATATTACCATTTTTATAATTTTTTTTGTGTGTATATAGTTTCATATTCTCAGTATGGTTATCTGCTAACAATTTATAATAAATGTAGAGCAATTACACCAATGAATACTGCTTTTTCACCTGAAAATAAATAATGTTTGTACTTAATATTTGCTTTGTCATGATTTGCAAATTACAATATTGTATAAATTTATACATTAAATTTAGATTTATATCCCAACAGCTAATCAAAAGAGGATGAGGGTACAATTAAGCACGAGTCAATCTCAATTAGTAGCCTTTACTAAATATGTGTGAGGCAAGACACTGGAAAAAACAGGTACTGAAAATGAGTGATTAATACTTATTTGAGAGTAAATATATATATATATATATATATATATATATATATATATAAAACATCTTTATTGGAGTATAATTGCTTTACAATGGTGTGGTAGTTTCTGCTTTATAACAAAGTGAATCAGTTATACATATACATATGTTCCCATATCGCTTCCCTCTTCTGTCTCCCTCCCTCGCACCCTCCCTATCCCACCCCTCTAGATGGTCACAAACCACCTAGCTGATCTCCCTGTGCTAGGTGGCTACTTCCCACTAGTTAATTATTTTATGTTTGGTACTGTATATATGTCCATGCCACTCTCTCACTTTGTCACAGCTTACCTTTCCCCATCCCCATCCCCTCAAGTCCATGCTCTAGTAGGTGTGTGTCTTTATTCCTGTCTTACCCCTAGGTTCTTCATGAACTGTTTTTTTTCCCTTAGATTCCATATATATGTGTTAGCATACGGTATTTGTTTTTCTCTTTCTGACTTACTTCACACTGTATGACAGACTCTAGGCCCATCCACCTCAATACAAATAACTCAATTTTGTTTCCTTTTATGGCTGAGTAATATTCCATTGTATATATGTGCCACATCTTCTTTACCCATTCATCTGATGATGGACACTTAGGTTGCTTCCATGTACTGGCTACTGTAAATAGAGCTGCAATGAACATTTTGGTACATGACTCTTTTTGAATTATGGTTTCCTCAGGGTATATGCCCAGTACTGGGATTGCTGGGTCGCATGGCAGCTCTATTTGTAGATTTTTAAGGAGCCTCCATACTGATCTCCATAGTGGCTGTATCAATTTACATTCCCACCAACAAGACAGAGTGTTACCGTTTCTTCACACCCTCTCCAGCATTTACTGTTTCTAGATTTTTTGATGATTGCCATTCTGACTAGTGTGAGATGATATCTCCTTATACTCATTGTAGTTTTGATTTGTATTTCTCTAATTAATTATGTTGAGCAGTCTTTCAAGTGTTTGTTGGCAATCTGTATATCTTCTTTGGATAAATGTCTATTTAGGTCTTCTGCCCATTTTTGGATTGGGTTGTTTATTTTTTTGTTATGGAGCTGCATGTGCTGCTTGTAAATTTTGGAGATTAATCCTTTGTCAGTTGCTTCATTTGCAAATCTTTTCTCCCATTCTGAGGGTTGTCTTTTGGTCTTGTTTATGGTTTCCTTTGCTGTGTAAAAGCTTTAAAGTTTCATTAGGTCCCATTTGTTTATTTTTGTTTTTATTTCCATTTCTCTAGGAGGGGGATGAAAAGGGATCTTGCTGTGATTTATGTCATAGAGTGTTCTGCCTATGTTTTTCTCTAACAGTTTGAAAGTTTCTGGCCTTAAATTTAGGTCTTTACTCCATTTTGAGATTATCTTTGGTTGTGGTGTTAGGGAGTGTTCTAATCTCATCCTTTTACATGTACCTGTCCAGTTTTCCCAGCACCAGTTATTGAGGAGGCTGTCTTTTCTCCACTGTATCTTCTTGCCTCCTTTATCAAAGATAAGGTGAACATATGTGTGTGGGTTTATCTCTGGGCTTTCTATCCTGTTCCATTGATCTGTATTTCTGTTTTTGTGGCAGTACCATACTGTCTTGATTACTGTATGTTTGTAATATAGTCTGAAGTTAGGGAGCCTGATACCTCCACCTCCATTTTTCATTCTCAAGATTGCTTTGGCTATTCGGGGTCTTTCGTGTTTCCATAAAATTGTGAAATGTTTTGTTCTAGTTCTGTGAAAAATGCCAGTGGTAGTTTGATAGGGATTGCATTGAATCTGTAGATTGCTTTGGGTAGTAGAGTCATTTCAGAATGTTGATTCTTCCGATCCAAGAACATGGTACATTCTCTCCATCTATTTGTATCATCTTTATTTTCTTTCATCAGTGTCTTATAATTTTCTGCATACATGTCTTTTGTCTCCTTAGGTAGGTTTATTCCTCGATATATTTTTCTTTTAGTTGCAGTGGTAAATGGGAATGCTTTCTTAATTTCACTTTCAGATTTTTCATCACTAGTGTGTAAGAGTGACAGAGATGTCCGTGCATTAATTTTGTATCCTGCTACTTTACCAGATTCATTGATTAGCTCTAGTAATTTTCTGGTAGCATCTTTAGGATTCTCTATGTATAGTGTCATGTCATCTGCAAACAGTGACAGATTTACTTCTTCTTTTCCAATTTGGATTCCTTTTATTTCTTTTTCTTCTCTGATTGCTGTGGATACAACTTCCAAAACTATGTTGAATGAGAGTGGTGAGAGTGGTCAACGTTGTCTTATTCCTGATCTTAGTGGAAATTGTTTTAGTTTTTCACCATTGAGGATGATGTTGGCTGTGGGTTTGTCATATATGGCCTTTATTATGTTGAGGAAAGTTCCCTCTATGCTTACTTTCTTCAGTTTTTATCATGAATTGGTGTTTGATTTTGTCAAAACTTTCTCTGCCTCTCTTGAGATGATCATATGGTTTTTCTCCTTCAGTTTGTTAATATGGTGTATCACATTGATTGATTTGTATATACTGAAGAATCCTTGCAATCCTGGAATAAACCCTACTTGATCATGGTGTATTATTCTTTTAATGTGGTGTTGGATTCTGTTTGCTACTATTTTGTTGAGAAATTTTGCTTCTATGTTCATCGGTGATATTGGCCCGTAGTTTTCTTTCTTTGTGACATCTATGTCTGGTTTTGGTAACAGGGTGATGTTGGCCTCGTAGACTGAGTTTGGGAGAGTTCCTCCCTCTGCTATATTTTGGAAGAGTTTGAGAAGGATAGGTGTTAGCTCTTCTCTAAAAGTTTGAGAGAATTCACCTGTGAAGCCATCTGGTCCTGGGCTTTTGTTTGTTGGAAGATTTTTAATCACAGTTTCAATTTCAGTGCTTGTGATTGGTCTGTTCATATTTTCTATTTCTTCCTGGTTCAATCTCAGTAGGTTGTGCTTTTCTAAAAACGTGTCCATTTCTTCTAGGATGTCCATTTTATTGGCATATAGTTGCTTGTAAGTAATCTCTCATGATCCTTTGTATTTCTGCAGTGTCAGTTGTTACTTCTCCTTTTTCAGTTCTAATTCTATTGATTTGAGTCTTCTCCCTTTTTTTCTTGATGAGTCTGACTAATGGTTTATCAATTTTGTTTATCTTCTCAAAGAACCAGCTTTCAGTTTTATTGATCTTTGCTATTGTTTCTTTCATTACATTTTCATTAATTTCTGATCTGATCTTTATGATTTCTTTCCTTCTTCTAACTTTGGGGCTTTTTTGTTCTTCTTTCTCTAATTGTTTTAGGTGAAAGGTTAGGTTGTTTATTTGGGATGTTTCCTGTTTCTTAAGGTAGGATTTTATTGCCATAAAGTTCCCTCTTAGAACTGTTTTTGCTGCACCCCATAGGTTTTTGGTCATCTTGTCTCCATTGTCATTTGTTTCTACGTATTTTTTGATTCCCTCTTTGATTTCTTCAGTGATCACTTCGTTATTAAGTAGTGTATCGTTTAGCCTCCATGTGTTTGTATATTTTACAGATCTTTTCCTGTAATTGATATCTAGTCTCATACTGTTGTGGTCAGAAAAGATACTTGATACGACTTCAATTTTCTTAAATTTACCAAGGCTTGATTTGTGACCCAAGGTATGATCTATCCTGGAGAATGTTCAATGAGCACTCGAGAAAAACGTGTGTTGCTTTTTTGGGATGGAATGTCCTATAAATATCAATTAAGTCCATCTTGTTTAATGTATCATTTACAGCTTGTGTTTCCTTATTTATTTTCATTTTGGATAATCTGTCCATTGGTGAAAGTGGGGTGTTAAAGTTCCCTACTATGATTGTGTTACTGTTGATTTCCCCTTTTATGGCTGTTAGTATTTGCCTTATGTATTGATGTGCTCCTATGTTGGGTGCATAAATATTTACAATTGTTATATCTTCTTCTTGGATTGATCCCTTGATCATTATGTAGTGTCCTTGTTTGTCTCTTGTAATAGTCTTTATTTTAAAGTCTATTTTGTCTGATATGAGAATTGCTACTCCAGATTTCTTTTGGTTTCCATTTGAATGGCATATCTTTTTCCATCCCCTCACTTTCAGTCTGTATGTGTCCCTAGGTCTGAAGTGAGTCTCTTGTAGACAGCATATATATGAATCTTGTTTTTGTATCCATTCAGCCAGTCTGTGTCTTTGGTGGGAGCACTTAATCCATTTACATTTAAGGTAATTATCGATATGTTTGTTCCTATTCCCATTTTCTTAATGGTTTTGGGTTTTTTATTGTAGGTCTTTTCCTTCTCTTGTGTTTCTTGCCTAGAGAAGTTCCTTTAGCATTTGTTGTAATGCTGGTTTTGTGGTGCTGAACTCTCTCAGTTTTTGCTTGTCTGTAAAGGTTTTAATTTCTCCATCAAATCTGAATGAGATCCTTGCTGGGTAGAGTAATCTTGGTTGTAGTTTCTTCTCCTTCATCACTTTAAATATGTCCTGCCACTCCCTTCTGGTCTGTAGAGTTTCTGCTGGAAGATCAGCTGTTAACGTTGTGGGGATTCCCTAGTGTGTTATTTTTCCCTTGCTGCTTTTAATATTTTTTCTTTGTATTTCATTTTTGATAGTTTGATTAGTATGTGTCATGGTCTGTTTCTCCTTAGAATTTTCCTGTATGGGACTCTCTGTGCTTCCTGGACTTGATTAACTATTTCCTTTCCCATATTAAGGAAGTTTTCAACTATAATCTCTTCAAATATTTTCTCAGTCCCTTTCTTTATCTCTTCTTCTTCTGGGACCCCTATAATTCAAATGTTGCTGCATTTAATGTTGTCCCAGAGGTCTGTGAGACTGTCCTCAGTTCTTTTCATTCTTTTTTTTTTTCTTTATTCTGCCCTGCAGTAGTTATTTCCACTATTTTATCTTCCAGGTCACTTATCCGTTCTTCTGCCTCACTTATTCTGGTATTGATCCATTCTAGAGTGCTTTCAATTTCATTTATTGTGTTGTTCATCATTGCTTGTTTCCTCTTTAGTTCTTATAGGTCCTTGTTAAATGTTTCTTGCATTTTCTCTATTCTATTTCCAAGATTTTGGATATCTTTACTATCATTATTCTGAATTCTTTTTCAGGTAGACTGTCTATTTCCTCTTCATTTGTTAGGTCTGGTGGGTTTTTACCTTGCTCCTTCATCTGCTGTGTGTTTTTCTGTCTTTTCATTTTGCTTAACTTACTGTGTTTGGGGTCTCCTTTTCACAGGTTGCAGGTTTGTAGTTCCCATTGTTTTCAGTGTCTGTCCCTAGTGGCTAAGATTGTTTCAGTGGGTTGTGTAGGTTTCCTTGTGGAGGGGACTAGTACCTGTGTTCTGTTGGGTGAGGCTGGATCTTGTCTTTTTGTTCGGCAGGTCCACGTCTGTTGGTGTGTTTTGGGGTGTCTGTGGCCTTATTATGATTTTAAGCAGCCTCACTGCTAATGGATGGGGCTGTGTTCCTGTCTTGCTAATTGTTTGGCATAGGGTGTCCAGCACTGTAGCTTGCTAGTCGTTGAGTGAAGCTGGGTCTTTGTGTTGAGATGGAGATCCTTAGGAGATTTTTGCTCTTTGATATTACATGGAGCTGAGAGGTCTCTTGTGGACCAGTGTCCTGAAGTTGGCTCTCCCACCTCAGCGGCACAGCCCTGAAACCTGGCTGGAGCACCAAAAGCCTGTCCTCCACACGGCTCAGAATAAAAAGGAGAAAAATAGAAGGAAAGAAAGAAAGAAAGAGGATAAAATAAAGTAAGATAAAGTAAAATAAAGTTATTAAAATAAAAAATAATTATTAAGAAAAAATATTATAAAAACTAAAAAAACAAATAAAAAATAACAAACAAACAAAAAGAAAGGATGGACAGAACTGTAGGACAAATGGTGAAAGCAAACCTATACAGAAACAATCTCACACAGAAGCATACACATACACACTCACAAAAAGAGGAAAAAATAATCTATCTTCCTCTCAAAGTCCACCTCTTCAATTAGGGATGATTCATTGTCTATTCAGGTTTTCCACAGATGCAGGGTACATCAAGTTGATTGTGGAGCTTTAGTCTAGTGCTTCTGAGGCTGCTGGGAGAAATTTCCCTTTCTCTTCTTTGTTCGCACAGCTCCTGGGTTCAGCTTTGGATTTGGCCCTGCCCCTGTGTGTAGGTTGCCGGAGGGTGTCTGTTCTTCGCTCAGACAGGACAGGTTTAAAGGAGCAGCTGATTTGGAGGCTCTGGCTCACTCAAGCACGGGGATAGCGAGGAGTAGGGATGCCAGGCAAGCCTGTGGCGGCAGAGGCCGGCTTGAGGTTGCACTAGCCTGGGGCACGCAGTGCATTCTTCCGGGGAGGTTTTCCCTGGATAACGGGACCCTGCCAGTGGCGGGCTGCACAGGTTCCCTGGAGGGGAGATGGGGATAGTGACCTGTGCTTGCACACAGGCTTCTTGGTGGCAGCAGCAGCAGCCTTAGCGTCTCATGACTGTCTCTGTGGTCCGCGCTGATAGCCGCGGCTCGCGTCCGTCTCTGGGGCTCCTTTAAGCAGCATTCTTAATCCCCTCTCCTTGCACACCAGGAAACAAAGAGGCAAGAAAAAGTCTCTTGTCTCTTCAGCAGGTCCAGAATTTTCCCAGACTCCCTCCCGGCTAGCCATGGTGCACTAACCCCTTCAGGCTGTGTTCACACTGCCAACCCCAGTCCTCTCCCTGCGCGCTCCGACCGAAGCCCGAGCTTCAGCTCCCAGCCCCCGCCCATCTTGGTGGGTGAGCAGACAAGCCTCCTGGGCTGGTGAGTGCTGGTTGGTACCAATCCTCTGTGTGGGAATCTCTCTGCTTTGCTCTCCACACCGCTGTTTCTGTGCTCTCCTCCACGGCTCCAAAGCGTCCCCCCTCCGCCACCCGCAGTCTCTGCCCACGAAGGGGCTTCCTCGTATGTGGAAACCTTTCCTCCTTCACAGCTCCCTCCCACTGGTGCAGGTCCCATCCCTATTGTTTTGTCTCTGTTTTTTTCTTTTGCCCTACCCAGGTATGTGGGGAGTTTCTTGCCTTTTGGGAGGTCTGAGGTTTTCTGCCAGCATTCAGTGGGTGTTCTATAGAAGCAGTTCCAGGTGTACATGTATTTCTGATGCATCTGTGGGGAGGAAGGTGATCTCTGCATCTTACTCTTCCACCATCTTCTCAAATCCCTCTGAATTTTCTTAAAGTCTGAGAGTATATTTTTATTATAAGCCATTCATACACTTAAAAGGCATCTCTTGAGTGTCTTTTCTATGCCAAGCCCTATATCTGTATTATGCACTCAGAAACAGTCATTGATAAAGCAGACATATATACTTGCTTGAATTAGCATATGTTTTTGTGTGGAGAGTGGAGCAAATAATATTTAAGTAAATAATTTTAGGACATGATAAGTGTTTTAGACAACACCAAAGCAGGGATGTTGGTGGCTTCAATTTTAAATAGAATAGTAAGAGAAGGCCTTACTGAGAATGTGGCTTTTGCATAAAGACATGAATGTGATGAGGAAAAGAGTCTTGAGGATATATTGTGGGAGAGCATCCAAGCAGAAGAAACATAAATTACAAAGACCTTGAGACTGAGGGATGGATGATGCATTTGAGAAATAGTGTGGCTGAAGTTGAGGAAGGAATTGGGATTGAGTTGGGGATGAGATCAGAAATATAATAGTGGTAATGTTATGGGAGAGGGTACAGATCAAATAGATATAGCAGACCATTGTATAGACTTTCAATTTTACCATTTGTAAGATTAAAAAAAGGCTTTGAGCAGACAAGTATTAGGGAAAGGATTAGACCAGAAAGATCAGTAAGAAACCTGTCATAATAATCCAGGCAAAAGATGATGTTTGCTTGGATGAGGACGTGGCAGTGGAGGTGCTGGAAGTAGTCAGATACGGTTTATATTCTGATGGCAGAATCAATATGTTTATCTGATAAATTGGATGTGGAGTGTGAGAGATAGGATGATTCCCAAACTTGGGAGTTCTATGTATGAGAGAGTGAAGTTTCTATTAACCAGGGTTGAGAAGACTGTAGGTAGAACAGGTGGAGGTGAGTTATAGGTAGAGCAAGGGTTCAGGTTTGGACATGCTCAGTTTGTGATGTCTTTTAAATAACTAAGTGGAGATGTCTAATGGAAAGATATGTAAATCTGCATTCAGGGGAGAGACTTGGTTTTAAATAAATATTTAGGAGTTTTTAGCATTAAGATTACATTTAAAGTCATAAGTTTGAATGATACCCCCTCTAAAGTTAACTGTAGATAGAAAAAAAGATGTAAGAACTGATTCCAACTTTAAAAAGTCAGGGATATGAGGAGATAAAAGCAAAAGTAATTGAGAAAGAAGAACTAGATGGATATGGAGAAAACCAAACTAAATGTTTCAAGGAGGGAGAGATCAGCTATGTCAAGGGCTGTATATAGATCAAGGAAGAGAAAATTTGACATTAACAATGGTAAATCTCATATAGCTCCTTTTTGTGTTGAATATTATAGTTCACAAATCATTTAAAAAGAGTCTCCTTATTTTGTTTTCACAGCAAGCCTAGGTTGTAGACATTATGAACCTTTTATTTTTTAGTTGAGAAAACTGACAGAAAAATGAAATTACTTTCCAAAAATTATTTTGCTCCCAAATGACATAGCTCAGGCTTAAACATTTACATGGTTTTAAATCTGGTGGGCTAACATATTTTGTAATATATTTTATGACACATGATTGGCACTCAATAAATTATTTTTCAGACTTCCATTTTTCTTTTAAAGAATATCATCAGATTGCCAACAAACACATGAAAGAATGATCAACATCATTAATCATTAGAGAAATGCAAATCAAAACTACAATGAGGTATCACCTCACACCAGTCAGAATGGCCATCGTCAAAAAATCTACAAACAATAAATGCTGGAAAGGGTGTGGAGGAAAGAGAACCCTCTTGCACTGTTGGTGGGAATGCAAATTGATACAGCCACTATGGAAAACAGTGTGGAGCTTCCTTAAAAAACTAAAAATAGAATTATTATATGATCCAGCAATCCCATTACTGGACATATACCCAGAGAAAACCATATTTCAAAAAGAGTCATGTACCACAATGTTCATTGCAGCTCTATTTACAATAGCCATGACATGGAAGCAACCTATGTGTCCATCGACTAATGAATGGATAAAGAAGATGTGGCACATATATACAATGGAATATTGCTCAGCCATAAAAAGAAACAAAACTGAGTTATTTGTAGTGAGGTGATTGGACCTAGAGTCTATCGTACAGAGTGAAGTAAGTCAGAAAGAGAAAAACAAATACCGTATGCTAACACATATATATGGAATAAAAAAAAAAAAACCCCAAGGTTCTGAGGAACTTAGAAGCAGGACAGGAATAAAGACGCAGATGTAGAGAATGGACTTTAGGACATGGGGAAGGGGAAGGGTAATCTGGGACAAAGTGAGGGAGTGGCATGGACTTATATATACTACTAAATGTAAAATAGATAGCTAGTGGGAAGTAGCCACATATCACAGGGAAATCTGCTTGGTGCTTTCTGTCCACCTAGAGGGGTGGGATTGGGAGGGTGGGAGGGAGATGCAAGAGGGAGGAGATATGAGGATATGTGTATATGTATAGCTGATTCACTTTGTTATAAAGCAGAAACTAACACAACATTGTAAAGCAATTATATTCCAATAAATTTGTTGAAAACAATAAAGAATATTATCATTCTAGCATCAATACCCAATTTGATAAAGCACAAATACAGTTATTTAACTAACATATCCATTATTTATTAATCAATTTTTATATGGCAGTCAGTCAGCTTGCAAGGGAAACAAAACTAAGTAGGAAATAATACAATACTTTGATGATATCTTCTTGGTGTAGGAGAGACAGACAAATGTTTATAATACATTGTGCTAAGGACTATAGTAGGGAAAGGATTATAGGAACACCAAGAAGAAATAACTAATTTAGCTTGAGTGACTGTAGTGAAGTCATACATTGTAGATGAAAGTCAAAATGATTGAAAACAGAAGAATAGATACAGTGTTCTTCTCAGTTTGGGCATTCTGGGCTGTTCAAGCCTTGGGGTGGTTATAACTGCTCACATATCCATCAAAGGCTTTATCTGAGCACCAGACACACCAAGATCAGGACAACAAGAAAATAGCACACATCTAAGCAAGCATCATTGTTGATGGATGACTTAATTATCTTGGTCCCCTGATGAATGAATAGTGTAACCATTTCCAGGAGATATTTTGCAGTCCCCAAATTGACAATGACTTAGTTAAGTGGGATATTACAACCATGATCTGATAAGATAAAAACATTTCAAAAACTACAAAGCTTCAATGGTTTGCCCTTAGCAAGCTCTACTGTGGACTTGACAATGTACTAGTGACATAACAAGACAGCCAGCTTATGAATAGATGCCACTGGTATCCTTTTGGATATGCTTTCAAAAAAAGACATATTATTCATTTGCTATAGCAGATGTTTTGTCAGACAAGTTCAGCAGAGATGATTGAGTAGTTGAATGCCTAAACCACATGTGAGTAGACATATACACACACATGCACACTCACACAGCTGTAGAGTAGTAACATTTCTATCAAAATGGTGAATCTCAAAAAATATTCAAACAACATAAATGCCAATTAGTTTTTCATAAAAGAGCAAACACCTTGTCTAGAAATTGAGAAAGACTTGAACAATTACTTAGGTAGGAGTAAGTATATGGTATATTTAGAAAAGATTTTTAAGTTCTATTTCAATCACAACTTTTAAAATATTTGCACAGTTGCAATAACTAACCCTGGGTCTTTTTAAAAATACATTGTTGGTCTTTTTATATGTAGGGTAGGTGAAGATGGAGCTATAAGATTTTCAAACAGGTACAATTTCTTTCCAAGTACAAACTTAGAGATAATTATTTTTGCTGAGCCAGAAGATACAGTTTATAGTGGGTATTATGAATGTATTATATGGTCAATGAATTTAGAAAAGCCCACATTTACAAAATATACTTAACCCGAAACATATCTCCCTCATGTTCACTATAAACCCTCATGAACTTGGGAGCTTCCCTCAAATGGATCCTGGCCATGAGCCTATAACAGCATCTAGACTGGAACTCACTAATTTAGCATCAGCTTCATGCTGGCTCAACTATGTCATATTTTATTTTACTACAAATCCTAATCCAACTCTGTTTCTTTGTTTGAATGATTCTAATCCTGCAGACAAATTGGTAAAGTTCAAATCTTGGTTAAAAATCTATAATCTGTAATTTTCAGTACCATACTTAAATCTCTGATTCTGTTTTTTTTTTTTTATTTTTTAATTGAAATATATTTGACATATAACATCGATAAATTTAAGGTGTGCAACCTGTTAAACATGTTAATTTGGTACATTTCTATATTGTAATATGATTGCCATTGTAGCAATAATTAACATGTTACATAATTATCATTTTTTAAGGGTTGTAATAATTAAGTTCTAGTCTCTTAGTGAGTTTGATGATTACAATACAATTTTGTTGTCTATATTCATTATATTGTGCATTAGAGCTCTAGGACTTATTTACTATTCATTGCAAGTTTATACCCTTAAACACCATCTGTCCTGTTCACTCACCTGCCATGCTTTTGTAACCATCATATTACTCTGATTTTATGAATTTGGCTTTTTTAGATTCCATATATGGGTGATATCATACAGTGTCTTTCTCTATATGGCTTACGTCACTTAGAATAATGTCCACAAAGTCCATCCATGTTATCACAAATGGAAGGATGTACTTCTTTCTCAGGAATGAATAGTTATATTACAAGTTCTTTATCAACTCATCCATTGATAGGCAGCTAGGTCGTTTTTATACCTTGGCTATTATGAACAATGCTGCAGTAAACGGGAATCCCTCTTTGATATTCTGTTTTCATTTCCTTTGGGTTTAACCCAGAAGTGGTGTTCGTGGATCACGTGGTAGAACTTTCAAAAAAAATTTTGTGGAACCTCCACATTGTCTTCCATAGTGGCTAAATCAATTTACATTTCCATCAACAGTGTACAAATGGTTCCCTTTTCTCGACATCCTTCCCAATACTTGCTATCTCTTGTCTCCTTGATATTAACCATTCTAGTAGGTGCAGAGCAGCATCTCATTGTGAATTTGTTTTGCATTTCCTTGATGATTAGTAAAGTTGAGCATTTTTTAGTCTACCTATATGGAAGTATTCTTTGGAAAAATGTATTCTGTCTAGTTTCTCTGCCCATTATTTAATCAGATTGTTTTGTTTTTGAGTTGTATGAGTTTTATATATTTTAGATATTAACCCCTTATCTGACATATAGTTTGCAAAATTTTCTCCCATTCAGTAAGTTGCCTTTTCATTTTCTTTTGCTGTGCAGAAGCATTTAAGTTTTACATAGTCCCACTTGTTGATTTTTGCTTTTGTTTTTGTGTGTGTGTGTGTGTGCTTTTGGTGTCATAACCAAAAAGTATCATTGCCAAGACCAGTGTTGAGGAGTTTCTTCCCTAACTTTTCTTCTAGGAGTTTAATGGTATCAGGTCTTAAGACTGTGGTATAAGTCTTTAATCAACTTGGAATTAACTTTTATGAGTGGGGTAAGATAGGGGTCCAGTTTAATTGTTCTATATGTGTTTATCCAGTTTTCCTCATACCACTTGTTGAAAAGACTATACTTTGCCCATTGCACATTTTTGGCTTACTTATCAAATATTAGTTGACTGTATATGTGGGATTTAATTTTAGGGTCTGTTTTCTGTACCATTGGTCTATATGTCTCTTCTTATGTCAGTACCATATTATTTTAATTATTGTAGCTTTGTAGTATAGTTTGTAATTAGAAAGTGTGATACCACCAGCTTTGTTTTCTTTCTCAGGATCGCTTTGGCTATGTGAAGTCTGGGTTGGTTCCATACAAGTTTTAGGTATGCTTTTTTTTTAGTACTGTAAAGAATGTCATTGGACTTCAGAAAGAGATTGTGTAGAAGCCAGATGGTTTGGGTTAGTATGGACATTTTAACAATATTATTTTTTCTGATCCATTAATACCAGATATCTCTCTCAGCTTTTGCTTGTCTGTAAAGGTTTTAATTTCTCCGTCAAATCTGAATGAGATCCTTGATGAGTAGAGTAATCTTGGTTGTAAGTTATTCTCCTTCATCACTTTAAATATGTCCTGCAAGTCCCTCCTGGCTTGCAGAGTTTCTGCTGAAAGATCAGCTGTTAACCATAGAGAGATTCCCTTGTGTGTTATTTTTCAAACACATGAAGGCTAAACAATACACTACTTAATAATGATGTTATCACTGGAGAAATCAAAGAGGAAATGAAAAAAATACCTAGAAACAAATGACAATGGAGACACAATGACCCCAAACTTATGGGATTCAGCAAAAGCAGTTCTAAGAGGGAAGTTTATAGCAATAAAATCCTACCTTAAGAAACAGGAAACATCCCAAATAAACAATCTAACCTTGCACCTAAAGCAATTAGAGAAAGAAGTACAATAAACCCCAAAGTTAATAGAAGGAAAAAAATCATAAAGATCAGATCAGAGATAAATGAAAAAGAAATGAAGGAAATAATAGCAAAGATCAATAAAACTAAAAGCTGGTTCTTTGAGAAGATAAACAAAATTGATAAACCATTAGCCAGACTCATCAAGAAAAAAACAGGGAGAAGACTCAAATCAATAGAATTAGAAATGAAAAAGGAGAAGTAACAACTGACACTCCAGAAAAACAAAAGATCAGGAGAGATTAACACAAGAAACTCAATGCCAATAAAATGGACAACCTAGAAGAAATGGACAAATTCTTAGAAATTCACAACCAGGAAGAAATAGAAAATATGAACAGAGCAATCACAAGCACTGAAATTGAAACTGTGATAAAAGATCTTCCAACAAACAAAAGCCCAGGACCAGATGGCTTCACAGGTGAATTCTATCAAACATTTAAAGATGACCTAACACCTACCTTCTCAAACTCTTCCAAAATATAGCAGAGGGAGGAACACTCCCAAACTCATTCTACGAGGCCACCATCACCCTGATACCAAAACCAGATAAAGATGTCACAAAGAAAGAAACCCACAGGCCAATATCACAAATGAACATTGATGCAAAAATCCTCAACAAAATACTAGCAAACAGAATCCAACAGCACATTATAAGAATCATACACCATGATTAAGTGGGGTTTACTCCAGGAACGCAAGGATTCTTCAATATACACACATCAATCAACGTGATACACCATATTGACAAACTGAAGGAGACAAAACATATGATCATCTCAATAGATGCAGAGAAAGCTTTCGACAAAATTCAACATCTAGTTACGATAACAACCCTGAAGAAAGTAGGCATAGAGGCAACTTTCCTCAACATAATAAAGGCCATATATGACAAACCCATAGCCAACATCATCCTCAATGGTGAAAAACTGAAACCATTTCCACTCAGATCAAGAAGAAGACAAGGTTACCCACTCTCACCACTATTATTCAGCATGGTTTTGGAAGTTATAGCCACAGCAATCAGAGAAGAAAAAGAAATAAAATGTATCCAAATTGGAAAAGAAGAAGTAAACCTGTCACTGTTTGCAGATGACATGACACTATACATAGAGAATCCTACCAGAATGCTACCAGAAAACTACTAGAGCTAATCAATGAATTTGGTAAAGTAGCAGGATACAAAATTAATGCACAGAAATTTCTGGCATTCCTATACATTAATGATGAAAAATCTGAAAGTGAAATTAAGAAAACACTCCCATATACCATTGCAACAAAAAGAATAAAATATCTAGGAATAAACCTACCTAAGGAGAAAAAAGAACTCTATGCAGAAAATTATATGGCACTGATGAAAGAAAATAAAGATGATACAAATAGATGGAGAGATATACCATGTTCTTGGATTGGAAGAATCAACATTCTGAAAATGACTCTACTACCCAAAGCAATCTACAGATTCAATGCAATCTCTATCAAACTACCACTGTCATTTTTCACATAAGTAGAACAAAACATTTCACAATTTGTATGGAAACACAAAAGACCCCGAATAGCCAAAGCAATCTTGAGAATGAAAAATGGAGTTGGAGGAATCAGGCTCCCTGACTTCAGACTATACTACAAAGCTACAGTAATCAAGACAGTATGATACTGGCACAAAAACAGAAATATAGATCAATGGAGCTGGATAGAAAACCCAGAGATAAACCCACGCACATATGGTCACCTTATCTTTGTTAAAGGAGGCAAGAATATACAGTGGAGAAAAGACAGCCTCTTCAATAAGTGGTACAGGGAAAACTGGACAGGTACATGTAAAAGGATGAGATTAGAACACTCCTTAACACCATACACAAAAATAAGCTCAAAATAGATTAAAGACCTCAATGTAAGAGCAGAAACTATCAAACTCTTAGAGGAAAACATAGGCAGAGCACTCTATGACATAAATCACAGCAAGATCATTTGTGACCCACCTCCTAGAGAAATGGAAATAAAAACAAAAATAAACAAATGAGACCTAATGAAACTTAGAAGCTTTTGCACAGCAAAGGAAACCATAAACAAGACCAAAAGACAACCCTCAGAATGGGAGAAAAGATTTGCAAATGAAGCAACTGACAAAGGATCAGTCTCCAAAATTTACAAGCAGCCCATGCAGCTCACTAACAAATAAACAAACAACCCAATCCAAAAATGGGCAGAAGACCTAAATCAACATTTCTCTAAAGAAGATATATAGATTGCCAACAAGCACATGAAAGAATGCTCAACATCATTAATCATTAGAGAAATGCAAATCAAAACTACAAGGAGATATCATCTCACACTGGTCAGAAAGACCATCATCAAAAAATCTAGAAACAATAAATGCTGGAGAGGGTGTGGAGAAAAGGGAACACTCTTGCTCTGCTGGTGGGAATGTGAATTGGTACAGCCACTATGGAGAACAGTATGGAGGTTCCTTAAAAAACTACAAATAGAACTACCATACCACCCAGCAATCCCACTACTGGACATATACCCTGAGAATACCATAATTCAAAGAGAGTCATGTACCAAAATGTTCTTTGCAGTTCTATTTACAATAGCCAGGACATGGAAGCAACCTAAGTGTCCATCATTGGATGAGTGGATAAAGAAGATGTGGCACATATATACAATGGAATATTACTCAGCCATAAAAAGAAATGAAATTGAGTATTTGTATTGGGGTGGATGAACCTAGAGACTGTCATACAGAGTGAAGTAAGTCAGAAAGAGAAAAACAAATACCATATGCTAACACATATATATGGAATCTAAAAAAAAAAAAAAAAAGGTTCCGAAGTACCTGAGGGTAGGATAGGAATAAACATGCAGATGTAGAGAATGGACTTGTGGACATGGGGAGGGGGAAGGGTAAGCTGGGATGAAGTGATAGAGTGGCATGGACAGATATACACTACCAAATGTAAAACAGATAGCTAGTGGGAAGCAGCTGCATAGCACAGGTAGATCAGCTCAGTGGTTTGTGACCACCTAGAGTGCTGGGAAAAGGAGGGTGGGAGGTAGGGATATGCAAGAGGGAAGAGATATGGGAACATATGTATACGTATAACTGATTCACTTTGTTATAAAACAGAAACTAACACACCATTGTAAAACAATTATACTCCAGTAAAGGTGTTAAAAAAAAAAAAAAGCTATGTTTCAATTTGTTGTGTCTTCTTTAATTTTATTCATTAGAGTCTTGTAGTTTTCATTGTACATATTTTTAACTTCCTTGGATGAATTTATTCCTAGGTCTTTCATTGTTTATGATGCTATTGTGAATGGGATAGTTTTCTGTATTTCTTTTCCAGATGTCATTATTAATGTATAGAAATGCAATCTATTACTGTATGTTAATTTTATATCCTGCAACTTTACTGAAATTTTTGATTAGTTCCAACAGTTTTTTGATGAAGTCTTTGGGATTTTCTATATGTAACATCATATCATCTTCAAATAACAATTTTACCTTTTTCTTTTCAATAGAATGTCTTTTATTGTTTTTTTTTTGTCTTGCCTACATGCTCCAGTTAAGACTTCCAGTACTATATTGAATAAGAGTGGGGAGAGTGGGCATCATTGTCTTGTTCCTGATCTTAGAGTAAAAACTAAAAATTTTCACCATTAAGTACAATGTTAGCTGTTGTTTTGTTGTATATAAACATTAGAATGTTGAGGTATGATTTTTCTATGTCCAAAGGAAGGTTTGAGGGTTTTTGTCATGAAAGGTTACTGTAATTCATCAGATGTCTTCTGCATCTATTGAAATAATCATGTGATTTTTAACAGTCTTACACTTAATTACTGTGATATATTACAATATATTTATCTGCACATGTTGAAACAACTTTGCATCACACAGATAAATTCCACTTGGTCATGGTGTATAATCCTTTTAATGTGTTCTTAAGTTTGGTCTGCTGATATTTTGTTGAGAATTTTTGCATCTATATTCAACAGGGATGTTGGTCTGTAGTTTTCTTTACTTACAGTGTCCTTAACTGTAATAATCAGTGTAATGCTGACCTCATGAAACAAGTTTGTCAGTATTTCCTTCTCTTCAATTTTTTGGAAGAGTTTAAGAAGTATTAGTGTTATTTCTTCAAATATTAGCTAGAATTTGCTGTCTGGTCCTGTGGTTTCTGTGTTGGGAGGTTTTTGATTACTGATTCTTGTCTTTACTTGTTACTGATCTGTTCAGATTTTCTATTTCTTCCTTATTTGGTCTCATTGGGTTATGTATTTCTAGGAATTTATCCATTTGTTGACATACACTTGTTCATAGTATTTTCTTATGATTCTATATATTTCTGTAGTATTAGTTGCTATGTCTCTGCTTTCATTCCTAATTTTGTTAGAAAATTAGATTTTCTAACAAAATTTCTAATGAAATTTTGTTAAGTCTAGCTAAAGGTTTGTCAATTTTGTTTAACTTTTCAATAAAGCAGCTCTTAGTTTCATTGATCCTTCTTTTTTTTTTTTTTCTAGCCTTTATTTCATTTATTTCTGCTCAGGTCTTTATTATTTCCTTCTTCTGCTAACTAGGGGAATAATTTGTTCTTCTTTTTCTAGTTCCTTGAGGTGTAAAATTAGTTTTTTTTTATTTGAGATCTTTCTGATTTCTTAATATATACATTTATCCCTATAAACTTTTTTTCAGAATTGATTTTGCAGCATCCCATAAGATTTGGTATGCTGTGTTTCCATTTTCATTTGTTTCAAGGCAAATTTTTATTTCTTTTTGATTTCTTCTTTCATCCATTGGTTATTCAGGAGTGTGTTGTTTAGTTTCCACATAATTGTAGATTGTCCAGCTTTCCTCTTGTTGTTGATTACAAGTTTTATACCATTGGGGTCAGAAAAGTTATTTGGCATGATTTCAATCTTAAATTTGCGAAGAGCTGGTCTATCATATTATCTATCCTGCAGAATGTACTGTGTGCTCTTGAGAAGAATATGTGTTATGCTGTTGTTAGAGGGAATATTCTATATATGTCTGCTAAGTCTATTTCATCTAAATTATGGTTAATTCCAATAGTTCCTTGCCGATTTCCTTTCTGGATGATCTATCCATTGCTGACAGTGGGGTATTGAAGTCTGTACTATTATTGTATTGTTGTCCTTTTCTCCCTTCAGATCCATTAGTGATTGCTTATATATTTAGATGTTCTAATGTTGGGTGTACATTTATCTATGATTGCTTATCTTCTTGAATAATTGACCTCTTTATCATCATGCACTGACCTCCATTGTCTCTTGTTATCTTTTTTTTTTTTTTTTTTTTGCTTGAAATCTATTTTGTCTGATATAAGAATGGCTAATCCCACTTTCTTTTGGTTTTCACTTGCATGGACTATCTTGTTTCATCCCTTCACTTTGAGTCTATGTGTCTCTTTAGAGCTAAAATGAGCCTCTTGGTTAAAGCATATAGGTGGGTCTTGTTTTTTTAAGCATCCAGTCACTTTGTGCCTTTTGATTGGTAAATTCAACCCATTTATGTTTAGAATGATTATTGATATGTAGGGACTTACTACTGCCATCTTATCATTTGCTTTCTGGTTATTTTCTCTTCCCATTGTTTCTTTTCCCCTTTGTATCTGACTACTTTTGTAAATTGGTTAGTTTTCCATTGTTATATGCTCTGTTTCCCCTTTTTTACGTTTGATGAACCTACGCTAGACTTTTGCTTTGTGGTTATGATGAGGCTTACATAAAACACCTCACATAAAATAGTCCATTTTAGGCTGACAGCAACTTATCCTTATGTGCCTATAAAAGCTCCATCCTTTTTCTCTTGCCTATATATATATTTTTTTTTTCTTTCTTTTTTTTTTTTTTTTTTTTGCGGTACACGGGCCTCTCACTGTTGTGGCCTCTCCCGTTGTGGAGCACAGGCTCCTGACGCGCAGGCTCAGCGGCCATGGCTCACGGGCCTAGCCGCTCCGCGGTATGTGGGATCCTCCCGGACCGGGGCATGAACCTATGTCCCCTGCATCGGCAGGTGGACTCTCAACCACTGTGCCACCAGGGAAGCCCAAGCTCATACTTTTTTGATGCCACAATTTACCTCTTTTTATGCTGTGTATTTGTTAACAAATTATAGTAGCTATAGTTACTTTTAATACTCTTTTCCTTTAACCTCTATACTATAGTTAAGTGGATAACACACCATCCTAACATAGAGTTATAGTGTTCTAATTTTAACTGTCTTTTCTCACCTTTACCAGAGTGTTGTGTACTTTCATATGTTTTCATGTTGCTGATTAACATCTTTTCATTTCAGCTTGAAGAAGACTCTTTTCAGCATTTCATGCAAGGCAGGTCTAGTGGTGGCAAACTACCTCAGTTTCTGTTTGACTGGGAAAGTCTTTATACTCCTTCATATCTGAAGGGTAACTTGCAGGCAAAGTATTCTTGGCTGGAAAATTTTATCTTTCTGTACTTAGAATATGTCATTCTATTCTCTCCTGGCCTGTAGAGTTTTTGCTGAGAAATCTGCTGATAGAGTCATGTGGATTCTTTTGTAGGTGAATGTACCCTGGCTTCCTTAAAATTCTTTTTTATCACTGATTTTCATAAGTTTCATTACAATATGTTTTGGAGAAGGTCTTTTTGCACTGAGAAAACAGGGTATTATGTTAGCTTTGTGGACTTGTATATCCAGTTCCTTCCCCAGGTTGGGAAGTTCTCAGCTACTACTTCTTTAAATAAACTCTCTGTCCCCTTTTCCCTCTCTTCTCCTTTTGGAACACCAATTATTCTAATATTTGGATTTCTGAATGAATCTGAGAGATCTTACAGGGTTTCTTCACTTTTTAAGAACTTTGTTTCTCCCTCTCCTTCTTACTGAATTATTTCCATACTCCTATCCTCCAATGATTTATTCTTTCTCCCATCTTATCTGCACTGTTACTGATGCCTTCTATCTCATTCTGCATCTCATTAGTTGAATTCCTCAGCTCCAGAACTTCATTTTTGATTCTTTTTTTATTAATTTCAATATTTTTTTTTTGTTTCAGAACTCCTTCTGTTCATTGATTTTATTCCTGGACTCTCTTTCTGAGTATCCTTATAACTTGTTGAATTTCTTCATAACAGCTAATTTGAATTCTTTATCAGTTAGATTTCAATATCCTATGACTTTTCTTTCTGGAGAAATACCATTTTCTTTTTGTGACATTGTACTTTCTTGATTTTTATTGTGTTTGTATGTATGTGCTTTGGCTTTCACATTTTATTAAGATGCATATTTGATAGGTTGCATGCCAGGGAAAGGAAAATCCCCTACAGCAGGAGACCCTCCTGAGACAGCAGCATGGGGTCACCACCCAGAAGGGGAAGATGGTAAAGGGACTCCAAGGGAAGAGGGGAATTGTAAAGGCACTTACATGTTTATGTGATGTTGCTAAATAAGATTAGGAGCCTTTGTGTCAGTGAGATCTAGAAGGCAGCAGCAGCTTGGGTTTTTTTACAGCCCAGGTTTTTTTTTTATCTCTGTCCAGCAAATGTTGGGTGCAGTTTCACAGGATATGAAAACAGGCCGGTTCTAAATGGTAGAAACATTCTTATTTGGGCTATATTTAAAGCAATTGGATGTGTAAAAATTTACCTTTGCCACCTATGTTTTCAAGTTAATGGTCCAAGCTTACTGTGAAAAAGTAAACAAAATAGCAATATACATGGGCCATCTTTTCATCATTTATGCAACACTAGCATACACCAGTATAATATTCCATGAAAATCTTTGCAATACTGAAAGTCACAGACAAATTGTCTTCCCACAAGACTGCACCAGATTGGAGGTTCATTTGTAAACTCTGATTACTCAATCATTTTCCTTTATTACAATGCTCCTTATTCTATCCCTTACCCTGTGCATGACCATTTTTAAGTTTTTGCCTGTGTACTAAAACAATATTCCTTTTTAGTCCCTGTTACTAAATTCAAGTCAGTGACTGAAGTCCTCAAACCTCTTAACCCCTATCTTCTAGTTTTCTTGCATTCTTCTTTCCTCTTCCTTCTTTCCAAGTTTTGACGAAATCTCTTGCTAACTCTCTAGTTCTCTTTGACCTTTTTGTATTTGTATCTTTACTGCTATTTTAGTAGTGCTGCAGGAGGGAAGAACTAAATTTTAAAGAATAAGTAAGATATCCATAAGAGAAGAAGGAGAAAACCTTTATTACAAAAGAATGTACAAAGGAACAATTTTAAGAAAACTGAAATATACTAAGCTCCTTCACTTCTCACCAACCAGGCATCTAAATCTGGTCTGCTGGTTGGTTTATCTCATTCCTATATATACTGTAATATATACTGTTCTGTCATAACTTCAGAGTGCAAAACTGTCTACAATGAGCAGTGATCGTATAGTTTGTGCATTGTGTTGAAAATTTTAAGTATTCTTCTAAGCATCACTGTGAAAATTAAAATAGTGAGATCCATAACAAAATAATCATTTGGGCATGTGTGATGAGAAAAACAACTTTTGAGGAAAACTTTGTTTTTTTCTGATTTACAACTTAGCACTGTGTAGTATGATAATCCTGCTCACAACCAAAGTCTGGACTTTTCGATAAGGACTTATTTTTAGGCTGTCTACCATAAGTTTTCGCTTTACTTTTCCTGGGTAACTTTTAAAATAACCACTTAGAATAAAGCCTGAAAAAATTAGTGACCTCCACCGAAAACATCTTATAAGCCATAAGTGCTTGCTACCCTGCCCTCTCTCTCCTGCTAGCCTGTGACCTGGTTCAGAGGACTGCCTTTCCCCTGGCTCAATTGTGCCCTCTCACTTCAGGGATCTGTGAGTAATAAATGTTACTGCTTCCTTTATGTGGGTGTATTGAAACTACACGTTCAATGAAAACTGACCTCACAGGTTTCACATTCTCAAAGTGGGAGCTGAGATGCTGAAAGAGCTACCTGCTGCCGCGTGTAGGTGGCTTGTGTCTCCTCGTTCAGCAGGTCACAATCTGTATATTCTTAAGTCAGTACTACAGCTCCAGCTTCTCAATACAGGAGTGCTCATTCTAACAAGTGTGTAAAAAAGTTCAGAGTTTTAAATTACTTCCTCTAATTTTAAACAGTTAAGAAATGGCAAAGCAAAGAGCTGAAACTCATACACCTGACATTAACACTTCTCATTCTATATTCTCCGTCTCCAGGCAGGTATGAAGTAAATATGGGCAGCTATTATAATCCCCGGTATTTTAAATTCTGTATGTGTGAATAAAAGACAAAAATTAGATTGAAACAGGACAACACTAAATAGGTAGGTACATGTTTAATAGACTTCAGACTTTATTTCAATTTTGATCTCCCCACCCAGGACAAAAATATCTAGTAATAATTAGATCATCTAATCAACTTAAAATCCTTAAATATGGGCTTCCCTGGTGGCGCAGTGGTTGAGAGTCTGCCTGCCAATGCAGGGGACACGGGTTCGTGCCCCTGTCCAGGAAGATCCCACATGCCGCGAAGAGGCTGGGCCCGTGAGCCATGGCCGCTGAGCCTGTGCGTCAGGAGCCTGTGCTCCGCAAGGGGAGAGGCCACAACAGTGAGAGGCCCGCATACCGCAATAAAAAAAAAAATCACTAAATAATTCTAACTGGTGGACTTCTTATACTTGTTTTATACATGAACGAGTAACTATTAGAATGCTATTGACTCCTCATGACCTCAGATTCATGTTATAGTAAACAATGCATCATTGCCTCTCTTCCCTGAATTTTAAAAGACCTCTAGCTCTGAGTGTCCTTGACATGGGTGCTTTGCGTTACAATGATGGGTGAGATATGAAGCTTGTAATCTAACCTGTGGGGATGTCATGTTCCTAATCAGCCAGAGACCCCTCCACATTCTGACTTCATGCTACTTTTCCAATTTTATCAATTTTATCTCTTTAATTCTCCAAACAAGCACAAATACGTATGTTTATATTTTCTCATTTCTTTCCTTTGCTGATTCTGCTTTATTCTCATTTACATATTTCCCTACAGCCAATCCCCCACATTCCTTCGAGCCAAATTCAAATTTCACCTATACTAAGATTCTTTTCCTGATTCACCCATTTTTCTCAAACTGGCCATTATCTATCCATTCTATGGAGTCCTATAATCTAGAGAAATGTGAAAGGCTCAGTACTTGTAGGCACCAGGTACTATGGAAGAATAAGGTGAAGCATGGTGCTCCCATGAAGAAAATCCTGAGAAAGGAGACAAAAAAAAAAGGGAATCAATAAGAAAAGATAATATTTTGGAGAATTAATACAAGGGGTCCAGTATCTTATCATTAGTAGATATAGAATGAGGCAACAGAGGAAATGGATGAGATAAAATTATAAATAAATATGATTGTTTCCCATACTGGAGGATATCATTCTCAGGATTGGTCAGGGAATTTTTTGGGCCCATTCAATCTGGAGAAAAAGAAAAATACATACACATATTAACATATATGGCACTAAAGTCAATAATTATGAAATTGCTAAACACTGAGGAAAAATTAATAAGCAGAGGGTCCTAAAAACTATGCCCTAAAAACTTGAAGAACAAAACAAAATATCTTATAAAAAAAGGAGAAGAATCACAATGTCACAAACTTCTCAACACCAGCAACAGGAAAAAGAGGAAAAGACCTAGAAATTCTGAGAGAAAATTATTTATATGCCAAAATTCTATCCCTATTGAAAGTAATAATCAAGTCAGGGAAGTATAAAAGTGTTTTTGAACATTTGAAGAGTCAAAATGTATCTATCTTACAGCGTTTCTTAAGAAACTACTGAAGATGGACTCCATTAAGAGGAGAGACTGTTAGGATGCAAGACTAGAGATGATCTGCAGAGGCTGTAAACCATGTGTGAGGGGTGCTCTTGATTGATTCTTATGGTGGTCAGGTTATCTCTGCAGTTCTTCCTGCTATAATATTACCCAATTCTGATTTATTAATAGCGAGTTGTAATTCTCCAGTTTTATCATATTGAGAAATTGTTAGGTTTTATTTTTCAGAATTTATACATACTTCTTGAAGTGGTTGTCAATCAGTAGTCAAGAAATACTTCTTTATAAATGGTTCACACATATGATTTATCACATGTAATTTATCGACAGGTGCAATGTAAATAATTTTTCTTGATAGATAGTGTTGTTAAAGCAATATTGAAGTAGGTGGTGGATCAAAGAGAGAATGTACAACATGAATAAAGGCCATCTGGGAACTTCCAGCTTTCAGAGTCTCTAAATAATTAAATAGATGCAAATGCAGTCATAGTAAGGAAAATTAATTGTTTTCATCATGATAAAAAACTGATATGTTCAAAGACATGATACATTATCTCATAAGAATCTCCTCTTATGAGTAATCTGAGTTCTTATGAGTAATATTAATAATGAAAACATACTTTTCTGGTTAAGCCCTTTATGTATTCTTTATTTTACCTTCTTTCTACAAAGAAAGATAAATTATAAATTTTTATCCCAATGCATCTTATGATCATAATATGAAGGAATCCTTTTCCACTGGAGCTCTTTTTTGTTTCTTTGTATATTTAACATTATCAATTTCTCTTCCTTTTAATTGTGATACCCTTGATGTGACTGAAATAACTCAGAATCTCATTCTCTCTCTTTCAGCCTCTCTTTCTCTTACACACACACACACACACACACACACACACACACACACACACACTCCCAATATATGTCCTTTGTATTCAATATCTTGCCTATATTATTAGGGCTGCCACATTAACAGTTTTATTCATAATAGTTTTATATCATATTGGCATTTGTTTTCATTAATAAGACAAAAACCTCATTAGCAGAGACTCTTACTAGTATTTTGTCATGGGAAAGAGTTTCTTCATTTTATATTAGCACCATAAGATGAGATAACAAATGACTAC
This sequence comes from Stenella coeruleoalba, assembly GCF_951394435.1. Taxonomy (NCBI): domain Eukaryota; kingdom Metazoa; phylum Chordata; class Mammalia; order Artiodactyla; family Delphinidae; genus Stenella; species Stenella coeruleoalba. The sequence goes on from NC_137154.1 coordinate 72,569,890, forward strand.
TTAAAATCTTTGCAACTCCTCCATTTGAGCAATGAAACACATCTAGCACAGTGAGTAGGAGGATATTGTAGATGCTGTATCTATCTTTGTTCCAAGAGATTTGGTAAGAAACAACAGTAACAGTTACAGCAACAGCAATTAAACATTAGTTTGTGTGCTTGATATTCTTTGTTCCTCTTTCATCATTTTGAGAAGAACCTATCTCAGACTCTAATAGTTTGTTCCTAGATGTGATAAGGCCAAAAATTAAAAAAAATAATATTTACGTCTAGGCATTGACACTAATAATCATGTTTTTACAAGTGTTGCCTCTGTTCCTGCTGCACCACTGACAAAAACAGATAGTGAGATGTATTTCCACCAGTCTGTGTTGTCTAAACTAGTGATATTAAGGAAAGGATCAAAGGAAAAAGAGTTCCACACTTAGGGAATGGACCTGTTTCATTATTATAATTCACCCATTGATAGAAGGGGTATGTATGTGAATTATTTCAACAGATACCCTATGTCTTCAGAAGGCATGATTATTTTTAGATAACTCAAATTAAAAGAGAATAAACAACCCAACTTAAAAACAGGGAAGGTATGAGAGAGGCATAAAAAATACACTATAGGATTAAAAACAAGCTTTGGAGCCAGATATACCTAGATTCAATTCCCATGTTGGCCATTTAATTCCATTGTGACTTTGGTCAATCTCTTTATCTTTCTTCATCTATGAAATGTAGATAGTATTAAATCTGCTCAGAGTTATTGTTAGAATTAAATAAAATTTTAAATGTCACACTGATCATTTATTGCCTGGTATATAGTAAATTCTATATTTGCATTGTTAGATCAAAATATTCTAAGGCTGAGATGGTCCCTAGAAGTCATCTAATTCTAAGTTCTAATCTCTTACTAAGTACTTCATTCCTTTAGTCATTTACTTAGAAGCAGATGTCTTCTAGGAAAGAAACAATTTTCAGATTACTTTCTTATAGTTGGGGTAACTTAGATTTACATTTGTACTACAATTGTACTTAGAATTGCTGTAAAGAGTTTTTTCTTAATATTTATGGTTTATATAGGTGAATAAATAAAAATGAATCCTCTCCCCCAAATGTTACTTCACTTAATCTCATTTTGTATTCAAGATAAATGGCAATCTTAAAAAGTGCCTAAGAAGAGTGAAGGAAAGTGGTCTTGAAGTCAAGTAATTTCATACATAAAAGCAGCCAATATACAGAAAATATACTCTTTAAGGAAGACATTATAATCAAGCACATAAAATCACCATCTCTTAATAAAAATTTTCAAACAAACAGAAAAATGTGATCCATTTTATAAAGGAAATGTTTTATATCTTGATTGAGATTATATTTATGCAGGACTACACATTTATCAAAAATCATCAAATTTTCAATCAATATCTATGCATTTCACTGCACATAAAATTTAGCTTAATTTAAAAAATAAGGGACCTAAGGTTTTGCTGGGTTTATATCTTGATTGTAAATAAGGTGTTAAGATCAACCTAGTGTTCAGGATGGTAATAGCAACTAACTTTATGTAGTCCAACAAGGGTTGGAAATGGGTAAGCAAAGATAAAGGGTTTAAGGTGGGGAGAAAGAAAGCCAAAACTGTTTTGTTTTAGATTTGCAGAAGTTATTTCTTGGCATTGCATGATATTCTCTTCAAAAAGAAAACAATGCCTTTTTCAATTTTCATTTAACTTTTGTCTTTTAGAAGATTTTCAGTACTTATTACATATCATTAAGCATATTCTTGCATATGGTTTCCAAATTTCTAGAATGTTTACATTGTAGAAAATTCTACAAAGTTGTCAGTCCCTTAGTATTCATTTGGGTGGTATAATGCTTGGGTACATGCTCTTAACCATTACATATGTTGAAGTTTCAAGCTGCTTTAAGGGGGAATATTGGAACCTAGACTTCACAGAAGTTCTTTTATTTTTTTTTAAATTTTGCTCTGCATTCCTATCTTATATCATTATTCTGCGGTCTTATAGTCTAGGAGTCTATGTTAGGCTCCTACTGAAGGCTTGGTCCAGGGGTGCATTGGACATTCTCTGAACACAGACAGCCTAGAGACAGCTGAGGCCTGGAATGATGAGGAATGCTATGTTGGCGTGTAAGCAAGAATTAATGTATAGAAACATATAGGGGAGAAAAATTATTTGTTCAAAATGAAGACTAAGAGCAAACCCTGGGATCAGAAAGAAATTAGTTCATATGGGGCATGAAATAAAATGATGAATTCCATGAAAAACCTAGTTGAAATTATAAATTGGGTGACTTCTACAAATTAGTTTTAGGAATAGATGTGTTAGAATTCTCCAGATAAATGGAATTCTTTAGATAAACTACATATATAATGTTATATATAGGATATACAGATATAGATATAGGTCTCTTATTCATTATGTCTAATTTTCTATCATCTACCCATCTACATATCTCTGAGAGAGAAAGAGCTATCTCTGAGAGAGTAAGATACACACACACACACACACACACACACACAGAAAGAGAGAGAGAGATATCTCCAATTGCTTCTCTGTGTGTGTGTGTGTATATATATATATATATATATATATATATATCACACAAACACAAACTAATGAGAGAGAGAGAGGGAGATATCCCACTTCTCTGGAGAATCTTGACTAATACTACAGATAGAATCAGTAGATTCTATAGATAGATAGATATCATGAAGAAATGATTGGCTCAAGTGATTACGGAGACTGAGAAGTCCCATGATCTGCCATTGGCAGGCTGGAAACCCAGGAAAACCAGTGGTGTAATTTAGTCCAAGTCCAAAGACTTGAGAATCAGAGGGGGTCAATGGTATAATTCCCTGTCCAAGGATGGGAGAAGACCAATGTCTCAGCTTAAATAGGCAGACAGGAAAAAAAGGAGGTAATTCCTTCCCTCCTCCACCTTTTGTTCCATGTAGGCCCTCAATAGATTGGATGATGCCCATCCATATTGGGGAGGGCAATCTATTTTACTGAGTTCACTGATTCAAATGCTAATCTCATCTGAAATCACTCTTGTAGACATACCCAGACATAGTGTTTAATCCTGAAAATCTGCACAGACAAGTTGACCTGTAAAATTAACCATCACAAAAGGGTTCCATTCTATTAAAATGTTTTGGAGCTGGAGGAACACCATGATGCTCTTGAAAAGTGGACGTGATTTCCCAGAGTGTAATTGGAATATGTCAGAGAGTGGGGTTTGTTTTCATTGGCTAGCTGATACTATGTCTGGTCCTTTCAGCATCCATTTTTCTTCTTACAGAGGATATGCTCTGCACATATTACTCAAGTTCATGACTGAGGGAAAGGAAATAGTCATTTCCCTTTTCCATGGATGCAACAAACTATAGAAGGACAGGTATATCCCTAATCAGAGATGAATGGCACATGTGAGAATATGAACAAGTTGAATTTGTTGAATTTGAGCTCAGAATCATCTTCATGCAGATCATCACACACCATTTAAATTAAATACCAGAGCAGTTGGGATCAATATAAGCAAGTGTCACTTTTAGCTAAATAAGGTAGCACTTTAAAGTTACCTAAACATCAAGATTGCATTGATTGTGTCTTTTTAAAGTATGTTCATTTACATTATAAAATCCTGCACAAAATTTCATAATTGTGTAAGTGTTGCACAAAAACTAATATGATATGCAAATATAAATGTCATATTGTCTCATTAGTCATGCGTGAATCTTTATTACAATAAACCCCAAATCTAATTTGGAGTTTTTACATAATATATTTTAATTCATGGATGAAAGATTTGCATTGTAATTACAAAACTTAATTAAGTCATTCATCTGATAACATTTATGCAGATTTATACATATTCAACTAACATCAAAGCTAATGACACTGGTAAGTTTTACCCTGGTTTCCAATATTTTAGTTCTCAAATTATAATTTGGATATGTGATAGTGAAGATAAATAGTGATGCTCTGGAGCATGCATTGCATAGTGGAGAAAACTCCTTAACCACTCTTTCCATTTCTCAAAGTTTTTTAAGTCTCACATCTTCTGAGATGTCTGTAAAGAGAATAATATTAAGTTGCAATATAACTTTCCAGTTGCAAAAACACTTACCTCATATTAATACTGTAAGGAAGATACTGATAGTTACACTCATTTTAGAGATGAGAAACTTAGAAAACTGAGACTGATTTCTCCTGAAAGCATGAAATTACTAAATTGAGAAGCTAGGCTCTGATTTTAGTCTTTATTGATTTTCATCTTTCTTAAATGCCCAGAGCATGTTCTGTACCACTCACGCTGACTTTTGATCATACGATGCCTTAGAGTTATAAAATAATATCCTAAGAGCTGAATCACATATCGTGTAAAAAAGTACTGGAAAAGTCATCTCTTTGTTATCTATTATTACACATCAACTCTGAAATTTCATTGAGCATTTATGATATAGAGTAAAAACTTATAAGTGTTTTATATACATTATCACGTATAATCTTTATAACAACCTTGTGAGGTAGATACTATGTTTTTCTTCAAATGAGAAAATTTAAGACACAAAGAAAGTTTTAAAATTTCCTAAGGTTATACAAGTAGTAGGTGGTAGAATCAGGATTCATTTTCTTCCATGTAAATTCATTTACCCCTATTTGGAACACTTTCAAAATAGGGAGAAGTTTAAAAATGTATCTAGACTAATCTGTGACATTTAATATAATTGAAGGAAAATAAAAATAGGACTTGTAACTGAATGGGTTTAATAAACAATCATAGTGCTTGGTTTCCATGTGGATTTCACATTAACGTTCTCTCTTTCCAATACTGCAGTATTTTAATAGAATGTGCTTCTTTAAAAGGGTTGTTTGTTGATTAAAATGATTTACTGAGGGCAATGCATAAAGATGAATGTTTCCATTCCAAATCTGATCCTACACAATAGGCTAAAAATAAATTGACTTTTGTTTAAAGCAAAATCTGTACTTGACAGTTAAGCTGTGTTCTCATTTCTGAGAACTTTATGGAGGTGGGAATTTAATAGAAGTAACTGGACAAAATTCCACAAAAGCACTCCTTCATACACCAGAGGCATGAAACTCAGAGATAAGTGTTCCAAATTTCACGCCAATTGCTCTAAAGCCTTGCAAAACGCCAATGTGTAAAAACAGGTCATTTTCACTGAACCACTGCCAACATGTCAGAGTAAAACATATTTCTTGTTGAAATGTAAATGATTGGACCCTAAACTCTTTCCTAATATATTTGGCATACAGGAGATTTGAGGTCACTCTTTGACCTATGCTAAAAATAAAAGCCACAGACATTGGTTGACCTCAATTTATTACCTGGAAACCACTCTGCTATGAGGGAGAAAGGACCTTAGAGTTGGAAAGTTTGAATATCTAGTTTTCGTCCATATAAAGTAAAGCTAGCCTTGTAAATTGTAAACTAAATATGTTTACTAAATATGCATAGAATACACATCTACTTGACAAGGACCTTTTATATAGAAGTAGTTTTATATTAAAAATAAAGTTTGCAATGAATTATCTATTTTATATTGAATCTTGGCAGTTAACTTATTCTGGATAAATGTTACATTTTTCCATTAACATCAAGAGATTAAGAATTGGGAATATGACTTATGTTTTCAGGAAATAAATACGTATTTATAGACAATTAAGGGTATTAGTTCTTTCTGCTTCTCCTAAATGCTCCCAGCCCACTTCCATAATTCCCATGAGAAGCCTATTTTGATTGATTTAATTCTGTGATGTTGATTTGCCCATATTAACTATTGCGCAGTAACTGTGTTAATACACTATGCATATATACTCTCTCTTCTTCCTTTCATAGAGTCAGGGTTGAGCCTTTTATCATCATAGTAAGAGACTCAGTTGGTGTTTCACTCATAAAAAGGAGTAAAATATATGAATTCTGCATAAATGATAAGCTGACTCAGCCAGTTCTGGCATTCTTTTTGTCTCTCTTTCCATTGGCACAGTCAGAATTAGCTAAATACCTAAATTCAAGTTTAGACTTGAGGAATAAAAGGAGGTCTCATAGGCCTAGGTAATCTCTCTAACCCTGAAAATTAAATAAACAGTTGAGGGATAAACCTGGATAAAATAATGATCTTTCCCCTTTATCATGTCTCTCATGCATTTACTTCTTGCCTGAAATTAAATTAAAAGGGTAACTGGGTTAAGGTAGTGTTTGTGCATTCCTGGGCATGATACCATCTAATAACTCTTTACTTTCATGATCATTTATAATCTCGTCTACTACCTTCTTGCTATTAATAACATTGGCTGAGCACGGTGGGAGATGAAGATATACTCAATTCAGTCATTTCTAAATTTTTATTTTAATCTCATTCTTGTTCACATGCATAATAATCCATGGGATAACCTGCTTTCGATATCTAGCTTGGATTTCTGCAGGGTGTGTTAAATATAGTTTATTGCATTCTTGCACACACAAAAATAACCAGTGTGTTGAGACTTTCTGTAGAAAAAGTGTAAATTATGCCCACTGGCTTGGATGAGAGGGAAGCATCTGAGCAGGAAAGGCGGAGAGATCTAAACTAGAACTTAATCTTATTCATGCAAATAATCTCATAAAATAACATGAACCAATTCTCCAATTAGCAGTCGTTTGAACTTATGTCAGCCACTTAACTTCTCCAGAAGCAAATTTCTTCGTTTCTGTTACCAGATTTTAGACTAGCAGATAAGTAGCAACCCTTCTAGATCTAATATATCATGAACCTAAACTTAAAATCCTTAAGGTGAATACTAATTTTTATTTCCCCTCCTGAAATATAGGTACCCTAGAATAAGTGAGAAGTTGGTGGGAACTTAGAAAAAGAAGAGGTAAGGAAAGGATCAAAAAAGAATTACTCCAAAGGATCCTTGAACCGATGGCTGGATTAGAGTTCAGCCACCTCAAGTACATGTCAGGTTTAGAATGCAGTTAAAGAATTATCAGAGCAGACAAAGAGTTTCTAGGTAAAACAAAGGAAACAACATGCAAAAAGATACCTGGATGCCTTAAATTGCTAATGTCTAATTCTGCACTGTTACTTTTAATAACTGAGGTCAGTTTATGCACTGAGTACTACATTAAAAGGTCTTAGCCTTCAAGAAATGCAAAATGTTAGTCTTATGTCGATTTTTACTTAATTTCTTCTATGGCATAAGTAAGGAAAAAGGTTTCTTTAACAAAACTCCTTTAAGAGGCTAATTGGTACATTTGACATGCTGGAATCCTACCTTGACAGTTGATTCCTTCAGCTTGAGATTTTGATTTCTGTAGAAATGTAATCCCCCGTGGGAGAAGTATGGCTTTAGTTTGAGTGTTTTTGATAATAGGTTTTTATATGGCCCCACCATGAAGATCAGGAGCCCCAAAAGATGAAGCAGGAATAAAAAAAATGTGGGAAAGGAGAGCCATGGGTCAGGACCATCTTATTTGGATTTTCCTGTCAGAAATCTCTTCTTAAATATCCCCTTAACAATGGATGCAACTGCATATAAGCATCACCTTCATTCATCATACTCCTTAAAAAGCTTTTTAATTTTTTTCCACAAAGAAAAATTACAACCTCAGTGTCAGCTCAATAAATGGTATACATGGCTATAAAGCCATCTTATATGACAAGGATAAATCTTTCAAGCAAAACCTGCTTCCCATTCAAGATAGGGTTACAGCTGCAATAACATTTACAGATTTAAGAGTTGAACTGTGGGAGAAAAAGACGTCTGAAGGAAAGGATTTTGGCTTTATATTGGCCCAACCTAAATATCCTAAAACCCAATGGGGGGTGTGAGGGTTGTGACTTTCCCCGCTACTTTGTTGTAAGTTTCAGAAAAGGTAAAATGGAGAAAGTGAGTTGAGATTATTAATATGAAAATGTGTGTAGTGGGTGTGGAGAGGGAGGGAGAATTTATTAAAATGGCAAGTATTTATTATTTTATTTTTTACATTTTAAACACAGCAGATCAATCAGTCAAATGTATTTATTGGGCTCATTCAAGATCTCTAGAACAATTTTTCCCAACTGTATTTCTGCTATAACATATGTGACAGTAACACATATATGCTTGAGAAATCCATGGCAGACCAGATTATATACTGGCTTTAATAAGAGAACTGAGTCCTATGTAAAATTGAGGATGAGCTATCTATATCTTGACCTCAGGTAACAAATTTTCAGTACTGTTTGTGGAGGGGTAGTGGTTGTTTACCACCCAAATGCCATATGGTAGAGGTTTAGTGAATACTTACTGTATCAATTAGTGGATGGATGTCTATGGTGGCACAAACTGCACCAAAATATCTGTACCCTCAAAGAATGTGGATTTGTGAGGTAAGCTGAGGCAAGAGGAGTAATAAAGAAGAGAAGCTTTTTAGTGTAGAGATGTATTTCAAGGGAAGAAAGATTCCTATGTATTTGAAGCCTTTATGTTCAAGATTATTTTCATTTGTTCTTTTAACAAATACTTTTTGTGTACCTAGAATAAACTACAATATATGCCAGGCATCAGCAAAACAGAAATGAATATGACACAGCTCCAGCTTTGAGTTCTCATTCCCTTGGGAGTAATTCTCATGTAAACAAAGAGTTATTTAATACAGAGTCTCTTCTTCTGAAAAGACATGATATAGAGTGCGGCAGAGTAATTTTAAAATTAGAATAGCAGTTCTCTATCTCATAACTGGATACAACACTGTTACTTTCTCATTTCTTCCTAGTTCTATAATCCTATAATTCAGAATAAATATGTATCAAGGACAAACATATTTTGATAACTAAACATATTTGTAAATTTAATTGAGATTATATGCAGAGACTGATAAACTTCTTCCCTCAGAATTCTTTCAAAACAGTAAAATTTAATATCATTTTGCCACTATGTAAACTGAAGTCTTTAATTCTTTACTGTTTGACCAAGATTTGAAAACAGTTCTAGGAACCAGACAGATTTCACTCAGTAGATGATGTGCTTTTCTGAACTCGGAGTGACATGAGGATTTTTTCCCTTTGTGGAACCCAAGATGAATTTTTGAATGTCAGCGAGGCATTTAATATTTGAGTACCATATCTGACGAGTCTGTTAGACCTTTATAAGTCCACTTCCTGGGATCTTTTTCAAAGGAGAGCTATAGATATTTTGTACTTGGCAAGGAGGAAGCATGAACTCTTGCAAAAGAGGTAGTAGTTAAATTAAAGGCATTAAATTGGATGGGATCAGGAAAGTAATATGGTGAAAATGGCTTATCATGTTAGTAACGTTGTGCTAAGAAGGGCAAGCTCTGTGGGAGTTCTTGGTGTAAGCGCTGTAGAATTTACCAAAATGGGAGAAATCTGAGCTTTTTAAAATGTGATAGGTTTGATCTAAAATCTTGTTTTCCTTATTGTTCTTCACACACAATTTCCCAAAATGAAAAGACTAGAAAAAGTAACACCGTATTCCTTCATTCTGTCTGTTTTGTACATTTATTGTATGAGTGTTTATTTGTAGAGAAATAACAAAAGCCTCTGCAAACTCTATTCTTCCTAAATAACTGCATTTCTACAATCATTATTTTAAAAATACTGAATAGATTTTAATGGACTCTATTTTATTCCTTTCCATGGGAGCTATCACTTACACCTGTCAGATGTAGGGATTCAGCAAGATATAAATGGAGCAAAGGAAAAAAGACCAGAAATTGAATAAAATGTATCCAAGAGGTAGAAAACGTGCTGATAGAGCTGTAAGTGTGGAGAGTGATAATTGCTTAGTTTGGCTGGCAAGCATAAAGTATCAGGATTATTGTATTCTCTGGCTATTTATTGTCCAGAAAAAATGTTATCAAATGGGACTTGAGAATGAAATTCTACTTTAAGTACCAAAAGTGACTGGGAACCAGGATGCATATAATATTAAGTGTTCAGGAAGACTAGGAGGTGGTATAAATGGTAATAGGACTCCAGCTACTATGGTGTTCTAAGATATTCCTCAGAAACAGAGGACATGCATGCCTTTGTCACTGTTAGACCTTTATAAGTCACTGAAGATGCCTACAAAATGTAGCTTCTGCAAATTCAACACCTGGTTCTGAGCCCATGGCCATTAATAGTTGCCGTTCTGCTTCAGAACCGGCCATCCATCGACTTTGAAGCCCTGTTGGAAAAGACTTTATGGCTGAAAGACTTAGCCCAGGCCTTTGGGGGGTTTCTCACTTGGCCTGATAATTAACCTGCTGAAAAAGTTATCCAGTCCAGCATTCTTCTGCATTCCAACATTGTCAGCCTCGTTAAAGACTGGGTGACTCTGAAAGTGGACTCTGGAGAATCAGAAGTGGTAGATGGGCTTGTTTTCCAGCATATCACTCTCCTCATGTACTTGGCTTACAGGAACCAGTTTCTCAACATCTGCAACTAGAATTGGCAAAATCATGGTAAGGTTTATTCCTAGATGCGAGCAGAAATTTAAGCTGGTAACCAGAATAGGAATTTACCCTTTTTATTGCTGCCTTGTATCATTATGGTATTGTCTTTAAGGTAGTAAAGTGTAGTGGTTAACAGTACAGATTTAGCAGCCAAAATGCCTAGGTTCATAGCTTAGCTCTACCATGTTACTTAACCTATTTACCTTAGTTTCCTGTACTGTAAAATAGAAGTGATAGATGAATTAGTGACTATCTTTTAGGCTTGTTTTATTGAATAAATTAGTTACTTTAAAACATGCAAAATAGTAAGTACAAAATATATTAGCCCTTACTAGTTTGCCTCTTGTCACCTATCATTTGGATCTTTGTAATGGTCTTCTCTGTAGTTTCTCTAAGCTTCGAATCTCACTACCATCTAATGTATTTCCCATATCTATCATGGAAATCCTTAGAGTTTGCAAATCTGATCTTGTTACCTCCTTCCTCAAAATTGTTCAAAGACATCTTTTATTTAAATAACTTACATGAAAACTAAACATATTAGAAGATAGCTTAGGCCCTTCTGTCCCTCCTTACTTATGTAGCATTACTTTCTGGTACTCCTCATCACTCATCCTTTCCCACTGGAATTTTCCCAGGTATAACCAGCCTTTTCCTGCTTTCAATGCATTTTTTTACATCAGGTGCTCCCCAGGGATTTAAACCTTCTCTCCTTGCATTCTTCCCACCCTTTTCTTTCCCATTTCCTCCCTTCTCATCTTTCCTTTAATTTTTCTGTTTGTTTGACAAATCATCTGCAATCCGTGCTGAAATACTTTCTCAGTAGCTCCACATTGCTTTTATAGACCTTTTAACTTGCTGAATTATAGCTGTCATTTTATTGAATTAAACAATTTTGTTTGCAAATCTGTGTTTGCAGAAAATTCAAAACACTAATATCTTCTTTCCCTAGCAGCTAGCACAGTGTCTGACACATAATGGCCACTAAATAAATATTTGTTGACTAGATGAATTATATTCTACCCTATATTTCTCAGTCTCAGGATGAGAACATATTTAGTAGAAGATCTGGGGCTATTATTGCAATTCAGATGTACAATCTCATGCATATCTGTTAGTTGTTGTCAAGAGCTCACAAATAATAGAGCAGATTCTGTAATGGGGAAAAGTCATTCATGATATTTGTACATTTTGTCTTGACTGAACTACTTTACAGTGAAGTTTTTAGGCTTAACCATAGGCACCAGATTATGTGCTCAGACTGTTCATTATGAAAGTTTAAAGTAGCACAGAATAACCAGTGGTTAGTAATTAAGATTCATCAAATAGCAATGTCTAATTTTATTAAATCCCTTTATTCAACAGTGCCTGAAAGTTGGTTTTCTTTTGCCATTTTTAATTTTAATATCATAGGAGATCTCAAGTAAAATATACTTTGATCATTTGAGCTAAGTTTGCATATTCTCAGCATATGGGTAATTTTCTTGTCCCTTTCAATGCAAAAGCACTTAAAATTTTTTACAATTGTATCTAGATGTTCACTGAATGAAGTGAAGCACCTTGGCCCCCATCCCACACGGCCAGAATTTAGCCATCACTGCATCATGAGAGCTGACACATACACAATTACTTTCTATTCACAAGGCTCTGTACTAAGTGCTTCCCATCCTTAACTCATTAAGTCCAAACTTTCTCAGGGCTCAGCCAATCTTCATTCCCAAATCATCATTATTTACAACATTATTCTGACTGCTATATGTTCCCTTAGCTATAAATGATATTTTTTGCTGCCATAAAAATGGATGCAGGGAAAAGATAAATGTCTTCAATGAAAACACTTGAATAAGTGGCTCCACATAAGCCTAGGAATATAATAAGTCCTTAAATTGTAAAATTAATGTAGAAAAGAGAGGAAGATTTTGTAAAAAAAAAAAAAGAGAGAGAAAGAAAAGGTAGATAGTAAACAGTTTAAATGTTTAGTACTTGGCTATAGATTGAATTTTGAGCAAAATTGTATCCACAGATATTCAGACAGTGAACTTTATTTACCCAAGATCAATGTTTCTGTCATCAGATAGGCCCTAGCTCTGTAGGGGAGTGATGAAGGTCATATAGAAAATAAATTCGATTTCCACAGGTATAGAGAAATTAAATTAAAGCTAAAGCTTTAATATCTAAGTATATAATTTTTCTAACATAACCTCATTCTGAGACTTCCATGATGTAAACTGAAATTACCAGAGAGAAATATTTTGACTTTTGTGATCTCTGTATACTTAAACTTTTCAGGCTTTATATAATCATCAAAGGCCGTTCCAAAGATTTTTTCAAAGCAAATAGTCAACCTATTTTAAGAAATTGACACTGGTAACAAATTTGAATTAAGGGTTGTCATTTATTTCCATTTTCAAAGTATGAAGTCTGTGAGAAGGGATGCAAAATTATGAGGTAAAAATGCTAGAGAAATGTAACAGTCATAAAGCTATAAATAATCAGTTTTGGATTTTTTTCTTCCAGTGTTTACTAGGACTAAATTCTTTATGTGAAATAAATGTAGTAACAAATTCTAGATATACCCTATTTTTCTGATAATTGGAATCTTACACAAAATCACATGGTGTATAGCCACCTGGGGTAAAGGAACTAAATACTATCCCAAGTAGCTCAAAGAAACTGGAGAGTTTATGGGTCTAAAATATTTATAGAGGAAATCAAGATGTGAAAACATTTTGACTCCAAGTGACATGATATCCATTTATTCTTCCTTCTCTAGTCTTTTTCGTGCTCACAGCTTTATGAGCAAGAAAGCTATATCATGACCTATATTACTCTAACTGCTTACCTGAACACCATTCCCTTATTCATTTTAAAGCTTTTTTTTTTTTGCTGGCATATTAAGGATCATATAAAGAAACTACAACGTGGAGACTGTTTCTGCATTTTCTGTAGACATGCTGTTAAAATTTGCAGCTTCTTTCATCAGGTAAGAGTCTAGAATATGGGACACCACAGTTAACATAACAAAAACATCCTTGTTGTCATTAAGCTTATAGTTTATTTATAGGGGATCAACAATAGACAAGTCAAATATATCAAAAGTTAGACAAATGTTAAGTGTTATGAAAGGAAGGGCTTCCTTGGAGAGTTTTCATTTGATATCTCAGTCAGTGAAGCCTACACTAAAAAAGAAATACTTGATTAACGACTAGAAAGTGGTGAGAGAATAAACCATATGGATATCTGGAAGAAGAGTATTCCAAGTAGTAGAAACAGCAAGTGCAAAGGGCCTGGGGCAAAAATGTGACTTTTGTGCATAAGGCAGCATAGCTGGAGTGGGGTAAGAAAGGGGTATAGGGTAGGATATGAAGTCAAAGAGACAGCAGGGGGCAGTTTATTTAGGAGAATACAGATAACTGTAAGGCCTTTGACTTATTTTAAGTGAAATGAGAAGTCTTTGGTTTTGAGCAGAAAGAGTGACTTGACATTATTTCCTTGTTAGCTGGATTACTCTTACTACTCTATTGAAAATAATTTTTAGGGGGTAACCATATCCAGTTAGGAGGATGCTGACATTTATCAGATGAGAAATGCCAGGGACTAGAAGGGTGGTAAGTTTAGAGATGGTAGAAGTTGTTGCATTTGGGATATAATTTGAAAATAAAAACAAGAGGGCCTAACAAATTGCATGCGGAATGTGAAAGAGAAACCTCTTTTTCTAGTTAACTAGAATATTGGAGTTAGCTTATACTTAGATAGAAGGACTGAAGGAAGGAGCAGTTTTGAGGCAACTGCAGGAGTAGATGAAGAGTAGAGATCAAGAGTTCAATTTGTATACATGTTAACTTTGAGACAGACGCTCGTTAGAAATCCAAGGGGATTTCTTGAGTGAGCAGCTGGAAATATGGTTCTGGAGTTCAGGGGAGTGGTCTAGGCTAGAAATAGGTATCCAAGAATGGGCAATGTTTTCTAAGCATTGACTGTCTCCTATATTCCATATAGCTCAAAGTCCTTCTTCTCTTTCATCAGATGGTGGAAATACTAAAGAACTTTCTCCTGCAAAATATTGACTGTTCTCATAACACTCATTTCCATATTCTCTAATTGTGTTACTTCTACCAGTTTTAATTGAAAAAACAGGATCAAGTCTGATTGAGGCAGACCCAGGACAGGATGTGAACAGCAATCTAGGAAGCACTGTTTTACTTCAGCAGGCTCGATTAGGAAATGTGAGCATGCCAATGCAGAGAGTAATGTTGACTTAATGTTCTTCAATCCACATGAACTTCCCAGAAGTTCACAGATAAAAGCAAACAAGAGGAAACAAAGTGAATAGCCTTCTACTTGACCTTTGTTTTCCAAATAGTAATTTAGTCATTTGCCAGATTCAGTTGATCTTTTCCCAAAGGGAAGCAGCTCAGAGGGTATCCGGCAGCACTGAAAGCTCCCACTAGTTTGTTGGTCTCCTGCGAGATAGGTGTATCACAAGGTCCCTTGTCACTGTTCCCATCAACTTGCTGCTCTCTATCCCCAGCTTTTAAATTAAACCATTTTGTTTTCTCTCCAGCTTAGTAATAGATTCTTATAATTGCTTATACACACATACACATATTCATACACACCCACACACATGCCACCCACTTACTTACATATTACAGGGACACAGCCTTCTATGGTGGGGAAATTATCACAATTCCAATGGAAATATGAACTGCTCTACAAATTTATTACATTCTTTGGGTGGCATCTTTGGGAAGGGGTGAAGAGAAGCTTAGCTTTGGAGGGAAGAGTTATGGTATTATAAAAGATATTTCAGTTATGAACAGAGAAATTTAAAAATATTTTCTAAAAAGTGATAGTCCAATCTAAAGTAAAGATCAGTCAGTAAAAGGAAGTACACATTTTTGAATATGCCAACCATAGGGCGATGGCTGTGGCAGGTGAAGAGGAAAGAGAGAACTGGAGATGACAAGATGTTTCAAAAAAAAAGAAACAGAAAGCAAATGTTGACTTCATTGGCAGTCCAGTGGTTAAGACTCTGTGCTTCCTCTTCAGGGGGAGTGGGTTTGATCCCTGGTTAGGGAAATAAGATGTGGCGTGGCCAAAAAAAAAAAAAAAAAGCGGATGTTAAGGAGCAAATTGAACAAAAGTAAGCTTGAAATTTAGATGTTTCATGGAGATGACAGCAAAAATATATAATAATTTTAGCAATAAAAGCAGCTAATATTTGCGTAGTGCTTTATACTTTGCACAAATATCACATAACTTATTTCATTTAATCCTATTATGTAACTCTCTGAGAGGGACAGAATTACAACCTTTTTATGAAGATAAAAAACTGAAGTCTAGAGTGGGCACTTAATAGTCAAAGAACGCTACAGTGAACAAGGAGGACAGTCAGAACTGATGCACAATTCTTCTGACTCCCCATCCTGTTTGTTTTTACTGGCATCCTAATAATAAAAAAGTGAATATTTTCTATGACAAACATGCATGAAAGTACTTTCCAAGTTTGCTTATTATAAATACATAGCAAGGCATTATGTTCTTTGTTATTATCACCTTCGGTCCTTACACTGAATTATTTTGTATCAACATTCTATTATTGACTATCTGAAATAGCCCTCACATCGATATATTTTTTTTTTTTGTATATCTAGTTTCTACTCTACAATAGTTCAAAATCAAAACAAGGAAAACTTTGTAAAATACTATCATTTAAGCCGGAGGATTTAGTAAAAGACTAACTTGATTGCTTATATTATTCAGTGAATTAATCTTGGAATTGTTTCTAGAATTACTGGCTTTTTTAGTTAAATAAAATCAGAATCCATGCAAGACTGAAGAGACATGTGGTTCTAACTCATCCTGGAACGGGTGTACTGTGTATTGCTTAAAGAACTACACTAAAACAGCCAAATAATCATAGTTTGAAAGACCAGGGACCAGACTCCAAGTCAAATACCTAACTCAGAGCACAGAAAATTCTATACTTGAATTATTTCTAAAATATTTCCAATGTCATTTTATCTTTTATGGATAAGATAACGATTCTTAGGAAACAAAATAGAACAAAAAGCTTAGATAAACATTTCTTAAGACATACATTAATGCTGTGATATGAATATACCTTGAGAAACTTAAAACTATTCAGAAGACTACCTCTTTTCTTTTAAACTACCAACAATGATGGATAGCCCCACTTCCCATACCCATGACAAATGCACAATTATATAATTTTAGGTATGTGATTCTTGCTACAGACTTGGGTATATTTACAAAGAAACAATATACACATAGATTGGATGGCATTTAATGAACAAATCAATTGAGTAAATTATTCAAAGGTGAGGAAGTTGAATAAGCTCATTTCATAAATTCAAAATGTAAAGGTAAAAAGAGAACATTGAAATGCTTGTTTAATGAAGTTTTCTTCTTAATGCATAACCATGACTAACCACAGCATGGGGGAGCCTTTTGTTAATGAGGCAAACATTCATTGACACAAGTGAGCATCTAATAATGTCTACCTTTGGGGCAGATGAATCTATTATTTCAGTCCTGGTGAACAACAAAGGGGGCAGATAGGGCAAGAAATGTAATATAATTGCCTCTCTTAAAGGAAAATCTGCTCTCCTTTGAGATATAGAATTTCATCTCTGGCTTCACAGGAATCCTTTTCTTTATTCAGGATGCCAGGTACGTCATAAAATAAAACCAGTTTGTTCTCTTCTCTTTGGGTTATATTAACTGAATTAATAAGCTGAGTGAGTCCTCTAACTACATCTCATTCTTTTTTTTTTTTTTTTTTTTTTTTTTGTGGTACGCAGGCCTCTCACTGTTGTGGCCTCTCCCGTTGCACAGGCTCCAGACACGCAGGCTCAGCGGCCATGGCTCACGGGCACAGCTGCTCTGCGGCATGTGGGATCTTCCCGGACCGGGACATGAACCCATGTCCCCTGTATCGGCAGGCGGACTCTCAACCACTGCGCCACCAGGGAAGCCCCCATCTCATTCTTAATACTAATTATTTCAATTTATGAAAAAATGTGCCCATTACCTGGAGTTCCATTTTTTATGTGTGATCTAATCTGAACACAACAGGGATGTAATACTGAATTCTGTTTCCATTGAATCTCAAAATACAAAACAGAACAAAACTCAAGAAAACTAAAGGATACAACAAAGTGATGATTCAAAGTCTGGGGTGGGGGAATATTTGGAACAGATACACACCCTCAGATTTGAGGCACTATGGGACAGTGGAAATGAAATGGGTCCTAAAATAGAAAGATGGAGGTTTAAACTCCCCATTTTGTTATTTAATATGTAAGCCTTGTCAGTCATATATCTTAAGCTCAGTGAGCCTCATTTCCCCTTTATGTAACAGGGATGATAATACATACCTTAGAGCAGAGTTTTCATGATTCATAGATAATGTCTATAAAGAACCTCATTTTCTTCTTTTTTCATTTGCTTGTTTATTTATTTATCTTTATTTTACCTAAACTATTTTGTGCTTTCATTGTCTGTGTTTGGCAGTTCTCATCTTCTGTCTTTAGGAAGAGAATGCAATCTCACACTTTTAAAGTTCATGTCCTCCCACTAATTTTGGTGAGCCTTGTAACAGGCTGTCATTGCTGTGTACAGCATTTATAAGCATAAGAGAAAATTGACCCAGTTTTCAAGCTATTTTGAATTCCTATGGACTCTTTTA
Organism: Stenella coeruleoalba; assembly: GCF_951394435.1. Classification (NCBI taxonomy): domain Eukaryota; kingdom Metazoa; phylum Chordata; class Mammalia; order Artiodactyla; family Delphinidae; genus Stenella; species Stenella coeruleoalba. Next base: position 72,588,061 of record NC_137154.1, read on the forward strand.
TTTACCCCCTGAGCTGAAGTGATTAGAGAAACTGAGATTCACCAAAATCTTGGTACCCGAATCCTTACCCTGTAATTATTATTTAGTCTTAAAGATGTTCTAGCACTCAATTTATGATGAGAGCAAATAGAAATTGGATAGTCTCTGATTCCCACTTAATCCTTGTTCCCATTAAGCAGGACTAGATGATGAGTCCTCATTTAGCAGACCTGATTCCAATGCAGGATGTTACCATTTTGATTTTATTTGGTTATTTTCTCGTTCTAAATTTTTAATTAAAAATAAATGAAAACTTAATGGGGATAGTAAGGCTCAGCTGCTACAGTCAAAGCATAATGTAATTCAGATTACTGAGTATGGTAATTTAAAATAATTTGAAAATATTATGAATACTAATGGGCCATAAAGCTTGTTAGAAAATATAAGACTAATATGTATATGGTGACTACTTTTATGTGAAATCTTGATGATTTCAAACTTAGGTTCCAAACTCGGTAGACCAAACATGTGGCCTCTTCACTCTCGTTATACGTGTAAAAGGATCACTATATCGGCCATAGGACATCAATGACAGGAGACTTGACATGCATTAATTCAAGTTGTAGAATGAAATTTCAGTAATGATTGTTTCAAATTCCAGCTGGTAGCAACCCTGAAACTATTTATGTTTCAGGGCAAGGAAACTTTGAAGCTGCATCTTGGACTACTTGGTTGTGTCTCGTCACAAACTTGGATTGACAATTATTGCAGGCTAATGATTCTAAAATTAGGCACAAATCATTAAGATGCAAGTCCTGTGTATGGCTATAAGAAATCACTATTTTACAGTCTCTTCTAATGATTCCTCAAGGAATCCATGAGGAATGCTTATATATTTTGCAAATGCATTCTGGGTGTTACTTGTTACCTCAGCTTGCTGTCTAGTAGGCTCTAGACCATTGCACTATTTGTCTTGTGGGTCTCGTTTTGCAAACTATAAGCTTTTGGCAACTTTTACTTCTTTGGTGCTACTTTGCACCTTGTAAGGTGTGGGACCCTTCTATATTTTCTTCCACATGATTGTTGATAATAAGATTGACCATTTAAGAGAATTTACTTAAAGAGTAGGACAAACTAAAGATAACTGAAACAACAAACTTTAAATCAATGATAATTAGTCCAGTCCAAGGTTCATCATAGGGCTTTGCTCTTGGATTATCTTTCTCCATCTTTCAGCCAGTTTCTATGTTGCAGGGGCCAGTCTATAACGTTTTTGCTTCAAGGAGACAGACTTGTACTTTCCTCTTCTTTCTAGAGCCCAAGTTCCAACCTCTGGGCAGTGTTGGCAGTGGAAGGAGACAGGAGGATTAGAGGATTGTTTTCCTAAAAGACAAAATAATATACTGGAAAGCAACTCTATCAATAATGACACTAAATTTCGTTGTTATGCCAAGCTTGAGTTTTCATTGACATAAAACATTCCTTCTCAGAATAGAACTCTGCTTTATCATTGTATAACAAAATAATTTTATGCAAATAAAAGGCAGATTGCACTCACAAAGGGGTTGAAAAATGTTAGATAAAATTAATTAAGCAGTTTCTCTCCTTTTCTAACCATCAAGACTTCACAAAAACAACTGTGGTCTAGGATCATCCTGCCCAACCTATCATTTACTGGAAAATTATTCAACATAGTTTGTTTCCATAATATCCATCCAGCACTTATCTTTTCTTAACTTTAATAGTTAATAGTATACCTTGCAAACTTCAATACTTTGCTATTATTATCTGGACAAACTGTCTTTGGAGAAAGTCACATTTAAACAGTTTACTAATCAATTTTCTCTCTTATAAAGTAGAAATAATAATGCCTGCTCTTTCACATTAATTGGTTGGCTGGTTCATCCCAGTGCCCTATAGACCCATGTATGTGGTAGCATGGAGTCTTCCAGGTTTGACTAAGGGAGTTATTGGTCTGATCAGTGTGCTGATTGTTGCTCTAAGAAGCACTTAACATTTATTTCCTCACTGAATCCCACCTCTATACACAAACACACAAACACAGAAACACCACAACCACTACCATCTTGTATGAAACTGGCAGATTCAGAATATCTTAAAAGTCTTACTTTAAACTATAATTGAGTCCATACTTCACTTAAAGATATTTTAAGCCACATGAATGACAACATAATGATGAGGCCATATATCTTTAAAAAAGGGGGAAAAAAAGTCACAAAAATGACATAGAACTTAAAATTAGACTTGAAAGCCACGATCAGCTATATTTAGCCAATGAGGTTTAGTGTAAAATAAGGGTAGGTTTTTTCGGGCATGTATTATTTACAAATCTCTAATGTTCTTCTAGCTTTTGCTTACAAACCAGAAAAAAGTGATAGAGGTGAATATTCACAAATAGAAAATTTACATACACATATGTAGCAGATGTGGTATATAAATATACAAAGTACAATAAATAAAACTCACTAAAAAAAGTGTATCTGATGGACTGTGTATAGTGTAGTAATATAATTCACATTGGTAATGATTCTGTTTACAGTACTTTAATAGCTACATTGATCATATTTGAATAATGAATTGCTTATGTTAATAGTAATTGGAATTTGCTTATTTAAACACTTATCATTGCTAATTTCACTTACCCAATAATGGGAAGTTAAGATTACACAATTAAATAGATTTTATCAAGCTTACTTTGGGGAGAAAAACACATTTATTCTGATATGAAAACTGTTTTAATGCCAGATTTATTTTAAGTTAACAGGCTTATTTTAAATTAAAAGTCAAAGCTGTAATTATTAAAAATTGCCTTTTAAACAGATGTGTCTAGTTTTAGTATGGACCCATTACTATAGGGAATATTTTATGAGATTTTTCTCTAGAACTTTATATTTTTCTTAAGTAGTTTTAAATTGTTTTTATAAGCTATTTATCACAACAATCATATGACATGAGTTAACAGGTTTCCAATTTCAGAGATGAATATATAAGATTATTAATGATTAAAGTAAAAAGTAATGAATGCACAGAGGTAGTTTGTGCTCATATATGAATCTAGCTTTTCCTATAGATAGGTTAGCTGAGTGTTTGGTATAGAGAAGGTGACCCCAAAATACCACTATAGTGAGTGAATTTTTGAATTAATGAATTAAGCTCCAGTCTGCTACTTAGTTGAAGTCTAGTCTTCTGGCCTTTTAGCAACTACAGCAGTCCCCCCTTTTCTGAAGTTTCACTTTCAGCAGTTTTCTGAGTAGCATGATGCAATCTTGTGCTCTCCTGCTCTGTCCAGCCTGGGATCCCCAACCCTTGACAAGCCTGATCCTCATCCAACCATCAACATCATCACGGCTCCATGACCAAGGATCAACTAGATCAGATAATTTTCCTTTTAATGTATCACCAGGTCTGTAGTAGTTTGATGCTAAGTCACAATGCCTAGTCATTTACCACACTTCACTGGCATTTTATCACATCACATCATCAAAAGTGGAAGAGTAAGTACAAAACAATAAGGTATTATGAAAGAGAGACCATAACCATATAACTTTTATTACAGTATATTATTATAGTTCTTCGATTTTATTATTATTGTTGTTAATCTCTTACTGTGCCTAATTTATAGATTAAAATTTATCTTTGGTATATATGCATAGGAGAAAACAGTATATATAAGGTTTGGTGCTATATGCGACTTCAGGAATCCAGTGGGGGTCTTGGAATGTGTGCCCTACAGAAAAGGGGGGACCGCTGTAATATTGGTCCCTAGACATAATCCATTTGAGGTATGCTGGATAAAATCTATATGCTGGCCTAGGCCAATTGTCCTTATGTGGCTCTACCAAGGACAAGATAAAGATCTGTGAAACTGTTCTGTGGGTTTAGAATATTTTTCTGGCCCTCTGTTCTTCATTTATAAGATGTAAACAAAAAAATTTATCTTGCAGAGTTGTGACAATTAAATGAAATAAATCATATAAAGTATGTAAACTGTATCTGATTGCACCAAGAATGCACTCAATAAATTGTATATATTACTAGTTTCAGATTAAAATCAACAATTTATGGAGATGAGTATACTTATTTAACATTTTAAATTACTCAATAAACATGATTCCATAGAATTATGTAACATCCTAATCTTCTTACATACACTGTAACATTGTTTTAAGGCCATCAATTTTTGTGATATTTTTTCCTTCTCTATGTCTACATTGTAAGATTTACCTGCTTCTAACTATTCTTAACCTCACTACAATGTTGTTTTCTAACCTATAAGTTATTTATTTATGCCTAAATTTACTTTTGTGAATCCAGTGTATGTATAATACTATGCTATGCTTGGAAAAAAGTGTTTTAGCCAAATATGAAGACTAATTTTAAGAAATATTAACCTACTATCTGAGAGAAATATAAATATATAACTATTTTGCAAGATAGAATTTGATATGTGTAAAACGGGTAACATAAATTCTATAGAATTTCAGAGAAGCTGTATATATTAATTGCTGTCAGGAAATTTGGTCAGGTAAAGATGTAGTTTTAAAATATGGGTAGAGGGGAAATGTTCAAGATGGTGGAGTAGTAAGACGTGGAGATCATCTTCCTCCCAACAAGTACATCAGAAATACATCTATATGTAGGACAACTCCTACAGAACACTGGCAGAAGACTTCAGACTTCCCAAAAGGCAAGAAACTCCACATGTACCTGGGGAGGGCAAAAGAAAAAAGAAAAAACAGAGACAAAAGAATAGGGACAGGACCTGTACCTCGGGGAAGGAGCTGTGAAGGAGGAAAAGTTTCCAGACACTAGGAAGCCTCTTCACTGGTGGAGATGGGGAGTGGTGCAGGGAAAGATTCAGAGCCACAGAAGAGAGAGCAGCAACAGGGATGCAGAGGGCAAAGTGGAAAGATCCCTACACAGAGGATTGGTGCCGACCAGCACTCACCAGCCCAAGAGGCTTGTCTGCTCACCCTCCAGGGTAGGTGGGGGCTGGAACCTGAGGCTCAGGCTTCGGAGGTCAGACCCCAGGGAGAGGACTGGGCTTGGCTGCATGCACACAGCCTGAAGTGGGATAGCTAGCCACAGCTAGCTGGGAGGGAGTCCAGGAAAAAGTCTGGAACTGCCTAAGAAGCAAGAAAAAGTCTGGAACTGCCTAAGAAGCAAGAGACCATTGTTTTGGGGTGCGTGAGTAGAGGGGATTCAGAGCACCGCATGAGCAAACTCCAGAGAACAGCGTGAGTCGCAGCTATCAGCACGGACACCAGGGATGGGCATGAAATGCTAAGGCTGCTGCTGCAGTGACCAAGAAGCCTGTGTGCAAGCACAAGTCACTATCCACAACTCCCCTCCCAAGAATTTGTGGAGCCTGCCACTGCCAGGGTCCCGTGATCCAGGGACAACTTCCCAGAACACACGGCATGCCTCAGGCTGTTGCAACCTCATGCTGGCCTCTGCCACAGCAGGCTTACCCCACATTCCATAACCCTCCCTCTCCACAGCCTGAGTGAGCCAGAGCCCACTAATCAGCTTCTATTTTAATCCCATTCTGTCTGGGCGGAGAACAGATACCCTCAGGCGACCTACACACAGAGGTGGGGCCAAATCAAAAGCTGAACCCCAAGAGCTATGTGAACAAAGAAGAGAAAGGGAAATTCTACCAGCAGTCTCAGGAGCAGTGGATTAAATCTCCACAATCAACTTGATATTCGCTGCATTTATGGAATACCTGAATAGACAATGAATTATCCCAAAATTGAGGTGGTGGATTTTGGGAACAACTGTAGACTTGGGGTTTGCTTTCTGCATCTAATTTGTTTCTGGTTTTATGTTTATCTTAGTTAAGTATATAGAGTTTATTATAATTGGTAGATTAGTTTATTGATTTGGTTGCTCTCTTCTTATATATATGTATTTCCTTTTTATCTTTTTCTGAGTGATTCTTTGTCTGAGTTTGTCTATCTACTTTTGCTTTTATCATTTGTGGTAGGGTTCTGTCTGTCTGTTTTCTGTTTTGTTTTTTGTTTTTAGTATAGTTTTAGAGCTTTTTATCATTGGTGGATTTGTTTATTGCTTTGGTTGCTCTCTTCTTTCTTTCTTTTATTACTTTTTAATTTTTTAATATTTTTGTTTCTTATTTTAATAACTTTATTTTATTTATTTATCATTTTTAAAATTTATTTCTCTTTTTCTACCTTTTTTTCTGAGCTGTGTGGTAGACAGGGTCATGGCACTCCGGACGGGTGTCAGGCCTGGGCTTCTGAGGTGGGAGAGCCGCGTTCTGGATATTGGTCCACCAGAGACTGCCTGGCTCCATATAATATCAAATGGCAAAGCTCTCCCAGAGATATCCATCTCAACGCTAAGACCCAGCTCCACTCAAGGACCAGCAAGCTACAGTGCTGGACAACCTATGCCAAACAACTAGCAAGACAGGAACACAACCCCACCCATTAGAAGAGAGGCTGCCTAAAATCATAATAAGGTCACAGACACCCCAAAACACACCACCACAGTCCTGCACACAAGAAAGACAAGGTCCAACCTCATCCACCAAAACAAAGGCACCAGTCACCTCCACCAGGCAGCCTACCACAACCCAATGAATCAAACTTAGCCACTGGGGGCAGATACCCGAAACAAAAGGAACTATGAACCTGCAGCCTGTGAAAAGGAGTCCCCAAAACAGTAAGTTAAGCAAAATGAGAAGACAGAGAATCACACAGCAGAAGAAGAGGCAAAGAAAAATCCCACCAGACCAAATAAATGAAGAAGAAATAGGCAGTCTACCTGAAAAAGAATTCAGAGTAATGATAGTAAAGATGATCTAAAATCTTGGAAATAGAATAGAGAAAATACAAGAAAGATTTAACAAGGACCTAGAAAAAGAAAAGAGCACACAAATGATATTGAAAAACACAAAAAAAATGAAATTAAAAACTCTCTAGAAGGAATCAATAGTGGAATAAATGAGGCAGAAGAGTGGATATGTGACCTGGAAGCTAAAATAGTGGAAATAACTACCACACAGCAGTAAAAAGAATGAAAAGAATTGAGAACTGTCTCAGAGACCTCTGGGACAACAATAAACACACACCAACATTCGAATTATAGGTGTCCCAGAAGAAGAGAAAAAGAAAGAGACTGAGAAAATATTTGAAGAGATTATAGTTGAAAACTTCCCCAATATGGGAAAGGAAAGAGTCAATCGAGTCCAGGAAGTACAGAGAGTCCCACACAGGATAAATCCAAGGAGAAACATGCCAAGACACATATTAATCAAGCTATCAAAAATGAAATACAAAGAAAACATATTAAAAGCAGCAAGGGATAAACAACAAATAACACACAAGGGAATCTCCATAAGGTTAACAGCTGATCTTTTAGGAGAAACTCTGCAAGCCAGAAGGGAGTGGCAGGACATATTTAAAGTGATGAAGGAAAAAAACCTACAACCGAGATTACTCTATCCAGCAAGGATCTCATTCAGAATTGACAGAGAAATTAAAACCTTTACACACAAGCAAAAGCTAAGAGAATTCAGCACCACCAAACCTCCTTTATAACAAATAATAAAGGAACTTCTCTAGGCAGGAAACACAAAGGAAGGAAAAGACCTACAAATATAAACCTCAAACAATTAACAAAATTGTAATAGGCAAACACATATTGATAACTACATTAAATGTAAATGGATTAAATGTTCCAACCAAAAGACATAGACTGGTTGAATGGATAAAAAAACAAGATTCATATATATGCTGTCTACAAGAGACTCACTTCAGACCTAGGGACACATAAAAACTTAAAGTGAGGGTATGGAAAAAGATATTCCATGCAAATGGAAATCAAAAGAAAGCTGGAGTAGCAATTCTCATATCAGACAAAATAGACTTTAAAATAAAGACTATTACAAGAGACAAAGAAGGACACTACATAATGATCAAGGGATCCATCCAAGAAGAAGATATAACAATTGTAAATATTTATGTACCCAACATAGGAGCACCTCAACACATAAGGCTAATGCTAACAGCCATGAAAGGGGAAATCAACAGTAACACGATCATAGTAGGGGACTTAACACCCCACTTTCACCAATGGACAGATCATCCAAAATGAAAATAAATAATGAAACACAATCTTTAAATGATACATTAAACAAGATAGATTTAATTGATATTTAAAGGGCATTCCATCCAAAAATAGCAGAATACACTTTCTTCTCAAGTGCTCATGGGACATTCTCTGGGATAGATCATATCTTGAGTCAGAAATCAAGCCTTGGTAAATTTAAGAAAATTGAAATCACATCAAGTATCTTTTCCAGCCACAAAGCTATGAGACTACATATAAAATACAGGGAAAAAAATCAGTAAAAAATATAAACACATGGAGGCTAAACAATACACTACTAAATAACAAAAAGACCACTTAAGAAATTAAAGAGGAGCTACAAAAATAACTAGAAATAAATGACAATGAAAACACAATGACCCCAAACCTATGGGATATAACAAAAGCAGTTCTAAGAGGGAAGTTTATAGCAATACAATCCTACCTCAAGAAACAAGAAACATCTCAAATAAACAACCTAACCTTACAACTAAAGTAATTAGAGAAAGAACAAAAAAACTGCAAAGTTAGCAAAAGGAAAGAAATTATAAAGATCAGATCAGAAATAAATGAAAAAGAAATTAAGGAAACAATAGAAAAGAACAATAAAACTAAAAACTGGTTCTTTGAGAAGATAAAGAAAGTTGATAAACCATTGGCCAGATTCATCAAGAATAAAAGGGAGAAGACTCCAATTAATAGAATTAGAAATGAAAAAGAAGTAACAGCTGACACTGCAGAAATATCAAGGAATGTGAGAGACTACTACAAGCAACTATATGCCAACAAAATAGGCAACCTGGAAGAAATGAACAAATTCTGAGAAAAGCACAACCTTCCAAAACTGAAACAGGGAGAAATAGAAAATATAAACAGACAAATCACAAGCACTGAAATTGAAACTGGTATTAAAAATCTTCCAACAAACAAAAGCCCAGAATCAGATGGCTTCACAGGAAAATTCTATCAAACACCTAGAGAAGAGCTAACACCTATCATCTCAAACTGTTCCAAAATATAGCAGAGGGAGGAACACTCCCATACTCATTCTATGAGGCCACCATCACCCTGATACCAAATCCAGACAAAAATGTTTCAAAGAAAGAAAACTACATGCCAGTATCACTGATGAACATAGATGCAAAAATCCTCAACAAAATACTAGCAAGCAGAAGCCAACAACACATTGAAGGCATCATGCACCATGATGAAGTGGGGTTTATCCCAGAAATGCAGGGATTCTTCAATATATGCAAATCAATCAATGTGATACAACATATTAACAAACTGAAGGAGAAAAACCATATGATCATCTCAATAGATGCAAAAAACCTTTTGACAAAATTTAAGACCCATTTATGATAAAAACCCTCCATAAAGTAGGCATAGAGGGAACTTACCTCCACATAATAAGGGCCATAAATGACAAACCCATAGCCAACATCATTCTCAAAGTAAAAAATTGAAAACATTCTCTCTAAGATCATGAATAAGACAACGTTGCTCACTCTCACCACTATTATTCAACATAGTTTTGGGAGTTTTAGCCACAGCAATCAGAGAAGAAAAAGAAATAAAAGGAATCTAAATCAGAAAAGCAGAAGTAAAGCTGTCACTGCTTGCAGATGACATGACACTATATATAGAGAATCCTAAAGATGCTACCAGAAATCTACTAGAGCTAATCAATGAATTTGTTAAAGTCACATGATACAAAATTAATGCACAGAAATCTCTTGCATTCCTATACACTAAGGATGAAAAATCTGAAAGAGAAATTAAGGAAATACTCCCACTTACCATTGCAACAAAAAGAGTAAAATACCTAGGAATAAACCTACCTAAGGAGACAAAAGGTCTGTATGCAGAAAACTATAAGGTACTGGAGAAAGAAATTAAAGATGATACAAACAGATGGAGAGATATACCATGTTCTTGGATTGGAAGCATCAAAATTGTGAAAATGACTCTACTACCCAAAGCAATCTACAGATTCAATGCAATCCTTGTCAAACTACCACTGACATTTTTCACAGAACTAGAACAAAAAAATTCACAATTTGTATGGAAACACAAAAGACCCTAAATAGCAAAAGCAAACTTGAGAAATAAAAACGGAGCTGGAGGAATCAGGCTACCAGACTTCAGATTATACAATGCTACAGTAATCAAGATAGTATGGTACTGGTATACAAACAGAAATATAGATCCATGGAACAGGATAGAAAGCCCAGAGGTAAATCCACACACTTATGGTCTCCTTATTTTTGATAAAGGAGGCAAGAATATACAATGGAGAAAAAACCTTTTCAATAAATGGTGCTGGGAGACCTGGACAGCTACATGTAAAAGAATGAAATTAGAACACTCCCTTACACCATACATAAAAATAAACACAAAATGGATTAAAGACCTAAATGTAAGGCCAGACACTATGCAACTTTTAGAGGAAAATATAGGCAGAGTGCTCTGTAACATAAATCACAGCAAGATCCTTTTTACCCACCTCCTACAGAATTGGAAATAAAAACAAAAGTAAACAAATCAGACCTAATGAAACTTAGAAGCTTTTGCACAGCAAAGGAAACCATAAACAAGACAAAAAGCCAACCCTCATAATGGGAGAAAATATTTTCAAATGAAGCAACTGACAAAGAATTAATCTCCAAAATTTACCAGCTTTCATGCATCTCAGTATCAAAAAAAGAAACAACCCAATCCAAATATTGGTAAAGACCTAAATTGACATTTCTCCAAAGAAGATATACAGATTGCCAACAAACACATGAAAGGATGATCAAGATCACTAATCATTAGAGAAATGCAAATCAAAACTACAATGAGGTATCACCTCACACCTGTCAGAATGGCCATCATCAAAAACTCTACAAGCAATAAATGCTGGAGAGGGTGTGGAGTAAAGGGAACCATCTTACACTGCTGTTGGGAATGTAAATTGATACAGCCACTATAGAGAACAGTATGGAAGTTCCTTAAAAAACTAAAAATAGAACTACCATACAGCCCCACCATCCCACTACTGGGCATATACCTTGAGAAAACTATAATTCAAAAAGTCGTGTACCACAATGTTCAAAAGGTCTGTGTACAATAGCAAGCACATGGAAGCAACCTAAGTGTCCATTGACAGATGAATGGATAAAGCAGATGTGGTACATATATACAATGGAATATTACTCAGCCATAAAAAGAAATGAAATTGAGTTATTTGTATTGAGTTGGATGGGCCTAAAGTCTGCCATACAGAGTGAAGTAAGTCAGAAGGAGAAAAAAAATTACCGTATGTAAACACAAATATATGGAATGTAAAAAAAAAAAAAAAAAGGTTCTGAGGAACCTAGGGGCAGGACAGGAATAAAGATGTAGAGAATGGAATTGAGGACACGGGGAGTGGGAAGTGTAAGCTGGGATGACGTGAGAGAGTAGCATGGACATATATATATACTAATAAATGTAAAATAGATAGCTAGTGGGAAGCAGCCACATAGCCCAGGGATATCAGCTTGGTGCTTTCTGACCAACTGGAGGGTTAGGATATGGAGGGTAGGAGGGAGCCACAAGAGAGAGGAGATATGGTGATATGTATATATGTATGGCTGATTTACTTTTTCATAAAGCAGAAACTAACACACCATTGTACAGCAATTATACTCCAATTAAGATGTTAGAAAAAATAAAATATGAGTAGAATTCTCACCACAAAAAATAAATGTTAATTATGTGACAGGACATGTTAGCTAATGCTATGGTGGTAATAGTTTTCTAATTATAAGTGTATCAAATGATCACATTTTGCACCTTAAACTTACACAATGTTATATGTCAATTTTATCTGCATAAAACTGAAAAAATATGGACAGAATTTCAGAAATTGGCCAACACCATTTTACAAACATAGGATTTCCTAATCTTTATTTAAAAACAATTCTCCCCATGTGATTTTGATGATTAGCCATGTTTGGAAATCACAATTAGCCAAATTCATGACCTTTTGTCCTTGGCCAGAGTCATCTCAAGGTGCTAGAAAACTAAGGAGAAAACTAGGGAGAGAGGTGTTATTACAGGAAGAAATGAAAAGAAATGCACTCACATGTTTCTTACGATAAGGTAGTTTTTTCTAGTAATTAAGTTCAGCTAGTTTTGGTACACTTATTCCTCAGACAGACCCCCTTAAATTGTAAATTCCAGATTTGTTATTTACTAGCTATGTGTCAGAGTAAATTAATTAGAAACCCTAAAATCTCCTTTTCTTTGTCTTTAAAATGGGGCTAATAATGACTATTTCATAAGCTTTTATTGTGATTGAGATAATGCTGTGTAATCAATGTATTAACATGTAGAACATAAAGGGTTATTCTCTTAGATCCCCTTTTTACTTTCCCACAATTACTTTTCCAAACATGTTTCATGGTGGTGTTTTTCCTCCATGGTTTGGATGAAACTGAAGCCTGAAGACTCTTCTTGTGTTAGTGGCTTCCAGAGAAACAGAATCAATAGGAGTGGCTTAAACTAGAGAAAGGTATTGTCTCACAGCTCTGGAGGCTAGAAGTCTCAGATGAGGGAGTTGGCAGTGTTGGTACTTTCTGAAGGAAGAATGGGTTTCAGGCCTTTTGACTTGGCTTGTAGGTGGCCTCCTTCTCCCTGTCTTCACATCATCTTGCCCCTGCATATGTCTCTGTGACTAAATTTCCCTTTTTAAAAAGATGGCACTCATATTGGTTTAGCACCCACCTTAATGAGATTATTTTATCTTGATTATCTCTGTAAAGACCTTAACTCCAAATAAAATCACATATTGAGGTACTGAGGGTTAGGACTTCAACATATGAATTTGGCAGGAATCATAATTCAACCCATTAATACTTACCTTCCAGTCTCTCCCAGTTCCCATTCTAGTCTTTCTTCTCCAGGAGTAACTACTGTCCTGAATTTAGTGATTATCATGCCCTCTTTTTTCTATATTATTTTACCAAATACTTAAGTACAGCAAAAAAATATTGTTTATGCTTGAAAGATAATTTCCTTTTTATAAACTGAGCCATTAAATAATTACTCTTGTATGACTTTTTATGTCAATATTTTGTTTCCCGAGATTTGACTATGTTGATGTAAAAGCTATAATTTGTACATTTTCTTTGTAAGTAACTATATCAACACATTATTTATCCATCCTATATTTGATGGGCATTTGGATTGAATTCAGTCTTATTACTGCAAATACATTGCAATAAAATTCCCAAACAAAAACATTCTTTTTATATTTTCTGATGTACGGGGACAAGAAATACTTCAGAATATGTACTTAAGAAAGGCTTTGCAGAATCAGAAGTTACACATGGGTCAATGTTTGATCAGGGTAATAGAACTACTATGTATTATGAAATAAGGAACTTATTATAAAAATTAATCTTATAAAATTATGGGAAGTGCTGGAGAAGTAAAGATCTGAATAGGATCAGAGAAAAGTAATTACCCACTCCTGATGTAGTTGAAACATTTGAAGCTTGTGGGAAGGGAGGCATATCCGGGAGCTGGAGTGAAATTGTTAAGGAGTTTGATATAGAAGTCTAAGGAAGTTTGCTGGATTTTTGTGGATATCACCTCTGAGTTTGCAGGAATACATCCAGCAAGTCTGACAAAGAAAGAAAGCTGGGCAGGTTGAGGAGTGAAATAAGAGGACAAATTGGAACTCACTGTCACTATTGAGTCTGCCATTTACAGATGCTAACTAAACAGGTAAATTTTTTCATATGGCAAACCCTAACTTGAAACCACTCAGGAAAGGGAATTTTGAGATTCATGTTCACAGATTACTTGAACTGAAACAGTATCACGCCATTACATCAACTTTACAAATAATTCCAAATAATTTTCCAAATTTGATCCAATTTATACCCTATACATAAATTTCTCTTGCTCTGCACTCTTTTTAGCACTTGATTTGTCAGGCTTTTATTTTGCATATCTGGTATGTGTAAGATAGCATTTTATTCAGGTTCTACTTTGTATTTTCCTGCTTTTTAGAGGGATTGAACAGCTTCCAAATATTTACTATGCTTTCATAGTTCCTCCTCTGTGAAATGCCTATTGATAGCATTTGTCCATTTTTTTTTCCTATTTAGCTGATTTTCTTTTTTCCTATAAATTTATGGGTTATTTTTTATATCCAAACAATTATATTTGTTACAAACATCATTTCTAATTTTCTTCGTAGTATTACTGTCATATTTATCTCATTTTTTTTTTATTTGTGCTCTCTATGCCTCCATATAGTTGACTCTCTATATCCATGGAACCTGTGGATACAGAGGGCCTGCTGTACTGTGCCATTTTATATAAGGGACTTGAGCATCTGTGTATTTTGGTATCATGGGTGTGGGCAGGAATCCTGGAATCAGTCTCCTGAGGATACTGAAGAAAAACTAATTTTTTTGGTTATTCTGATATTTAAAAGACTTAGAGTCACTTAAAACAAATTTTAGAGATTTTTTTTTTCTGAAGTAACAATAAAAACTTCAGACTTCCTTTCCCACTTCCAGCTTGCTTTATGCTTGGAAAAATTGTAGTGAGAAAGGGGGATAGCTAGCTTTTCTATGTTCTCATACTGTGTTTCTTGCCTATTGCAAGTTAACTAGCCATGGCTTCTGACAGCTCAGTATTTGAGTACTTTGAAGCTGGAGCAAATTAGGGATAATTAAGGAAAAATCATTATTTTACTTGCCAGGTCTTGTCCTAATTTAACATCAGGACTTTCTGGGATTTGTGGGTATTGGGTGCTGACTCTCTCTTGGCAGTGTTTTTAATGACCTTGGACTGTCTTTCCCAAGATGCTGGTGACATATTTGGTATTACTTTTTCCATATGGTCACTTAAATTTCTTCTCTGGATTCTTGGACAATTGGCAGTTCATCTTCTCTGTCGATATCATATCACTCCTACAACCCTGCTTTGGACAGGACTTAAGAGGGCCGCAGTCAATTCTATCCAATGGCCACTCTGCCTCATGAGCGAGATTCATGCATTGTCACCCCACTGTTGGTAGAAATAAAGTTCAATCCTATTGTCATCCCATTGCTCTCCCTTTCATGCCTCAGGCTTATAGATTCATCCTCTCAACTTTACATTCCTCAAAGGCATCTGTCAAACATTATTTCTGTGAAATATCCCACCCAAATGTCAGCAGAGTTACAGAAAATCCTTTACCAAGCTCCCTTAACACCCCTCTAATGCAGATTGAGTTGAAGGGAAAGCCCCTCTGGCAGAGGAGGGGAAATTTCCAACACTTCCTGAAGTAATTCACTCTTCCAACTTCTTCAAACTCAACCCATTTATACTTCTGATTAGATACTGGGCTATGGGTCTGAAAACCAATTTAAGATACTTTCTTTCTTGCAAATCCTCACTTTGGAATTTGGAAGGCTGTGTCACAAAGTAGTTTCTTTGTGAAATTTTGCATCCTCAATCAAATCTGAGACAGGAAAAGTCCCATATTAACCTCCCACTATATATTACAAATAAAAAATGACTGACTTCTAGTAGATGTTCAATAAATGAAGACTTTAATTTGTGATTATCATTTCACAGAAAAAAATATAAATTATATTTGACAACTGGATGATTCAAGATCATCAAATCTTAGTTTTAAAAGTTCTTAAGAAAAGATACTTAATTGTAACTTCCACCATTTGGAAGCTTGAATATCATCTTCAAAAACCTTGTCAAAGTGGTGATTTATGAAAGACAGTTTTTCCCCAACAGTCTCTGAATAAACTTTCTGGAAGAAGAAAGCACATACTTTCTTTCTTCTCCTATCATTGGATCCTACTGAAATCTATCCTAACTACCCCACTCCATCTTAAAAGTCAAAGATGAAAAGGCTTAGTTTCTAAGCCTAAAATGTATTTTCTCTTAGCAAACCCTCCAGAAGCTAAACTTCTAACTAAGTAGTTTTTCATTTCTGAAACTTTGCTTCAATTCAGGCTTGGGTCAAAAGTTTTTCTTATGAAATCTATGGGTACATGTAAAATAGAACTTTTTTTTTTTTTTCCCTAACCAGACATTACATTAAAGAGGTAGAACAATGTAGGAGAGAACACCCTGTTCTATATCAGAATTAGGTTTGAGTCCTGGCTGGGTCGATAATGAAGAAATTTGGGGCAAGTCATATACGTTTTCAATATTGTCATTCTCCATGTGACCACCTCCCTTACGTCCCACTCCCAAATTACATCTCCATTAGTTTTTACCTTGCTTTAAATATCCTGCATACTGTAGTCCCTGAACTCCTTGGTGGCTGGCTTTTGCTGAAGTTAATCCAGTAATGTGCGGGATCCAGCTCACTGCCAACTTGCAAAAGCCAGTTATGTGCATCTATTCCCACCTCCAGTTCAATGATATCACACTGGTAGACTGAAATCAGCCATGGTGGAAGTGCATACACCGTGGGTATTAGCAAATTCTAAAATCAAGGTTTTGTTTTTGTTTTGAAAGCCATTTCTTAAGCATTTCACTTATCAGTCCACACTGCATAGGCCAAAGGAAGATAATAGTAGGAGATCAGAATGCAGCAAGAAGGATACTTTGTCCCTGGTCCCTTCTTGCTTCAAGGGCTCCATTTTTTAAATCATCTCCTCAGTTCTCCTTCACAGTTCCATCAAGCAGACCCACCTCATAGTCAGCTCTCACAAATGATATGGCAACATTATTTCATCCCTGACTTTTTAGCCCTATAGTTTTCTCTGTTGCCTGTCACTGGTTGTCTCTGTACTCTTTACAAGTATCCTTATGCTGCCCACAGCTCTCTAAGTTAATACCTTCATTAAATCTCATTTGAACCAATTGGTATGCATTCTGTTTCTTTCCAAGACCATGAATGATTCATCAATCATGACAATTTTTCTGAAATGACCCAAATGCTGTTTCATTTTGTTAAATATGATTCCTCTATCATTGTATACAATTTAGCATGCCAGTTGAATCTCCTTTAGAATCCATACCATGGACTATGAAATGATGGCAGTTTAATCATTAAGTACTTTTATAAAGTTGTAAATTTTCTTATTTTCACATTGACTAATTGGAAGTTAAAAATCCAAATATTTAGCTTTGGGCTACTAGTGCTCTTCCAAGACCAAACACTTGTAACATTGTTTTTTCTTTTCTTCAAATAGTAATGGTTTTCACTTTACTTGAGAATCTGAGGAGCTTCATAGTTGCTGCTCTTCTTAATGAGCTGCTAAATAGTTTACCTACTGATATTATTTCACCAGGGGCAGGAAAAGAAGAGGCTTACTGTGACTTTTGAAAATCTAGCTTTGAAGAGGGACATATAAGGAATATTAATGTTTGTTCTCCCTTCTACAACCAATTAGTCATTAAAAAACACATTGGGCCAAATAAAGTGCAAGGTCTAACGCAGTTCCCCCTCACCCCTTTTCTAATTTCAAGAAGACAGTGTTTTAAACAACGGAAATGTCATCCTACAGCAGATTGCCTCTTTAAAGTTTGATTATATTAGCAGATATTACATATTTTATTTCTGAAATTTAAAAAAAATAAGTTTTTTTTTCTTTACCCAAAGACTGTATGTCAATGGGAAATATTTTATACATTGATTCTCTCAGAAAACTCATTTTGTTTTCCATTTTTACTGCCAGATTTATTAGATTGATTTTCAGATCAGCACACTTCTTTTTGACATGCTGTCTTTTGAAATAGCTCTGTGTCCCATTATCTCCATAACAATTAAACACTGTCTGAAATCATAGTAATAATTATTTCTAGAGATGCAGATGGAAGGAACCCTAATTATGTACAGAACACCCTCCTAGATTCTCCTGTTTTTTTGTGTGTGAGTGTGTGATACGTGGGCCTCTCACTGTTGTGGCCTCTCTCGTTGCAGAGCACAGGCTCCGGATGCGCAGGCTCAGCGGCCATGTCTCACGGACCCAGCCGCTCCGCGGCATGTGGGATCTTCCCGGACCGGGGTACGAACCCGTATCCCCTGCATCGGCAGGCGGACTCTCAACCACTGCGCCACCAGGGAAGCCCGATTCTCCTGTTTTATGCTCAGCTGCATTAAAAGAGATAAATAGAAAATGGGTCTATGGGATTCAAAGTCAGGGCCAAAGTTTACAAATACACTTTGCAAATGCATATCAATGGTCATGAAAAAAATGTTGCCTGTTGTCATGGTTCAAAGAGGAAATCAAAGCAGAAATTACTGATGGGAGATAATTCTTCATAAGTCTCATACTTCTGAACATCTTGGGAGCAGAGGCACTGACAGTATTTGTTACAGACTACACTTTCTTGAAAGGGCAGGTTTTCATTTCTTTCTTTCTTTTTGTTTTCTTTACTGTCCAGCATGATAAAAGTAATGTCTCCATTCTCTGGGACAAAGGTCAGGCAGACTTGCTGCTTATTTGGGTTCTCAAACTTGGGATTCTTCAGCTATGATACAAATTAACTGCATGTTCAGGGTTTACCTGGGCCTTTCTAATTCACTCCTGTGGGACTTGTGCAGCAAGTGGAAGCAGTGCACACGTGATACTCATGCTCCTTGCTGTGCTATGTGTAATATACTTCTTTGATTCTGACCCAATTATTGTGTGTCTTCAGCTAGCATTCATGAAAATGTCTGCCTGATTTGTTAGCTTGTAAATAGGGTAAAATAGCAAACCCTTCACAGTTAAAGGTACTTTTATTTTTTAACATTTCTGTGTCTTTTTAAAGTCTGTCACAGAAAATATTTTGAAACAAATGATAATTAAGATATGACAGAATATACTATTGATATGAAGTGCTTAGAAGGAAATGTATAAATGATAAAAGAAAAAAGTCTGAAAAACAATAACTTAAATGTCTAAGTCAAGAAGCTTAGAAAAGAGCCATGCATTAAACACATAAAATAGAATGATGGAAATAATAAAGATTAGAGCAAAAATATATGAAATAAAATCAACAAATTCCAAAGTTGGTTCATAAATATGAATAACAAAGATAATAAATCAATGAGAAAAAATGAGTGGACTCACAAATTACTAATGTGTGGAATATGAAAAAATATGCTTCTACAGATTGTACCAATATCAGAAAGATAAAAGCAGATAACATGAAAAAATATGCCAATAAAATTAATCATTTTGGGTTAAATCCTAGAAAAATACTGTGTTAATGAGGATATGGAACAAGAGGAACTATCATACACTATTGATGATGTGTAAATTGCCTTAACAACTTTGGGAAAATATTTATGTATACTAAAGCCAAATGTGCTTACCTTATGAAATAAAACTTTACTCCTAGGTATTAGTATTACCCAACAGAAATTAGTGTTAATATTTGTTACATTTTTGCAGTTGCCAGAAAAACTAAAGACTACCCATGTGTCTATCAACAGTGGAACAAATACCATACAGCAATATGACAGTGACTGGAATACAATTACATGCAACTCAAGTAATTCATGAGTTGAATCTCGCAAGTATAGTGTTGAAGAAAAAGAGCCAGACACATAAGAGTACACACTGGATTATTCCACTCATATGAAGAAATGACAAGGCAAAGCTGTGTGATGCTATTACAAGTCAGGATACTTGTTATTCTGGAGATGTTAGCGACTGGAAGACGGCAAGTGGAATGGTTCTGTGGTGCTGAGTTGGATGTTGATTACAAAGGTGCGTTCAGTTTCAGAAAATTCATTAGGCTATTTAAGATAGGTTTAGTTTTCAGAATGAATATTTTTCTTCATTAAAAAGTTAAAGGATCACCTCTGTTCAAGTTATTATGCTAGATATTGTTGAGGCAGAAAATGTGTAAAATAAAAGTTTTCTCATATCAAGGGACATAAAATGTAATGCAAATTAAAAATAAGCATACTTAAACATAATGATACTTGTATGGCTTCTCCAAGAGTAGTTGTAGAAACACTACTTTTTAAAAACTTTTAAATAGACTTTACTTTTTAGAGAAGTTTTAGGTTCACAGCAAAATTGAGCAGAAAATATGGAGCGTTCCCATACACCCTCTACAACCACACATGCATAGCCTCCTTCACCATCTCCATCTCCCTCCCGAGTGGTATGTGATATATTTGTTACAATTGATGAAGGTACATTGACAGCATTGCTATCACTTGAAGTCCATAGTTTACATTACAATTCAGCTTTGGTGTCATGCATTCTATGAGCTTGGACAAATGTACAATGACATGTATCCACCATTATAGTAAATATGGAATAGTTTCACTGCCCTAAGAATCCTCTGTGCTTCAGCTATCCATCCCTTCCTACTCCTTAACCCCTGGCAACTACTCATATTTTTCTGACTTCTCCAGAATATCATGGAATCATACAGTATATAGCTTTTTCAGATTGGTTTCTTTCACTTAGTTATATATATTTAATATTCCTTCATTTTTTTCATGGTTTGATATCTCATTTCTTTTTAGTGCTGAAGTTGTCTAAATGTACCACAGTTTATCCATTCACCTGCTGAAGGATATCTTGGTTGCTTTCAAGTTTCAGCAATTATAAATAAAGTTGCTATGAACATATGCATGCAGATTTTTGTGTGGACCTAAGTTTTCATTTTGTTTGGATAAATACCAAAAGGTGTGATTGTTGGATCTTATGGTAAGAGTGTGTCTAGTTTTGTAAAAACCACCAAACTGTCTTCCAGTGTGGCTATACCATTTTGCATTACCACCAGGAATGAATGAGACTTCCTGTTGCTCAATATCCTCCTCAGCATTTGGTGTTACTGTTCTGGATAATGACCATTCTAATAGGCATGTAGTAGTAACTCATTGTTATAACTTGCATTTCCCTCATGATATATGATGTGGGGCATATTTTAATGTTTATTTGTCATCTATATATCTTCTTTGGTGAAGTGTCTGTTCAGGTCTTTTGCCCTTTTCTTAATTGAGTAGTTTGTTTCCTTATTGTTGAGTTTTTAGAGTCCTTTGCATATTTTGGATAAGAGCCCTTTATAGATGCATCTTTTGCAAATATTCTCCTGATCTGTGGCTGGTTTTCTCATTATCTTCACAATATCTTCCACAGAGAAATACTTATGTTTCATTTCATTTTGGATGGATTATTTTTTACATCTCTTTAACTATTTGCTAATCTCTTTGAATATTACTAGGTTTCAAAAATCCTTTTGAAAACCAATAGAATTAGATACCTTAAACATTTTCACATTCTCTAGGTAAATGAGTGAAATCTCAGCAGCTTCCAAATTATAAAGTTATTTAGAATTAGTTATCCTGCAATTTTATGACATTATTTACCTTATTGATGTTTTTGAAAAATATAGATAATATCATTGAGCATTCTCTCTGTGCCAAAACTCTGTTGATCACTAGAAATACATCACTCGATCCTCATTAACACTTTGAGTGAGTTACTATTATAAACATATCCAGGAAAGAAAACTGAGGCACAGATAAGTTAAGTTCCTTGGCCAAGGTACTAGAACTAGTAAATGGAAGGCACAGGGTTTGACTGAGGCAGTCTGACAGAAGAGCTCACTGTATCATCTATTTCAGATTTCTATGCCTGTTGCACCAACGATCCTCAAAAAGGAAAATCTCTTATTTATTACAATATTGTACACTCATTATTTCACTAGAAATTGTTGTTTTTAAAAAAGTTACTTAGTTTTATTTATTAAAATAGAAATAATTGTTTATTCTAGAAAAATGTTACAAGTTACAGATAGGCCTAAGGGAAAAGGAATGCAAAACCACTGAACCCTTAGGTGTACAAATTCAGAGCTATTTTTCTACTCTGTAGTACTAATTTATCGAACAGTCTCAACTGAGTGAGGTAGAAACATATCTTTTTGTTTTTCTTCTACCTCTGCCTTTATTTTTCACTTATGCTATATTAAATATTCCTTTCCAGTCTTTAGTGATATTTTGGGCAGGTCTTTCTAGTCACCTAAGTCAACTCCAGTACAGTCTAGTCAATTGGTAAGACCTCAGTTTCTTAACTATTTGAACGCTTTTCATGTTCCATAAGTTTATGCTTGGATTTTTGAAACAAGAAACCTATATTTGGACAGAGGGTAGGTCTAGCTTTTTATTCTACTAATACTACTTTACTTTTGCACATTCTTTGACTACTGTTTTTCCTCTAGAGTGGCATGGACTGGGAAAAGAACTTGGAAGAATATAGGAAAAGTCTTCTACTTACTCCTTCTATCACATTCTGCTTTTACTTTTGATACCCTCTAGGCATATACCTTTTGGCTCCCTCATGGGGCTCTTATGTCAATTTTTGAGAAATCTTCCACCACCCAGTTCCCCTCAGTTACATTGTATTGACTTGCCCCAAACCTCTGTTTTTATAATTTACTCTCTCTAACTTCTAGTCTTCTTTGGCTCCATAATTAGCCCACTTGGCTCATATATTGGCAAAGTAGACAGAGCCAGGATGTCTTTCCATTTGCTCTAGGAAACTAAAGAATTTGCTAAATCAGAGGAGTGAATAATGCCTCATTCTCCCCCCTTTCTTTACCGTCTGTCTCCAGATTTCTTTTTTTTTTTGTTAATTCAAATATGCTTAGAGTTATCCATGCTCTTCAGGCAAAGACCACCAGGGATACACTTGTAATTGAATAAGTTGGTCTATTGTTCATGATAACAAGAGAGATTGTACACCAAGGGGAATTGTGGGAGTCTAGGTGAGAATATATTACACAGGGTTTATTGTACTTGGGCCACTGTTAGGTGATTTCATGGAAGGTTTAAAAAGTAGGGCTTTGCTCTGTATTATATGCTGTCAGCAAAAAGAAGTAATTCTAAGTTTGGGTGTCTTAACAATTCTTATCTAGAAGGAGGGGAGGCTAGAATGCTAATGCTATAATTGACAAAGAAACAACTCTCCTTCATATTAGTGAAGGTAGGGTGATGTCTGGTCATTTTTGTGGTTTGAACAATGTTCATGTTTTCTCTGTATTCAGATACAGCTATGAAATGGTCTTACTCTTTCCTTGTTTAATCACCACTACAGAGTAGCCCAGTGGGATATTGATGTTCTGTGATATTATTTAAGTTCAAGAGAGGACACCAAGGCCCAGTTGTGGCAGGCTGGCTTCTAGCAGCACCACAGACAAATTGATCCACCGGGCTGGGTGGCTGCTTGCTGCTTTTATCTTTTTCAGAGGACAAAGCAACAAGTTCAAAGTCAAAAACAGACATCACCCTGGTAATGACTTGCCAGTTACTTTTCCTGGCAGAGTTCTGTGTACTCTATGAGTAATCTCTTGGAGCCCTCTTCAGCTCATTAGAAGGTTGTGGTGACTCAGATTTCTAACTTTTTGTTTATATAGGCAAGTAGGGGTAGTAAGGTGATGGTAGATGGAAGCCTTATAGCAAGTACTGTAGGGATGTGTCTCATGACATTGTTCAGCTGGTCTCTCCTTGAAAAGGCAGTTAAATAACTTTTGCTCTCCCAGCCTTGGGATAATTCTTAAAATTGATGTAATTCCAAGATAATAGGAAAATATTAATTCATCTTCCTAGTAAACACACACATATTTATAATCTGTATTTTAACAAAATATATCGTGCCAAAAACAGTATTGTGTAACCTGTTTTAATCAGCAATATATTGTGCACGTCTCTCCATATACAAAGGAAACATTATTCTCACATATCTGAGGAAAAAAAATTCTAAGTTTAAGACACTGTAAAAGAATAAAAGCCTTTGAATTCACACTATCTTACTACTGGTGCTGTTTTCTGTTTTATCTCACAATTAAATGGCTAGAAAGTATGTAAGACCCTCAATAAGAATTCATTCTGCCAAAGTTGTACTTTTTCTATATTTTCAATTAGTTGTGTCACCAGAAACAATACTCTTAGATCATAATGTTATAGATTCCTGAAGAAAAGTTTTTGCAGAATTAAAGCTCAGTATTAAGGAATTGGTTTTTATAAAGGTCCAAAAGGGAAAACTGTTGTTGAATGGAATTTAATAGAAAGAATGTTACTGAATGGAATTCTGAATTACAGATTTAAATATCCAACTACCTTTTTTACATCTCTACCTGAATTTCTAATATGCATCTCAGACTTACTATGTCCAAAACGGAGCTCTTGTTCTCCCCTCCCACTAAACCTGCTCATCCTATCGCCTCTATGTCAGTAAATGGCAATTCCAATCTTCCAGTTACTCAAGTCAAAACCTGGGAGTCTTTCTTGGACCCTCTCTTTTTCTCATATTCCAATAAAATTAGCAAATTCTGTTGACACTTGTTTAAAACTATATTCAGAATCAGACTACTGCTTACCATGTCTACTGCTCTAGTCCACTTTCTTGACTAGATTATTGCTAGAACCTTCTAACTTCTAACCAACCTTCTAACTTGTTGGTCTTAAAATTTTTCTGCTGTTCTCCACTTAGCAGCCAGAGTAATCAATTAAAAATAGGCCAGATCTTATTAGTCTCCTGTTCAAAACCCTCCAATAGCTCTTCTTCTTAACTAAAGACAGAGTCCTTACAACATCCTTCAATACCCTCCCCTTTACTCTCTACAGGCAACCATCCTACCCTCCCTCTGCCCACTCAACTCAGCCACACCAGCTTCTTTCTGCTCTTAGAACATGGTAGGCATGATCCTACCTCAGGGTCTTGTATTTGTTGTTCCCTGTGCTTGGAAACTCTCCCTCCACAGAGATGCATGACTTGTCTAAACTTCTTCAGGTATTTACTTGTGTCACCTTTTCATTAAAGTCCTTCTTGGCCACTCTACAAAAATTGTACCTTTCTTCCCTCCACACTATACTACTCTTTTTGTTTTATTTTTCTTTGTGCTTTTATCACCATCTAGCATATTTTATTTATTTGCATAGTTTTTTTTTCCCCCTACACAGAGAAAATGTAAGTTCTTCAAAAGCAGTGGTTTTTGTTTATTTTGTCACTTGTGAATACCTAAGCCTAGCAAAATGCCTGGCATACTGCATATTGCCAATGATTATTAGTTGAATGAATTCATGAATAATGAAAGATTCTCAGTAATGTGCAATTTTCTTCATCTCTTTAAGATAAAGATTCCCATCTCTTTAAGTAGAAATTTTGGGAATTTTTTCCCCTGCTTCTAAAAAAATTCAGAATTCATTTTTGGAATTTATTAAGTCCAGCTCATACTTCCTTTAATTGTCTGATTTTTAAAAGCAAAACCTGGATATGAAACTCTTTGTTTGTGATCTTTGAATTTAATTAGGAAATATATAAAGTAAGATATGAATTTGTTTGGTAGGTTTTTTATATGCTTAATAATAATTTCTATGAAAACATTTACATGATGTTTCTCATTTTTTTATGTTTGATTTAAATAGAGGATTATAATAGAATAATAATACATTTCTTGATCATCACTTCTTGATTTGTTCTTAAATGATTATTTGTGTTTCCTGAATAATACTTATTTAATAACTGACTCCATAAATTAAAAAAAATATATTTCTTTAATTATTTTTAAACCTTGATTATAAAGATAGTCTTCTGCACATATTCTGAAAATACTATCCAAATATTTCCTAGAAACTGAATAATAATGATCTTTTCACTTGATTACACCAAACATGTTTAACTAGTTTGCTTTGAATCTTTCTTTCTTTCTTTTTTTTTTTTTTGTGGTACGTGGGCCTCTCACTATTTTGGCCTCTCCCGCTGCAGAGCACAGGCTCTGGACGTGCAGGCTCAGCGGCATGTGGGATCTTCCCGGACTGGGGCACGAACCCGTGTCACCTGCATCGGCAGGCGGACTCTCAGTCACTGCACCACCAGGGAAGCCCCTGAATCTTATATTTTATACTTTTATGTGGGAATGAAGCTGAGTTCAAAGAAAAATCACAAATTAAGAGGAGATGATTCTTAAAATGTCCTTAAAATATTTAAAAATCATATCTTTATTTTTCCAATGGATTCTGTGCAATATTCATTCTTACATTATAATACTGTTCTTTAACACTTGAAAATTCAGTACAGAGATGCTATTGTTTAAATAGAAAAGTAGGAGTCTCTACTACAACTTCCATTAAATGCATTTTTCACAGATTGAAAACGTATGAAATATTGAAGCTGTTGAGGATCCTCCCAGTTCCCTTTACTGCTGATACACGCATCCTCTAGGTATGGATGTTGGCTGCTAACATCTGACACCTGCACCACCTTCTGAGAACCACCTTACATGGAGAGGCATAAGGTATAATGGGTCTTCTGCCTTGCCTCTTAGAGAGACAACCTTTGTTTCACAATTCACACTCCTAAAGTCTACCTGGCATCAGCCTGACACTAGATTTCTCCAAAAGTCACTTCTCTGTTTGACTTTTCCCATAGCTTAACTTACTTTCCTTACTCCCTCAATAAATAACTTGCAAAAACTATCCTATTTTGGATTCTGCTTCTATAGAATGCAAACTAAGATAAATGTTGTAGTATGCTTAAATGTCTTTTGTTATTGTTGTTGTTAACTCCATCTTTCAACTGTACTTAAATTCCTTTTATTTATGGTTCACCATTTTCTCTGTATCTGATACTTTGAACACATTTACAACAAAACAGGATAGTTTTTGCAAAAAAAGATAGTACTTAAAACGAAGTTTATGATCATTCTCTGATATCCTATTTTATGCTACTAGGTTTACTTGAGGCATTCTTAATCTAAATTGGAAATATATTTCATAACACTGGAAGAAGTATTCTATACAGACTCTTTGCCATCCTCATTTTTTCTGGTTACCTGTAATATGTTACATTATCTTCTTTAGACTTCTGTTTCCTGAACTACAGAGTGAGGCTATTACTGCCAGTTCTACCTTTTTCATATTTATTGTGAAGAGTATATGAGATAATAAATGTGAAAACACTTCCAAATACAGAAATAATTAAATTATGTAAAGAACATGCCTATTGTCAGTGCAAAGGATAGTGTATTTCTCTATGGATATTTTGTTGATTCAAACTGTAGTACAAAATATCACTGTCAGTAACCAATTCTCAACCAGTTCTTAAGGTATAAGGAAATAGAACAGTTCACAGTTTTAGAAACGGGTATATCACTAGCATTTAATTAGCTGCTATTCTGTGCTAGGCTGTTATGCTTTGGGTAGTTGTAACTCAAATGACAGTGACAATGAGCTCAGTTGGCTTAATTGCTGGAGATGACTCCCCTCAAAGTGACTCCCAGCTACTTCTGAGAGTATTCCAGAATTCACCTCAAGGATATTTAGGAACTGACCCTCAGATTTGTTGGTGCAGATTTCTTCTCACTGTGTTTTTCCACGGCTATGGTTGCTGCCAACCCACTGTGAAACCACTTACTTAGACACAAATGTCCACTGCAGCAACCAGTCTGAGCTCAGGGAAGGGTCCTGAAAGCTCTTGGAGATTCCCTTATCATTCCGCACTAATACCTTTGGTGTGCTGTGCAAAATTGGTAGTTTTTAAGGAGATCTGACTGAAGGTGCTTTCAGGAATATCAAAAGCAAATTATAATAATACAATCTTTGCATAGTCTTTATTCCACACTAAAATTTCTTACCAGAGTGATTCCTTGTTTCTTTCTGGACTTCTTTTCCACTTGACCTTCAGCAGCAGTACTTTCAGAAACTACAGGACAGGGCTTCTGTGTTGCACATATTTCATCTTCTGGCATCTACTGAGATGAGTTTTACGTGTCTGGTGTTTTTTCCCCTTTTGAACAAGGAACAGATCATTTTCCTTGTCACATTCATTTCATGATCTAAGAGATATGGCTGATATTACTACAATACAGTTATTCTCTAAGCAAATGGTAATTCACTTTTCCTCTGGGAAACTGCCTTTCATTCCAACTCAAACCATGGTGGTCTGTACCCTAAGCTCAAGGGATAGGATACAACTAGTTCCATGAGGTGAAGTTAAAACTCAGGGCCTGGGCCTGGTACAGGATGGAATCTTACAAGAGGACTGTCTCAGATGTCACCCCAAAGGCCTTGTTGTTCCAGGTGACACTTTAGAAGTAGAGCATCCCTGAAGGAGCTGGAAACAAGGAAAGTGCTGCTTTTTAAGAACTGGGACCATAGAAGAGGTAGCGCCAATGGCTGAGGAATTACCTAAATAAAGACAACTACAAAATTTGTAGGCCCAGTACAAAATGAAAATGCGGGTCTTTTGTTCCAACTGTAGGAAAAGAACTGCCATTACAGATATAAATTATAAAGCTCTTTCCTTTCTTCTGTGGTCTCTCTCTTGATATGTCATTGTTTTCCATCTGCCAGTCTAAGTAAAGAAAAATTAAAATGTTAAGTTATCAGTATAAATTTTACCATTCATTTTCATACTGTGGGATGCAGCGCAAACATGAATATTTAATGTGTACAGTTGACCGTGAACAGGAAGGGTTTGAATTGTGTGGGTCCACTTACACTCGGGTGTTTTTTAGGTAGTAAATACTATAGTACCACAGGATCTGCTGTTGATTGAATCCATGGAATCAGTACCGCAGATATGAAGGAAACATGTATATGGATGGAGAGCAGACTATAAGTTATACCTAGATTGGATTATCAACTATTGTTCAAGGATCAACTGTATATGGAATCATCAAAATTACACAATTTATAGTTTGCAGCTCATGCAAGCTCTTTGTTATCAGAGCAATGGAGTCACTGCAGAAAACAAACAATTGTCTTTATTTACTTCTTGATACATGTACATTCTACCAATACACTATGGAAGTGGGTGGCTTCCACACATGCATATCTTATACTTACCTTGAGTCTTGCTGACCTCCTGTCCATTGTGAATCCAACTGACTTCTGTGCTCATGGAGCATCACAGACACTATATATGAATGGGGTGGCTAGGAGTGGTGGACACACATACTACACTTATCTCCTCTGCTCACATGTATGCTCCATTTTCCCATTGGACTTCACTCACAAAACACAAGTTCAAAGGTAAAATTATTTTGAACTTCAAGATGACAATAGCACAATAGTAAGCAAACATGAAACACTTCTGAGCATGATGTTTTATGTGACCATACAGATCCCACACTCAAGAATGCCTATGTAAAACAGATAAGGAGTGTGAGTTAAGGAGTAACATAGTGGCTGCTTTGTTGTTTCTTCTTTCCAATTTTCTACCAGTCCCTCCTATTTCTCAAAGATGCTGGAAAGACAGTTGTAAGGGATTTGGGGAGATGTAGTTAGCAAGTATCAGACTTTTGCACAACAGAGCAGAGAAAGATGGGAACTAGATGGGGAGCAGACAAAGATAGCTGTCACATGTACCCTGGCATATACAGTAGAAATCTTCATTTCCTTTTTTACATAGCTTTAATGCCTCTGTTCCTTCATGGTAATAATAAATTTTCTGAAATCACTTCTGAGATCATATTTAAATTAAAAGTATAGACTACATATGCCAGGAAAATAATGATGAAATGTAAATTTGCAGTTAAAGACAATTCATTTCTATTTTTTTCATTTTCCAGTTTTACTGGGATATGATTAACATATAGTACCGTATAAGTTTAAGGTGTACGGCATAACAATTTGACTTATATACATCATGAAATGATTAACACAATAAGTTTAGTGAACATCTCTCATCTCATATAGATAGAAAATAAAATAAAGAGAAAAAATTTCCTTGTGATGAGAACTCTAAGGATTTATTCTCTTTACACCTTTC
This sequence comes from Stenella coeruleoalba, assembly GCF_951394435.1. Classification (NCBI taxonomy): domain Eukaryota; kingdom Metazoa; phylum Chordata; class Mammalia; order Artiodactyla; family Delphinidae; genus Stenella; species Stenella coeruleoalba. The sequence goes on from NC_137154.1 coordinate 72,617,895, forward strand.
ATATATAACATACAGCAGTGTTAATTATATTAATCATATTGTACATTACATCCCTAGTACTTATTCATCTTATAACTGGAATTTTGTACCTTTAACCACTTGCATCCAATTCCCCAAACCCCCACCTCTGGCAAATTTTCATTTTCTATGTTTGTTTGTTGGTTCATTTTTAGAAATATAATTTACCTACAGCACTGTGTTAGCTCACAACAGAGTGATTTGATATTTCTGTATGTTACAAAATGATCACCACTATAAATCTAGATACTATCTGTCACCATACAAAGACATTATATTATTATAGATTATATTTTTCACACTGTACATTTCACAGCCATGACTCACTCTGTAACTGGAAGTTTGTATGTCTTGATTTCCCTCACCTAATTCTACCCTCCTCCCAGCATCTCCTTTCATCTGGCAACCATCTGTTAGTTCCCTGTATCTATGACTTTGTTTCTGTTTTGTTATGTTTGTTAATTTGTTTTGTTTTCTAGTTCTCACAAAAGTGATATCATACTGTATTTATCTTTCTCTAACTTAATTCACTTAGCATAATATGCTCTAGATACACCCATGTTGCTACAAATAGCAACCTTTCATTCTTTTTATGAATCTTATATGGATTCTATATACTATAAATATAAAATGGATTTTGAATTTTGTTAAAAGTTTTTTTTGCATCTATTGAAATGATCATATGATTGTTATTCTTCAGTTTGTTGACATGACATATCACATTGATTGTTTTGTAGATATTGAGCCATCCTTGCATCACTGGGATAAACCTTTTTTGATCATGATGTGTAATCCTTTTAATGTATTGTTGAATTTGGTTTACTAATATTTTGGTAAGGATTTTTGCATTTATGTTCATCGGTGATTTTGGCCTGTAATTTTCTTTTCTTGTGGTGTCCTTTTCTGGTTTTGGTATAAGGGTGATGCTAGCCTCATAGAATGAATTTGTAAGTTCCTCTTTCTTTTCCATTTTTTGAAATGGTTGGAGAATTTTAATTCTTTAAATGTTTGGTAGACTTCATCTGTGAACCTATCTTTTCCTGGACTTTTGTTTGTTGGTAGTATTTGAATACTGATTCAATTTCATTACTGGTAATTGGTCTGTCCATATTTTGTGTTTCTTCCTGATTCAGTATTGGGAGTTTGAATGTTTCTAAGAATTTATCCATTTCTTCGAGGTTCTCCATTTTATTGGCATATAATTGTTCATCATAATCTTTTATGATCCTTTGTATTTTTGTGGTATCAGTTGTAACTTCTTTTCATCTTTGATTTTATTTATTTGGGCCCTATCTTTTTTCTTTCTGGATAAATCTACCTATAGATTTATCAATTTCATTTATCTTTTCAATAACAAGCTCTTAGCTTCATTAATCTTTTATATTGATTTTTTTAGTCTCCTTAATTTCTACTCTGATCTTGATTTATTTCCTTCTACTAACTTTGGGGTTTGTTTGTTCTTTTTCTAATTTCTTTAGGTGTAAGTTTAGGTTGTTTATTTGAGATTTTTGTTGTTTCCTCTGGTAGGTTTGTATTGCTATACACTGTTCTCTTAGAACTGTGTCACACAGATTATGGATTGTTAAGTTTTTGTCTTCATGTGTATCCAAGTATTTTTTGATTTCCTCTTTGATTTCTTCAGTGAACCAGTAGTTGTTTAGTAGTATATTCTTTAACCTCCACATGTTTGTGTATTCTTTTTCAGTTAATACATAACTAGCTGTTTTTCATTTACTACTTTTTGTATTCTCTCTTTATCTTTAATTTTTGCCATTTTAATTAAAGTGTGTCCTGGTGTGGACCTTTGTGGGTTGATCTTATTCAGGACTCTCTATATTTCCTGGAGGTGGATATCTTTATCCTTTCTCAGGTTAGGGAAATTTTCAGCTATTATAGCTTCATATAAGTTTTCTGAACTTTCTATCAGTCTTCTCCTTCTGGCACCCCTCTAATGTGAATGACAGTATGCATAATGCTGTCCCAGAGGTCTCTTAAACTGTCCTTATTTTTTGGAAAATTCTTTTTTCTTTTATCTGTTCAGCTTGGTTCATTTCCCTTACTCTTCCTTTCAGTTCACTGATCCGTTCTTCTGTATCATCTAACCTACTGGTGATTCCTTCTAGTGTATTTTTTTTGTTTCAGTTATTGTATTCTTCAACTCTTTTTGGTTATTCTTTATATTATCTAACTATTTTTAAATCTTCTCACTGTGTTCATCCATTCTTATTCTGAGTTTGTTGAGCATCTTTATGATCATTACCTTGAACTCTTTATTGAGTGGATTGCTTATCTCTGCTTTTCTTAGTGTTTCTGGGGTTTTATTTTGCTCCTTTCTTTGAAACGTATCCCTTTGCCACCTTATTTCTTTTAATTCTGTGTTTATTTGCATGTAGTATGTATGTTGGTTACATTTCCTGATCTTGTAGACATTCTATGAGGTCCAGCAGTACACTCCCTTCTCGTCTCCAGATTTATGTGATCTATTGGTGCCCCTACTTGAGTTTCATTGGCTCCTCTGTTGTGGTGGGAATGACTAATAAGGGCACACTGGTTGGCTGTCAGACTTTGCCTTGTGTGCAGGCAGCTAGCTGCTAGTGGGAAAAGCTCAATTCTGGTGTGACTGGCTGTGGGTTCTGGGGGGTTCCAGAGATGGTGTTGGCCCAGTGGTGGGCAGTGCCAGGGGCACCCAGGACTAATTGTTCATTTCTAAAATTTCTGTAAGCTACTGCTTGAAAAATGTTAATAATTTGTCAAGTTCGGGATATTAATGACATATGATACTCTATACTCTATACTGAGAATAGTGGATGATTTCCCCTCCTCTTACCTCCATTATTCATAGATGTTATTTTGCAACCAGTCAGTGTTAAAACAGGGGAGAGAGAGGAGAGCTAAGGCATTAAAATGGTTTTTATTTGAACTAGTAACTGTAACCTGACTTGATGTTCTTTGGGCTCTAAGGAAGCTTCCTGTTGAAACCTCACCTCCAGAAGTTCATTAGGCCAGGGTGATGCACCTCTATGATGGGTGGCTGCTTGACTCCTGCCTCCACACCTGGGCAACCAATGATAAAATCCCAGCATCCTTTGGCTGAAATTGATAGACCCCTCAGACAATCTCCTTGATGATCTCATATTAACTTTGTCTCTCATGTTGCCTATGGAACACTGAGACATCCTTTACTCCAATGAACCCTGGAAGAGTAGGCTTATCACATTTCTGAAATCTCCTGTGTCTATTTTTCTGTTGCACTTTCTGAGAATCATAATCTGTTCAAGCATTAGCTCCACAGCTTCTGTGAGGCTGGCTCCAGTCCTCTGTGTATCCCAACTACAGGTTATATAATTAACTATTTTTTAGGAGCCCACCTTGAACTTCATTAATGACTAGAGTTAGAAGACAGCATTTTTTCTCCAAAGCTGTGGTGTAGTTGAGAGCGGTAAAGTGTGGGTCTCTAACCATAACAACTTCTTTCTCCAAAGAATCTATCAAACATCCCTTGCTCTGCACTTTCAAATTGTTTACATTCTTAGAATTGAGAAGAAATTCAAGAATTGTAGAAAACATTATCTTCTCTTCCAACTTATTGGAAGCTTTGCCTATGTTGTGGATTCTGATTTATGCTCACTTAGGTATCCTGATACATATTTTCTTGGTTCTTCAGTAGAAATTTAGGCTGAAAGAACCCTTTTCTAAGATCTTACTCATAAACAATTAAGGATGTTACTTCTACTCTATGTTAAGAAAAATCCTGATTCTGTCATGTCGTCCTTTGGCTTCAGTTCTATCATTTAGTAGTTTGTTGAGGATGCTGAAAATTGAGAATAATTATGACATTGAATTAAAATATTATTTTCTCATAGCATTGGGCCAAGAAATTCAGAAATATCTGACACTTAATGCAACTTCAATACTTCTCTCCCTGACAAAGTCACTGAAAAGAAAGTTACATAATATAGGTAAAAAGACCACATCAGATGGCATTAAAGTTTTGGAGATTGTGGTTTCAAATCAAAGTATGGAACTCTACTAACAGAGAAATAAGAAAAACTAACCCAATATTCAAACATGAGTCTCTGACTTTACAATACATGTTGAAGGAGAAGTCAAACTTTCTAGGAAGAAAGAAAAGTTGCTAGAGGATAGGGTCATGCGGTTTAGACCAAGTTATTTCTATGAGGTTTCATACTGAAAAAAATTTGTCGGAAGAGTAGTTTAGAATCTGGACAATAGTATTAGCATAATTCTTCTTTGTGAAGTAGAATAAAGAGATGGGGGAAAAACAAAAGGACTTTCTTTCCCCGGAAGTCAAGCAACCCCTATTATATGTGGCAAAATATTTTCTGTAGCAATGAAGAGATCGTGTCATCTGAGATATTTTTCCATATCAGTAAGATATGGAAAGTTTATCAAATATACATCACTAAAAGACAAATGAAGTAAATATCACTTCATCATACACTAAATGAATCATTTTTGAGGAAAAGAAAAAAGATCAACTAAATTAGGATTATCTAAGAAAAATATAAGGAATTTCTAGAGTGTCCCATGTCAAGAAATACATTGCTTTAGTCTATTCAAGCTGTTATAACAAAATACCACAGGCTGCATGGTTCATAAACAACAGAAATTTTTTCTCACAAGTCTGGAGGCTGTGAAGTCTAAGGTCAAGATGCTGGTATGGTCAGTGTTTGATGAGGACCTACCTCCTGGTTCATAGACAACAATCTTTCCTATAACCTCACATGGCAGCAGGGGGGAAACCTCTCTAGGGCCTCTTTTATAAGGTCCCCATCCTCATGACTTAATCACCCCCAAAGGGCCCACCTCCAGAAACCATCACATTGGGGATCAAGTTTCAGCATATGAATTGGGGTAAACACAAACATTCAGACCATGGCATACATGCAGGGGCAATTACAGGCAAATTCAGTGTCACCTCAATGTAAATGGAAATTCTTAGATGAGCTTGAAATCCCATATAAAGCAATGAACCCAAAATTACTAATGAGCAGTAGGGGCTTGGCCCTTTAATGGTGTGGTAACTGAAAAATAAAGAAGTACCTGTGTAACAGACAGGAACAAACATAACTCCATATTGGATCTATTCCTTTAGTCTAACCTGTGTGCTCTGTTGCCTGAGCTTAGTCATGCTGGCTTTGCACCTTTGTAAAAGAATGTTGCCTATAGCCTGAAATATACATGATAGCCCATTCTCAAGGCTCTGGCCTTTAAAGGTATAACAATTTTCCATTCATATAGCTATAAAAAGTTGCAGAACAGAAAATAACAACTGTCTTGTTGGAGCTTCATAGGAACATTGTGACCAGACCTATAAGGACAGCTTCAAGAATAAAGGATTCCTATTTCATTTGTAGAGATGTGGAGGGACATAGAGTCTGTCATACAGAGTGAAGTAAGCCAGAAAGAGAAAAACAAATATTGTATATTAATGCATATATGTGGAATCTAGAAAAATGGGACAGATGAACCTATTTGTAGGGGAGGAATAGAGACGCAGATGTAGAGAACAGACATGTGGACACGGGGGCTGGGGGGGAAGGGGAGGGTGGGACGAATTGGGAGATTATGTTTAACATAAATACACTACCATGTGTAAAATAGGTAGCTAGTGGGAACCTGCTGTATGGCACAGGGAGCTCAGCTCAGTGCTCTGTGGTGACCTAGATGGATGGGATGGGGGTTGGGAGGGAAGTCCAAGAAGGAGGGGTTATATGTATACATATAGCTGATTCACTTCGTTGTACAGCGGAAACTAACACAACATTGTAAAGCAGTTTTACTCCAAAAATAAAACGAAAACAAAGAATAAAGGATTCCTGCATCAAGAAGTTTGCAACAACCAGCCACACCTCCTCCTCTTTTAGTATAAAAGAAGCCTGAATTCTAACTTGGGTAAAATGGTTCTTTGGGACATGAGTGCTATCTTATTGATCTGCTGGCTTTCTCAGTAAAGTCAATATTCCTTGCCCCAGCACCTTGTCTCTATCATGTATTGACCTATCATGTATTGACCTATCATGTATTGACCTATCATGCAGCAGTACGAGCTTGGACTTGGAACACCTGTGCACCAAATAACACGTGAATATTAACATTCTGACACCCTTACTTATTAAAGTTATCTGTACTGAAACAGTATTTTTTCTATTTCTGTCTTTTGTTTGTTTCATTTTATACGTGAGCTATAATATCTGTGCTGTTACTCACTTGCTTCTTCACTGGAACTAAGAACAAATACATACACGTTATCCTAGTTTATATAAATCATTTGGTTCTTATTTACTCTGAAATCCATTTTTAAATTAGCTTCTTGATTTTTTTTTTAATTCAAGGTTTATTGATCTGTATTTTCCTCTTACTATCATTTATCTTTCAGGTGCTTGCCTTCGTGAAGTGTATATACAAGGCAGCCATTCCTAACCTTCTCTGGAGCAATTTTAACACACAAATGTCTTTCTAAATCAATGGCTTTAACTATCTTCAAATCTCCTTTGAAAATCCATTTTATTTCTATTAACTTAGTACTCTCTTTAGCGTATTAAAGAATTCTTGTAAATAGCTGATCAAACATAAGTTCAGAAGAGCTGTGTTACAAATTTATTAATGAACAACTTAGACTGAAAATAGAGTTCTATCAATTTATGGTAGAGTGTTATTATTATCAGTGTTATTATATAGGGGGTCACTTAAATTACAAGATGGAGAAGCAAAATAATTATAAGCATTTTAAGATATTATCAGATTTAATTTCCTTTTTTTTGAATCATACTCAAGTCCAGTATGTAGACTGATGATGGGAAGGATTTCTTAGCTTTTTATTATACTATCAAAATATGAAGCAATAAAGCAGAGTGGAAAAGCATAGAATTTGGCATCACATGGACTTGCCTCTGCCCCACAGGAACTGTGTGATTTCAAATGAGTTTAATATTGCTGAGCCTCTGCTGCTTCATTTGCAAGATAACAGAAATGACATATACCGTACTTCCCATATGCAACACTTTAAAAAAAATGGTTTTTTTTAAACTGTTGCATATGGGAAGTATGGCCTCGTAGCCCCTCCTGGATATTTATTAAATTGAATTCAATTTTATTAGTTAATTGATATAGAAAAATAAGGAGTATTACTAAAATAGGATTATTCAAGTAGTCACTTATTTTTTTAAAAATCTACTTTATAGATACATAATTTACATATAATAAAATATCATCATTTTCAGGGTACAGTTGGATAAATTGTACCAAACATATACACCCATGTAATCATGATCTCAGTTGTGATATTGAACATTTCATTACCACCAAAAGTTCTCTTCTGACCCTTCATAATCAATTCCCTTGCAATCCCTGCCCCAGGTAATGACTGATCAAATTTCTATCGTTATACATGCATTTTGTTTGTTCTAGAACTTCATGTAAATAGAATCGTATGGCTCACCATCTTCTCTCTCTGGCTTCATGTACTCAGCACACAAGTTTTGAGATTTTTCCATGTTGCTGCACATAAGTAGTTTGTCTCATTATATTCCTGTATTCATTTCACTGTGAGGACATGCCATATTTGCTAAACTATTGATGGACATTTGGATTGTTTGCTGATTTGCACTATTATGAATAAAGCTTCTATGAATATTTGTGTACATTTCTTTGTGCAGTCCTATGCTATTTTTATGGCCATGTAGTTGAACTGCTCAGATACCCTTTCAAGATAGCTCCCTGGAGCACAGTTGACTGACAATCTCCAGCTGTCACACCCTTGTATCTGCTGCAGTGGTCTTCATATCAGTATCTCAGTATCACACTTGCCCCAGGCTGTTCCTAGCTGATGACTAAGCCCTGAGCTGAGCCATTTTCACAAGATACAGGACTCCTCTAGCAGGCCATATCTCCTTGCAGTATCCCATCAGTCAGGCAGAGACTCTCAAAACCGTGTGTGGGGCTTCCCTGGTGGCGCAGTGGTTGACAGTCCACCTGCTGATGCAGGGGACACAGGTTTGTGCCCCGGTCCGGGAGGATCCCACATGCCACAGAGCAGCTGGGCCTGTGAGCCATGGCTGCTGAGTTGGGCCTGTGAGCCATGGCTGCTGAGTGTCAGAGGCCTGCGTACCGCAAGAAAAACAAACAAACAAACAAAAAAAAACAGTGTGTGATGATTCCTATTGAATCCTTTATTCATTCTATTCACAGTGGTCAGACCTGTATATGCTCTGAAGATTCTACCCACAAAACTTCCCCTTTACCTTTTACATGTGTTTCTTAAAATGAATCTCTTGTATATATAATCACATCTTGATGTCTGCTTCAGTTATTAATATTCTTTGGTAAATACCTGGGGATTACTCTATCATGTGACATCACACGTTGGATTCTCTTTACACCTCTTTGGTGTAAAGTCCTTTCTTTCCTTTATCTGGTACATTTTGCTCCTAGATTGGCTATACTGTGACTTAACTCTGATCGTAGGGTTATAGGGATGGCAACCATGAGAGGAGGTGGAGACAGCTTTTGAGGTGGTCACTTTTGCCTTTTGAGTGAAATAATTATGTATTTTTTTCTGCATCAGTGGGGTGCTAACTTTAATAGGCAGGGATAGGCCACTTCTATAAGCCCAGAATGCTTAGAGAAATCTGAGAAGTAAATATTTTGGGGTCATCCACTGAAATATTCCCATCCTATCTGTCAGGATTCCTGGTTTTCCAAATTCTGGCCATGATTTTGGAATAACACATTTGCCCAGGCTGAGTATTCAGCTGTCTTGATCTTCAATTGTTGTATGCTCATTCACTGCATAAAATGAAGGCTTCTTTGTAAACTACCAATGAAACTCTATGACTCTCATATTCAGTTATCAATTGTTTGTTAATTGTCCTCAGTTTTTAATTATCTGCCTAAAAGGCAGCAAGGTAACTTGGTAAAAAACATACAGCTTCATTATCCTTTTATTTATTATCATGTCCACTCGTGCATTCTCCTCCACCAGCATCATACCAGCTCATAACAGATGAAAATTTTAACAGCTGGACTCTCATATTGTGCTAGAAGCTGTCCACACCACCTACCACCAGGGATGGAGTCTTCATTTGCAACTAGTTGATGGATAATCCAGTCCCCCAACCCCATTCTACAGCTTGTTTTCTCATACCACTCATAGTGCCAACTGTCCTAGGTTGGGTTTGCTGGGAAGCAGACACTGAGAAAAAGTTAGGAGTGCAACAGTTATATTCAGGAGTAACACCTGTGGTGGGGGGAAAAGGCATGAAACAGGATTTGGTAGTAGAAGGTTTCAGACAGCGATACACACCAGAAAATAAAGCCCAACAGGGAGCTCCAGATTAAAGATCACCAATGAAAGAAATCCCACATTGCACAGAAATGGCTGGGCCCTTGTACAGCATTATCTCCCTGCTTAGTCATAGGTTGGGGGCTACACTGAGGATAGCACGATCTCAGACTAAAAGCTAAGGGAGACCATTACAGAGCTGACAGCTGACAACCGAGTAATGTGTCCTTTCTTGGAGGGAAGTCTGAGTGACAGATATATGTTTGCTACATATGATAAGTGTATGGCAATTTCTTATAGAATTAAGTAAACTGTTTTCTAAAGTGACTGTGTTATTTTGTGTGTCAAAAGCAGTGCATGAGAGCTCCAGTTGTTCCACATATGATACCTTTCTCCATTTATTTTGGTCTTCTTTAATTTTCCTCAACAATGTTTCATAGTTTTTAGTGTAAAGACCTTATACTTGTGAAATATATACCTAGGTCACCATGATTTATAATACTGTTTGAATTCCATATTTGATGTGAAACTCAAATAGTTTGTTGATGGCATATTGAAATATAATTGATATTTTATATGACCTTGTATTCTGTGATCATGCTAAATTTACTTATAATTTTGGCAGGATTTTTGTAGTCTCTTTAGTATTTTTTACATAGATTATTATTTATTATTATTATTGGCAAATAAAAAACAGCTTTACTTTCTCCTTTCTAATCTCTATGTATGATTGCACTGGCTAGGACTCCCAGAGCAATAGTGAACTGGAATCTTAAAGGTGAACATTCTTACCTAAATCCAGATCTTAGGGGGAAATTGTTCAGTCTTTTTTTCTAATAAATATGATGAAATATGACATCTGATCATAAAACTACTGTGTTCTGCTTGGATTCTCTCTCCTTGCACTTAGAATGGGAAGTACTTCCAGGCATAATACCTACCTGGTGGTCAAAGTGCTTACCTTGATATTCTTTCTCCTTTCAGAGCTTACAGTGAGCTCTTCCTGTTGTCCGGTGTCTGAGAGCTATTGTTCCCTATGCCATGTCCATGTTCCTTTTGTTTACAGTGGGAGAGCTTGTCTAGTCCCAGTACCCAGTCATGGGTAGAAACAGAAATTACTACTTACTTTTAACACAAGTTATAGAGGGAGATGTGTAGAGGAGATAATCTGAGGGACAAAAAAATAATCACTTAGGTATTATTAATGAAACATTCTGCAGCAAAACCTTTTGTGGAGTCTCAGGTACCTAAGAAGTCATTTTGTCTAGAAATAGTCAGATTTTACTGTCTGGAACCAAATGCAGGATTAAGTGATGACATTTTTTTCACCAAGTCCCACACCATCATCCTAATCTTTGATATTTTGCCATCTCGTCATAAGAGGAGGCAAGTGAGGATAGATGTAATGGAATGGGGAAAATTGCTTGTTCTAATGGCTAGAGCGTCTGTAATCCCACATTAGGCCTCTCTATGGTAGACAGCTAGCTGCTAAAGGATGGGCAACTTCAGGCACATTTTATTCTTCCAAGCACATGCAAGTAAATGGTTTCAAAGAGAGTAAACTGACCAAAAACAAGAAAAATGATGATGCTATATGGAAGCTAAATTTGTAACCTGCTTGCTTATCACAGTGGAAGTTTTATTTACTGGAACAAGGCCTCAAACTTCACTCTACTCTGAATTTTATAGCTGTCCTTCTTTTGGAAGAGAGTGTGAAGAAAACCATGAACTGTTGTAAGAAGACAAACCTTTTAAAATTATAGTTTTATTATTATAGTTTTCTTTTTTCTTTCATACTTGTCCTAACCAGTTACCAAGGCCCATCAAGTATAAGTCCAAGATATTTTCAAATCCCTCCACCTTTTCCTGTCACTACTCTAGTTCAAACCACAATCATTCCTCACCTGATTACTCCCACAGCCTTGATCATCAGCTTCCTGGGATCATATACCAGCAGTCAGTGTATTCCAATTATTTTTCATACTTTAAAGTGTGTATGGATCACCTGTGATTCTTGTTAAATGCAGATTCTAAAACTGTAGCTCCGGTATGGTCTAATATTACGCATTTCTAATAAGCTCCTTGCTGCTGCTGATGCATGAACCATGAACTGAGAAACAAGTGTAGTCTCTTCCCTAGGCAGCAACATTGCAGATGCAGCTTCACAATTCCCAGTTTCTATCAGCACTACTGGAATCTAGCAGTAACATAAGACCTTTTACTGCATTCTGTTCTATAGAAGTTTATATTGAGATATACAATCTTTCAGATTCTAGAGGGAGGCATTCTTTGTTTTTATTACTGGCCACGTGTACTATGAGACAATGACTACCAGAAACTTCTTGCAATATCAAGTCTCATGTTCAGTAGATTTGCCCACCTATAATAATATCCACATGTATGGATGGGATGGGATCATTGGATCATTATACTCAGCCTCACCATTTCTTTACCCAGAAGCTCAAATAGCATAACTCAGACTTGCAATCTCTTTTCTGAAGAGATACAGGGCATTTCCCCATAAACTACTAAGGGGACTTGAAAGAAACTGAACATCTCCAGGCTCTTTCAGGAAGGACTTTGTTATCACAGAGACAAACCATCTGAAATCTTCTGCTTAAATCATTGTCAATTGTTCCAATAACCCTTGCCAAGTAATAATCATACAAGTTTTCTTTTTGCTTTTATTTATTTGGTAACTACTTTGAATCAGGCAGTGGGCTTAATATGTATTATTTAATTCAATCTTCAAAATAATCCTATGAGGGTTTACTTCTAAAAAAATTAAATTTGCTCTACAACTGAAGAAACATAGGTTTAGGAGAGTTAAATAATTCACCCAAAGTCACAAAGTTTATAAAGCAAGGCTTTGAAATCTCAGTATAAGGAAACTGTAACCAAACATTTTAGTCCTGGCCCCATAGTATGTCTCTCTTGTCTACTTGCATCAAGCCTATGAGACTCTTTCTCCCTGAGAATAATGAAATTCTTCCTCAGCTTGGTCAGTATTGACTCAGAACATGGACTGGAAGTACGTGTGCATTTTGGAGGTCTTTGTATTTTTCTGGTGAGACTGGCATGGCAGGAGGTAGCCAGTATTGATACCTGGTCATATATGAGAGGATTCTTTATACCAGCTCTTCCATTCACTGGTCTATGATTGGGACAACTTACTCAACCTTTCTAAACTTCAACTTCCATATCTGTAAAATAGAGATAGAAATATATTCCTTGCAGAAATTTTGTGAGAAATGAATGGTATAATGCATATTAAATACCCAGCACAATGTCTACTAATTGTATAGGTTATAAATTCACACTCATCTCTTAATTTTTTTGTATGCTTGAATGACCAATTTCTGATAGATACAAAATAAAATTTCCAATTGTAATTTTGGGTTTATCTCTTTTCTCTGTAAGTCTGTTAGCCATTGTTTTGAGACTGTAAAAGAGGTATATGTATGTTTGTGATGGCTATATCTTATTCATTGCTCCTTTTTATAATACGTAACAAATCTTCCATGATCTGATTTCTTTTGTCTTAAAAATTTATTTGTGTCAGTTATATTATTTTAACTCCAGCTTCCTTTCATATATCTTTTTTGTAATTAATTTTTATTGGAGTATAGTTGTTTTACAATGTTTTGTTAGTTTCTACTGTAGAGCAAAATGAATCAGCTATACATATACATATATCCACTCTTCTTTGGATTTCCTTTCCATTTAGGTCACCATGGATCATCGAGTAGAGCTCCCTGTGCTACACAGTAGGTCCTCATTAGCCATCCACTCTATACATAGTATCAATAGCATATATATGTCAATCCCAACTTCCCAGTTCCTCCCACCCCCGCTTTCCCCCTCAGTATCCATCAAATACATTTGTTCTCTACATCTGTGTCTCTATTTCTGCTCTGCAAAAAAGATCATCTATACCATTTTTCTAGACTCCACATACAATATTTGTTTTTCTCTTTCTGATTTACTTCACTCTGTATGTCACTCTCTAGGTCCATCTTTTTATTTCTTTTTCTTCTCTGATTGCCATGGCTAGGACTTCCAAAACTATGTTGAATAATAGTGGTGAGAGTGGACATCCTTGTCTTCTTCCTGATCTTAGAGGAAATGATTTCAGTTTTCACCATTGAGAATGATGTTTGTTGTGGGTTTGTCATATATGTTCTTTATTATGTTGAGGTAGGTTCCCTCTATGCCCACTTTCTGGAGAACTTTTATCATAAATGGGTGTTGAATTTTGTCCGAAAGCTTTTTCTGCATCTATTGAGATGATCATATGGCAACGGTCATAATCAATTTCCCTTCCATTCAGTAGAGATGCTGACATTAAAGAAAATTTGAGTTAAACCCTGCTTTCTCCACACTCAGGATTGTGACGGCAGTTACCATAGGAGAAGGGTATGTAAGTGTTGTTGGGAGGTGGAGGGTGAGGGGAGCTGGGACCTCAGAAGGCTTCTGTTTATAAAAATGTCCCTGGCACAGACTCAGAAACTCTAAAAAAGTTGAAATGTGGGCCCTTCAAAAGTGAAGCCAACAATTTATTTGAGTAAAAGCCCAATGTAAATAGAATTATAATTAACTCATTTATTTATTTAACAAACGTTTATAGAATACCTACTCTATCTTCAAAACCCTAAGATAGACTTGCAGGGCATGGCATGTTGTAAAGGTTACAGTTTCTACCTTCAAGGAGTTTCTGGAAACAGCAGAATATCTGTAGTAAAATGTAAATATGAGAAAGTCACTGGGATTTTGCATGAACTCCCCTGTTCAGTTTCTTGAGGCTAATATAATAAAATGTTAAAATTCAAATGTTACTCTAGTGAAATAAATTATTTTAATACTTGTAGCATTTACTAATATATTGGTCACAGTATTCACATGCTGGAATGCGTGTTCTTGTTGGCAAGCTCAATCATCAGCCACTCCACATGTTTCTGGGATCCATTATTAACATTAACTCTTTACATATGCAGGTGCTTTGAAAGTCACTTTCACCCAGACATTCTTACTTGATTCCTCTAACAGACTTATGTAGGAGGCAGAAAGTATAGAACTTATAGTTCGGGATATTGTCTCTGAAGCAGTTTATCTGGTTCAAATCCCAGTTTCTAGATTTTATTATACAGTTTAACTTGGGTGAGCTATTTACACTCTCTGGGCCTCAGTTTTCTTATACAGGAAAGGTAGATGATAATAGCATTCAACATATAATGTTGCTGTGCATATGGAATGAGTTAATACATAAAAGAACAGTAGCAGTGATCTGGGGCATCCTGTTCCAGTTATGTAAAATGTGTTCTTTAGGTTTCACTGCTTGTTCAGGCTATATTGTAATTATATCATGGCTTACTCTGGGAGAAATGATCTATCCAGTTCTCTGATTTTTCTTTAAACCACCATACTAATTTCTTCTTTAACTAAGAGATCTTTCTTACCCAGATGCCTATGATCTCTTGATCTATAATTCAGTTATGACCCAGTACCTTGTATTCTAATCAGAGATGTCACATTAGCTTTCACTCATATGCTAACTCTATGTAATTAGTAGGGTCTGTCTGGAACTAAGCTTTGAGAAAAATTCTAAGGGTCAGGAAAAAAAATGTTTCCAGATATATTACTGATTTCTCCTTTAGTCACCTGAGAACAGGGAAGAGCACAAACATGGAGGTCTGATTTTCCATCCCTGATGTAATGGACCTACTTCTTTTTATTATATTGGGTTGGACAAAATGTTCATTTGGGCCAACCCACTATATAGTAAAAGTTATTAGGATTTAGAAACTTTCATAACTAATTATTTTTATAAAATTGATTTTCAAATCCTTTGCTATATTCAAAGTGGCAGTGCAGGAGATGGTTATGTGCAGGGATCATGGTGTTTGGGGTACAATGGTTAATTATTGTTCATTTCTGGCTCAGTTTAAAAAGATCTTTAACACAAAGAAACAGGTGAAATATGAATGATGCCAAAGAATATATGCCTGAATCCTCAATTAGGGTTTTTGGCAAACTGTAAACAAACTTAAAATTCAAGTTTTAGTCTAAAAGAGTACAGATCTAGAACTGTCTTGTCAGTTGATCAAGATCTACAATGTTAACATTACCCAAGAAGGGCAGAAATTATTAATAAATAACCCATTAAGTTGAAAACAAAAATGTCACCTTAGTCTCATTGTCTTAAATTAAGATCATATGGTAAAGTTGAATCATTTAAAACCCAATAAATTTAAGAATTGAGGTAATTCAGACATGCTATCTGAAATTATTATTCTGTGAAATGCTGGATATAACTCCTCCCTATGCTAATTATTAGGGTTTTGAAAGGGAAGCTATATACCTACAAAACAGTATATTAATAGGAAGGTTATTTTCATTTTTTGTTTCTCTGACACATAACTTAATTTTTTTATATTTACAATTCACAAATATATATCTCTTAGAAATTACAATTTTAAAACTCTCTTTAATGTTTTTATAGCCATGTCACTCTGAGTTCTCACTTTATGGTTCTGATATTGTGGTTTCTTTATTTATATTCATTTTTTTTTCACTTTGATCCTTTTCAGATTTTATCATATTTTTCTCTTCCCTTCTTTCTATTTACCTTTCACTCATTTGGATTTCTATTTAGCATTGTGTGTGTGTGTGTGTGTGTGTGTGTGTGTGTGACCTCACGTTTATCTTTTCATTTTTGTTTTTAATGTTCCTAGTTATTGTCTACCTCCAGATATGTTTCTTACGATTATCAATTATTCTTATGATACTTTTTAAAAGACATTTTACTTTAAATATAGCAGTGTGTACATGCCAATCCCCAAACTCTCAATCTTTATTTTATCTTTTTCATTTTTTACATTAGATATCAATCTCTATTTCTTGTCACACCTAGAAAGTAGGTGGTTTATATTGCAAACCTTCTCAAGATTTTCCTTCTTATCGTCACCATGGATTCATTTGTAAAGTGGTTTTAAATCTAGTATTTATTTATGATTCCTTCAGGCTTTGTCTGTTATCAGGGATCCTACTGACTTTTAAAAAAATAGGCATTGCATTTTACGTATAAGTCTTGAATCTTCATTTTTTAGTGCAAATGAAAGCCCTGATAGACAATGTAAAACTTACAAGGTTATCTTAAAAGACAGCAATCTTTTTAAATAACAGTTCATTTATTCAAACCCCTATTAAACTAAAAAGTATGTGAGTATCTTTTGGTAGATTTCTGATTTTTGAATGTAATTTTAACATAATTCCATATGTTCTTGGTACATACTAATATTTGGTAATAAATTTATTTATTGGTAAAAGTATAATTTTTTATTGTTTAATTCATTCTTTCAATCTTTCATTCAGAAAAGATTAATGAAATCCTCTGGAAATACTTCTATAAATAAGTATATACTTACACTTATTTGTTCTCCCATTCAACTAGTTGACAGACCACTTGGAAATAAACACACTGATAGGTAATTGGAATTCAACTTTGTAGTTGGTGATATATTTGTTTTGAATATTTTTTTAATATGAATTTTATTTTATTTATTTATTTTTATACAGCAGGTTCTTATACTTTAAAATATCAAGATAAGGGACTTCTACCACATCCTGTACAAGGAAAGAGATGATATGAAGGCTTCCAAGTGAAGTTTACACCTAAATTGAAACTTGGAGCATAATAGGAATTGGCCAGCTAAATGATAAGGAGGGAGAGGACAACATATCAGATATATAAGCAAAGGCACTCTATCTGAGAGAAAAATAGGTAGATGAGAGGGAGAGATGGAGAAAGAGACTACAAGCAGACAAGTAGTTTGGAAAGCTAGATCTTTGTGCCTAAGTATGTGTACGTGTTTATCATGGAGGTAGGGTAGGGAGGGGAACACGTATCTGGGTTAAGGTTTCTGAAACAGGAGAAATGAAACATTTAATTCTAAAGTTAAACTCTTCAACTGTGTGTATTATGTAATAATAATTAACCGTTATCATGTATTTCACTCTTCACCCAAAATTCCACATTAATGATCCTATTCATTACTAGGGAGAATCCTATGAGGATAGCCTAAGATAATTTCCACCTTACCATAAGGAAACTGAAACTTATGAAACCAGAATCACAGAATTTATAAGAGGAAGAAGGAATCAGTATATCTAAATTGAGCCGTCTCTGCCCATGCCCGCATCTACACCTGAACCTATATCAATATCTATATTTGTATTCTTACAGTTTACACTACAATAATACTCTTGAGCCCTTGGATGGGGACTAGTTAAAGCAGAGAATTAATGGAATCATTCAATTCTAGACACCTCAATTGTTTGTGGAACCCAGACAAATATTTCCTACTGAATTATTGGTCATACCTTCTATTCATGCAGCACATTGATAAGATGGATTGGAAAGAAATTTACCACTTACTGATTGCATGTCCCTGAAAGTCAATTATCATCAAGAATGGTTCAGTAAGCTGGCCTGTATCAACCTGCTCTGACTACAAATTTTTTTTAAAGTTTAGTAATAAATCTATCCCCCTCTATTTGCAAACAATTTTATTTAAAGTTCACACCTATGTAGAATTCTACCTGAAACCAGTTGTCATGGAAAAGATTGCTAGTTTGTTTTTTTTTTAAGTCGGCCAAACACATAACTGCATGTGTACAGTTTACAAACTCTACATATCATATCTTAGATATTTAACACCACCTGCACTCTACTAGCTAGAGTTATGATGTATGAGTGTATTTATCCTTTCCTTGTTTCTTTAAATCCTCCCCATTTTATCTAAAGTCACTTGTATGGCAAGTCTCTACTGTTGATTCAGAGAAAACAGCATCAATGTATGTTTTGCCTAGAGCTCTGCTTATTCAAGATCATAAACATTCATAAGGCAGTAAACTTGAATTTCAAATAACAGGAGAAGCAGAAGACTAGGTATAAATTATGAACTACTTGGTTTCTATCTCTTGAATATTAAATAAATATGCAGAAATGAGTGGTGCTAGAAATGTACCTGTCATAAATGGGGGACAAATGCTTTCACACCTGTCATGGAAAGAGACATTTTATCAAGTTTCTCAATATCAATCTGGAGGAACACCAGGAAGTGATTTTGGCAGGGAATAAAAGCTGTATCAACAGTGCCAGCCAGTGATATGAAGCAGAAGTTCAAGCAAGACAGAAAAGTGGAACATACCTTTAGAGACTTTTTTGAAGTCACAGTGGCAGCTAGACAGTTTAGGAGTAACGATGGAAAGCTCTTCCATGCCTGGAGGATAACTAAATTAAAGAGTCGTAGACATTAGATATGAAAGAGCTCCATTAAGTTCATCTCATTCATTCTCTGCCAGCAGAGGATTATTCCCTATAGCATAGTCTATAGGAAAATAGAATAATGTTTGAAAAAAAAAAAAAAAGAGGACTAAAATGATTTCCCCCAGCCTACGTTAGATAGTCATTGCATATCAGAAGCTCTCAAACCACTCATCCTGTACACTCTCCGAGTTAGCAAATTAAAATGATGGTAGACTTGGAGTCTTCAGGTCTAAATAACAAAGGAGGAATCCTCTGTATCAAAGTCATAGTAAAAGGCATTGATTTAATAAAAAGGGTTCAATATAAATGGAATGAATAACTGAAAATTTATATACAAAGAAGCCCTTCCCCTAGGTGGACATGGGGCTTTAGACACTTATGAGAACTTACCTGTAGTATTATTTAAACCACCATTTGCAAACCTCTGAAGTTGAAACCTTTTGCACAGGATTTTAGATGGAAGAAATGCTTTACTCTCTTGCTTGGGAATTGTGTGCCTGTAATGAAAAGATCTCTTGAAGGTGTCCCGGGCATTAAGAATTGAATAAGTGAATGTCTCATAAAAGCTAATTGTTATATCTTGATTGAATACAGAGTATCCTGAGACCAGTGAGTAGGAAGTTAAATGCAAAGGACAAAGTACAATGAAATGAGCCAAAGAGTGACATTCAAGAGTCCAAGATCTGGCTCTAGTCTCAGTCTGCTTTTCCAAGGATTTGTTTTTATATTACGTCTCATTTTTCTAACCTTTCCTTCACAGCTTTTACATTTACAAACCACAGCATCTGACAAGCTATATTCTATCCTTAAAATTTATTAATAAAAAGACTCATGTTAAGAGGAGGATACAGTGGGAAGTCTTTCCTACTGAGATTCTCAACTCTCCCTGGTGATGAATGTGTTTTGTACAAGAGGCTGTGTGAGAATGTGAGCCACCATAGCATACATAGCTAGGTGATACCAAAACCCCCAACCTCAGTGAGCCGACTGGTTCCTAAGTTGTAAGGAAAAGAAAAGGGCAAAACAGGGCGTCATCAGAATACTTCTCTTTTGAAGGATCAGCTCCTAGTAGAGAGTATTGTATTGGGGTCAGACCTGTATAGACGCCTATGGAGTATGGACTGGCTGAACTCAATTGATGAGTTTTTATGTGAATAAGAGACAGGCACTTCCACACACTTCATGGTGCTGCTGCTGCTATTGTTTTACTCTTGGCATCGGATGACCGGATCCTGCAGGCCAGTCTGTCACTGATTCACTGTGATAAGTCACTTCTCAGTTTTACTTTCCCCTCCAGAAATGGAAATAAAAACAACTGTTCTATATTTCTCACCATTTATGAAATTTGTAAACCATAAAATGCTATATTTAAGCTTATTATATTTGGAATTATTGTGAGTTGTATTTTCCTGCTCACCTCCAATATTTTTTGCTGACAACATGCCCACGAATCAAAAGCACACTGTTTGCTTTGTGCTTATGTTGTGCTCGAAACTGTGCTTAGCACATACATTGAACTTCAGTTTACAAGGTCCTTTAGTTCCAGATTCTCAATAAAAACAATGAGTTACATATTTCCCTTGTATAGGAATGTTCATCATTTTTATATTCCCTAATTTTAGTTTTTATTGAATTACACTATTTCTGAAAAATGGGATGGTGCTTCTCTTTAAACTTTTATGATGCATATGTTTAGAATGGGTCTTCTCCTTTAAAGAGACACTAATTTTGTTCCTTAATTTTACAAGGACTTTTTAACCATCTCTGTGTGTCATAATTCTATTTATCTTTTAAGCCCTAGTTAAAATATAATTTTCTTCTGAAGTTTTATTAGATAACTTTAGATAAGAATTTAGAATCTGTTACTGATCCAATCTCATGCTTCTTGCTGTAGGACCAGTCAATAAATTGAGAGACAGTGTTGGGACAAAGAATAGCAACTTTATTTGGAAAGCCAGCTGACCAAGAAGATGGAGGACTAGTGTCCCAAAGAACCATCTTACCGAAGTTAGAATTTCGGCTTCTTTTATACTAAAAAGGGAGGCGTATGGCTGGTTGTTGCAAACTTCCTGGTGCCTGAATCTTTTGTTCTTGCAGCTGTCTACATAGGTCTGTCCACAATGTTCCTATAAACCTCCAACAAGACAAATGTTATTCTCTGTTCTCTAACTTTTAATATCTATATGAATGAAAAATGTTATACCTTTAAAGGTAAAATCTGGGAGGCAGAACCTTGAGAATGGGCTATCATGTATATTTCAGACTACAGGCAACACTCCTTTACAAAGGTGCAGAGCCAGCATGGCTAAGCACAGCAAGAGAGCCGAAGGTTAGAGCCAAAGGAATAGATTGAGTATGGAGTCAGGTTTGTTTCTCTTTGTTACAATTCTGGAGTCAGATGACATGAGTTTCAATTTTGTTTGTGTACCCTATTAGCAGTCCAAATTTGGAAAAGGTGCTTAGGTTCTCAAAACTTGCTTTTCTTTTAGGTAAATTAGGGTGACCGTAACACCTATCTTACAGGACTATAAGAAATAATGTATTTTAAAGTGCTGTGCACAGAGCACGTCACCCCAATAAATGCCAAATAGTATAATTGTTTCAATTTATTTTCCTCTATATTTCACCACTGTTCAAATACAACATATAAGTACTTGTATATGTATACATATATAACATATCTGTCTTCTGTCCTTCTATCAATTGAAAAGATGGAAAGACCAACACAGTAATAAAGCCCAGAGAAAATGTAATGACATTAACCTGCACTTAAGTATGGTAAAGTCTGATGTGAGCAATGAGTGTATAATGTTTCAAGGGTTAGGGCAGTGAATGCTATGCTTCAGCTATGCTAACCATGCCTTATAGATATGGAAATTACACAGAAAAATAAAGATAGATAAAGACTTTTTAGGTAAAAAATTCTCCAAGATTTATGCATATCAAATATTGCTGCACTAATAATAATAATTCCATTTGAAACAATGATCTTTTGGAGCACGTCTAACACTAAGATAGACAACATTTACCACTTTGATCTATGATGTGTGTGTTATTAGTCCTTTGGGATTCACATTATATGACAGTTTTCAGTGGATCAATGATATTTACCTCTGTAATTGTATTAAAGGAAAGGAGAGAATGAGAAAATAAAATCCAGGCAAGAGAACAACATTCTGCTTTCAGCAGAGCTTGGAAATGGAGAGCTAATGAGATGGAGAGTAATAAGAAGACTGTTGCAGGCAACAGAGGTTACAGGGGAGAAATTTCATTTACCAATATCAGAATAAATAGTGGAGGGCTAGGGTTGGTTGGGAGGAAATTACAGATTATAGATTTCCATGAGGAAAACTATAAGAAGTCCAATGTAACTTTAGAAACAAGAAAAAAAACATTTGAAACAAATGCAGTGGAGATAGTCAATGGAATTGCTAGGGGACAAGGAAATGGTGATTGTGTGTTTAGGTGTGGGTGTTGCTGGGCTTCTATGGTCAGCCATAGAAGTACGTCATAGAATGTACTTCTAGTACGTCATAGAACTTGAAATTATGAACACTGAGAGGCTACTGCTGACGTGAACTTTGTAGTTAAATTGAAAAACAATCAAGGTATGGAGGAGTTAAGCAGAGGATGCAACTGTGACACAGTGGTGTACGTGGACAGATTTGCAGAAGGGATTGTAATGGGTTTTTAATGTTTTTGTAAAAGCTGTGAAAATCCTGGCATGCTGCCCAAATCATCAAGTCTCCGTGCAAATAGGTTGGAGGGAAGGTTTGAGATAGTTAGATGAACAGCATGGAGCATGCCGTAAGAGGCTGAAGGGGAAATAAGGTTTATTAATTAGGGGAATTAATTGGAAAGCTGTGACTTTTTCCCCATGTGGTCAAAATGGATTGGGGAAAAGATCTGAAAGGTGTATACAATTTAGTAGCTGAGCTTAAAATGCAATCATCTTGTAACAGAACCTAAAAAATTAGATGTAAAATGGCAAAGGCCAAGAGGCATGAAAATCATACTGTACTATCAGTAACTGTCATACTTATAAGGCATCATTTAATGATTTGTGTTTCTTAGGGACTTTAGTTCAAATCAGTTCGGTGAAAGAGACTGCCAAATTGCTTAGCAACAGAAGTAAATTAAATGCTATTTCAATGTAAAATGGCAGATCTTGAATAGATTTTACTAAAGATGCTATTTAGTATGCTATGAATTTCTCCTGATCAAATTTAGAAGTCTTTTCTCTTTTAAACCTTTGAAACCTCATGGACATAGTACTCTTAACAAATATATTTTTCTATTGTATAGTTTTTGAGTTTTTCTTGAGTTCTCGGAGAACCTTTTTGTAATACAGATTTCTGATAAAGACTCACTTTAACATCTCTACTTTTATCCTCTACTTTAATTTTGTGGGTTCATTATTCACCTAATTTCAGATTCCATGTATGAACAATACATCTATTCCTTTTCTCTTATTTTTAGATTATTCTCAAATAATATCCTTCTCAGCTAATCAGGTTGTCTCTTCGGTTTCTGTTGTTGATGATAACAAACAGTAAAACATATGGATTCAGATAAATAACTTCTCCATTCGATTTGAAGTTAAAATTAATATTAATTAAATATATTAGTGCTTCCCTGGTGGTCCAGTTTTTAAGAATCCTCCTGCCAATGCAGGGGACACAGTTTCGAGCCCTGGTCTGGGAAGATCCCACATGCTGCGGAGCAACTAAGCCTGTGCACCACAACTACTGAGCCTGCATTCCAGAGCCCGTGAGCCACAACTATTGAGCCCACATGCCACAACTGCTGAAGCCTGCACGCCTGGAGCTCATGCTCTGCAACAAGAGAAGCCACCACAATGAGAAGCCCACACACCACAACAAAGAGTAGCCCCCGCTTGCCACAGCTAGAGAAAGCCCGCACGCAGCAGCAAAGACCCAATGCAGCCAAAAATAAATTAATTAATTAATTTATATATATATATATATATATAATTTTACAGTTAACAAGGAACTTTCCCATATATTATCTCAAATAATGCTTATCATGAATTTGTGAAATAGATGTAATTCTAATATTGTAAATTTGGCAAGAATACATGACTTGTCTACTATTTTTTAGCTAACTACTTAATGGAGCTCAGGCTTGAGCATTTTGACTGTCAATTTAGTCTTATTTCCTAATTCAATAACAGAATGGTTTTTAAGTTCATATGACACGCCAGATACTATGCTAACGACTAAAATATAAGATATTTTGGTCCTAAACTCAAAGCGCTTATACTCTAATGGAAAAAGGTAACTGAGCTTATAGTCGAATGGAAAAGGGTAACTGAGTTTATAGTCTAATGGCAAAGGGTAACTGAGTCTATAAGGTGAGAGTTTTGCTAGAATTAAATGTGGAAGCAATGGAAAGACAGAGTAGGGGCAACTATTGTAGTCAAGAGAAGGATAAGGGAGGATTTCCTGAAGACATTCATTCAGCCTGACACAGAGTGTGAATAAAAGACAAAACATATACAGTCATAGGCACATGCTGGGTTTTGGAAGTGAGAGAGGGTATATATATCGAGGATATTTTACATGTTACGTACAGCATGAACGAAAGCAGAGTAAAAGATAGGAGTAGTAAGACATAAACCTGGGAATAGATCATATGTTT
This sequence comes from Stenella coeruleoalba, assembly GCF_951394435.1. Taxonomy (NCBI): domain Eukaryota; kingdom Metazoa; phylum Chordata; class Mammalia; order Artiodactyla; family Delphinidae; genus Stenella; species Stenella coeruleoalba. The sequence continues at coordinate 72,642,206 of NC_137154.1, forward strand.
CAAGCTTTTGGGCATTGATTTTTCAATTAGCATTTTTGTCTTTGACATTCCCCTTCCATTGCACTACACCCTCCTGTGACTTATGTGCTAATTTGAAATTTTCCATAACATTTAAGGGATACATTTGTGCCTACTGGGTACTTGGGAAATGTTATCAACTGACAACTCATGTTTTGACTCATAGTCCTTGGGCTCTGCTCCTCCCTATATTTAATGTGCAGCCCAACTGTGTATAAAAAATAAAGAATATAATATAAGTATGTAATATAATATATATAATATAAAGAATATATTTGTATAATATAAAGAATATAACTTTAATAGCTACCAATACTGGCTATTAATAATAGGCCAGGACTTCCCTGGTGGCACAGTGGTTGAGAGTCCGCCTGCCGATGCAGGGGACATGGGTTCGTGCCCCGGTCCGGGAAGATCTCACATGCCTCAGAGCAGCTGGGCCCATGAGCCATGGTCGCTGAGCCTGTGCGTCCGGAGCCTGTGCTCCGCAACAGGAGAAGCCACAACAGTGAGAGGCCCGTGTACCGCAAAATATATAATAATAATAATAATAATAAGCCAGATTTACATTTCTTCTCTCTATCCTGTCCCCTTTCTTCAAGCACAGACCTGCTTGTTAAATGTAAAAAACACTGAGAAAAAATTACTACAAAGGTAGAATCCTGCCTACCTACTATCATCAGCTGGTGAAAATTCAGAAAGTGGATCTGTGGACAAATAAGTAGCATAAAATTTATAAAACATTGGATTGTTCTGCTATAAATGGTTTTATATTTCTAGACAAGGAAGTATTTTCATTTTTGATGAAAAATGATTACAATTAGTCAATTTGGATGCAATTCAAGGCCAAAATAACATACTCTGATTTTTCTAAGTGTATAAAAATTTTTCACAAGGATGTTGGTAAGAAAAAAAAAAAAATTCTAACCAAATAACTATGGAGCATGCTGAGATCACTCTCTTGACAACTTCTCACCTTAGTTCTCCCAAATACAAATATTGAGTTGGCAATATGACTTTTTGAATCTCATATATATTTTACTAATGAACCTCTTGGCAAAGAGCCATTTTATATAAGCAGAGTATAGCTTGAAAACAGTTTAGGAACATTTCAATTCTATTTTCATTTAACAAGTTTGCTTATGCCAAAAGAAGTTTTGTTTCTCTCCTACCAAAAATTTTATTCATTTCCTTTTGCTTACCTTATAAATTTCAAATTCCTTAGCCTTATATTAAAGGCTCATCATGTTTTATCAAACAGAATTATTGAACATTATTCTACTCATACTATTTTATGCTGTGATTGTTCATTTAAAATGAAAATAAGCTTACATACTTCCCATATGCCAAATGCTACTCATATACTATCACCTCTAAGGAGAGCTCTAGTTATGCGTTTCCCCCCCAACTCCACTCACAAAAATGAGGAAAAATGAAATACTAAGATGCACACATTTGTCTACCATTGTGAGGGGTGAATATTTAATTGGGAAACAATAAGTGAATTATAAATGGAATTGAAGTAGGGTAAATGATCTTTATTGATTGTTCTTTTTTCTCAGTTTCCTTGCGTGTCACTTGAGAGGTGTCCAGCCATTAGAAGGGCAAGTAAAACCAGGAAAGGGAATTTTGAATGGGTAGATCGGAACAAGTCTATATTGGTTAAGAACATTGATTGTAGCGTTGGATATATCTGGTTTTAAATCCCATCTCTGCACTTAATAGTTGTTTGGCCATGAGCAAGACTCTCTAAGTCTCTAACCTCTCTGAAGCCTGCGTTTTCACATGATAAAATAATGTTTAAACTTTGGGCAGTATTAGAAAAGTCATCATATGTCTTTCACACTTACAGTGTGGCAGGGACAGTGATATGGACTTGATAATAATATCTTCTTCAATGCTTGAAACAACCCACTCAGGTGGGTGCTGTAATTGTCTTCATTTAACATGCCTGGCAAGCTGGTGGGATAAGCCAGTGATATCTGTTCATATGCAATATCAAGAAAGCCTTTTGCTTCCTGAGAAAAAGAGAAACCAGACACAACAAGATTTCACTTTGAAGGGTTTTAATACAGTTTAATAACTTATACAAGGACACAGATATAAACCTACTAGTAGTTTAGAGGATTTTCATTTATTTATCATTTAGTCATTCCCCGAGGAAACGAGACTGGGTTTGCTGGCCTCTCCCCACAGATTTTCTCCATCCCTCAGCAGTCTTCCCTGCTAGGGGCCTGCAAACCTTCAGGGTGTAATAGTCTTTGTACTCATACTTCAGGGACTGGGGAGCATCTCCAGTGGCCCAGAACAGTTTGCTCCACCAGTCCACTTCCTGGTGTTATTCACCCTGGCATGGAAGAGGGGCCTTTTGGTCCTCAGGGAGAAGGCACAGTAGCCTTCCTCTGCCCGGAGTCATGCCGTCCCCACCTCCCTGAGCTGCCTGGAGTTGTTCCTTATTCCCCGGGGCTGAGTCTACATCATCTCAGCTTTGCTGGACTGAAACCACAACTTTTCATAGAGGCAACCTAGGAGCTGAAAAATGATTGCAGATGAGCAAGGCGAGGCCCGGCCACCCAGCCCACCCACCATCTCTGACTTCCGAGATGGGGAGGGGTTCAAGGTCATGGCTTCCTTCCCTGGCTCCCTTGACCTTCACAGAAGCCTTTTAATTCAAGGATCTTTAGACATAGGATTGGGGCCAATTAGGAGGGTAAGGTTAGTTCTTGATTCTCATTGCCCACAGCTCCAGAATGAACTCTGGAAGGGCTCAGAAGTTCAGAGCCTCAGGTCCTATCCCAGGCCTCCTGAATCCAAATCTGCTTTTGCTCAAGATGTCCCAAGGATCCCTGTGCATTCAAGGTTGACAGGTGCTGCTCTAGAGCAGCAGTTCTGAACTTTGGAAACACTGGAATCACCTGGGGTGAGTGTGGGGAGTAAGTGGTTGGGACTTGAAAAAAGAAAAAAAAAAAAAACACAAACGCTGCTCCTGGTTCCTACCTCCAGCAATTGGTCACAAGCCTTTTTTTTTTTTTTAGAGTAGGGGGGCTGCACCGTGCAGCATGTGGGATCTTAGTTCCGCAACCTGGGATGGAACCTGTGCCTCCTGCAGTGGAAGCGTGGAGTCTTCACCACTGGATTGCCAGGGAAGTTCCTCAGGATTTTTTAAAACTGTCGGGCAATTCTAATGTGCAACCTAGGCTGAGAATCGCTGCTTTGGAGTTCTTGTGAACAAGTAGGCCTCACGCTGGGGGCATAGATATCAGAACTCTGCTTAATCTATAGCCTCTTCAGGCACAAGGCCCGTTTCCTCTAAATAGCATGGGCCTCCAGCTCTTTACTCACCTCCTGGTACTTCTTCACAGATAGCACTACATGGAGAAAGCACAGTCATGAACCTCAGGAGAGGGGAGAATGGGGAGGAGGAGGGGCACCAATCCTACAGGGCAACCAGGGCCTCGCCCACTCCCAGTGCCAGATTGTTGGTGAGGTCTGGGGAGGGGCAAGGAGAAAGGGCTGTACTTGGAGGCCATGGAGGCATGTAGTCCTCAGCCCAGGGGTCACAGAAGTAGGGCTGTGGGGAGTCAACGCTGGCCTGACCCACCACGGTCTCCTGCCCTAAGTCCTGATTGTCCACCACTTTCGGCACCAGGGGCAATGCAAAGGCCCCATCTATAGGCACGTACTGCAGCCCCAAGGAGAGGCCAGAGTGTGAGGCTTCACATGAGATGGAGCTACCCCAGCCCTCGCCCAAGGCCTTCTCACCAGTGTGAGGAAGAGGGCTGACTGGGTGAAGTTGGGATTAATCTGGAAGTCCCTGATGGGCTCTGTCTGCATAGACTCTTCCCAGCATTCCACCAGGAGCCCAGGCAAATGCACCTGCTTCATGTTCCAGAGGCCCCAGGCCAGCATCTGACAGAACAGAGAGGGAGGGTGGGGAAAGGGACAGGCGGTGCCTCTGTAATGGGGTCCAGGCCTGGGAGCAATGGGGCCTCAGTGGGCCTGCAGGGCAAGGGCACGAGGCTGGGTGAAGGCAGAGTCTGAAGGCTCACCCAGGCCTCCTGTCCTGTGAGGGATGAGCCCACCAGGCCTGGATGCTGTCTTCCCTCCTCCACAAGGGAGGTACCCATTAGTTATTGCCCTTCCTCCCCTGCTGCCTATCTGGCCTCTAATCATCTCTCTCAGGGGTGACTTCCTGCTGCTGGCTGCTTCCCAGACCCGCAGCAGCTGGGGTGCCCGAGGGTTCTTAGGCACCTCTATGCCATCCAGCTCGTGGCTGACCTGGATCCCACAGAACTCCATGGCCAGTCAGCAAGCCAGCACCCCAGGATCTCACTCTCAAAAGACAAACACTGGGTACCCAGGAGCTGTCCACACCCTACTCATAGGACCACCTCAGGGCCAGAGTGGGAACCAGCTATGTGGTCTGATCTTGGCTCCAGTGCCAGGAAGGCCTGACCATCTTCCACTCTTTGCCAGGTTTGTGGCAGGGCATGTAGGTTCTGAGGTGGGGACCTCCATGCTACTCTCAGAAGAGGTGAGAAACATCCTGGCATTTGGAGTCAGGCAGGGCCGGGCCTAAATTCTGATGCTGCCACTGAGCCCCTGTGTCACTGTGTGTGTGTAGTCTCTCAGTGCCTGAATTTCCTTCTCTGGAAGGTTTTCCCTACTTTTTGCACAGGGACCATGTGAGGCTCACATGTGGTAGGTAATGAATGCTAAAGCCCTTTGTCTATGACCCACTGCAGAGGTTTGCATTAAAATACTTTAAAAGAAAAAAAAAACACTTAGGCGAAACTATAATATTAAAAAATAATTTGTAGAACACTGATCCCATTTAATTATTAATTATGTTTTCTACCAGCTACTGTATAGGTGACAGAAAACTACAGTACAGGATTTCACTAACTACCTTTATCCAATTTTATGAGCAAACCCTGTAGGCAGTTAGAAATGTGAATATTTTGGGCACAAATATTTGAGAAGGACATGGGATATTCATGCATGGTTAAAAGAACAGGATAGAAAAAGGGAAAGAAGAATGAAAAAGTTTATAAGTATAAGTGAAGGAGAATAAGATGATAAATAGAGTTGACTATCAAATAAATAACACACATTGAATAAATAGAGAAATGGCAGAATGAGGGCAAGAGAAGGTAAAGACTCTCCTATTAAGCCCTGATGGGAATTCCTTAAATGAAAATGTCAGCCAGTATAAATTGATATTTTTAGCTTAATGGTTACCTGAGAAGAAAGCTGCTGACAATTGTTGAATAAATGCCACTCAATATTTAATTTAGAATCTCCTTTTTAACATTTTTTTGAATCTAGAATTTTTAAGAAATTTAATTTTAATGACAATATGATACGTATTTAAATTATAGAATCAAGAGATTTGTGAATCATAACTATAGCAATTAATGGTACACATTTAACATCCTATTGACAACTTCTCTTAAGCCAATTCTTATTTGCAAATATACTCATGGATAAATATGTCAATGCCTATTTTCTTAGATATTTTAGATTCAAATAATTTTAGAGGTCATGTAAAGCAACCCATGGGTATAAATGAAGCTATAATAACTATAAAAATTCAAATCCCTATCCCTCGGCTTCTTTTCCCCATCTGCTCATGCAGAATATCAAGTATTTATGAAGGCCTCAAAGGTTGTCTTACATGTACATAGAATCTCATTATGTCTTGCAGGATGCAGCTGCTGTTTCACTATCTTCCTCTGGGACCCACTGGAAATTGTCATGTCCTCCGGTTACAGTGTAGGCCATGGACTTTTCAGTGCCAAAAATCAACTGTGTTCCATTAAGAGGTAGGTGAAAATACCTCTCACAATTTCTTTTACGTCTGTTAGAGGGCTAATCAGAAGCACTGTTTACACAACAATGAATATTTCAGTTTTAGAAATTTATGTAGATTTTTGTTTTCATTTTACTTCTCCTTATTTATTCCACCTCCCTACCTTTTGCCAGATAGTTCTCTGAAAGAGTAAACATGAGTTCAGTGGGTATTGGAATAGGAGATGGAGGCTGCTGAGAGCCATCAAGCTGTTTTAAACTTTACCCCTTAAGACAGACCTTTATTCCTCGATCAGGCTTATTGAGATTTGTTCCTTCTTCTTTTAGGTTAAATTTATTCTCTGGAAGTCCATTCATGCTGCATAAAAATAAAATTTGGGCCAGTTTTCCAGCTGAGCACAGCAGAGATTTAAGCTGAGATATCTGCTATAGAGTAAACGGAAGTAGTAGTAATAATACCAACAACAACAACTGTAATAATTGTTGTTATTGTTGTTATTTAACCAAGGGCTTTATCTGCATCAGATAGTGTTTCAAAGAAATCTATGCTAGCAGAATTTTAGAGGTAGAAAAATACCAGAATTTTATGTTTTACTTTTTCTTTGCAGAATTTTTAACATATTTCAAGCTCGTTAAATTTGGCTACTTTATCCCCCTACATAAATGCCAAGTAGACAACACCTGTTTAGGAAATTACCCTGGACTATTCTCCATTTTTATCCATCCTACTTCTGTAAGTCTGGCCTCCCTCCCTCTCAGATTTTTGATCCATAACTTGACTTTGAAATTCTGCTTTCAATTTTAGCAACAATTTCACTCTTCCATGTTTGGCTTAATGGATTTTACCTTTACAGCTAGATTTTGGTATTACTTACTCATCTGATTTTATACCTCCTAAATTATTGTGGAAGATAACACAAATAATAGTAAATCTTTCCTCCTTCAACACCGACCCCTCAACTTCACACCCAGAGGTATGGGAAAAAAGGGTGAGATAAGTGATTTGCATAAGAATTAAACTGCCTCATTTAATAGGCATAAAACTGAATTCTAGGATGGTTATGCGATTTTCTAGAGTGATTAGATGGCAAACTCCGTGAAGGTAAAACCATTCTCACTAAATTTTGCATCCTCTCATGACTCAACCGAGTGTATTCAGAGATAAGGTAATTAAACAACATTTGTTGAATTGAAAGAGACACAAATTATTTGTGGCAAAAGAAGGACCTTGTAAAAAAATTGTATATATATATATATATAAAAATTATATTTTTTTAATAAATTTATGTATGAAATACAAACATCTATCTATATATATATGGCAATTGGAGAGTAGATTTTCCTTCTTTTCAGCTCCTGAGCAACAAAGAAGAGTAAATATGACTTCAGGACTTAAGTTCAGTGAATTTTATATTCCCATCTGGGAATTAACTTTTGAATGAATGTCACAAAATGCAAGATCAGCTAAAGATTTTGGAAGAGACTAGAATGGAGAATTGAAATAACAGCAAAGTGGGTATTGTGCTGGTATACTGGGGTCCAGTGGCAGGTTCCAGGGGCTGGGGCTCCAGAGGCAGGCATAGGCCATAGAAGTGTAGTGGTGAGGGGATGAGATGAGTTGTTATAAACAAACGTTTCTCTCATTTGGATTTGGCTCTGCTTTGGTTCTTGCTTGATTAACAGCTTTGGATTATCTAGATCATGTGACCTCTCCTATCCTTCCAATTAATTAATTTTCTGCTTGATTTATATAGATTGTTTAACGTTACTTTCAACAAAGAAACTGACTTGATATCAGAAGTGTGGTACAAGAAATATGGATACGGATATTTAGGATTTGTTAATTGGCCTAATTTGAGCATGAATCAATTAAAATTTTCTTGCCACTTACCAAGGCAAACGTGCTCTAGAGAAAAGGTAAAACCCAAATATTTCAGAAGTTTTTCTAATTTATTTCTTATACCTTGGAACCCAGGATACCACTGAGAAATTCTAGTTTTACAGAGAAGTATGGGATCAGCTGAAACAAAGAGGTTTCAGAATGTACTTGCACAGTAGTTCACATGGGTCCTTGAACCAGTAACCTGTTTATTACCCAAGTTTCTACATGTATAATTGGAACTGACATCTCAACATCATGCAGAATCCCCATTTGTCTCCTTTCATTACTAATGTGATAATACTTACTACAGTAAGAAGAGCCAAAAGGAAGGCCCTGGAGCTCTGTACCCAGAAGGATTCTAGATAATGAGCACTAATCCATTCTTGGGTAAGTAATAGATATTAGTTTTACCATCAAATGGAAAGTTGTAGATGTGGAAATTAAATTTCTGCTTTGACCTATGTAGACAACAGGTACATCTAATAGTTGAGTGGCATGTTACGAGGACCTTTACTTATAATATGGACTGGGGAAGTTTTAAGGCTACAGGAAATGTACCTTTTGGAAATTGAGGAGAACAGCCAGAGCATTTTTTTTTTTTTAACACACATAGTGGTGTTCTCTGTTACATTGTACAGCTACTTTACTGCAGACTTTCTACAAACAGCCACTTGATATAATTCTTGGATGATTAGTGCCTTTTTTGTGTTTTATTGAGGTAAGAGTGTCTTGGAGAAGCTGTAAATCAAGACTAGGTATTTCATGTGCCACTCATTCAGGAGATGTGCTATCCCTGACAAAATCCTGAAACTGAGAGGACAGGTCTTAAAGAATTCAGAGAGGGAGTTCCTCTCTTTTGCTGTATCTTGGACTTGGTTGTTGAAGAAATACAATGGTATAGAATGTATTGGATAAAAGTGGAAAGATGGTCTTATTCATGAGAGAAGGAAAACTGGTAACAACAGGGTATCTGCCTTCTAGGAGACCACTTGTTCTGGATAAATGAACTAAACCTGCAAACTAGAGTACATGTTACATGTTTATTTCTGTATGTTTTCCCATATAGATTCTGATTCTTTATTTAAATCTGTGTTTTCCTTTTATACCTGGGGTCCCTCTTTGTCTCTATCTCTCCCTTTCTCTCTCTCTCTCTTCTACAAAGAATAATGCAAGAGCTACCAAACTTTTCTGCCTAAAACCACCTGTTGGATAAGTTATTTATCCAGTAATAATGGAAAATAATATTAGAGATTGCTATTTTCGAGATTATATCAGAAATATCAGAAACTAGGAAAGCATCTTAGTTTAAAAAATTTTACAGTAATTCTGATATTCTCTTCCTACCACTCTCAACTCCCAGAAACTTTCCTTCCTGGACTGCTATATAAAGGGAAGTCATGTTCTCTTACATGGCCCAGAGTGTTCAGAGTCATGCAGTCCTCTTCTCTCTCTTAAACCGGCAGGACCGTAACTTATAATTTCTGAATATCCCTATATCAACTAGGGTTCAATCAGAGAAACAGAACAAGTAGGAGATATATATTAAGATATTTATTGTAAGACATTGGTTTACAGGCTTGTGAAGGCTGGCAAGGCAAATGTGAAGTCGGTAGGGCAGACTTTCAAATAAGGCAGGCTGGGGCTTTCAGCATGAGACGAAGCTACCTTTGAGTGGAATTTTTTCTTACTTTCGGCTCAGTTTTGTTCTTAGGGTCTTTCAGCTGATTGAATCAGGTCCATCTAGATTTTCTAGGATAATCTCTCCTGCTTAAAGTCAATTGATTAGGGATTTAAATCACATCTGTAAAATGACATTTCACAGCTACACCTAGATTAACATTTTGTTGAATAACTGGACACTGTAGCCTAACCAAGTTGACAAATAATAACTAGCCCTCATAATCCCGAATTTGAATCTTGGCAACAAGTATCATAACTTCTCATTTTCTTTATGTGGAGATTATCATTGCCAACATTAGCTGAAAGGGTTTTGATTGATGAATATTGAGAATATGTTGTTTTTTATGCTATATCTTGCCTGTTGGGGGTAGGGGACCACCTGTAGTTTGTAATAATTGAACTAGAGCACATGATTTCATTTTAAAGTAAAGGAGGTAATCTGGATTAGACAGAAAGTCCACAAAGGTTTATAAAGCAAGCTCTGAGTCATTTCTCAGAAGAACCAGAAAATTTCATGGCACTGGTTTATATAACTTCCTACAATTTAGTATGTGAAAAAAAAATTACCTGGGGCTTCCCTGGTGGTGCAGTGGTTGAGAGTCCGCCTGCCGATGCAGGGGACACGGGTTCGTGCCCGGGTCTGGGAAGATCCCACATGCCGCAGAGCGGCTGGGCCCGTGAGCCAGGGCCGCTGAGCTTGCGCGTCTGGAGCCTCTGATCCACAACGGGAGAGGCCACGACAGTGAGACGCTCGCGTACCGCAAAAAAAAAAAAAAAAAAAAAAAATTACCTGATGTAGAAATTCACTGGAGTTATTTAAGCTTATAAAGTGGTTACTTCATGGTTTCTGAGTTTTACTTCACCATTGTTCAGCATAAAGGGAACCAAGTACTTACATGAAAAATGCATGTCTTTCTGCATTACAGGTTTTATGTTGTGTGACTTAGCCAAGTAATGATATTCTATTAACTTCTAAAGAGTTCTTAGCACTAATTTCTTTGTAAATTAAGTAATAATCATTTACATTGAAAGTGGCTTCTCCCATTCTTTCCCTACCTAGCTGTTAAAAATGTGGCACTAGAATATAGCAATGCCAAGGTGTTCAATTTACACTATGCTAGTGAAGCTTAGACGTTTCACTAAAAACTTGATGTTCTCAATGCCTCCAGCCATAGTTCTTAGAATGAGGAATTTATGCCTGGGCTGTATTCTGTTAAATATATTACCACTATGTTCCTTGATAACATTAATGTCTAAATATGCTATCTGCAGAGATCTGATGATCAGAGGGAAGGGTGAAAGGAACTTTGAAAACATTTTTGGAATCCACTGACATTTCCTCTCTCAATAGTCATCACCCTTTCAAATCTACAATCGTCTCTCTGCTGAAATACTGCCTTCTACCACTTCTCCTGGCATCCACTAAAATGTAAATATTATCATGCCAATACTTTTTCCTAAAGTGCTGTAATATCTTTTCAGGGATCTTAGAATAAACATCAACATCATTAACATAAATTTTAAGAACTTGTATGATTTGACTTTCTTCTCCATCTACAGCTTTATCTTGACAATTGCCATCTATATTTAAGCAAAATTGACCTCCTTTTAGTGCTACACTTTCTCTATAGTAGAGGTTCACATACAAAAAAATATAAATACCTCAAGGTCAATCATCCAAGTTACAAACAAGTTTCACAATTACGTCACATTCATCCATATTCTATTAAGTATGACACTTTAAATGTCATCTTATTTGGTGGACCTCGGGTGCAAAGATTGAATTAATCATGTCCATCATTTTATAACATGCATCTTCATTAGTTCTTCAAGGCCTTTCTTCTCATGCTTCATTCCCTCTTCCAATTTTATACAAGACTACTCCAATATGTTGATATTCATCTTGAATCTATATGTACCCTTGAATCTATATAAATCTATAGGGCTGTTTTCTCCACGTATATATTTTAAGTTTCATAATTATATCATGATTTAAAATAATTATCGGCTCTGTTTTGTTTGTAAGGAAGAGTTGAGTAAATCCAGTTCATTGGATTGCAGTAAACCTAACTTGTTTTACCTGCTGAAATCTGGGTGTGTCAACATAGAGAGGGTTAAGAGAGCTTCTCCAGGTGCTGATTTTTACTTTCTGCTATAATCTACACTATATTTGGTGTATGTAAACTTATTCATTTTAAAGTTAATAATCTTCATTGATAAAATGAAACATGTATGAGTCTGATCGTTGATGTTTGATTACCAGAACCCTCCATTATATCTGCTTTCTTTAAGACTTGTACTTTTCCATCTGCTTGGAATTTTGAATTCACTACTATCTCACTCCCACTTCCCTTCAGTTGATTAATGCCCTATGTATCCTTCGGATTTTAGCTCAAACATATGCTTCCTAGGAAGTCTTTGATGATGACCCTCGGACCAAGTAAAATCTTCTTTATATATATTATCTCTGCTTTACTTTTCCTTTGTCTTTATTTTTATACTGTAATTAAATATTTATATATGTCTGTTTCTAACTTAGAAAGTAAGTTCTATTGGAGTGAGGTAGTATGCATGTCTTTCTGTATTTCTATCTTTAAGGTCTAGTGGTGTTCTCAGCTCTTAGTAAGTTCTCAATAAATATATGTTGAATAAATCAGTGAGGGAGGCATGATGTTATAGAAAGAAAGAGTCACTCTTCTGAAGAAAAGTCCAGCCTAAGGTTTAGGAGGTTGATGTAACACAAAGGCATTTTTTTCTGAAGTGTTTGATTATTTAAAACCAAAAATAATGAAAAATAGACGTTGAAAAGATCAGACTAATATATTCCAGAGATATATGCAGAAACACAGAGCTAGTCTTAAATTGATTTTTATGTATAAGTTGTTTGGAGGGTCTAATCACCTCTGTGATTATGGTATCATGGAATAGATGAAATATTGGTCCAAGTCAATATCAAAGTGAATCAAGTGAATCCATGGAGACATCCTTTTCCAGAATGTAATGTGGGACTAGATACACTTATTAACATTCAGGATTTTAACTAACATATTAACTAATGTATTCCTAACATATCAATGGAATACGACAGTAGAAAGGCTTCTTAGAATTGTTATCTGCCATATCTCATCTCTCACCTCAGTCAAATAGAAATCAAAGGCAAAAATGTATCCCTGGAGGAATTGTAGGTAATACTTCCATCATCAGTGTCAAAGCTGTGTTGGTGGTGCCCCTTTATACATCCCCATGTAATTCATTTCTGGGGCTAGTGAGAAAGCCAAATAAATCTTATAAAATGATGAGGTAATTGTAAATTTACTCAAAAGGCGATAACTAATCATAGCTACTATTCTATATTGGTAACAACAAAATAGTGGTATGCAGCCATTGATCTAAGAAATTGTTTATATTCAAGGCAATCAGTAAAGACATCAGAAGCAGTTTGCCTTTATACTTAGGAAAAAAGCTACAGTATTGTTATCTTAGCTCAGGATTATGTAAGCTCTCATGTAGTCTGTCATAGTATAGTCTGCAGGAAAGTTGATCATTTTTATATCCTTCGGAATATCACCTTTGTCCAATACATTGATGTTGTTGTGCATATTGGACCTGAAGAGCAAGACATTGAAAACATCCTAGATACCTTAGACATAAGATTATCAGAATTTATGAGAAGTTCAGGGATTTGCCATATCTTTGAAAACACTAGGGGTCCAGTTTTATGTGCATGTCAGGAGATTATTGTTAAAGTAAAAAACAAGTTGCTGTCTTTGAGCCACCTATTAAGTTGAAAGAATATTTGATGACATTCTTTAGATTTTGGAGGCAAAAAGGGTGTGATTCTTTAATCTATTTACCAGATAATAGAGAACACTTCTAGTTTCAGCAGTGCCCAGTGCAAGAAAGGGCTCTGCATCACATCCAGGCTATGGTAAAAGCAGCCTTGCCACTTAGATCATATGATCCAACAGACTAAATTGTACTTGAGCATTCTGTAGTATAAAGAGATACTGTCTGAAGCCTTTAGCAAGTCCCAATAAGAGAATCAGAGGGAAGATTCTCAAATGTTGTAGTAAAGCCATGCTATACTGTGCTTACAAAAATTTTACCTTTAGTGAAATAGTTCCTATTTAGACTTTGCTATTAGACCCTTGTAGAGAGAAAGAATGCCTGATCATAGGACACTAAGTGACTATGAAACTCAAGATGTCCATTATAAATATGTTATCTGATCCATTCAATCAGAAAGTTGAACATGTGAGCAAGCATTCTATTATTAAATAAGAACTGTATATTGTGAATGTACCCAAGGAGGTCTTGAGGGCACAAGTATGTTGCTTGCGAATATGGTTCATATTCTAAGAGTACCTGCTCTAAACATTTTATTGCTTCTCTGTGAATCTAAAACTATGGCTTCTTGTGACATTTCTTGTATCTAGTTAACAGAAGACCCAGCTAAACAAGTCTAGGTTTGGCATATAGATGGATCTACATCGTATTTGACACCAATGGAAATAAACAGTGCTATACTACAGCCTCACTTACAAATGGCCCTGATAAACATTGTGTAAAGGAAACTTACCAGTGGGAAGAACTTGAGGCATCAAATATGGTTCTCTACTTTGTCTGGAATAAGAGATGTATTGAAGTAGAGATCCTAACAGACTAGTTTCATGGAGAGTGTTTAATGGATTGGTCAGTTTGCCAAGGACTTGGAAAGAACACGATAATGACTGGTTACAAAGGGTCTCCGGGGGAGGTATTTAGAAAATAAGCAGTGTGACAATCTGTGCTCATGTAAATTTTCAGTGGAGGGTCCCTAGACAGAGATGCTTATCAATAATCAGGTGAAAAAGATGACCTATTATATAAATGTCAAAGAGCCTCTTTCACAATTGTTCCTGTGCTTGGTCAATGTGTCTATATGTAATCTTGAGACAGCAGCAGGGACAAAAGCTATACAAGGACTTAACTGCATGTGCTTTCCTCACCAAGGCTGATCTGGTTATGGAAACTGTTGTCAGGAAGCATCTTGATATGGCACTCTCATGTCCACCACCTGGCAGGAGGTTGATCACATTGAATTACTTCCATCATGGACAGGCAGTAATTAGTCCTTATGGGAATGGATACTTAAATCTGTACACATATTTGCCTTTCCCACCTTTATTAATTTTGCCTGAATCACCTCAGAATGCTTTCTTTTCACTCTGAGATATGTGAAGAACATAAATATCTGTCCAGAGAATGAATTTTATGGTGAAAAAAATATCTGCAGCAATGGTTCTCTGCTGATGACATTCACTGGTTGTTTCATGTAATAGAACTGTACAAAGGCCTGTTGAAGTTTCAAGTACAGAGTCAGCTGTAAAGCAACATCTAGTTAGGTTGGTGTGTCATCCTACAGAATACAATATATGCCTTAAAACAAAGGTCATAGGGTGATTTCTTCCATATTTCCCAGTTTTCAAGGATCCATAAACCAAGAGGTGAAAGTGGACCCCTCTCATGGTTATACTAATAATTACTAAAATAAGATTTTATTCCTGTTCCCACAGTCTTGGTCTTGGTGGGTTTAGATATGTTAGCACTCAAGAGAAAAGCAATTCCTCTAGGAAACAAAGTCAAAACTATTTTCTATTAAAAGTTGAGATTACCTCCAGACCAACTTACACTCCTCATGCTAGTGAATTTGCATGCTTCTGAATTACTTTGTTGGCCAGGATGCTTGATCACCACAAACTAGGTATATTATATTATGGCTACACAACTTGGCAAGTAGGGTGATGTCTGGAATTCAGAGAATCACTTGGGTGCAACTCAGTTTTCTCACATTCAATAATAATAACTAATGAGAAACTGCAATAGTCTCATGAAGGTGGGACCTATAAGGGCTCAAAAACTATAATGATAGGGCTTCCCTGGTGGCACAGTGGTTGAGAGTCCGCCTGCCGATGCAGGGGACACGGGTTCGTACCCTGGTCCAGGAAGATCTCACATGCCGCGGAGCGGCTAGGCCCGTGAGCCATGGCCGCTGAGCCTGAGCATCCGGAGCCTGTGCTCCACAACGGGAGAGGCCACAACAGTGAGAGGCCCGCGAACCGCAAAAAAAAAAAAAAATATATGTATATATATAATGATAGAAGTTTGAGTCACCACTCCAGGAAAGGAAAAACAACAACAAAACTAAGGTGTTGACAGAGGGCAGTGGAAGATAGAATGTGTAAAAAAAAGCCATTGGTTACTGATTTAGGACTCATTACCAGTTACAAAATGCAGATTGTAGCAGATTTGTTTGGTGGTAATTAATCACACTCCCTCCTTTTATTCTACTAATGTACACATTAGTACTTTGGTGACTAATTTTTTACTGATTTAACCATACCCTGCTATTATATGGTGGTTGATGAAACATTGCATTTTTCCTTCTTTGGGGAAGTGGAAGTTTCTTCATCAAAATGATTTATAAAGAGTGGTACATGGCAAATGAATGTTGAGTGGCAAAAACAGTGGTGTACCCACAAGTTTTATACTTTACTCTCTCCAGCTCTGTGACTACAAAGGTTAACCAACCTCTACAGACTGCAGTATAAGAACCCCTCTTTCCCTTGATTTCTGGGAAAGGACTAACAGTAATTGAAAATATGTAAAATGAGGAATAGATCAAAGTATATTATGCCTCGTTTTTGCTCTCTCATGCATCTCCATGGTTTGGCCATAGTTTGAGCAATCATTGTGTGCCTCTATGGCCGTGACTCATGTTGGTCAACCTGTCTTCTTTGATTCCTACTCTTCACAGGTCCAGCCTCTTGTCCCATCAGGCCAGTGGTGAGGCTGGTGATAATATCTTTTCATTTTTAATAATTCTTGGCTACTTCACCACCTATTGTGAATTTCTTGATTCACCCAAACTCTATGAAAAGTCCCTTTATTAAATTCTGTTCATGTATATCCTTTAAGTGTACCATTGATTTATGTCAGTACTGTGACAATATAAGAGTCTTTACAACTTCTTTCAACTGTTAACATTTTAAGTTTCTATGGGTAAGATAATTTTCATACAGTGTGGATATAAAATTCAGTGGGGCACTGGAAATTTATATAGCACAATTTAATTAATTCCATCCCCTACACTATTGGTTTTAAAATGCTACCCTTTATAATGCTACAGCTAAATAGGGTAAACTTTCATATATATATATATATATATATATATATATATATAATTTAGATTTATTTTACACTGAGACACACAAAGTAATAACCTTATAAAAAGAGATACATTTTTAAAAAGGAGGAGTAATTATGTGGAACTGTTGCTAAGTTTTGAGGAAAATGTATCATTAATTTAAAAAGCAACAACCAAAATCCTCTAGAAAGTACAAATATGACTTTCATACCCATGAAGTCATACTCCTGCTATTTTTTTCCCTTTTTGCAATTGCACATCACAGAAACTTGTTCAATCTCTCTTGTGACCTTGTGAAGGGGTGCAAACATGTCCCTTTGTCACGTAAAACATTTTATTCATTTCAAAATGGGCACCATGACACTGCAGCTATTTTAAGCCTCCCATTGTTTGTCTAAAATAGATTGTGCTGGCAGAGTGTATGTTCTGAAAATTGTTTGCTTGGTGTGCTCATTACTTCATGTCAAATTCCAGAATGGCAATTTCTAACAATTTCTAAACTTTTTTTTTT
The DNA here is from genome assembly GCF_951394435.1 of Stenella coeruleoalba. Taxonomy (NCBI): domain Eukaryota; kingdom Metazoa; phylum Chordata; class Mammalia; order Artiodactyla; family Delphinidae; genus Stenella; species Stenella coeruleoalba. The sequence goes on from NC_137154.1 coordinate 72,659,294, forward strand.
GCTAAACTGGTTAAGTGAATGATGTTAGTTAAGTGTATGGTTTGTGGGAAATGAGCTGAGAGAACTAGAAATTAGTCTGGATGAGGGATAGAGAGAGACATAAAGACTATTCTGTCTTATGGGATAAGTCAGGTTTCACAGAACTGGGAAGAATGGTGATCAGGTGTAAGGCCAACAAGTTTTCAGTTCTTGTTAAAATCAGGGGCAAATTTAACATAAAAATAACAGGAGGTTAATTGATATTGATAGGATAAAACATACCCAATAGGTCAAATAAACTGATTTTCATTTCCTAAGTCCTTCCAGTCAACATAACACAATATAAAGCAAATTTACTTATGCCTCTTAAAGTCATCAGCTTTAAATATGACTTTTTAGGACTTCTCATTGTTAATGGAATCAAGTTCAAGCCCATTGTGGCTCCCCCATCTTATTTGCAAATATTCCTTTCCATAAATCTTACCATCTAGAACTGTGTTTTTTCACTACTATTCTGATATGTGTTACATGTTTCAGTATTTTGACAGGCATATATTTATTTTTTGTTTCAAATAGAAGGTTGAGCTTAATACAGTGTGTGTAAATCAGCATTTGGTTTGTAGCATGCAAAGTTTTAGTCAAAGGCCAAAGTTACATAAGAATTCACTGACATATGTGGAAACTTGACTGTAAAAAAGGTAGGTAACCCTGCTCTAGCCACAGTGAACATACTTTGGGCACAATACATCATATACCTTTGTAACTTTTGCCTTGTTCCCTCTACTTCCTTAGCTTAGAATAGGTGTCCAAGGCCTACTGCTCACTCCCCATACAAACTCAAGCCACACCTTCTTTTGGAAAGTCTTAATCTCCCCAGCTATTCTCTTCTCTGGTCTCTCAATTATTTCTTCATTGCTCCATTAGCTCAGGCACCTGACTATGTTATGATTATTAGTCTATTTAAGCTCTAGTAGTGAACTTCTTCCAGGTAAAACTAAAATTAATATCTATAGTTTTGGCACCTAAAAAATAGCTTACCCACCTGTCGGTGCTCAAAATTGTTTGGTTAAGGGACAATCACTTCAAGCCTGGATCAAGAATCCATATAGATGTACACTTCAATACAAAAGCAATGGCACAGAGGGGGACCTTGAAGATGGCGGAAGAGTAAGATGCGGAGATCACCTTCCTCCCCACAGATACACCAGAAATACATCTACACGTGGAACAACTCCTACAGAACACCTACTGAAGGCTGGCAGAAGACCTCCCAAAAGGAAAGAAACTCCCCACGTACCTCGGTAGGGCAAAAGAAGAAAAGAAAAAACAGAGACAAAAGAATAGGGACGGCACCTGCACCAGTGGGAGGGAGCTGTGAAGAAGGAAAAGTTTCCACACACTAGGAAGCCCCTTCGTGGACGGAGACTGCGGGAGGCCGAGGGGGGAGCTTCGGAGCCGCGGAGGAGAGCACAGCAACAGGGGTGCGGAGGGCAAAGCAGGGAAATTCCCCCACAGAGGATCGGGGCCGACCGGCACTCACCAGCCCGAGAGGCTTGTCTGCTCATCCGCCGGGGCGGGTGGGGCTGCTAGTTGAGGCTCGGGTTTCGGTCACAGCGCAGGGAGAGGACTGGGGTTGGCGGCTTGAACATAGCCTGAAGGGGTTAGTGCACCACGGCTAGCCGGGAGTCCGGGGAAAAGTCTGCACCTGCCGAAGAGGCAAGAGACTTTTTCTTCCCTCTTTGTTTCCTGGTGCACGAGGAGAGGGGTTTAAGAGCGCTGCTTAAAGGAACTCCAGAGACGGGTGTGAGCCGCGGCTAAAAGCGCGGAACCCAGAGACGGGCGCGAGCCGCGGCTGAAAGCGCGGACCCCAGAGACGGGCGCGAGCCACCGCTAAAAGCGCCACTGCCAGGTTCCCAGGATCCAGGGACAACTTCCCCGGGAGAACGCACGGCGGGCCTCAGGCTGGTGGAACATCACGCTGGCCTCTGCCGCCACAGGCCTGCCCCGCAAGCAGTGCCCCTCCCTCCCCCCGGCCTGAGTGTGCCAGAGCCCCCGAATCAGCGGCTCCTTTAACCCCGTCCTGTCTGAACAAAAAACAGACGCCCTCCAGCGACCTACATGCAGAGGCAGGGCCAAATCCAAAGCTCAGCCCCTGTGAGCTGTGAGAACAAAGAAGAGAAAGGGAAATCTCTCCCAGCAGCCTCAGAAGCAGCGGATTAAAGCTCCACAATCAATTTGATGTACCTGCATCTGTGGAATACCTGAATAGACAACGAGTCATCCCAAATTGAGGAGGTGGGCTTCGAGAGCAAGATCTATGATTTTTCCCCCTTTTCCTCTTTTTGTGAATGTGTATGTGTATGCTTCTATGTGAGATCTTGTCTGTATAGCTTTGCTTCCACCATTTGTGCTAGCGTTCTATCCGTCCATGGTTTTCTTTTTAAATTTTTTTCTTAATAATTAATTTTAATAACTTTATTATACTTTACCTTCGTTCTTTCTTTCTTTCCTTCCTTCCCTCCTTTAGACAACGAATCATCCCAAATTGAGGAGGTGGTCTCTGAGAGCAAGATTTATGATTTTTTTCCCCTTTACCTCTTTTTGTGAGGTGTATGTGTATGTTTCTGTGTAAGATTTTGTCTGTATAGCTTTGCTTCCAACATTTGTCCTAAGGTTCTATCCGTCCCTTTTTTTTTTTTAATAATTATTTTTTAATTCAATAACTTTATCATACTTTATTTTATTTTACAGTATCTTCTTTCTTTCTGTCTTTTTTCCTTCCTTCCTTCCTTCTTTCCTCCCTCCCTCCCTCCTTTCTTTCCTTCTTGACTTCTTTCCTTCTTTGCTTCTTTCTTTCTTTCTTTCTTTCTTCCTTCCTTCCTTCCTTCCCTCCTTTCTTTCTTTCATTCTTTCTTCATACTTCTACTAATTATCTCTACTTTTTCTCCCTTTTATTCTGAGCCGTGTGGATGAAAGGCTCTTGGTACTCCAGCCAGGAGTCAGGGCTCTGCCTCTGAGGTGGGAGAGCCAACTTCAGGACACTGGTCAACAAGAGACCTCCCAGCTCCACATAATATCAAACGGCAAAAATCTCCCAGAGACCTCCATCTTAACACCAGCACCCAGCTTCACTCAACGACCAGCAAGCTACAGTGCTGTACAACCTATGCCAAACAACTAGCAAAACAGGAACACAACCCGACCCATGAGGAGAGAGGCTGCCTAAAACCATAATAAGACCACAGACACCCCAAAACACACCACCAGACGTGAACCTGCCCACTAGAGAGATAAGATCCAGCTTCATCCACCACAACACAGGCACTAGTCCCCTCCACCAGGAAGCCTACACAACCCACTGAACCAACCTTAGCCACTGGAGACAGACATCAAAAACAGTGGGAACTACGAACCTGCAGCCCGTAAAAAGGAGACCCCAAACACAGTAAGATAAGCAAAATGAGAAGACAGAAAAACACACAGCAGATAAAGGAGCAAGATAAAAATGCACCAGATCCAACAAATGAAGAGGAAATAGGCAGTCTACCTGAAAAATAATTCAGAATAATGATAATAAGGATGATCCGAAATCTTGGAAATAGAATGGACAAAATGCAAGAAACAGTTAACAAGGACCTAGAGGAAATAAAGATGAAACAAGCAACGATGAACAACACAATAAATGAAATTAAAAGTACTCTAGATGGGATCAATAGCAGAATAACTGAGGCAGAAGAACGGATAAGTGTCCTGGAAGATAAAATAGTGGAAATAACTACTGCAGAGCAGAATAAAGAAAAAAGAATGAAAAGTCTCAGAGACCACTGGGACAACATTAAACACACCAACATTCGAATTATAGGGGTTCCAGAAGAAGAAGAGAAAAAGAAAGGGACTCAGAAAATATTTGAAGAGATTATAGTTGAAAACTTCCCTAATATGGGAAAGGAAATAGTTAATCAAGTCCAAGAAGCACAGAGAGTCCCATACAGGATAAATCCAAGGAGAAATACGCCAAGACACATTTAATCAAACTGTCAAAAATTAAATACAAAGAAAGCATATTAAAAGCAGCAAGGGAAAAACAACAAATAACACACAAGGGAATCCCCATAAGGTTAACAGCTGATCTCTCAGCAGAAACCCTGCAAGCCAGAAGGGAGTGGCAGGACATACTGAAAGTGATGAAGGAGAAAAACCTGCAACCAAGACTACTCTATCCAGCAAGGATCTCATTCAGATTTGATGCAGAAATTAAAACCTTTACAGACATGCAAAAGCTGAGAGAGTTCAGCACCACAAAACCAGCTTTACAACAAATGCTAAAGGAACTTCTCTAGACAAGAAACACAAGAGAAGGAAAAGACCTATAATAACAAACCCAAAACAATTTAGAAAATGGGAATAGGAACATACATATCGATAATTACCTTAAATGTAAATGGACTAAATGCTCCCACCAAAAGACACAGATTGGCTGAATGGATACAAAAACAAGACCCTTATATATGCTGTCTACAAGAGACCCACTTCAGACCTAGAGACACATACAGACTGAAAGTAAGGGGATGGAAAAAGATATTCCATGCAAATGGAAACCAAAAGAAAGCTGGAGTAGCAATGCTCATGTCAGACAAAATAGACTTTAAAATAAAGACTATTAGAAGAGACAAAGGACACTACATAATGATCAAGGGATCAATCCAAGAAGAAGATATAACAGTTGTAAATATTTATGCACCCAATATAGGAGCACCTCAATAGATAAGGCAAATAGTAACAGCCATAAAAGGGGAAATTGACAGTAACACATTCATAGTAGGGGACTTTAACACCCCACTTTCACCAATGGACAGATCATCCAAAATGAAAATAAATAAGGAAACACAAGCTTTAAATGATACATTAAACAAGATGGACATAATTGATATTTATAGGACACTCCATCCAAAAACAACAGAATACACATTTTTCTCAAGTGCTCATGGAACATTCTCCAGGATAGATCATATCTTGGGTCACAAATCAAGCCTTGGTAAACTTAAAAAAATTGAAATTGTATCAACTATCTTTTCCGACCACAACGCCATGAGAATAGATATCAATTATGGGAAAAGATCTGTAAAAAATACAAATACATGGAGGCTAAACAACATACTACTTAATAACGAAGTGATCACTGAAGAAATCAAAGAGGAAATAAAAAAAATACCTAGAAACAAATGACAATGGAGACACAACGACCCAAAACCTATGGGATGCAGCAAAAGCAGTTCTAAGGGGGAAGTTTATAGCAATACAAGCCCACCTTAAGAAGCAGGAAACATCTCGAATAAACAACCTAACTTTGCACCTCAAGCAATTAGAGAAAGAAGAACAAGAAAACCCCAAAGCTAGCAGAAGGAAAGAAATCATAAAAATCAGATCAGAAATAAATAAAAAAGAAATGAAGGAAACAATAGCAAAGACCAATAAAACTAAAAGCTTGTTCTTTGAGAAGATAAACAAAATAGATAAACCACTGGCCAGACTCATCAAGAAAAAAAGGGGGAAGACTCAAATCAATAGAATTAGAAATGAAAAAGGAGAAGTAACAACTGACACTGCAGAAATAAAAAAAGATCATGAGAGATTACTACAAGCAATTCTATGCCAATAAACTGGACAATCTGGAAGAAATGGACAAATTATTAGAAATGCACAAAAGGCCAAGACTGAATCAGGAAGAAATAGAAAATATGAACAGACCAATCACAAGCACTGAAATTGAAACTGTGATTAAAAATCTTCCGACAAACAAAAGCCCAGGACCAGATGGCTTCACAGGCGAATTCTATCAAACATTTAGAAAAGAGCTAATCACCTGTCCTTCTCAAACTCTTACAAAATATAGCAGAGGGAGGAACACTCCCAAATTCCTTCTACGAGGCCACCATCACCTTGATACCAAAACCAGACAAGGATGTCACAAAGAAAGAACACTACAGGCCAATATCACTGATGAACATAGATGTAAAAATCCTCAACAAAATACTAGCAAACAGAATCCAACAGCACATTAAAAGGATCATACACCATGATCAAGTGGGGTTTATTCCAGGAATGAAAGGATTCCTCAATATATGCAAATCTATCAATGTGATAAACCATATTAACAAATTGAAGGAGAAAAACCATATGATGATCTCAATAGATGCAGAGAAAGCTTTTGACAAATTTCAACACCCATTTATGATAAAAACCCTGCAGAAAGTAGGCATAGAGGGAACTTTCCTCAACATAATAAAGGCCATATATGACAAGCCCACAGCCAACATCATCCTCAATGGTGAAAAACTGAAAGCATTTCTACTAAGATCAGGAACATGACAAGGTTGCCCACTCTCACCACTCTTATTCAACATAGTTTTGGAAGTTTTAGCCACAGCAATCAGAGAAGAAAAGGAAATAAAAGGAATCCAAATCGGAAAAGAAGAAGTAAAGCTGTCACTGTTTGCAGATGACATGATACTATACATAGAGAATCCTAAAGATGCTACCAGAAAACTACTAGAGTTAATCAATGAATTTGGTAAAGTAGCAGGATACAAAATTAATGCACAGAAATCTCTGGCATTCCTATATACTAATGATGAAAAATCCGAAAGTGCAATCAAGAAAACACTCCCATTTACCATTGCAACAAAAAGAATAAAATATCTAGGAATAAACCTACCTAAGGAGACAAAAGACCTGTATGCAGAAAATTATAAGACACTGATGAAAGAAATTAAAGATGATACAAATAGATGGAGAGATATACCATGTTCTTGGATTGGAAGAATCAACATTATGAAAATGACTCTACTACCCAAAGCAATCTATAGATTCAATGCAATCCCTATCAAACTACCACTGGCATTTTTCACATAACTAGAACAAAAAAATTCACAATTTGTATGGAAACACAAAAGACCCCGAATAGCCAAAGCAATCTTGAGAACGAAAAACGGAGCTGGAGGAATCAGGCTCCCTGACTTCAGACTATACTACAAAGCTACAGTAATCAAGACAGTATATTACTGGCACAAAAACAGAAATATAGATCAATGGAACAGGATAGGAAACCCAGAGATAAACCCACACACATATGGTCACCTTATCTTTGATAAAGGAGGCAAGAATATACAGTGGAGAAAAGACAGCCTCTTCAATAAGTGGTGCTAGGAAAACTGGACAGATACATGTAAAAGTATGAAATTCGATAATTCCCTAACACCATACACAAAATTAAGCTCAAAATGGATTAAAGACCTAAATGTAAGGCCAGACGCTATCAAACTCTTAGAGGAAAACATAGGCAGAACACTCTATGACATAAATCGCAACAAGATCCTTTTTGACCCACCTCCTAGAGAAATGGAAATAAAAACAAAAATAAACAAATGGGACCTAATGAAACTTCAAAGCTTTTGCACAGCAAAGGAAACCATAAACAAGAACAAAAGACAACCCTCAGAATGGGAGAAAATATTTGCAAATGAAACAACTGACAAAGGATTAATCTCCTTTGAGTTTACAAGCAACTCATGCAGCTCAATAACAATAAAACAAAGAACCCAATCCAAAAATGGGCAGAAGACCTAAATAGACATTTCTCCAAAGAAGATATACAGACTGCCAACAAACATATGAAAGAATGCTCAACATCATTAATCATTAGAGAAGCCCAAATCAAAACTACAATGAGATATCATCTCACACCAGTCAGATTGGCCATCATCAAAAAATCTAGAAACAATAAATGCTGGAGAGGGTGTGGAGAAAAGGGAACACTCTTGCACTGCTGGTGGGAATGTGAATTGGTTCAGCAGCTATGGAGAACAGTATGGAGGTTCCTTAAAAAACTACAAATAGAACTACCATATGACCCAGCAATCCCACTACTGGGCATATACCCTGAGAAAACCAAAATTCAAAAAGAGTCATGTACCAAAATATTCATTGCAGCTCTATTTACAGTAGCCCGGAGATGGAAACAACCTAAGTGCCCATCATCGGATGAATGGATAAAGAAGATATGGCACATATATACAATGGAATATTACTCAGCCATAAAAAGAAACAAAATTGAGCTATTTGAAATGAGGTGGATAGACCTAGAGTCTGTCATACAGAGTGAAGTAAGTCAGAAAAAGAAAGACAATTACCGTATGCTAACACATATATATGGAATTTAAGAAAAAAAAAAATGTCATGAAGGACCTAGTGGTAAGACAGGGATAAAGACACAGACCTACTGGAGAACGGACTTGAGGATATGGGGAGGGGGAAGGGTGAGCTGTGACAGGGCGAGAGAGAGTCATGGACATATATACACTACCAAATGTAAGGTAGATGGCTAGTGGCAAGCAGCCGCATGGCACAGGGATATCGGCTCGGTGCTTTGTGACCACCTGGAGGGGTGGGATAGGGAGGGTGGGAGGGAGGGAGACGCAAGAGGGAAGAGATATGGGAACATATGTATATGTATAACTGATTCACTTTGTTATCAAGCAGAAACTAACACACCATTGTAAAGCAATTACACCCCAGTAAAGATGTTAAAAATAAATAAATAAATAAAAATTTTTAAAAAAGCAATGGCACATTACAAACCTCAAAGTTTGCTTTGATTTCTGGTTAAAATATCTCTACACAATCATATACTCCATATGTACTACCCTATATTCAGATGTATCTAGAGAAGACAATTTCAGTAAAAGAGAAGGCCAGAAATTTGAATTATTTCCTCTTACTGAAAAGGATGAAGGAGGAAAGCTATAAGGCTAGGGTTTGAGTTCCAGTCCTGCCATTATTTTTCTGGGTGAACTTTGGAAGAACAATTGCAAGAACAACAACAAATTTCTAGTAACAACAATACCATTATCAATAATAATTATAACAGATGGAACAGAATGTACTACATGAATCAAACCATGATAAGCATATAAACTACCTAAATAGTTATTCAACTATAAAGTAATTGTGTTTCTTATTAAATATGATAGACAGAATACCTTAATTTTTTATTGCTTTATCTAAAACCTCTATCTCTATGAAATATAAAGGAATATTTTACTTAAAAAATGTTATAGATACCTAAGGGAAAAGTTGCGGAGATACTATCAGATGAGATATGACATTCAAATTTTGAAAAATGATGAGTAATGGCTAACTTAGCACAGTAGAAAGCTGAAATGTACCATCTGACTGGCAGAGTTAGAAACCAACAATAAGCAAGCTTATTTATGGTGCAAAACCATGGAAGGTCTCAGGAAGTGGAGATACCAGCTCAATGAAGGCAGGAATTAGGGGTGGACATAAAAACAGAAAGAACTGTTTTTAATCAGTTTAAACATTTAGATTTTTTTGTTCAATATTCCCTTATTTACCCCACACAGCAACATGACTACCCCTCCTCTGGTAAGGTAGGGAAAGAAAGTCTACTCCATGGAAAATTAAAACTAGTGATCTCTAGACTTGAAAATATTGAGCCAGGTTAAGAGGAGTTGGGGGTAAGTGAGGATATTAAAACAAGAGGATTAGATAAATGCCTCCTTTTTAAACTCTGAGACTTCATCTTACTTGTCTCGCTTTCCACTTCTAAAATTCAGAAAACAAGGCTTATACTACCTGTTAGGAAGAACAATTTGACCCAAGACAATACAAAAAAAGATGATATATATTGATAATTATGTATCATCAAATGAAACAACTTAGTGTCAACTAAAAAAGTAAAACCTGTTCATATTTTAGCCTTTCTCACAACACATATACCCCAATCAATTTTTTTTTGGTTCCTCAATCTTAAATAGAAACAGACAGCTAACATATTTTAGGAAATGATCTAAATTTAAAGACAGACACAAAGACAAATATGCATATGCAGTTAACCCTTGAACAATGCAAGTGTTAATCTGCATATAATTTATAGTTGTCCCTGTATATCCACAGTTCCTACACATCTGCAGATTCAACCAACCATGGAACATGTAGTACTGTAGTGTTTACTACTGAAAAATATCTGCATATAAGTGGACCCATACAGTTTAAATCCACATTGTTCAAGGGGCAACTGTACATAAGCATAACAAAAGAAAAACATTCTGAGGAAATATGGATCATTTAGAGAGAAGAAAACTTTAAAACACAACATTAATAGGAACTGTAATATCAAGAGAAGATATAACATCATGACATATAAGAATAGGGTGCTATATTTTTTTTATGATTTAAAATGAAAATATCTCTTGAAATTAGGGTACTCATTTTTAAAAGATGGACGATTCAGATAATTAAAATGTTGGTACTGAAAATTTGAAAAAGTACATTTTAGCAAAAACAAAATTTTATTTGACAGTTTGTTTGTGTAGGACCCAAAAGGTAGAAGAGTAATACAGAAAAAAAGGAAAACTGATGACTATAGCCAAATTAATTCAAGATTTAAACTAGAAGTTTTAATAGTTTTAATGGGCCAGGGATATTATCAAAGATCTTATTTAAAAAATTACAATAAAGGATGTGGCCAAGACAGTGAAGTAGGAAGACCATAAGCTCACCTCTTCACATGGGCACAGCAAAATTACAACTGCTTACAGAGTGATTATTGATGAGAAAGATCTGATGAATCTTCTACAAATAAAGATATAAAGAAGGACTCACAATACACGTAGGAGACGCAGAGACGTGGTATAGTCAAGATCAACACCCCTGGGTAAGTGACTCACAAATGGAAGGATAATTAAAATTGTACACGTTCTACACAAGGAGTAAGGGATCTGAGACCCTTATCAGGTTCCCATACCCAGGATCCATAGACCAAGAAGTACACTCAAAATGTATGACTTTAGAAGGCCAGCAGCGCTTGCATACAGAAGAGCCCGAGGCTTATAAGAAACAGACTTGCTCTTAAGGGGTGCGTGCAAAATATCATATGCACTGAATCCCAGTGCAGAGGCAGTAATTTGAATGCAGCCTGAGTCAGATATACTTGCTGATCTTGGAGAGTCCCCCAGAGAGGCAGAAGGCAAATGAGACTCCCACATGGATAGATGTTGGTGGCAGACATTTTGGAGAGCTCATTCCCCCAGAAGGACACTGGTGCTGGCAAGTGACATCTTGGAATTCTCCTTCTAGGTTATTAGTGCTAGGAGCTTAACCACCCACCAGCAAGCCAGACCAGTAGCAGGACTCCCTTAGTCCCCATAACTATGCCTCCTGTGACCCAGCCTTAAGCAGCATTGAGTTGACGCCAGCCCAGGCCCCCTAGAACCACAGAGCCAGCTTGCAGGGTCCTTGCTCTACCCACCTGTGGTCCAGCAGCCACTATGTGAATCAGAGTCTGGCAGACAAATTGGCCTGGGGCCAGCTCCACCAACCAGCATGCCCACAGTGTTTAGTCCCACTACAACAGAAGACCCCGCACAGCCATCATAAGGGAAACTACTAGAGCATATAGATTTGGTGACCAGAGAGGAGTGTACTCCTGGGGCCCATAGGATATCTCCTACATAAGGCTACTTCTCCAAAACTGGCAAATGTAACTGACCTATAAAACACAGAGAAATAAACAGAGAACTGGGCAAAATGAAGAGACAAAGGAATGTGTTCCAAATGAAGGAACAAGACAAAACCCTAGAAAAAAGAACTAACCAAAGTGGACATAAGAAATATACTTGATAAAGCGTTCAAGATAATGATCATAAAGATGCTTAATGAACACAGAAGAAGAATGGATAAACATGATGAGAAGTTCAACAAAGAACTAGAAAATATGAAGAGAACAAAATAGATCTAAAGAATACAATAACTGAAATAAAAAATACACTAGATGAAATAACCAGTAGATTAGATGATACAGAGGAATGATCAGTGAATTGGAAGACAATAATGAAACTCACCCTTGCTGAACAGAAAAAAAAAAAAAAAAAGAATTTAAAAAATGAGGAAAGTAAAAAAAAAAAAAATGAGGAAAGTTTAAGAGGCTTCTGGGACAATATCAAGCATACTAACATCTGCATTATATGGGTCCCAGAAGAAGAGAGGGAGAGAAAGATGAAGATAAAATATTGAAGAAATAGTAGGTGATAACTTCCCTAAACTGAGAAAGGAAACAGATATCCTAGTCCAGTAAGTGAAGAGAGTCCCAAACAAATAACCCCAAAGAAGTCAACACCAAAACAAATTATAATTAAAATGGAAAAAATTAAAGTGAGAATCTTAGAAGCAACAAGAGAAAAGCAACTAGCTCCATACAAGGGAACTTCCATAAAACCATCAGCTGCCTTTGCAGTGCAAACTCTGCAGGCCACAAGAGAGTGGCATGACATATTACAAGTGATGAAAGGAAAAAAGCTACAACCAAAGATACTCTAACTGGCAAAGCTATCATTCAGATCTGAAGGAGAGACAAAGAGTTTTACAGACAAGCAAGAGCTAAAAGAGTTCAGCATCACTAAACAGGTTTTACAAGAAATTTTAAAGGAATATCTTGACATGGAAAAATAAATGACCACAATTAGAAATATGAAAATTATGAAAGGAATAATCTCATTGGTAAAGGCAAACATACAATAAAAGTAGTAGATCAACCACTTATAAAGCTAGTAGGAAGGTTAAAAGACAAAAGTAGGGCTTCCCTGGTGGCGCAGTGGTTGAGAGTCCGCCTGCCGATGCAGGGGACGCGGGTTCGTGCCCCGGTCCAGGAAGATCCCACATGCCACGGAGCAGCTAGGCCCGTGAGCCATGGCCGCTGAGCCTGCGCGTCCAGAGCCTGTGCTCCGCAATGGGAGAGGCCACAACAGTGAGAGGCCCACGTACCGCAAAAAAAAAAAAAAAAAAAAAGACAAAAGTAATAAAATCATCTATATGCTACAATAAATTTGTAGGGATATTGAAACATTAAACATGGGGATAGGGGAGTAAAAATTCAGGGTTATTAGAATGTGTTTGAGCTTAAGAGATTATCACATATATACACATGAAGCAAACCAAAAACATGTAATAGATACACACACACAAAGAAAGAAAGGAATTCAAACATAATACTAAGGATAGTCATCAAATCACAAAGGAAGAGAGCAAAAGAAGATGAAAGGAACAAAAAAGAAAAACGAAAACAACAAAATTTCAGTAAGTACATACCTATCAATAATTACTTAAATATAAATGGACTAACCACTCCAATCAAAGGACACATGGCTGACTGGATACAAAAACAAGATCCATATATATACTGCCTACAAGAGACTCACTTTGGATCTAAATGGAAAAAGTTATTCCATGCAAATGGAAATAAAAAGAAAGCTGGGGTAGCAATACTTATATAAGACAAAATAGACTTTAAAACAAAGACTGCAACAATAAATGAATAAGAAATATTACATAATGATAAACAGGTCAAAGAAGAAGATATAACAATTGTAAATATGTATTCACCTAACATAAGAGTACATAAAATCATAATGCAAATACTAACACTCCTAATAGGAGAAATTGGCAGTAACACAATAATATTAGGGGACTTTAACACCTCATTTTCATCAATGGACAGATCTTCCAGATACAGTAAATCTATGAGGAAATACTGGGTTTAAATGACATATTAGACCAGTTAAAGTTTATATATATAAATAGAACACTTCATCCAAAATTAGCAGAAAGCACATTCTTTTCAAGTGCACTTGGAACATTCTTCAGGATAGATTGCATGCTAAGTCACAAAACAAGTCTCATTGAATTTAAGAAAAATTGAAATCATTTCATGCATCTTTTCTGACTACAATGCTAGGAGACTAGAAATCAACTACAAGAAGAAAACTGTCAAAAACACAAACATGTGGAGGCTAAATAATATGTTTCTAAGCAACCAATAGGTCACTGAGGAAATAAAAGAGGAAAAAAAAAATAGTGACAAATGAAAATTGTAACACAATTTAAAAAAATCTATGGGACTCAGCAAAAGCAGTTCTAAGAGGGATGTTCATCACAATACAAGCCAACCTCAAGAAACAAGAACAAATTCATATAAACACTCTAACGTTGCACATAAAAGTACTAGAAAAACAAGAACATTGAAAACAAAGTTAGTAGAAGGAAAGCAATAATAAAGATCAGAGTGAAAATAAATGAAATAGAGACAAAAACAATGGAAAAGGTAAATAACACTAAGTGCTGGTTCTTTGAAAATATAAATAAGTTGATAAAACTGTAGCCAGACTCATTGAGAACAAAAAGATAGAAGTTCAAATAAACAGAATAAAAACTGAAAGGGGAGAGTTTATAACTGATACCAGAAAACTACCAATGATCATAAGAGAATACTATGAGCAATTATACACCAATAAAATGGACAACCTAGAAGAAATGGATAAATTCCTAGAAACTTAAAATCTCTCAAGACTGAATCAGGAAGAAACATAAAATATGAACAGACCAATTACCAGTAATGAAAGTGAATCAGTAATTTAAAAACTCCCAACAAATAAAAGTGTAGAAGTAGTTGAATTATTCCAAAAATTAAAAGAAGAGTTAAAATCTATTCTTTTCAAACTACTCCAAAGATGGAAGAGGAAGGAATGCTTCTGAACTCATTCTATGAGGCCAGAATGATCTTAATACCAAAACCAAAGACACCACAAAAAAAGAAAATTATAGGCCAATATCTCTGATGAACATAGAGGCAAAAATACTCAACAAAATATAAGCAAACAGAATTCAACAATACATTAAATGAATCATACACCATGATCAAGTGGGATTTATCCCAGGGATGTAAAGATGGTTCAATATCCACAAATAAATAAATATGATACATCACATTAACAATTTTAAAGAATAAAAATAATATGATCATCTCAAAAGATGCAGAATAAGCTTTTGACAAAATTCAACATCCATTCATGATAAAAAACTGTCAACAAAGTGGATATAGACAAAACATACCTCTACATAATAAAGGCCTTATGTGAAAAAACCCACACCCAATATCGTACTTAATGGTGAAAAGATGAAAGCATTTTCTGTATATCAGGAACAAGACAAGGACTCCCACTCTTGCCACTTTTTTTTTTTTTTTTGCGGTACGCGGGCCTCTCACTGTTGTGGCCTCTCCCGTTGCGGAGCACAGGCTCTGGACATGCAGGCTCAGCAGCCATGGCTCACGGGCCTAGCCGCTCCGTGGCATGTGGGATCTTCCCGGACTGGGGCACGAGCCCGTGTCCCCTGCATTGGCAGGCGGACTCTCAACCACTGCACCACCAGGGAAGCTCCTTGCCACTTTTATTCAACATAGTGTTTGATATCCAAGCCAGAGCAATCAGGCAAGGTAAAGAAATAAAAAGCATCCAAATAGGAAGGGAAGAAGTAAAACTGTCACTCTTTGCATGTTACCATATATAAAAAAAAACCCTAAAGAAGGCACCAAAAAGTATTTGAACTCATAAATGAATTCAGTAAATTTGCAGAATACAAAATTAACATACATAAATCTGTTGTATTTCTGTATATAAAAAATGAACTAGTAGAAAGGGAAATTAAGAAACAATCCCATTTACAATTGCATCAAAAAGTAGAAAATACCTTGGAATAAATCTGACAAAGGAGGAAAAAGAGTTGTACTAGGAAAACTTTAAGGCATTGATGAATGAAATTGAAGATGACACAAGCAAATGGGAAGATATAACATGCTCCTAGATTGGAGGAATTAATATTGCTAAAATGCCCATATTCCACAAGGCAGTGTACAGATTCAATACAATCCCCTCCAAATACCAGTGACATTTTTTCACAGAACTAGAACAAATAGTTCTAAAATTTGGGAGGAAACACAAAATACTCAGAATAGCCAAGTTTTTTGAAAAAGAACAATACTGAAGGTACAATGCTCCCTGACTTCAGACTATACTACAAATTTCCTGTATTCAAAACAGTATGGCACTGGCACAAAAACAGAGACATAGATTAATGTCACAGAATAGAGAGCCCAGAAATGAACCCAAACTTATACAGTTAATAAATCTATGACAAAGGAGGTAAGAATATACAATGGAGAAAAGACAGCCTCTTCAATAAATGATGTTGGGAAAACTGAACAGCTACATGAAAAAGAGTAAAACTGAACTACTTTCTCATAACAACTACAAAAATAAACTCAAAATGGATTAAAGACTTAAATATAAGACCTGAAACCATAAAACTCCTAGATGAAAACCTAGGCAGTTCATTCTTTGCACTGGTCTTTATTGTATTTTTATGGATATATCTCCTCAGGCAATGGAAAAAAATCAAAAAATTTAAAATGAGGCTATATTTAGTAAAGAACTTTTGCACAGCAAAGGAAACCATCAACAGACTGAAAAGGCTGCCTATGGAATGGGAGTCCATATTTGTAAATTATATACCCAATAAAGGGTTAATATCAAAAATATAGAAAAAGGAACCCTCATACTCTTTTGGTGGGAATTTAAATTGGCACAGACACTTTGGAGAACAGTATGGAGCTTCCTTAAAAAACTAAACTTAAGGGCTTCCCTGGTGGCACAGTGGTTGAGAGTCCGCCTGCCGATGCAGGGGACACCGGTTCATGCCCCGGTCCAGGAAGATCCCACATGCCACGGAGCGGGTAGGCCCATAAGCCATGGCCACTGAGCCTGCACGTCTGGAGCCTATGCTCTGCAACGGGAGAGGCCACAACAGTGAGAGGCCCACGTACCGCCAAAAAAAAAAAAAAAAAACAAACTAAAAGTAAAATGACCATATGATCCTGCAATCCCACTCCTGGTCATATATCCAGAGAAAACCATAATTTGAAAGGATACATGCACCCCAATGTTCACTGCAGCACTATTTACAATAGCCAGGACATGGAAGCAACCTAAATGTCTATCAACAGAGGAATGGATAAAGAAGATGTGGTACATATATACAATGGAATATTACTCAGCCATAAAAAAGAACAGAATAATGCCATTTGCAGCAACATGGATGGACCTAGAGATTGTCATACTGAGTGAAGAAAGTCAGACAGAGAAAGACAAATATCATATGATATTGCTTGTACGTGGAATATTAAAAAAGGGTACAAATGAACTTATCTACAGAACAGAAATAGAGTTACAGATGTAGAAAACTTATGGTTACCAGGTGGTAAGGGAGAGAGGGATAAATTGTAAGTTTGGGATTGACATATACACACTACTGTATATAAAATAGGTAATTAATAAGGACCTACTATATAGTAAATCAAACTCTACTTCATACTCTGTAATGGCCTACATGGGAAAAGAATCTAAAAAAGAGTGCATATTATGTATATGTAAAAAAAAAAAACATAAAGTTATTTTTAATTGGAAAAAATTTCTATTTTCAGCATAAGCACAACAAAGTAATGTAATAAAATGTGCTATAGAGCCCTGAAACAATCCAGTATATTTTTGAAATTTGATATTTTAAACTGTTAGCCTTTGTCACATAGATTAATGTTCTAATAAACACATCTGGGAAAATAAATAAATAAATAAATGTAAAGAAATCAAACAATTCAACATTAAAAAAAAAACACAATTAAAAATTGGGCACGGGCTTCCCTGGTGGTGCAGTGGTTGAGAGTCTGCCTGCTGATGCAGGGGACACGGGTTAGTGCCCCGGTCTGGGAAGATCCCACATACCGCAGAGCGGCTAGGCCCGTGAGCCATGGGTGTTGAGCCTGCACATCTGGAGCCTGTGCTCCGCAACGGGAGAGGCCACAACAGTGAGAAGACCGCGTACCACAAAAAAAAAAAAAAAAAAAATTGGGCAGGAACATATGTGTTGTCTGACTGCAATGTTTGTGCCTACTCCACAGTGAGGGCAACAAGAAGTTAGTTTCCTTAGAACCAAGGAGGTGCCCTCGCACATGCAGGACAACTTGTCGCCCCATCCCTAATAAGGAAGAAGCTTCCTGCTATGGCTGCAACTGCTAAGAAGCCAAACTTGCTGCGGTTTCTCTCAGACATTTTTCTAGATATTCATTTTCTTTTTTTTTGCCACCCCACACAGCTTGTGGGATCTTGATTCACAAGCCAGAGGTTGGGCTGAAGCTCCTACAGTGGGAACTCTGTGTTTGAACCACTGGACCAACAGAGAACCTCAGACCCCAGGGAATATTCATTGGAGTGAGATCTCACAGAGGTCCTCATCTCAGGACCAACACCCAACTCTACCCAACAGCATACAAACTCCAGTGTTGGAAGCCTCAGGTCAAACAATCAGTAAGACAGGAACACAATCCCACTCATAATATATATATATATATATATATATATATATATATATATATATATATATATAGTGGTAAAAAAATATGTCACGGATGAAGGAGCAAGGTAAAAACCTACAAGACCAAATAAATGAAGAGGATATAGGCAATCTACATGAAAAATAATTCAGAGTAATGACAGTAAAGATGATCCAGAATCTCAGAAATAGAATGGAGGCACAGATTGAGAAAATACAAGAAATGTTTAGCAAAGATCTAGAACTAAAGAACAAACAAACAGAGATGAACAACACAATAACTGAAATGAAGAATACACTAGAAGGAATCATTAACAGAATAACTGAGGCAGAAGAACGAATAAGTGAGCTGGGAGACAAAATGGCGGAAATAACTGCTGAGGAGAAGAATAAAGAAAAAATAATGAAAAGAATTGAAGACAATCTCAGACACCTCTGGGACACACTAAACACACCAACATTCAAATTATAGGGGTCCCAGAAGAAGAAGAGAAAAAGAAAAGGTATGAAAAAGTATTTGAAGAGATTATAGTTAAAACTCTCCTAACATGGGAAAGGAAATAGTCACCCAAGTCCAGGAAGCACAGAGATTACCATACAGGATAAACCCTAGGAAAAACACAGCAAGACACATATTAATCAAACTAACAAAAATTAAATTCAAAGAAAAAATATTAATGGCAAGAAGGGAAAAATAAAAAAAAAACAAAAAACATATAAAGGAATCCCCATGAGGTTATCAGCTGATTTCTCAGCAAAAACACTGCAGCCAGAAGGGAGTGGCAGGATATATTGAAAGTGATGAAAGAGAAAAACCTACAACCAAGATTACTCTACCTAGCAAGGATCTCATTCAGATTCGTCAGAGAAATCAAGATATTTTCAGACAAGAAACAGCTAAGAAAATTCAGCACCACCAAACCAGCTCTACAACAAATGTTAAAGAAACTTCTCTGGCAAAGAGAAGAAAAAGACACACAAAAACAGACCCATAACAATTAAGAAAATGATAATAGGAACATACATATCAATAATAACTTTGCATGTAAATGGATTAAGTGCCCCAACCAAAACACACAGACTGGCTGAATGGATACAAAAACAAGACTTACATATATGCTGTCTACAAGAGACCCATTTCAGACCTAGGGACACATGCATACTGAAGGTGAAGGGTTGGAAAAAGATATCCCATGCAAATGGAAATCAAAAGAAAGCTGTAGTAGCAATACTCGTATCTGAAAATAAACTTTAAAATAAAGACTATGACAAGACACAAAGAAGGACACTACATAATGATCAAGGGATCAATCCAAGAAGAAGATATAACAATTGTAAATATTTATGCACCCAACATAGGAGCACATCAATACATAAGGCAAATACTAACAGCCATTAAAGGAGAAATCGACAGTAACACATTCATAGTAGGGGACTTTAACATCCCACTTTCACCAATGGACAGATCATCCAAAATGAAAATAAATAAGGAAACCCAAGCTTTAAATGATACATTAAACAAGATGGACTTAATTGATATTTATAGGACACTCCATCCAAAAACAACAGAATACACATTTTTCTCAAGTGCTCATGGAACATTCTCCAGGATAGATCATATCTTGGGTCACAAATCAAGCCTTGGTAAATTTAAGAAAACTGAAATCATATCAAGTATCTTTTCTGACCACAATGCTATGAGATTGGAAATCAATTACAGGAAAAAAAACTGTAAAAAAACACAAATACATGGAGGATAAACAGTGCACTACTAAATAACCAAGAGATCACTGAAGAAATCAAAGAAGAAATAAAAGAATACATAAAAACAAATGACAATGAAAACATGATGATCCAAAACTTATGGGATGCAGCAAAAGCAATTCTAAGAGGGAAGTTTATAACAATTCAATCTCACCTCAAGAAACGAGAAAAATCAAAAATAAACAATCTAACCCTACACTTAAAACAACTAGAGAAAGAAGAACAAAGAAAACCCAATGTCAGTAGAAGGAAAGAAATCATAAAAATCAGAGGAGAAATAAATGAAATAGAAACAAAGAAAACAATAGCAAAGATCAATAGAACTAGAAGCTGGTCTTTGAGAAGATAAAAAAAAAAAATGTTCAACCCTTAGCAAGACTCATCAAGAAAAAAAGGGAGAGGACACAAATCAATAAAATTTGAAATGAAAAAGGAGAAATCACAACTGACACCACATAAATACAAAAGATAATAAGAGACTACTATAACCAAATATATGCTAATAAAATGGAAAACAATGAAGAAATGGACAAATTCTTGGAAAGGTACAATTTTCCAAGACTGAACAAGGAAGAATTAGAAAATATAAACAGACCTATCACAAGTAATTAAATTTAAACTGTAATTTAAAAACTTCCAACAAACAAAAGCCCAGGAACAGATGGCTTCACAGGCAAATTCTATCAAACATCTAGAGAAGAGCTAACACTGATATTTCTCAAACTCTTCCAAAAAATTGCACAGGAAGAAACATTCCCAAATTCATTCTACAAGTCACCATCACCCTGATACCAGAATCAGAAAAAGATATCACAAAAAAAGAAACTTATAGACCAATATCACTGATGAACATAGGTGCAAAAATCCTCAACAAAATACTAGCAAACAGAATCCAACAACACATTAAAAGGATCATAAACCATGATCAAGTGGGATTTATCCCAGGTATGTAAGAATTCTTCAATATATGCAAATCAACGTGATACACCACATTAACAAATTAAGGAATAAAAACCATATGATCATCTCAATAGATGCAGAAAAAGCTTTTGACAAAATTCAACACCCATTTATGATAAAAACTCTCCAGAAAATGGGCATAGAGGGGAGCTACCTCAACATAATAAAGGCCATATACAACAAAGCCACAGCAAGCATCATACTAAATGGTGAAAAACTGAAAGCATTTCCACAAAGATCAGGAACAAGACAAGGATGTTCACTCTCACCGCTCTTATTCAACATAGTTTTGGAAGTCCTAGCCATGGCAATCAGAGAAGAAAAAGAAATAAAAGGAACAAAAATGGGAAAAGAAGAAGTAAAAACTGTCACTGTTTGCGGATGACATTATACTATACATAGAAAATCCTAAGTATGCCACTAGAAAACTACTAGAACTAATCAATGAATTTTGTAAGGCTGCAGGATACAAAATTAATGCACAGAAATCTCTGACATACCTATACAGCAACAATGACAAATCAGAAAGAGAAAATAATGAAACAATCCCATTTACCATCTCAACAAAAAGAATAAAACACCTAGGAATAAACCTGCCTAAGGAGGTGAAAAACTTGTACTCAGAAAACTATAAAACACTGATGAAAGAAATCAAAGATGGCATAAACAGATGGAAAAATATACCATGTTCTTGGATTGGAAGAATCAATATTGTGAAAATGACTGTACTATCCAAAGCAATCTACAGATTCAATTCAATTCCTATCAAACTACCAATGGCATTCTTCACAGAATTAGAACAAAAAAATTTACAATTCGTGTAGAAACATAAAAGACCTTAAATAGCCAAAGCAATCTTGAGAAAGAAAAATGGAATTGGAGGAATCAAGCTCCCTGACTTCAAACTATACAACAAAGCTGCAGTAATCAAGACACTATGGTACCTGCACAAAAACAGAAATATAAGTAAATGGTACGGAATAGAATGCCCAGAGATAAACCCATGCCCATGCGGTAATTTACAACAAGGGAGGCAAGAACATACAAGGGAGAAAGGACAGCCTCTTCAATAAGTGGTGCTGGGAAAACTGGACAGCTACATGTAAAAGAATGAAATTAGAACACTACCTAACAACATACACAAAAATAAACTCAAAATGGATTAAACACCTAAATGCAACACCAGGCACTATAAAACTGTTATAGGAAAACATAGGAAAAACACTCTTTGACATAATCCACAACAAGATATTTTTTGACCCACCTCCTAGAGTAAATAAAAACAAAAATAAACAAATGGGACTTAATTAAATGTAAAAGCTTTTGCACAGCAAAGGAAACCATAAACAAGACAAAAAGACAACCCTCAGAATGGGAGAAAGTATTTGCAAATCAAACAACAGACAAAGGATTAATCTACAAAATATACAAACAGCTCACGGAGTTCAATATCCAAAAAACAAACAATCCAATTAAAAAATGGGCAGAAGACCTAAATAGACATTTCACCAAGGAAGACATACAGATGGCCAAGAGGCACATGAAAAGATGCTCAACGTCACTAATTATTAGCGAAATGCAAATCAAAACTACAATGAGATATCACCTCATGCCAGTCAGAATGGCTATTATCAAAAAATCTAGAAGCAATAAAAGCTGGAAAGGTTGTGGTGAAAAGGATACTCTCCTGCACTCTTGGTGGGAATGTAAATTAATACAACCACTATGGAAAACAGTATGGAGGTTCCCTGAAAAACTAAAAATAGAACTACCATATGACCCAGCAATCCCACTACTGGGCATATATCCCGAGAAAACTATAATTCAAAAAGAGACGTACCACAATGTTCACTGCAGCACTATTTACAATAACCAGGATATAGAACCAACCTAAATGCCCATCGACGGATGAGCGGATAAAGAAGATGTGGCACATATTTACAATGGAATATTATTCAACCATAAAAAGAAATGAAATTGAGCTATTTGTAGTGAAGTGGATGGACCTAGAGTGTGTGATACAGAGTGAAGTAAGTCAGAAAGAGAAAACAAATACCGTATGCTAACACATATGGAATCTAAAAAAAAAAGAAAATGGTACTGATGAACCTAGTTGCAGGGCAGGAATAAAGATGTAGACATAGAGAATGGACTTGAGGGTATGGGGTGGGAGGCGGAAGCTGGGGTAAAGTGAGAGTAGCATTCACATATATACACTATCGAATGTAAAATAGCTAGTGGGAAGCAGCTGCATAGCACAGGGAGATCAGCTCGTTGCTTTGCCATGACCTAGAAGGGTAGGATAGGGAGGATGGGAGGGAGGCTAAAGAGGGAGGAGATATGGGGACATACGTATGCATATGGCTGATGCACTTTGGTGTACAACAGAAACTAACACAGTATTGTGAAGCAATTATACTCCAATAAAATCTATTAAAAAGAATTGGGTGGAGTACCTAAATATATATTTTTCCAAAGAAGACATGCAAATGATCAACAGGCACATGAACAGATGCTCAATATCATTAACCGTCAAGGAAATGCATATCAAAACCACAATGAGATATCACCTCACACCTGTCAGAATGGCTATTATCAAAAAGACAAGTCACAAGTGTTTACAAGAAGATGGTAAAATGGAAACCCTCATGCACAGTTTGCAGGACTTTAAATTGATGCATCCACTAAGGAAACATTATGGAGGTTACTCAAAAAGTTAAAAATAGAACTGCCGTACAATCCAGTAATTTCCCTTCTGGGTATTTACCTGAAGAAAAACAAAAACACTATTTTTAGAAGATGTATGCACTCTAATGTTCATTGCAGCATATGTATAATAGCTAAGATATGGAAGCAAACTAATTGTCCATGGATGAATGTATAAATAAGGGTATTATCCTAAGTAAAATAAGTCAGATAGAGAAAGACAAATACCATATGAATTCACTTATGTGTGGAATCTAAAAAACAAAACAAATGAACAAACATCACAAAATAAACAGACTCACAGATACAGAAAACAAACTCAGAGGGGAATGGGGAGGGGAGGTAAGTGAAATAGGTGAGGGAGATTAAGAGGTACAAACTTCCAGTTATAAAATACAGTGTTTCTTCAGAATCTGTCTGTATTGAAACAACATAGATATCACTTTACAGTTCCCTAATTCCACTTATTTAATGCTAGTTACACCATTACTTCTGTGAGTTCTGGTTTTCAATGACTCTGAAAAGCTGCTGGTGTGCTACATTGATAATGATCACAAATGCAAGTCTTACCTAGAGTACACAGGCATATGTGAATGAAAA
Source organism: Stenella coeruleoalba (assembly GCF_951394435.1). Lineage (NCBI taxonomy): Eukaryota > Metazoa > Chordata > Mammalia > Artiodactyla > Delphinidae > Stenella > Stenella coeruleoalba. The sequence goes on from NC_137154.1 coordinate 72,683,597, forward strand.
TTAACTTTCTGGTTTTGTTAAATTCAGAATTTTATAGTGGAAATGTATAACAACACACTTTAAACTATGCGTTTTCTGGAATACTTTAGACTATAATGCCCACATTCCTAGCATGTGATCTCTTTTGATCTTGGTCACACCTCTGCCTTCTATCTAGCACCACCTGCAGAAGTTAAATGATGGGAGTTGGATGGAAGAAGAAGAGTAGTCCCATTCACAGAAGGACTATCTACCTCTTGTCTAGTACTGCTGAAGACTGTCACTGGAGCATATCTGCTCATTCACCGGAGGCACTTAGAGGAAATGGATGAGAAAGGGCTATTGGTATTATGTAGCAACAGTCTTAAGAACCCTTGGAGGAGATGGCACAGTCACTCTTGCAGAGCTGCCTGGCCATGGACAGTGTCCGTGGCAAAGGAGCATGCAGGGTAAAGAATTCCTGCATCACCACTACAACTGTATAGCCCACATTTGGGTGCTGCATACCTGAAGTGATAGGATGATTGGAACATGGATGGGTTCCATGGAACCATAGGATTACACATGCCTATAGATGAGGCTCTAAGCCAAGGATCAACAGAGGAGACCAGGTTGTCCAGGGTCTGAACTTGTCTTGCATCTGACATAAGTAAGAGTCACCCCAAATCAGCAAGTCAGCACCATCTTGACAGTTTAGTGCCACAAGATCCCAAGAAAGAAATACTTGTATTATCTGATGTTAGGCCATTTTCCTGGAACTAGATCCATGCTTGCCTATTCTAAGGGTGGTACTGGTCTGAAACTTGTAGGCAAATACAAGAAGAAACAGTTAAAATGTTGAAATATATAGCTGATTTATTCTTAGAGCAGGGCTAGGGAGGAAAATGTAGTATTAAGGGATCACTGTTTTCCATAATAAGCCTTGTAATACTAAGTTAGTTTTTAAATTCCATAGATGTATTACTTCTAAAATAAAAATAATAAGATGAATATGTGAAAATGGTTTACTTTTAAGATTTTTTTCTAACTCCAAACTTCTATATAAACCAAGCTTACAGGGAGTTAAATATACTATAAAATGTTAGAAGAAAAGTCAGTTGCTTTCAATTTACCTTTATATTGGTACACTTAAATATATCATGGTTTGTCTCTCAGAAACCTAAAAGTCAATGACCAAGAAAGTGAGACTATTAACCTAAACCAGTCAAATGAAATAAAGAGGAGAAAGCTTAGTGTTATTCAGAGTATAGAACTGTTACGGACAGTGCTGGCCCCAAACTGTGACTCCAAGTCTGCTCATCTGTGTTGCCCTGCCTTCCAGGCCCTGTCTTCCCTCAGGCACTTATGCTGGCTGTCAATTAAACACCATTAATGAGGACACTGATAACAACTTATGAAATGTTTCAGTCCCTTGGGTATTTTCATTCTAATGAGGACTGTCTTATTAGACCAAACCATTTTAAACCCCAAAGAATTAATAAGAAAAGGAACTAATTTTGTCATTGGCAAGAGAGGTGATACTTTAAGGCTTTATAAACTCTCCATCTACCCTCAAGTTTTACTTTATAGTTGGCTACATAATGTGTTGCTGACCCTAGTTATACACAAGTTTGAAAAATGGTTCAGCATTCTAAGGTAAAAATCATGCCTTGCTGAGTAAAACAGGATATTTTAATTTGTATTTATTTCCATGAAGGTTATAGTGCAGCTAAAGATGTGACAAGTATTTTTCATTATGCACATAGTATCATTTATTTCAAGAAACCATACAAGTCTCCTCCTTCATGTTAGACCTCACTGAATAAGTCTGTGTGAGAATAGAGCATGATTTTTTGTCTGTGTCTAAGTAAAACTTAACTGCATAAATAATGTGTGTGCACACTCAAAGACACACACAGTAACATCTCATTAGCTTTATAGCATTAGAGACATTCTTTATATACAAATTTCAAATAAATTAATTTTTTTATTATATAAAAAATTAAATGTTCTTTTAAAGCTCTCTTCAAACTATGTCACCATTCTTCATCTTCTAAAACACTAAACTGAACTTTTAAAATACTTCAATGACATGCAATTATTTTAATACATGAGTTGACATAATGTGCTATAATTGATGCCCTCTAGTTCTTGTCCATTTACTAACACTCCAGGCTAAATGGTACTAGAGAACTCTACTTTTTTGCTTGTATTTGTAACTTCCTGTTTTTGTTTTGTTTTTTTCTCCCTGATAGGCTATCCAGTCCCACTTTTCACTTCTGTCAGTATGTTCTCTTTTAGCTACTATTTTTTTAAATTATTTTTTGCATATCGAGTACATACTAAGTGCTCATTAACTATTTTGTTGAGTTAAAATACATTTTACTCTGCTCCTAGAAGGGCTGTTGTAAAGAAATAATAAATTATTTTTACTGATTACAAACAATTCACTTTTTTTTTCTTTTATCATGCCAGCTATTTAACATTACTTGGTTTGATTTATTTTTAAAGTAATTCAGGCCCTGAAGGTTAAAGTACTGGTAATAAAAATTCAGTTAGTTTTGACCAGTGTGAGAGTCCAAGTAATCATTGATATTTGGCTCCTTTCTCTGCAAGTAGCTGGAGTGCTGTCATGCAAAAAACCAAATGTTGAGGAGGCTGACAGCATTTATAAGAAGATTTGAAGCTACTGCAACATAGTCTAAAGGATGAGCTCTTGTCTTATAATTGCTGTGACTCTGAAGAACTTCTGGCTCACAAGCCTATGTCTGAAGCCATGTCCATCGTAGTGAACACTGATCTTTTCATTTCCTTGTAAAGTCATTATAACTACTCCCTTCAAAGTAAATTATATTTTGAATGTCTATTTTATTTCCTACCCCCTCAAGGTGCTAAGAAATTTCACTTAGAAATTAGGAAACTGGAAGGCAGATCATTTCAAATATAGTTTGTGGCATGGCTTCATATTTTTAAAGGGCCCTGAAAGCCTAATCTCCAAGCAATCAAGGCAGTCATGTTTGACTTTATGGTTACACTAGGCATAGTTCTTTGATGGATTAAAAAGTATTTTTATCAAATTGACATCTATTGTTTCAATGATACAATATGGACATTTTAGGCTTGTATTCAAAACAGAAATTGAGTTTCAGTACATCGAAAATAAGGGCCAGGAACACTAATAGCCACATTAATGACTTCGAATAATCTCTAGTTATACTTCTAGAATAATAGAGCTAGGAATATTTGCTATGATAGCAAAATGCTGTATTACCAGTAGGAATGATGGCATTGACCTTAACGTGAATGATTATTTTAAAAAACTGGTGATATACCAAAGACTATGGAAGGGTTTGACTTCGCAAGTCAGCTGGAAGAATAATTCCTCACACACATTTCTAATGGATGCTTCTTTACCTAGTTTTAAACTCTGAAAAAGAGACTATATCCTATTAATATTTTGTCTCCAAAATCAAGTTAGCTCCTGATAATAATGATTTAGTATTTGTTTAACTGAACAAACATGTTTTTTTGAATGCTAAAATACTGGTCGATAAAGCTTCCTGTGATAAAGAAAAATCAACCGGTTCAGTTGAAATATTATTTAATGAGTTCTTCTTAAATTCTGTTTCCTGAGGCAGTTTTGGTTCAACTGATATACACTATTTTACATGGTTATGATATATATGTGTTAATTTTTATTGAGGGTCATCTCTCTCCATAAAATATAGAACTACAAAGCTTCATGCCAACTCATAAAAATTACATTTAAAGCATTAGGCCAGCAAAAATGCTTGTGGCTAAATTGGAATTCAATCAGATTTTATTCTGTCTAGAATTTGGAAAAGAGATCCAGAGAATTAGACAATTAATTGCAATTAAAACCAAAAAAATACACACATAGAAAATGGATAAGAAAACTCTGAGTCCTGAAGTAAATTCCATCATAAATGGCATGACAAGATAACCTGGATTCTCAAGCCACTTAATATTCTGAACAACCTTTGATGAAGATCACAGTATTTATAAGTCTCTGGAAAGCTTACCAGTCTCTGGGGAGCTCAATTTAGGTACAATTTCTGGGCTCCCTGTGAGATCTGATCGATCAGTTTCTCCAATTTCTTGTGTGGACAGGAAAATGATCAAAATTCCTGCTTATACAGGGCTTCCCTGGTGGCGCAGTGGTTGAGAGTCTGCTTGCCAATGCAGGGGACACAGATTCGTGCCCCGGTCCGGGAGGATCCCACATGGCGCGGAGAGGCTGGGCCCGTGAGTCATGGCCGTTGAGCCTACGCATCCGGAGCCTGTGCTGCGCAACGGGAGAGATCACAACAGTGAGAGGCCCGTGCACCGAAAAAAAAAAAAAAATCCTGCGTATATTTATTTTGAACTTTCCGTATTTTGGAGTACACTGAGAGAAACTATTCCCTCGTTTCAAAATAACAAAAGAAACATGATGTCAGAAGGAACAATTCACCTTTTTGTTGTTGTTGTTAACAGCTTTATTGAGATATAATTCACATACTACAAAATGCATGTATTTAAAGTGAACAGTTCAATGATTTTTAGTATAATCAGAATTATGCAACAATTGATTGCCACAATCAATTTTAGAACATTTCATCATCCCCTAAGAAAATGCCATATCTTTTAACAGTCACCTACTATTAACCCCCATTCCCTATAGTCACCTATAGTCAATCACTAATGTACTTTCTACCTCTATAAATTTGCCTATCTTGGATATTTCATATAAATTGAATCCTATCATATGAGGTTCTTTTTTTACTGGCTTCTTTCTCTTATCATAATGTTTTCAAGGATCATCCATGTTGTGGCTTATACCAGTACTTCATTCCTTTATTAAAAAATAATTCCCCTTGTATATGTAGGCCACATTTTGTTTATCCACTCATCAGTTAATAGCATTTGAGTTGTTGCTACATTTTAGCTTTTATTTATAATGGTGCTATGAACATTCATGTAAAAGTTTTTGGGTGAATATATGTTTCCATTTATCTTGGGAGTGGAATAACTCTATTTAAACCTTTGAGGAACTGTCAGACTGTTTACCAAAGTGACAGCACTATTCTTATTACCAGCATATGATGTTTTCAATTTCTCTACATCCTTGTCAACATTTGACATTGACATTACCTGTCTTTGTGATTATAACCATCCTATTGTGTATGAAGTGGTACCTCATTGAAATTTTATTTGCATTTCCCTAATGGTTAATGTTGTTGAACATCTTTTCATATGCTTATTGGTCATTTGTGTATGTTCTTTGTTGAAATTTTGGTTCATTCTATTGACTATTTTTAAATTGGATAATTTGTGACATTACTGAGTTGTAAATTAAATAATCTGTGACATTATTGAGTTGTAAGTGTTCTTATGTATTCTAGATACATCTCATATAAATATAAATAATTTCTCCCATTCTGTGTCTTTCTTTTTCACTTTCTTGATCATATATGTGGGCCTCTCACTGTTGTAGTCTCTCCCGTTGTGCAGCACAGGCTCCGGATGCGCAGGCTCAGTGGCCATGGCTCACGGGCCCAGCCACTCCACGGCATGTGGGGTCTTCCCGGACCGGGGAACGAACCTGTGTCTCCTGCATCGGCAGGCAGACTCTCAACCACTGCGCCACCAGGGAAGCCCTTGATCATATACTTTGAAGCACACATATTTTTAATGTTGATGAAGTCCAACTTAAATGTTTTTCATTTGTTGCCTGTGGTTTTGGTGTTACAATTAAGAAACAATTTTCTTGTCTAAGGTTACAGAAATTTATGCTTTTTTTTTTCTGTTTTATAGTTTTAGCTCTTATTTTTAGGATTTTGATCCATTGGGTTAATCTTTGTGTATGGTGTGAAATACAGGTCCAACTTCATTCTTTTGCATGTGGATAAGCTATTGGAACAGCACTATTTGTTGAAAGACTATTCTTATTCATTTGAGTTGTTTAGCACCCTTGTCAAAAGTCAACTGAGTGTAATTGAGGGGGTTTATTTTGGAACACTCAAATCTATTCCATTGATCTGTATGTCTGTTCTTTGGTCCGTTATCTCATGTCTTGATACATGTTAGCTATGGTTAGCTTTGTAGTAAGTTTTGAAATAAGGAAATGTGTCTTATAGTCTTGCTCTTTTTCAAGATTATTTTGACAATTCTGAGTCCTTTGAATTTCCATAGACATTTTAAGATCATCTTGTTAAATCTGCAAAATAGGAACCTGAGATTTTGACAGGTATTTCACTGAATCTGGAAATTGATATGAAATTGATGACTTTTGTCAACTTAATATTAAGTCATCCAATCAATGAACATGGAGTGTCTTCCATTTATTTAGATTTTCATTAATATTTCAACAATGTTTTATTAATTTTAGAGTACTTGTTTTGAAATTCTTTCATTAAATTTATTACTAAATATTTCATTATTTTTGCTATTACTGTACATTGAATGGTTTTCTTAATTTCATATTTGGATTGTTCTCTTCTAGTGTGTAGAAACACAAATGCTTTTGTATATCAAGCTTACATGCTACAACTTTGCTGAAATTGTTTACTAGTTCTAATAGTTTCTTGGTGGATTGTCTTAGTATTTCTGTGTAAGGTCATGTTCTTTGGAAAAATAGTTTTACTGCTTCTGTTTCTATCTGGATGCCATTTATTTACCTATTTTGCTCTATTGCCCTTACTAGAATGTCCAGTATAATGTTGAATAGAAGTGATGAGAGAGAACATACTTGTTTTGTTCCTGATTTTGAGGGGAAAGCATAATTTTTTTTTTTTTTTTTTTTTTTGCCATTAAGTATCATGTTAGCCATTAGTTATTTTTGGTAGGTGACTTTAATCAAGTTGAGGACAATCCTCTGTATTTATAGTTTGTTGGTGTTTTCAACATGAAGGGATGTTGGATTTTGTTAAATACTTTCTCTGTGTCTATTGCAGTAAATTTTAAAAGTTCTTAATTCCACTGACATGTTGTATTATATCAATTGATTGTCACATGTTAAACCAACACTTGCATTCCTGGGCTAAATTCCCCTTGGTCCTGGTGCCTAATTTTTTATGTTATCGGATTTGATGTGCTAATTTTGCTTCTACATTTAGAGGATATATTGATCTCAAATTTTCTTTTCTTATGATGTCTTCATTTGGTTTTGGATCAGGGTGATACTGGACTTGGAGAAAGAATTGGAAGGTGTTTCTTTCTCTTTTGTTTTTTTCCTGGAAGAGTTTGTGAATAAATGGTATTAATTCTTTAAATGTTTGGTAGAAATCACCAGTGAAGTAATCTGAGCCTGGGCTTTGACTTTATTTGTGGATAGTTTTTTTTGTTCTTGTTTTTTTTTTCCTAATTACTAATTCACTTCTTTTATATGTTGTAAGTCTATTTGTAATTTTACTTCTTCATGAGTCAGTGTTGGTAGTTTATGTCTTTCTGGGAATTTGTCAATTTTATCTAAGTTATCTAATTTTTGGCATAAAAGTTTTAATAGTATTTCCTACTAATTCTTTTTTATTTATGTGAGGTCAGTAGTAAGGCCCTCTTTTTCATTCCTGATTTTAGTATTTGAGTCTTTTTTTTTTTCTTGTTCAATCTAGGTAAAGATTTGTAAATTTTGTTTATCTTCTCAATGAACCAACTCTTAGTGTTTTTTATATTCTCCACTTTTCTATTCTCTATTTTATTAATTTCCAATCTGATTTTTATTATTCACTTTCTTCTTCCTACTTTGATTTGAGTTTGCTCTTTTTCCAGTGACTTAAGGTAAAATATAGAATTACTGATTTGAGATTTTCCCTTTTTAAATTTTAGCATTTACAGCTCTAACTTTCCATCTAAGCAGGTCTTTAGCTGCATCCAATAAGCTTTGGTATAATATGATTTCATTTAATTTGTCCCAAATTTTTTGTCCCTGTAATTCCCTTTTTGATCCATTTGTTATTTAGGTGTATGTTGTTTAATTTTCACATGTTTGTAAATTCCCCAATTTCTTTCTGTTATTGACTCCCAATTTCACTCAATTGTGGTTGGGAAATATATTTTGTATAATTTCGGTTAGTTTAAAGTATTATAATTTGTTTTATGCCCTAGCACATGCTCTTATCTGGGAAATGTTTAATGTGTTATTGAAAAGAATATGCACTATACTGTTGTTGGTGGATTGTTATATAGATATCTATTAGGTCTGGTTGGTTTATAATGTTCAATTCTTCTATTTCCTTGTTGACTCTTCCAAGTAGTAGTTGTCATTTTCTGTTTGTTCAATGACTGGTTGGAACATTTCAATGAAATCTATTTGCCCTGCAGTGTGAAGCCTCTGATGTTGTTCTTCAGAGTGTATAGACTTGAACCTGTTCACAGTCACCCTGGGAAGACAGTAGTTTCAGCAGTGTTATCTTTTACTCTCTGTCCCTGATGACACCCAGTTACTGACTATGTGCTCTATTACTTTCAGCAGACTCCTGGGGCATATAATTTTCCAGAGTCTGATCCAATTACATTCAGGATTCTTTGCAAAGATAGTATTTGAGGCCAACATTTGACTTTTTTTATGATCATAGGGGAGAATTTCTTAGCTGTCTCTTTCCCATTCCCTCTCTGATAGAGTAATTGTCCTATGTTATAACTTGTTGCTCTCATGAAGTTACCTCCACTTAATTGCTTATCATCAAAACCTCTGTTGTTTTTGAGAGCATAATTAAGCTTGAACTTCTCCCACAGTGTTTCAAATAAAGTAGGTTTCTTTTAGTAAAGCTTCAGAGCTTTCTGTTCTTAAGATTTTTCTCTGCAATTGAACAAAATTTCTGAGCCAATCTCCCAGGATGGGAGTTGAGGATAGTGGACCACTTTTCTCTTAGTGATTCCTGCTTTGGGAGAAGAGTGCTGAACAGGGGTATTCACCTCTGGTTTTCTAGGTATGTCTCTCGTGGTGTGGAACCTCCTTCCTACAAGTGAGCTGGGGTGAAAGATATTGAGCATCCTAGTATTCTCAGCATGCTGTGCCTGAGGTAGGGACTCCCGCTAATGAGTTGGGCTCAATGGATAAAGGGAGTCTCTGACTTCTTGGCTGTACTCGACTGCAATTTTGGCTCTGCAAACATTTGGGGAAAAAGGTATAATAAATTCTGATGTCTTGCCCTTCCCAAGAAGATACCCCTCCACAGAAAGCTGGGGTTAGAGCTGTGTTCTTGGCTACTCCTACCTAGAGGGAATTTCTATCATACTAATCTGGGAGTGCGCAGGGGGTAGAAAATCATTGTTCAAATGCCATACTGTCACTGTTTTTACATAATTATCTGAGTTAATAATGCAAATGTTTAGTTTCTTTGTATATTGTGCAAGAAAATTATGATATCTTGACTATATGCAATTTTTGAGTGACTGAAATACTTTTAAGAGGCAACATAGAATACAAACACAATATTAGACGTATACAAAAATACATAATCTATCCTTACACAGCATGCGCATACACACACAATGAGTTATTTTCATTCAGCTAATAATCACTTATAGATTTTAAATTCAGAAAAGAAGTGTATATTATATATATAAGGTATTAGCCATATTATAAAAAATACTTAATAATTATTGAGTGCTTATCATGTGTAACTGTTGGGCTAAACATTTTATAATCAGTATGCAATGATCTATCTTAGTATCTTTTCTAGATGTAACTATCTAGTTGATCTAGATGAACTACCTAGTCCTAGGATGTAACTAAAGCCTGGCCTACACTTACCCTTCTGAAAGATAATACTCTCTTCAGTTTTTGCTTCCACTAATTCAAATTGAGTTCAATGACTTGGAATTATCCAGACTTCAAACATCAAGTTTCCTTTTAAGCCACAAATAAGAGTTACCTGAATTATAATTTCTGATGAGAATACAAAACCAATTTTTTTTTCATATGTGGCCACTTCCTGTTCTTAATGAATGTTTACATATTTCACAGATCTGTCTTGGTTGTCATTTATCACATTGGACAGTTATCCTGATTTGGAATAACATGGTTTCAGAGACTTGCAAATCCTATCTTCTGGTCTTATAACTTATTTACTCAGTCTATTGCTACTACCATCTTAACCTTCTCCACCTAAGTATTATTCCTTGATTAACAAACATATCTAACACTACTTTGTATGTTTAGCCAAACTCTTCTGAAGCCTTTGAAAACACAAATTAATTGCCATGTAAAAAGAAAAAAACTTAGAATAATATGCTATATTAATACATTCTAGCATCCATAACTGCGAACTATTCTTCCCTTGTTAATGCAGTCTGCCATCATAATACAGGGCCACAAACCAGTGCCATGTACTTATCTCCTCTGCTTGCAGTCCTCAACCAGAGTCCTGTCTGTTTCTTTAAACTAAAATTAAAGGAAATTTCTCTTTACCTCTATTCTTAGACTTCAATCCTGTCAAATATTGTCAGATGCAAAGATGCAAAAGTTAAAGAAACTTTTACAATATTATCCACAATATTTCAGTTCAACCATGCCAGAATGTCTTCACCTAAGGATATCATTTTGGTTTTGGCTTTATCTGAACAAATTTCTTTAAACATACATGAGGAAGACTATGGAGAACAATGGCAGTTGTCTGATTTTAAATTCCTACATACATTCATCCAAATCTGCAGGAATAACAAATAAAAACACAGGTTCCAGGGGCTTCCCTGGTGGTGCAGTGGTTGAGAGTCCACCTGTCGATGCAGGGGACATGGGTTCGTGCCCCAGTCCGGGAAGATCCCACATACCATGGAGCGGCTAGGCCCGTGAGCCATGTCCGCTGGACCTGCGTGTCTGGAGCTTGTGCTCTGCAATGGGAGAGGCCACAACAGTGAGAGGCTCGAGTACTGCAAAAAAAAAAAAAAAAAAAAAAACGCAAAAAACAAACAAACAAAAAGCACATGTTCCATATTTTTGGCAACTCTAGGAATCTAACCTTTAAATTACCTGTAAGTTGGGAAATAAATACGTCTTTCCAACAAAGCTCTCAACCAAACTTCAAACTAGCAACTCAATGAAAAAGATTTGGGGACATTTAGAAATAAGACAGAACACAGACATAATCAATGATAGTAAAAGAAAATCAAATAGTAAGTACAAAACTAATGAGTTATATACTTACTTTTATACTTTATATACCACCTTTGAGAAAGTATGGGTTCTGGGTATAATCAAGTAAACAAAGAAGGTGAGATTAACCTCAGAGACAAAGTATTGAGGGGAAAGAAAGGGATGAGAGCGGAAATTTAAGGATTCTGAAGTGATAAAATAAAAAGAATATATGTTTAACTCCCTTTCTCTCACCAAATATCTTCAATTAAAGAAAATTCAATTCCTTTACTCAAGAGAAGAGGGCACTTGTAAATTAGAAATCTTTCCCACCAAAGACTAAATATAAGGAATAAAAAGTAACTGAATGTCTTACAAAGCTACTGTAAGAAGAGAACGGAAAATTTGAATCACAATATCATAGTTGATATTTTTTTCCTTAAAATAATTATATAATGAGAAGAAAATAGTAATACAACACTTCAAATGGAATTACATCTTGTCATTAAAGCATTTTTGGATCTGAAAATATACCTTGAACTAGAAATTTGGAAATTAAAACAGTAGTGGACAAAACTATGTAGAAATTTAATGGTAGTTGATTAAACTCAGGAAAGAAATACAAGAAAAAAGACAAAATCATATCATAAATAACAATTATATTGCAATATGTCTAAGAAGGAATATGTATGAAAATTGAATAAGGAATATTAAAAAAAAATTGGAAAGTAACTATGAGAATAAAAATAATTCAAGAAAGGAGTAAAGGAGTCAATGAGAGATATGTAAAGAAGATCTAACACATGAACATTGGGTGCCTAAAAAGAACATCAAAAATACACAGAACAGTTTAAAATATTAAAGTATAACCCAAGGAAACTTTCTGGAAATAAGTGATCGGAAAGCATACGTTGTTAGGGCTCATAGGTACCTGGTAATATTGACCAGAACAATAAATTCTGAGATATATTCTAACAAAACTTAAAATCAAAAGATTGAAAAGTGTCTTAGGACCTCTAGATAGTAAGATCAAATAACTTACAAGGAAAAAAGACTTATTTTTCTTTAAAACATGTACAAAATAAGCAGCAGGATAACAACATTCTCAAGAAATTTAAATAAAGAATAGATGAGCCAGGGACTTTATATCAAGTCAAACTGTCCTTCAAGTATTAAGGACATAGAAAACCTGTTTGCAACATTCAATAACTCCAGAGTATACTGGGCATGTGTGCTGTTCCTAAGGATTCCACTGGATGATGAATATCATCTAACCATAGATGCCTGTAGAAACTTTGAAAAAAGGGACTGTTGGATCATTTATTATTTTAAATTGTAGAACCAAGACTCAATCAAGGGTGGTAACAATGGTTAAACAAGTATCATGTAAACATTATGTGGTTTGACAAATAGAAAAAAAAATAAGAGAAGAAGAAAAATCAGAGAAGAAGGGAGAGAGAAAGGGAAAAATAGATTTAAATCATTGACTGCTGAAGAGGTAATGTTTAGGAGTCAAAAATATCATTTAATATTGACAGACAAAAGAATAAAATATTAAAAGTCAGTGTGAGTGAAAAGATAACCACTAGTACCAATGTATTAGCTTTCCAAAATTGGAAAATAAGATCAATATATATTAAAGAATATACAAAACAAAGAACTCTTTTAGGAATTTGCTCTCACCTTAAACAATTTTGTGTTGTAAGGTTGAACAAATTAAGAAATGAATTGACATTTTGGGGAGCTGCATTTTTAAATAGCTACACAGTAGATTATAATACTCATTACAGTTTGAGAATTCCTGCTGAACATAATGAAGATGAGGGAAAAGATAATTTAAAAAATGAAATGTTCCCTGATATTAAGTGATACCAAGCTTCATTGGAAAGAGGGATGAGAAGTAACCATTGCATTGTTTAATGAAAAGATCACTCAGTGAAATGATTGATTTAATGAAACTAAATTGTATACTGTTGGAAAGTGAGTTAGACACAATAATTGAAGGATATACTTTTAAAAATTGATAGTGAGAAAAAATATTTAGAGAGTAATAATATTTTTTACATTTCATAGTTTTTTTAATGTTTTTATTTTGTTTTGGAATTCTAGCATATCTCAGATGTATTAACTATAGTGATCTAAAGAAATGGAGTTTTTGGTTCATATTTGGGTCAGAGTTTTGATGGGGAATTGTTTTGTCCTCAGTATGGCTCATATTATTTATAATCATCAAAGTAAAAAACAACAACAAAGAAAACTCCAGAAGACTATACAAATCAAATGGAGGAAGAGATAGAGGCCATGGGAATTACAACCTTGCCAAATTGGTCCTAGGTTTTCAAGGGTAAAGTTTTAGAGGTTCTGAGAATTATTTGAAGAGAAAGTCCATTTATTGGCAATTAGTGAGCATGCATCAGTATAGAGCAGTAATTAATTTACTATAATTTTATTCCAGTGAATTTGATTTTTAAGTAAAGTTGATCACTGTGTACTGGATGCTGCACCAGGCAGGAATTTGATATCCACAAGGATAACAAATTTCAGACCTTTCAGTGGAGTGTATTTAATGCAAAGCTTCAGGTTTGTTGACTATTCATCTATGATATACTTTACATATGTGTTTTCAGATGCACAAAATTCAGCCATAAATTATCTCTCATCAATGCTCCCCATGAATCTAACATCCTCCTCATCTTTTCACCTTTACATGGATACATCAGGGATATTGTTGTTTTAATCTGCAACTTTGAACCTTTTTATATGCTGCTATGATTACCTAGAATGCTTTCCTCCTATTTTTATCCTGGAAAACTCTTATTCATTCTTTAAGACCCAGCTCAAATAGTCCATCCACAGAGAGGCTGTCTCCAACTCCACAACACTAGGTTTCTATTAAAGCTATAACAGTACTTCCTGAGTTATATTGTGATTTATCCATTTAGATGATTTTGGTTTTGTACTAAATTTTGAGCTCCTTTGTTAGAGGCAGTGCTTGGCTCACAACTTTTATTTAATACTTAAAACCTAATTGATGAATGAATGGATACATGCATGTATGGATGAAGGGAGAGAGGATAAGCTTAGAAACAATTAATTGGTCCTATTCTCAGTTCAGTTCTCTTATTTTTACAACTCTTGTATAACTGTTACTAATATATCCTCTGCCTTTACTTTCTGTTCTTCACTGATCAAGGTAACTCTTCTTTGTGCATCTCTCATGCAGTGGGGGTACCTCAACCTATTTCTTCTCTGCCTTTATCATGCAGGAATTAAGGAAAACCTGGAATTCTTACAGAAAATATATGAGAGTAACCCACATACTTTCAGTCGTGGAGTACTTAAATGGAGATGCCACTACTTGGTATTTGAATTTGCTTTAATTTTCATTTATATATAGTTAAAAATAAGTGTTTGTATTCATAATATGTGTTTATGTACTCTTGTTTGTTAACTTAGTAAAAAAAAAATATATATATATCTAGACAGTGTGAAACCTACCTGAATATAATTACCCAGCTTCCCCTGTTCCATCATGGGCATCCTTCAAACTATACTCCTTAGAGAACCCATTGTAATAGGGTTTAGTTATAACTATTACCTACAAATCCCCCCCAACACACCCTCACAAAGCACCTAGTACTTTTAAAGCAATGAGAAAAAAATTCTGTTTAAAATAATTTTATTGTCATTGTGATTTAATTTGGTCCCTGGATTTAAGGACAAATCTTAATTCTGCATAGGTTCCAGCCTCATGCAAATAGGACCAATCTGGCAACGGAAAAAAAAAATGAAATAAAAGTTTCCTGCCTACAAGCCACTGCAGTCAAAATGTTAACAAGGATCCCTGATTCCATAAATAAGAGTTTCCTTACCACTGGCAGAATTTCTAGAAGACTCCTGCTGTGTAAGCTAGAAAGCTTCAAGCTGAGCTCTTTTTCTAGTGGCACAATGCCCTTAGATAAATTACACTGATGACTGAGTAAAACCCAGGTAATGTGAGACTAGAGTATAGCTAACATTCTTCACGTCATGCACCATTATCAGACTCAATGAAGCAAACCTTTGGAGATCAAAGAATAAACCTTGTCCTCGCTGCTTTTTGCTGTGTTGAAAATTTTGACTGCTGGTTAGTCTATTTTTAACTTATTTAAATGGAGCTAACTGCTTTCTAGCTCAGAGGGTGCTGAGCTGAGAAACAACTGCCTGCTTTGCATGGTCCTATCATCTAAGGACACAGTGCCCTAGATTTCCTAGGGCAGACCCAGTTTTTAGTTCTTACAGGTTTATGACCTGATTTGTGTTCCTTAGCTTCTGTGGAAATAACTTAAAACTAATCTTGTTGGAGAGAGAATTCATATTAGTTGATACTAGATCAAAAAGCTTGAATACAAAGGATTTAGACCTAATATGATAGGCTATAAACAGCTATACTTGATTCTTGACTTGAAAGGCACATTATAAACAAATATTTAATAAAAAATAGTAAACTAGACAATATTGCCTATTTTGGATTAATTGTCGAGCTGTGTTGGTATTAAGATGTTATTAGGGCTAAAAGATTATTTGCCTCTTTGGCCAGTCATCTGTCCTTAGAGTGTCTAAACTCTATGTAAGTTATAAAAATTTGCCCATGGTCCAAGACCACATAGCGTTTACCTACAATCTCTGTCTGATAAACATGTTCCAGTTTTCAGAGTGGTGCCAGGCACAGTGCAGTCTCTCACTGTATAAATATTTGGGGAATAATTAAGTAAATGAATGCTGATTTCATGAACACTGGATCCAAGAAGGCAAGGCTACCAATGCAAAACTATCACCTCTAAAGTGCATAGGATATATAGGTTTGCCTTCAAAAAACAGAACCAGAAAAACTTACAATTAAATTGGTGAGACAAATCACATTTTTATTAAATGGCAATAAGTTATTCAGGACAGTGGTTATAAAGTTTTTTAACATAAACTCTAACTTTTTCAGGGCCTCTTCAAAATCCTACCATATCCACCATCTTGCTTATCACTCCTTATCTTGCTTATCAGTGTTACATTCTCACGATTACTTTGATGAAGCCTCTACCTCTGCAGACTAAATTACCCATTTGTGAATAAGCCTTTGCTTTATTTCCTTTTCATCTTTGTTCATGCTATTCCTTCTAGTTGAAATGTTTTTTCACTAATAGTTTCAATCTTACACACTCTTCTAGAATCAGCTCAATTCCAATCTCTCCAATGAATCTTCTTTTTCTTGCTTCCAGATCTCAGAGGTCATTCTGAATTCCAACTTTATTCATTTGTGCTAATATTCATGCGGCCTTAATATATATAATTTTACTTTTATTAGTTTTTAATAGTTTATATTGTAATAATTTGGACAGTATTTGTGTGTGTTTATTTCATTCCTTTGATAAATATTTATCAAACTAGGTACTTTTCTAGGCACAACGTCGAACAAAAGAGATAAAACTTCTGACTTGGTAGAATATATTTTGTTTGTTTTTTCAAGATCTTAACATTTCTCAAGATACTTAAATTAATACATAAAACCAACATTGAAGTACTGATAGATGGCTATAATAAAGTAACATATGTGCATTTCATTGCAACTTCTTTAGATAGTAATCTCTTCAAAAGTGTTTGTATAGAGAAGGTTAGACTCAGCATCTTGAAAGTATCCTAACTGTGAGATGTGCTCAGGTTTAAAACAAGCTCTCAAGGCAGGTTAGGGAGCTCCTTTGTGAAGTCTTCTTTCAAATGTTTCAGGCAAACAGCTCAAAAGTGCCTTTTAGGGAGCATTCCTGCTTTGGTGAGCTAATGACCTAATAGAGAGAATGATGTTTTGTCAGTCTTTGAAACACAGCTTAATGATCTAGCATTTTGAGGGCAGGGATTATCTATTTTACTATTGAATACCTAGAGGTTAGCCGAGTGTTTTGGACATAGTACATGCTCAATAAGTGTGTGCTGACAAAATTAAATTGCCTAAATTATTTCTCCTATCATTTGTTCATTGGAATATTACGTTAGAACAGTGTTAACAATGATTAGGTTCTTTAAATTCCATTAAATAAGTTATTATTATATAACAGGTACAAGATTCTGTGCTAGCAGTTGAGTCTTAATTGCACTGAATCTTTAGTAATACTTCTGATTAAAATAACATTGATTTATAACACTATATAAGTTTCATGTGAACAATATTGTATTTCTATTTCTGTATACACTACAGTATGCTTACCACCAAAAATTTACTTTCCATTTATTACCACACAGTTGATTTCTTTTACTGATTTCACCCTCCCCTCTGCCCCTTTCCCTCTGGTAACCACTACTTTTTTCTCTGTATCTATGTGTTTGTTTCTGTTTGGTTTGATTTTTGTTTGTTTGTTTTTTATATTCTATACGTGAATAAAATTATATGATGTTTGTCTTCCTCTGTCTGATGTAAATATCCCTCAAGGTCCATCCATGTTGTTGCAAATGGAAAGATTTCATCTTTTTTATGGCTGTGTAGTGTCTAGTGTGTGTGTGTGTGTGTGTGTGTGTGTGTGTGTGTGTATATGCACATACACATACCACATCTTTTTTACCTATTCATTTACTGATGGGCACTTAGGTTGTTTCCATACCTTGGCCATTGTAAATAATGTTTCAAGGAACATTGGTGCGCATATATCTTTCCAAATTAATGTTTCTGCATTCTTTGGAGAAATACACAGAAGTGGAATAGCTGGACCATATGGTAGATCTATTCTTGATTTGGGGGGGAATCTCCATAATGTTTTTCATAGTGGCTACACCAATTTACATTCCCACCAACAAAGTATGAGATTTCCCTTTTCTCTAACACTGATTATTATTTCTTGACCTTTTGATAATAGCCATTCTAACAGATGTGAGATGATATCTCATTTTGGTTTTGATTTACATTTTTCTAATAATTAGTGATGTTGAACATCTTTTCATGTACCTAATGGCTATCTGTAAGTCTTTGGAAAAATGTCTATTCAGCTCCTATGTCCAATTTTTATCAAGTTTTGTGTTTCTTTTGTTGTTGAGTTGAATGCATTCTTTCTATATTTTGAATATTAACCCCTTGTCAGATATGTGATTTGTAAACATTTTCTCCCACTTTGTAGGTTGTCTTTTCATTTTTTTCATGGCTTCCTTTGCTGGCAGAAATATTTTAGTCTGATGTCTCCTTTGTTTATTTTTGCTTTTGTTTCTCTTGCCTGAGGAGACATATCTAGAAAGATATTGTTAAGACCAATGCCACAGAGCATACTGCCTATGTCATCTTCTAGGAGTTTAATGGCTTCAGGTCTTACACTCAAGTCTTTAATCCACATTGAGCTGATGTTTATGTATAGTGTGAGATAGTGGTCTAGTTTTATTTTTTTGCATGAGGTTCCTCCAGGTTTCCCAACACCATTTATTGAAGAAACGATGTATTTGTATGTATATGTATTGTATGTATTGAATATTTTGATCCTTTGCTGTAAATTATTTGTCCATACACTTGTGGGTTTATTTCTGGGGTCTCAATTCTTTTCCACTGATACATGTATTTGGTTTTCTGCTAATACCATGATGTTTTATTACTATAACTTTGCAAATTAGTTTGACATCAGGGAGTGTGATACCTTCAGCTTTGTTCTTTTCTCTCAGGATTACTTTGGCTATTTGGGATCTTTTGGGGTTCCTTATAAATTTTAGAATTTTTTTACTCTCTTTCTGTGAAAATTGTCCTTGGGATTTTGATAGGGATTGCATTGAATTTGTGGATTTATTTATGTAATATGGACATTTTAACAATGTTGATTCTTCCAATCCATGAACATGGACTATCTGTTCATTTAACTGTGTCCTCTTCAATTTCTTTTAAGAATGAATGTCTTATAGTTTTCAGTGTATAGGTCTTTCACCTCTTTGATTAAATTTATTCCTATGTATTTTTATTATTTTTGTTGTGATTGTAAATGGGATTGTTTTCTTAATTTCTCTTTCTGCTAGCTCATTGTTATCATATAGAAACACAACAGATTTTTGTATGTTGATTTTGTACCTTGCAACTATACTGTATTCATTTATTATTTTTAATAGTTTTTTTTGGTGAAGTCTTTAGCATTTTATATATATAAAATCATGTCAAGTGCAGTAGTGACAGCTTTACTTCTTCCTTTCCAATTTGGATGCCTTTTTTTCTTACCTAACTGCTCTGCCTAGGACTTCCAATACTATGTTAAATGAGTGAGAGTGGGCATCTTAGTCTTGTTCCTGATCCTAGAAGGATAGCTTTCAGTTTCTCACAATTAAGTATGATGTTTGTCATATATGGTCTGTATTATTTTGACATATATTTCTTCAATAACTTTTTACTAAGAATTATTATTATAAACAGATATTGAACCTTGTAAAAAGCTTTTTCCTGCATCTATTGAGAAGGTCATATAGTTTTTACTTTCATTTTGTTAATGCGGTCTATCACACTGATTAATTTGCAGATATTAAATCATCTTTGCATCACTGGAATAAGTCCTACTTTTTCATGGTGTACGATCCTTTTAATATATTTTTGTATTTGGTTTGCTAATATTTTGTTAATAATTTTTACATCTATATTCATCAGGGATATTGACCTGTAAATTTATTTTTTGTGTTGTCTTTGGTTTTGGTATCAGGCAGATGTTGGCCTTGTAAAATACATTAGGAAGAGTTCCCTTCTCTTCAATTTTTTGGAATAGTTTAAAAAGAATAGGTATTATATCATCTTTTAATATTTGGTAGAAATCACATATGAAGCTTTATGGGCATGGACTTTGTTTTTTGGGGATTTTTTGATCTCTGTTTCAATCACTGTACTAGTGATTAGTCAGTTCAGATTTTCTATTTCATGTTGATAAATTTTGCAAGGTTATATGATTCTAAGAATTTGCTCATTTTTTCTAGGGTGTTCAAATTGTTGGGGTATGGCTGTTCATAATATTTTCTTATAATTCTCTGTATTTCTGTGGTATCCATTGTTATTTCTTCACTTCCATTTCTGATTTTATTTATCAAAGCCTTTTCTATTGTTTTCCTTAGTGAGTTTAGCTAAAGGTTTGCCAATTTTGTTTATATTGTCAAAGAAACAGCTCTCAGTTTCATTGTTCCTTTCTGTTTTTTAGCCTCTATTTCATTTTCAAAATTTTTATTTTATATTGGAATATAGTTGATTTACAATGTTGTGTTAGTTTCAGGTGTAGTGCAAAGTGATTCAGTTATACATATACATGTGCCTATTCTTTATCAGAGTCTTTTCCCATATCAGTTATTGCAGAATATTGAGTGGAGTTCCCTGTGCTATATACTAGGTCCTTGTTGATTATTTATTTTATATATAGTAGAGTGTATATTTTAATCCCAACCTCCTAATTTATTCCTCCCCCCCACCCATATTTCTGCTTTGATAATCATACATATGTTTTCTAAGTCTGTGAGTCTGTTTTTGTTTTGTAAATAAGTTCATTTGTTTTTGTTTTTGTTTTTTTTTAGGTTCTACGTATAAGTGATATCACATGGTATTTGTCTTTTTGTGTCTGACTTACTTTACTTAGTATGGTAATCTCTAGGTCCATCCATGTTGCTGCAAATGGCATTATTTCATTCTTTTTTATGGCTGAGTAATATGCCATTGTACGTATGTACAACATCTTTATCCATTCATCTGTTGACAGACGTTTAGGTTGTTTCCATATCTTGACTATTGTAAGTAGTGCTGCAATGAACGTTGGGTCACATATATCTTTTTCAGTTATGGCTTTCTCTGGATATATGTCCAGGAGTGGGATTGCTGGATCAATATGGTAGCTCTAATTTTGTTTTTTTTAGGAAATTCCATACTGTTCTCCATAGTGGCTGTACAAATTTACATTCCCACCAACAGTGTAGGAGGGTTGTCTTTTCTCCACACCTTTTCCAGCATTTATTGTTTGTAGATTGTTTGATGATGGCCATTCTGACTGGTGTGAGTTGATACCTCATTGTAGTTTTGATTTGCATTTCTCTGATAATTAGTGATGTTGAACAAATTTTATGTGCTTTTTGGCCATCTGTATGTCTTCTTTGGAGAAATTTCTATTTAGATCTTCTGCCTATTTTTTGATTGAGTTGTTTGTTCTTTTGATATTGAGCTGCATGAGCTGTTTGTGTATTTTGGAGATTAATTCCTTGTAGGTCGCATCACTTGCAAATATTTTCTCCCATTCTGTGGGTTGTCTTTTCATTTTGCATATGGTTTCCTTTGCTGTGCAAAAGCTTTTAAGTTTAATTACATCCCATTTGTTTATTTTTGTTTCTATTTTCATTACTCTAGAAGGTGGATCAAAAAAGATATTGCTGAGATTTATAGCAAAAAGTGTTCTGCCTTTGTTCTCCTCTAAGAGTTTTATAGTATCTTGTATTACATTTAGGTCTTTAATCCAGTGTGATTTTATTTTTGTGTATGGAGTTAGAGAATGTTCTAATTTAATTCTTTTACATGTGGTTGTCCAGTTTTTCCAGCACCACCTATTGAAGAGGCTATCTTTCCTGAAGGGCCTTTATTGACTCTGTAAAGTCAACCTTAATTCCTTAAAACTGTCTGGTCATATCTGAATCTATGTACACCTCTCTCAAATATAGCAATCTAGTCAAATTCTTATTAATATAACCAATATTTCCAATTATCTCCTGTAACGAGGCAAACAGACTCTCACTAAATTTATGCAAATAACTAACTATATTGTCATAAAAATTACTGGAGGGATCAGGTAAGGAGAAAAAGTAAACGTTTCATTTTTTACAAAAAAAGTGCTTAGAGATGTACACTTTAAAATATTTCTGTAAGTCATAGATAGCATAAAAGAAAAGGTTCCTTTAAATCTGGGAATACAAAACATTAAGGATCCAACAATGTTTCAAACTAAAAGTCATAAAAATTATAATAATCTTCCTCAGTTAATTCAGTCCCATGTAACTAATACTTTGTTTTTCTTGAATTTAGTTTTTCCATTATTTATAGAAGTTTTACCCAGTTCAGTTTTATGATTTTAAAGTTATCAGAAAATTTTACTTGTCAAAAGTCTTTTCCATGAGTCTTGTTTAAAATGAAGCACTTTTGTAGGAACATTTTTGCATAAACATCTGAATAAAACAATTACTATCTGTGAATGACAAAAAACAAAAATGCTCATTGTTATAGATCTGATGAGAGTTCACTAAAATGGAGTTGAGAAGGAAATTTGGTTATTTCTGCCATATACAATATCTTAAAATGATAACTGGAATTATAATGATAACATTGTTCCAGAGTATATCAGACTTTAGGAACAAAGTCTGGAACACTTATGTAACTATAAAAATACAGCATGAAGAAAGTGTGGTATTATGTCTTATTTGACAATAATTCCCATATAATTTAACATATCAGCCTAATTAATGTACCATCTCTTTTTCTTTTTATAAGGAGACAGAACAGATCTTTTGTGATTTTCCATGGACTCTCTTGAAAATCCCAAAGTTAGTTTGAAGTAAAAAATCTTCATCTGGAATTTGATTTGGGGGAAGTTTGTTAAAACTATCAAAAAGATTTTAAAATAGTCAAATAAGATCATAGTCACTGTGAAACAATACTTAGTTATCCATTTAACCATAGTGACAAAGACTTTGCCAACAAATACAGAAAGTTAAATATTAATAGTTGTACAAAAACAGCTTTTTAAATAGGGAAGATTCAGGTTTCTTAAGCTATTAAAGATAAAGACATAGAAGATTATTTTGACAAGACACAAATTCTTCATTTTCTAGGAAGATTTAAAAAGTAAAGAAAAATATTTTACCATCTCTTATCAAAAGCAGACCAATAGTTCAAGAAATCTTTTTCCTTTTAACAAAAGAGAAAACCATATTCTAATTTTGTTCCAATTTACTTTTAATATTAAAAACTATTTAACTTAATTAAATTTATTCTAATTCTAGCAATATTGAATGCACATTAAAATTTCCTTCAAAAATTCATTTTCCACAAACTTTCTCCAACTTTCTTTTTGCATTTAGATTTTTGAACTATGTTTTTCCTCTTTCCCATTTGGAAATAACCAGTTTCTCTTTATGAAAAAAAAGTTTTATTTTCCTTAACAAAATGCATTCCCACTTTTTATCTTCTTTTACTGAAAACACACATTTTACTTTCTTGCATATGGAGATATTTCACTTCCTATTTCTAGTCAAATAGTCTCATATATTAGAATATTTTTAACCCTTAGAATCCTTTAATTTTCAAGTGAAAGCTAAGAAGTGAGCAATTTTGAACTGTATTGATATTCTGTGGCTTGACAAATTTATAAATACCTTTAATAATTTCTAGAAACATATTCTTTCTCATGGGAAGTTTCTCAGCATACCACAAAACATGTTTACTAGTAAACACAAATATCCTTAATTCTTCTGTAAAAAGGAAGCAAAAGTGGGTAAACATATGCTCAGCATTAATGTTTCATTATTTTATCTTATTTGGAAAAGATCTTGATATTCAATGAATTTAACTTATTTCATCATTTACCATAACCAAGTAAAACTTTAACATTTCACGTTACCAAAAAATTGAAGGAAACTATTTTAAAAGTTCACCTAAAAACATTTTATCCTACTTACATTATTCAATTTACTCTGTCTTAACAATTACGTTAAATATATTTCCTGAGACGTTAGTTAGCAATTATCCCAAACTATTTTTCTTGACGAGACAGATTTTGTAAGAGATAACAACTCATTGACCTTTAGTAAGCCTACATAGAATAAAAGTAGTGTACTTAATGGTGATAACCTTAAAGACATACCTGTTTTAATTATACCAACAAATTTAAATTAACATTAATACTAAATATAGTCTCAGACCACAGGTACCTGAAATTTATTGGGGTTATTTTCCATTACGTTTCTGAGAATTTAATTTATATAAGTGCTTAATTTGCTGTAAGCCAATAATAATAGAGCTCTTTTACAGATTACTTTTAGTGGTACCCTCCAGAGGTAGAACATATCACACATCTATAACACACACACACGTATATATATATGGACATATATAAACTTATAGACAGACAGAAACAAATGCCTTATACCTTGGATTTTAAAATTTTAACCATGAATTAAGTATAATAATAGAAAATTCACTAGCTTTAAAAGAAGTTGAATCTAAGCTGTTTTTCTGGTAGATGGAATGTTAAGATTACCTGCTCAGATGGCTAAAACTATTTATAATATTTGTGGAGAAGACAATTAAGATTTTTTACTTGCCTGAGTTTCAAATGACCTTTATTCCTTTCATTTTCCTTATGATAAGAATAATTTTCTGAAGTTTGTAGAACATTTATATCTCAAAGGCACAGGGAAAGAATGCAAGTTCCTTCAAGAAGGACAGAATTTTTGCAATACTTACAAGCCTTTTGAGATAAATAGGGAAGGTTTTTGGATTAGTAAAAAGAATAAGTGGACATTGAAATGACTACAGAGCAGAATTTCTAGTTTTGTTAAAGTTTTTAAGAAAATAACAGGTGTCTTTAATTCCTTAATGAATTGAGTTGCAACTTAAATGACATTATTGGTAGATCTACCCCCCATAAACTCTTTTACAAGTACTTAAAAAAATCCCCCACCCCCCAGCTATACAGCTTTATTTTAGATTGGGGGAGAAGACATAAAAAATATCTATCAGGCTTTGTAACTTGGCCAATTTATGACCACAGAGCTACTTTGTAGTTTCTAGCGAGTATAAACATTAAACACTTACAGAAGTACTGAACAACACCCTGGGCTCAAGATGTGCCCTCAAGAGAATGAAAAAGATATTAATCTTCAAAAGATCTAGAGCCACTCTCAAAGATCAGTAGCCAATGGCCTGGATTTGAAAAGGACGGGACAACATGAATTTTTATTCCTCTCTCACTCTTCCAGGGATTACAGAGAGAGATCTAGAAAAGCTGACTCTGGCAAGAATTCTCAACCTTACTCAGCTTCTGCGAGTTTTTCAAGATACCATTAACAGGATCCAAGTGTGGTTTAAAGTAGAGAGTGTAGCTCTGGTATTTATTAGAATCTGATAAGATTTTCCACTAATTTTAACTAGTCTTTCTTCGCCGTTTAAGGGAATAACATAGCAGTTTACCAGAAAATCCTTCAGTGTCTCAGTCCATAAGAGGACTCTCCTTTGAGGGTAGATGTGGGAGTATCTGTAAGGCTACTAATTTGGCAGACTTTTGTTTACAGTCTTGTAGTCTCTTTAGACTAGGAAGACAATTCAGAAAGAGGATTACTAGAATGAGTACTCAAATAAAGGAGGATGGGGGGGAGCAGTAAGAGTTATGCCAGTCTTATAGGTTTTTGTTTCAGGTGTGTAATGTGTCTAATTTTTATTAGCTATTTGCAATGAAGATTTTCAATGAAGTTTTTTTTAGCTTTATGGAGGTTTCTTGATACCAAATAAAATAGGTATTCCATTCTGTTTCTTTGATTTGGGAACCTTTGCTTTTATTTCTTTTTTAAACATCTTTATTAGAGTATAAGTGCTTTATAATGGTGTGTTAGTTTCTGCTTTATAACAAAGTGAATCAGCTATACGTATACATATATCCCCACATCTCCGCCCTCTTGCATCTCCCTCCCATCCTCCCTATAACATCTCACTAGGTGGACACAAAACACCGAGTTGATTTCCCTGTGCTATGTGGCTGTTTCCCACTAGCTATCTGTTTTACATTTGGTAGAGTATATATGTCCATGCCACTCTCTCACTTTGTCCAGCTTATGCCTGCCCCTTCCCATGTTCTCAAGTCTATTCTCTACATCAGCATCTTTATTCCTGTCCTGCCCCTAGGTTCTTCAGAATCTTTCTTTTTTTTTTTTTTTTAGATTCCATATACAGGCATTAGCATATGGTATTTGTTTTAATCTCTCTGATTTACAAACTCTAGGTCCATCCACCTCACTACAAATACCTCAATTTTGTTTCTTTTTATGGCTGAGTAATATTCCATTGTATATATGTGTCACATCCTCATTATCCATTCAACTGTTGATGGACACTTAGGTTGTTTCCTTGTCCTGGTTATTGTAAATAGAGCTGCAGTGAACATTGTGGTATATGACTCTTTTGGAATTATGGTTTTATCAGCGTATATGTCCAGTAGTGGGATTTCTGGGTCATGTGATAGTCTTATTTCTAGATTTTTAAGGATCCTCCATACTGTTCTCCATAGTGGCTGTATCAATTTACATTCCCACCAACAGTACAAGAGGTTTCCCTTTTCTCAGTATCCTCTCCAGCATTTATTGTCTGTAGATTTTTCATGATGGCCATTCTAACTGCTGTGAGGTGATACCTCATAGTAGTTTTGATTTGCATTTCTCTAATGATTAGTGATGTTATCATCACTAATGATGAGCATTCTTTCCTGTGTTTGTTGGCAATCTATATATCTTCTTTGGAGACATGTCTATTTAGATCTTCTGCCCATTTTTGGATTGGGTTTTTTGTTTTTTTGATACAGAGCTGCATGAGCTGCTTGTAAATTTTGGATATAAATCATTTGCCAGTTGCTTCATTTGCAAATATTTTCTTCCATTCTGAGAGTTCTCTTTTCGTCTTATGTTTTCCTTTGCTGT
Organism: Stenella coeruleoalba; assembly: GCF_951394435.1. Taxonomy (NCBI): domain Eukaryota; kingdom Metazoa; phylum Chordata; class Mammalia; order Artiodactyla; family Delphinidae; genus Stenella; species Stenella coeruleoalba. The sequence goes on from NC_137154.1 coordinate 72,710,307, forward strand.
TCAAAAGCTTTTAAGTTTCATTAGCTCCCATTTCTTTTCATTTTCATTTCTCTGTGAGGTGGGTCAAAAAGGATCTTGCTATGATTTATGTCATAGAGTGTTCTGCCTCTGCTTTCCTCTAAGAGTTTTATAGTGTCTGGTCTTACATTTAGGTCTTTAATCCATTTTGAGTTTATTTTTGTGTATGGTGTTAAGGAGTGTTCTAATTTCAGTCTTTTACATGTAGCTGTCCAGCTTTCCCAGCACCACTTATTGAGGAAGCTGTCTTTTATCCATTGTATATTCTTGCCTACTTTGTCAAAAATAAGGTGACCATAGGTGCATGGGTTTATATCTGGACTTTCTACCCTGTTCCATTGATCTATATTACTGTCTTTGTGCCAGTACCATACTATCTTTTCTTTTAAAAAAAAAAAAACAACTTTATACGAGTATAATTGCTTTACAATGGTGGGTTATTTTCTGCTTTATAACAAAGTGAATCAGCTATACATATACATATATCCCCATAAATCTTCCAACTTGCATCTCCCTCCCACCCTCCCTATACCACCCCTCTAGGTGGTTACAAAACCCTGAGCTGATCACCCTGTGCTATGTAGATTCTTCCCACTAGCTATCTAGTTTACATTTGGTAGTGTATATGTGTCCATGTCACTATCTCACTTCATCCCAGCTTACCATTCCCACTTCTCGTGTCCTCAAGTCCATTCTCTATGTCAGTGTCTTTATTCCTGTCCTGTCACTATGTTCATCAGAATCATGTTGTTTTGTTTTTATTTTTTTTTTAATTCCATATATACGTGTTAGGATATGGTATCTGATTTTCTCTTTCTGACTTAACTTCACTCTGTATGAGAGTCTCTTGGTCCATACACCTCACTACAAATAACTCAGTTTTGTTTCTTTTTTATGGCTGAGTAATATCCCATTGTACATATGTGCCACATCTTCTTTATACATTCATCTGTCAAAGGACACTTAGGTTGCTTCCATGTTCTGGCTATTGTAAATAGAGCTGCAATGAACATTGTTGTACATGACTCTTTTTGAATTATGGTTTTCTCAGGGCATATACCCAGTACTGGGATTGCTAGACCCTATGGTAGCACTTTTTAAATATTTTTAAGGAACCTCCATACTGTTTTCCATAGTGGCTGTATCAATTTACATTCCCACAAGCAGTGCAAGAGGTTTCCCTCTTCTCCACACCCTCTCCAGCATTTATTGTTTGTAGATATTTTGAAGGTGGCCATTCTGACTGATGTGAGGTGATATCTCACTGTAGTTTTGATTTGCATTTCTCTATTGACTACTGATGTTGAGTATCCTTTCATGTGTTTGTTGGAAATCTGTATATCTTCTTTTCAGAAATGTGTATTTAGGTCTTCTACCTATTTTTGGATTGAGCTGTTTGTTTTTTTTTTGATATGGAGCTGCATGAGCTGCTTGTATATTTTGGAGATTAATCCTTTGGCAGTTGCTTCATTTGGAAATATTTTGTCCCATTCTGAGGGGCGTCTTTTCATCTGGTTTATGTTTTCCTTTGCTGTGCAAAAGCTTTTAAGTTTCATTTGTTCCCATTTGTTTATTTTTGCTTGTATTTCCATTTCTTTAGGAGGTGGGTCAAAAAGGATATTGTTGTGATTTATGTCATAGAGTGTTCTGCCTATGTTTTCCTCTAAGAGTTTTATAGTATCTGGCCTTATATTTAGGTCTTTAATCAATTTTGAGCTTATTTTTGTGTATGGTGTTAGGGAGTGTACTAATTTCACTCTTGAAATGTAGCTCTCCAGTTTTCCCAACACCACTTATTGAAGAGGCTGTGTTTTCTCCAATGTATATTCTTTCAACCTTTGTCAAATATAAGTTGACCATATGTTCATGGCTTTATCTCTGGACTTTCTCTCCTGTTCCATTCATCTATATTTCTGTTTTTCTGCCTGTACCATACTGTCTTGATTGCTGTAGCTTTGTAGTATAGTCTGAAGTCAGGGAGCCTGATTCCCCCAGCTCCGTTGTTCTCTCTCAAGATTGCTTTAGCTATTTGGGGTCTATTGTGTTTCAATAAAAATTGTGAAATTTTTTGTTATAGTTCTGTGAAAAATGCCATTGTTAGTTTGATAGAGATTGCATTGAATCTGTAGATTGCTTTGGGTAGTATAGTCATTTTTGCAATGTTGATTCTTCCAATCCAAGAACATGGTATATGTCTCCATATATTTGTATTACATTTAATTTCTTTCATCAGTGTCTTATAGTTTTCTGCATAGCAGTCATTTGTATCCTTTTCTTGGTTTATTCCTAGGTATTATATTCTTTTTGTTGCAAGGATAAATGAGAGTATTTCCTTAATCTCTCTCAATTTTTTCATCATTAGTGTATAGGAATGCAAGAGATTTCTCTGCATTAATTTTGTATCCTGCTACTTTACCAATGCATTGGTTAGCTCTAGTAGTTTTATGGTAGCATATTTGAGATTCTCTATGTACAGTAACATGTCATTTGTAAACAGTTACAATTTTACTTCTTTTCTGATTTGGATTCCTTTTATTTCTTTTTCTTCTCTGATTGCTGTGGCTAAAACTTCCAAAACTATGTTGAATAATAGTGATGAGAGTAGACAACCTTGTCTTGCTCCTAATCTTAGAGGAAATGTTTTCAGTTTTTCACCATTGAGAATGAGGTTGGCTCTGGGTTTGTCATATATGGCCTTTATGATATTGAGGTAAGTTCCTTCTATGACTACTTTCTTGGAGGGTTTTTATCATAAATGGATGTTGAATTTTGTCAAAATCTTTTTCTGTGTCTATTGAGATGATTATATGGTTTTACTCCTTCAATTTGTTAATATGGTGTATCACATTGATTGATTTGCATATATTGAAGAATGCTTGCATTCCTGGGATAAACCCCACTTGATCATGGTGTACGATCCTTTTAATGTGCTGTTGGATTCTGTTTGCTAGTATTTTGTTGAGGATTTTTGCATCTATGTTCATCAGTGATATTGGCCTGTAGTTTCCTTTCTTTGTGACATATTTGTCTGGTTTTGGTATCAGGGTGATGGTGTCCTCACAGAATTAGTTCGAGTGTGTTCCTCCCTCTGCTATATTTTGGAAGAGTTTGAGAAAGATAGCTGTTAGTTCTTCTCTAAATGTTTGATAGCATTCCCCTGTGAATGGGCTGATCCTGGGCTTTTGTTTGTTGGAAGAATTTTAATCACAATCTCAAATTCAGTGTTTGTGATTGGTCTCTATATATTTTTTATTTCCTCCTGGTTCAGTCTCTAAAGGTTGTGCTTTTTTAAGAATTTGTCCATTTCTTCCAAGTTTTTATTTTATTTTATTCGCATATATTTATTTTATTCGCATATAGTGGCTTGTAGTAATCTCTCATGATCCTTTGTATTTCTGCCATGTCAGTTGTTACTTCTCCTCTTTCATTTCTAATTCTATTGTTTTGAATCTTCTCCCCTTTTTTCTTCTCTCTCTTTTTTTTTTTTTTTTTTTTTTGTGGTACATGGGCCTCTCACTGTTGTGGCCTCTCCCATTGCAGAGCACAGGCTCCGGACGTGCAGGCTCAACGGGCCCATGGTCCCAGCCGCTTCGTGGCATGTGGGATCCTCCCAGACTGGGGCATGAACCCGTGTCCCCTGCATTGGCAGACAGACTCTCAACCACTGTGCCACCAGGGAAGCCCCTCCCCTTTTTTCTTGATGAATCTGTCTATTGGTTTATCAATTTTGTTTATCTTCTCAGAGAACAAGCTTTTAGTTTTATTGATATTTGCTTTTGTTTCTTTCATTTCTTTTTAATTTATGTCTGATATGAACTTCATGATTTCTTTCCTTCTGTTAACTTTGGGGATTTTTTTCTTCTTTCTCTAATTGTTTTAAGTGTAAGGTTAGATTATTTATTTGAGATGTTTCTTGTTTCTTGAGGTAGGATTTTATTGCTATAAACTTCTGTCTTAGAACTGCTCTTCCTGCATCATATAGATTTTGGGTCATTGTGTTTTCATTGTCTTTCATTTCTAGGTAATTTTTTGATTTCCTCTTTGATTTCTTCTGTGATCTCTTGGTTATTTAGTAGTGTATTGTTTAACCTCTATGTGTTTGTATATTTTACACATTTTTTTTGTAGTTGATGTCTAGTCTCATATGGTTGTGGTCGGAAAATATACTTGGTACAATTGTAATCTTTTAAAAATTACCAAGGCTTGATCTGTTGCCCAAGATATGATCTCTCCTGGAGAATGTTCCGGGAGTACTTGAGGAGAAATTGTATTCTGTTGTTTTTGGATGGAATGTCTTATAAATATCAATTAAGCCCATCTTGTTCAATATATCATTAAAAGCTTGTGTTTCCTCATTTATTTTCATTTCAATGATCTGTCCAGTGGTGAAAGTGGGGTTTTAAAGTCCCCTACTATAATTAGGTTACTGTCAATTTCTCCTTTTATGGCTGTTAGCATTTGCTGTATGTATTGAGGTGCTCCTTTGCTGGGTGCATAAATATTTACAATTGTTACATCTTTTTCTTGGATTGATCCCTTGATCATTATGTAGTGTCCTTCTTTGTCTCTTGTAATACTCTTTATTTAAATTCTATTTTGTCTGTATGATAATTGCTACTCCAGCTTCATTTGATTTCCATTTGCATGGAATATATTTTCTCCCCCCTCACTTTCAGTCTATATATGTCCCTAGGTCTGAAGTGGGTCTCTTGTGGACAACATATATAAGGGTCTTGTTTTTGTATCCATTCAACCAGTCTATGTCTTTTGTTTGGAGCATTTAATCCATTTACATTTAAGGTAGTCATTGATATGTATTTTCCTATTACCATTTTCTTAATTGTTTTGGGTTTTTTTATTATAATTTTTTTCCTTCTCTTATGTTTCTTGCCCAGACAAGTTCCTTTAGCATTTGTTGTAAAGGTGGTTTGGTGGTTTTGAAGTCTCTTACCTTTTGCTTGTACGTAAAAGTTTTAATTTCTCTATCAAATCTGCATGAGATCCTTGCTGGGTAGACTAATCTTGGTTGTAGGTTTTTCCCTTTCATCACTTTAAATATGTCCTGCTCCTCCCTTCTAGCTTGCTGAGTCTCTGCTGAAAGAACAGCTGTTAACCTTATGGTGATTCCCTTGTATGTTTTTTGTTATTTTTCCCTTGCTGCTTTTAATATTTTTTCTTTGTATTTAATTTTGATAGTTTGATCAATATGTGTCTTGGTGTGTTTTTCCTTTGGTTTATTCTGTATGGGACTCTGCACTTGATTGACTATTTCCTTTCCCATATTAGGGAAGTTTTCAACTATAATCACTTCAAATATTTTCTCAGTCCCTCTCTTTTTCTGGGACAATCTAATTTGAATGTTGGTGTGTTTTATGTTGTCCTAGATGTCTCTGAGACTGTCCTGTCCTCAATTCTTTTCATTCTTTTTTTTTTTTTTTTTTTTTTTTGCTCTGCATTAGTTATTTGCACTATTTTATCTTCCAAGTCACTTATCCACTAATCTACCTCAGTTATTCTGCTATTGATTCCTTCTGGAGAGTTTTTAATTTCATTTATTGAGTTGTTCAATGTAATTTGTTTCCTCTTTAGTTCTTCTAGGTCTTTGTTAAATATTTCTTGTATTTTCTCTATTCTATTTCCAAGATTTTGGATCATCTTTACTGTCATTACTCTGAATTATTTTTCAGATAGACTGCCTATTTCCTCTTCATTTTTTGTTCTGGTTGGTTTTTACCTTGCTCCTTCATCTGCTCTGTGTTTCTGTTTTCTCATTTTGCTTAAGTTACTCTGTTTGGGGTATCCTTTTCACAGGCTGCAGGTTCAAACTTGTCGTTTTTGGTATCTGCCCCCAGTGGCTAAGGTTGGTTCAGTTGATTGTGTAGTCTTCCTGGGGAGGGGACTTGTGTCTGTGTTCTGGTGGATGAGGCTGGATCTTGTCTTTCTGGTGGGCAGAACCGTGTCCAGTGGTGCATTTTGGGGTGTCTGTGACTTTATTATGATTTTGGGCAGCCTCTCTGCTAATGGCTGAGGTTGTGTTCCTGTCTTGCTAGCTCTTTGGCTTAGGGTGTGCAGCACTGTAGCTTGCTGGTCCTTGAGAGGAGCTGAGCCTTAGCGTTGACACGGAGATCTCTGGGAGAGCTTTTGATATTTGATATTACATGGAGCCAGGAAGTCTCTTGTGTACCAATGTCCTGAATTCAACTCTCCCACCTCAGAGGCACAGACCTGACACTTGGATGGAGCACAAATGCCCTGTCAGCCACATGGCTCAGAAGAAAAGGGAGAAAGAAAGAAAGAAAAGGAAAAAAAATAAAATAAAGGTATTAAAATACAAATAGAAAAATTAAAATGTAATTAAAAAAATAAAATAAAACAAAACAAGAAAAAAACAAACAAACAAAAAAATGAACAGACAGAACCCTAGGACAAATGGTAAAAACAAAGCTAGACAGACAAAATCACACAACAAAGCATACACATACACACTCAGGAAAGGAGAAAAAGGAAAAAAGATAACTATCTTTCAGGAAGTCTGAAGTCTTCTGCCAGCGTTCAGTAGGTATTCTGTAGGAGTTCTTCCAAATGTAGATGTATTTCTGATGTAATTGTGGAGAGGAAGGTGATCTCCATGTCTTACTCCTCCCCCATCTTGAAGATCTCCTGAAACGTTTGCTTTTAAATGCACTTCTTAAATGAATAATTTTATCTAACTGAAACATTCTCCGTCATGGCCACTGTAATTCTAGGTAGTTTTTAGTAAGATTTTGCCATTTCTATAGATATTTATAGCTTCTGGAAAATAATTTTTAGACATAAAATAAGCAGGTGTGCCAGAAATTTACACACTTGGCTCTTTGGAGCTCAAGGATCCCATTTAATTAATTAATTAATTAGCTAAGTCTTTGGGTTTCTCAAAGCCAAATTAAATACCTAAGGGCATTGTGTTGCTGCATTGGAGAATGTGTGGTGTTTTACAGTTTGCCTCATTTTGCAGAAATTTTCTTGATGTTGGCAGGTGACCTAGTGTCAATTTAATGCATTCCATGACCAACTTATCCTAACACAGGAGTTCTTGAGTTAGTTGGTGAGCACTTTAACACCTTCTAAGTGCTTGATCCATGTCTCTCAATTTTTGCAGGATTTTGTTTGTTTGTTTGATTTTGGTTTGTTTTTGCTTCCAAGCCAAGATTCACACTAGCAGTAACCTTTATCTAACTAAACAGACAAATTAACTTGTACCTTAACCAAGAAATGCACCTTAACCAGTGATAACCAAGAGATGATACCATGGCCTGGCAAAGATAAGACCATGTGTGCAACACTAGCAATTTCCAACATTGAACTGGGGCTCAGGTAATGTATTGAACAAGTACACCCTATAGAGTGGGTACCACAGGATAATTCCAAACAAACAGGGAACTCAGTTGCCACCAGCAGTTCCCAATGTGAAATCTGGAAGCAGAATCAAGGACTGGGGTTTCCAATCTAATGGGGAATTGTGGTCTTACTACTAGCAGTTCCCAGTGTGAAACTTATGATTCCAAATAGGGAACTGACTGGAAAGCCAATTAGATTGGGAGCTGGATGCAGAGTAGAGCTCTGAACTGAGACGAATTTACCCATGACCTTCAGAAAAACTGAGAAAAATAGAGAAATCAAAAAGGTTCTTAGATACATGACTGTATTTCTTATTGTCTCTGAAAGGTCAGAAGTTTCCTTTGGTCCCACCACTGCCACTGAATCTGTTAAAATCAAAATTCGATGGAGTAAATGTAAAGATCTTATTGTCTTTGTTCATTGATTTATAAATCAGGAAGCATTTTGCTTAGAAAATAGGTAAGAGCTACAAAGGCCTTTACAATATGGAAGGCTTTTATGGGCAGAAAGGGGACACAACAAGAAAAGAGTGTATTGTCAGGCAAGGTCACCTTTCTTTGGAGAGCAGAAGAGGTCTATCAGGCAGATTAGAAAAGTATGTTGTTGTTAATTTTATTACTATTATTTTTTTAACTGTTTGATCCCTGTCTGGAAAGATGTAATTGCTTTTTGCTTATTTTTCTTAATCCAGACATTTAATAAAACTCAATTTTAAAAAATAGGTATTTAGATTCATTTTTTTTTGAATTTTATTTATTTATTGTTTTATACAGCAGTTTCTTATTAGTTATCCATTTTATACATATTATTGTATATATGTCAATCCTAAACTCTCAATACCTCACACCACCATCCCCCCCACCCCCGCCACCACCACTTTCCTCCTTTGTTGTCTATAAGTTTGTTCTCTATATCACTGTCTCAAATTCGGCACTGCAAACAGGTTCAACTGTACCAGTATTCTAGGTTCCACATATATGTGTTGATATACAATATTTGCTTTTCTCTTTCTGACTTACTTCACTCTTTATGACAGTATCTAGATCCATCCACATCTCCACAAATGATCCAATATCATTCCTTTTTATGGCTGAGTAATTTTCATTGTATATATGTACCACATCTTCTTTATCCATTTGTCTGTCAATGGGCATTTAGGTTGTTTCCATGACCTGGCTATTGTAAATAGTGCTGCAATGAACATTGGGGTGCATGTGTCTTTTTGAATTATGCTTTTCTCTGGGTATATGCCTGGTAGTGGTATTGCTGGGTCACATGGTAATTGTATTTTTCATTTTTTAGGGAACCTCCATACTGTTGTCCATAGTGGCTCTATCAATTTACATTACCACCAATAGTGCAAGAGGGTTCGCTTTTCTCCACACTCTCTCCAGCATTTGTTGTTTCTAGATTTTTTGATGATGGCCATTCTGACTGGTGTGAGATGATATCTCATTGTAGTTTTTATTTGAATTTCTCTAATAATTAGTGATGTTGAGCAGCTTTTCATATGCATATTGGCCATCTGTATGTCTTCTTTGGAGAAAGATGTCTATTTAGGTCTTCTGCCCATTTTTTGATTGGGTTGTTTGTTTTTTTAATATTGAGCTGCATGAGCTGTTTATATATTTTGGATATTAATTCTTTGTCCTTGATTCATTTGAAAATATTTTCTCCAATCCTGAGGGTTGTCTATTTGTCTTTTTTGTAGTTTCCTTTGTCTTGCAAAAGCTTTTAAGTTTCATTCAGACCCAATTGTTTATTTGTGTTTTTATTTCTATTAATCTAGGAAGTGGATCATAAAGATCTTGCTGTGATTTATGTGAAAGAGTGTTCTTCCTATGTTTTCCTTGAAGAGTTTTCTAGTGTCTGCCCTTACATTTAGGTCTTTAATCCATTTTGAGTTTTTGTGTATGGTGTTAAGGAGTGTTCTAATTTCATTCTTTTACATGTAGCTGTCCAGTTTTCCCAACACTACTTTTCAAAGAGACTGTCTTTTTTTCCATTGTACATCCTTTCCTCCTTCGTCATAGATTAATTGACCATATTTGTGTGGATTTATCTCTGGGCAAGCAGTCATATCATCTGTGACAGATACAGTTTGTTTCTTCCATTCAAATCCTTATAAAATGTACTTATTTACCTGGTCTTGCATTATTTACCCAAAGCAATGTACAGTGCAATGATGGTAGTTGGGATCAAACAGATAAAACATGTAAAATAATAAGAGAAAACAAAAAACATTATCAATTACAAAAAATAAGATACTTAAGAACAAATCTTTCTTCTTGTTTAAGATAATTCTATATTTCTTGTGGTAGGCTGAAAAATAGTCTACAAAACATCTATGCCCTAATCAAAGGAACCTATGAGTGTTATATCACAAAAAAAAGTGTTATTTGCAGATGTGATTAAGTTAAGGATTTTGAGTGGAGAGAAAGTCCCAGTTTATCAATGTGGACCATAAATACAATTATATATGTCCTTCTAAGACAGAGGTAGAGAGACATTTGACACATAGATGAGGATAAGGCAATATGAGCTATGAAGCTGCCACAAGTCAGGGAATGACAATAGCCATGAGAAAGTATAAGAGGTAAATGCATCTGGAGGGAGCACAGTCCTTTTGAAACCATGATTTCAGTTTAGTAACAATGATTTCAGACTTCTGGCCTCCAGAGTTGTGAGAAAACATCTGTTGTTGTACGTAACCTAGTTTATGGTAATTTCTTAATGCAGTCACAGAAAACTTAATTTCTTAATTCATACTTTTATTTAGAATAATGTTTGCTGCAAGTTTTGATTAGATGTCCTTTATGAGGTTAAGAATGTAAGGTTTATCCTTAATGTGCTAAGAATTTTCATAATGAATGGGTGATATACTAAATAAAATGATTTTCTGCATTAATTATGTATCACTTTTCATCTATTAATAACACAAATTACAGACACACACACGCAAATATTCTTCTAAGATAAAGTATATTTGTTGTCTTAGGATAAACTCAAGCTGAACATGATGCATTATCTTTTTAATACATTGATGTGGTTTGCTAGTAATGATTTAGGTTTATTGTATCTATATTTACAAGTGAGATTGACCTATATAACCATTTCTTGTACTCTACCTATCTGGTTTTGATATACAAGACATAGCAGCTTTAAAAAATGAGTTAGGGATTGCTGCCTATTTTTATTATTTGAAAGTGTTTGTATAATAATGAATGATTGGGGGAGACTTTCAGGGTGGTGGAAGAGTAAGATATGGAGATCAACTACCTCCCCACAAATACATTAGAAATACATTTGCATGTGGAACAACTCCTACAGAACACCTACTGAATGCTGGCAGAAGACCTCAGACTTCCCAAAAGGCAAGAAGCTCCTCAAGAAAATGATCGGGTGGCTGACAGGGTCTTGGTGCTCCAGGTCGGTGTCAGGTCTGAGCTTCTGAGGTGGGAGAGCCTAGTTCATGACATTAGTCCACCAGAGACCTCCTTGCTTCATTTAATATCAAATGGAAAAAAACCTCTCTCAGAGATTGCCATGTCAATGCTAAGACCCAACTCCACTCAACAACTAGGAAGCTACAGTGCCGGACATGCTAAACCAAAAAAATTTAGCAAGACAGGAACTAAAACCCACTGATTAGCAGAGAGGCTGCCCAAAATCATAATAAGGTCAAAGACAACCAAAACACACCACTGGACATGGTCCTGCCCACCAGGAAGACAAGATCCAGACTCATCCACCAGAACACAGTCATAAGTCCCCTCCACCAAGAAGACTACACAACCCACTGAACCAAACTTACCCACTGTGGGCAGACACAAAAAACAATGGGAAATACATCCTGAAGCCTGTGAAAAGGAGACCCCAAACACAGTAAGCTAAGCAAAAGGAGAAGACAGAGAAACACAGAGCAGATGAAGGAGCAAGGTAAAAACCCACCAGACCAAAAAAATGAAGAGGAAATAGGCAGTCTACCTGAAAAATAATTCAGAGTAATGATAGTAAACATGATCCAAAATCTTGGAAATAGAATGGAGAAAAAAACAAGAAACATTTAACAAGGATCTAGATGAACTAAAGAGCAAACAAGCAATGATGAACAACACAATAAATGAAATTAAAACTTCTCTAGAAGGAATCAATAGCAGAATAACTGAGGTAGATGAACGAATAACTGACCTGGAAGATAAAAGAGTGGAAATAACAAACACAGAGCAGAATAAATTAAAAAGAATGAAAATAATTGAGGACAGACTCAGAGACTTCTGGGACAAAATTAAACACACTAACATTCGAATTATAGGGATCCCAGAAGAAGAAGAGAAGAAGAGAGGGACTGAGAAAATATTTGAAGATAATATAGTTGAAAACTTCCCTAATATGAGAAGGAAGCTCAGAGAGTCCCATACAGGACAAATCCAAGGAGAAACATGGCAAGACACATATAATCAAACTATCAAAAATTAAATACAAAAACTATTAAAAGCAGCAGGGTAAAAACAACAAATAACATACAAGGGAATCCCCATAAGGGGCAGGATATATTTAAAGTGATGAAAGGGAAAACATAAAACTAAGATTACTCTACCCAGCAAGGATCTCATGCAGATTTGAGGGAGAAATTAAAACCTTTACAGCCAAGGAAAAGCAAAGAGAATTCATCACCACCAAACCAGCTTTTACAACAAATGCTAAAGGAACTTCTCTAGACAAGAAACAAGAAGAGAAGGAAAAGATCTATAATAAAAAACCCAAAACAATAAAGAAAATGGTAATAGGAACATACATATTGATAATGACCTTAAATGTGAATGGATTGGATGCTCCCACCAAAAGACATAGACTGGCTGTATGGATACAAAAACAAGATCCATATATATGCTGTCTACAAGAGACCCACTTCAGACCCAGGAAACATACAGACTGAAAATGAGGGGAAGGAAAAAGATATTACATGCAAACGCAAACCAAAAGAAAGCAATTCTCATTTCAGACAAACTAGACTTCAAAATAAAGACTATTACAAGAGACAAAAAAGGACACTATATAATGATCAGAGGATCAATCCAAGAAGAAATAAAACAATTGTAAATATTTATGCACCCTACATAGGAGTACCTCAATACATAAGAGAAATGTTAACAGCCATAAAAGGGGATATTGACAGTAACACAATCATATTAGGGGAATTTAAAACCCCACTTTTACCTCTGGACAGATCATCTAAAATTAAAATAAATAAGGAAACACAAACTTTAAATGATACCTTAAACAAGATGCATTTAATTGATATTTATAGGACATTCCATACAAAAACAGCAGATTACACATACTTCTCAAGTGCTCCTGGAACATTCTCCAGGATAGATCATATCTTGGGTCACAAATCAAGCATTGGTAATTATAAGAAAATTGAAATCAAATCAAGTAACTTTTCCAACCACAATACTATGAGATTAGATATCCATTACAGGAAAAAAAAAATCTGTAAAAAATACAAACACATGGAGGTTAAAGTATACACTACTAAATAACGAAGAGATCACTGAAGAAATCAAAGAGGAAATCAAAAAATACCTAGAAACAATTGAGAATGAAAACACAACAACACAAAACCTATAGGGTACAGCAAAAGGAGTTCTAAGAGGGAAGTTTATAACAATACAATCCTACCTCAAGAAATAAGAAACATCTCAAATAAACAACCTAACCTTACACATAAAGCAATTAGAAAAAGAAGAACAAAGGAACCCCAAAGTTAGCAGTAGGAAAGAAATCATAAAGTTCAGATCAGAAATAAATGAAAAAGAAATGAAGGAAACAATAGAAAAGATCAATCAAACTAAAAGCTGGTTCTTTGAGAAGATAAACAAAATTGATAAACCACCAGCCAGACTCATGAAGAAAAAAAGGCAGAAGACTCAAATCTGTAGAATTAGGAAAGAAAAAGAAGTAACAAATGACACTGCAGAAATACAAAAGATCATGAGAGATTACTACAAGCAACTCTATGCCAATAAAATGGACAACCTGGAAGAAATGGATAAATTCTTAAGACAGGACAAACTTCTGAGACTGAACCCGGAAGAAGTAGAAAATATAAACAGACTCATCACAAGCACTGAAATGGAGACTGTGATTAAAAATCTTCCTACAAAAGAAAGCCCAGGACCAGACGGCTTCACAGGAGAATTTTATCAAACATTTAGAGAAGAGCTAACACCTATCTTTCTCAAACTCTTTCAAAATAGAGCAGAGGGAGGAACACTCCCAAACTCATTCTATGAGGCCACCATCACCCTGATACCTAAACCAGAAAAATATGTCGCAAAGAAAGAAGACTACAGGCCAACATCACTGATGAACATAGATGCAAAAATCCTTAACAAATACGAGTATACAGAATCCAACAGCACATTAAAAGGATTGTATACCATGATCAAGCAGGGTTAATCCCAGGAATGCAAGCATTCTTCAATATAGTCAAATCAATCAATGAGAAAAGCCAAATTAACAAATTGAAGGAGAAAAACCATATGATCATCTCCATAGATGCAGAAAAGTCTTTTGACAACATTCAACAACCATTTATGATAAAAACCCTCCATAAAGTAGGCACAGAGGGAAGTTACCTCAACATAATAAAGGCCATATATGACAAACCCACAGCCAGTATCTTTCTCAATGTTGAAAAATCTGAAACTAGTTCCTCTAAGATCAGGAACAAGACAAGGTTGTCCACTCTCACCACTATTTTTCAACATAGTTTTGGAAGTTTTAGTCACAGCAATCAGAGAAGAAAAAGAAATAAAAGGAATCCAAATCAGAAAAGAAGTAAGCCATCACTCTTTGCAGATGACATGATACTATACATAGAGAATCCTAAAGATGCTACCAGAAAACTACTGGAGTTAACCAATGAATTTGGTAAAATAGCAGGAAACAAAATTAATGCACAGAACTCTCTTGCATTCCTACGTACTAATGATGAAACATATGAAAGAGAAATTAAGGAATCACTCCCATTTACCATTGCAACAAAAATAATATAATACCTAGGAATAAATATACCTAAGGAGACAAAAGACCTGTATGCAGAAAACTATAAGACACTGATGAAAGAAATTAAAGATGATACAAACAGATGGAGAGATACACCATGTTCTTGGATTGGAAGAATCAACATTGTGAAAATGACTATACTACCTAAAGCAATCTACAGATTCAATGCAATCCCTATCAAACTACCAATGGCATTTTTCACAGAACTAGAACAAAAAAATTCACAATTTGTATGGAAACACAATAGACCCCAAATAGCCAAAGTAATCTTGAGAAAGAAAAATGTAGCTGGGGGAATCAGGCTTCCTGACTTCAGACTATACTACAAAGCTACAGTAATCAAGACAGTATGGTACTGGCACAAAAACAGAAATATAGATGAATGGAATAGGATAGAAAGCTCAGAGATAAGGCCATGCACATATGTTCACCTTATCTTTGACAAAGGAGGAAAGAACATACAATGGAGAGAAGACAGCCTCTTCAATAAATGTTGCTGGGAAAATTGGACAGCTACATTTAAAAGAATGAAATTAGAACACTCCATAACACCATACCCAAAAATAAACTCAAAGTTGATTAAAGACCTAAATATAAGGCCAGACACTATAAAACTCT
This sequence comes from Stenella coeruleoalba, assembly GCF_951394435.1. Classification (NCBI taxonomy): domain Eukaryota; kingdom Metazoa; phylum Chordata; class Mammalia; order Artiodactyla; family Delphinidae; genus Stenella; species Stenella coeruleoalba. The sequence goes on from NC_137154.1 coordinate 72,725,394, forward strand.
TAGAGGAAAATATAGGCAGAACACTCTATGACATAAATCACAGCAAGATTCTTTTTGACCCACTGCCTAGAGAAATGTAAATAAAAACAAAAATAAACAAATGTGACCTAATGAAACTTAAAAGCTTTTGCACAACAAAGGAAAATATAAAGAAGATGAAAAGACACCTCTCAGTATGGGAGAAAATATTTGCAAATGAAGCAACTGACAAAGGATTAATCTCCAAAATTTACAAGCAGTTCATGCAGCTCAATATAAAAACCACAAACAACCCAATCCAAAAATGGGAAGAAGACCTAAATACACATTTCTGCAAAGAAGATATACATATTGCCAACAAACACATGAAAGGATGCTCAACATCACTAATCATTAGAGAAAAGAGATATGAGAACTTATGTATATGTATAACTGATTCACTTTGTTATAAAGCAGAAACTAACACACCATTGTAAAGCAATTATACCCCAATAAGATGTTAAAAACAAAACAAAACAAAACAAAACAAAACAAAAAAAACTGCAATGAGGTATCACCTCACACCAGACAGAATGGCCATCATGAAAATATCTACAAAGAATAAATTCTGGAGATGGTGTGGAGAAAAGGAAACCCTCTTGCACTGCTGGTGGGAATGTAAATTGATACAGCCACTATGGAGAACAGTATGGAGCTTCCTTAAAAATCAAAAAATAGGAGTACCATACAACCCAGCAATCCCACTACTGGGCATATACCCTGAGAAAACCATAATTCAAAAAAGTCATGCACCACAATGTTCATTGCATCTCTATTTACAATATCCAGGACATGGAAGCAATGTAAGTGTCCATCGACTGACGAATGGATAAAGAAGTTGTGGCACATATATACAATGGAATATTACTCAGCTGTAAAAAGAAACGAAAGTGAGTTATTTGTAGTGAGGTTGATGGACCTAGAGACTGTGATACAGAGTGAATTAAGTCAGAAAGAGAAAAACAAATACTGTATGCTAATACATATATCTATGGAATCTAAAAAAAAATGGTTCTGTAGAACCTATGTGCACGACAGGAATAAAGATGCAGATGTAGAGAATGCACTTGAGGACATGGGGAGTTGGAAGGGTAAACTGGGACGAAGTTTGTTAGTGGCATTGACATATATACACTACCAAATGTAAAACAGAGAGAGTGGGAAGCAGCTGCATAGCACAGGGAGATCAGCTCATGATATGTGACCACCTAGAGTGGTCACACTAGTATGGGTGAGGATTCCAAAACTTTAAGCACAGTCTATCACATTTTTTCCCAAATGGAATGTTACATTTTTGGTCAATCAGTGTACATTGGGCAAAAATATTTTTATTGCATGTAAGTGTCTCAGTCTCCTCTCATACTAAGCTGGCTGATTCACAATATCTAAAATTGGATATGTACCATCAATCTTGCCAAGAAAGTAGGAAGTCGTTTTTTGGATGTGGCATCTGGAAAAAAGCAATGTAAATTTACACGAGCTTTTTGTTACATTATTACTTTGAAAAGTGCCTGTGTAGAGTCTTATGCCAAATAGAACAGAAAAAAAGTTTCAGCTGACTGTGATTCAAAATAATCCTGAAAAATTACAGAGCCTTCAGATTTGACTCAAGTAAGTTGCTTGTATGTAATGGGATGGCATGTTTTTTTTCCCCAAAAGCGAGAAAGGAAATAAGGAAGAGAGGAAGTATGAAGGGAGTGAGAGAGGGAGGGAGGAGGAAGGAAGGAAGGAAGGAAGGAAGGAAGGAAGGAAGGAAGGAAGGAAGGAAGGAAGGAAAGAAGGGAGGGAGGGAGGGAGGGAGGGAGGGAGGAAAGAAGGAAGGAAGGAAAAAAATCAGTTTTGATGTTTTTTGTTATCAGCAGTGATATATTTCTTCTCTAGACAAAATACAGAATACACATGAAAGTAGGTAATAAATTAGCATAGGGTAGCTTTATGCTAATCAAATAGAAAATAAAAGATGAACATGTAGTCTGGGCTAATAGATTTTGATGCTGATCTCTCTCTCTCTCCCTCCCTCCGTCTCTCCCTAGGTTGCACAGTTATTACAAAACAGTGCACTATACATGGCATAAGAATAGCAAACTAATAGAGTTATTGGAATATTAAAGGAAATCATAAATGTAGAGTTCTTAGTATAGTGCTGATATTTACTTTGCCATTATTAAATGCAGGTGTTATTAATAATATTGTTATTGTCAATAACAGTAGTAACACTGGTAGTAGAAGGAAGCTCTTGAAAGCCTTTACAAAGTTGTTTGAAAAACCAAAGTCATAATAATTGGCAGTCAATCTTCATGAGAGATATGTTGGTTTTAGAGGAAATGCAGTACCATCCTCAGCCAATGAATAAGAAAATTATTAATTAATGTTTACTTCTGTTAAGGCTTACAATCCACTTTTAAGAATGACACAAGGATGCACTTGAAAATGGAAACATTAATTTTAGAAGATGACAAATGATGACTACTACTAGATTTCAGAACTTCAGATGTCAAAGAAAAAAAGAGCTGGATAGTAGTTAAAGTGGTAAAAACAGATTTTATTCAGGACTTGCAATAGGGAAAAACAGTCCTCAGTATAGAACAGGGCTCAATTCTGAATACAAGAAAAAGTGGGAGTTTATAAACTCCAAGGAGCAGGGTGGAGGTCAGTAGATGAAAAATTACTAAGAGGCATTTCTTTGCTGAGGTGATCTAACAGAATTCTTGCTGAAAGTAGGCCAGAGTAGTGAGATATCACCTGCGGGATGATGAGGGATAGGAATTTGGCCAGATATCAAGGGTTAGCAGATACTGAGGATGGGGGATTCTGGCTAAACCAATTTAACAGATTCTTGCTAAAATTGGGCAATGCAAATATGAAGGAGAAAGTCAGAAAGTTGAGGCCTGGTTGAGGAGAGGATTCAGAAAATTCTGGTTAAAACTTGGTCAATGAGAGAGCTTTTGTCAATGTTATCTGCAAGTTTAAAAATATAATCCTTGAAGAAATTGGACTTAAAGTGAATCATGATGGATGATTGGAGTCACATCTGAAGAGAGGTCATTGCAAGAGCAGTTACCAAAACTCAACCAAAACTGTAATTGGAAATTACAAACATCCAGGTAGATGAGAAGTAATGGAAACTACTGTTAACGTGAGAGGAAGATAATTAGTGTCTGATAAAAGTATGAGACTAAGTATAACTAGATTAATAAAGAGCTGGTAACTGGACTGGGCCCACATACAGCTACTAATTCTGAACTATACCTTTGTCTGTTGCTATTAGTCTAATATATTAAGCTTTATTGAAATTAACCCTTCTAGCAAACTCATTCCTTATTTCTTAAGGATGATGTTCAGGACAATTTTCTTAAATCACATGACGTCTTCATTATATTGACATCTGGGAGAAATTCTTGTCTTACTAGTGTTCCAAGAATAATACTTTTCTTTTATAGTTTAGTTAATTCTATTTGATAGTTTATGAATTTTATAATGGACTGTTTCCATGTTGAAAATTAGAATCAAAGAGTTTTACTTGGACAAAAAATGCCAGTGAAATAAAAGTACAGATAGTGGAGAAGGAGCATATCAGTTCTTATAGTGGCTCTTGGATATTTTAAATAATGACAGAACAGTGAAGCAGGGAAGCATCTCTGAAGCTCAGGTTCAAGAGAGCAAGTAAGGATAAAAGGAAGGAGAAGGTTGATATTTGTAAAATGCTGTAAGAATGATTGACCTATGCCCTCATGCCCCACTCTTTGCAACATACATATACACACACATACACTGGGGAGCCACAGGGATGAATTTACTTGCTGCGAGGCATAAAGTAATTATATTGTTAATTATTTATCTCCTGACTTTTTTTTTTTTGCTGGTTGGATACCGGTTATGAAGGTAAAATAAAAGCATGCACAAATTTTAAGACAGGGAAAAGTGCAGAGGATATTTGGGGTAGAGTGAAAAAAGTTTCTTTGGTTCAAGCACAAGGTTAATTTAGAGTAGAAGTAAAAAATGAGCCTAGATATGTTTGGGAACCGATGCAGAAGTTAAGAACAGATGTTGAAATGCTCTGACTATAACACAAAAGAATTTAATTTTATTCTCCAACTTACTAGAAATCGTTTTATATTTTTGTATAGAGCACTAATGTTATGATAATGGTATTGCAGGATGATTCATTTGGTAGTGTAGCACTTGTTTATTCTAACAATTATTTATTATTGAGTGCCTACTATTTTCAAGATACAATGTTTGGTGTTTCAGGTGATATATATTGATTTCATATTTAAAAGTTTAACCACGATGTGTTTGCACACAGTTACAATGTAACAGGAATAGTGCTAAGTGCTCAGAGTCAAACAGGAGGATACAGAAGAATAAAAAACAGATAATAATATAGCATGTTTGATTTAGTTACGTTCACATAAACAACACATAATCAAATGCTATTGCAATTCAGATGGGCAAGAGATTATATCCAGTTGACTATGGAGGACAGCCACTACTGGATTTCTCAAAAGCACTGGTACCCACACTTATCAGCATATTCCTATCACTTGGCAAACAAAAAAAATAAATCCTCCCAGCCCTCTTGAAGAGCAATCTCAGTCTCTGGTACCTTGGTTTTATATAGTGTCCATTTTAGCATGCCTATTTCTTCAAGCCTTTGTTCCCATCTTTTGTGTTTTGCCAAGTTTTGGCACCCATAATAATTTAATAGGTTTCTTCGTCTTTTCCAATCAGTCACACCAGAAGGACACTAGAACTGTCTCCCAGCGCCCTTAACAAAATACTAAATCTTGTGTCAAGGGATAATTCTCCATATTGACAAAATCTCCCTAACCCAGCTTTATATTTTTCCCTTCTATATTCAGCACCCTCGGAGATTTACTCCCATGCAAACTCTCCCAGGTTTTGCCAGGGCATGTTAGCCAGACACTATAGAACTTTTGGAATATAATCATTCAAATCCCTTAGAAGTCCTATTACTTCCCAGTTGGGTCATGCTTAGATATGGTTCTATTTAATTGTCTGGTGGCCAGTGGAAAAAATAAGAGCAGATCCTGAGGGAGAAAAACATTGTTTTATAAGATACCTCTCCAGTCTTTAATCAAACCAGAGACCACTATCACCTGACAAAGAAAATGGACAACTTCTGAAAGCCCAGAGAGTTCAGTGTAATTGGAGACTTCAGTGATCTTGAGTCTACCCAGATAGCCCAGTTACAACAGCAGGCCCCTGAGTTTGGCATAAAATGCTTAACATTGGCTGAAAAATTAGCCTCCTCTTAAATTCAGCCATTCTTGCAATTAATTATGTGCCCAGTCTCAGCTCTGTCTTTCATCTGGCTCTAGGAGATGAGAGTCTCTTCAAATGCCATCAAATATATTTGGTGCTCATACTTTGCCTTATATAGGGCATTAGTTCATTTGAGCCAATCATTTACTCTATTAAAAACAAAAATTATACTCAGAAATAACCATAGTCTTTATAATTATTCTTTCTCCCTCACCTCTCAAATGACTTGGATATTGTACCAAATTGTGAATCCCTTTCCACTTGCATCTCCTTCCATTTCACTAAGTGAGATAGTTTTAGCAATTGTACTTCTTTAGCATGCCAGGTATCATCAATATTTCACCACTCACAAGTGATAGGGTTCTCATTGTTATGTGGCCAGAGAGTGAACAAACTTTAGAATGCTATTCCTAGTGTATATTTCCTAGGACCATTTGTGTTATGAACTATTTCACCTCAAGTTCTCAAGAAGCAGAGCCTGAGAAGAGGCTCTTGTGCAATAGATTCTCAATGATTGATTGACTGTGTATTCTTAATGGGAAACCTATTGATTGTGTATTCTTAATGGGAAACCTATAAGGGAGTGAGGGAAGCAGAATAAGGAAGAGAAAGAAGTTAGGCAAACATAATGGATTCAGCTTAAGTCACGTCTCAACCTGATCCAATGGAAAATTATGAAAAATGAATGGTACCACAGAGTTGTCTTACTTAGAGGAAATGAGGCTGAACTTCTGTATCCCATTTTATTCAGTCATTGACTGGGGTCAGTCCAGGAATAGGGCATAGCCCTCTAGGCATTTCTGAGCAAAGTAGCTTTCATCAGTGTCAAAAATTAAAAGATAGAGTCAGATTCTTCATTACATATAACCAACAGCAACTACTAGAGAATGCCAGTTCTTTCCTGTTAATTCACAAACTTATGAATTCTCACTAACAGAGACATAGCACCATGTATTAGGTGGTGGTTTGGCATATTTACCATACCTTGAAGGATCATATTGTTACCCTGCCATGTTGCTGTATTCAAGCTGACATCCTGAGTGAGCCTGAATAGACTATTGCATTATATCATTAGCCTTGCTGTTTTGTGAATATTGGTTATATAATAAGACAGTTGTGCCTATTAAAAGGGTATTCTTTTACCATTAATGGTTCTTAGAGCTGAGCAATATAGCATGGGATGATATCAACACATGAATTATTATCTGTCATATGTTAGTACTGTTAGTGGAAGGCAAACTCATTTTGTAGTAGGAATTGCTTCTGGGTAAGAGTGAATTGCTACATTCTCCGGGTTGGAAGAGATATGATTAATTATGTCTTCAAGTAGATAATAGTTCTTCTCAAGGAATTATGTCATGTCTAGGGCTCAATATTTGTCTCTGCTGCTAGCAGTGGCAGTAGCTAGATCAGCCTTGATAAGGTGGACCTCATGCTGTTGAACTAGTGTGAAGCCTCCATCTTTGCTACATGGCAATTATGTTTGCTGACCCATTGAGCCAGCACTGATGTAGCCAAAAGGAGACTCTAACTGACATTCACAGAACCAATGACACTGCCTCTCTGGTTTTAGAGAATTGCCTTTGAGGTGGATGTTTTCTGAGGGCATTAATGTTTGACAAAACTATTTGCAGGCTTTTGTCCAATTTCATTAGTTCTTCTCTCTCTTTCTCTCTTTATATATATATATATATATATATATATATATATATATATATATATATATATTGCCATTGTAACATGATTGCCATTGTAGCAATAATTAGCACCTTTATCACATTACATAATTACATACTTTGTTAGTGGTTAGAATAGTTAAATTCTAGTCTTTTAACAAGTTTGTTGATTGTAATATAACATTGTTGTCTATATTCACTATGCTGTGCATCAGATCTTGCAGGCTTATTTACTACAACTTGTAAATTTGTATCCTTAAACAACATCTGTTCTATCCCCCCAACCCCCATCCCTTGGTAATCAGTTTACTCTCTGTTTTATTGAGTTTGCTTTTTTTTTAGCTTCCACATATGAGTGATATCATATAGAACTTATCTTTCTCTGACTTATTTCATTTAGCATAATGTACTCAAGGTCCATTTATGTTGTCCCAAATGGCAGAATGGCCTCTTTTCTAATAGCTTGATAACATTTCCATTGGATATATACACCACATCTTCTTTATCCATTCATCCATTGGTTGACACTTATGTTGTTTCCATATCTTGGCTATTGTGAATAATGCTGCAATAAACATGGGAGGGCATATATCTCTTCAAAATCCTGTTTCCTTTAGGTATATACTCAGAAGAGAAATTCCTGGATCATATGGTAGTTTTATTTTTAATTTTTTGAGGGAGCCAACTTTCATTCTTACCAGCTATGCACAGGTTACACTTTTCTTCACATCATTGCCAGAACTTGTCTCTTGTCTTCTTGTTGAAGCCATTCTAATTGGTGTGAGGTGATAATCTCATTGTAGTCTTGATTTGCATTTTCCTAATAATTGGTAGTGTCCAGCATCTTTTCATGTACCTGTTTGTCACTTTGATATCTTCTTTGGAAAAACATCTATTTAGTCTTCTGCTCATTTTTTAATCAGATTGGGTTTTTGGTTGTTGTTACTGAGTTGTATGAGTTCTTTTTATACTTTGGATATTAATCATTGTCTGATATATGTTTTGCAAAAGTTTTCTCCCATTCCGTAGTTTGCCTTTTCATTTGGTCATTATTTTTTATTCTTTGTGCTTTTGGTGTCATATTAAAAAAAATCATTGCCAAGAACAATATCAAGGAATGTCTTCTCTACAGTTCTTTCTAAGTGTTTTACAGTATCAGGTATTATGTTTAAGATTTTGTTCCATTTTGAGTTAATTTTTGTGAGTGATGTAAAATAAGGATCCAATTTCATTATTCTATGTGTGTTTTTCCAGTTTTCCCAACATTATTTGTTGAAGAGATTATTCTTTCCTCCTTGGGTATTCTTTGCTCTCTTGTTGAATATTATTAGTTGATTGTATATGCAGGAGTTTAATTCTAGGCTATCTATTCTGTTCCATTGGGCTATGTGTCTATTTTTGTGCCAGTACCACAGTGTTTTAATTATTACAACATGTAAACTTATGGGATGCAGCAAAAGCAGTTTTAAGAGGAAAGTTTATAGTGGTAAAAACGTGTTAAGATATTAGAGAGATCTCAAATGAAGAACCTAACTTTTTACATCAAGAACTAAAAAGATAGGAACAAATAACACCCAAATTTTGCAGAAGAAAGGAAATAATAGAGATCAAAGCAGAACTAAATGAAACAGGTCCTAGAAAAACAATTTTAAAAATCAACAAAACTAAGAGCTCATTCTTCCAAAAAGGAAACAAACTTGACAAAATTTTAGCTAAATTAATTAAGAAAAAAGAGAGAAGATAAATGAAATTAGAAATGAAAGAGGAGACATTACAACAGGTACTACAGAAATACATAGGATCATAAGAGACTACTATGAACAGTTATATGCCAACACATTAGACAAACTAGAAGAAATGAAGGGATTTCTGGAAACACACAACCTACAAAGACTGAATCAGGAAAAAACAGAGAATCAGAAAAGACTAATAACAAATACAGAAATTGAAGTAGCAATCAAAATCCTCCCAACACAGAAAATCCCAAGACTAGACAGCTTCACTGGTGAATTCTATAAAACATTTAAAAGAAAATTAATACAAATACTTCTCAAACTATTCCAAAAGTTTGAGGATGAGGGAAAACTTCCAAACTCATTCTATGTTGCCAGCATTACGCTGATACCAAAGCTAGATAAAGATACTACAAGCAAAGAAAACTATAGACCAATATCCCTGATGGATATAGTTGCAGAAATTCTCAACAAAACATTATCAACCTAATTCAAAAACACATTAAAAGAATTACACATCATGACCAAGTGAGATTTTCCCTGGGATGCAAGGATGTTTCAGCATCCAAAAATCAATAATTGTAAACATCACATTAATAGAATGAAAGATAAAAACAGCATGATCATTGAAATAAATCACACAATGAAATTGACAAAATACAACATCCTTTTATGACAAAAACCCTTGACAGAATGGGTATAGAAGGAACATACCTCAACATAATAAAGGTCATATATAATAAACCCACAGCTAACATTATATCCAATGGTAAAAAATTGAAAACATTTTCTCTAAGATCAGGAACAAGGCAGAGATTCTTATTCTCAACACTTTTCTTCATATAGAGCCGAGGTCCTAGTTGAGAAATTAGTCAAGACAGAAAAATAAAAGTCATTCAAATCAGAAAGGAAGAAGTAATATTCTTACTATTTCCAGATGATATAATTTTGTATATAGAAAAATCCCAAAGACTCAACAAAAACTTTTGTAACTAATCAATAAATTCAGTAAAGTTGCAAGATTCAGTAAAGTTGCAAGATACTTTTGTAACTAATCAATAAATTCAGTAAAGTTGCAAGTTTCTGAAGTTCAACACACAGAAATCAGTTATAATTCTACGTGCTAACAATGAAATACCTGAAATAAAAATAAAGAAGACAATCTTATTCACAATAAATAATAAAACAATAAAATACTTAGGAATACATTTAACCAAGAAAGTGAAAGATCTATACAAGGCAAACTACAAATTTTTGCTGAAAGAAATTGAAGAAGACACAAATAGATAGAGATTTGTGTTCCTGGATCAGAAGAACTAGTATTGTTAAAATGTCCATACTTCCAAAAGCCATCTATAGAGTCAATGCAATCCCCATCCAAATATCAATGACATTCTTCACAGAAATGGAAAAAAATTCTATAAGTTATATGGAACCACAAAAAACTCTGAATAGCCAAAGAATCCTGAGGAAAAAGAACAAAGCCAGAGGTATCACAGTTCCTGATTTCAAGCTCTACTACACAGCTATAGTAATAAAAACCTTGGTAGTGGTACATATTTCTTATTCACATATCTTTGTTTATTATCCTCTAGCTCATTTCTAGCTTCTGACTAATCAGCCAAGGTGTACTTCAATATTGCATGCTGATTCACAAGTCATGAAACAAAAATAATGATATCTGTAAATTTTACATTTGAACAACAGGCAACTCACCACAGGGTGGTTCTGCAGATTCACTTGAAACACATTATGATGAATTTGGGTCATTTATCATCTGACCTTCATTATCCCCATTCTAATCGGAAGGCCATGATAGGATATTGCATTACATAGTATCATTGTTGGTTCAGAACCTGTATATCCTGTCTTTAAAATTCAATGAATTTCTCTTTTTCTGAGGCACAGGCACCTTGGAAATTAGTTCAGGCATCCTTGGGAAAAACACTGAGGTAATTTTTTAAAAAACATGTTTCATTAGCAGGACATCTTCCCTCCTCAAATAGCTCTGAGTAAGTGAATTGATTTAGACCTCAAACCTCAATGAGAGAGTACAATTTTTATTACAGTATAGCATTTGATGATAGTTTTCTTCTTGCCAACAACTGATTTTTGTTTTACAAGATGAGGGACATCTTGGTCGTCTGTCCATTTATCTCAACCTGAGGAACATTATTAACTATTCTAACAGATGTCTGTGAGTCAAGGCATCTTTGTCACTCCAGACCGTTTATGTTATGCTACTTTTCATGTTAATCATATCCACCTTGCCTATAAAAATTAAGTGTTGTCACCTAGTTTTTGACATTATGAGAACCCATCATACTCAATTAAATTAAGGAGTCATGTTCAACAGAAGTATCTCCTACTATGAAATTTTTAAAGATTCCATTGTCTTCTTCATCAGTTAATCCTTAAGGGTCCCAATGAAAAAAATATGTTCAGATGATACATTCTCAATACTTATGTGGTAAATCCATCTTAACATTCCCACTTGTCTAATGCTTTCTGCAGTACTATATCATAAAAGTTTTCTGCTTATTTTATTTATGGTAAGTTTTTGTGTTCATGTTTCTAGTAGTCACCCGAGCTGACTCTTAGGACTGGATGAGGTATTTTTGTGCATATATTTAACCTTAAAGGAAGAGATGAGTACTCCATATTATCAAAATCTTCCCTTTCCAGCCCTATATTCTGCAGCCACTCCCTCAGCACCATCTAACACATCAGGATCCACTGTGGCACATTCTTCCTAAATTCCTACCAGTACATACTAATTAAGTTCTACGTCTAGGAGCTATATGCATTATTTCCTCCCAGAGAAGGCCTGCACTATTTTGCATAGGCTGTTCTGGGGTTGGAAGTCAGAATTGGCCTGAACAACAATGATGGGTGGCAGATGCAGGTCTTAAATAAACAAGTGTTATCTTTCTGTGAGACACCTGTTTCAGTATCCATTGTGGTCTCCAGCAAGTACTATAGACTCTTCTAACATTGTCAGGGCTGGTTCTGTACATTTGTAGAGTTTAGGGGTATTTACAATTTTAAGATTCCCATGCTTATCAATCAAAATGTCTAATTCTAGATCTCATTATCTCACCTTTTCCCCTTCAAGGTTTTGATTTTGATCAGAGACTTGTTAATTATAAGTACTACATCTCCTTTAAGGTCTGTAAGATACTGCGTTTGATTTTTTGTACAATCTTCAGAAGATTAGAGTTTTCTTAAAATTTGTCATTGAAATATCCTCTAGCTTATTCAGCATTTCTTAAATTAACAGTTGGCTGAGATGACCAGACTGCCAGTACCAACGTTTGAAGGTAATGTGTTGCAATTGTACCTCTCATATATTGCTAATAGGAGAGTAAAATGGTATAACCACTTTTAAAACGGTTTGGCAGCTTCTTATAAATTAAACAGACACTTATCATATATGCCATTTATCAACTTATTGTCTCTCAACTCTGAATGCACACTTTAGTTTATGCTCTACAATAAACAATGGGATACCATTAAATATTTTACTTTTAAAGTGAGCACAATGTTAAGATTTCTCAATAGAAAGTGCTGGAGGGATATTTCAGGAGCCCATACTTCCTAAAATTTTCCACTTGGGCCTGGATCGGAGGTAAGGGTCTACAGATCACTGGTTGCCTGATACTAAGAATGTGGTGGGACTGACTGTAGAGTGGCAGGAAGTAACTCTGGAGTGTTAAAAATATTCTATACCTTCATTATGATGTTGGTTACATGGGTGTATAATGCTGTCAAAACTCCCAAAACTTTTCAACTAAGTTATGTACATTTTATTTTATGTAAATGATATACTAACAAAAGTTATTTGAAAATAAAGGTTTAATGTGTGGACATGTGAATAAAACTTTGGGATGTGTTTCAGAAAATCTGAATTTGATTCACAGAACACTGTGTGAATTTGACAAAGTCATTTGACATATATGCCTTCTGCCCTTCCCCAAAATGAGCAAAGCATACTCTATCCAGCCAGTGCTAGATTTAAACTAACTTAAAGTTTGGCTGCAAAAAAAGAAGTCTTAACCAAAACAAAGAAGTAATAAAGAAGGTTGAATGCAAGAGTTAAATAAAGAATCTAGAAGTCTATAATTGAATCATTTGTGCATTAATTCCCAGGCATCTACATACTGAGCAGATACTTTGTACCAAGCCCCGTACTAGAATCAGGTGATATAAAGGTTTCTGCAGTTAAGAGGTCAATAGACAGGGAAGTAAAGCTCTGTATACAGAGTTGGGTAATATATTTTACTGATGAAGGTAATACCAGAGTGCTTGCCAATATACGCCACTATGGAATTAAGACCTGAACAAGTTATAAGAGATTGATTGGATATGAGAGGTGAGGAACAAAGAGATGCCAAAAAAAGACTCCATGACATTCAGCCTAAAAAATAAAAAAAAAAAAAAAAAAAAAAAACAAATGTAAGGTTTGAGGGAAATAATGAATTTGGCTTCATATGAGCTATAACCATTGGAATGTTGCCCTGTGCAGAATAGCTAGTCAGCCCACAAGAATTGATAGTGAAGCATAAGCATGGATGAAATCACCAGGAAGAGGATTACAGAAAGAAGAACAGAAAATCAAGTATTAAAAGTCAAAATTCAAGTGGCATTCTTAATGAAGAGTCAAAATGAGGAAGAAGTAACTGTGGTAACTATTAGGATCTAAGCGTTTGATTGATTGAGGGTGCTCAGATATGACCCTGAAACAGAGGTTTTTGGTAAGTTGGTTTTAACAGCATGGTGTTTAAACTATATCGCATTAATCTAAAAAGTAATGGCAATCAATAATGAAGCTTCGAATGATGCAATAAAAAGTGTTTTACATCTCAATAGTTTTACGATTGTAAAAACAACAATTTCAAATATACTATTTCATTGAATTTTTATAATCTTTTAAGGTGGAAAGGGCATATATATTTAGCCCAATTTTCCAGTTAAGGAAATAAAATCTCTATCAAATTTAATGATTTTCCTGAGATCATATAGCTAGTAAATGAAAGAAATGGAATAGATACTTGAGCAGATTTCTAACCCAATGCAGTTTCTACTATACAGCCTAATAGAAGATAATTTTTTTCCTACTTTGTGCACTTACCCAATGATGGGAAATATGACAATTACTTTTCTCAAACTTGGAGATGAAGCATATTAAGAGTGAACCAGGGTAATGGAGGTGAAATCAGGGAAAACTATGTGTTTGAGCATGTGCAAAGGTTTTTTAAAATTTTTCTTTCATATTCCAACATGCTTCTCTCCTGATAATGGATTTCGGATAATAATGATTATCACTGTTGGAATTAATTTTCTATATGACTATATTTTAACCATTTAATCTAACTGATTCACTTTTACTGACAATTATAGACTCTCACTATTAACTTAATGAATGCATGCTTTCCTATTATCCATATATTTTATGTGATATCTGGAAGTTTGGGGCATAAAAACTGTAAAGGAAATCTACATAGACAACATTAAATTATTCTCACAATAATACTGAGAATTCCAATAATACTAATGCCAACCTCCATATCTAAATAAGATACGGCTACTTGCAGTCCACAGGATATATGCTGCTTTGAGTGAAAGTGATGGATTGGTCCTGGTCCATCTACTCTCTGTCCTTGGATCTAAGTTGTGGCATGATGATGAATATTTACAAGAGGGATGGCCTAAGTTAGCAGTATTATTTTTGGCCCTGGTGAGTCTGAGAAAAGATAAATCTATGATGCTAGAGCCTCTATCCATCTTGGGAGAACATCAGAAAATATTATGTGGAAATGATTTAATAAACTTGGAAAAAAAAATGCTCTTAGACCCGCATAGCAATATAATTGTATTGTTTAACATATCTTGTATTGTTTGACATATCTTGCATTTCTATAGCAAGGAATATAAGAAAAGATTAACTTGCATCATGGCTAAATATAAATAAATTGGCATGCCTTGTATATGTTAAGGTCACGAGTACCCTAATTATTCTGGAGCTAATAGTAATTAAAATATTATCCAAGAGACTGTCCTTGAGAGGAAGTGGAGAGTAAATATGACCCTTCATTTAGAGATTGATTGAACAGAGGCTCAGAGAGAAGAAATGTTCAACATTACTTTTTCTATAATTTGTCATGATTAAAATATTTTAATAATCATTCTCTACATATAAAGTTTACTCAATTTTGCTTTTATTGTTTTTCTTCTAAGTCTTTCTTGTATTATATTCATTTTTTAACTTTTTAATATAAATTTATTTATTTACTTTTGGCTGCATTGTGTCTTTGTTCCTGCACATGGGCTTTCTCTAGTTGTGGTGAGCGGGGGCCCCTCTTCATAGAGATGTGCAGGCTTCTGATTGCAGTGGCTTCTCTTGTTGAGGACCACAGGCTCTAGGCGTGTGGGCTTCAGTAGCTGTGGCACGTGGGCTTCAGTACTTGTGGCTCACGGCCCCTAGAGCACAGGCTCAGCAGTTGTGGCACACAGGCCTAGTTGCTCTGTGGCATGTGGGATCTTCCCAGCCCAGGACTCAAACCCGTGTCCCCTGCATTGGCAGGTGGATTCTTAACCACTATGCCACCAGGGAAGCCCTCATTTTGTAATTTTTTAACTCCCTAACTGAAAGGAATCTTTCAAAATCCAAACTGAATCATATTCTTTGCTGTATCTCTCATGATGCCTCTCAGAATAACCTGATCATAGTAAAAAAAGAATAGATGCTTCTTGAAAAAAATTAATGAATGAACACATTCATTACTGAAAGACATGAAATTGGTATAGAGGGGGACTAATCTCTTATCTTTTTCTCATTCTATTTGTTCTCTAAGGGATATATGGAGAAAGTATATTTATTTAAATATGAGTAATATTATTTACCAAGTCCCTACCATGTTCCAGTCACTGAGGATACTAAGGATACAGAAATAAATGAAACAAACAAATCTCTAACTTAATGGTGCTTCCATCCTAATGGATAACAATACACAAGAAACAAATACACAAATCAACTCTGTAGTTTGTGATTAAGAACAATTGGGGAAAATAAACTAGGACAAGTAGATAGGGAGTGACAGGTTGGGAACATTGTGACTTAAACTAGGGTGATAAGGAAAGGCCTTACTGAGAAAATAGGTATTTTAACAAAGACCTAATGGAGGTAAGGGAATGAGTCACATAGATATTTGTAAGAAGAGAAATATAAGCAGAGTATTCCTATTTAGCACTATTTCTCCAGTTAGCATGGAACATGAAGAGTTTTAATTTTCCAGTAATCAATTAAAGCAAATGGATTAGTAGAACAAGATGGCATTTGAAAAGCAATTGGAAGGTCAGATATATAGATATGTACATAACTGTGAGGACACTGGCTTTAATTTGAGCAAGGGAAATCCATTTGGAAGCTTGTTTTCATAGGATTACTCTGCTACTATGTTGAAATTAGACTGTGAATCAGGAAGGGCATTAATTGAAAGATCTATGTAGAGGTCTGTGCAATAATCCAGGTAAGAGATGATGGTAAATTGGGTGAAAATAGCAGTGTAGGCAGTGAAAAGTGGTGTGATTTTAGATACATTTTAAGGGTAGAACAAACATAATTTTTTGATAAGTTGGATGTGGGTTTGAGAGAGAGAGAAAAAAATGACGGCAAAATTTTGGATTTAAGAACTGAAAGAATGGAATTGTCATTAATGGACACGGGGAAGACATTTTTTTTCTTTTCATGTGTGTGGAGTGGATGAGTTTTGTTTCTGAAAATTTTTGAATTTGTGATTTTCAAGATGCTTACTAACCCTAAGTGGAGATGCTAATTAGTGAAGTCTGGAGAATAGGGGTGACATTATCCCTGGAAATAAAAGTTTAGGAGTCATTAATATTTAGATATTTTTTGAAGCCATGAACCTGATGGAGATCACCAAGAGAGTGAATGAAGACAAAGGAGAGAGGACAAGGGAAGTGGGAAGAAAGAAAGGGAAGAGAGAAAGTGAAGGGGAGCCGAGAGGAAGGGGAAAATGAGAAGAAAAAATAAGAGAATGGAAAAGAAATTAAGAACTGATTTTTAGAATGTTACAATATTAAGAAAAGAAGAGAGACCAAAGAAAAGGGAGGGGGGATATGTCTGCATTAGTTTTCTATTGCTACTATAACAAGATGCCATAAATTTAGTGGTTACAGCAACAAATTAATTTTCTTAGAGTTCTGAAAGCCAGAATCTGAATATAGGCTTCACTGGGTTAAAATCAAAACGTCATCAGGATTGCATTCCTCCTGGAGTATCTAGCGGAGAATCTAGTACCTTGCCTTTTCCAGTTTCTACATGAGAATTGCATGCCTTGGCTCATGGTCCTGTCTTTCATTTTGAAAGCCAACAATTCCATCACTCTGACCTGTTTCTGCCATTATTTCTCCTTCTCTGATCTGACCTTCCTGTCTCCTTCTCTTATAAGAACGCTTGTGATTACACTGGGCCCACCTGGATAATCCAGGATTATATACCCATTCCAAGGTCCTTAACTTAATCATATCTATAAAGTCTCTTATTTGCATGTAAGGCAAACATTCAGGCTCTGGGAATTAGGACATGGATATCTTTGGGAGAACCATTATTCTGCTTATCACAATGATAAATTAAGCAGAGAGGTAAAATTAATACCAGAAAAGTATATTGTCTTGAAATTCAAGTGAAGTACCTGCTTTAAAAAGGAGAGGTGTTTCACTATGTCAAATATCTACTGGAAGGTCAAGTAATATGAAACTGGAAAGGGATCATAGACTTAATGGAGGAATTTGGGTAAAAATTTAGGGGCAAAATTCTTTTGGTATGGATTCAAAAGAGTGTGTATATAGAGAGATTTTTAGGCAACTAACATGAACAATTTTATCATGAAATTTTGTTCCAAAGGTGAAAATAAAAACATATGACAGATAAAGGGGATAATAGCAGTCATTACAAAGTTAAAGTTAATTTTTAATGGGAGAAATAACATGCATAGATTATATGCATATGCATCATATATGTACCAGCATACTAATATATGCTGATAGTAATGATTTAGGTAAGCTTGAATGAAGCAGGAGAAAGAGCCTGTTAAACTGTTGCAAAGTCCTTGAGTAGCAAATGGTAACGTGATCCAGGACAGAACAGAAGGATTGGCATTCATATACACACAGCATGCCTATAGTTATGGGAAGAAAGAAAGGTAGGTAGATAGATATGGGATGAACATTTTTAATGTTTGCTTTATTCTCAATGAGATGGGAAGTAATGTTAGAATGAAAAACTGAATTTAAGGGCATAACACTGATCCAGCTTTCCATTATATTTTACTCATTACCTCTGTAAAAATTGTTTTTCTGAAGATTCTATTCAAACTCTATGGGATAGCAGATGATGGCCAGATTTACTCTATTCAGGATAACCTAATTTCAGATTTGTGTAAAGGTCAGAGTGACATAAAGAAAAAAAAGAGTTGTATTGAAAAAGAAAAATTGAAATTCTAAACACTCACTGTTGTGGACAATTGTTGAATATTTACATGGAATCTATTCTTTCTCTTCCTTCTTTCTAAAATGATGCTTTCCCTTTAGGGAGTCATTACTTCCTGGAAGTATTATAGCTATGTGAGTTGGATAGGATATATTCTGTGTCCATCTCTAGGGCTGGCCATGATGTATGTGAGCAAATATCCACCATCAGAGAAACTGGGGCCAATGCATGCCAGAGTATTCCATTGAGTATAGTTATTTGGTCAGTGTTAGTACAAACAGTATAAACATAAAGTTTTCTGAAACATTATGGGTGATGGTGAATGAAAAGTTTAAGGAATATAAACAAAGAAACATTTAGGCTTAGCTACTACCACTGTCCAACAGGTTGTGATTATAACCAAAGCCAGGCTTCTGATGCCATCTTCGGATGAAAACTTTGTATGGGGGAGAGGGGAACTGAAACATAGAGGAATGGAACTGTGCCTCTAATATTATTATATCTGGCATCCCAACTACCACTATATTTTCTGTTATAAAAGCTGTTGGATTTTATTGTTTAAGTCATCTTGAGTTTAGATTTCTGGTACAACTGAAAGCATCCTAAACAACACACTCATTTTAGCTTGTCTACTCACTATTTGAAATGGAGTTATTACTTGAGCTTTATAATGAGACATTTAATAAAATTATAGTGACCTTGGATATCATCTAATGTAGAAGTTTATCTATATTTTAATTTTGCATAGAGTATTACTAGCAACTGCAGTATAACATTTCAGTATCCAGCCAGGAGAATAAGACCCATACCAGGTAACTAAATAGAAGAAATTTAATACAGATGATTAATTATGAAACTATTAGAAAAGCTGTAAGAACAATCAGGAGATATTAAGTATCTCTGAGATTAGCAAATTTAGGAAGATGTTCTAGGGCTGGAGTGACCAAGGAAGGAGGCTGTGTTATCACTGCCTGATAGCCAAAGCCACACACCAGAAACTATAACCATGGTAGATCCTACTTGCAGGAGTTCAACCATAGAAATAAGTAGCTACTGCTACTTTGTCAAAGGTGGGGATTGATGGAGGAGGAGAAATATTTTGACTTCTCCCTTACTTTCACCCTTCAGTCTTCTGCTAGTAGCTTCTATTAATCAAAACAGTTGGCAAATTAGCCTGGGGAGAAAAAAATTAAGAAACAAATAAAAACAAAAATAACTTTTAGAGAAGAGTCAGCTCCTCTGCTAAGCAGATCAGAACATGAATGTGAGAGAAAACAGGCAAATGACAAGAACATTGGAATATAATTTTTCCTTGAATACTATATTAGCTAGTGTTAAGTGGTGCTATTTACTTTAACAGATAAATCCCAAATCTCAGTTGCTTAACAAACATAAGGCTTATTTATCATTCAGTTAAGTATAATCAGGAGTTTCAGGTTAGAAGGGACACAGGATCTTTCCATTGTATGATACAATCATCCTCTAAGTCTTTATAGTACTTCCACTTAACAGACAGAGGAGAAAAAGAGATGGAAGATCATGCATGGAAGATCTATGACAGTGTATGACCTTGGAAAAGTCACTTAGTCACATTCTTTCCCAGCTTTGTTGTGATATAATTGACATATGACATTGTGTACGTTTAAGGAGTACAGTGTGTTACTTAGATTAATATATTGCAAAATGATTGTCAACATAGCATTAGCCAACACCTACAAGTTACATAATTACCATTTCCTTTTTGTGATGAAAATATTTAACATTTACTATCTTAGAAGTTTTCAGGTATATAATACAATATTGTTAGTTATATCAAGATGCTGTACATTAGATTTCCAACACTTACTCATCTTCTAACTGGAAGTTTGTACCCTTGACCAACATCTCCCATTCCCCACTTTTCCTGCCCAGCCCCTGGTAAGCATCATTCTACTCTCTGTTTCTATGAGTTTGTGTTTTTTTACATCACACATATAAGTGAGATCATACTATACTTGCCTTTCTCTGTCTGGCCTATTTTACTTAACATTATACATTTAAGGTCCATCCATGTTGTCACAAACAGCAGGATTTTCTTCTTATGACTGAATGAGATTCCATTATATGTGTGTGTACATATATACACACACACACATATATATATAGCTCACGTCTTCTTCATCCATTTATCCATTGATGGACACTTAGTTTACTTCCATATCTTTGCTATTGTGAATAACACTGCAGTAAACATGGGAATACAGACATCTCTTTGATGTCTTGTTTTTCATTTCCTTTGGATATATATCCAGAAGTAGGATTACTGGGCCATAGAGTAGTTCAATTTTTAATTATTTGAGGAAAATCCATACTGTTTTGCATGATAGCTATACCAAATTACATTCTCATCAACAGTGCACAAGGGCTTCCTTTTCTCCACATGCTTGCCAACACTTGTTATTTATTATCTTTTTCATGATAGCCATTCTAACAGGTATAAACTGATATCTCATTGAGGTTTTCATTTGTATTTCCTTGATGGTTAGTGATGTTGAGCATCTTTTCATATGCCTGTTGGCCAGTTGGATGTCTTCTATGAAAAAAATGTCTATTCAATTCCTTTATTTTCTCCCATTCCAAAGTTTGCCTTTTCATCTTGTTGATTATTTCTTTTGCTGTGCAGAAGCCTTTTTTATTTTTTAACATCTTTATTGGAGTATAATTGCTTTACAATGGTGTGTTAGTCCTGCTTTATAACAAAGTGAATCAGTTATACATATACATATATTCCCATATCTCTTTCCTTTTGCATCTCCTTCCCTCCCACCCTCCCTATCCCACCCCTCTAGGTGGTCACAAACCACGGAGCTGATCTCCCTGTGCTATGCAGCTGCTTCCCACTAGCTATCTATTTTATGTTTGGTAGTGTGTATATGTCCATGTCACTCTCACACTTTGTCCCAGCTTACCCTTCCCCCTCCCCATATCCTCAAGTCCATTCTCTAGTAGGTCTGTGTCTTTATTCCCATCGTACCCCTAGGTTCTTCATGTATTTTTATTTTTTTTTCTTACATTCCATATATATGTGTTACCACATGGTATTTGTTTTTTGCTTTCTGACTTACTTCACTCTGTATGACAGACTCTAGGTCCATCCACCTCACTACAAGTAATTCAATTTCGTTTCTTTTTATGGCTGAGTAATATTCCATTGTATATATGTGCCACATCTTCTTTATCCATTCATCTGATAATGGACACTTAGGTTGCTTCCATGTCCTGGCTATTGTAAATAGAGCTGCAATGAACATTTTGGTACATGACTCTTTTTGAATTATGGTTTCCTCAGGGTATATGCCCAGTAGTGGGATTGCTGGGTCATATGGTAGTTCTATTTGTAGTTTTTTAAGGAACCTCCATACTGTTCTCTGTAGTGGCTGTATCAATTTACATTCCCACCAACAGCGCAAGAGGGTTCCCTTTTCTCCACACCCTCTCCAGCATTTATTGTTTCTAGATTTTTTGATGATGGCCATTCTGACCAGTGTGAGATGATATCTCATTGTAGTTTTGATTTGCATTTCACTAATGATTAATGATGTTGAGCATTCTTTCATGTGTTTGTTGGTAATCTGTATATCTTCTTTGGAGAAATGTCTATTTAGGTCTTTTGCCTATTTTTGGATTGGGTTTTTTGCTTTTCTGTTATTGAGCTGCATGAGCTGCTTGTAAATTGTGGAGATTAATCCTTTGTCAGTTGCTTCATTTGCAAATACTTTCTCCCATTCTGAGGGTTGTCTTTTGGTCTTGTTTATGGTTTTCTTTGCTGTGCAAAAGCTTTTTAGTTTCATTAGGTCCCATTTGTTTATTTTTGTTTTTATTTCCATTTCTCTAGGAGGTGGGTCAAAAAGAATCTTGCTGTGATTTATGTCATAGAGTGTTCTGCCTATGTTTTCCTCTAAGAATTTGATAGTGTCTGGCCTTACATTTAGGTCTTTAATCCATTTTGAGTTTATTTTTGTGTATGGTGTTAGGGAGTAATCTAATTTCATACTTTTACATGTACCTGTCCAGTTTTCCCAGCACCAGTTATTGAAGAGGCTGTCTTTTCTCCACTGTATATTCTTGCCTCCTTTATCAAAGATAAGGTGACCATATGTGCATGGGTTTATCTCTGGGCTTTCTATCCTGTTCCATTGATCTATATTTCTGTTTTTGTGCCAGTACCATACTCTCTTGATTACTGTAGCTTGGTAGTATAGTCTGAAGTCAGGGAGCCTGATTCCTCCAGCTCCATTTTTCATTCTCAATATTGCTTTGGCTATTCGGGGTCTTTTGTGTTTCCCTACAAATTGTGAATTTTTTTGTTCTAGTTCTGTGAAAAATGCCAGTTGTAGTGAGGGGATGGAAAATGATATTCCATGCAAATGGAAATCAAAAGAAAGGTGGAGAAGCAATTCTCATATCAGACAAAATAGACTTTAAAATAAAGACTATTACAAGAGACAAAGAAGGACACTACATAATGATCAAGGGATCGATCCAAGAAGAAGATATAACAATTGTAAATATTTATACACCCAACATAGGAGCACCTCAATACATAAGCCAAATACTAACAGCCATAAAAGGAGAAATCGACAGTAATACAATCATAGTAGGGGATTTTAACACCCCACTTTCACCAATGGACAGATCATCCAAAATGAAAATAAATAAGGAAACACAAGCTTTAAATGATATATTAAACAAGATGGACTTAATTGATATTTATAGGACATTCCATCCAAAAACAACAGAATACACATTTTTCTCAAGTGCTCGTGGAACATTCTCCAAGATAGATCATATCTTGGGTCAAAAATCTAGCCTTGGTTAATTTAAGAAATTGAAATTGTATCAAGTATATTTTCCGACCACAACGTTATGAGACTAGATATCAATTACAGGAAAAGATCTGTAAAAAAATGCAAACACATGGAGGCTAAACAATACACTACTTAATATCGAGGTGATCACTGAAGCAATCAAAAAGGAATTCAAAAAATACCTAGAAACAAATGAAAATGGAGACACGACGACCCAAAACTATGGGATGCAGCAAAAGCAGGGAAGTCTATAGCAATACAATCCTACCTTAAGAAATAGGAAACCTCTCAAATAAACAACCTAACTTTGCACCTAAAGCAATTAGAGAAAGAAGAACAACAACAAAAAAAACCCAAAGTTAGCAGAAGGAAATAAATTATAAAGATCAGATCAGAAATAAATGAAAAATAAAGGAAGGAAACGATAGCAAAGATAAGTAAAACTAAAAACTGGTTCTTTGAGAAGATAATCAAAATTGATAAACCATTAGCCAGACTCATCAAGAAAAAAAGGGAGAAGACTCAAATCAATAGAATTAGAAATGAAAAAGGAGAAGTAACTGACACTGCAGAAATACAAAGGATCGTGAGAGATTACTACAAGCGACTCTATGTCAATAAAATGCAGAAGCTTTTTAGTTGACGGCTTTCCAGTTGATTTTTGCTTTTGTTGCTTGTGCTTTTGGTGTCATTTCCAAAAAAATTGTTGCCAAGACCAAAGTTAAGGAGATTCTCCTCTATGTTTTCTTCTAGGAGTTTTACATTTTTAGGTCTATGTTTAAGTCTTTAATCCATTTCAGGTAAATTTTTGTGAATGGTATAAGATAGGGGTCCAATTTAATTTTTCTACATGAAACCATGCTGTATTTTGTCAGATGCTTTTCCTGCATCTATTTAAATGATTACATGATTTTTACCTTTCATTCTATTAATTTGTTGTATCATATTTCTTGATTTGCATATATCAAACCATCCTTATATCCCAGGGATAAATTCCACTTGATCCTGCTGTACGCTTCTTTTAATGTGCTGTTGATTTCAGTTTGCTAATACTTTGTTGAGAATTTTTGTACCTACGTTCATCAATGATAGTAGTCTATAGTCTTTTCTTGTAGTGTTGTTATCTGGCTTTGGTATCAGGTTAATGCTGGCCTTGTAAAATGAGTTTAGGAGTGTTCCCTCCTCTTCAATTTTTTGGAGAAATTTGAGAAGGATTGGAGTTAATTCTTCTTTATATATTTGTTACAATTCCCCAGTGAAACCATCTGGTCCAGGGCTTGTTGTTGTTGTTGGGAAGTTTTAGATTATTAATTCAATCTTCCTACTAGACCCATCTTTTAGATTTTTTTCTAGCTGTTTCATAGTTCTTTGTTCCTTTTTCCTTTCTACCTCTGCTGACTTTGTGAATAAATGCTTTTCCACAGTAGTATGCCTGATTCCCTTCCTTTTACCTTCCATGAATCTATTAGAGGTGTTTGCTTTGGGACTACCATGAGGCTTACATAAAATATCTTACAGATATAACTGTCTATTTTACACTGATAACAATTTAACTTTGATCACATACAAAACTTTACCCTTTTACTTCTCCTTTTTATGTTTTAAATGCCATAATTTAACTCTTTTAATATTGTGTACTCATTAACAAATTATAGTAGCTATAGATTTTTTAATAGTCTTGTCCTTTAACATTTATACTATTGTTAAGTAGTTAACACGCCACCATATTACAACATTAGATTTTCTAAATTTGACTATTTATTTACTTTTACTAGAGTGTTGTACATTTTCATATGTTTTCATGTCACTAATCAGGGTCCTTTCATTTCAGCCTGAAGAATTCCTTTCAGCATTCCTTGTAAGGAAGGTCTGGTTGTAATGAATTCTCTCAGCTTTTGTTTGCCTGGAAAACTCTATTTTCCCTTCATTTCTAAAGGTAACAATTCCAGAGAGAGGATTCTTTTTGGAAGTCTTTTTTTTTTTTTTTTCTTTTGGCTCTTTGAATATATCATTCCATTCTCTTCTGGCCTGTAAAATTTCTGCTCAGAAGTCCACTGATAGCTTAATGGGCACTGCTTTGCAGGTTACAATCTTCTTTTCTTTTGTTTTGTCTTTATTTTTGACAGTTTTATTATAATGTGTCTTGGAGAACATAGTTTGGAAGGAATTTATGGTCTATTAGCTTGATGAACTTAGATGTTCAAATCTGTCCCTAGGTTTAGGAAGTTCCTAGCCATTATTTAAAAGTATTCTGCCCCTTTCTCTCTCTCTTATCCTTCTGGAACTCTATTAATTTGCATATGGGTTCTTTTCTTGGTATCTCATATATCACCTAGACTTTCCTCACTCTTTTTTAAAATTATTTTTCTTTGTTCTCTTTTAACTGGGTAATTTCAAAGTTCCTGTTTTCTAACCTACAGACTTTTTCCTGTTTGACCTATTCTGCTGTTGCTGCTGTCTTTTGCATTTTTCATTTCATTCATTGAATTCTTCAGCTCCAGAATTTCTGTTTGGTGCTTTTTTTTAATGACTCTTTGTTAAATTTATCATTTTGTTTTTATACCTTTTTCTGATTTCACCAAATTGTCTTTTTGTGTTTTCTTATATCTTGTTGTGTTATCTTAAAACAGCTGTTTTAAATTCTTTATTAGGTAAATCATAGATCTCCATGTCTTTGGGTTTGGTTACTAACAGATTATATTGATTCTTTGACAGTACCATGTTTCCTTGATTTTTCATGTTCTTTGGAGGTTTATAATGTTGTCTCTACATTTGAAGTAGTAGTCATTCCTTCCAATTTTTACTAACTGCCTTCAGGGGAGAAATACCTTCCATCAGTCCTGCTAGTGATTCTGAGGCTTTCTTGGACCTTGTGTAGATACACCTGCTTCATGTTTCTTGCTCCCTCTTGTGACAGAATTCTTAAACTGGCTTGTACGCCTTCTCTTGATCCTCCATTGCACTGTGTCAGCTACTGATAGTCTCTCTTTTGTTTTCATGAAGGTAGTGCTATAGCTCAAGTTTGTGGTCTCTCCTTGGCCACATTTTAAAGCTCCCTTTATCACTGCCATGTGAATGTGCATAGGGAGCAAGCCACAGAGTGGTGGAAGTGTGAGTGAAGCAAATATATTTCTAGGGGTGTCTATGGGCCAGTTGGAGGAATCCATAGATGAAGATTTCCCAGAGCCTTGTGGGTGGGTTTCCTGGTGGAGTCCACAATACAGTCAGCAGAAATCTTGTCCCCTTAATGCCCTTGGTGTATCTTATCTGCTGCTCTCCCAGTATCTTCCCTCCTTCCATGTAGCTCCCGATTTAGTACTCTAGATGTTGTGAGAGAGAAATGAGTCTCTTTGGCAGCATCCAGGACAGGTGCGGAAGCCAGGCATTCATTCATCTGCTCTCCCTTTTCCTGCAGGAGAAATCAGCTCAGAAAGTCTCATTTAGCCCTAAGCTGCACTGCCACTGGAAGGGAGTGAGACAGACAAAGTCAAACTCTTCCTCTTATCACTCTAATGCATTCAAACTTGTATATTTTTGCTCAAATGGAGTGCTGGAACTTCTCTGGAAAGCTAGACATCCACAAAAGCTTTCTCATATGAGGGTGACTGCCAAAGTCAGTTCTCTCAAGGTGCTCCTAGACCACAGTGAAGAGGGGCTGGAACTGGTCACAGGCTACTGCAGGGCCCACAGACTGTACCGACTCTGTCTATCTATTATCTGATGCATAGGTGGGCTAGATTCCTCCCAGGTATCTTGGGTGTGGTGCTGGATCCCACAGTTCCCACAGAGGCATTTTTCTTTGTGGATGAGTGCCAAATTTCTGTTTTTCAGGTAGGAGAGAAAAAACAAGTGATGTCATATACTGCCATCATGCTTAAGTCCTACCCACTTACTCTTTTTTAACAATAACATATTCATCATTATAGTGATGCTCAAGCTAGTCTACACTTTTACCAACAAGAGAGTCATAATTACAGTGATGCTAAAGCTAATCTACCCTGAGGCTTCAGTATTTTGTCAATTATAGTTTAATTGTTCCTGTTGGTACTGGCTCCAGCAGCAGGTTTCCACTTTGGGGCTCCAGGTAAATTGTGACTCTCTGTATACACCTCTTTCTCCAGTTTCTGGAGTTGTGACTTGCCCTGTGACCTTAATTTTCTAATGGATATAAGAATAGCCATTGTCTTTCAATTTGTTCATCTTTATTCTTGTTGTTCCAACAGGGGTGACTACTTCCAAGCTCACATTTTCAGAGAGGAAATTGCAAGTTGTCTTTATTTGTAAAAGGCAAAGAAACCAAGACCCACTTGTCTGTTAAATATTAAGCAAAGTCTTTTATAAAATAGCTGTTGTTCACTCTTATCCAATTCCCTAAGAGTTCCTTGCTCATAGTAGCTACTCAATAATATTGTACCACAGGTGAATGGATGAATAAAAAACTTCCCACTGCCTCATAAGTAAGTGAGAAATGGGACTGAAACCCATTTCTCCTGACTTATTGTGGTTTCCATGTTAATGCATAACAATTGTTTAGTTTTATATTACTTACCATCCCGAATATCAAAGTTATTTATATTTCTGTGATATTTCACTAGAATCTGGCTATGATTCTGACTTTCCGTTCCTGAAACATACCTCTGAAAGAGAAATGAGTGCATCCTCTAGTCTCAAATTGTTTTACCTGGCACCATTTCTGCTTGATTCCAAGTCTCTCATTAGTCTCTTCATAAGGTTGTGTCCCTTAAATAACATCTGCTAAATAAGAACAATTTATATTAGAGTATACCATAGAAAATAATCTTTATTGTGCCTTGAGCTTAAAGGATACTCTTTGTTAACTAAAATGCAGGATTACTGTACTTTGGAAGGACTGATATTGTAAATGACATCCTCAGGAGCCTATCAGTCAAGGTGGAGTAATTCAGGATATGTCTTTAAAATATAAAAGTATAAGGATATGAGTTATCATTAATAGAATCTTAGAACTAGATGGACCTCAGAATCATTTATTAATTCACACTTTATAAAATAGGAAACTTATATACAGGGATATTAAGTAGACGGCTCAAGGTCACATAGAATGTTAGTGGCAAAGCCACAATAAAAACTTAGGTCTTCCCACTTCCGATTAAGTAGGGTTTTCCCCTCTCATGTGTTATTTTTCTCTCCTTCTTCTTTTAACCACTACCCAGGCCTGCTACCCAGGTCTTCTGTCTGCTTGGTTTTGGTATTTTGTTTGTTTGTTTTGGTTATATGTTTTTGTTTGGTTGCAAAAAGCAGTACCTAATACATGGTGGGTGATCACATTAATTAGTGATAACAATGGCATCTGTGTTTTGCCAGGTCGAGTTATATGGCAAACTATTTCTCTGGCTCACCATTTAATTTATCCTACCATCCTGACTCAGAGGAGAGATTATGATTTTATAGCTTTACGTTCTGGGATCTAGTGAGTATTTTTATTAAAACCCTGGAGTCACATCACAACATCAGCCTACATCAGTTACACTTCATGTAGAGGCTAATGGAAGTTCATCCTGAGTGTGGGATAGGGGCCACAGGGTGAATACTGCTTCTTTCCCACATTATTCTTAGATTGTATTTGACTGTATTTTAAGTTACAGATTTTGAGGAACAATTTTAGAACTGTCTACTTATAATATTTTGGAACAGAAATCCTGATTTCTATGTCTAGCTGTACCCCAGAATTACAGAGAACTCTGAGCCAGTCTCATTCTCTTCCTGCTCATTTTGCTGTCTTCGTAATGAGGAAAAGGAAGCATACCTGCCCTCCAACTTACCTTATAGGAATGCCCTGAGGACTAATGAGATCACATGCATAAAACACTTGGTGCACAAAGAATGACATCATTTTTTTCTTTCTATAAATCTCATGAGATGTAATTCACAACTGTATAATGTGGCATTACACTGCAGTTTCGGGAGTTCAGTGACAACTTACAAAAAGCTTTCTCTGCTTTGTAATTGTTCAGTACTCATAAAGAGAATAATAATGTGGGGAAAATAAAGAGGCTTTCTCCAAACTTGGCAATAGTTAAGCCTATAAAACTCATAGAACACCATTGAATGTTGGAAGTGGAAAGAATCTAGATCAGCCTCTCATGGTACAGCCATCCCATACATATCTTTGGCAATTAGTAAATTAACCTCTGCTTGAGTATTTCTAGGGATGAGAACCTCACTACTTTCTAAAACTGTCACTGTTCGGAAACACTCATGGTTACAAAGTTCATTCTTTGATGGAACTGGATCTTACTTACAATCTTTGATAAATATGCTCTTTTTCCCCCCCTACCTATAATTTTTCTTATATATTTGGAACCATCAGACATTTTAATATTCTCCTGATTAAAGATGCTTTATTTCGGGCTTCCCTGGTGGCGCAGTGGTTGAGAGTCCACCTGCCGATGCAAGGGACACGGGTTTGTGCCCCGGTCCGGGAAGATCCCACATGCCGCGGAGCGGCTAGGCCCGTGAGCCATGACCGATGAGCCTGCGCGTCCGGAGCCTGTGCTCCGCAACGGGAGAGGTAACAACAGTGAGAGGCCCGCGTACCGCAAAAAAAAAAAAAAAAAAAGAAATCCTTTATTTCTTCATTCTTTTGTCTACTCTGATTCCAGCTCTCTGTAGCCACTTTCATTTGTATACACCTTTTATAAAATGTAGTGCTCAGAACTTAATCCAGCACTATAGAACATTGTAGGCATGTTTGGACACCATGGAAGTTTGTCACGTGGCTCCTTTAAAGAAAGGAACCTGCCAATCAGATGTGAGAAGTAATTTAACTGGCAGCTCCAGCTGCAGCAACTTTGAGACCCACTGCAGAATTTGAGCTGAGTCCAGGTTCTTCATCAGCCTTAGCTAATGACTGAACTTGGTAAAGTTCTAGGGTCTGCCCATTTCTGCCCAATGCAAAGCTCCTCTATAGATAATCTGTGCAACTGAGCTCCCTGTTGGGCTGAAGGGGATTTTCTCAGCTGCAAAAAATAGTGAGACACTTCTAACTCAATCTTCCTTCCATCCCCCTCTCCATTCACATATATCGGACTAGCATTGCAGTCTGAAGGTTTACCTACCTACTTCTTTTCCCACTCTCCTTTATGCTTAACAGGCATTATTTCAGATATTCCTTGTATGTCTAACTCCATACTGGCATTTGCTTTCTGGAGGACACAACTGAACATAATACGTTAACTGCTTACCTTGATTTGGTCATTTATAGCATCCTTAAAGCAATGGGTGGAAATAGTCAATGACCTATATTAAGATGGTAGTATATGGGAGATCTGGGACTCCGTAGATTACTCTTATATCTGGTGTATTTTTAAGAGGATGGGCTGAAGGTACCATCCTGGGCACCCCGGTTTCCATGTAAAATGTTCCAAATATCTTTCTGCCCATCTCTGGGAAGATTTAGTTCAGGAATCAAGACAGATTTCATACTTAGCATCAAATACTGCATAATTTCCTTAAGCTTTATACAGGCTGCCATATTAGTCACCCTCTTAGACACTCATTTATTCATTCCTGAGCTTTTTGTCAAAACCACCTTGTTTACCTACATGACTTCTGATATCATTATCTTCCCATTTGTGGCTTCACCTCACTTTTACCATCAACACTTATAATCATTTTTCTGGCTTTGATCTTTGAGTAAAACCAACTAGTGCAATGGTCTGTGTTTTTGTGTTCCCCGAAAATTCAAATGTTGAAATTCTAACTCCTGAAGGTGATGGTACTAGGAGCTGGGGCTTTTAGGAGGTGCCTACATGAATGTGGCAACTTACATTAGTGGGATTAGTGCCCTTATAAAAGAGGACCCACAGAAATACCTCACCCCTTCCATCAAGTGAGGACACAGCAGGAAGGTGCCAGCTACCAACCAGGAAGAGGGATCCCATGAGAATGTGCCTATGCTGTCACACTGATCTTGGATTTTCCTGCCTCTAGAATTTTGAGAAATAAATTTCTGTTCTTTGTAAGCTATTCAGTCTGTAGCACCCTGTATTTGTTATAGAAGCCAGAACAGACTAAGACAATCAGCAATGCTCAAATTGGTGATATTCTATAACCTTGGGCCACAGAATGAAGATTGCACAGAAGATAAAACCAAGAGAATGCATAATCAACATGCAGTATAAATGAGAACCATACCTTGTTGTTTTAGCCACTAGAAAAAAATACATGAATCTACTAATCTATTATAAATTTTCTTACAATGTTTCTGAGAAGGAAATCTGTGAGGAAACACTTCTGAAATGCACGCTAAATCCCAGAAATTGATCTAGGCACTGACCATTATTTGTGCCTTTTTGCAGATAATAAAAAGTGAAAGCCTTGAGAGGTTAAGTGACTCATTTGAACTTGTTTAACAATAACTGAGTAAATATGTTTGTCAAATACAAATTTTCTAACTTCAAAACATCTTATTTCTGTACATAAATTATTATTTCTCCTAAGTGAGACATAGTAGTAGAATTTTAAGGATATTTGATTTTAGGTGATAAAATTCCACAGTGCAAAGGGTCGAGATTTTGGTAGAATACAAGTGAAACAATCAACATCTCTCCCACTTTTTTAAAACCTCCTACCAAATTATGCCCTTCAGACAATAGAGACATTAATGGAATTTTATATGCCTAGTGTAGGATTTCTATCTAATCATATAAAGATTTGAGACTATAACCCAAAACAATTTCTATACCTCAGTTTTCCCAAAGGTAGAATTCAAATATGACATCCTGAATCAAATAAGACTGGAATTACCTAAGAAAAGAACTCACAACCTCAAAGTATTAACTATGTATTAAAAATGTAAGTTTAATCTTCCTGAGGGCAAGATATTCATCATAGAGAATATTTTAAGAATATAGTTTTAAAAATACTAACAAGCAATAAGAGGATGGCCAACACAGAACTGAAACACATATTCAGCAGCATATATTCAGTAAAAATTTTCTCTAACATTGATTTTAAAGTAAACTACAGTAGTTTTGACTTTAACAATAAAATTATAAAACCAAGAGAAATTATTTTTTTAAAACAACTGAAAAGAGAAGACAAAACAGAAATAACAGAAATATGAAGCACTGCTAAGATGTTAAGAAAGTTTAAAAAACTGTAAGAGATTGAGGAATATAGGAAAGCTAATTCAAGCATGCCATTTACTTCTTTTGCAGGATGTCTATTTGTGAATCAGATAATTTATAGATCTATTCAATTAGCAAGTTAGACATGAGTGTGCCTACATCTGCCCATGCAGCTGAAAGCAATAATCTCTGTACTGTTGTGTTATTGTTGATAAAAAAACTTTCTGTAGAAAGTGAAAAAGAATTTAGTTTTCTACAGAGCAGTTGAGAGGGGAATGAATCACGGAGGGCAATCTTTAGAGATTCAAACACAACAAATAAATCTGTGGTTTGGAGTGGAAGCCTTAGGCACACAGATGCCACATGCAGAGGCATAAAGTGAAATATTCAGCTGCAGTCTTCCCATTTTGACTTAAATCTTTAGTATTTACAGAAAAGATATATCAAACATATGAGTTCTGCTCTCTACTTGTCCTTTGCAACTTTAACCAAGGTAGTTTCCTACTTTCTGTCAGTTAAACCTTTCATGAATGTGCCCATACCATTTGTCACTCCAGCAGGCTAAGTTAGAGATTTAATGAAAAGAGGTGCTTATTAGAAATTAGTGACAGGTATCTGAACTTTATACTAGAACATTTTTCAGGTTGAAATCAGAAGGAATTTGATTTTAAAATATGGTATCAACTCTGCACTGATTCTCTAGCAAGTAATCTAACATTTTGGATAATGCTATGTCATAGAAATCTTGGATATTGAACAGATGCTTTTTATTAGAGTCTCTTGAGCTAAAGAAAATGTAAGGTCTTTTAAAATCCCAGTCGTTATCTATTACATCTCCTGCAGATAGATTGCTGTGAGAGAGGTAGGCGCATGAAGAGTAGTTCAAGAATAGCCTATGCATTTTATTGGCATTATAGCTTTTCTATTAATTCATACAGACATTAAATATTCAATGCCTGCCTTATAAATTAGTAAATAGAGGATATATGAACATGTATTTCATTTTACGCTCCCTAGGATAGCCATATGAGACCAACTACTTTATTAGTAATGCAAGGGGAGAGTAGTTATATGTTCATATTTCAACACATAAGAGGACTTCCATATCATGCTTGGAAATTATTAAAATAATTGTATATTGGGGAAAAAACTTTCAGGTTGAAATTAAATCTGTTAATTTCTAGCAGTGAGGAAAAGGGACAAAAACATTCCTCTCCTGCAAAACAAAATGCTTCTGGAAGAAAAAATTATATATTTACCCTTTGTCAGATTTGCTTTTATGTATGCTCATGTTTCAGTTCTTCTGAATCTTTAGATTAGTCTATGTGTATGTGTGCACATGCATTCATTACTAATTTGTTTTCCCAATTCTTTATGGAGGAAAAATAAACAAACAATAAAACCTAAGCTTTTAACACTCTTGTTTCCACATGATACATACTACCTTCCATGATGTTGGACTTTTATTTAGCTTCCCTAAACCTCATTTCCCCCATCTCTAAAAATGGTGAATGGGTTACTGGTGGAATAAATGGGTTACTGGTGGAATAAATGAGACATCTTTTGTTTTAAGATGAAGTAAAATATTAGTTCTTGATGGAAATACCATGAACACATTATGGATGCACCATTACATTTTGATCAATGTACAGCATTTATTTTTTCCCCTGCAACTGAGAAGTCATACAATGCAGTGATATTTGCAATTAGAATGTTCTGTAGAGCTGGTCATGCATTTTGATATGTAGCAGGATGTCTTAGTTGTTCTAAAATGGAAGGGATATGTCCTAACACCAAGCTTACACCAAAACAGTATTAGATGTTAACTGAAACATGTGAGACATTTACCTTATAATTATTTAAAAACACAATATGGGCAATAAATAATCCAAACATAGCAACACATAATTAAAGAGTGACCCTGTGGGGGACTTCCTTGGTGGCGCAGTGGTTAAGAATCCGCCTGCCAATGCAGGGACACAGGTTTGATCTCTGGTCTGAGAAGATCCCACATGCCATGGAGCAACTAAGCCTGTGGGCCACAACTACTGAGCCTGCACTCTAGAGTCTGCAACCACAAGTACAGAAGCCCATGTGCCCTAGAGCCCGTGCACTGCAACAACTGAGCCCACGTGCCTAGCGCCCATGCTCTGCAACAAGAGAAGCCACCGCGATGAGAAGCCTGGGCACCACAAGGAAGAGTAGCCCCCGCTTGCTGCAAGTAGAGAAAACCCGCGTGCAGTAATGAAGACCCAGCACAGACAAAAAATAAATTAAAAAATAAAAAATGAGTGACCCTATGATAGGTACAGATGTATTTATAGACATTGTGAGATGTTTTTATGATGTAGAAATATTAAGATTGGAATTATAGGTGACTTGTGTAACATAATTT
Source organism: Stenella coeruleoalba (assembly GCF_951394435.1). NCBI lineage: Eukaryota > Metazoa > Chordata > Mammalia > Artiodactyla > Delphinidae > Stenella > Stenella coeruleoalba. The sequence continues at coordinate 72,759,970 of NC_137154.1, forward strand.
TGAGTTTGGAAATCCTTCAAGCATGTTATTAAACATTCTAGTATGCTTAGAGTATTTAAAATTGTTGCACAAGCACAAATTATGGAGCCTACCAGAATATATGTACAGTTCATACACATTATAATTTCACTTCTTTTCCCTTTTTTATTTCCTTCCCTCTCCTCCAAACAATTTTTGTATGGCTACCTTATATTTATGTATATTCTCTCTCTCTCCCTGCCCCCACCGTTTCCCACTCCTTTCCCTCTCTTTACAACAGCCAGCAAATTATTTTATTTTTACTTTGGCCTTTCACTATTTTATTAGATTTTTATTCTACTTCTAAATCAAAATCAAAACTAAGTCAAGATGTAATAACTCACCTGACCTTCAAAAAATATTGGTGATCTTTCTTAAAGGACTCTAATATACTTTGTCTTCCTGTACCCTCCTTCATTTGACCTTCTTGAACCTTCCATCCAATGAAGATGAAAATGAAAATCAAGCAAATATAGTGGTTCTGGAATTGGCTGAAGGTCTTTCAGGAATCACATTTCTTTTTTTTTTTCAGCCAAGAAGTGTATGAATGTCAACTTTGGTTCTTTCAAAGCACTAAATTGCTAAGAATAACTTTTGCTTTTGAAAAGTTCAAACAGTCTTCCATTCCAACAGTTATGAAGTGGAAATGCATTTATGACAGAGTAAAGAGGAATTGGTGAAAATAATAAATTTATAAATTGCATATAATCACATGCAGTTGGATATTTCACTAGGTTCTCTTGTGTCATGGTTGAAGATTTCCCTGAGCAATATCAGCTGAAAGTTCTTATTAATCCCTTCTTCCTTTTTCTCTGTATTCAAGCATGATCCACAAAGTTACTACTGTTATGAGATAATTAGAAGATAATTATAACTTCATAATTATTAGAAGATAAAAATAACTATCTCATAAACTAATAATGAATTTTTTAGCATTCAAATATGCTATACATGATACTTTTACTAAAATCATGGTGGATATGAGGAAAATTGATGATATTATTAACATCCATTTAAAAGGTCAAAACAAGTATAATTCTTAAGCCTCTCCTTTGATTTACCTTCAGTGTGTAATCAATCACAAAATCCTTTCCATTAAATATATGATATTTTCTTTCTAAACATCTCATGATTCTGTCCGCCCCTCACCCCATCCTCTGACACTGCCTCATTAAGGTCAGACTACACCCTGCATTCCCCTCTTCAAGCCCAGTGTCTTTTCTAGTCCTGATTTGTCTGTCTGGACCCCAATATCCTGCCACTCCTGCTGCCACAGCATGCCCCCAGACCCTGACACCACTCCGGCTAAAATGCACCTCTTATGCCATCCTTCAAGTGTGAGTTGGACCAACACTTTCTCAGGAAAAGTTTTTCTGATCCCCAAGACAAGGTCAGATCTCTCTGTTATATTGTACTGTACTTTGCCTTCATTGAATTTGTCACAGTTTGAAAATATTTATTTCACTGGTTGCTTGATTAATATTTAATACTCCCATTATAATCCTGGTATCAGCATTGTTTTTTACTTTTTTTATATGATCTAGCAATGGTGACAGGTAAATGGGCACTTAAAAGTATCTGCTGATTGAAAGAATGGGTAAATGACTAGATGAACCCTTTGCATTATTACATTTCATTCAACTATTCACTGTTTGGGATCTATTTTTTATTACAGAGAAACAATTCCAAAGATGCTTCCATGCATTAATAAGATTACCAATCTCAAAGACATTTTTTAGAACAAACCAATTATTTATATAATGAAGACTAGATGTAGCTGATAATACCTGTAATTTTGTGCAACAATAATGACTTTATGCAAACATTTGTGTAGTAGTTTTACTAAGTATTATAAAATTATATATAACAATACATTTGTAAATGTTTTAAAATCACATAACATATATCTATCATATATGTCATATATATCATATATATGCCTCCATAACAATAATAAAGATGAACAAATATACACCTTAGAAATCAGTTTGTTACAGATGAGTGTTCCAGTATGTAAAAACTTTATTGTAGGGCTTCCCTGGTGGCGCAGTGGTTGAGAGTCTGCCTGCCAATGTAGGGGACACAGGTTCGTGCCCCGGTCTGGGAAGATCCCACATGCCGTGGAGCGGCTGGGCCCATGAGCCGTGGCCACTGGGCCTGCACGTCCGGAGCCTGTGCTCTGCAATGGGAGAGGCCACAACAGTGAGAGGCCCGCGTACCGCAAAAAAAAAAAAAAAACTTTATTGTAGCTGTTAGTTCTTGTCCTTGGTGTAATTGTAGGAAGAGTGCTAGGATGAATAAAAATACTTGGGTCCTAGTTCCAGTTTTGACCTGCAATAACTTTGGTATATTAAGGAAATCACATTTTTAGGAGTCACTTTTCTCATCTGTGACTTAGGGGATTAGGCCACCAGGTCTGTTAGGTCCCTTTATATTCACAGTGCTATAATCTTCTTTTGAATTGGATGAAGATTTTTATGGCTTATACTTTCAAATAAATCTGGACGTATTTGAGAAAATGACAAGTGAAATAAGGGTGAAGATTTATGTACAAGTATTGTAAAATGGATAGAAAAACATGCCTTAAATCAGTCACTTCCTTATTGATAACTGAGAGCTCCATTTTATTAATTGATGCTATTTAATATAAATTATTTTAATTTTAGAGGATATGATTTAAGCTGATTTTTTAAAATATCTTTAGAATTTAACTTAAAATATACAAAACACAATTTTGAGGGTTTTTGGGTTTCTACACATCAGGTCATTTTATGATTAACTAAAAAATCTCTCCAGCGAATAAAATGGTTGAGAATGTGGATGGATGTCTACTAGGGGGTTGGAGTTACTTAATTCCTATGAGATTTCCAACAACTTCAAAAATTAAAGATCAATGAGGCAATTACAAATCAAATTTTCTTTAAAAGAGAATTAGGTATTGCTTGATATTTGAAATGAGAGCTATTAAAATTATACACAAAATCAAACTATGAATAAACATGCCATTTTATATGGCTCTTATTGCCCTTACCAGGTTTCAAAAAAAGAAGAAATCTCTCAAAAACATAAATGAATTTGACGTGTTCTCCGAAGGCCATTTTGACACATTTTATATTTTTAGAGGATTCAGAACCCCTTCCAAATTTTCAGTTCTTCATGTTTATTGGAAATATCAGTAAAATTGCACTCTAGAGGAACAAGCCTGAAAATTTCAGTGGTGTATCTGTTAATAGGTCATAGAAAAATAATTTACTTTCATTGAACTTAAAACATAAACATGGCACTTTTCCCTTTTATTAATTAATGTACTGAAACTCAGAGTTTGATTAAGATTGTGACCATTATATAGCATCTCTTAGTTTTTTTCTCAAGAAGTATCCCAGTGACAGCCTTAATATGTTTCTTCATAGAAAACTCAGTGCTTGGGATTACGTCCAGGTTTTTGACAGCTGTATATATCATGTAAAGGTTGAAAGGTAGGAGACAGCTTCCAGAAATAATGAATACCTAGATATCCGACAGTCATCTTAAAACAATTTAGTTCGAGTTGGGAGGCAGCCAGGAACTGAAATTGAAGATGCAAAAATTAATGGAATAAGATAAGGGTTGTAAATCATAAAAATTTCCATGTCATTGGTCTTATACAGAGAGAAGATTGAACAATGATTGACAAGACATGTATATTAATTTGAGGAGACAGAGATATGGAGATAATAGGAAATGGTCACCATATTAAATATATATAATTGAAATACTAAAATAGTTTTAAAGAAAAAAAAGACAAAAATAGTTTACCTTGATGTAATATCTTGAGTTTTGATGTCCTATGTAGATAATCACCACAGAATATATTCAAGAAACACAGATACAAAAAAAAAAGATAAAAAGTTCATTTGAAAAACAATTTCAAAGGGTGCTAGATGCAGATCAGCTCAGAATGAGTCTGAGACATTTTGTATGTTTGTTAAATAAATTTACACATTTATAATACTATTATTTTTAGGATTACTAAAACACTTAGTGATGGTTGCATAAATTATCTATGATCTCTCATAAAGCCAAATGTATCAATAAAATATGGGAAAGTAAATGTAAAGAATTTTTCTGAATTATGTAAACCTACATAAAATGTATGCATTCTGTAAAATTAGAAATTCTTCAAGTTATCTAATTGATAAGAAACAGATTTACACATTGTGCTCTAATTGATTACACACTGTTATTTGTTTCCACGCTACCCCTTCTTGGTATCAAGCAGGATAAGTCTACACAAATTTTTTGTTTCTTCCTGAGAAGAATGTAAGGGGAAGTTGAATAAATGAGAGAAAATTGCTTAATATTGGTGTACTTCTCTAACTTTAGTGCTTACTGTTTCATTTTTTTTTGAAATGATACATTTATGATCTTTGATAAATGGCTGGAAAAGTTGTTTGGATTCCCGCATTTCCAAAGAGCTTGGGAAGGTTTTCTTAATGGATGGTATACTCATTGAAACAGTGTGTTTCTGTACTTTGCACTGATGCATTTTCTTTTTTTAAGTTGTAGCAAAAGATTGGGACAATAGCTTTTTTACATTGAGACAAAACAGTGCAGGTAGAATAATGATCAGATAATAAGCTGTATCTGTTCTATTTGTTCGTGAAATTTTTTCCACATTTCAGTCCAGAAGAGAGATGATTCCAAATACAAAACATGAAGCAAAAGGAAGATAAAAATTGAACAGTCAATGTGCAGCCAGCAATATCTGTGCACTCTAGCACTGTTAACTTTTCTAAGTATAGTGTAAAACATGGGACAGAAGACAATACAAATATTTTAAATACTAGAGGTAGGAAAGAACTTTTAAAATAATCTACTTTAACCACCTTAATTAATGAGGTGCATAGTACACTGACAGTATGTAAACAAAAGATAATTCACACAAAGGGTGAAATTAAAGTGAAGCAAGTGTATATTCTATCAGGACTCATTGTCTGCAAAGGGCTCACAGAGCTTTAACTAAGAAATTGTCCCAAACTCAAGTAGTTTCATCCGTATCATATCAAACTCTTATCTAGATTTTTTCCAGTAGTCAAATTGTGGTTTTGAATGTATATATCATTGTTTATTGCTTATACATTGCTTATTTTTATTGCTTATTTTTAAATAAATACATTGCTTATTTTTAAATAAAGAAAAATAATTTGATAAAGTACATTTTATTTTTTTGATTTGAAAATTTATAAGGAATAATTCAAATTTCTGCATTATCAAATTCTAGTAGGTTGCTTTATGCACAGCAAATATGCACCAGTGTGGTTGACAATGTTAAATAGGTTTTTCCATAGTTTCCAAGAATAACATTTGGGAAAAAATCATGCAACATCATTTTAATAAAACTCACTCATAGTTTGGGATTCTTATTGCACATTTGCAATATAGAATTAATGAAACGAAATTGTCTCAACAGTTGTTGCCCAAAATAATGTTTAGCCAAGTACATGGAAATGAGGAACAGTGTTGACATTTTAAAGGGGGAAAAGGGATTTGTTAGAAGCATGTTCACACATAGGACTCAAGAGAACTTATTTTGAGAGAAATTTGAAGACTGTGTTTTCACGAACCACTTAAACTTCACCGCTTTGATGTATCATGCAGTATGTCATTTTCTGGTTATTTTGATTTCCCTCATGTGCTTTCTTGTTATCTCCCTTGTGCAAATACCTAATGTTTTCATTTATCATATTACTTCTGTGACTTAATTTGGGAATGTTATGAAACACAATATTTTTACCTGTTACATGAAAACCACCACCATCTACTCCCCACTTTATTATTTGAGAAAATATAGATGTACTATATGAGCTTAATATTTTTGACACTAATAATGAAATTTAATTCTATGATGTCACCTCAAAGCATCCTATCTGTATTAATACATTCTCTACTAGTTTGCATTTAAACCCGTAAAAGAAGCTTATGTTCATATTTTCACCTACTTGCAGTAGTATTTAAGACCCAAACATATTTTCTTCATGTATATAACTGTCTGGATAGGCTACACTATTCTATGGAAACAAAGCCAAAATTTCAGTTGCTTAAAACAGCAAAAGACTTTCTAATTCATCGTACTATATATATATATATATTTGATATATATGTAATGGATTGGCTGATGTCTCTTTTTTGTGTGGTTGTTTTCCTTACATGGGGGACCAGATTAATAGACCAAAGGCAGCCACAATATGGAATATTGACAGCCACCTTGGTAGGCAGAAAAAATAGAGAGTAGCAAATTGTATGCTCATCAACTCACAAACTGAAATAAAAGAGCTGAATGCTGTTGAACTGTCCAAATTACTAACACAGCATGTAAACAAACACTATTTGTGAATTAAACATTTATCTCTAATATCAAATGCTCAAAATTTCCTGTGTGTGTGTGTGTGTGTGTGTGTGTGTATGTGTGTAAAGAAAGAGAGAGCTAGGAAAAAAAAAAAAAGAAAAAAGAAAGAGAGAGCTAGAAACAAAGAGAGACACCTGCCATTTACCCCTGATACGAGATCCTGAGGGTGTTAGGTCCTGAGAACACATCTGTCAAATGTGGCAAATAGCTACTATTATTGTTTGTGCTTTTGTCCCAAATTTCATGAGTTACATTTGTATTAGCCAAACTCCTTTAACCTAGGCAAGTAAAATCAGCCTGCTCCATCTCCCCCTTCTCCTTCTACTCCTCCTATTCTTTTGCCCTGGGGTTTGCCAAGGGGTGACACCTCCCATAATGAAAAGTTCAGGTCCTTCTGCAGGCACTACTCAGGGAGTTCTAAAAAATAAAATAGAGGGGAACATGGATCCAAAAGATAAGAAAAGCCCCACATAGAGATAGCAAAATAGCAAAAATGCTAAGAAACCGTAAATATGAATTACCAAAAAAGCCAGGTTGCCAATTCCATGTGTCTTTCCCAAAAGCTACCACCCTTAGCAACAATGAAAAACATGATATAAATTTGCCAGTGGTCCGTATCAGAGCTCCTTCTCTGAGCTTTGAAGACTTCCTGGAATTTGGAGTGCATGTTTAAAGTTCCCTGCATTTGGTTTGAGTGTAGCCTATTAAATCATGGAAACATATTTGACATGTGTTATCTCTTAATGCAAGGGGCACACCTTGCCACCCAGTGGGTTCAGAAACTCCAAGGTGAAAGTGGTGTAATCAACCTGGTGTGATAGGAGGCCAAGAGGGCAAGAGGAGACAGAGGCAAAGAAAGAGTTCATGAGCATTAAGAGAAAAACTTGTATGTGAATATCATTTCTCTAGGGGGTTTAATTCTTGACTTTTCAGAATTTGTGCTAGCATTCAGTCAGGTACTTAGTTTACCTATCTGTTAGTCCATAGACATGTAGTGAATATTTTCTGGAAGAGGAATACTGAATAGTTTAGATTCTCCTTTTTTGAAGTTCATACTCTATCCCCTTTGACTTCCCATTACAGAAAGTTCTTTTTGTTGGTAATTTAGGTTTTAAGCCTACTGGCAGGATAGTCCATGTTGTATCTGCCTTCTAAGTGATTTAATTGAGATCAGATTAATCTGAAACAATTAGATTACCTAGATTAACACATTTATGTAACCAGCCTTAGCAGTCCCTGAAACATGAAAACAATGAGAATGGCTCTGGAAAAAAAGAAACAAGAACCTCCACCCCAGCCCACCACCACCCCTCCAAAAAAGTGGTTTGGAGCAAAATCATAATAATTTTTTTCTATAATTTACACGTGACCTTTCAATTTCATATTTTTATTATTAAAATTGTTAGATTTTCAATGCATAGTGTTTTAAAGTTATAACTATAATTACTATACTTTAAGCTGTAAGTGGTGATGTAATAAAGTTTTAAAAATCAAGTTTTAATAACAACAACAGTTCACACAATTAAGCTAGCAACTCAGTGAACTGCATCTTTTAGAAATTTCAAGCTCTGACACATCATGGGGTGACTTAATTGCCTACTGTTTTCACGTCCTTGTTGATATCTAGAATTAGTCAAGCATCTGTTACCCTAATGAAGTCAGATATCTATTTCAATACATTTGTTTTCAGCATTGCATTTGTGGTCTGATTGTGTTTTGTGTTTATAAATTTACGTAAATGAAAAACATTTTTCTAATTTTTTCCACAGTTATTTTTTCTCATGTTTGTCTTTTAATAAAAGGAAGTTATGAGGGATTGTTTTTCAAATTGATCTATCTGAAGACATATTCTCTCAATGTTTCCATTTACCTTCTTTCTCTTTTTTGCTGTAAGAAAAGCCATAAAAGACAAAGAAAGGACTTATTCTGAAACATAACTGAATAAATTGACAAGTAATTATTAACTGGTGGTTTCATAGTCTCATCAAAAACTGTCTGGGTTCTGTATCTTTTTTTTTTTTTTCCAACATAAAGCATAGCCAAAAAGGGAGAAGTGAGCTTAAAGGATCTAGATAAACTTTAGCCAAAATATTTCTAAAATACTTTAATGAGGTCAAGGATATTAAGAATATTATGCATATTAAGAAAGACAAACCAAAAAAACCACTAAGCCACAGTTTAACCAATCTGTTAACAAAATTGTCATGGTCCATGCATGGGTTGGAAAAAGAATTTCCAGACACAAAGTATTTTAGAACAGAGTGAGTTTATTGAGAACAAAGAGCAGTGTTAGTGAGGGGCTCTGCAAATAAGCGGGCCAACTTCCTGATAGACCAGGGAGAGCCAACCCCTTTTTGTGGACTAGTAGCCAACATTTATAGCTTCAAGACAAAGAAAATTCCTGCTGAAAGGATGGCGTTAGGTGATTGGTCAGGTTGCTATATGGTGAATATTTTACCTAATACGGAGTCGGGGTGCTGTCTAATTTAGGTCAGGAGAGCCCATGGCAACCGTTGCCATGGGAGCTCAGTTAGTTCTGGAGATTTTTTTCCTGTGCCCTCAATATAGGGCTCCACAAAAATGACTTTAGATAATATACTTTTCATTAAGTTATGATTTTTAATAGCATAAAAATGAAACCTGTAAATATTTTCAACTATAAATACATTTCTTAAATTCTGAGCATTAGGGAAAATGTCTTGAAATGTATTTCTTTTTGTATAAAGCTAAACAGCTCTTTGTTGATATACTTTAGATTTAAAATTTTAAGCTGACAGAAGAGTGAGTGGTATGAAAAGGTAATAGATATCCTTCTTTAAATTTTGTTCACATGTCATAGGATTGTATAATGGACTATCCTTCAGTGTTAAATCTTTTCTCTTATTGATACGTTTTTTCCCATGGCGGTGAGGTGGAAACAGACCAACCAAAACCAAAAGGTCATTGCATACAGCATGAGTAATCTAGAGTTCTGAAATTATCTTCTTTCCAGAAAAATAAACATAAAAATTGCATTGAGAAAGTATTGATTGTATGAAAGCAATGACTTTAATATAAAAGCAAACATTATCCAGGGTTTGTAAAATCTCAATAGAAAATTAGCAATACATTTCAATCAATCAAAAATGGCTATTTAAAAAGGCCTAAAAAACAAAGGGTGATGTTTGGTACATTTAACAGGACCACAGAAGACTAAACAGCTCATTTTCTCTAGTTTATTGTCTGTATAACAAGAAAAAACAATTATTTTATATTTGTCTCCAAGGATTTACTAAGTGACTAAAAAGGCAGATAGAACTGGGAAAGGTCACTGTCAGGGTGGCTAAAAAATGTTTTTATTTATATTATTTTACATAATCTTATAAAAATCTGGTTAGGAGGATATTATCAATTATAGGTGAAAGAACTCAGTCATAGTCAAAGACAGGGAGAGATTCTAATTGAATCCATGATTTCTGCATCTAAAGTCCATATGTGCACTTACTCACTGGGAGATTTCTCAAAAAGGAGACTGAAAGGAAGAAACAAGTAAAAGCAAATGGGTGGAGATGGTTAAGGAGGTTTTCTTTCCTTTTACATTGAGGTGTAGCTAAGACAAGGGAGTGGGAGTAATGTATTGGAAAGCATTCATTGTGTTTAGGATTCAAAATAAATTGGCAGCTCTTTGAGGAAGTAAGAGGAGGATAATGTAGAGAGAATGCAAAGGCTGCAGCTGAGGACCTTAGGGATTCATTAAATATGGTTTCATTAGTCAAGCAGGGCATGCTCACTCTGTATCTTGTGGGCTTCTGAGGAGGAGTTCAATCATCTTTCCAGTAGTTTAATTTCTTTCAGGTTCATTGTGTCAGTTACTTGGATGATATTTGATTTTTATGTAAGGGGACAGGAATGGCCAAGAACTTCTCTTGTGGGAAACACATGAGCAGTAAAAGTCTCAGATAACGTCAATTCACATTTTCTATTTCCCTTGTTTAGTTTTCCTCTAAGTCTGGATGGGTACAACCTCTCAAGGAGGCAATTAATAATATGTATCAAAATCTTTTAAAATGTCTATTTATTTCCTTTATCAATTCTACATTATTATGTAAAGTAAATGATTGCACACACGTGCACAAAGATATACAGGAATATAACTGCCAAACTGGTATGTGTTTGAATGAATGAGCAAAGCAGCTTGCTACAGTCCTACTAATCACATAATTTAAGACATAGGAGCACTGATGGCCAGTGAGCACAAGCAATGGCTGATGCCAGCTCATAGCAGTTCTTGATAGCTGATTGTGTCAATCTCTTTTTACTTCCAAATTCAGTGACCTCATATTGGTAGCTTGAAATTGTCCTTGATGGAGTATTTCACAAAGGAAATTGAGATACTATAGATCAGGACTTTGTTTCGAGATCCAGTTGTTAAATACTTACTAGCATGCCACTGGACACAAGCCTTATCTATGCCCGTAGAGGATTGGCATTTGAGAGTCAGTAAAATCCACTAGATGTATTTGTATGCCATAAGTTCAGTTAAAAAAAAGCAAACTTTTTCTCTAATTTTTAGACGTGTGTTGTTCCTGACAAGATGAGATCTTTTATGTCATGAAGTAGAAGATATAGTCAGAATGATAATATACAGTTGCTTAAGTATTTCTTGCTTTTAAACTACAGTCATTAAGATTTCTGAGATATCTAATTGTCATGTAAAAGCTTTAAGGAGTGACTGTTACAGTAATAATTGGTATTTACTACTTATACTTTATCTGACATGAAAGAATTTTCTTTTTACTTTATGTTTCTATGTCTAGCATATTTTTCAGGCTCGGAAGTATAATTTAGAATGCCTATTACCTCAATGATAATGTAATTTGTTTCTAATTCAACAGGCCTTGTGAATTTTTGTTTGAATTTATGATTGGAACATGCTTCCTTTGAAAGAAATATAAGGGTCAGATTTTGCATTCATTTTCTTTTTTTGTATTTTGGTATACCACTGCTATCTAACTTCCTACCATTAACGGACTTCCTAAGAATACCAACAGCACTTAATATAATAAAAAATTCTTTCACATAACCAAGATAGCAATCAGGACTGAAATTTATTCTGATTTAAATGGACATTATTTTGTATCCATTATGTATATTTAATAATGGCATAATAATACTTTAATTGATAGGGAGGAACATAACATTCAGTCCTACAGGTTGAATCATATTCTCTTAGTACCAAAGTTACTCTGTAGTCCTAAGTTAGTAACCTTAAAAATGTAAGTTTCAGGCTCATGACCAACAATTCAGTAACAAAAGCAGTTGTTAGGTGCGTTAATGGAGTGAATGTAAAAATAACGTTTACTCAGAAAATATATGTATTGACTCTATGTGCATCGCTCTATGCTCATGCCTTTTATTTGAGTCCACAGTATATGCTTTGTAAATATTTGAGATGGAAGAAAAGAAGGGTCCTGGAGAAATACACAAAAATGTGATGCTCAGGACTTTTCTATAAAAAGCACAAAATTCTAGTTAAGGTGGTGTATTCATCAAGGTTCTCCAGAAAAACAGAGTCAATGTGATGTGAGAGAGATTTATTTTAAGGAATTGGCTTATGTAATTGTGGAAGTTGGTAAATCTAAAATCTAAAATCCAGGCTGGAGACCAGGGAAGAGTTGCAGTTCAAGTCTGAAGACCATCTGCTGGCAGAATTCTTTCTTCCAGGGAGGTCAGTCATTTTTCTATGACTCAACTTATTGGATGAGCCCTGTCCACGTGACTGAGCATAATATGTTTTATCCAAAGTCTAATGTTTTAAACGTTAATGTCATCTAAAAATGCCTTCAAAGAAACATCTAGAATAAAATTTAACCAAATCTCTGGATACTGTGACTTAGCCAAGTTGACACAAAAATAACCATAACAGGAGGCAAAACCTTAATACAAAAAAAGTTAAAGAAAAGGACATATTTAATTAATTGTGGGTTACAAATATATGCTAAATGTTATAGGCACTGATTGAAAAGAAATAGCCCTCAGAATCGAATGGCTGGAAAAGGTTATATGAAGAAGTATACTCTGAGTTGCATTTTGTGTACAGGATTCTAACATAAAAACTAAGAATGTCTCATGTAAGAGAGTGTTAGCAGTGTTAAAGATGTAAAAATATTTTGAAGTCATTCTCTTGATGGGTTGCCTAATCTGCACCAGGTACTACTTGAGATCCCAAAAGGCATTATTTCATTGAACTGAAGAGTCAGGGGTATACGTTTTGGAAAGGATCTCTCAGCTTTGAATTTAAGATCAAACATTAACAATGGCCTAAAAGATCAAATTCACTATCCTATTAACATTAACTTCCTGCAAAATAAATTGGATGCTTACTATTTCATTTAACAGACGAGAGCTCATTTAATGATAGATCTGCCTCTACTAATCAGTACAAACAGTTAACAGCAAATTTCTTAAGAGCAAAAGAGATTCTATTAACATATATATGTATATATGTATATATATATATATATGGGATATTTGCCACATGGCTATTATAACGGTAATTTAAAAATTATATTTCAATTAATTTATTCATTAAAAATATTGAATGAGTATGTATTATGCTCCAGGCATTGTACTATGTTCTAGAAATACAAGAACAAATGAGAAAGACAAGATCATATATTCATGGAGTTTATAGTCCAGTTGGGACATTTCTTTATTCACTAAAAATATTATATATCCTGTAACATTAGAGTGCCTACAATGTAACAGACAATTAATAGAATGTAGCTATTATTAATAAAATTCTTTTAATTTGTTTTCCTCTATACACAGACACACACAATATGTTCATATACACACATATACATACAAGTGCAATCTCTAATACTCCCCTCCTTGACCTCTTTTATTTGTCAGAGTTTCAAACACAAAAATATCTTCAAGCTAAATAGTAGTATCACAGAATCAAACCTTATGAAAATATACAAAACTTGACATTGATTTAATACCCAATCTTGCCCTTGGGTGTGTGAATCACATTGCAGTGTGTTTTAGAAAATCATGTAGCACATTTATGATTCAGAGGCTTGGGAGAGAGGTTGTCCCAGACAAGCAATTGTGATTCAAAAAATGCAAAATGCAGGAATGACTGCATAGGGTAAATATCCTAAAGACTTCTCATTTAGGCAGGTTGTATTCCCTTGGAACACAGCATGTGGGAAACTTCAGCTCTCAGCAGTGTAGGAAAAGCACACTTTTCCTTTTCCGGTATAGCTTTAATTGCTCCCCTATGGTTTGGCTGCACAGAGGACCAAGAACACTGAAGGAAGTGTTCACCTTAAGCATTTTTTGATAATCTTGGGTTTTCCCTTGATATTTATTGTGGGATTCCTGTAAATATAATATAATCAGGTAAGAATTTAATTCATGCACTGATGGCATTTTCTAGGCCTACTTCTATTAGGAATACAACTACCTATTACATTACATACAATATATATATAGCTGAGAAAGTAATGCCCTCACCAGTCACTTATACATAAAATATATCAATGTCTTTCCAACTTAAAATGTCTCCCCTTGAATATACTTTTAATCCAAATGACTGTTACTGCAGACTTCAGTTTGATTTATCTATGGCTGCTTACCCTTATGAGTTGAAGTCATACCCTGGGTCTTTATCTCCTGTAGGCTTGTCACCCATTTGGGTTGTTCCATTCATTTCAGAGTAGTGATGATAATTTTGCTGTGGAAAATGGATGTGATAAAAATTCTATTCACTAGGTATGATCTCTTGGAAGCATATTTTATATGCATGCATAATAGCATAGCAGTTAATAGCACTGGCTTTAAATCATAGAGGTATAAGTTTAAATTCTCATTCTAACTCTCTGTAGCTCTGAAATTTCTGCCAAGTTATTTAACATCTCTGAGTAATTACTCAGGGTCACTGTGCTGTTAAATTATTATATGTAAAAAGAATTTAAAACTGTGCCTGGCACAAAGTATGTGCTCACAAAATAGTAATGTTAATTTATTAGTTATGGGACATTTTCAAGGGTTGGGAAAGAACAATAATATTTGAGTTTGTTAGTGACTATATAAAAAGTTACACTACTAAAAATATGACTACAAAGGGTTTGTTTCAGAAAGACTTTGTTAGGAGTTGGATATGAGAAGCCTGGGATTCAGATCAAAATTGTGTAGTTCCCATAGGCAAAGCGCACCATTTTGAGGATATTCAGTTGATGCTAAGTGAAAAACCTTTTCATTCTTGGTTTATTTTGGGTAATCGTAGCGAGGATATAAACTGTTCAGGAAATTTGATATTTCATTTGCCTCGATCAAAATGTTTTATTTAAAAAATATATCTAAATTACTGAGGATATTTATATATATTTGTGTTTATATGTGTGAATGTCTGTAGTGAGTGACGCCATCATCCAAATCACATATAACAAATGGCTTTTATGTTTTATTTGCATATTTAGGAATACACTGTAGAAAAACAAAATTCCAGAAAGGGAGAGTGAGTACCTCTGAAAATCCTCTCCTTCATAAATGCAATGAGAACAAGAGCAAAATTGTCAAAATCAACTTTTCCAGAGCTCTGGAAATTACCCAAAGATTTGCAACAAACTGAAGACAGTTTATTCAAGAAAAAAAGTCTGGATTTTTGTAAGCACAGTGAGCTTTGTGGCATTTTGACTTACCCTATTTCCACCTACTTCTTCCTAGATCAGTAATAACTGTGAAAACCTGTAGCCATTCCACTATTGTAGCTATGAAAACCAGCCTTGTAGCAGTCAGTCACTTATGAGGTTACAATGGATTTGGAGTCTGTCCCAAAGGCCCTATCCCCAGAGAATTGTCACTATTTGACCTATCTGGTAGACCCTGGAAAAAATCCATTCTCTAAGACTTCCTTTATTTGACCAGACTCAGAGCTCTTTATGGAACAGCCCTAATCCTAAGAGCATATTTAGAAAACAATCAGTGGCAATTGTTTAACCTTGCAGTTCCCTAAGTCTAGGGTTTACAAATGACTGAAAAAAAATTAGAAGGAAAACCTGGAGAATGAGATACCCAATGGGGCTTTGTAAACTTCCTGTATATTTCTGGGAATAGAGAAGGTCACATGCATGGTCAGAGCTTTGCACATTCTCAGGAAGATACTGATAGGAATAGAGTATGATAATCAAATAGTTAGTTTAGAAATCCCACTAGGGGACTGTAGATAGAGAGGGAACTTTATGGGGCTTTGGGAGACCACAGTAAGTTAATGATCACTCAAGAAGGCAATGGGAAACTCTTTAAACAATGAGGGTTTGCTTGACCCTTGAAGCAGAGTAAGTTGCTTAGCAGCTAGGCTAGACAAGCTTGCCTAGCAACAAAACCAAGTAAGCTTACTTAGGAATAAAAACATGCAATGGAGGCACACACCATGCCTCAATACAATAAAACAATAGTGGAAAAATAAGGCCTATATCCTGCCCAATGATGTCAGTAAGTTAATGGCCCCTAAGATATGCTGTCTGCATACATAAAAAGCAATAATTTGGGAAAGGTGACATTGCAAAGTTAATGACCCTCATTATACTGAGACCTGAAATAACTTTTCCATAGCACCATGACAGTCCCAGATGGGCCATATGGGGTCAAAAACTCCCTTGCCCATCATGTAGGAAGAGTTACCAATGGAAGACTCAAAGAATGAGGAAGAAGGTCGTCTTCACCTCCCCACCCATTTCCTTTGATTATAAAAATGTAACCCACTAAGTACTTGGGGCAGCTCAACACTCACTTGCCTGCTCATTTATAGGCGTCACAAGTTTCCTATTCTAATAATCACTTCTTATCTATCATTTTGCCTCTTAATGAATTCTTTGTGTACTGAGACAGAAAGAACTGGAACTCCTCCTCGGAGCCCCCCAAGACAAACTTCTGTGGTTTCAATCCTAATTTCTCACATCTGGGGGACATGAAGTTCTGCACAACCAGAAAGCTAAGGTGAGCACAGAGTCGTAAACTGCATGAAGGAGCAGTGAAGGCATGCTTCAAAACACACACACACACACACACACACACACACACACCACTTTAGAAAGGCTGGGAGACTTATTGTTTTAAAACACTTAAGAAAATCTGTGTCCAATAACTAAGCTAATGGAAGAGACTTCTATGACTGCACATGACAAAGATTACATGCTTTACAAAATTATCCCAGGGAAGTCATAAAACAAACAACAACCAGTGATAGTCACAAACCTAACCCCCAGAGTGGTTGGTTTGATTTGCAGAGATGAACATTATATTTTTTAAACTCTCCAGTTTAAAAAGAGAGAGAGAGAGAGAGACATGCACAAAGAATCATGAAAGCATGACATATAAACAAGAATAAAAGCAGGCAATAGAAACTTATCCTGAGTGAGGTAGATATTGGAATTACTAATAATTTACTTAAAATCAGATAGTTTAATTACATGCAAATAACTAAATGAACAATGTTTGGATAACTATGGGACATATGAGACAATATCTCTCCAAATAGAGAATATCAATAAAGAGATAGACATTCTAAAATATATATATATATATAGAAATTCTAGGGTTAAAAATAGTATAAGTGAAATTAAAATTTCACTAGAGGGGCTCAATAATTGATCAGAACTGAAAAAAGAATAACAGTAACTTGAAAAACAGACAATTGAGATGACCCCTTCTGAGGAATAAAAAATTAAAAGAAAAATGAACAGAACCTCTGAGAGCCACCAATCACCATCAACAATCTATACAATGGGAATCCCAGAATGAGAAGAGAGATACAAAGTAAGGGGCATAAGAATACTTGAATAAATAATGGCCCCAAACTCCAAAATTTGATGAAAAAAAAATGCACTTCAAAGAGGCTCAACCAACTCCAAGTAGGATAAACTTAAAGAAATACACACTAAGATACATCATAGTCAAATTGTTGAACACCAAAGACAAAGATAAAATATTGAAAGAAGCAAGAGAGAAGTGATTCATCATATACAAGGTATCTTCAGTAGACTAATAGCTACATTCTTGTCAGGAACTATGGAAGGCAAAGGACAGTAGGATGACATATCCATAGTGCTGTAAGAAAGACTGCTAACAATATCCTCCAAAACGAAAAGAAATTAAGACTTCCAAGATAAAGAAAAATGAGAGAATTTGTCAATAACAGAACTGATATATAAAAAAGTATTATAGGAAACCCATCAGACAAATGAAATAGAGAGCACTGCTAAAAATAACTTCATAGGTAAATATAAAAGACAGTATAAATATATCTCTGTTGTAACTTTTCTCCCTTATCTGATTTAAAAGACAATTGCATAAAACAATAAATTTAAAAAATTGCACTAAAAGTTGGTGGGCCTAGGGAACTTCCATGGTTGTCCAGTGGTAAAGAATCTGCCCTCCAATGCAGGGGACATGGGTTTGATCCCTGGTCAGGGAACTCAGATCCCACATGCCACAAGCCCACAAGCCACAACTACTGAGCCCATGTACTGCAAACTACAGAGCCTATGCACTCTGTAGCCCACATGCCACAACTAGGGAGAAGCCTGAATACTGCAACAAAGAGCCCATGTGCCACAACAAAGAGCCCACGCACTGCAATGAAAGATCCTGAAAGCCTCAGTGAAGATCCTGTGTGCTGCAACTAAGACCCAACACAGCCAAAAAAAAAAAAACAATGTTGGTGAACCTATAGTATATGGTGATGTAATTTTTACCACAATCAAATTACAAGAATGGAAAAGGGAACAGAGCAATACTAGAGCAAAGTATTTGTGCAATGTTGGAATTAACCTGGTGTAACCTCTGTTAAATGATTTGAAGTTAAGATGTTAATTGTAATTCCTAGAGCAACATACTAAGAAAATAACTTAAAAATATAGAAAAAGAAACAGTAAGGGAATTAAAATGTGATACTATAAAATATCTATTTAACACAAAAGAAAGCATTAATGGAGGAATAGAGAAATTTCAAAAGGCATAAGATGCATAGAAAACAAATACTAAATGAAACACATAAAATGTACCTAATCAGTAACATAGTCAGTATAAATGGGCTAAATATGCTAATTAAAACCAGATATGGTAGGTTGTATAAAAAGAGATGGATAACATTTTCCAACTCTTTGTTTTCTACAAGACTCATACTTTAGACTCAAAAGCACACATATGTTGAATGGTTGGAAATAGATATACTATGTAATAATAACCAAAGTAAAATAGCATGTCTTTACCAGTATGAGAAAAAATCAAATTAAGACAAACCTTGTTGCAAAAGACAAAAACATATCAATTTATCAGAAAGACATAAAATTATAATCATATAGGTACATAAAAAGAAAGCCCCCAGATACATGAATCCAAAAGAAAATTAAAGGGAGAAATAGACAGTTCAAGCTAAGAGTTGGGAGCTTCAATAATTAACTTTTAAAATGGATCTAACAAAAAGGCAGAGATAAACAAAGAAACAGAGAAGTTGAACAACACTATACACCAGCTAGACCTAACAAACACCTATAGAATACTCTGTCCAAAACAAGAGAATACACATTCTTCTCAAGTCCACATAAAACATTCTCCATGATAGACCACATGTTAGGTCATAGAACAAGCCTAAATCAATTAAAAATAATTGAAATTATACAAACTACATATACCCCACACAGTGAAATGAAATCACAACTCAATAAGAGAAGTAAATTTGGGAAATCCACAAATCTGTGGATACTAAACAATAAATTTTTAAATTACTAGTTGATCAAATAGGACATCAAAATGGAAATTAGAATATAATTGAAATAAACAAAAACAAAAACACAACATGACAAAGCTAATGGTAAGTGATTAAAGTGGTCTGTAGAGTGAAATTTATAGCTATAGTAAAAAAGAAAAAAATATTTTGAATTACTAACATAACCTACCACCTTAACACACTGGAAATAGAACAAACTCAACCCAAAGCAGAGAAGGATTGAAATTAATAGAGATTAGTGCACAATAAAATGAAATAGGGAATAGAAAAACAATATATAATATCATCAAAAGAAAAATATTTTTATTTGAAAAAATTCAAGAAAATTGACAAAACTATAGCTAGAATGACCAATTAAAAAAACAGAAGTCTCAAATTAACAAAATCAGGAATGAAAAGGTCATCAATACTGAATTTACAGAAATATATATACACATGTAAGTTTAATGAACAATTTCCAATCCAATTTAATCTAACAAGAGAGAGGAACAAATTCCTAAAAAGACACAAAATATCAAAACTGACATGAGAAGAATTAGAAAATATGAATAGAGCCAAAAGAAGTAAAGGAATTGGATTAGTAACCAAAATTGTTCCATAAAGGAAACATAGTTCCATAAAACCCACAACCAGATGACTTCAGTGTGAATTTTATATAACTTTAATAAATAATTAATACTAATTTTTTACAAACACCTCCAAAAGTAGTGGAAATTTTTCCTAACTCATTCTATGAAGCCAGTATACACTTATACCAACATCAGAGAGAGCTGTCACTAGAAAAGGAGCTTCAGATCAATATCTCCTATGAATACACACACACACACACACACACACACACAAACTCAACCAAAAAACAGTTAATTGAATTGATAAACATATATAAAGGATTATACACTGTGACTAAGTGGTCCTTATCCCAAGAATCCACGATTAGTTTGATATATAAAAATAAATCAGTATAAGACACCATGTAATAGAATAAAGGACAGACACTACATAATCATCTCAATAGATAAAGAGAAAGCACTTGAGAGTTCCAATACCCTTTAATGATAAAAATTCTGAACATCCTAGGAACTGAAATAAATGTCCATAACCTGATAAAGGACAGGTACAAAACCCCACAGCTAACATCATACATGGTGGTAAAAGATAAAAACTTCCTTTTAAGATCTGGGACAAGACAAGAATGTATGCTCCACCTCTTCTATTCAACATTGTGCTGGAGGTTCTTGTCTGGACAATTGGACAAGTAAAAGGAAGGCATTCAGATTGGAAAAGAAGATGAAAAACTACCTCTATTTGCAGGGACATAATCTTATGTATAGAAAATCTTAAAGAATCCACTAAGAAAACTAATGCAACTAGTTTATGCGTGCAGTGAGGTTGCAGAATACAAATTTGATATACAAAAATCAGTAGCATTTGTATACAATAAAAATGAACTATCCAAAAATGAAATAAAGAAACAATTCCATTTGCAATAGCATCAGGAAGATGAAAATGCTTAGGAATAAATTTTAAAAAGCTGTGCTGCATCTATATTCTGAAAATCACAAAATACTGTTGAAAGAAATATTTTAAAGATCTACATAAATGGAAAGACATCCTGTGCTCAAGAATTGGAAGGCTTAATATTTTTAAGATATCAATCTCCACAAGTAGATTTATAGATTCAATAAAATCTTATCTAAATCATGGATGTCATTTTTGGTAGAAATTGTTCCCAAAAATCATCTTGAAAAAGAAGAATCAAAAAGTCACATATCTACTTATCTGTAGTAAGTTCAAAGCTTACTATAAACTTTCAGTAATGAAAACAATGTGCTATGCCATAAGAATAGATATATAGGTCAATTAAATAAAACTGAGTGTCCAAAAATAGAGCCTTACCTTTATGGTAAGTTGATTTTTGTATTGTCTTTTAAACAAATAGTGCTGAAATAATTGGATATTCACATGCAAAAGGATAAAGTTGAAACCTAATATATACCATGCAAAAAGATTATCTGAAAACAAAATAGGGACCTAATGTAAGAGCTAAAGTTATAAAAGTAAAACATAGGCATAAATCTCTGTGACTTTGAATTTGGCAGTGGTTTCTTAGATATGACATCAAAATCATAAACTACATAGAAAAAATAAATTGTACTTCTTCAAAATTAAGCACATTTATGTTTCAAAATACACTATCAGGAAAGTGAAAGAAGTCCACAAAATGGGAGAAACTATTTTAAAATCATATATCTAATAAGGGACTAGAATCAAAAATATATAAAGAAGTCTTATAACTCAACAATAAAGACACAAATAAGTCAATTTATAAAATGGGCAAAATGTTTGAATACTTTTCCAAAGAAGATATACAAATGGCTAATAAGCACATGAAAAGATGCTCGATAGCATTAATCATTAGTGAAATGCTAATCAAAACTGCAATATCACTTCATGTATATTAAGATGGCCATAATAAAAAAAAATGGACAGTAACAAGTATTGGTGAGGATGTGAAAAAAATCAGAACCTTCATACATTGCTGGTAGAAAAGTAAAATGGTGTAGCCACTTTGGTAAACAATCTGGCAATTTCTCAAAATATTAAATATAATTAACATATGAGCCAGCAGTTCCACTTCTGAGAATAAATGCAAGATAATTAAAAGTATATGTTCATGCAAAAACTTACACATAACTACTCATATCAGCATTATTCATAATAGCTAAAGTGTGGAACTGATTCAAATACCCATAAACTAATGAATGGATAAATAAAATTTGGTTTAATCAAACAACGGAAAATTATTTTGTAATTTTAAAAAATGTACCGATACATGCTACAACATAGACGGACCTCAAAAACATTAGTCTAAGTGAAAGAAGCCAGTCACAAAAGATCGCATACTTCATTTATATCAAATATCAAAGTTAGCCAAATCTAAAGACAGTAAGTACATTAGTGGTGGCATAGGTCTGAGGAATACAGGTTTGAGGAAATAATAAAAGTAATCTCTGTTTCCAGTTCAAGGTGGTGAAATAGGAAGATCCTGAACTCACTTACTCCTGCAGACACAGTCAATCTACAGCTATATAGGAAAAAAATATTAGGTGAGTGAATGCTACACATCAGGTGAATGAGAGAAAATCCACATTGAAATGGGTAGAAGAGACTGAGACAAAATACTGCCATAATCCCCACCCTCCAGTATGTCAATCCATCATCAGGAGGGAACGCAACCTCCCCACCCCAGCTTCTCCCTGAGGAGCACAGCATTTGAACACTACATCAAGCACTCCAAATTTTAAGACCTGTAATTGAGAAAAAAGCCCTTAAAAAAATTTAGTTTTGAAAGCCAGTGTGGCTTGAATCCACACACAAGGCCACAGCAAACTAAGAAACAGTTCTTAAAGGGCTTAACTACATGGCCTCGCCCATCGCAGGGCCCAGTGCAGAGGCAGCCAACTGAAAATCACCAAGATTCTCTGTGAAAGAGACTTATTTGCTTATATAAAAGCACCAGTCTAAGTGACAGACATTTAATGTAGCATACATCTATAAAACAGCCAGAAAACAATTAACATAAAGCTACAGAGTACATACATCTCAATAATTACTTTAAATATAAATGGACCAAATACTCCATTCAAAAGGCATAGAGTGGCTGAATGGAGAAAAACACAACACACATCTATATGCTACCTACAAAACATTCACCTCAGATGTAAGAACACACAAGACTGAAGGTATGGAAAAGGATATTTCATGTGAATGAAAATGAAAAGAAAGCTGGGGTGCTATACATATATGAGATAAAATAGACTTGAAGACAAAGACTGCAATAAGAGACAAAGATGATTGTTCCATAATGAGAATGGGATCAATTCAACAAGAGGATGTAATATTTGTAAATATCTATGCACCCAACATTGAAGCCATCTAAACATACAAAACTAATATTAATAATACCTAATGGGAGAAATAGACAGCAGTAAAATATTGTTGTCTAATAGGGGACTTTCATATAGCATTTTACCAATGGATAAATGATCTAGACAGAAAGTCATTAAGGAAACATTGGCCTTAAATTAAACATTAGGTAAGATGAACTTAACAGACATATACAGAACATGCTATTGAAAGCAAGAGAAAATACATTCTTCCGAAGTGCACATAGAACATTATATTTTGGGGAAATTTAAGGTTTTATTTTCAATTTTAGGTTAATTAACATTATCAGAAATAAATTTGATTTCATATTCTTTTTTTTTTTTTGTGGTACGCGGGCCTTTCACTGTTATGGCCTTTCCCGTTGCAGAACACAGGTTCCAGACGCGCAGGCTTAGCAGCCATGGCTCACGGGCCCAGCCGCTCCACGGCATGTGGGATCTTCCCAGACCGGGGACGATCCCGTGTCCCCTGCATTGGCAGGCGGCCTCTCAACCACTGCGCCACCAGGGAAGCCCCATATTCTTTTTTTAAATTACTTTATATTATTTATTTTTTTAAACATCTTTGTTGGAGTATAATTGCTTTACAATGGTGTGATAGTTTCTGCTTTATAACAAAGTGAATCAACTGTACATATACAAATATTCCCATATCACCCCCTTCTTGCATCTCCCTCCCACACTCCCTAACCCACCCCTTTAGGTGGTCACAAAGCACCCAGCTGATCTCCCTGTGCTTTGTAGCTGTTTCCCACTACCTACCAATTTTATATTTGGTAGTGTATATATGTCCATGCCACTCTCTTCATCTCGGCATACACTTTCCACTCTGCGTGTCCTCAAGCCCATTCTCTACATCTGCGTCTTTATTCCTATACTGCCCCTAGGTTTTTCAGAACAATTTTTTTTTTAAGATTCTATGTACATGTGTTAGCATACGGTATTTGTTTTTCTCTTTCTGACTTACATTACTCTGTATGACAGACTCTAGGTCCATCCACCTCACTACAAAAAACTCAATTTCTTTTTTTTGCTGAGTAATATTCCACTGTATATATGTGCCATATCTTCTTTATCCATTCGTCTGTCGATGGATAATTAGGTTGTTTCCATATCCTGGCTATTGTAAATAGAGCTACAGTGAGTATTGGGGTACATGACCCTTTTTCAATTATGGATTTCTCAGGGTATATGCTCACTGGTGGGATTGCTGGGTCGTATGGTAGTTCTAATTTTAGTTTTTTAAGGAACCTCCATACTGTTCTCCATAGTGGCTGTATCAGTTTACATTCCCACCAACAGGGCAAGAGGGTTCCCTTTTCTCCACACCCTCTCCAGAATCTATTGTTTGCAGATTTTTTGATGATGGCCATTCTGACTGGTGTGAGGTGATAACTGATTTTAGTTTTGGTTTGCATTTCTCTAATGATTAGTGATGTTGAGCATCCTTTCATGTGTTTGTTGGCAATCTGTATATCTTCTTTGGAGAAATGTCTATTTAGGTCTTTGCCCATTTTGGGATTGGGTTGTTTTTGTTTTTGATATTGAGCTGCATGAGCTGCTTGTAAATTTTGGAAATTAATCATTTGTCAGTTGCTTCATTTGCAAATATTCTCTCCCTTTCTGAGTGTTGTCTTTTTGTATTGTTTATGCTTTCTTTTGCTGTGCAAAAGCTTTTAAGTTTCATTAGGTCCTATTTGTTTATTTTTGTTTACATTTCCATTTCTGTAGGAGGTGGGTCAAAAAGTATCTTGCTGGGATTTATGTCACAGAGTGTTCTGCTTATGTTTTCCTCTAAGAGTTTTATAGTGTCTGGCCTTATATTTAGGTCTTTAATCCATTTTGTGTTTATTTTTGTGTATGGTGTTAGGGAGTGTTCTAATTTCATTCTTTTACATGTAGCTTTCCAGTGTTCCCAGCACCACTTATTGAAGAGGCTGTCTTTTCTCCATTGTATATCCTTGCCTCCTTTATCAAAAATAAGGTGATGACTGGCACATGGGTTTATCTCTGGGCTTTCTGTCTTGTTCCATTGATCTATTTCTGTTTTTGTGCCAGGACCATAGTGTCTGGATTACTGTAGCTTTGAATTATCATCTGAACTCTGGGACCCTGATTCTTCTGGCTCCATTTTTCTTTCTCAGGATTGCTTTGGCTGTTTGGGGTCTATTGTGTTTCCATACAAATTGTGAAATATTTTGTTCTAGTTCTGTGAAAAATGCCAGTGGTAGTATGATAGGGATTGCACTGAATCTGTCGATTGCTTTGGGTAAGTAAAGTCATTTTCACAATGTTGATTCTTCCAATCCAAGAACATGGTATATCTCTCTATCTGTTTGTACCGTCTTTAATTTCTTTCCTAAGTGTCTTATAGTTTTCTGTGTACAGGTCTTTTGTCTCCTTAGGTAGGTTTATTTTTAGATATTTTATTCTTTTTGTTGCAATGGCAAATGGGAGTGTTTCCTTAATTTCTCTTTTGAATTTTTGAACATTAGTGTATAGGAATGCAAGAGATTTCTGTGCATTAATTTTGTATCCTGCTACTTTACCAGATTCATTGATTAGCTCTAGTATTTTTCTGGTAGCATCTTTAGGATTCTCTATGTATAGTGTCATGTCATCTGCAAACAGTGACAGATTTACTTCTTCTTTTCCGATTTGGATTCCTTTTATTTCTTTTTCTCCTCTGATTGCTGTGGCTACAACTTCCAAAACTATGTTGAATAATAGTGGTGAGAGTGGACAACCTTGTATTGTTCCTGATCTTAGTGGAAATGGTTTCAGTTTTTCACCATTGAGGATTATGTTGGCTGTGGGTTTGTCATCTATGGCCTTTATTATGTTGAGGTAAATTCCCTCTATGCCTACTTTCTGGAGGGTTTTATCACAAATGAGTGTTGAATTTTGTCAAAAGATTTTTCTGCATCTATTAAGATGATCATGTTTTTTTATCATTCAACTTGTTAATATGGGGTATCATATTATTGATTTGCATATATTGAAGAATCCTTTCTTGCCTGGGATAAACCCCACCTGATCATGGTGTATGATCCTTTTAATGTGCTATTGGATTCTGTTTGCTAGTATTTTGTTGAGAATTTTTGCATCTATGTTCATCAGTTATATTGGTCTGTAGTTTTCTTTCTTTGAGACATCTTTTTTCTCATTTTGGTATCAGGTGATGGTGGCCTCGTAGAATGAGTTTGGGAGTGTTCCTCCCCCTGCTATATTTTGGAAGGGTTTGAGAAGGATAGGTGTTAGCTCTTCTCTAAATATTTGGTAGAATTACCCTGTGAAACCATCTGGTCCTGTGGTTTTGTTTGTTGGTAGATTTTTTTATCACAGTCTCAATTTCAGTGCTTGTGATTGGTCTGTTTATATTTTCTATTTCTCCCATGTTCAGTCTCAGAAGGTTGTGCTTTTTAAGGATTTGTCCATTTCTTCCAGGTTTTCCATTTTATTGGCATACAGTTGCTTGTAGTAATCTCTCATGATCCTTTGCATTTCTTCAGTGTTAGTTGTTACTTCTCCTTTTTCAAATTCTGTTGACTTGAGTCTTCTCCCTATTTTTCTTGATGAGTCTGGCTAATGGTTTATCAATGTTCTTTATCTTCTCAAAGGACCAGCTTTTAGTTTTATTGGTCTGTGTTATTGTTTCCTCCATTTCTTTTTCATTTATTTCTGATCTGATTTTTATGATTTCTTTCCTTCTGCTAACTTTGCAGTTTTTTTGTTCTTCTTTCTCTAATTGCTTTAGTGTGGTTAAGTTGATTATTTGAGATGTTTCTTGTTTCTTGTGGTAGGATAGTATTGCTATAAACTTCCTTCTTAGAACTGCTTTTGCTGCACCCCATAGGTTTTGGGTTGTGTTTTTATTGTCATTTGATTCTGGGTATTTTTTGATTTCCTCTTTGATTTCTTCAGTGATCTCTTGGTTACTTAGTAGTGTATTGTTTAGCCTTCATTTGTTTGTATTTGTTACAGATATTTTCCTAAAATTGATATGTAGTCTCATAGGGTTGTGGTCAGCAAAGATACTTTATATCATTTCAATTTTCTAAAATTTACCAAGGCTTGATTTGTGACCCAAGTTATGATCTATCCTGGAGAATTTTCCATGAGCACTTGAGAAGAAATGGTATTCTATTGTTTTTGAGTGGAATGTCCTGTAAATATCAATTAAGTCTATCTTTTTTAATGTTTCATTTAAAGCTTGTGTTTTCTTATTTATTTTCATTTTGGCTCATCTGTCCATTCGTGAAAGTGGGGTGTTAAAGTCTCCTACAGTTATTGTGTTACGTTGATTTCCCTTGTTATGGCTGTTAGTATTTGCCTTATGTATTGAGATGCTCCTATGTTCGGTGCATAAACATTTACAATTGTTATATCTTCTTCTTGGGTTGCTCCCTTGGTCATTATGTAGTGTTCATCTTTGTGACTTGTAATAGTCTTTATTGTAAAGTCTATTTTGTCTGATATGAGAATTGCTACTCCAGCTTTCTTTTGATTTCCTTTTGCATAGGATATCTTTTTCCATCCCCTTACATTCAGGCTGTATGTGTCCCTAGGTCTGAAGTGCATCTCTTGTAGACAGTATCTATATGGGTCTTCTTTTTGTATCCATTCAGCCAGTCTATGTATTTTGGTTGGAGCATTTAATCCATTTACATTTAATCCATTTACATTTACATTTAATGTATGTTCCTATTACCATTTTCTTAATTATTTTGAGTTTGTTATTGTACATCTTGTCCTTCTTCTGTATTTCCTGCCTAGAGAAGTTCCTTTAGCATTTTTTTTAATGCTGGTTTGGTGGTGCTGAATTCTCTTATCTTTTGCTTGTCTGTGAAGGTTTTAATTTCTCCATCAAATCTGAATGAGATCCTTGCTGGGTAGAATAATATTTGTTGTAGTTTTTTCCCTTTCACCACTTTAAATATGTCCTGCCACTCCCTTCTGGCTTGCAGAGTTTCTTCTGAAAGATCAGCTCTTCACCTTGTGGGTGTTCTATTGTATGTTATTTGTTGCTTTTCTCCTGCTGCTCTAATATTTTTTCTTTGTACTTAATTTTTGATAGTTTGATTAATATTTCTCTTGGCTTGTTTCTCCTTGGATTTTTCCTGTATGGATCTCTCTGCACTTCCTGGAATTGACTATTTCCTTTCCCATATTGGGGAAGTTTTCAACTATAATCTCTTCAAATACTTTCTCACTCCCTTTCTTTTTCTCTTCTTCTTCTGGGACCCCTGTAATTCGAATGATGGTGGATTTAGTGCTGTCCCAGAGGTCTCTGAGACTGTCCTCAATTCTTTTACCTTTATTCTGCTCAGCAGTAGTTATTTCCACTATTTTATCTTCCAGGATAAAACCTTTTATTATCAGTTCTTCTGCCTCAGTTATTCTCATATTGATTCCTTCTAGAGACTTTTTAATTTCATTTGTTGTGCTGTTCATCATTGTTTGTTTGCTGTTTAGTTCTTCTAGGTTCTTGTTAAACATTTCTTGTATTTTCTCCATTCTATTTCCAAGATTTTGGATTATCTTTACTGTCATTACTCTGAATTCTTTTAGGTATACTGCCTATTTCCTCTTCATTTGTTTGATCTGGTGGGTTTTTACCTTGTTCCTTCTTCTGCTTTGTGTTTTTCTGTCTCCTCATTTTGCTTAACTTACTGTGTTTGGGGTCTCCTTTTTGCAGGCTGCAGGTTTGTAGTTCCCATCATTTTTGATGTCTGCTGTCACTGGGTAAAGCTCATTGGGTGTGTAGGCTTCTTGGTGGAGCAGACTGGTGCCTGTGTTCTGGTGGATGATGCTGAATCTTGTCTTTCTGTTAGACAGAACCTTGTCCGATGATATGATTTGGGGTGTCTGTGACCTTAGTATGATTTTAGGCATCCTCTCTTCTAATGGGTGTGGCTGTGTTCCTGTCTTGCTAGTTGTTTGGCATAGCATGTCCAGCACTGTAACTTGCTAGTCATTGAGTGGAGCTGGGTCTTAGCATTGAGATGGAGATCTCTGGGAGAATGTTTGCCATTTGATGTTCTGTGGAACCAGGAGGTCTCTGGTGGACCAATGTCCTGATCTCGGCTCTCCTACCTCAGAGGCACATCCCTGACACCCGGCCGGAGTACCATGACCCTGTCAGCCACACGGCTCCAAAGTCCAGAACTCCACACTCCATAGGTCATCTTTTCCACATGCTGCCTCTCCCCTTCTGTCTGAATTTATATTTTTATTAAGCCCTTTTAAAGCACACTGACCCAGTACCTCAGCTTACAAGGCAGCAAATTTCTTAGCTTGTGAATCCGTATGTCTAAAAGTGAATCAACATGCAGAAACGTCTAGCCACTTCTTGCACATACAGCAGCAATGATGGATTCAGGCAAACTTCAGCAATCGGCATTGACCAGATTGACCCCTAGTCAAATGGCACTAAGCACTATGGGTGAGAACATTCTTTAGAATAGATTATATGTTAAACTATAAAACAAGTCTTAAGAAGATTGAAATTATATCAAGCACCTTTTCCAACCACAATGATATGAACTAGAAATTGATTACAGAAAGAAAAGTGGGAAGTTCATAAATATGTTGTGATTAAGCAACATGCTACTAAATGAGCATTTTTTCAAAGAGAAAATCAAAAGATAAATTTAAAAAATATTTTGAGAAATATTAAAAAGGGATATACAACATACCAAAAGTTATGGGATACAGCAAATCCATTTCTTAGGGGGAATTTCAAAGAGATGAATGCCTACTTGAAGAAACAAGACAAATCTCAAATAAACAATCTAACTTTACACTTCAAGGAAATAGAAAAAGAATGAACAAAACCCAAAATTATTAGTAGGAAGCAAATAACAATGATCAGAGCAGTAATATATGAAATAGAGACCAAAAAGACAATAGAAAAGATCAATGCAACTAAGAGTTTTTTCTTGAAAAGATAGAGCAATTTGACAAATCTTTCTCTAAAATCACCAATTAAAAAAAGAGAAGACTGCATCTTTATTTACTGTTAAAAAGTTAAAACTAATAATTAAAGACACATCAGGATGACATATAGAGAGCAGGTGAAAAATGCCCATTTGGGGTTTGTGAAAGTTATTCTAGTCTTTGTTTTATATAAGGTAGAGGGGAAACTTGTCTCAACCATTATGCGGCAATGTAGTGAAACATACCTCCTTTTAAAAATAAGTTAAAGAATAGTAAAAGGAATTTTGTTCTTTATGTCAGATGCAGTGACGTTCCTTCTTAACAATAATGTATAAATAAAACATTAAGTAGAAGAAAATAAAATGGAATAAATTAAGGAGAAATAAAAAGAGACAAATTTTTCTTGACATTTACACTCACTCCAGGGAAGAATACTGAGTTATTTAGCAACATCATTGTGGAGTAGCATAGGGATGTGTAATCTTTGTGTCCCTAGTGGACAATCTTCAGAATATTTTGAGACTGACATGACAGATGATACTAAGTTTATGTGACCCAATGGACTGGATCCCATATGAGCCATGTACCTTCTCAGTAACAAAAATTAGCAGGAAACAAACTCATATATGACTTGCCTGAGCAAAAGAGTAGAAACCCATAAACTCATACCAGCTCATGAGAACTGACTATTGAATTTTCAGGAATTTTGAAGTCATTTGTTATAAACAGCCATCATTAAAATATAAATTATATAAACACAATTTACATAAATTATATTAAGTAATTACTCAAAACATCTCTTTGTACTTACTTTACTATTATCTATGCTCATGAAGTTATTTGCATCTATTATATTTCTATAATAAAAATACTGCATAAATGTGTTACTGTATAGTTTTATCTAACTATGCATTGGGTAGCATCATAATGTTAAATTGAAATTAGTCATAAATGGAATATTCACACCATGGAAATTAGTAAATGCTATAAAGTCTCTGTTGCTTTTTTGATTTACTACTGTTAAGGAACTAATGAAGTAAATATTAATAGTTCAGATTAACCTTAAACATGTGCCATGTCTATAATGACTACATTGTGAATAGCACAAGAAAATAGGGACATATTCTTCTATTATTTGATACTGGTCCCTCCTTGTACAGTCTTTCTACAAACTTCATACCAACTGACACAACCTAGCAACTGTTCCCTTTATTTCTACTCATGGACCCTATATCCCACTCTGCATGATGGCTAGACTGCACCTTTTTAATTATAAATCAAATCTCATCACTTCCTGTTTAGATTTTTTCATTGCCTTCTCATCACACTTAAAACAAAATCCAGACTCTTCTCCGAGCTCAGTATATTCTGGTTCCTCCTTCTCTGATGATATCTTGTTTCTCTTCTCCTTTTTACCACTTTAAGCGTAGGTTTCCTGTTCAGCTACATAGAGTGTGTAATCTGTGCAGTCCATAGGACCTTGTGCTCAGAAGGGTTTCAAACTTTGTTTAATCACCTGCTGTTGCTGTCTTCAAAGTTTTAATATTTTTTTAAACAAGGGGCCCCACATTTTCATTTTACATTAGGACCTGCTAATTATATATGTGGCCATTCTCATTACACTTTAGCCATACTACACTTATATATTTTTCTCAACTGAGACAAACTCTTTTTCACCTTAGAACTATTACCATCCACATGCTCTCTTCCTAGAAAGCTTTTCACTCAGCCATTTTCCAAACTGTTTTTGTCATTTAAGACTCAGCTCCATATAAACATTTGGGTGAGATCTTACCTATCACGTAATCTAAAGAAGTAACTCCTTAATAATTGTACTCCATCACTCAGTTTTTATTGTCTTCATAATATTTACCTTTTGCTGAAATTATCTTTTTCCTTTAATGGTTTATCTGCTTATTGTCTATACATCATCATTAGAATTTTAACTACGTAAGAGCAGAGTTTTTACCTTTGAAGCTCAGCACTCTACTACCAGCAGCTGGAACAATACCTAGCACATAACAGTCATTCAATAAATAGCTGCCAAATAAGTAAAGGAATCCATTCCTTTCTATCATCTACCATAACACAACTCTAGTTTGCCTCATCTGAAAACTTTCCCATGTTTAACACCATTGGGCTCCTGACACATCAGTCACTGAAATGATCTTTCAGCATTTGTTATAGTTTTGGTTTCTTGTATTTAATGCACATTTTTTTTCCTTTAGTCATAAACTCTGCTTTCTTGGTGATGTTATAAAACACTATAGATGCTGGAGAAGAATTTGCCATGGTTTCAGAGAATAGGAATGACAATCAAATCCTACTTATACTACCTATATCTCTTGTAACAATAAGCATGGTACTTAACTGTTCCAGGCTTCATTTATTTATAAAACTCACTAATGTTGTGTAGATTACATGAGAAAAGGTGTGAAAAGAATTTAGCAGAGAACTACTAGGTAGAAATTCCTCTATATGTATTAACACTGATTCTTATAACAAATTTCTCCAATTCCTGGAATCACAGCTATCAATGATAGGAGGATATTTTCACTTACCCGTAAGTTTATCTAGCTGTGAATAAAAAACTAAAGACACTAATAAGACACTAAATTGTTTGGTTTATTGTAGGAATGAAATTAAACATATATATGTATATATACATATACACATTTATATATAAATAATATGTAGGTGGAGATATACATTTGTACTATATAGATAGGTAGATGTATATTTAGATATCTAGATAGATAGCTAAAAGTAGTATGTGTACATACTACCTTAGAAATACTGAATTATTTGTTTATATTTTGTTAGCCAATGTGTTCCATAGATACATACACAAAGGATACTTTAATTCTGAGAAGCTGAAACACCATTCAGCTCTAATATTTCTTATAATTATGCTTGCTGATATTCCATTTTTTTAGTGCAATTCTATGTCACCCTAGAGTTCCTGGTTTCAGATCACACCCAATTATATTTCCAAACCACACACAAATATTCTATAAATGACAATGGTATTCTTTAGAGACATTTTTGAATCTGCTATTTTTGAGACACTTTCTCATCACTAAGGAAAAAGCTAAGAAGTAAAAACAAAAACATCAACTTGGTTTCTGGCCATGCCTATTGACAAAGGTGCCATAACATTTTTAAAAAGGAATTGAAGAGCAGAGTTGAAATGCTGAGAGCATAGTTTATTGTAAATGCCTGAATCAGAGCAAACAGCCAGTGAAAGGTCAACATAACAGCCCATTGATCTGTACAAGCACATTTGCTAAACCCAGCAATAAATTTCCCCAAGAGCCACAGCAGCAATTCCTTCAAATATTTGTGGTATCTTTTTGTATGAGGCAGTTGACCAGAAAGTATAGCAGAATTTGCCCTTTATCATTGTTAGCACAAAGTCAGTAAACTATGGGACCACCGTAAGGATTTTAAACATTATTTTTCCCATAAATTTAAATTTATTGAACCCACATGTTGAGCACATACATGTCAGTCAATGATCTACACGCTTTGACAACAGTAATTATCAATACCCTTAATAATATATTGTCCCTGTCATTCAGGAGTTCAGTCTATTCAGGGAGAAATTATAAGACAATGGAACAACTGCTATACTACAAGTATACAAAGACAAGCACTGGAAAACTTAGGTAATCTCTAAATTTCTCTCTTTTATGCTGATGTGTTTTTGGAGCTCATGAAAAATTTTACAGAATAATTTATATTTGAGCTGGCCTTGAAATATAAGTAGGAAAAAAACAGCAAAATAAACCTGACCCAAAAGAGGGTAGACTACCCTGAGGATAAAAAAAAAAAAGAAAGGACACTGTCAGGAAAACAGAGGTCTTGCTCAGGGGATAGCAAGGTTGTGGTAGGGAAATACTATAGGAATGCCAGGGTCCATGCTATTACCTGCTATGTGATTAAGCTGTTCAATAAAATTAAATTGGCAGAAGTTAATGAATAAACATGTGAAAGCCAACATCAACAATGAAACAAAAACAAGTTTCAAATCCTCTGTACCCAAACATGAATAATCTCTCTCATTGAGCTATTCTTTATTCTCATCTTCAGTTCATCTAACCATCACTTAAAGATTTCTACCCAAGTTAAAGACTCTTATATTTTAAACATGTGGTCTATCTTTGGTTATTGGTAGGGTTGCCTTATAAGATTTGGACACTCAGGTAAATTTGAACTTCAGACAAACAATAATTTTTTTTGTTATAAATGTCTCAAGTAGTGTCTGATCTTTCTATTATTCTACTAACAGTTTTTAATAAGTTCTCTTATCACAGTTCTTTTTTTTTTATAATTTGATAGTAAGGTGCTTGGAGTGATATTTTAAATTTTTATTATAATTTATTTTGCATATTCTCTATGCTTTCAAATTCACTGATCGTTTCTTCTACAGGGTCTAATCTGTATATCCTGCACAATCTTATATACTGTAATATAACTTTATTTCAGAGATTGTATTTTTACCTCTAGAAATTTGCATATACTCTAAAGCGTATGGATATCCAGAAAGTATTGGGAAGAAATTAGGATACATTTTTAGCACCCTACCAACTGTTTTCTGTGTATTATGGATAGTCATTATTACAAAATCCTAGTGGTCATTGAATCTCCAAACATTTTGCCAGTTAATCTTCGCGAGTGTTCTTCACAGAACAGTGGAAAAATCTGTGAAGATGTTGAGATTGAAGGCTCACTTCAAATATTGTTGCTTGAATGCATGAGTATGTGGGTTTGCATACACACAAAAAAATATATGTGTGTGCACAAACACTCACACAGATGAGATATATATTTTTTCTTCTTAGGGCCCACTATGGCATGCTGTAACATTTTTTTTTTACATGCTGTTGACCCAGTTTTGAGGCCCTGACTAGAGACCGGTCAGTTCCCCTTCTTGAGAAGCCAATTATGTCCACATCCCCCTGTACTCTCACACTCCAGGACACCATGTACCTGCCCTAATCACCTCAGGGCAGGTACCCGACAACCAACAGCAGCCCCTATGCCCCCAAGTGTGTTGAAATTATTCGAAGTAGCCAAATTAGCCAGGCTGGCCCCTGTGCTTCCCATGCCTCTGCATGACATTCTATGTTCTCCCCAGGCAACCATGAGTATAAGAAAACTCTAAAAGTCTTCCCAGTTTCTCCCTCTTGATTTGCATCAGGCCTCATCACACCTCACCCGAGGTAACATGATTAAAGAACATGTTGAGTGTGTTCATTGTCCTAGGCCTTGAATCATTATAACCAGGCAAATAATCACATTTCCAAACCTTGAAAGCAAACTATACCTAAAATTAAAAAAAAAAAATGTACTGTGCACTTATTTTTTTTTTACTTCCTACATTTTTACCTGCATATTAAACATGAGGGTATTTTTAACAATGATAAGTATGGCCATATGTTTCCTTTATTTAAAGGAAAAGAATGACTATTTTAAGAATTTCTGAAGAACACATTTCAGTATAAAATCAATCAAGAAAACGGTCTAGTTTGTTAGTAGAAAGGGATTGAGTTGTGTTTTTAAAGCAAATAGGATGTACATCAGAAAATGAGATACTTACAAGTCTGTGGAAGGACAGAGGTAGTGAAAATAAAGAAAGAATAAAGGTAAAGAAAGTAACATCTAGCATTCAAGAATTTAGAAAAAGTAAAAATTGCAGAAACCAGTTCTGATAAACTCAATTGTCTGTAGCACCAAAGTGACTAATTTGCCACAAGACACTCAAAGCTATGTGCAAAAGTTTTTTTTATGATGTGTGCTTGTCAAAGCTACAGCAGAAATAATGGTTTCTGCTTGTCTTGTAACTTTCAAATATTGTAGGGAATACCTTTCATTGGCAATTTCAAATTTGAGACCCTGCTAGCAGGGTTTCTGAAATATGTCGTTTCTTAACATTCAATCCCTGTGATAGAGATTAGAGCTCTGAATGGCTAAGAGATAGTCTGGATCATCCACTCCATTCCCTATTAAGCATCCTTACACAGTCTTTTATTAATATTTAATTTAAAAGAATAATGTCAACTACAGTGTTTTTTCTTTATAACGGGATGATACTATGCCTTGTACAAACTAAGATGCATTAAGCTTCTTCCTGAAAAGGAAGAGATCATAGCACAATCAATTACTGTTTCCATCTTAATATGCTGTTTCTTTTACTTATTTTTCAGTCAAAATCTTCTTTTGATTTATTAGAAGACTCATTATTTTAAACCTCATTAGCACATCTTATATATAATAGTAAGGGGAAGAGAAGGAGGATACAAATGGTGCTATGTACAAAAATATGGAAGAAAATATGCTTAGTTACTGTAGATCATATTTGAAATTGCTAATGAGACCATGGTTATTATTAATAATTACTTTCATTTTTTACTCAACTTCTCAGCTGATTTTGGTTCATTATTTCAAGACATGATCAAAAATCTCCTTGCTGGAGGATCTGAGTCATCAAGGTCTGGATTCCTAATATTCTTCCATTAATTACCACCTCCACTACTTCCATTAGTACTAGTTGTGGGAATATGAAAAGGTACCCTCTCTGAATTCCAGAATTCATCCCCCTTATGAAGCGGTGCCCATACTTTCACTTGACCATCAGGTTTAATACTACAAAGGCACAGCATTTTGCCACTTATTTCATTGACATTAAGAAATAAAATTGAATGGTTATCAGAATCATATTCCAGTTCAATAGGAATATTGTTTGCTCCATGGTAGAAACTATCAGTTGCCTATGCTGGCAACTAGTGTGCATTATTTTACAGAGTTAAGAATGGGAGAAAAAAAAAAAGTTTGCAATTGTGTTATTGGGCACACAAAGAACCAGTCAAATTTCACTCTAATTTATGAACCTGTGTAATTTGAGGACTGACATCATATATTGGTCACTCTTCAAAATATAATAACACATCTTAAAAGACAGCACTGCAAACTTTCCAGTAATTTCCTCCCTGATGGTCTGTCAGCAAGACTTTGATATTTTATGACACCATTCTCACAGGTTAGATATTTCTCTGTGATTTGGAATATAGTAATATTAGTGAATTCTATTGGTGTATTCATATTGTCTCAGTTTTGGGCAGTAAAATATTTTCCTTGGTCAAAATCAAAGAAGCATTTTATACCATGATAGTGACTAAGTCATTCTTTAAGAAACAGATTTTGGTGTCTGGCGGAATTATGTCTGTCAGTCAAGAGAGGCAAATCCATATCCAGAATAACCATCAGTTCTAATGACAAATTGCTGTCATCTCCTTTTCACAAGGGAAATAATGTAACTGACTTTGCTACCAGGTGACTTTTTTTTTTTTAATCCTGCTGAATGTTGCCATACTGGAGGTTAATCATTAATCTCCTATGTTGCCATGTTGGTACTCAACAGTAGCAATTACCAGGTCTGCTTAATTGAGAGGAAGTTATATTGATAAGCCAATGGTCATAATTTATTGCAACCATGGTCCCTTTATTCTTAAGTCTGTTGAACACATCTTGAATAAGTTTGACTAGAAAATTATACTGACTGATATCCATAAGATCATTTTGTCCAATTAATTAATGAGAAAGTCTGCTTTCAGTATCCTTTTGTTAGTGGCCATATGAGACTTAAATATCCTCACATCTCAATTTATTCTGAGAGTTCCATCTGTATACCACTTCCACAGGTCCCTTTGTCCTCAAGGCTTTTACTTTCCTAGAGCCTGTGCATCCATCAAAACTATTACTACTTTCCATGATTGTGAGACCTGAATTCTGACTACTTTACTTCTGAGGTAAATATAATAGGTAAAGTACTTGAATGTCGGCCTACTAAGAGGATTTATATTGCCCAGTGTTCTTCAAATCAGACTTCTTACTCCATTGAACGAGACTGTAATGTTGTATCATTGTACTTCCACTGTACTGTATTATCCTATACTTCCAGCTCTTGCCAATATATGTGAACTGAGCTCTATTTTTAATTCTTCAGTCATCTATTTATAGAAACATTTTCAAGAAAATATAGCAGTGTATTAAAGGAATAGTGGGTCAATGTGGTAGAAGTAGGTGCCATTTGGTTTGAAACACCTAATGATACAAATTACTATCACATTACAAACATTTTGACTCTATCTCATATATACAACTTCCACTTAAAGATAGAGAACTGCAGCACAACTTTATGGTGTGGTGGATCTAGTATCTATTTCATGTTGAGTAGCCCAAGTTACATGGTCACTTGTACTTCATGGTCAAACTCTCAGTTTGGCCCACAAGTTAATGAGTCTTATTTCACAAATAGAAAATACATTATTTTATTTTTTTTATAGAAGAGGGCATGATTTTGCTTTGCACTGGCAGAGTAAGTAAGCACTGTGATTCTCTGATTGGGGATTGTCAGAAAATCTCTATAGAGCATCGAATATGCCCCAAATATTGAGAACAATATTTAATCAGCTGTGTCATAAATGCCAAGTGGCAAAGCAGTTTTCTCTGCAAACTAGAACAGCTGCAAATCCTTATCTTGCTCTTGAAACCATTTTAAACACGCAACTTTATCAATTTTTCAATAAATCAAAGCATCACAGACATAGGATTTGTATGTTTTCACTACAATCTAGAGTCCCACCAAAAATGTGCCCTTTACTTAGAAAGATGACATAATATTTTAAGGGTGCAATATGCAGAAACTTGATCATTATTTTTTTATTTAATGTTATTGTAGTAAAATATATGTAACATAAAATTTGCCTTGTTAAGTGCACAATTCAGTGGCATCGATTACACTCATAGTGTTATGCAACTATCACTACTATTTCCAAATCTTTTTCATCACCTCAGACACTCTGTACCAATTAAACAATAACTCTCCTTTACTCTCTTCCCCATACTGCAGATAACCTCTAATCTGCTTTCTGTTTGTATGAATTTACCTATTTTACATATTTCGTAAGAGTGAAAATATATAATACTTGACCTTTTGTGTCTTCTTTATTTCACCTAGCATAAAGTTTTCAAGATTCATCCATGTTTCAGCATGTTTCAGAACTTCATTTTTGTGGCTGAAAAATATTCTGTAATACATATGCACATACACACATATATGTATATGCACATTTTATTTATCCATTCATCTATTGATGGATACTTGAGTTGTGTCCACATTTTGGCTATTGTGAACAATACTGCGGTGAACATTGGCATTTAAGTATCTGTTGAGTCCCTCCTTTCCATTATTTAGGGTATATGCCTAACCTAGGAGTGGAATTTCTAGGTCATATGGCAATTCTATTTAACTTATTGAAGCCCTACAGACTTTTACACGTTAGCTGCATAGTGCTACATTTCCAACTGAAATGCACAGAAGTTCCAATATATGTACATCCCTGCCAAAACTTGTCAGTTTCCATTTTTTAAATTATAGCCATCCTCCTTTGTGAAGTTTTATATCATTGTGTTTTATTTACATTTCCCTAATTAATGATGTTGAACATATTTTAATGTTCTTGTAGACCATTTGCATAACTATTTAATATCTATTCAAGTGCTTTGCTCATTTTTAAATGAATTTTTTGTCTTTTTGTTGTAGAGCTGTAGGAGTTCTTTTTCTGGTTTTTTTTTTTTTTGTATTATGGATGTTAAACCCTTATCAGATATATGATATGCAAATATTTTCTCCCATTTTGTATGTTATCTTTAAACTTTCTTGAAAATGCCCTTTGATGCACAAAAGTTCTCAATTTTGATGAATTTTCTACTTTCTCTTTTGTTGTTTTTACTTTTGGTGAAATATCTAAGAATCCATTGACAAACCCAAGGCCATGAAGATTTATCCCTATCTTTCCTCCTAAGAAGTTGTCGACCCACTTTGAGAT
The DNA here is from genome assembly GCF_951394435.1 of Stenella coeruleoalba. Taxonomy (NCBI): domain Eukaryota; kingdom Metazoa; phylum Chordata; class Mammalia; order Artiodactyla; family Delphinidae; genus Stenella; species Stenella coeruleoalba. Next base: position 72,799,930 of record NC_137154.1, read on the forward strand.
AAATTTTGTATATGGTATGGGGTAGGGGTCTAACTTCACTCTTATGTATGTGGAAATTCAGTTGTCCCAGCACTTTGTTGAAGAGACTATTCTTTTACCATTGAATAATCTTGGTACCCTTGTTGAAATCAACTGGCCATAAATGTTTGGTTTATTTCTTGGCTCTCAATTTTATACCATCGGTCCGTATGTTTGTCCTTATGCCAGTACCACAATGTTTTGATTACTGTATTTTTATAGTAAGTTATGAAATTGGGAAATGTGAATCTTCCACTTTGTTCTCTTTTTCAGTATTGTTTAGGCTATTCCAGTAACTTGCAATTCCATATGAAATAGAGGATTGTTTTTTTTTTTTTCATTTCTGAAAAATGTCTGTTGGAATTTTGATAGGAATTGTGTTGAATCTTTAGATCATGTTGGGCAGTATCAACATCTTAATAATATTAAGTATTTAAAGCCATGAAAATGGGATGTCTTCCATTTATTTAGATCTTCTATAATTTCTTTCAGAAATATGTTTTAGTTTGAAATGCACAGGTCATTCACCTTCTTGTTTAAATTTATTAAATATTATAATATTTTAATTCTATTATAAACAAAATTGTTCCCTTAATTTCCTCTCTGGAATGTTCATTGCTGGTATATAGAAACACAACTGATTTGTTTGTTCTTGACCTTTTACCCTACAACTTCACTGAATTTGTTTCTGAATGTTAGTAGCTTTCTTGTGAATTCTTGGGTATGTTACATGTACAGGATCATACCATCTATGAATAGAGAGTTTTAACTTATTTTTCTTGCCTAATGACACTGACTAGAACATCTATTATAAAATTAAATAGTGATAGTGGAAGTGACAATTCTTTCCTAGTCTCTGACTTAGGCAAAAAGTTTTCAGTCTTTCACCAGTGAGTACAATATTAGCTGTGAGGTTTTCACAAATGCCTTTTATCAAGCTGAGAGATTTGTCTTCTATTCTTAGTTTTCTGAGTGTGTTTTTTTTTTTTTAATCAATATGGGATCTTGGGTTTTTTCAAATGCCTTTTCTGCACCAATTGAGGTGATCATTTTTTTCTTTATTCTATTAATATGGTATATTACATTGAATGATTTTCTTATGTTGAAACACCTTTACATACCTGGGATAATTCCATTTGGTGTATAATCCCTTTGATAAGCTGCTGAATTCCATTTGCTTGTATTGTGTTGAAGACTTTTATATCTATATTAAAAAAGATGTTGGTCTGTAATTTTCCTTTCTTGTGATGTCTTTATCTGGCTTTGGTATCAAGGTAATCCCGGATTATAGAAGAAATTGAGAAGTGTTTGTTCCTAAAACTCTTATTTTTAAAGAGATGAAGAATGATTTGTTTATTCTTCTTTATGTTTGATAGAATTCATCAGAGAATTCATTTGGTCATGGAATTTTTTTTATTAATTAGCCAATCACTTGTTATAAGTGTGTTGAGATTTTTCTATTTCTTCTGAGTCAGTTAATCTGTGTTTCATGGAAATTTTCCACTTCACTTTGTTGGCACAGAATTGTTCATAGTATTTCTTACTTTTTTTTTTTTAATTTCTGTAAGGTCAATAGTAATTTCTACATTTTAATTTTGGATTTTAGTTTTGCATCTTTTATCTTTGTCAATCTAGCAAAAAGTTTGTCAATTTTGTTGATCTGTTAAGTGAACCAAATTGCAATTTCATTGATTCTATTTTATAAAATTCTCTATTTCTTTTATCTTTGCTCTGATATTTACTATTTCTTTCTTTTTGCAAGATATGTATTTAATTAGTTCTCCTCTTTCTTGTTCCTCAAGGTGTAAAGTTAAGTTATTAATTTGAGTTATTTATTCTGCTTGACTATAGGTGTTTACAGATATAAAATTTCCATTTTAACAATGACTTAACTGTATTTCATATGGTCAGGTATGTTGTGTCTTTACTTTTATTCACATCTAGGCATTTTCTAAATTTCCATCTGATTTCTTCTTGACTCAATAGTTGTTTAAAAGTGTGTCATTGAGCTTCCCTGGTGGAGCAGTGGTTGAGAGTCTGCCAGCCGATGCAAGAGACATGGGTTTGTGCCCCAGTCCGGGAAGATCCCACATGCTGTGGAGTGACTGGGCCCGTGAGCCATGGCCACTGAGCCTGCACGTCCGGAGCCTGTGCTCTGCAACGGGAGAGGCCACAACAGTGAGAGGCAAAAAAAAAAACAGTGTGTCATTTAATTCCCACATATTTGTGAATTTTTCAGTTTTCTTTCTGTTATTGATTTCTAGCTTCATTACATTGCAATCATAGAAAACACTTTGTATGATTTCAATCTTTTAAAATTTATTGAGACATGTTTCATGTCCTAGCATACGGTCTCTCCTGGAGAATATTACAGGTGCACTTGAGGATAATGTGTATTCTGCTGTTGTTGGGTAGAGTGTTCTATATGTGAGTTCTATAGGCCTATTTGATTAATAGTGTTATTCAAGTCCTTTATTTCTTTATTGATTTTCTGTCCATTATTGAAAGTATTGAAGTCTCTATTATCATAGAGCTATTTCTACCTTCAATTCTAGTAATGTTTGAATCATATATTTTGATTCAACATATATATATATATATATATATAATTGTTATAGCTTCTTGATGAATTGACCCTTTTATTAATATGTATTGTCCTTTTTGCCTCATAGCTTAAAGTCTATTTTGTGTGATATTAGTTTCGCCACCCAGCTCTCTTTTGGTTATTATTTGCATGGAATATCTTTCTCCATCTCTTTACTTTCAATCTATTTGTGTCTTTAGAGGTAAAGTAAGGATCTTATAGACAGCATATCATTGAATCATGTTTTATTTTCCATTCTACTAATCTTTGTCTTTTGATTGGAGGGTTCAATCCATTTACATTTCAAGTTAATACTAATAAGGAAAATTTTCTATCAATATGATATTGGTTTTCTCTACACATTACACATTTTGGGCCATTTTACCCTCCATTACTGCCTTATTTTGAGTCTAACTGGTTTCTTTTGTATTGAATTGTTCAAGTTCCCTTCTCATTTCATTGTATATACATCTCTAAGATATTTTCTATGGGAATTACACTTAATACTCTAAGTGTATTACAATCTAGCTGAAGTTGGTACCAAATTATATTTACTATCCTAAAGAACATGCTCCTATACAGCTTAATATCCTTTTTATATTACTGTTGTCAAAAAGTGTATCTTTATGCATTGTTTGCTTGATAACATAGAATTATTATTATAATTATTATTAATTTGTGTTTTAAATCATGTAAGAAATAAAAAGTAGAGTTAACAAACAAAAATAAAATACTACTGGCTTTTATGTTTGTCCACTTAGTTACCTTTACCAAAAACATTTATTTTTTTTCATATGGTTTTGAGTTAAGTCAACCAGAAGGACTCCTTTAGCATTTCTTGTTGGACAGGTCTAGTGGTAATGAAATAGTTCACCTTTTGCTCATCTGGAAATGTGTTAATTTCTCCCTTATTTTATTTTTTACTTTTTTTTCGTGGTACGCGGGCCTCTCACTGTTGTGGTCTCCCGTGTTGTGGAGCACAGGTTCTGGACGCGCAAGCTCAGCGGCCATGGCTCACAGGCCTAGCCACTCTGGGGTATGTGGGATCTTCCCTGACCAGGGCACGAACCCATGTCCCCTGCATTGGCAGGTGGACTGTCAACCACTGTGCCACCAGGGAAGCCCTCTCCCTCATTTTTGAAAGACTTTTGCTTGATTTAGTATTCTAGGTTGATTGATATTTTTTTCTTTCAACACTTAAATATGTCATCCCTTTGCCTTTTGACCTCCACGGTTTTTGATGTGATATCAGCTGTTAATCTTCTTGAAGATCATTTATATATGATGAGTTACTTCTCTCTTGCTACTTTCAAAATTGTCGCCTTTTCTTCATCTTTCAACAGTTTCATTATAATATGTTACCATATTGGGCTCTATGAGTTTTTCCTGCTGGAATTTGTTGAGGTTCTTGGATGTATATCTTCATGTCTTTCATCAAATTTGGCAGGTTTTCATTTATTATTTATTCAAATATCTTTCTATGCTTTTCTCTTTTTATTCTTCTGTGATTCCCATAATATGTATGTTGGTTTACTTGAAAGTAAGCTACTATACAGGAACCTCAGGCTCTGTTCACTTTTTTCTTCATTTTTTTCTTCTCTTCAGGCTTGGTAATTTCAATTTTCCTATATTCAAGTTTGCTGATTCTTTATTCTGCCTGCTTAAATCTACTATTGTACCCCATTGGAGAGTTTTTCATTCCAGTTACTATACTTTAGAACTTTAGAATTTCTGTTTTTTGTTTCCTTTTAATATCTATATATTTTTTATTGCCCTTCTGTTCATACATCATTTTCCTGATTTCCTTTAGTTCTTTATCAATGGTTTCCTTTAGTTCTTTCAGCATATGTAAGACAGTTGTTTTAAAATATTTAGTAAATGCAATGTCTGGATTTCCTCAGGGAGAGTTTCTGTCAATTATTTTCTTCCTTTGAATAGGACATACTTTCCTCTTTCATTATATGACATGTGGTGTTTATTTGTTGGTTGTTTTTGAAAACTGGACATTTGAATATTATAATGTGTTAAATCTGGAAACCAGATTCTCCCCCTTCCCCAGGGTTTGATATTTTTTGAATGCTAAAAGCTATAATCCACTTGCTTAGTAATTTTTCTAACCTATTTTTGAACAGACTATATTCTTTGTCATGTGAGTCACTGAATTTTCTGTTCCTTTAGCTTATGTTCAGCTAGGATTTTACAAATTTCCTTATTTTCCAAAAGATGAAAAAAAAAAAAAAGAACCCAGTCTTTTAGGATTCGTTCTGTGGTTGGGTGTTCCAATATTTATTCAGTCTATTTACAACTCTGATAGACTTGCTCCTGTTTGCGCTGAATCTGGAGATCAGCCAAAGGTGAAAATTTTGGGTCTTCCTGGGGTTTTTCTGAGTATGTGTCCTGCACTGGGTATATGAGTGATATTCTAAATTCCCCATTATACATGGGCACTTTTGAATATCTGAATTTCTCAAAGAAACTCTCTTCAGCTTTTCTTCCCTGGATTTAGGTTTTCTATTTCAGGGGTTCCCAACCCCCAGGTACAGACTGGTACTGGTCCGTGTCCTGTTAGGAAATGGGTCACACAGCAGGAATGAGTGACGGGCAAGCGATCAAAGCTTCATCTGTATTTACAGCCACTCCCCATCACTCTCATTACCTCCTGAGCTCCACATCCTGTCAGATTAGCAGGGCATTAGATTCTCATAGGAGCACAAACCCTACTGTGAACTGCACATGTGAGTGATCTAGGTTGTGCGCTCCTTATGAGGATCTAATGCCTGATGATCTGAGGTGTAGTTGAGGCGGTGATACTAGTGCTGGGGAGCAGCTGCAAATATAGATTATCATTAGCAGAGAGGTTTGATTGCACAGAGACCATAATAAATGAATTGCTTCAGACTCATCAAAACCTTACCAGTGTGTGGCAAGTGAAAACAAGCTCAGGGCTCCCACTGATTCAGTAACTCCCACATTACAGTGAGTTGTACAATTATTTCATTATATATCACTATATAATAATAATAGAAATAAAGTTCAAAATAAATGTAATGTGCTTGAATCATTCCAAAAACATTCCTACCCTAGTACATGGAAAAATTGTCTTCCATGAAATGGGTCTCTGGTGCCAAAAAGTTTGCAGACCACTGGTCTATTGTATGTCAACCATATATATATATATAAACTCTGTGTGACTGCTATTTTTTCATTTGCCTTACAGTGTTTTCAAGCAATGCCTATCACTTTTATGGCCTGAAACAGTTCTAAATTAGGGACAAAAGATATGAGTACTTCAAAATAATTCTTCATATATCCTCCAAAGGTTAGAAGAGAGAAACGCAATATTCCACAAATAAGGTCAGGTCTCCTCCTCCAGAACCAGGGATCATGGTTCTACATTGGGAACATTAGCTTCCATCATAAAGATTGCCTCCAAGCCAGAGAGGGTGTGGGGCAAGTGCAAGTAAAAATGCTGCAAAGGTGTTTCTGCCATTTTTAAATTACCTTTTTGTGATTCAGCATTTTCTTGATTAAAGCTTTGATTATTTTCCAGAGTTATGACAAGTTTGGTCCTGGAAGTTTCTGCTTGTTTTTTGATGCTTTGTTGTAGGGACAGAATCTTGAAGTGTCTAATCTATCATTTTGTTGTTGTCATTCTATTGTTACTTTTGATAAATATTTCAGCTCCAAATACTACAGCTTAGAAACCTTATAACCAAGATGACAAGTCCCTGATATTATATCAGGTATATTAGCTACTTTCTGGGGTCATTATATCATACCAATTTACCTGGAGTATTCATGGTAGTTAATTCTCAATAGATTCAAGTTAGCTGATGTCATAAACACACTGAGCCTTGAATGATGTCTTATCAGAAGATTTCAATGTATTAGATTATGACAAAGAACTTTATAGTAGATACAGATTCTAGGAACATGTATTTCAGTACATACAAGGAAAAGGTAAATAGTTTATGGTATTTTTATTAATTAGCATAAATTAATACAATAATGTGTCACAACAATAGCTGCATCATATTTTTTAGAGCCTTTGCTTATATGCCTTGGTAAAAAACAAAACAAATTAAAAAACAAACAAACAAACAAAAAACCTAAAATTGCAGTTACAATAAAAGTCAATGGCTGATTATAATTAAAATTATACTTTGGGAGAGTGGCATCACTGAGACAGTAACAAAGGTTACTCCCAATCTCACTGTCCCTTACAAGAAGAATAACAACTTTCATGGACAAGACACCACTGAGAAATTCCTAGAACACAAAGGTGAGGCAGAAGCATCCTCTTGCACCACAGAGACCATAACAGATGGCATTAAAGGATAAGAGGAGGGGGTATATGTTGCATCGCTCCCCACCCAGGCCAGTGCAGCACCACACTAAGAGTTCTCCTCAACCTATGGTTCCATCAGTGGGAATAGAACCTAGGTGAATATCTAGCTCTCCCAGCATTGTGGGATGCTTCTTGGGAGTCCCCACTCTCATCTTGCCTCATGGGGATCATAGAGAAATCTGAGGAGCTTGGCCCCACTGGACATCTGATTGTGGTGGAGAAGTATGGAGGGACTTGTAGCAACCAGTGCTCAGATCCAGACAGACTGAGTCCTTACTGCAGTGCCCAAGTATTATTTCCAATTAGCGGCTTTACTCATCTGCAGAGCCAGGAAGTTGACACAGTCTGATCAGGGAACAGCAGTTGACACAGTCTGACCAGGTCTGCCCAATTTTGGACCACACGTAAAGAGCCTTGCTGACCCTGGACCCTGTGTTTTCCCCAGGCCAGGCAGGGGAACTGAGTCATAGTCCTGCCTATTGCTGAATGTTATTCCTGGCCATGATCAACCAGAAAGGTTTGTCAGAATTCTTGAAAGCTATGTTACTCAGCAATGCATAAGCATAGTCCAGTAGGCAGAACTGATCATCTGCAGAAGAAAACCAGTGACACCATTTGGTCAATAAACGTGGAGTGTGGATCAGTTAGAATCAAGACCACAAAAGGCCTTACCAGGCTTGGAGCCAATTCCCTGCTCTGCTCAAGCAGGGGAGCTAGTTCATATTCCCACCCACTGCTGAATGTAGCTCCTGGTCCTGCCTGACCAGAAAGCCTGGCCTGAGTACCTGGCAATGGCTTGGTCCAGCAGCACTCAAGCAGAGAGTCCAGCCAGCAGTTCCATCTATCTGCAGAGAAAAGCTGACAAACCTGCTTGACCAGAGAGTTTGGTACACAGGTCTGCACGATTAGTTCCTCCAATAAGAGTCTTGTCAGCCTTGGAGTCTGATCTACAGGTCCCCTTACCTCCCAGCAGGAAATCTAATCTGTAACCCTGTCCACTGACTAACATAACCTTTAACCCTGCTAATCAGAAAACATAACCAGAGATCCCAGGAATCTTAGTAGCCCACTCTGCAGCCCCAATTACAGAAGCACCTGAGCAGAGAAGCCAACCAACAGCTCTGTGTCTGCAGAGCAAGGATGGTGGCTCCATCTGTCCAGGGAGCTAAGTGTGAATGTCTATCTGATTTGATTCCTAAACAGAGAAGCTTGATAGCCCTGGGGCATGTTCTGAGCCCCAACTGGGTAGAGGAAGTAATTCATAGCACTATCCAAAACTGAATACATCCTCTAGCCTGACCTGACCAGCAAGCCTAACTAGAGCACCCAGAAATCTATGTCACCCATGCTGCAACTCTGATTATATGGCATTTCTGTGTAAAACCCAGTCTTTTGCAGAGCTAGGACAGTGGTCTGTCAGGCCAGGGAACTTGGTGCATTATTCTGTTTCAAGTGACCCCCAAATAAGAGCATTGCCAGCCTTTGAGCCTACATAGGGCTCTGCCTGAGTAGGAAAACTAATTCATAGTCCTACTCACTGATGAGTACAGCTTTCAGCCCATTCAACTAGGGAACTTAAGTGTAGCCCATCCTATAGCTTTGCACGCAGTGACACTTGAACAGAGAGCACAGCACAGAGCTTTTCCCATCCACAGAGAAAAAGCAGTGATCCCATGTGGCCAAGATATTGAATGCACAGTCTAGCTTGATTCAGATCCCCAAACAATGAGCAACACAGCCCTTGAGACCCATCCTGCTGCCTCACCAAGGAAGGGAAATAATTCATACTATACTCCTGAGTACAGTAACAAGTACTGACCACCTTAGGAAGTCTGACCAGAGAGTTCAGACAACCATGGAACCCCTTCTACAGCCTCACTTGGGTAGAGTACAAAACCAAATATCCTATTTAACAAGTCTCAGTCTGTGGCATCACCTAATCTTAAAAAATGGGCAAGTCCACTGCCCAAAATAGACCCTGGTAACAAATTACACTCAACAAATATGTTACCAGCTTACATGTCCAGAACAAGCCAAGCAGACTGGTGATGAACTGTCTTTGCCAAAATGAACTGACAATGCCTGAAAAAGGAGCCCACATTCTCAAACACACAGATACAAACATAAGGAATCAAGTATCATGAAAAATCAAGTAAATATGACACCACCAAAGGAAACTAATAAAGCTCCAACAAATAACCCTAACAAAATGGAGATCTATGAACTGTCACACAAAGAATTGAGAATAATCCTTTTAAAGAAGTTTACTGAATTGCAAAAACACACAGTAAGACAACTAAATAAAATTAGAAAAACAATGCATGTACAAGATGAGATGTTCAACAAAGGAATAGAAACCATAAAAATTAAGGCTGAAAAATATAGTGCTGAATTGAAGAATTCAACAGATTGCTTCTAAAGCAGACTCAACCATGCAGAAGAATCAGTGACCTAAAAGAAAGGACATTTGAAAGAATATAGTAAGAAAAGCAAAAAGAAGAAGAGTGAAGAAAGCCTACAAAACTTATGGAACACAGTCACAGGAAACATTATCCTCAATATGGGAATTCCCAAAGAAGCAAAAGAGTAAAGGAAGACTCTATTTAAGGCAATAATGGCTAAAAATTCCCAAAACTTGGGGAGAGAAATAGACACCCAGATCTATGTGGCCCAAAGGATCCAAAATTGGTTGAACAAAAAGAGAACTACACCAAGACACATTAAAATTACATTGTCAAAATTAAAATCAGGGCTTCCCTGGTGGTGCAGTGGTTGAGTCCACCTGCTGATGCAGGGGACACGGGTTCGTGCCCTGGTCTGGGAAGATCCCACATGCTGTGGAGCGACTGGGCCCGTGAGCCATGGCCGCTGAGCCTGCGCATCCGGAGCCTGTGCTCCACAATGGGAGAGGCCACAACAGTGAGAGGCCTGCGTACGGAAAAAAAAAAAAAAGTCAAATCAGAAAAAGAAGTTTCAAAGCAGCAAGAGACAAGAGAGAAATTACATATAAGGGAACCCCCATATGACTATTGGTGTAAATCTCAAAAGAAACTTTTCAGGCCAGGAAAGAATGGAATAATACATTCAAAATTCTGAAGATAAAACTATCAACCAAGAATTCTATACCAGGCAAATCTGTTGATCAGAAATGAAGGAGAAATACTTTCCTGTACAAAGAAAACAGAAGGAGCCCATCACCACTAAACCTGTCTTACAAGAAATGTTAAAGAATTTCTTTGAGTGGAAATAAAGGACACTAATTAACATCATAAAAACATAAGAGAGTACATAAGACTCCCAGGAAACAGTAAATATATAATCAAAGTTAGATTCTGTAATATGATAATAGTGGTGTGAAATTCACTTAAGGCTGTAGTTTAAAAGTTAAACTAATGTAGTAAAAATAACCGTAACTACGTGATCTGTTATTGGATACATAATATTACAAGACAATCGCACCCACTCTCACCACTCCTGTTTAACATAGTACTGGAAGTCCTATCCAGAGAAATCAAGCAAGAAAAAAAAAATAAAAGGTAATGGAATTGGAAAGAAAGAAGTAAAATTTTCTCTAGTTGCAGATGGCATGCTTTCATATTTAGAAAATCTTAAAGACTTCACCAAAAAAATTGTTAGATCTAATCAACAAATTTAGTAAAACATCAAGATTAAATTTCCACACAAAAACCAGTAGTCTTTATAAACACTAATGAAAAATTATAAAAGAAATAAAGAAAATGATCTCATTTACTAAAGCATCAAACACAATAAAATACTTGAGAATAAATTTAACCAAGGAGGTGAAATAGCTATACTCTGAAAACTATAAGACATTGATGAAAGAAATGAAAGAAGACATAGATAGAAAGGTATTTGGTGTTCATGTACTAGAAGAATTAATATTATTAAAATGTCTATACTAACCAAAGCCACCTTTCGAGTCAATGCAATCTCTCCCAAGTTTCCAATAGCATGTTTTACAGAAGTAGAAAAAATCATAAAATTTATATGGAAGAACAAAAGACCTCAAAGTAGCCAAAACATTCCTGAGAAAGAAGAACAAAGCTGAAGGTATTGAACTTACTAATTTCAAGCCATACTAGGAAGCTATAGTAATCAAAACAGTATGGTATTGGCATAGAAACTAACAGATAGACAAATGAAACAGAATCAAGAGCCCAGAAATAAACCCCTGCATATATGATCAACCGATATTTAACAAGGGAGTCAGCAACACTTAATGGAGAAAAGATGTCTGTTCAATAAATGGTGCTGGAGAATATTGAATATTCACATGTAAAAGAATGAAACTAGACACCCCTCTTACACCACTCACAAAAATTAACTGAAAATGGATTTAAGACTTAAATATAAGATGGAAATCAAAAGAAAACAAAAAGCTATAAGAAAACATAGGAGAAAAGCTCTTCTACATACATCTTAGCAATGATTTTTCAGATATGACACCTAAGACAAAAGCAGAAAAATTTTTAAAAAAAGTGGGACTCCATCAAACTAAAAAACTTCTGCAAGGCAAAGGAAACCATTAACAAAATGAAAAAGCAACCTACCAAATGACAGAAAATATTTGCAGGTTATATATCTGATAAGGGGTTGATATGCAAAATACATAAAGAACTCATACAACTCAACAGCAAAAAACAAACAAAGAAACAAACAAAATCTGATTAAAAAATAGGCAGAGGAACTGAATACAGGCATACTTCCACAATATTGCAGGTTTTGTTCCAGAATACTGCTGTAAGTGAATATCACAATAAAGCAGGTCACAGGAATTTTTGTTTGTTGGTTTTCCAGTACATATAAAAGTTATGTTTACACTACACTGTTGTCCATTGGGTGCACAATAGCATTATGTCTAAAAATCAATGTACGCACCTTAATTAAAAAGAAATCTATTCTTAAAGAATGTTAATGATCATCTAAACCTCCAGCACGTCATAGTCTTTTTGCAATAGTAACATCAAAGATCACTGGTCACAAGGCTTCCCTGGTGGCTCAGTGGTTGAGAATCCACCTGCCAATGCAGGGGACATGGGTTCTAGCCCTGGTCCGGGAAGATCCCACATGCTGCAAAGCAACTAAGCCCATATGCCACAACTACTAACCCTATGCTCTAACACCTGCAAGCCACAACTACTGAAGCCTGTGCACCTAGAGCACAGGCTCCGCAATAAAATAAGCCACCTCAATGAGAAGCCCCCACACTGCAACAAATAGTAGCCCCCACTCACTGCAACTAGAGAAAGCCTGCACACAGCAACAAAGACCCAAAGCAGCCCAAAATAAAATAAATAAATTTATTTAAAAAAAAAGATCACTGATGACAGATCACCATAACAAATATAATAATGAAAAAGTTTAAAATATTGCAAGAATTACCAAAATGTGACACAGAGACAGGAAGCGAGTAAATGCTGTTGGGAAAATTGTGCTGATTAACTTGCTGGATGCAGGGTTGCCCCAAACCTTCATTTTGTAAAAAAAAACACAATATCTGTGAAACATAGTAAAGCAAAGTGCAATAAAACAAGGTATGCTTGTAGACATGTTTTTCAAAGAAAATATGCAAATTGTCAATAGGTACATGAAAACGTGTTCAACATTACTAATCATCAGGGAAGTACAAATGAGACATCACCTCACACCTGGTTGAATGGTGTCATCAAAAATACAAGAAATACCCAGTGTTAGTGAAGATGTGGAAGAAATGGAAACCCTTTTACATTGTTGGTAGGACTGTAAATTGGTACAACCACTGTGGAAAATAGTATAGAGATTTCTCAAAAATGTAAAATGAAAGTACCATATAATGCAGCAATTTCACTTCTGGGTATATTTGAAGGAAACAAAAACACTGTGTCAAATAGTTATCTGAACTTACATATTTAAGCAGCACTGTTTAAAATAGCCAAGACTTGGTAACAACCTAAGTGTCCATCAATGGATATATGGATAAAGAAGTTGTAATATATATATATATATATATATATATATATATACAGCCATTACAAAAAGAAGAAAATCCTGTCATTGCAACAACATGGATAGACTTCGAGGGTCTGATGCTAGTGAAATAAGTCAGACAGAGAAAGACAAATACTGTATAAGCTACTTATATGTAGAATCTAAAAAAAAAAATAAACAACAACCACACAAAAACCAAATTAATAGACATCTAGATCAGATCTGTGGTTATTAGAGAGTCAGGAGGTGGGTGGCAGGGGAATTGGAGGAGGTGGTCAAAAGATGCAAACTTCCAGTTCTAAGACAAATACTGGGATGTAATCTACAACATGGTGATTGTAGCTAAAACTGCTATATGGTATATTTGAAAATTGTTTAAAAATCAATCCTAAGAGATTTCATCACAAGGAAAAAAACATTTTTTTTTCTTTTTTGTGTGGGTATATAATACTTGTTAACAAACTTACTGTGGTAATCGTTTCACAGTATATGTAAGTCAAGTCATTATGCTGTACAATATATATTTATGCAGTGCAGTATATCAATTACATCTCAAGACTGGAAATAAATGAATAAATAAATAGTAAACTTCAAGAGTCATCTGTCTTCTACACAAGGAAAATAATAGAGTCACATGAAGGCAGTAAAAACCACCACTTTCCCATATTTTAAGTACCTTGTAGTGGTATTAATACTTGTGTTTCTCCAGGTATGTAGTATCACATTTTATTTGTTATTTTTGATAGAGATTAGTTCCATAAACTTCAACTCTACATTCTTCAACTTGGTCAATTCTAACTTAATATCCCTCAATTCATAAATAAGGAAAGAATATGGGTATTCCACAATTTGTTGAGTATTAGATGACCATATGAATCCAAGCCCTAAGTAATAATCAGAGGATATATTTAAAAACCAACTGAGCTGATTATCAGTGGGGCTGGGTAAAACTCTACTTATCATTGATGTCTATAACCCCCCACACTAATAGACCTCAATTATAATCTCTGAGAATTACATGTTATTCCTTTGCCCTTAATGAAAATCTTGCAACAAGTTGCTACAGTTCACTGTTTAGAAGTCTAGGAGAATATTTATGTAAAGTGTTTATTAACATGTTTTAGGAATCTCCTTTAGGAACACTTGCCTCCTCTTTATTAATGGTCTGTGAGCCTAAAGATAGTCTTAGTCTTAGAAAATGGATTAAATTCCATGACCTACATTAGAATAGGTGAATGATATATTACTATGGCCTAGAAAATTTTTTTAAACTTGATCTCAGATCAAGAATTTAGATGGCTAACTCTTTATTTCAAACATAGGAATACCATTACCATTACCAAACATTCCACGGGTCACATAACTATGGTCATCACTCCAGTTCTACTATGCAGTATAGTTACTATGTATACCTTGCTTCTGGTGTTTGAGAGCTATGATCTAACTTTTGCCACTCTGGGACATCATTTCCATTAAAATCAGGATCTTGCAGTACCTTCTACAATTGTTGATGAAGTCCAGAAACAGACACTACAGAACATTTTAATGATGATAATGATCTCTTTAATGCAATGTATTACAGTATCTCGGTGAAGACAATGTCTTTTACAAAATATTTGCCCACTTCTATTCTATATGATATTGTATTCTAAGTTAAAGGGAGGAAATTCTGGCATCTCAAATTTACTTAATGCCGGAGTTTATTACATTTCTGATAAGAATAAATGTCCTATATAAGACATATTCTACATCTGTGCTAACAAAGTCCAAATTAAGTCCCAACAAAATACACTGCAGGAAAAATCATTGGGAAGTTTGATGAATTATAAAGGATTGGGAAATGCCTTGGGCTTTTCACAGAGCATCCTTTAAAAATAGCTTGAAACAGAGCTTTCATACATTCATAGTAATTAGCCAAAAGTTATCCTGTTTTCAAATTTAGGAGTTCTCAAGACCAACTCTCATTGTTGACACCAATTATAAGTTTGGGTATCTTCAGTATAACTTTCAGGTTCCATAATTCACTACATGGACTCACAGATCTCAGAAAAGCAATCATGATCAAAAGATACAGATTAATCAGCAGAGGGAAACACATAGATGGGGATCCAAAAGACAAAAAGGCACAGAGCTTCCAACTGTCCTCTCCCAAGGGAGTCATGCAGACAGTGTCTATTTCTCCTGGAAATTATGTTTGACAAAATGTATAGAATGTTGCCAATGAGGGGAACTCATCCAAACATTGGTAGTCAGCACTTTTGTTGGGTTAGGGCATGCCACATGACTGATTTTACTCTGCAGCCCCTCCAGAGATCAAGTTGACAGATTTTTATCAGGCAGGACAATTCTAAGAACTTAGAAGTTACCTCCTAGGAGCTGAAGGCAAAGGAAAACCCTCTCTTTGGGCAAAGTTAATCTTTTACTGTACATGGGTAAAGATAAGTAAAAACACTAATCAAGGACAATAACACAATTGAGAATCTATATAACATATTATTTACAATATCCACTATTCAAATTTACAAATCATATAAAGAAACAAGATTATGCTGTACTAAGCAGTATAACCTTTAAAGCAACAATTATGTATGTTTAAAATTCAAGAAATAAAATAAAGGTAAACATAATTTTAACATGCATACAGATAGGGGATTTCAGCAGAAAAATGAAGACATAATTGAGATTTAAAGGGAAATTATAGAATTCTGGAAACCTAATGTAAACCTAACTACATCATGGTGACTGTAGTTAATAATAATATATTATGTATTTGAAATTTGCTAAGAGAGTAGATATCAAATGTTCTTACCACAAAAATATAAATAGGAGGGACCTTCAAGATGGTGGAGGAGTAAGACGTGGAAATCACCTTCCTCCCCACAAATACACCAGAAATACATCTAAATGTAGAATAACTCCTACAGAACACCTACTGAAGGCTGGCAGAAGACCTCAGACTTCCCAAAAGGCAAGAAACCCCCCATGTACCTGGGTAGAACAAAATAAAAAAAGAGAAAACAGAGACAAAAGAATAGGGACAGGACCTGCACCCCTGGGAGGGAGCTGTGAAGGAGAAAAAATTTCCACACACTAGGAAGACCCTTCATTAGTAGAGACGGATGGTGGGTGGTTGTGAAGCTTCAGAGCCATGGAGGAGAGCAGAGCAACAAGGGTGCAGAGGGCAAAGCAGAGAGATTCCCACACAGAGGATCAGTGCCAACTCACCTGACAGGCTTGTCTGCTCACCCGTCAGGATGGGTGGGGGCTGGGAGCTGAGGCTCAGACTTCGGAGGTCAGATCCCAGGGAGAGGACTGGGGTTGGCTGCGTAAACACAGCCTGAAGGGGGCTAGTGAGCCACAGCTAGACAGGAGGGAGTCCAGGAAAATGTTTGGATCTGCCTAAGAGGCAAGAGACCATTGTTTTGGGGTGCATGAGGTGAGGGGATTCAGAGCACTGCCTAAATGAAGTCCAGAGAACAGCACCAGCCGCGGCTATCAGCGCAGACACCAGAGATGGGCATGAAATGTTAACACTGCTGCTGCAGCCACCAAGAGTCCTGTGTGCTAGCACAGGTCACTATCCACATCTCCCCTCTCAGGAGCCTGTGTAGCTCGCCACTGCCAGTGTCACGTGATCCCTGGGAGAACACATGGCGTGCGCCAGGCTGTTGCAACATCATGCTGGCCTCTGCTGCCGCTCCTTCCTCTCCCTGCCCTGAGTGAGCCAGAGCACCCGAATCAGCCACTCCTTTAACCCGCTCTTGTCTGGGTGAAGAACAGACCCCAGAAGGTGACCTACATGCAGAGGCAGGGCCAAATCCAAAGCCGAACCCCAGGAGCTGTGTGAACAAAGAAGAGAAAGGGAAATTATTCATGAAACCCCAGGAGCAGTGAATTAAATCTCCACAATCAGCTTGTTGTAACTTGCATCTGTGGAATACCTGAATAGACAACAAATCATCCAAAACTGAGGCTGTGGACTTTGGGAGCAACTGTAGACTTGGGGTTTGTTTTCTGTGTCTAATTACTTTTTAGTTTTACATTTACCTTAGCTTAGTATTTAGAGCTTATTGTCATTGGTAGATTTGTTTATTGATTTGGTTTCTCTCTTCTTTATATATATACATATATATATATACACATACATATATATATGTATATGTATATATATATGTATATATATACATATATATATATTTTTTGCTTTATCTCTGTTTATGAGTATGTATGCGTATGCTTCTTTGTGTGATTTTGTCTGTGTAGGTTTGCTTTTACCATTTGCCCTAGGGTTCTGTCTGTCTGGGTTTTTTTGTATAGTTTTTAGCACTTGTTATCATTGGTGGATTTGCTTATTAGTTTTGTTGTTCTCTTCTTTTTTTTTAAATTACTCTTATTTTCATAATATTTTTTTAAATTTTCTATTTTAATAACTTCATTTTATTTTACATTATTTTCTTTCTTTCTTTTTTTCTCCATTTTCTTCTGTGCGGTATAGCTGACAGGGTCTTGGCGCTCTGGCTAGGTGTCAAGCCTGAGCCTCTGAGGTGGGAGAACTGAGTTCAGGACACTGGTCCACCAGAGACCTCCTGGCCCATGGTAATATCAATTGTCAAGAGCTCTCCCAGAGATCTCCATCTCAATGCTAAGACTCAGCTCCACTCAATGATCAGCAAGCTCCAGTGCTGGACACCCCAGGCCAAACAACTAGATAGATAAGAACACAACCCCACCCATTAGAAGAGAGGTTGCCTAAAATCATAAAGTTCACAGACACCCCAAAACACACCACCAGATGTAGTCTTGCCCAGCAGAAAGAAAAGATCCAACTTCGGCCACTACAACAGAGACACCAGTCCCCTCCACCAGGAAGCCTACAAACCCACTGAGGGCAGAAAAATTAAAAAAAAAAAAAAAAAGGAACTATGAATGTGCAGCTTCTGAAAAGGAGACCCAAACACAGTAAGTTAAGCAATATAAGAAGACCGAGAAATATACAGCAGACGAAGGAGCAAGGTAAAAACCCACCAGACCAAACAAACAAAGAGGAAATAAGCAGTCTACCTGAAAACAATTCAGAGTAATGATAGTAAAGATGATCCAACATCTTGGAAATAGAATGGAGAAAATACAGAAGCATTTAACAAAGACCTAGAAGAACTAAAGAGCAAACAAACAATGATGAACAACAGAATAAATGAAATCAAAACGACTCTAGAAGGGATCAATAGCAGAATAAATGAGGCAGAAGAACAGATAAGTGACCTGGAAGATAAAATAGTGGAAATAACTACTGCAGAACAGAATAAAGAAAAAAAACAATGAAAAGAATTGAAGACATTCTCAGAGACCTCTGGGACTACATTAAACACACCAACATTAGATTTATAGGGGTCCCAGAAGAAGAAGAGGAAAAGAAATGGACTAGGAATATATTTGAAGAGACTAGAGTTGAAAACTTCCAAAAAATAGGAAAGGAAATAATCAATTCCAGGAAGTGCAGAGAGACCCATACAAGAAATATCCAAGGAGAAAAATGCTGACACATATTAATCAAACTATTAAAAATTAGAAACAAAGAAAAAATATTAAAAGCAGCAAGGGAAAAGCAACAAATAACCTACAAGGGGACCCCCATAAGATTAACAGCTGATCTTTCAGCAGAAACTCTGCAAGCCAGAAGGGAGTGGCAGGACATATTTAAAGGGATGAAAGGGAAAAATCTACAACCAAGATTGTTCTACCCAGTAAGGATCTCATTCAGATTTGATGGAAAAATTAAAACCTTACAGAGAAGCATAAGCTAAGAGAATTAAGCACCACCAAACCAGCTTAAAAAAAATGCTAAAGGAACTTATTTAGTAAGGAAACACAAGTGAAGGAAATGACTTACAAGAACAAACTCAAAACAATTAAGAAAATGGTAATAGCAACATACATAGTGATAATTACCTTAAATGTAAATGGATTAAATTCTCCAAACAAAAGACATAGACTGGCTGAATGGATACACAAACAAGACCCATATAGATGCTGTCTACAAGAAACCCACTTCAGATCTAGGGACACAGACAGACTGAAAGTGAGGGGATGGAAAAAGATATTCCATGCAAATGGAAATCAAAAGAAAGCTGGAGTAGCAATTCTCATATCAGACAAAGTAGACTTTAAAATAAAGAGTTTTACAAGAGAAAAGAAGAACACTACATAATGATCAAGGGATCAATCCAAAAGAAGATATAACAATTGTAAATATTTATGCACCAAACATAGGAGCACATCAATACATAAGGCAAATGCTAACCACCGTAAAAGGGGAAATCAACAGTAACACAATCATAGTAGGAAACTTTAACACCCCAATTTCACCAATGACCAGATCATTCAAAATGAAAATAAATAAGGAAGCACAAACTTTAAATGACACATTAAACAAGATGGACTTAATTGTTATTTATAGGACATTCCATCCAAAAACAAGAGAACACACTATCTTCTCAGGTGCTCAAGGAACATTCTCCAAGATAGATCATATCTTGGGTCACAAATCAAGCCTTGGTAAATTTAAGAAAATTGAAATCATATCAAGTATCTTTTCTGACCACAACACTATGAGGTTAGATATGAGTTACAGGAAAAAAACTGTAAAAAAGACAAACACATGGAGGCTAAACAATACACTACTAAATAACCAAGAGATCACTGAAGAAATCAAAGAGGAAATCAAAAAATACCTAGAAACAAATGACGAAAGCACGAGGACCCAAAACCTATGGGATTCAGCAAAAGCAGTTCTAAGAGAGAAGTTTATAGCAATACAATCTTACCTCAAGAAACAAGAAAAATCTCAAATAAACAACCTAACCTTATGAAATAACAGTTAGAGAAAGAAGAACAAAAAAACCCAAAGTTACCAGAAGGAAAAGAATCATAAAAATTAGATCAGAAATAAATGAAAAAGAAATGAAGGAAACAATAGCAAAGATCAGTAAAACTAAAAGCTGGTTCTTTGAGAAGATAAACAACATTGATAAACCATTAGCCAGCCTCATCAAGAAAAAAAGCAGAAAGATGCAAATCAATAGACTTAGAAATGAAAAAGGAGAAGTAACAACTGACACTGAAGAAATACAACGAATCATGAGTTATTACTACAAACAAATATATGCCAATAAAATGGACAACCTGGAAGAAATGGACAAATTCTTAGAAAAGCACAACCTTCCGAGACTGAAGCAGGAAGAAATAGGAAATATAAACAGACCAATCATAGCACTAAAATTGAGACTGTGATTAAAAATCTTCCAACAAACAAAAGCCCAGGCCCAGATGGATTCACAGGTGAATTCTATCAAACATTTAGAGAAGAGCTAACATCTGTCCTTCTCAAACTCTTCCAAAATATAGCAGAGGGAGGAACACTCCCAAGCTCGTTCTATGAGGCCACCATCACCCTGACACCAAAACCACACAAAGAAGTCACAAAAATCGAAACTTACAGGCTAGTATCACTGATGAACATAAATGCAAAAATCCTCAACGATATACTAGGAAACAGAATCTAACAACACATTAAAAGGATCATGCACCACGATCAAGTGGGGTTTATCCCAGGCAAGAAAGGATTCTTCAATATGTGCAAATCAATCAATGTGATACACCACATTCACAAATAAAGAATAAAAGCCATGTGATCAATTAAATAGATGCAAAAAATGCTTCTGACAAAATTCAACACCCATTTATGATAAAAATCCTCCAGAAAGTATGCATAGAAGGAACTTACCTCAACATAATAAAGGTCATATATGATAAATCCACAGCCAACATCGTTCTCAATGGTGAAAAACTGAAACCATTTCCACTAAGATCAGGAACAATACAAGGTTGTCCACTCTCACCACTATTATTCAAGATAGTTTTGGAAGTTTTAGCCACAGCAATCAGAGAAGAAAAAGAAAAAAAGGAATGCAAATTGGAAAAGAAGAAGTAAAACAGTCACTGTTTGCAGATGACATGATACTATACCTAAAGAACCCTAAAGATATTCCCAGAAAACTACTAGAGCTAATCAATTAATTTGGTAAAGTAGCATGATACAAAATTAATGCACAGAAATCTCTTGCATTCCTATACACTAATAATGAAAAATCTGAAAGAGAAATTAAGGAAACACTACTATTTACCATTGCAACAAAAAGAATATAATACCTAGGAATAAACATACCTAAGGAGACAAAAGATCTGTATGCAGTAAACTATAAGACACTGATGAAAGAAATTAAAGACGATACCAGCAGATGGAGAGATATACCATGTTCTTGGATTGGAAGAATCAACATTGTGAAAATGACTATACTACCCAAAGCAATCTACAGGTTCAATGCAAACTTTATCAAACTACCAATGTCATTATTCACTGAACTAAAACAAAACAAACAATTTTGTTCCAGAGCTAAAACAAAAAATTTCATAATTTGTATGGAAACACAAAGGACCCTGAATAGCCAAAGCAATCTTGAGAACGAAAAATGGAGCTAGAGGAATCAGACTCCCTGACTTCAGACTATACTACAAGCTACTGTAATCAAGACAGTATGGTACTGGCACAAAAGCAGAAATATAGATTCATAGAACAGGATAGAAAGCCCAGAGATAAACCCATGCACATATGGTCACCTTATCTTTGATAAAGGAGGCAAGAATATACAATGGAGAAAAGACAGCCTCTTCAATAAAGTGGTGCTGGGAAAACTGACCACTACATGTGAAAGAATGAAATTAGAACACTTCCTAACACTGTACACAAAAATAAACTCAAAATGGATTAAAGACCTAAATGTAAGGCCAGACACTATAAAACTCTTAGAGGAAAGCATACACAGAACACACTATGACATAAATCCCAGCAAGATAGTTTTTGACCCACCTCCTAGATTAATGAGGATAAATAAAAGTGAAGAATTGGCACCTAATGCAACTTAAAAGATTTTGCCCAGCAAAGGAAACCATAAACAAGAAGAAAATACAACCCTCAGAATGGGAGAAAATATTTGCATATGAAACAACGGACATATGATTAATCTCCAAAATATACAAGCAGCTCAATATAAAAAAAAAAAAAAGATCCAAAATTGGGCAGAGGACCTAAATAGACATTTTTCCAAAGTAGATATACAAATTGCCAACAAACACATGACAGGTTGCTCAACATCACTAATCATTAGAGAAATGCAAATCAAAACTAAAATCAGGTATCACCTCACACCAGTCAGATTGGCCATCATCAAAAATCTACAAACAATAAATGCTGGAGAAGGTGTGGAGTAAAGGGAACCCTCTTGCCCTGTTGGTGGGAATGTAAATTGATACAGCCACTATGGAAAAAAGTACAGAAGTTCCTTAAAAACTAAAATTAGAACTATCATACAACCCAGCAATCCCACTCCTGGGCATATACCCTGAGAAAACCATAACTGAAAAAGAGTCATGCACCACAATATTCATTGCAGCACTATTTACAATAGCCCTGACATGGAGGGAACCTAAGTGTCCATCAACAGATGAATGGATAAAGAACATGTGGCACATATACACAATGGGAAATTACTCAGCCATAAAAAGAAACGAAATTCAGTTATTTGTAGTGAGGTGGATGGACCTAGAGTCTGTCATACCGAGTGAAGTAAGTCAGAAAGAGATAAACAAATACCGTATGCTCACACATATATGTGGAATCTAAAAAGAAAAAAAAAGGTTCTGAAGAACCTAGGGTCAGGGCAGGACTAAAGACACAAGTAGAGAATGGGCTTGAGGACACGGAGAGGGGGAAGGGTACGCTGGGACGAAGAGAGTGGTATTGACATATATACACTACCAAATGTAAAATAGATAGCTAGTGGGAAGCAGCTGCATAGCACAGGGAGATTAGCTAGGTGCTTTGTGACTACCTAGAGGGGTGGGATAGGGAGGCTGGGAGGGAGACATAAGAGGGAGGGGATATGGGGATATATGTATATGTATAGCTGATTCCCTTTGTTATACAGCAGAAACTAACACAAAATTGCAAAGCAATTATACTAAATAAAGATGTTAAAAAAAAAAGGACACATCTGTCTCTAATTAGATGTAAGTGTATGAGTCACTGGACATATAAATACTTTGAAACTTCAAAAGTGCAAAGATTGAATGTTCATAAAAATGTTTTTATCCTTTCAAAATAAAAATTCACCAGATATTTATTACTCTGTGATTTAATTATCATTCCTCTGTAGGTGTCATCTATGGTTACATCTGCTTTGTGGTAGCAAAAAATGTTTAAGTATGTCCCCTTACATTTCTTCTAAAAAGAAATACACTAATGTTGTAAAATGAGCGAAAATAATTTTGTTTCAACCCATGCAGATTATTGTGTTATGAAGACTGGGAAATAAGTAGATTAGGGAAATATTCTGTTTAAAATGATAGAATTAGTTAGACTAGGGCCTGAGTGTCAAACAAAGAAGCTTTTAGTCTTGTGAACCACATCTAATTCTAAAATAACATGATCTCGGTCTGAACAATATCCTCCCACTTCTGAACTTCCTTGTGCACACAAGCAGCTAAATTGCAACTATAATACAAGGGTGACAGAGAGAAAAAAATACAGTGAACCAAACACAAGTTATCTCAATAAAGAATCTACTATGGCTTATTAGATCTTTCTTTTTTATCATTAAACTTCTTAAAATGCCACATTAATGACTAGAATCCACATTTCCAGAGATTTATTGAAGTGACATGTACAAAATTCACTTAATATGTACTGAGTATCTACCATATACAGGTACCATGCTGGCAGGCAGCACTGACCCTTGTCCTCATGGACCTCATATTTTAGGCAGTTGAGGTGGGAGACAGAGAGACAACAAGGAATATATAGGGGGAATTTTTTAGTATGGTTGAACTCTCCCTTCATCCAGGATTTAAACTCCTAGCCAAAACTCTGGAAGGCAATGCTAATATGCTCTTTCAGATTGAGTTCTCTTTGAAGCAGGTCCTGAGATGGAAGTTAGGGTATAAAGTTTTTAATAGGTGGTACTCTTGAAATCAACACTCGTGGAAAAAGGAGTAAAAAACAATACTTGGCAGAAAGAGAAGTAAAGCTGCAATGTAAATCTGTACCAGAGCTTTGGCTGATGTTCCACAGAGCTAGTGACCTAAAGTGGATCATGAGATGATCACAAGTTAGGTTGAAACTGTTGCACCTTCATACCACAAAGTCATTCAGTGTGGACCAGCCTAGGAAAGGCATGTCTTCAAACAACATGGTTTTCTGCATCTGAGGCAATTCCTAAAGTTTGTGCCAGGTAAAAGATATTTGCTGACAGTGCTCCCTGAATCTGAAGTCCATTCCTTCCTAAAGGGGTATCTGGATGGCATATCACCATATGCATATAACAGTCCACCTTTGCTCTACTTGGACCCATTTCTTCATATATTTTCAAGTTACAACATCTCCAGAGTTTATGTGGGCATCACTTCCTAGGAAAGTCTTTAAAAAAAAAGTAGGAAAACTATAACCACTTCTGCTGCAGCTGGTCTCAGGGTCCCAGTCAAAGCTTATTGTGTTCCTCCTCCCCTAACCATTTTAGATTCACCTTTCTGTTTTTGGTGGCCTGGCCTACCTGGTAGAGTGGCCTAGGTCATTATTCCTGAGATATGCCCTCTGGTCATCATACCTTTCCCATACTGGGTTTGCTGCACTTGCCCATTCACCATCACAACTGATCAAGGAAGTACCAAAGGGCTTGAGTGGAACACCTGGGTGCAAACCATACTCCCTCCTTTCTTTGTTGTGTAACACAGCCCTACACCCTTATTATGATCTCCTGTCAAGATGAAGTACAGAAGTACACATAGCCATATCTTCTAATTCAATGGGAATTTTGTTTTTTTTCTATGGCAGAAATGTTTCACATTTTGGAACCAGGACTTCTAATCTTGCACAGTGCAGAGCTTCAAGGACAGGAAGATAAATTACTCAAGTAGGTCATTGTGTTGACAGTAAGTGAGCTACTGCTTCCAACCTTGGTTCTTGGATCCATTTGGAGACATAGCACCATATACAAATTGTAATAGTTTCCTGTGGCTGCTGTAATAAATCACCAAAATGTTAGTGGCTTAAAACTGTATGCATTTATTCTTTGACAGTTCCAGAGGCCAGAAGTCTAAAATTAACTTCATTAGGCTGAAATCAAGGTTTAAGCAGGGCTGTGCTCCCCCTGGAGGTTTTATAGAAGAATCTATTCTTTGTCTCTTCCAGATTCTGGTGGTTATAGGCATTCCTTGGCTTGTGGGTGCATCAATGTATTCTCCAAGGCCAACATCATCAAATCTCTCTATACTCTGTCTTCTTGTTGTTTTCTCCTCTGTGTGTGTGTCTAATCTCCATCTTATAAGGACACATATGTTGGCATTTAGGGCCCACCTGGATAATTCAAGATAATTCCTTGATTGCACAATCCTTTATTAAATCATATTGGCAAAAATATTTCTTACAAATAAAGTAGCATTTATTGACTCTAAGTATCAAGTTCTGATATCTTTGAGGGACATTGTTTAGCCTACTACACAAGTCTTTGATTCAAGGTATATACTACATTCTGCAGGATGGCAAAATAGTTGTATAAAGTATCACCTCCAAACTGCTGATTTAACTTTCTGTGCTGTGGAGAATGTAATATGACCAATGAATACTATGGTTATAGGACACTCCAATACCTCTTTTTGTGTAAAGTGGGCTCCCTATGCTGATGTGATATATTATGTATAATCTTATCCAGTGGATCAAACATGTAAGCCATCAAATAATCATACTGGTTCTGGTCCTATGTGCATGAAAAGAAAACTCACACACAACTTAACATCTATTCCTGTAAGAATGAATCATTGGCCCTTCTAGTACTCTTCAAAATATTAAGGTCTTGAAAGACAAGAAAAAAAATGATAAAGCTCAAAGAATAAAGACTAGTGAGACATGAAACTAAATGCAATGTAGTGTGCTCAATTACTTGTAACTGGAAAAGGACATCAATGAAAAAACTGGGGAAATCTGACTAAAGTCTATATCTAATTAATAGTATTATGGCAATGCTAATTTCTTAGATTTGATAATTGAGCCATAATTATGTTTACATTAGGGGAAACTGGGTGAATAATTTATGAGAAATTCTGTACTATGTTTGCAACTCTTCTGTAAATCTAAAATTATAAAACTAAAGCAATAAATTAGGGGTGCTACTCCTGTCATCAACTATCATAGGTTGGGTTCTTTAGGCAGCATAATCTAAGGTAGGCATTGATGTGTAGGTTGTTTACTAAGGATTACCCTTTAGATCAAAGTTGTGTATAGAGGGGAAGGAAGCAGAAATAGGTAGAGAAAGAAAACTAACTGTGACAACCTTGTCCAACCCTATGTGTAATTCTGGAGATAAAATGGTACAGTAAGGGTGGTCCTACTATGAGCAGAAGTGACTGAGTCTTTATTCCTCAGCCTAAATCAGGATCTAGATGTGTACTGTCTTTGGGATTGCAGGACCTTGAGGATGAAGCTTTCTGTAACTGAGGTTGTCCTTAAAGGGACTTACAGTTTAAAGCTGCCTACTGAAAATACTCCCCATCTCTGGGAAAAAAAAAAAAAAACTTCCTTGAAAAACAGTGAAGATGATGCATCCCTATGTCTAGCCTAATCAATTTATAGCAAAGAAGGTGGGATAGTTGGCAAACGATGCTATAATCTATCACATACCACACCACTCAGAGGCTTCTGGCCTCAAAAAGTGATGAAATGATCTTTTGAGTCTGCAGCTAGTGTGCCAGCTCTTTGATGGAGTGCCATTCTCCAAGACTTAGTATGCACCCTAAAATCAATGACCACTATGTAATTTTATTTCCTTAACATAACATATTTGGGATCCGGAAAAAAAACTGTGGAAATATGAGTGTCCTACTTACCATCTTTTCAGTGATCCACTTGGGGAACTTATGTTTCTTGTCCCTGCAGCTGTATTCTCTGCACATATAGAGATTCTGCTTTTCATAAGGGGGCTATTCCACCTGTGACACAGAATGCGTCCCTTTAAATGTTATGCTTTGGCTGCCAAGAAGCCAGCAGGCAAGGAGAGGAGTCACCATCCTAGCAGGAGCAATTGATCCTGATCATCAGGGTGGGGTAGGTGGTAGAAAAACTATGTTTGATGCTCAGGCTAATTTACTGGAGGATTTCTTGCTCCTTCCATGACAAGATTTGAGAGTAAATTATAGGTTCAACAACCACAGACAGAGAAAAACATTGTGACCAGCAGCTCAGACACCTCAAATAGGAGGGCTTATATTACTTCACCAAGTAATCCTCCTAGAACATCAGAGATACTTGATGAAGTTGAGGGGGGTATAGAACAGGGAGTAGTAAAGAGGCAAATGGCATGTATCAGTTATAGTTCTAAGATCAACTAAAGTGATGAAAGCTGGACTCCATTTCACTAATAATTTTTTTATGTATGTTTGCCCAGGAAAGAGGAAAAAACATACACTTGAGAATATTTTGTAAGGTACAGTTAACATTATTAACCTTACAGAATAAGAAAGAGAAAAAAAAATGAGACCAGAGAGTGAGCTGAGTGTCAGATCATTTAGGGTCTTATAGGTCCTGATGTAAATAAACTTTGGTTCTTATTCTGAGAGAAATGAGAAGTCATTGAGGATTTGGATCACTCTTTATATCTACATTATAGTAAATAACACCAGGGTTGAAGAAAGGGGATAAAAGTGGAGCAAGAAGCTCAGCAGGAAACTATAAAAAAAATGGAGGCAAGAGATAACAGCAATTTAAACTAAAGTGGCTTAATAAAATAGATGAGAAATGAGTTGAGCAATTTAAATATTTCCCAAAATTTTCACAAAATTTTTGGTGGATTGGCTATACATTTTGGGATGAAGAAGAGAGTAATGACAATTTTATGATGCTTTGTTTTTATTGTGTGTGTACATGTGTGTGTTTTATCACTAGACCAGTTCTCAAAGCCAAAATCTTACCTGTCAATATTTATAGTTTCTTGCCCTTCCACAGGAGTGAACAATATGATTCCAATCATAACTATTTAGAAGTTGTCTAATATATAGAAGGAGAGGTAATGAAACATGAATGCTATGATAATGTTCTGGTGATATGTCAGAACTTTTATCCATGGATCTCTCATCCAGAAGAATTTTTAAAAGGATTCAATCAAGTAGGAACCTTTGAGGTAGCTTTCTGAATTGAAGACTGATAGCTATATGTTCCAGGAAACACATCGAATTTCCCATTGCATTAGCCACTGGGACATTAACATAAAATGCACAGGAAATATTATCAATGTTACAAGATTTCTATGACTTATTCTTTTGCTTTGAACTGGTTGAATCTTTCAACTGTTTTGTCTAGCAAATGCAAGAGTAGCCTGTGGCAATGGCAGCACAGGTAGAAGGAAATGGGAAAATTGGATTACTCAGAAGATCATATTTATTTTGAGCCCCCAGAATTCAAGAAGTCTGGGAGCAATATCATGGCAATGGGCACCAAGGACACAAAAGAAACAAAGGGGAAACCAAAAGAGAAAAAAGCAAATGTTAACTATTTGCAGCATTTACTTGTCTGCTTTACTTGGTATCCTCTTCATGATATGGGTAATGAGAGTCCCAAAATTCATGTCTATAAGTATATCTACTGACTCATTGTGAGAAAAAAATGACAACATCAGGAAGTAGGAGAATGCGTCTACTTCCCATCTAGCTTAGATGCAGAAATAAGAATCCCAGAGGAGGCTAGAAATATGTCCCCTTTGTGTGAGAGCTCGCTAAATGTAATGTTTTCTGCTAAGAAACAGAGTGGAATGGGGGAACTAAAATTTTAGTATGGGTTGAGGTTAAGAAATAATTTCTTACAGTTCTTAAATTGATGAGTACCTATGGTCTTCTCAGTTGTGTGTGTGTTTTCAAACTGGGTACCAAGAAATAACTGTTACATAAGGATAACAGAATCACAAAAAATTGTATTGAACGTTATGAACCTAGAACGTTTCCATCCAAGAATATCTGAAAAAAATCATGATAATTAAAAAGAAGCAGAAACCTAGTTTTTTTTTTTTCTGTTTTTCTTTTTCTCAAGTCAAGTATAGTTAAATGATTAAAAGTTCATCTTTTTTTTTTTTTTTTTTTTTTTTTTTTTGCGGTACGCGGACCTCTCACTGCCGTGCCGCTCCACGGCACGTGGGATCCTCCCGGACTGGGGCACAAACCTGCATCAACCACATCAGCAGGTGGACTCCCAACAATTGTGCCACCAGGGAAGCCCAAATGTTCATCATTTTGATACAGTAGAAAAGGAGCAATAGATTTGAAATTTGCAGGCGCAGTATGTTTTCTGGCCTTGATGACTTTTGGTGCATGATTTGAAGTGAATCATTTTACCTTTTAAACTATGATTTCACTTGAAGACTTAAGTAAATTTTTAAATTAATTCAGGAAAGACATTCAGCAACTTATTTCACTATTTCTTGTATAATGAATGCAAATGAACAATGAAAGCTGCTGTTTTGCTTGCCACATCCTCATCATACATTTGAAACATGGCTATAACCTGAGAGAAATGCAAACTATATTGGTGTTAATTCTGAACAACATTGGAGAGGGGAATTCATACGATGGTGGAATGGGAGGGTACTAGAAAGAAGTGACTTATAAAAGAAAAATGGCATCAGAATTAACACAAAATCCTCTAAGTAGATCTACATCACATTCTTTAATGACAAAACTGAAATAATCACAATCTTTAGTGATTAATTCAAAAGACAGATAACACCATTTAATTCTTTATAAAAATAAAACATTATATATATAGGGGTCCATTGTAGCTAAATTTCAAGAGTCCCACTTTCCAATGCAAAATTATTTTATATAAAATATCACTTGATAAACAAAACTCTATAAATCACCACAAAATTTTAGGCAACTAATATCCAGGGTTTTATGTGCATTATCCAATATGTGTCTATTGAAATTAATTAAAAATAAATAAACAAAACTTTAGTTACATAGTCACATTAGCTATATTTCAGTTGCTTAATATGGCTAGTGACTAAAATATTGGACAACAGCGCTATAGAGCATTTCTATTATTGATAAAAATTATATTGACAGCACTATCCTAGATTGTTGAAAGTAGTGACTTTTCTATTTTAACTCCTTTATTTCAGATGAATTAATCATAAAAGAGATCTACTTACACCTTCTTCAATCAATGCTAGCCATCTATATAAATCTTATCATTAAATAGAGAAAATCTTGACTGAATTACAGTACAAAAAGTGCTTTCTTATCACAGTAGCAAGTAAGGTGATTGAATAAGTAGTTAAAAAAAAGAAGAATTCTCAACAAACAAAAACCCAGGACTAGATGGCTTTATTTACTGGTGAATTTTAACAAATATCTAAAGAAGAATTAATATCGTCTTTCTCAAATACTTCCAAAACTGAAGAGGAGGCATCACTCCCAAACTTATATTATGAGGCCAGCCTTACCCTGATAACAAAGCCCAAAATGTACACTATAAGAAAAGAAAACTACAGGCTAATACTGATGAATATAGAGAAAAAGTTCTCAAGAAGATATTAGAAAACTAAATTCAATAGCATATTAAATGAAATACACACCTTGATCAAGTGTGATTCATCCTGGGATGCAAGAATGGTTCAACATATGCAAATCAATAAATATGATACATCACATTAACAGAATAAAATACAAAAATCACATGATCATCTCAATAAATGTGGAAAAAATCATTTTACAGAATTCAACATCCACTCATGATAAAAGTTCTTAACAAACTGATTATTGAGGGAATGCACCATAACATATTAAAGTCCATACAACAAGCCCACAGCTAATGTCATATTCAAAGGTAAAAAGTTTAAATCTTTTTCTCTAAGATCAGGAACAAGAAAAGAGTGACAACTCTCATCATTGTTATTCATCATAGTGCTGGAAATCCTAGCCAGAGAAATCAGGCAAGAAAAAATTTAAAAATGCAACAGAATCAGAGAGGAAGAAGTAAAATTGCCTCTGTTTGAAAATGACAATCATATATATAAAATCCTAAAAACTCCACAAAAATTGTTGGAACTAATCAATACTTTTATTAAAGTTGCAAGATATGTGATCAATATACAAAAATCTATAAACTAAAAATAAATTTTCTGAAAAAGAAGTAAATAAATTTATTCCATTCACAATAGCATCAAAAATGATAAAATATTTAGGAATAAATTTAACCAAAGAGGTGAAAGATCAGTCCACTGAAAACTGTAAGATATTGATGAAAGAATTTGAAGAAGACAGAAATAAATGGAAAACTATCTTGTGTTCAAGGATTGGAAGAATTAATATTATAAAAAAATTATACTACCCAAAGTCATCTATAGATTCAATGCAATCCCTTTCATAATTTCAAAGTCATTTTTACAGAAATAGAAAAATCAATACTAAAATTCACATTGAAGCACAAAAGACTGAATAGCCAAAGCAATCCTGAGAAAGAAGGACAAACTTGGAGGCATAACACTTCTTGATTTAAAACTATATACAAAACTGTGGCAATCTAAACAGTATGGTATTGGCATAAAAACAAACACAAAGATCCATGGAACAGAATTGAGAGCTCAGAAATAAACCACACACATTGGGCCAACTAATATTTGACAAAAGAATCAAGATTTCTCAAGACAAAAAGGTAGTCTCTTCAATAACAGTGCTGAGAAAAGTGGATGTTCACATGCAAAAGAGTCAAACTGGACCCCTATATTAGATCACTCACAAAACTTAATTCAAAATGAATTAAAGACTAACATGTAAGAGCTCAAACCAAAAAAACTCTTAAGAAGAAAGCATAGGGGAAAACCTCTTTGACTTTGGTCTTGGCAATGACTTAATGGCAATGACACCAACAGAACAAGCAACAAAAGCAAGCATATACAAGTGGAACTATATCAAACTAAAAGGTTTCTGCACAACAAGAGAAATGATCAACAAAATGAAAAGGCAATCTATGGAATGGGAGAAAATAGTTTCAAATCACATATCTGATAAGGGGTTAATACCCCAAATGTAAAATGAAGCATACAACTCAATAGGAAAAGTACAAACAATCCAATTAAAAAATGGGCAATGAACCTGTATAGACATATCCCCAAAGATATTGAAGTGGCCAACAGGTACACAAAAAGGTGTTAACATCACTAATTATCAGGGAAATGCAAAATAAAACCACAGTGGGATATCATCTCACAACTGTTAGAATGACTATTACCAAAAAGGTAAAATAACGTCTTATCAAGGACGTGGAGAATAGGAAACCCTTGAAAACTGTTGGTGGGAATGTAAATTGTTAGTAGTACTATGAAAAACAGTATAAAAATTCTTCTAAAACTTAAAAATAGAAGTACCATATGATATAGCAATTCTACTTCTGAGTATATATCCAAAGAAAATGAAATCACTACCTCAAAGAGATATCTGTACCCCTATATTCATTGTAGTATTATTTACAAACATCTTAAATGTCTATCTATGGATGAATGAATAAATAAAATGAGGTATACATCTATCTATCTATTTATCATCCATACACACATACTTTACATGTATATACTATATATATAGTACGTATACTATATACATATATATATATATATAACATTTTCTTTATATGAGTAATTCAGCCATAAAAAAGTAGAAAATCATGCCATTTGTAACAACATAGATGAAACTGGAGAGCATTATGCTAAGTGTAGTAAGTCCAAAGAGAAAGACAAATACTGAATGATCTTACTTAATGTGGAATCTAAAAAAACACCAAACTCACTGAAACAAAAAGAAATCTTGATTGCTGTGGGGACAGAGGGTGGGAAGTATGGGAAATGGATGAAAGTGGTCAAAGGATATAAGCTTCCAGTTATAAAATGAATAAATTCTGGGGATGTATATACAGCATGATTACATTACAATACAGTTAACTATACTGTATTTCATATTTACAGAATGCTGAGAGTAGATTTTTTTTAATTCTCAGCAAATAAAGTAAAAGAAGAGTTGTAACTATGTGAGGTGGTGGGTGTGTAAACTAACCTTATTTTGTTAATCATTTTGCAATGTATACATACATAAAATCATTATGTTGTATATCTTAAACTTATACAATATTGTATATAAATTATATCTCAATAAATCTGGAAAAAATATGAGTGAAAAACCAGGTCCTAGGCATGTCCTGATATTGTAAAATATAAAGTATACACTACCATATATAAACGCACTTCTGGAAAAGTTTTAGATCTAAATATAATCATGCCTCTAGAAATAACTTCTATGTGTAAGAAGTGCAGAGGCTAAAGAAATCACAATAAAGAAGATAGAAGCTGCCAATTTCAGAAAATGGGGTATTCTACAAACCACTGACTCAATTTCTGAAAGTCAGTGGCAAGCAAAAGAAGCAGAAGGGAATTAACTATACTTTAATAAAAGAAAGAAAAGAAGCAGAAGGGAAGGAGAGGTTGTTTTAGGTTGCAATAGACTTTCTAAGAAAGTGTGATGTTCAAGAAACATCATTATATGCTCAAATTTACATCATCTTAAGTGTCTTACCAGGTATTGTTCATTGATTCTATATGACAAAACAATAATGTGATAGTAAATCTGTGAATGATACTCTGTTAACAAGATAATCCAATTTAAAATAATCAATAATAAAACAATTGATATTATGTGCCTCCTGATATAATGTATTGAGAAGGACTCAATATCTCTTATGTGATATTTTTGCCACAAATGCATATTATCAAAAAAATAAAGTTAACAAGTCTTTAATGTAAAGAAAAGAAAACCCTTGTATACAGTTGGTGGGAATGAATGTTGATACAGTCAATAAAATTAATCATGAGAAAACATCAGACAAACTGAGATTGAGAGCCACTATACAAAATAACCAGTCTCTATTCATCAGAACAGTCAATGTCAAGATACACAAAGAAAAGGTAAAGAGTTGTTACAGATAGAAAAGTATAGTGGCATGGCAACTAAATACGTGGTGTGATATTAAGTTGGATCTTGTACTAGAAAAAATTAAAGTGACATTAAAAATCAATAAATAAAAACATCAAGTAAAGATTGTGGATTTGATGACAGTATAGTGTCCAAGTGAAATTTCTTGAGGTCAATAACTATACTGTGGTTATATAATAGAATGACTTTAAGAATTATAAGGATTATACATGGAAACATTTAGGTTTAAAGAAGGGAAATATTTCCAACTTACTCCAAATGATTCAGAAGTAGATCAATAGATATTTACATAGACAGATGGATGGACAGATGAATAGATAGATCAATAGATTGGTAAATAGTACAATAGAATAATTATAAAATCAAAAGACACCAAATCTACTCAGTAATTTGTAAATTTGTGTAAAGGATATATTGATTTTCCTGGCAGTAATTTGCAAATTTTCTCTAAGATTCTATCCAAGTTTTCAACTACATCAAAATAAAAAGTTCCCAAAACAAAAAAAAAGAGACACTTCAGATACAAAACAACCAAATGTATTGTTAAGATCTT
Source organism: Stenella coeruleoalba (assembly GCF_951394435.1). Classification (NCBI taxonomy): domain Eukaryota; kingdom Metazoa; phylum Chordata; class Mammalia; order Artiodactyla; family Delphinidae; genus Stenella; species Stenella coeruleoalba. The sequence goes on from NC_137154.1 coordinate 72,834,553, forward strand.
TTTGGAGCCTCATTTGCACAAACCAGCAAATGGGTAACAATATTTTATGAAAGAATCAAGGAAATTTGATTAGACTAAGTACTATGTCAAGAAATTAAAATTAATTTTGTTAGATGTAATAATAGCATAATAATTATATAAGAAAATTTATATTTTTAGTGATACATACTGAAAGATGTAAGCATAATGTACCATGGTGTTTGGGACTTGCTTTAAAATGTTTCAGGAAAATAAATAAATACATTTATAAAAAACCCAGATGAGGTAAAACCTTGAAAATTATTGATTCTGGGTGATGGCATATTTTCTACCCAATTTTCTACTTAAAATTTTTTGTCCATAATAAACACTTTAATAGTAAGTGCCAAAAAAAGCAAAAGTAAATGTCTATTTGGAATAATTTCTCTGTTCCTAGGTGTTTAAAACAGAGACATCTTCAGCAAATGCGATGTAACCATTTCCTAGGAGTCAAATATTCCTCAGTAATGTGTTGTCATGTTAGTTTTTCAACAAAACAAGGATAAAAGTCATATTAATATGATTCCACCAACAGATTTTTGAGCTCCAGAAGTGGCAGTGTAAGAATGCACTTGGGAAGGATGTGGGTGGTGAATGCTGTCAGGAATCTTTTCTTTTTTTATATTCCCATAACTGACACAGGCGATTATCACAGATATAATCACAAAAGTCAGAAGCTATAATTTATTGCAGATACAAATTCTTGACTTTCTGTTTCTATATAGTTAAATGCCTAAAAATCTGAAAATTGCCTCTCCAGTTTTTTTTCTTCTCCAAAAAATGCATGTAAAGATTTGTGAGCAAAATTTTAGAGTGAAAGATTTTTTAACATATATGCACATATATAAAATATGTGTATGTGAATGTGCACACACATATACACATACATATATGTATACATACACATACGCTTGTGAAGGTTAATTTTAAGTGTCATCTTGACCAGGGCACACAGCCCAGATATTTTGAGTAAAATTTATTCTGGGTTTGTCTATAAGGGTATTTCTGGATGCAGTTAACATGTATAATAAATTGGTAGATTGAGGAAAGAAGATTGTCCTCCGCAGTGTGGGTGGGCCTCATCTAAGCTGTTGAAGGCCTGAAAAGAACAAAAATCCTGGGTAAGAAAGTATTTGCTCTCTCTGCCTGATGTTTTCCAGCTGAGTCATCATTATTCTCCCACCTTTTGTCAATACTTGGACTTGGGCTGGAACTTACACCATTGGTTCTCCTGTTTCTCAGTCTTTCAGATTTGGACTGTAGGTTATTCCATCGGATCTTCTGCATCTTAAGCCTTCTGACATGGACTGGAATGATATAATTGGGTCTCCTAGGTCTCCAGCTTGTGTGTGTGTGTGTGTGTGTGTGTGTGTGTGTGTGTGTGTGCGTGTGTGTAATATATAATATATTCAGGTAAACTGAATTGTACAAGGTTCAGGATATAGCAATAAATATATTGAAATCTATCACAAGGAGACTGCAGCTAAATAGAAGAGGAAGCCTCTAATAAATAATTTCAAATCAGTAGAAAGAAGACTCTTTTGTGCTGCTTCTGAAGAACTATTGTAGCACAGACTTTGGTGCTTTTAAAAAGGCTTAATTTTAGGGATAGTGCTTGAACTAGCTCTAGAAAGAAGGACAGAAGTTTGTCAAGCCAAACTAATCAGCATGTTTACAGGTAATGAAGTGTAGAGCAGCACAACACAATTAGGAAATTACAGGTTACTGTACATTTGTTGATCATTTAGAAAAACTGAGAGTAGAAACTGCAGAGAAGGTAAGTTGCAGAACTCAGGGGTCCTTTTACACTGTGCTAGAGTGTTTAGACACCTTTACGCTGGGTGATGGGTAGCCACTGGTTCGGTTTTAATCAGTAAAGTGACAAAGTCGATTTGTTCCCTAGAAAAATTGTTGGGTCAGAAGTATAAAAAATGGAATAGAAGGACAAGGGGGAAGAGTTCACACATTTTGTTTCTTACTTCGAATCTATTTATCTGCTTCCTTCTCAAAGACTTTTGAAGAAAAAAATGAGTATCTAGTCACTGCAAATATATTTTTTTCAGAATAAAAATAAAAATGTCTACATTCTTAATTTCAATAACTTTTATATTATTGCAACATGTTTAAAAATTGTTTTGGACTACAAATATTTCAACTGAAAAGCAGTGTATCCTTGGCTTCTCCAAGTATAACAAAACAATTTTCAAATCAGGACCTAACTCAGTGAGCTGACCTGGGCTGTTTCAGAAATCCTGGATAAATAGGTTTAACTTTTATAGAAATAATTCCTATAGTTTGTGTGTTTGTATGTGGAATCTCCACTGGGAACATCAGTTTCTAATGAATAGGAAGCAGGGTCCTCAACTCCAGAAAAAAAAAAAAATCCATATAAAATACTGGTTGGGAAGTGGATATCAAGCAGTTAATTTTAATGAGCCAATTTGTGTTTCAAGCACTGTCCCACAAGGTGTTGTGTTACTTTAAAAATGTACAAAGGCATTTATGTGAGAATAAGTGGGTAAACAGCAACAACAAAATAATTCAGGTGAATAAAAGCTTAAGATACTTCTCAACAGTATTAGAGGCTTCATGCTACATTGCCTTCAGAAGAGCCACTGAGAAATGGCCAAACTTCTACCTGGACCAGGGTCCAAGTCTATGAATTAAACCCAAGAGAAGTATATCATTTTAGAGTTGACTCCTCTTAAAATAGGTGTCAAGGAAACCTCTCTTGCTTATGTTAATCCCATCTTTTCTTCTGGACCCTTTACTAGGCTTTTGAATGGTGACAGAACACTGGGGTGATACAAGAGGTATAAAGGGAAAACATACTACACCCTCCATCCAACTAAAAAATACCCATTCTGTATCCTTTGAGTAACACACATGTCACCTCAACCTCTTCATGAACTGTAAAGTCGGGCTCGAATCTTGTTGAAGATAAGAGAAATTGCTCAGCCTCTGGACACTGAATTTTGAGTTCAGTTTAGAGAGTACAGTTTACTTCTTTAAACACACTATGTCTGGGTAAAACACATTTCTTTGTAAACAGTCATGTCTGAGTCATCTAAGAAAATACCTACTCTGAGAAACACTGTTTTCACATCTTTAGTCATAGGTGTTCCTACAGGAAAACTATGATTATATGTTGTAATCCATTTAATAATGCTGAGTCCAATCTAGCCAAACAATTTTTTTTTGCTCCACATTGACTCAGAGAGCTTAACATGAATATGTGTGTGTTTCTGACAAGTTATTCTGTAGGCCATAAGAAAACAAAAAATACACAGTAATGAGCATAAAACTGGTACCTGTTTGGATGTAAGCTGCAGAAAAGCCCCTTGTTTCTAGTTACTGATCCTTATCCTGCTTGTCCAATCTTTCTCTATTCATTATTCTCTGTAAGCGCAATGGCCATTTTTTTAAAATTAATTTTTATTGGAGTATGGTTGCTTTACAATGTTGTGCTTGCCTCCACTGCACAACAAAGTGAATCAGTCAATGGCCATTTTTTGAATGTACTTCATTTGTATGTGCAACAGTATTTTGTCAGTAATATTTTGTACTTGGTATTGCCCTGCGTGATATAGAGCTGGCCAGGCTATAGAACCAGTAGTAGCAGAATGTGTAATAGAATTCAGATTTCCTAGCTAAGAGTTTATTTCATTATAACACATCGACTCCTAACATTAGCAGTGACTACAGGGAGGGTTTGGTTAGGGAAATCTTCTTGGATCATGGCTGGTTGGCCTATGCTTAAAACACACAAAGCTTTCATTCTCTAGAGCAATTGTTGCTAGACACCTGTTTCTCAATGTCTAAGTTACATGGAGGGAAGTTACTAAAGCAGTTAATAAATAGCAATAGTAATGTGAAGACCCATGATTGCCCACCGATGAACATTTTGGCAAGGCATTTGGACAAGTAAGAGTAAGGAGACATGGAGCATGTTAGAAGTGCCTAAAGAAGTCATAATGAGAGAAAATTTTGCTGTAACTTTGCAGGAGACTCAACTCTGATGATATTTTTTTCTGAGAACAACAAACAAGTGTTTATAATTATTAATAATAACTTCTAATTATTGGAAGTAGCTACTCTATAGATACATTCAAAACAGGAACCTATGATTTTCAGGCTTGGCTTTATAACTGCAATCCATCATGCTTCTAATTACATCTTAATATTTGTGAAATGGATCTGAAGGGAATGCAAATGTGTTATGAATTTCTCAGAGCACCAATTTTAGTCCATTTTATTTAAAAATTAAGAGCAATTTTAGGAACATAGAATGGCATTACAAAATAAAATTGGAATACTTTCAAATACCACTGATCTAACCAGTGACATGTCAACAAACAAAAATCTCTAAGTTAACCCTTTACTTAACTATAAATTAATTCCACAATCTTCCTAATAACTTTTATTTCATTCATTTTTTGGCAATCTTTCTTCCATGATATACTTGGATAACTTCAGTGAAGAGTGTGCATGGAAAAAGTAATATGTGCCAGTAATATGCTTTACATCCTATGACAGAGAGGTTAAACAACAAATAATCTTATTTCTATTCCATACAACTTCTTAGCCAGGCATTATATCCTTCAACCCCCTTGCATCTAAGTGGAGTCATATGACTACTTTTGAGAAGTGGAATGAGCAGAAGCTATCTGGGTCTATCTGTTTATATATATATATATATATATATATATATATATATATATATATATATATATATATATATATATATATATATATAGTGTTACATCTTCTTTCACAGGAAGCTTGGTTATGATGTGATGAAAATGGCTACATTACAGAGGAAAGAAGACTGGATTGAGAAACTTCTAGTCAGAAACATCTATCTTGGACTTTATGTGAATATGTAATAAATCTGTATATTGTAAAGCTACGAAGATTAGTTTTGTTTCTGTTTTTGTTGTTGTTGTTTTGTTATAGCAATTAGCCTAACCTGAGTAATACATATGTATAATCCTCAAAATACCCTGAATTAGGTACAATTATTATGCTCATTTTATAGATGAATAAATGTAGCTCAGAAAAATAAATATTTTCACAAGTTAGTAAACTGCAGGGGATATGTTGAACTGAGGTTTGTATACATCTGAAGACCACGTGTTTAACCCAGATTGACAATTTAATAATAGGGGTATCTCTATCTCACAGTAGAATCCATTGATTCAAAGATGTTCTAATCAGTAAGATAAAAGAAACACAAGCATGAAAGAAGATGGCATTTTGGGGGTTGATTTGATTGTATTATTTTTCAAAAATGTCCACTCCTTTTCCCATCTTTGCCATGCTGTAATGTGGTTAGAGTATATTATTTGACCCATTGAGTTGGGGCTTGGTCATATAATTTGCTTTGACCAAGGCATGAGTGTGGACGTGGTAGTGGGCCTGTTAGGGGCAGCAGCTTTAGTTGCATCATAAGTTTCTGTATCCCTTCTTGTGTTTCATTGCTGTATATGAGAAAATCATAGATAGTGGGTGTTTTGTGTATCAAGGTTACAGAATGAAAACACAAATGGTGCAGATTTGAAACTAGTTCACCCAAACCCAACTAAAGTCAGCTGAACCCAGCTACATTCAGCTGAGTCATAGATAACCGACACTACCATGAACGAGAAATAAATATTTCATGTTGAAACACACTTAGATTCTGGGTTGTTTATTATCTGATGATATATTTAGTATGGATGGAATAAATGGTATGTGTAGGAGTGTGGATTTCCGATACAGCAAGGAGATATGATTGAAATGGTAAGTCAAGGCTAGATTGTGATTGACCTTGTATGCTATGCCAAGAAGCTTAAAGTATATATTATAAGAACTAAGAGAGTTATTGGTGAGGCATGAGCCTGTGCTCCATTTTGGTTTACTACTGTAAGCATTTCATCCTCTGACCATCCTCAAAAAAAAAAAAATAGCTTGCTGGAGGGGGCAAATGTTTAGGAAGGTAGTAAACATGCTATGGTGACAAAAAGTCTTGTGTCAGTTGTATAATATTTAGTTCATGAATCATTCAAGGTTGACACATTTACTCTGATGTCTGACCACAATGGCCCGAGCATTGGCTTGCCCTATTACTGCCTTCATGGAACCAAGTAGCTAAAGCCATTGCTCTTACAGTTTTAGAAACACCATGAGTAGTGTCACTGGTAAAGAGAGACTGCTTTGCCTGCTCACTGGCCGGAGAGTACTGTAAGCTGCCTACATATGAAGGAGTTCCATTCTGAGTGTGCATTTGAAAGTCCAATTTGTTCGTAAGTCCGACAAAGTTAGCCTAGGTACCCAACTAACACAATTGGCTATATAGTATTGTACTGTAATACGTTTATAATACTTTTCACACAAATAATACATAAAAAACAAACACAAAAATAAAGAAAACATTTTAAATCTTACAGTACAGTACCTTGAAAAGTACAGTAGTACAATACAACAGCTGGCATATAGGGACTGACATCCAGTGAACAGGAAAGAAGAGCTACTGACTGGAGGAAGGAGAGGAGGTGGGAGATGGTAGAGCTGAAGGATCGCCAGCAATAGGAGACAGAAAGCAAGCTGCAATTTCACTCACGCCTGATGGTGACGGCACAGGTTCTGGTTCCTTGCTGGATTAAATTCTATCTATCCTCTTGAAAAAATAATCCGTGATGTCTGGGTAGTAGCTCCTTTTTTCTTATCATAGATTACATGGTAGCACTGGATTGCATTCTGAACGACTGCTGCACACTTCATGTACCGTTCTATGTGCTGGTCCTGTATCTCAAAAACTAATGGTACCTCCTCAGATAAAGAAAATTCCCTTGCCATTTCCTGCATCATGAATCTCTTAGGTTCTTCAGTTACTTCTTCTTTGTCTTGCCTCTCTTCATCCTCTCTCTGGACCTCCAATTCTGTCAGGTCTTCACTAGTAAGCTCCTCATGTCACACAGCAAGGTGTTCAATGAAGTCGTCCTCTTGAAGATCTAGCTCCAGCTTCTAGTTGTGGGTCACTAAGTGGCTGAAGACCTCTTTGGACTCCACATCCAAATGCATGTTCACATCTTCGAAAGTTCGCATCTTGAATGTTCATATGTAGGGGACTTAATGTATTCTCAATTGCTCTGGACTTTCCTTTTGCCACCTGGGACTATCTGGTGAACCAAACTGGAAGTTCAGGGAAATGAGTGAAACATAAGGCACATGGTTACCAAAGAGAAATGGAAGATAAGAGGAAAAAGACAGAAAAAAGAATGTCCTCCCTGTTCTGCAAAGTAGTACATACTACCTCTCTGAAGATATCCCATGGGACAATGGAGTAAAACAATTGTTTACTGTGGCCAGCCAAGAAATACACCCTCTTATATTTGTTTTATCTCCTCCCTCCTCCCTGATTATTTCCTTTTTGTTTGTTTGGTTTTGGTGTGGACTTTTATTCTTTCCTTTTTTTTTTTCTCTTAAGTGAATTCAGATGAATATAGTGAGTGAAACAAAACACTGTTGGTCTCTGGCCTTCAGGTCAGAGAAAAGTGTTCACTAATAGAAATATTGGCTTGACATTAAGTGACCTGAGTTTAAGTCTAAATTCATTCAGTTATAATTTCAGTGATCTCAGATAATTCTCTTAAACTGTTAAGCCTTCCTTTCCTTATTGATCCAAGGAATTGATCCTTGCTCACAGAGTTGTAAGATAACATGAGTTAATCTATACAGAATTATTATTAAACAGCACTGCCTATGTCCTGAAAGTGTCAAAATATTCCTTAGAGGGAGAGATTGAGCCAAATGTGGTACAACAGAGAAAGGTTTGGTGATAACTAAGCAGATGTATGATTTGGATGTGTAATCCGGATATTTGTCTTGAGAAATGTAAATTAATGCTTATTAAGTATTTAGAATATTATAGTCCTTGCTCAGAGCCCTTGATATATATTAACACATTTAAAACTTATAATAACTCTACGAGGGAGGTATGAAAACTGGGGAATAAGAGAGGTGTAGAGTACATATCCACAGGGTTTAAAATGCTGGATCTGGGACTCAAATCCAAGATACATTTGTAATCACTATAATAAAATGAAATACATATTTTGAGAAAATTTTGAGCAATTTAAACATTGACAAAACTGGGTGAAGTGGCTATAACAAAAAGGCAGTCTTTATACTCTATGTTTGGGGTTATTATTGATCGTAATTGCTTAAAAACCTACTTCATCACATAGACTAATGTTACTGGTAGTAGCATTTTAGCATTTTTTTTATCCTGAACAACACTGCTTAGGAGAGGACAAGGATCTCCCTGTGACAGATTCTTGAAAAATAATTCTTATAAACAGGAGAAGGAAAAGGTAGAAAATGCCTTCTGTTACTTGATATTTTAGTGCAGGATTTATATATTCAAGAACATGGATATTTTGGATTAGTGCTTAGTTTCATGTAATTTATACCTATACACTTATAACTTTAAAAATATCATTGAATGCTACTAATAAATATACAGAATATAGTCCCTCATTTTTCAACATATCAACTATCATGCCTGTTTTTTTTAATAGCTCTCTCTTAAAGTATAATTTCATACAATTCAACAATTTTAAATATATAATTTGATGAGTTTTAACAAATATGGACAGTTGAATATCACATGATATAGAATATTTTTATCATCTCTAAATTTTCCTTTGCTTTATCCTTTGTTGTTAAGTAAAGGGGCAGAAAAGCCACACCTGGAAGAAAAAGGATAATGGACTTGTATCTAGAATATATAAAGGACTTTTGCATCTCAATAAAAAGGACAAATAACCCAACTAAAAATGAGCAAAAGTAGAAGTGTTGAATATATATTCCCCAAAGTATATATCATTCCTATTTTAAGAGAAGAGGAATCTAGGCTTAGAGAAGATTAATAACTAGTCCAAGTTTCCATTTGATGAATGGTGGATTTGGGATTCAAAGTGAGGTCACATTAGGAGTGAGATTTGTGTTCTTAAAGTGGGAAGGAGAAAGGTAAAGAGTAGAAAGAGAGAAAAAGGGAGAGAGGAAGAAAAAAATAGTTATGGTGGTCAAAATTTGAATGAGTTGCATTACCTCAAGCCCTACTGTTTTATCTCACATGTTCCAAAGGATGAGTAAATCAGTAATGACAGCATTGAACTACATGAACTACACAAATATTGTTATGTAACTAGTACTTATAGAAATAAGAGAAAAAGCCTCCAGTTCAATTTTTATCAAAGTAAAGGGAATGCCTGTCAAAACAATCTTTCCTTCTATGGGGATTATAAAGATAATATGATCACATGGGTAAATATGTCTCATGGCAATGATTTCGATTGACAGATTCTAAGAACAGAGAACAAGTAAACAAAAGAGAATTCTGGTAACTTCCAGTTAGCCTTCTTTCTTTCCTAGATTTATCAAGTAGAGAAATCGAAGAATATTTAGAAACAAAAGACAGCAACAAAATCTTTGCAATGTACTTTACCAGATGTATGCTAATGAAAAGTAAAGTGAAAATGAAGCTATGAATGTGTTTGAAAAGTGAGAAGTGTGGTTCAGCCTTTTTTGGGAGGAGGTGGTTATTATTATTTAAAGGTGTTAAAAGAGTGTAAGTAAATCATTAAAACAGCTTCAAAACATTTTATGAGTAACAGCAACGAGTCATCTGTGTGTATGGGAACAGAGATGTCCTGTGACTGTAAGACAATTTGGCCTCTTAATTAGTTGTTTTAATTTGTGAGCTTGGAGTTGTGACTTTCTTAAACTGAGTAAATCAAATTTCTTAAAAATAAGAGGTCCTGAGATAAAATCATCAGCTAAGGACAAAGTGCCAAGAGACTCAAATCACTGCTCACAGCATCCGGTTACTGAGCCTAAGAAATGTTCACATTTTAGATTTCTTTACCTTCTAATTATAATTTTAGTCATAATAACAATAATAATTTAAAAATCCCACTTATGGACCTAGATATCTAGAGCTTACATACTGTTTTCTCATGCTGTTTCAAACAAGTCTCAGAGATCTGAAAAGTAATATTTTTATTACCATTTCACAGATTTAAAGACACTCTTTCCTCAGGAGATTTGAACTTGCTATTGTATTTTTCTGGAAACACTTGTTTTCGATATATCAGTGGTTAGCTTTTTATTTTTTTTTAACCTCTCTATATTGTATTTTTATGCAAATGCCATCTTCCAATTGAGACCATCTTAGACCACCCTATTTAAAATTTCAATATGCAGCCTTTTAACACTCTTTTCATCCTCCTTCCCTTCGTATTCCTTCCTCCCAAAGCATATATTACTATCAAATATAATTAATCTTTTTTTATTTACCCCGCCTATTTCTTCTCTCATCCTTCTAGTGTGTCAAGTCTATGAGTAGTTTGTCTTTGAGGACAGGGATTTCACAAACACCACACACTCTGACTGACAGTACTTGATTGAACTGATAAACTCACAGCTAATGGGTAGCTGACATATAATTCAAATTTAGGCCTTCTGATTACATGTTAAATTTTGGTTTTTAAATACCATTCACAGTGTATTTACATGAAGGAGGTTGGGGAAAAAGTAGAAATGGTTCAAATATGGTTAAAATTGATCAAATTAAGCCCTTTCTCTTCAATATGAAGAGTCAACAGGTTCATATGTATCAGCATAATATTCCAACAGATTTTGGCTCTCAGAAAGGAGTTTATTAAATAATATTAAAATTTTGATATTTTGCATATTTACTCTTGCCAGTTTGTTTTCATTCTGCTTTAGTCTTCAGGCTGCTATAACAATGTATCATAGACTGGGTGGCTTATAAACAACAGACATTTATTTCTTATAGTTCTGGAACTCTAAGACCAAGATATCAGATTTGTGGGGTTCTAGTAAGAGCTCTCATCCAGGTTGCAGGCTGTCAGTTTCTCACTGTGTCCTCATATGGCAGAGGGCAGAGAGAGGAAGCAAGCTCTAACCCCACCATAAGGAGATTTATAAGGGCACTAATCCCATTCATTAGGGCTCCACTCCTATGACTTCCTCTAATCCTCCGAAAGTCCCACTCTTAAAACCATCACATTGTGGGGTAGGATTTCAAAATATGAATTTTGAAGGAACACAAACATACAATCATACTGCACTTATTCACACAAAAAAAACACATTGTAGGGTGACAGATGTCTAAATGGACAAGTGGGAGGTGGATTCTACTTATGGACCTGCTAAATGTAGTTATTCAGAAGTTGTGTATCTTCTCTGGACTTTAGTTTTGTCATCAAAAGTGTGAGAGGGCTGGCTGGAATTATTTCAAGTGCCCTTCCTGGTCTCCAGAAATGATTCTTATTGATGTATAAATGTATTATTGTATAATTATATGAATTATAAACACACCATAATAGATAAGATTTTCAAGTTCTAATAATATTGTTTCTAGAAGTCCCAACACATGTAATCTATGTAAATATATTTTAGTTGATAATCATCCGTTTACACTTTTATAAGCAAAGTGCAAGTCAGATAAGCTCTGTGAAGCTTATAACCTCATTATGTTTCTATTCCCTGACATTTAGACAGCTATTTAGATTAGTTTTGCATAAAACAAATAAAAATGCAGTTCCATTTCCCAGTGCTTGTAATTTGACCGAAGTCTACAGCTTTACTAGCTTCTATATTAGAAAACTCAGATGACAATGGAAATAGGAAGGTTATTGCTAAATCAAAATTGATAGCATTGGATAATGGAATTTTACCGACTAGTAATAGGAGAAAGAAAAAATCCTCTGATATCATAGAATACTTGTGATAAACATTCTTCAAGAACAGCAATGCACCTGACTCAGCAGTTTGTTTTGTTAAGCAAAGGCCTAGAGGAACCCTAATCCACAAATATGTCTTATACTTCTTCATCTACTATTTTGCATTGCTCAGTAAGTTTCTAGTTTTTGAGAAATGCATGCTTGTGATTTAGTACTACAGAACTTTTCTCTGGCAAATTGAATAAGAGAGCTTAAAGAATATTTAATATAATGCAGGCAAATTTTTTAAAAGACCTTATTATTGAAGATAAATCTTTTTAATGCTCTTTGGTCAGACTGACTGTCTACAGAGATTGGTTTTGATGAAAAAAAATGTGCCTGGCTAATATCTACAGTAGGGAAGAAAACCTAGCAATTGCATTATCCTTTGTTTAGACCTTGAACAAGCAAGCTAATAACTTCCTATTCAGCTGTTTGTGCTCTGATTATAGGCCAGTAATGGGCATTATAAAATGAAAAATGTTTGCTTAGACTTTTTGCATGGATATTTCAACTTCATACTAATGAGTCAAGTTCTGTCAATTCTTTCATAAGTTAGAATCTTAATAAAGCAATATGGCTTAACTTCAGCTAAATAGCAAATTGTTACCAAACTATATGATGAACTTCATATTTCTTAGTAAAGATCTTTGCACTCAAAGTAGAGCAAAAGTTCAAACTAGGGATATGAATTCCAACAACAATTTATACTAACAAGAGAGACATTTGAAATATCCCAGGTATTTAGTTTGTCAATTTATATTCCCTGAGGGTAACCATATAAGTTCTCAGTTCTATATCAGTATTTACTTTATTAATACTTCATTGCCATTTTTAAAGACAATAGAAATAACTGGCTGTGAGTTTGGTAAGGATCGATGGGAGAAGAATGGATAATCAGCAATAGATTCTTTGAGGGATCCAGCCCAGAGAATAGGCTATACATGGCTGGAAGGTTGGTCATTGCCTGGGGGGAGAAATATTTTGTCTAGTTGAGAGTTGGGTGGTAGTACTGACTCTTTGAAGATAGCTGCCTTAGTAGAGAAGAATTTCAATGTTTAAGTACTCAGGAACAGAGGTTCTACCTCCTACTCTTCTGAATTTTTTTTCTAGTGGGAAATAATTTACTGATTATTCAACCATCTCTACTTTCAAAGAGTAAAAGCTGGCTTTGGGGTATGATTTGAGAAACACAGCAAACTATATTTCTTCATCACTAGAGTCTTTCTTCCTCTCCCATTCAGCCCAGTATTCTTGTCTGCTGTGTCTCTACTGAACAAAATTAACAAAAATTATAAAATCAAAGTCATGTCTCTAACATGCTTTAATTTGCAGGGCACCTTACAATATACACGGTGTTAGTATGTATAGAATTTTTTTCTCACAGAAAATCAAGAACTGTATTAATATAACTCATTTTACAAATAAGAAATTTGTGGCTCAGAGATTACTGAATGAGTTTCCAAATATCATAGTGCTATGATTGTCTAGCATGGGTATAGAGCATAAATATTCTGATAACTGGTTTGTACTTCTTCAGCACACTACTCAATAAGGTATCTTTTAAACAATGAATCCTTAAATATTCTTCATTATTAAATTGTTTGGATGATATCATATAAATAAAGAAGAGGGAAGGAGATAAAATTTATAGATGTCTAAGAAGCAAAAATTCCATAAAGAAATCCTGGAAGACACAAACAGTTAATGTTTTATTGATGGAGCTTTAAAGAGAGACGTGCCAGAATAGAGAGATGTTCAAACATCTCTCTGGTATGGGAGTTCACAGGCAGGAGAGTGGACATTAAGGTAAAAATAATCGGGAATTCTTGTTGAAGAAGGTGGCACTTTTCCTTGATAGTCAATTAGGATTCTGATATGCACTTATGGGAAGGTTAGGACCCTGTGACTATAGAGTGACATGAACAAACCTAAAAGTTACGAAGCATAACAGCTAAGTGCTGTTATAACTAGGACTCAAATTTATGGGAGAATGAGAGACATGTCAAATGGTTATAAGCTAAATAGAGAAATAGAAAGTTGGGTTCAGGCAACAGCATTGAGTTTTTTAAACAACAGTTTAAGGGTTTTATACTTCAGAAATCAGAAAGGGATTTTACTGATTTTCATCTAATTTTACAAAATTTTGAAATGATGCAGGTATGTTAATCTGACAGTAGTTTCAGAAAACATGAGACATGAGAAAGACAAAGTTAGATTCAGTTGGGTTCCATGTAGAGACTGAAGGAGTCCAGATGCCACATTATAATCAGATGACAGCATCTAAAGGTGGTTCCCACAATATTGTGTGTGCTGTGTTCAGGATTATATTTCGTATGTATTTCAAAGAGATCGGATGTATGACCCAGATTTTCATTCAAGTCCAGGTCCTATTGTAAATAGACTTTGATGTTTCAGGTTAGTTTCTTTACTATTTTTAAGAAATGAGGAAAATTATTGATATTTATTTATAGCCCCTAGAGATGTGCTTGGTGAATAATTCTGAGCTCCACTTGAAACCTGAACTTGTGACTTGAAGCTGAGAACACTGAGTATAAATGTAGTCAATAGCAATTATACAGAGTTTCCAATGTTGCTTGAAAGTCATGCAGAGAATTAAAGGACAGAATCAGATACATTAGTCTAAATTTACAAATAAATATTCCATAGGGATAACAAATAAAATTAATAATACAGCATTTTATCTTTTATTTTTGGCAATGACTCAGCTTAATAATGTTAAGTAAAGTAACATAGGATGGCCAATTGTCCCATTTGTCTATGACTATCCATGTTTTTTATAACATTAAAAGTCACATCTGGAAAGTCTACTATCCCAGGAAAATCAGGATGGTTGATCAGACTAATATTTCATTATAATTAGAAGTAGCTGTTAGTATCTAGCATGGAATTGGTAATTGTAATTTATAGTTATAAATGGCTTAAGGTATGCCTGGGCACTCTCAGATTAATCAAACTAGAGGCTTTATATTCAAACAGTTACCCCATTTTTGAATGATCAGTTACAGCCAAGACCCAGGGTATGCTTTAAAATCTATCAAAAATAAATATGGTGTTTGCTAATTTAAGCATGTATGTATATTACTTTAACTTATGTATCAACATAACCAATGTAATCTGTGTTTTTTACAACATAGCAGAGTCAAGCAAACAGAGTTCTACCTGATACCCAATTCTAAAAGAAAAAAAGACCTACTGTTTTTTTTAATTGGGGAATAATTCAAAGAAATCAATGTTTAAAAAGTTGAAATGAATCCAACATTTTGGCACAAATAGTCTATGCCTTGCAATGCAGCACTTTCACATACATCTTAATGTAAAAACAAACTGAGATTGTTCTCATTGAAGTGATGATATATCAGAAATGCAACCAGTTGTCATAAAGAAAGCCACAGCATATGGAACACAGAGTGCACACACACACACATGTTCATGCACACAAACACACACCTTACTCTCTTTTTTGGAAGTGCAGTAAGACCCAGGTAAGCTGTTCCAAAATAACTACACAATGTAGCAAGTCTCTCTCCCTAACATGTCATCTCCCATGTCTAGTGAAAGGAAATACAATTCCTTTTTAAATAATTCTTTTTGGAGATTTAGTCAAGAGCAGGGAGAGTCAGGCTCCCTTCACCGGGTGATGCTATGGGTAGGGAATTGCCCTTGGCTGGTAAACCACATGTAGTATGTTTGTATATTAGGTGGCATTCTGCCTTCTTTCTTTTCCCTATGTTTACCTCTCCCTTTCTAAATCACCTAAAACAGAATATTATCTTAACATGTGCAGAAAATTAAAATATTTCTTTTAATTAATGATCAAAAGATTATGTACATTAAAATTAATTTTTAAAGTTCATGATTTATAAGAAATTCTAATCTAAAATAGAAATGAGTGGGCATACATGGGGAGTTGAGGAATATTTCTCTCACAAGGCATATCACACAAGTAAAATTAAGTTTATAGCCAAAGCAAACTTATTAAATCAATTTTTCAGTGAAAGGTAGCTTCTGTTCTCTACTGCCAGTGCCAAATTCCTGAGCCATATTGGTATATTAATATGCAAATATAGCTTCCAATTAGTTAGCTATTTATTTATAAGGAAACCTTATGAAAGACCAAGAAAAATAGAGATACTGGCAAATTTTTTTAAAAATATACAAATTATACACATAAGAAAATTGCTGTGGGTCATAACCTTTCTTCTATCATGAACTAATTGTGTAACCGTGAAGCAACTCACTTGAATTCTATGCACATGTGTATTTATGAAGCTAAAACGAGTGTGCTTTAAGGTCTTTCCTAGGTTAAAAAAGATACTTAGGATTTATAACTTCTGTTCTTGGTCAGTTACTCTTTAATTATACTTCCTTGGTTTGCAAAAAAGGAAGACAAAAATCTTAGCAAGTTAGCCTCTCTTATTGGCACCTGTATAGCCCCTGTTTTATGTTCTACGGTGATATAAGATGCTCTAAGCTGCCCTAAGATGCCACCTACTTACCCACTGAGCTTCAACCTTCCCTCAAACAATAGCCATATTGGCTGAGGCCTGTTACTTGTTCTCACTTTCTTTATTTTGTCTCTATTTCTCATATAGATCCAGAATATTTTTCTTATGAACAGCCTCATTAGCTGGGGTCCAAAAATGCTATGTTTTCCCAGTCCTCTGTTTCCTTAAGGAGGACACAGTCTGGTGCCCAGAGCTCAGCTCTCACCCAGAACAGTTATCTAAAGTCAAAATCCTAGCAAACTTCTAACTCTGAGCAGTGCCACGGTTCCTTTTAAGGGATTTTAATTTCAGACCAATTTTTAAATAAGTGCATTTTACATAGGAGGCATCAGATTTTCAGGGGTATCTGAGACCTCACAAAAGTTTGTGAATATTATGAACTATAGAGATACCATAATGAAAGGACATGTGGGTGTGGGTTGGAGTCAACTCTGTGTTCCCCAAGCCCATTTGGGTTAGTGGTCACTGACCTTTGCGGTAAAAATTACTCCGAGTCACTGTGAGTAAGTTCTTTCGGCTTTTTCTCTAACATCTCCTACCTTTTTCCTCTTCCCCAGAAGTTAGCCCATAACAGAGTTCCTAGCATATTTTGTGTCAGAGCATATAGAGGTTTATTTCAGATGCCTCTTATAAAATCACAGGTTCATTTCTTTAACATTGCACTAAACCCATATGTTCAAATATTCTCCCTGATCTCCTATGAGATTGCAGAGATTTTTGGCTCTCTTGCTAAAATTTATTCTGTAACAAAATAAAATATTAAAACATTATATTTTTATTTCACATATTAAATGAGAGAGTGATATAAATGCAAGGTTTTAATTTCTTTTACTTTTCTTTTCCTATAGCTTTTTTTTCTCTCTCTACCTCCATATGAATAATTTCAACTTCCTCAACCTACACCAGGTTACCCATGTCAACAGCCTGAAAAACAAACCTGTAACTGGTTTGCATTCATATTTTCACATTTTCCTTCATGTTAACAAAATAAAACATTCATGTCTTTAGTTATTAAACATGTATGTCATTATGTGTATATATATATATATAGAGAGAGAGAGAGAGAGAGAGAGAGAGAGAAATGTGTTAATGAATGTGTTTATATAAAATTATATACATGAAAATCTCCTCTTTACAGAAGGATGTCCACAAAGAAATATAATACATATATAGAAGGACAAAAGAAATCACCATTTTTTTTGTAATCAAATAATTAATTCAAACAGGTTCCATCATTATTTTCACGAGCAATTAGTTGAAAAGTCATTGAAAAACATATTCACAGTGTTATCTCATAGATTACTTGGTAACAGCAAAAGGAAAAACAAAAATTGACAATGGTGAGATCTGAAAGTCATCACCTTAATGAAATGATTAAACTGCAGTTGCCATCAAACAATGGAAAAAAACTGACATTACGTACCTCTGGATATGATTTTATACTAAGCAAACAACACTGCATACAAAGTTGTGTCAAAAATGCTTAACCTGGTGGCGCAGTGGTTGAGAGTCCACCTGCCAATACAGGGGATGAGGTTTCGTGCCCCGGTCCCGAAAGATCCCACATGCCGCGGAAAGGCTGGGCCCATGAGCCATGGCCGCTGAGCCTGCGCGTCTGGAGCCTGTGCTCCGCAACGGGAGAGGCCACAACAGTGAGAGGCCCACGTACACCAAAAAAAAAAAAAAAAAAAAAAAAAAAAAGCTTAACCTGAATCTAAATTAAATCTCTAGCCCAAACTATCTTCTAATTCACAGAAAATTTAGAAGAACAAGTTAAATGACATCATAAGGAAACAGACAAATCTATAATTGGGGACCTTCTTCAAGAAAACTTGTCTGGACACTTGTCAAAATCAATATCAGAAACCCCATTTATTTTATAAATAAATACATATTTATCTTTAAGGAGAATAAAGGAGCATAAAAACTAAAAAACAATATGTAAATTGACAATTGGATCTTTGTTCAAAAATTTCAATGGAGGATATTTTTTGGGAACAATGGGGGAAATTACATATAATCAAAGTATTAGGGGTTATTAAAATTTTAAGTGATATTATGGCTTAAAATTTATGATATATTGGTTATGTATATGTACATGTGTACATATTAAGTATATGTGTATATATATACATATGCACATCCATGCATATAATGCATATATATGTGTATATATATGTATATGTATATATATATATATATATATATATATAATATGGTTATGCTGTAAACACCGCTGAAGTGTTTACAGAAAGAATATGTAACTTGCTTTCAAGTGGTCAGCATATATAAACATGCTTTTCTGTATGTGTGTCTGTGGAGAGAGAAAGATGATTAAAAGTATATATTTAACTGTGTCTAACCTGCTAATTAGTATTTATTGAAATTTAGATGTCAGTTTATATTTTATAATGTCTATTTTGGTTCTTTTCAAATCTGTTTGTTAACTTTTATCATCTCTATTCATTTAGTCATATTTTTATTAATTTATTTTAGCACTAAACATATTAAAATACCTATTTATTAGTCTGTATCATGGAAAATGTCCTTAGTTAGGTTGTCTCCATGGATTCTTAACTTTCTTTTCCTCTCTTCCCATTCTACTTGTGACTTGACTATTGGGATATGTATATATACTCATGTTTGGATGTAATCAGAATATATATTTGGGAGGCTTCCCTGGTGGCACAGTGGTTGAGAGTCTGCCTGCCGATGCAGGGGACAAGGGTTCGTGACCCGGTCCGGGAGGATCCCACATGCCGCGGAGCGGCTGGGCCCGTGGGCCATGGCCGCTGGGCCTGCGCGTCCACAGCCTGTGCTCCGCAATGGGAGGGACCACAGCAGTGAGAGGCCGGCGTACAGCAAAAAAAAAAAAAAAAAAAAGAATACATATCTGGTCATATTGACAGGTATAAGAGTCCGAGTTTTATTTTCAACATCATCTCTTTTTTCATAATCACTCAACTATTGCCATTAAACTGAAATTTTATACTCATAGGCGCATTCACTAGTAAAAATAAAGAAACAAATGAGGGTCAGGCCCTATTGGTGGATGTGTAGAGGGACTCTGTGCTGCATAACCCTGTGGGGTGCCAAACACAGGTGTGCATGGGTAGAGGGGGTAGTAAGTAATCAACAAAACCTTAAAACAGGCTATTAGACACTAAAATAATTCATCAGAGTAAATACCTATAGTAGGAAGAATGTTTTGCTTAATTCAAATCAATTTGTTTGTGTCCATCCGTGGCTGATCTGGTACTTTCCAGAGGAATTAATGTGATAGTGTATTTGATAAGTTGTGTACTCATAAGGTAAGAGTAGATAATCCTTTCTGGTTACTGCAACAATTTGGTTAATATTAAACATATGCCTTAAACGTAACCTCCTTAGAATTTTATTTCTGGAAATATCATCTTAAATTACATTTCTTTGGTTGCTCAAATTTAAAATAATTTCCTATGCAGGAGAAGTCTATGATTATTAACAAGTTTTTTGTTTGTTTGTTTGTTTTTAGGGGGTACACGGGCCCCTCACTGCTGTGGCCTCTCCCGTTGTGGAGTACAGGCTCCGGACGCGCAGGCTCAGCGGCCATGGCTCACAGGCCCAGCCGCTCCGCGGCACGTGGGATCTTCCCGGACCGGGGTACAAACCCGTGTCCCCTGCATCAGCAGGTGGACTCTCAACCACTGCGCCACCAGGGAAGCCCATAACAAGTTTTACACTAATTATATTATGTGGGTTTGATGTGATATCACCCAGAACAGATGGCTCTGTAATACTTTTACATTTTCCTTTGATATAATGTAAAGTCTCAAGCCGAAATAGAAAATAGAAAAATTTAAGTAGAACTCTTGAAATAATTTAAAGCAACAAGAGTGTTTGTAACTATTCTTTTTTGTCTAATGACCTCAATGACTTTTTCGAGATTACTAATATGTGAGTCAAGGATTGCATTTCATTTTTATTTTTCTCAAATAAAAAGTGAGATAACTCTAGTTCTTTTTCCTGTTAGATAATTGTGGCACTTTTTTTTTTTTTTAATTTTCAGTTTAAATCAAATACATATAAGTTTGTGTTACCAATAAATGTGAGCTCCCCTAGAAAATTCTCCATGATCAGATTAGAAAATCTTTCTTTTCATGTAATTAATTAAGCATATAGTTCAACCCAATTATAATTTTTTTAAAAAAATGACTGAACTCTGCATAAAATGTGTGTGTGTGTGTTTGTGTTTGTGTTTTCCAGTGTCTAGCAGAGTTTATGGTGTATAGTAAGGTACTCAATGAGTATTTGATTAATGAAAAAATGAAAAACATTTAAATGATTGGCTACTTTTACCTTCAGACACTCTTCCTATGGCTTCCATGATATCATCCTCATCTTATTTTTCTCTTACCTCACTGGCACTCTCCAACCCCTTTCCTAGCTTACTTACCAATAGACTACTATGCAGTTTTAGCTAGTCAAGCACAGTGATATTCATGTACATTAATTTAAGTGCAACTAAATCAATGATATAAATCACAAGTTTTCAAATGTGTTCTGTATAGCAGTAAGATTTCTCACAGGTGCATTGGGGGTTTCCAAGGGTGTGAGGCCGGAACCTCTGGGCTTCTACTAAAACTCTAACATCTGTAATTTGGCTTATTTTATAGTTGACTGGGATGTCCCATGTTAGAATATAGCACAAAAATAATCCAAAAGCACTTCCCTCAACTAGCCCAGGTTAACACTCACACATGAATGTCCAAATCAGCAAAAGGTCGCTCTGTTTCTCAGGCAAACACTGCCCCAGAGCAAAAGCATGTTATAAGAAAGACTGCTACTACTTCACTGACATAGGTCGAACAAACCTCCTTGACCACTTAGCTTAATTCAGTTCTGAAATCAGGACTCCTATTTTTTCCTTTCTCCATTCCCCTTTTCTTTTCCTTCCACCTCCCTTCCCCGACCTCCTTCTTCTTTATATTACTGGAATGATTATTTTTCTCTGAAGAATCTCATTGTCCTTTCCTATTGTATCTGTTAGTACTACACTAATGCATCCTGCAAAGTTCCAGTAATCCGTTTGATGAAAAGAAGTTGTAGTCTTAATACCTCTGTACTCAAGTTAGTTATGAAAATTTATCTACCCCCTCAGCCACAAATCTAAGTTTTAAATATCAAAGTTTTCCAAATGTAAGGAAGGAAATGAGAAAGTGGGGAGAGTGGGAAAAGATGGCAAGAAGGAGAGATCGCAGACCCACAATATTAGATATCTATGTATTTAGTTATCTTCCTTATCCCTTACATTGGAGCACCATAAGAGATTTACTTATTTGAATAGAATGTCCTTCTGTTACGAAAATTTGAAAGCTGATGGTCTAAATTCACTACTTTCAAATTTAACGAGTTTATTCTACCTAACTACAATATACACCTTAGAGTTTCACATATATAACATATACAGTGTCTGTTTCATAATTTTCTCTTATTTTCAGTTTAAAATTACCCTTTTTGTAAGACATTGAAAAATATAGAAACATATAACAAAAGAAAAATGTGCCTATCCTCACTACGAAGATAAATAGTAATTTTATGATAGTTTATTTCACCATTAAATTAGGATGTAACCTTTTAACTTACTACTTCTTTATTTTCTTTTCATAAAAATTACTCTTGAAAACAAAATTTGAAAATGTTTCATATTATTCCATTTTGCAACTAGACATAATTTAGTTATTCAAGCTTGTGAGAAAAAATCACAATTTCAAATATGTTTGTTTACGAAGGATTACTTAAAGACCTAACTCTTGAAAAGGAATTGATAGATAAAATAATACACACATTTTTAAGGTTCTAGGTATTTTAAAGGGATAGGATTTTCTGCAAAGCTTAAATAATATAGTTATAATCCTTGGGCTTATATTTTCAGTTTCTTGATAAGTCCAACACAACAACATGTATTTTTCCTGGGATTATGTAGAGCAATCATTTTCTTAAAAACACAAAACAGATGGTAAATTTTTTTAACTTGCTCATTCAAAATTTATCTGCTTACTACAACTGAGGACTAAATTTCTGCCTTGTCACTAACCCATGTTATTCTTTTTAATTCCTCTTTTTTTTCTGTGGCATCTAAGTGCCTATAACATATCTGAATGAAATATAGGAAATAACCAGATCAGTTTGAAAAATCCAAAGCAAGTGGGATTCTAGGTTTGTTACACATTGATATACCTGAAGAACACACCTTAAGTGTGCTCTTTGAGCTTGAGGAGACTAGGTCACAACATTATGGACGTTTTCTTTCTAGAATTTCAACTGACATAATTTAAACTAAATTTGCTCTATTTTAAAAATTATTTCCCTTTAGTGACCTCACCCTTAGGAGCTGAAAATATGAGGAATGCAAATTTTTAGCTTATGGCAAAATAGAAAGTAAAGTTTGGAGTGCACATTTCTGTACTCCACCTGCTCGCTGAATAAGAAAGAAGGACATTCATCTTGAGAGCTGTCATTCCCAGTCCTTTCCCAAACATGACACTCACTCTTTAAAATGAATGAGCACCAAAACAACTCCACTGAGTAATATGCATATTAGTTTCTGCATTGTAATGCACTAAATAAGAGTCAATAAAGGATTTCATTACTTGCTATGTTAGTAGCTTTCTTTGATATTAGGCACTGCTTTATTTCCCTAGTCATGGTGAACAGGTTAAAACATCTACCATACAAAAAAAAAAAAATCTAAGACCTCAATTAAAACATATAATAAATGACCAAGACATACAATAATTAAGACTACAAATTCAAAGAGGTTGAATTTATAAACTTGAGTTATGTAAACTTTTCATAGTGATTTTGTGCACAACACCAAAGCATCAAGGTGTCCTGAGGGAAAGCTACTGTAGTATTTTGAATATTTTAGCTTATCTTTCTGAATATAGAAAAAAGTTTTCCTCTGCAAAATTATTTTTAACCAAATAGCAAATATGCTATAATTTCTGCAATCTTAACACAAATCCTCTCTCTTTATATCATATCACTCTCCAATGACTGTCCACTTTTCTGTGCCCTTTCATAGCAAAATTCCTTAAAGGATTGATTCTACCCTTTATCTCTATGCCCTCATCTATCCCTTTGAAACATTACAATTAGGTTTTAACCTACAACGCTCCACTGCAACTGCTCTTGACAAGTTCCTCAAAGATCTCCACATTATAAAACCCTATAGCCAATTTGTAATTATCATATTACTTTTCTGTTAGCAGCATTTAATCCAGTTGATACACGTTCCTCCTTAGACATCTTACCTGAGTTTTCTCTCTACATACCTGGTCATTCTTATTCTGTTCCTCTGCTCATTACTTCTCATCTTCCAAGCTCTAAGTGTTGGAGGGCCCAGGGTCTACATTTGAACTCATCTCCCTTGGTAACCTCATTCTATCTTATGGTCATCTATATGGTTACAGGTCCAAAAGGTATGCCTGATATGGAATGTTTCCCTGAACATCAAATTTATGTAATTAACTGCTGACTCGATATCTTAACTTTGGTGTCTAGAGACATTCCAAAATTAATATCTCCAAAGAGAACTTCTGGTCTTCCTCACCATTGCCCAAATCTGCTCTTCCTACAGTCTTCCCTTTATCAGAAGTTGGCAAATTAGTCCAGTTGCTCAGGCAAAAACAAGCACAACTCTGAAAAATATTTAAAAAAAACCCTTTGGTATCATCAATGACTCTTTCTTTTTTAATTTGTTTTTTTTTATTATTTTTTTAATATTTTAATACAGTTTTAAAGGCCACACTCCACTTACAGTTACTACAAAATATTGGCTACATTCCCTGTGTTGAACAATACATCTTGCAGCATATCTTATACCCAGTAGTTTGTACCTCCCACTCCATCACCACTTTATTGTCCTCCTCCCCACTGGTACTACTGGTTCTCTACTCTGCTTCTTTTTTGTTATATTCACTAGTTTGTTGTATTTTTTTAGATTCCACATGTAAGTGATTTCATACAGTGTTTGTCTTTCTCTGTCTGACTTATTTCACTTAGCACAATGCCATCTAAGTCCATCCATGTTGCTGCAAGTGACAAAATTTCATTCATTTTTATGGCTTAGTAGTATTCCATTGCATATATATATATATATATATATATATATGTATATCTCACATATTCTTTATCCATTCAGTTATTGATGGACACTTAGGTTGCTTCCATACCTTGACAATTGTAAGTAATGCTTTTATGAATATTTGGTTGTGTGTATCTTTTCTAATTAGTTTTTTTTTTTTTTTGGTTTTGGGGTTTTTTTTTAGATATATACCCAGGAGTGCAATTGCTGGTAGTTCTACTTTTAGTTTATTGAGAAATCTTCATACTGTTTTCCATAGTGGCTGCACCAATTTACATTCCCACCAGCAGTGTAGGAGGGTTCCCTTTTCTCCACATCCTTGCCAACACTTTTTATTTGTATTCTTTTTGATGATAGCCAATCTGACATGTGTAATGGTGATATATCATTGTGGTTTTGACTTGCATTTCCCTGATTATTAGTGATGTTGAGCATCTCTTCATGTGCCTGTTGGCCATCTGCATTTTCTCTTTGGAAAAATGTCTATTCAGTTCTTCTGCCCATTTTTTTAATTGTTTGTTTTTTTTTTTGATTGTTTGTTGTTTTTTTTTGATGTTGATTTGTATGTGCTGTTTATATATGTTGGATATTGACCCCTTGTTGGTTATATCATTTGTAACTATTTTCTCCCATTCATTAGGTGGTCTTTTCATTTTGTTGATAGTTTCCTTGCTGTGCAGAAGCTTCTAAGTTTAATTAGGTCCCATTTGTTTATTTTTGTTTTTATTTCTTTTAAAGAGATAGATCCAAAAATATTGCTGCAATTTATGTCAAAAAGTTTTCTGCCTATCTTTTCCTCCTGGCTGGTTTTACATTTAGGTCTTTAATCCATTTTGAGTTTATTCTTGTATATAATGTTAGAGAATGTGCTAATTTCATTCCCTTCCATGTAGCTGTCCAGCTTTTCCAGTACCACTTATTGAAGAGACTGTCTTTTCTCCATTGTATATTCTTTCCTCCTTTTTCATAGATTAATTGACCATAAGTGTGGGGGTTTATTTCTGGGCTCTTTATCCTGTTCCATTAATCTATGTATCTGTTTTTGTTCCAGAACCATACTGTTTTGGTTACTGCAGCTTTATAGTGCAGTCTGAAGTCAGGGAGCCTGATTTTCCAGCTCTGTTCTTTCTCAAGATTCTTTTAGGTATTTGGAGTCTTTTGTGCTTCCATACAAATTAAAAAAAAATTGTTCTAGTTCTGTGAAAAATGCCATTGGTATTTTGATAGGGATTGCATTGAATCTGTATATTTTCTTGGGTAGCATGGTCTCTTTAACAATTTGATTCTTCCAATCCAAGAACACATTATATCTTTCCATCTGCTTGTGCCATCTTCAATTTCTTTCATCAGTGTCTTATGGTTTTTAGAGTACAGGTCTTTTGCCTCCTTATGTAAGTTTATTCCTAGGTATTTTATTCTTTTTGATGTGAAACTAAATGGACTCTTTCATACTCTACCTCCAATCCACCAGCAAATGTCAGTTAGTCCAAACCACTATCAACTTTCCTATGAATGTAGCTTCCTACATGGCCTTTTACTTTCACTTTTGTCCCCACAGAGTAGCCAGAGTGGTTTTTGTAAAAAATTATGTTTCTCCTTTAGAAAAATGTTTCTCTAATGGTTCCCATCTCACTGAAAGAAAAAAAAAATCCAAGTTCACTGCAAGTTCCTTCAAGGACTGTCCCTTTATCCTCACTTTCTTCATTAGTTCTTTCATTTCATCTCTACTAGTCACCTTCTGAGTCAGTCAACTGGATGCAAACAGACCTTGTTACTGTTCTGGAAAAGATCAGAAGTTTTTGTCTTTTTACGTTTACTGCCATATCCCCAGCTCTCAGAATAGTGCCTGGGATATAGTAAATGCTAGTAAATATTTGCTAATTATAGAATAAATGAATGAATCCATGTTGAATGAATAAGATAAGTAAATTCAATTTCAAAGTGAATCTCTGCTTTTAGTAATGCCAGGTCATTTTTTCAGATATAGGTAACATACGTAAATGTCATGTAAAATAGTGATGTCTCCAATCTAAAAGGATAAGTTTGGATAAATTTCAACAGCATTTCCATTTAAAGGTTGAGGTTCAGTCTACAAATAAAACCTAAATAGCTGTGGCTAGCTATGTATGTTAAAGGAAATTATTACTTATTACATTTGTCCCAAGTCTCTGGATATTTCAAACAATGCATTGAAGAAATCAACACATGGACACTTGCTTGAATTATGTACTTTGAGTGTGAAGATAGTGTCAAATACTGTATTAGCTAAAATATCTCAATTTGCATGTGCTCTCAAATCTAGATGTGAGTAGGTAAACTAAAAAACTGGTGCCCTCATTGTCCTTAAGTGGTTTAGAGCAAGGCAATTCATTGTGATCAACACAAATGCAATGAAATGTTAAGGTTAATGTGTGTTTCACAAAAAGTTAAAATTTAAATCTTCAGTGAATACTTATTACTTTACTTTTTTGTTTAATGAAAGGATTGCAATCTAAAATGGAACTTGGAAATAGGAAATGGAGAATATCATGCATGCACCCTCAGAAGAATGGAACTTAAATACTACTCGGCCATAAAAAGAAACAAAATTGAGTTATTTGTAGTGAGGTGGATGGACCTAGAGTCTGTCATACAGATGAAGTAAGTCAGAAAGAGAAAAACAAATACCATAAGCTAACACATATATATGGAATCTAAAAAAAAAAAATGGTTCTGATGAACTTAGGGGCAGGACCAGAATAAAGATGCAGAGGTAGAGAATGGACTTGAGTACATTGGGAGAGGGAAATGTAAGCTGGGATGAAGTGAAAGAGTAGCACTGGCATATATTCACTACCAAATGTAAAATAGATAGCTAGTGGGGAACAGCTGCATAGCATGGGGAGATCAGCTCGGTGCTTTGTGACCACCTAGAGAGGTGGGATAGGGAAGGTGTGAGGGAAGTGCAGGAGGGAGGGGATATGGGGATGTATGTATACATATAGTTGATTCACTTTGTTATACAGCAGAGACTAACACAACATTGTAAAGCAATTATACTCCAATAAAGATATATAAAAAATAATTAAAATAAAATTGTGTTGTGATAAAGTACGTCACCGAAAAAAAAAGCTAAGAGATGTATTTCTCATAAATACATGATTTACAAAAGAATGGGCCTTATCTACTGATCAATGAACATCTGTCAAGAATTTCTCCCCATTCTTAAGCCAATAAACTTATTGCTTGGACTCTGGCTGGACTTCCTCCTCTTTCCACTCCTTGCCTATAAATACAGTCTGCCGCAAACACTCAATGGACTCATTTATAGCTTGCAAGGACATGGCTTTCTGAATTGCCATTCCTCTGCTTTTTTCAAATAAACTTAATATCTGGTCACTTGAACTTGCTGCTGTTTAATTCTTTATTTAGGTGGACAGTTAATTTATTTATTTATTTTTAAATTTAAATGTCTTTTGTTTCTCTCCTCTCACCTACTGATATATTTCCACTAGTGTAAGATTCGACTATTTCTCATGCTATTTTTTCCATTGGCCTACGTAACAAAAACTTCAGATTATAGTAGCCTCTTTCTTCCGCAGACAATACTGCAGGTAAATACAAATTTCTACAGAGCTAAAAGGAAAGCGTTTCATATTCTCTCATTATGAAAAAACAGGATGGTATAGTAGATATAGGAGAGTGTGTACATTAGGCTAAATGCATTTTTTCCTTGATTATACTAAGCCAAGTAGTAAACAAAGCTAACCCAACACCAGCAAATGCACCAATATTTCATTGTTTTTGTGGTAGCACCGGAAGTCTAGATAATGTATCCCAGTTTAGAGTCTACTTTTAGGTCCACTTTCCCTATCCCACTGTTTTGTTTATGATCCATTAGATAATTAATATAACATTCCTTCCAGATTTTTAACAAAGGTCCTCCTTGCTAACTTGTTTACCCACGTGACTCTTAAGATTCTGCCTGCACCACCCTACCAACCTTCCTGGTCACCTTTAGAAGCTGGCCAAGATAAAAAATTCCTACAAATCCTCCCCAAAAGTCTAGTGTCTTCATTATATGACTACTTGCAAAGACAGTTTTTCGCAAAGTGGGACAGCACTGATTGTTGCTGGAAACTTTTATTTTAAATCCATATATACCAAATGAAATATGTGATTTATCCCCCAAAGGAATATATGTATTATGATGTATAACACATCATAATGGCATACAATTTTACATTTTTTATTTCAAATGAAAATTTAAAGCCTATGGTTAATTGATTTTCAGGGATGTATGCAAAAACATCAAATACTTTATCCAGTTTTTACCAGGATTCAGTTATGTTTATAACACTTCATTTGTTAAAAAAAAAAAAGTGGTAATAATACATACTTCAAAAAGTTGCTGTAATGATCAAAAGATTACACACAAACACACCTATACACACTCTAATTGGTACATTCTAGAAACTCAATAATCAGAATATATTTTAGATGTAGTGACCATAAATGAGCAGATCATAATTTTAAATACAGTGACAGCTGTCCAGTAACTGCATAACTAAATAAACTGGCCCATTAGAAATATAACTTGTATCCTTCTAGAACACACAAGTATACTATAAGGGTTCTGTATAGTCAATGTATGGCAACTTTCCACCAACTAGGATAAACTGTTGACCATGACTAATTGGAGTATCTCCTTTTTTTTCAAGCTATATTAGGTAGTTTTCACAAATGTTCATCATGGTTTTAGATACACAGATTTTTGCTATACAGTATTCAACATTTTTAATTTTAAAGTTTGGTAAATATATTATTATTCAGAAGGAAATGATGGCTGATTATGCCCAGGGAAATTCTCTGACATTAACCATCAATCAGGATGTAAATCTCATGCTTGATATTAGTGGGCTGATCTGAAGAACAAATTAGCCTATGACTGTATAGTAATAATTAATACAGAACTTAATAAGATGTGTGACTTAGAAAATAAAATTAACACCATGGAAACTGCAGTTTTATTAGAAACACATTCATTATTTAAACAAGCAATATCCTGTATCACCCTGTTATAGCACGTTGCTAGAGTCTGTGTGAGACAAGGATAACTCCAATTTATCTCAGACTTAGCCACACATTTTCTTTTTCTTCCTTGCTTTTGTCTTTTTCTTTTACTTTTTTCCTATTCTTTTCTTCCTTTCTTACTTTTTTTTTTTTGTTAAGTGTACATATTCCCTATGACACAAATAGGAACTGACACCATCCATCTCCTGATAACAGCCTTCTCTGGGCTTGAATTACTTCTTTTAAATTTACTTAACAGGAAAAAAAGAGAAAAAAGTGACTCCCAGTCTTCTTTATGTGCATTTTGGCTCAGTTTCTCTCTTCTGGGGTTCATTTGTTTGCATTCTTCCTATAGCTTCTTAAGGTGTCAGGGATTGCTTAAAATGCACAGAACAAAGAGTTTTGCTTCTGGCCACTCCTGCATATTCAAAATGGAGTATAAACGCTATCCATCACAAGCATAAGGGAAAGAGCTCAGTTTGTCCAATGCCCTGGAAGAATTTTTTTTAAAAAGTGTTCCCTTGTGAGATTCTTATTCTGTTTGCCGATGTCTTGCTTCATTTTTTTTTTTTTTTCTTTTTTTGTGGTACGAGAGCCTCTCACTGTTGTGGCCTCCTCTCCCGTTGCGGAGCACAGGCTCCGGACACACAGACTCAGTGGCCATGGCTCACGGGCCTGGCCGCTCCATGGCACGTGGGATCTTCCCGGACTGGGGCATGAACCCATGTCCCCTGCATCGGCAGGCAGACTCTCAACCACTGTGCCACCAGGGAAGCCCTTGCTTCATTTTTAAAGGAGAGAAACCTGGATTGAGTCAGCAGTAAAATTAAGTGTTCTTTAGTAAGTTTTACACTTAACAAATAGAAAATTCATATAGCAGCGGCCATGTTAATTATTTGTTGATCATTGACCATTTTTAGATAATTATAAATATGGAATTAAGTTGTGTATCTGAAAAAAAAATATGTGTAGCATATATTTTCTTACGGGTAGTATGTTTCATGTAAATTACCTGTAAGGGAGATATTATACTTAATTTAGTGTTTACAATTAGATATCTGCTTTAGCTGAGACCGAATTTTCTAAAATGAACAAATTATAAAGATATTCTATTATAGTTTCATGTTGAATTGAATACACATGCATCTCATTTCTTGACAGACCAGTCTTACAGAGCAAAGACATAGTTTTAAGTCTCTTTTGGATCCCATTCTATTAGTGTAATATTGTTTATGATACTGCTCAAAATATTTCCTATTGAATGAATTAATGAATGTATGAATTAATAACAAGCAAACAATATCATAACAGATTGTAGATGTATTAATGTAAGATATATGAGCATATAAGCATAATTTGTATAAGTTTAGTTCTGAAACCATCAAGTCATATAAAATATATCTTATTCAAAATATCTTTAATAGGTTGCATCCTACACATTGTACTACAATTAAATATGATTGGCTCTAGCATGAAGTTGTTAGCTACATTGACTGTGTTTTGAGATAGACCTGGTTTCAAATATTTCCTCTCTTTGGTAATTTTGGTTAGGTCATTCACTTTTGTATGCCTCATTTATAAAACAGTGATAACAAGGTTTACTTTTATACAGTTGATGATTTAAGTAACTATCATGTGGAAAATGCTTACCACTGCATTTAGTAACAATAGGCTTCCAATAAGTGATAAATGATAGCTCTTAGTGCTAATATAAATATTAGTAAAGTTTTATACTTTAAGAATTTTCTATCACACCTTTACCTCAATCTTCAGATTCTGCTTGAGGGAGATATAATTAATTAGTATTAACATAGAAACTTTGCAGACAAATATAACTGAGGTTCACTGAGCTTAAGTGATTTTTCTCATGATTACTATATAACTAATAGGGGTGAATATGGATCAAGAACTGGGTCTTATGAATTATAATTCATTCATCTTCTGACTATACATCACTATGTCTCTCCTGCTTATCCAGAAGCTCAGTATTCCACAGCACCACTTATGTTAAGCAGACTTTCTAATATCTCTCTATATAAAATTCTAATTTGTTACTATTAATATGTCATTTCAGGTTTTATTAATAAGTCACTAGCAATAATAGTATCACTAATTAAAAGCTGTGTTCCAATCCATGTTCAGGTTAAGCAAGTATTTTCTATCTCATATTTGATATACAACACAAGTGTCTATTGTTGCTCAATAACAAATTGAGACCTCTTTAAATAAATTGTTTAGGATAATATGACATCTGTAAAGGAAAATAGGAGATTGGACTCCAACCTCATTCTATACCAAAATTAATTGCAGTTGGATTAGAATATTCATGTAAACCACAAAACCATGAAGATTTTTAAAATATGTTTTACAAATGACATATTGCTTACTTTGAGTAAGGGAAGGTTTCTTAAGCAAGACACACAAAACACTTGCCAATTAAAAATCCTTTTTGTTCAAAAGACATTTGAAAAAAAGAAAAAAAGGCAAGACACAGATGAGGAAAGATATTAACAATACATATTACTGACAAAAAACTACAGAATATATTAAAATTTTCTACATATCAATAAGAAAATTTCAAAAAACCTGAAAGGAAAAAAATATAGGCACGTGACTTTACAGGCCCCCTATAAAATGACTAGAACATATATAAAACTATATTAATCATTGATAATCAGGAATGTAAATTAAAACTCACAAAGAGATGCTACTACACAAATCAGATTGGAAAAAATGGAAATGATATGGATTATTGATGATGGAGAACTCTTTTACATTTCTATATAGAGTATAAATTGAAAAAGAGCTTGGCTCATCTAATGAAGTTGGAAGTGGATGTCTCCTACAATCTACAGAGACTTCTGTACAGGTAGCCAAGTAAACATATCCAAGAATGTTTTTGGCAGTATCATTTATAACAATTAAAAATAGAATAACCCAAGATGTCATTTAAAAAAGCATGAATAAGTACACTGTGGTACATTCTTCCAATGGAATTTCATATAGAAATAGAAGTAATATAGATAATGCTACACAAACCAAATGACTGCATCCGTATTACAATGTTGAATGAATTAAGTAAATTAAAAAAATAATACACACAGTATGCTTCTAAGTATAAATAAATCACAATATGGAAAACTAAATTATATTGTTTAGAATTCTATTAATAATTGATGAAACTACAAAGTAAGGAAATACTTATTACAAGTCAGGACAGTAAATGGGGTTAAATAATAATCAGTGGTGAGAAAGGAATGAGAAATAGGCTTGGTAGAGAGCAAAAGGGTTAGGTTACCTCTTTTTGGGATATTTATTTCAATTACTTAGTTTACTTTATTTCAACAAATATTTAAAATTTTGTGCTCAGAATAAGAATCAGATGCTGGATATCTAGAGAGAAATAAATTCTCAATGAATTTGAAAACTGGTAAAAGTAGAGAAATGAAGAGAGTAAAAGCCAATCTTTCAAAATGAAAGCTCTGATAAGAAATGCAAAGAATTATGTGTATAAGGAAAGAAAGTGTTAGCATGACTGGAAGAAAACTCACTAACCCATTACATTCAGTCATATATAAATTTATTCAAAAAAACCTTATTAAGCTTCTATTCTGAGACTTTGGATTAGGAAGGAGACAGTAGAGAAGCAGACAACAGACAGGTCTGTAACATTTCGGATATAGAATTAATGGAGATTTGGTGGTGGTCTGATATGCAGCTGGGAAGAAGGTGATTGTAAGGGGTGATGCTAAGGCTTTCTCTCTGCACCTTCCCAAGACTGGAGGCCATTGATGGGGATAAGATGATTGGTGAAGCAGCAGGAGAATGAGGGAGAGGTCAGGGTTGTAGAAAAAATAGAAAGCTTTGTGTGGTACACCTACAAAAATTGAAAAATATAGACATCAATTATACTGTTGTATATGTGTGTCTGGAGTCCTTATGAGAGGAACAGCCTGGAAATACACATTTGGGGGTTATCAATATAGAAATTATATAAAATACATAGGAACAGGTACAACCATAAAAGTAGAGAGTAAAGTTCTGAACAAATCCAATATTTAGAAATGAGATTAAGGAGAAAGACTTAGCAAAGGAGATAGAAGAGATAGAAAACTAGAAGAGCACAATTTCATTGAAGATAATAATATTTCAGGAAGGAGAAATTAAGTGGAGTTACCTTAAAATTTCTTTGAAAATTTAATATTTAAAATATTGCCTAAATCACAAATGGGATACTAAATGGTTGATGTGATAGTGAATAGCTCTTCCTAGAGAGGAAACACTGAGAAAGGGGAAAGAAGTGGAAAATCACATAACCTGTCTCATAAGTATTTGAACTTGGATGAATGTTCAAATACTAAACTAGAGAGAGGCATTCACACACATTCAGGTGAAAAAATAAATAAGTTTATATTTTTTATGTTTAACTATTTTTTACTGTTTTTCTTTTACTTCTGTAACTCCACAGCTAAGAAAGAGGGAAGTTAGAAATTAAAGAATGGAAGCTGTAGTAAGAAATTACAAATTTCTGATAATGCAGTACTGCACTATAATCACTATGCACTGAAGAGAGTGTTTGATGAGTCTTAGGACTCAGATATTTTAAAGGACAGATTACTTATGAGTGCAAAATAAATACTGATTGATTGATTATTCTTCATCTTTCTGAATTTAATAGAGTCTTGCTCAGTAATACTGGATTTCCTCTCACAGTTTCACAATCTATTTGAATAGACATAATTAAAGGGTCTCTATTAATAAAATTTCCAGTAGTAATTTCTTGTTTGAAACAAAAACATTGTCCTTGGCTACAAAGAAAACTCTGTTCATAATATTTTAGGTTATACCTAAAATCCTCAAATTATGCTTGTCAATATCAGATCTAATTTGCATCTGAGAATGTTCATATTTGAGTGTCTTTGTGATTCATCTTCATTTGCCAGATAAATCTCTAGGGAACTTGGAGCTTTCCGTCATCCAAAAATAGTTAAAAGAAAAGCTTTTAAGACTCATAGAATTTTGCAAAATGTTTTCTTCATTTTGATCAAGATGTGTTTACAAAATGTCTCTTTAAATATTCTTCTCCAGGTTTATAAAAGACAAAATAGTGTGGTTTGAGGATCAAATGCTTGCAAGCTAGCTAGGAATTACATTGATAATGTTCCTGTCTTTTTGGAAATTGCTCAAGAATTATACATTTATTGATAGAATTCCCTATGAATTTGAAAAATTATTTTCTGAGGGCTTTGTATTCTAACTTTACATAGTTTTAGGAATTATGAACATTGGCTTGATTTTTGTTGCAGGATAAGAGAGGATTCTTTGGATGATGCGCCAGGTTTCTTTTTCAAATTTGTTTACAGATAAATACAGTCATATGGGAGGTATCTTTTTCAGTAAACAGAATTACAATTTTGTTAGACTTTCCCCTTGATTCAGCTTTCATTTGCTGACAATAGTGTGGTCAGAGATGCTAAAAGCAGTAGATGTTTCTATTACCCAGTAGGTAGGTAGTGCTTTCAACCAGAGATCAATTCTGGCTTCACTTCCAATCTCTAGATAACTGTTCTTCAAAGATGAATTTGAAGCCAATTGATATGAAAAACTTACTTGGCTTTCCACGGAGACTTTCCAAGTACATCAATGATAAGGAAATAAGTTTAAAAATGATAATATCTAACTAAGCACTTTTAAAAAGACATAAAATACAAAGCAACAAAACAATAAAAATAAGATTCTCCTCTCCTTGTTTCTGTGTTTTAACTTTTATCTTTATTTCTTTTGTATGACCAGCATAGTTACCATGAAGAAGAAAAGTTCTTTTTCATGGCATTCATTTTACCTGTTCCTGATATATTTATTAAATTTTGCTTAACAGAAGCAGATTCTTAGTACTATGGCAAAAAACAAAGGATGCTTCACCCATTTTTTACTCAAAATTATTCTTGCTGAGAACCAAAGTTTCAACTCCTCTAGTGAGTCAAATCTCCCATTCTAATCACATTCCCTCACATTATAGGAGTATGTGGGAGAATTCATTTTAAAAATAAAAGTATGGGAGAGAAGATAGGAAAAAGTTTGGTGACTTTGTATTATATTACAAAATACCACATATAGTTTAGATTAGAGAAATTAGGATGGGCAAAGAGTAGTAACTTTTATTTACATTTCATCTCAATCTCCTCTATGTCTAATCACTACTAAGGAAGACAAGTATGATTTTAACTCTTAATTCCAGTCTGAAACCATTGATGCCTAAATGTTTTCAGCAAATTTGGAACTTAATAATTATAATTATGTGCATGTGTTATGTGGTGATTCTCAAATTTGGCTCTGCCCGAGAAAGACCTCTGCTTTCTCCCCGACCACTTGCAATCCAAATTTTGAAGCTGCAGGCTCAGAATTCTTATTCAGTAGATCTGCTATGGAACCAGATTCAGAGATAATTTTGAAAGCTGTATTTTGTGAACTGCACTTTCACCATGTCATTTTTCACAAATACTCTCAGAATATCAGATTTATAAGATACTAATAGAACAACATACATTTCTCCAGTCTTTCTGGTAAGCATCTGTTTCATCTCTGCAACTTCATTTCCATGTTTTCCAGTAAATTTTTACAACTATTTCCTTCAGGTTTTGGGGGTCTTGAAGGAACCCAATTAATAGCATCCCTTCTCCACTCAAAGTGGCTAAACTAATATAAAAAACAGAGAGGTAAAGCTACGAATACACAAATATCAACTATTATTCATAAAATTTTATTGGAAAATCTAGATTATACCTCTGTCAAGTGGTATTATATAATACTGGACCCCAGAATTGGTTACAATTATCCACCCAGTAATAAGCAAGACTAGAAAACTACAGATTTTCCCAAGTGGGGAGCCTACTCCTGTCAAGGAAGGCACAAACTAGAACACATGTTCACTGTAAGTAAA
The DNA here is from genome assembly GCF_951394435.1 of Stenella coeruleoalba. Taxonomy (NCBI): domain Eukaryota; kingdom Metazoa; phylum Chordata; class Mammalia; order Artiodactyla; family Delphinidae; genus Stenella; species Stenella coeruleoalba. The sequence goes on from NC_137154.1 coordinate 72,871,012, forward strand.
AGTGGGAAAAATGAGCCAGACTGTAAATTTCAAATGTATCCTTCTAAACTTACCAATCAGATTGAGTAACACTTCCATTACTGAGTTAAAGGCAGAGAGAAGCAAGGAACTCTACCCAACTGAAAAACAAAAATAAAAAACACAGTAGGGGTAGGGAGAAAAGTGTCCCTATACAGTATGCTATATATTTGTTCTTATAATTATTCGTGTACAACAAATTCAACAGATGAATCTTTTATTCAACTAGACTAAGGAGATGAGCAGTTTATCAGGATATTTTCTGGAACTTTGTTCAGCAGTTTAATTTTCTCCAATGAGGAATCTGAAGTAAGTCAGAAGAGAATATTAATTAAATCATTCTGTAACTGAGGTTAAAACTTTACTCTATATACTATTTTCTATCAAAAATTATGTCCACCCACATCATCCTAGACAGGCTATCAGAAATTCTGCAGTGAGATTAAATCTTAACCAGATACTTTAATAATAACATGCCAAAATAGAGATGGCCCAAATTTGAGTATAATTCCTTTTCCATTATCAAAATCTCAGGTAAAATTCAAATTCAAATATTATATATTCTTGCAAATCAAATGCCTAAGACATAAAATTACCAAAGAATGAAATTGTAAATCAAAGTACTACCTTGAAAATTACAGTAGTACAGTACAACAGCTGGCATACAGGGGCTGGCATCAAGTGAACATGCAAGAAGAGTTACTGACTGGAGGAGAGAGAGGAGGTGGCAGATGGTAGAGCTGAAGGATTGTCAGAGGACAGGCTGCAACTTCACTTATGCCTGATGTTGATGGAATGCAAGTTTGCATCTTTGAAAGTTCGCAACTTGAAGGTTCGTATGTAGGGGACTTAACTGTATCTTGACCTTGAGAGTAAAAAACTCTAAACAAAATTGTTTCCTTATATTTTATTCTCTTCAGTCTCTGCTAGAAGTATTACCAATGTCTGAATTCAGTGGGAATCTATTCAACAGTTTCAGCCTATGCTTTTTTGTAGTGGACTGAATATAATATTTTCAAGGTTCTAAAGTTCTATTATTTCAGTACTAAGCTTCTACCTCACCTTTAAGAAAAATTTCCCTCTGTGCCTTATTTGCATTTCTATGACATTCTACTCCCAATGAGTGACACTGTAGTGTACTCAACTGTCCAAAGAAAACTCTTTTCTATAACTTACTTTCACTATACAGCTACTACTAACTGTGGTATTACTCACTCCCCAATTCCAGTCAAGAACTCATTCTTGTTAGTCAATTTACTCCCTACATCTAATCACTAATTTAAATTCACCTACTTCTCAAATTTCCAGATTTCTTTCAGTTTTTATCATGAATGGATGTTGAATTTTGTGAAAGGCTTTTCCTGTATCTATTGAGATGATCATGTGATTTTTATTCTTCCTTTTGTTAATGTGCTCTAACACATTGATTGACTTGCAGATATTCAACCATTCTTGCATCACTGGTATAAATCCCACTTGATCACAGTGTATGATCCCTTTTATATATTGTTGAATTCGATTTGCTAATACATTGCTGAGGATTTTTGCATCTATGTTCATCAGAGATGTTGGCCTGTAATTTTCTTTTTTTTTGTAGTGTCTTTGTCTGGTTTTGGTGTCAGAGTAATGGTGGCATTATAGGATAAGTAATGTCCTATCCTCTGCAATTTTTTGGAATAGTTTGAGAAGGATAGGGATTAGCTCTTATTTAAATGTTTTTTAAAAAAATAATTTCCCTATAAAGCCATCAGGTCCTGGACTTTTGTTTACAGGGACTCTTTTTTATTATAAATTCAATTTCTCTACTAGTGATTGATATGTTCAGGTTGTCTATTTCTTCCTGATTCAGTCTTGGGAGGTTGTAGGTTTCTAGAAATTTGTAGATTTCTTCTAGGTTGTCAATTTGTTAGCATATAAGTGTTTTTAGTTTTCTCTTAAGTTTTTAAAAAAATATATCTGTGATATTGGCTGTTATTTCTCCTCTTTTATTTCTTTTTTTGCTTATTTGGGTTGTCTCTCTTTTATTATTGATGAGCCTGGATAAAGGTTCATCAATTTTGTTTATCTTTTCAGAAAACCAGCTCTTGGTTTTATTGATCTTTTCTATATTTATTTTTGGTCTCTACTTAATTCCTCTCTGATCTTTATTAGTTTCCCCTTTCTGCTGACTTTGGGCTTTATTCTTCCTTTTCTAATTCCTTTAGGTTGTAGGTTAGGTTGTTTATTTGAGATTTGTACTTTTTTCTTGAGGTAGGACTGTGTTCCTATGAACTTCCCTCTTAGAACTGCTTTCACTGCATCCCATAGATTTCAGAAAATTGTGTTTCCATTTTCATTTGTCTCAAGGTATTTTCTGACTTCTTCGTTGATTTCTCCATTGACCTATTACATTTGTAGTAGCATATTATTTAGTCTCCATGTGTTTGTGCTTTTCCCATTTTTCTTCTGGAACTGATTTCTACTTTCATACTGTTGTGATCTGAAAAAAAATGCTTGATATAATTTCTATCCTCTTCAATTTGTTGAGGCTTGTTTTGTAGCCTCACGTGATCTATCCTGGAGAATGATGCATGTGCACTTGAAAAGAGTATGTATTCAGCAGTTTTTGGATTGAATGTTCTATAGTTATCTAATATGTCCAACTGGTCAATTATGTTATATAAGAACACTGTTTCTTATTGATTTTCTGTCTGGATGATCTTTCCATTGAAGAAATTAGCATATTAAAGTCCCCTACTATTATTGTACTGTTGTCAATTTCTTCCTTTATATCTGTTAATATTTGCTTTCTATATTTAGGAGATCCTGAATTGGGTGCATATATATTGAGTGTAATACTCTCTTCTTGTATTGATTCTTTTATCATTATATAATGCTTGTCTTTGTCTTTTGTTATTGACTTTGTTTTAAGGTCTATTTTTCCTGATTTGAGTATTGTTATGCTCACTTTCTTGTCATTTCAGTGTTCATAAATATCTTTTTCCATCCCCTCACTTTAAGTCTGTGTGTCTTTAACTCTGAAATGATTCTCTTGTAAGCAGCATGGTCTTCTTTTTTATCCAATCAGGCACCCTATGTCTTTTGATTGGATCAGTTATTCCATTGACCTTTACAGCAATTATAGATGAGTATGTACTTATTGCTTTTTTATTACCTGTTTTCTGGTTGTTTTTGTAGTTCTTCCATTCTTTTCTTCTTTTTTAAGTTTCTTCCCTTGTGGTTTGATAATATGTTTTTAGTGGTGTGTGTGTGGGGTGTGTGTGTGTGTGTGTGAGCACACGTGTGTGCATATGTTCCTTTCTCTCTAGTTTTTACATATCTATTGTGGGTTTTTGATTTGTGGTTACCATGGGGTCCACATTTGTTGTCCAATAACCATATCTATTTGTTTTAAACAGGTAGTCCTTTAAATTCAAGCACATTCTAAAAGATCTATATTTTTTACTCTACTCCCACACTTCATGTTTTTGATGTCATATTTTACATCTTCATGTTTATCCCTTTACTAAGTATTGTAGTTTTACTTGATTTTAATTTTTTTTGTCTTTTAATCTTCATACTAGCTTATCTAAGTGGTTGACCCCCAGCCCTTACTATATATTTGTCTTTAGTAGTGGGATTTATCCTTTCCTATACAATCTTACTTATTATAGCCTTTTCTTTTCTACTTAGAGAAGACTTTTTAACATTTCTTTTGGAGTCAGTTTAGTATTGATGAACTCTTTTAGTTTTGGCTTGTCTGAGAATTTCTTCATCTTTCCTTCTATTCTAAATGATAATCTTGCTGGGTAGAGTATCTTAGGTTGCAGGTTATTTTCCATCACTTTAAACACTTCTTGACTCTCCATTCTGGCTCGCAAATTTCTGCAGAAAAATCAGCTGATAGTCTCATGAGGATTTCCTTGTACACGACTCTTTGTTTTTCTCTTGCCACCTTTATAATTCTCCCTTTATCTTTAACTTTAGCCGTTTTAATTATATGTCTTGGTGTGGGTTTGTTTGGGTTCATCTTGTTTGGGACTCTCCATGCTTCCTATACTTGGAAATCATTTTCCTTCTTGAGGCTTGGGAAGTTTTCAGCCATAATTTTATTAACTACATTTTTGACCCCCCTCTCTCTCTTCTCCTTCTGGGTCTCATATAATGGTGAATGTTTGTATGCTTAATATTATTACAAATATCCCTTAAACTTTTTCCTTTTTTTATTTGCTTTTATTTTTGCTCTTTTGATTGGGTGATTTCCATTATTCTTTCTTCCAGATCACTTGTGTGTTCTTCTGTATCACCTAGTCTACTGCTCATTCTTTCTAGTGTGATTTTCATTTCAGTTATTGTATTATTCCATTCAGACTGATTCCTTTTTATATTTTCTAGTTCATTGTTAAAATTCTCACTGTGTTCATTTATTCTTTTCCCTAATTCAGTTAGTGTTCTTAATGTAAATGCTTTGAATCTGTATCAGGTAAATTGTTTATTTGTTTCATTTGTTGTTTTTTCATTGGTTTTTCTCTTGCTCTTTCAATTGAAACAAATTTGTCCGCCTTCTCATTTTCTTATCTTTCTCTGTCTCTATGAAATTAAGTTAAACAGTTACCTTTAGTGGTCTTGTAGGTGGGTCCTTATGTGGGAGCATCTTTATACAGTCTGTCTGTGCCCAGTGGCTTTTTTGGGTGAACTGGATTTGATGTGAACACAAGTCATATTTTTCCTCAGGGTGTATTTGTAGCTATTACCTTTGTAGGCGGTGGGGTTGGAGATGGAGCCAGATGTGAGGTGAGACTTTCCCTGTCCTCTGTAGCTGTCACTGCCCTATCATGGGTGGGATCCATTCCCAAGTTGCTGAAGCAGAAGCCCTGAGGGTTGGGTTCTGGCTGGCTCAGTTTCCTGTAAGTTTGTGCTCTACCCCTTCCCAGTACTGGCACTCTCACCACAGAGAGGAGCAGTGCTAGAGAAAAAGAGATAGGTGTGGGTGTTCAGCAAAGCTTAGGGCCTGGACTATGATGATCTGTCTGCTGTCAGAGATCCAGAATGCTTCTGTTGCATCCCTGTGCAATCGCTAGTAATGGCTGCCTCCTCCATGTTCAGATGCTATTCAGGGTTTGATCTGCCTCAGTGTCTCATGGCCAAGTTTTTCCTTGGTTGTGGTTACCTTAGCTCCAATGTGGAGCTGTGACATGAAGCAAGTGGTGCTAGAGCATCCCCTTGTCTCAGGCTAAGGCATGCTCCTGGGTGGTCACAGGAAACCAGTCAACCACCCACAAGGTTTCAGTTTCAATCTGCTCTCTCTGCCCATTTCAATACTAAGCTAGTATTTTTGTGTTCCTCTTGAGCTAAGTCCAAGCTCCCCACACCCCTCCCATTATTCCCAAAGACCCTCCTACCAGCAAAGGGGGCTCATTTTTCATTGGTCAGACCCCAGGGATGAGGCACCCAATATGTGGCTTCAATCACTCATTCCTCAGGGAGTATTTCCACTCATGCAGTCTCCCTTTTCATCTTAGTCCCCTCCCAGGGCACAGATCCTCAGCTGATTTCTTCTCTTCCCTTCTAACCTGATTCCATGTGGATCTTTGTTACAGCCTTGGTTGTACAGTCTTTCTGCTAGATTCCAGTTAGTTTTCAGGGACAATTGTTCCACATGTAGAAGTATTTTTGATGTGTTTATTGGAGGTGGGCTTGGTGTCCTTAACTCCACCATCCTGATTTCTCTCCCTACTGTTGAGCTCTTTTACTTCATCTCATATTCTCTTCTAAAATTACTCAAACTCTCATCCCCAGCATCTGGTAACTGTTCATGTCACTGTCCCCTCTTCCCTCCATATTATCAAGTCTAAGAGTCAGTTATCAGTTATTACTAACTTCCCAGTTTCAGCAGCATTGTCATACTTGATCACTCTTTCCTTCATGAAACATTTTGTTTATTTAATTAGATATGCTGTGTTGAGATATTGTTCCTGCCTTACTCACTTTCTTTCTCTCTCTTCTTCTCCAAATCCTCTCCCTTTTCCAATGCCTTATAATTTCAATAGCTCCAGGGCTCAGTTTTCAGACTTTGTTTTTTCCTTCTCTATTCTCTTACTCTGATCTTATCTAGTGTCTTGACTTTAAATAAATTATCTAAGGATGACTTCCATATCTACACATTCAACTCTGGCATCTTGCCTTAATTTCAAGCACATATTTGCTGCTTATCTCACATTTTCATTTTGATATATAGTAGCCATCTCTAACTTAATATTTCCCAAAGAGAAAACCTGTTTCTACTTTTCCCGTATCTTTAAATATTTCCAGCTCTCCTATCTCAGTAAAAGGCATGGCCATTCACACAACTGCCCACTCCCAAATTCTTTTTTTCTTCCTCGTATTATACCCCAAATCTTCAAATTATATCAGAATCTGACTAGTCCTTAACTACTCTTGAAACATCACATAGTTCTAAATCACAATCATCTCTCATGTGAATGTGTCATGCCTGCTAATTGATCTTCCTGCTTCCATTCTTGCATCATTTAGTCAAAAGGTGTATTTTAAGAATTTTGTTTTGAAATAATTATAGATTCATAGGAAATTGCTGAGAAAATAGAGAGAGGTTTGATGTATCTATTATGCAGTTTCCCCAACAATTATATCTGACATAGCTATAGTACAGTAGCAAAGCCAAGAAACTGATATTGTTAAAACATATGTGTATACTTTTATGCCATTTTTTCCCCATGTGTAGATTCATATACCTGCCACAACAATCAAGAAACAGAACAAAAGTTCATTTTAAAACCTAGGATGATTATGTGACTTTTCTCTTAAAAATACTACAATAGCTTCCATTGTACTCTTCCCAGACTCTCTCTCTCTGTCTTCTTAACTATTTTTTTCTTCCTATCATTGATAATATTATGTTGCCTTAAATTATATATCTTTTCTTTTCTTCTTTTTTTAGCTCATCTGCTGGCAAGGCAGAGTGCTGGTGCCTTTATTTTTAAGAATGAAGTTTCACCTTAAAAGCAGAGAAAGAGATGATTCAAAAAGACGAGGTCTTTTCTTCTCTCAGTCCAAGCACCAACTCCTCACCAGTCCCTATCTATCAGCTTACTCATTCTCACCTGGCCCTGTGGTTCCAAGATTTCTCTGACCTGCATTTCTGCCTTTAGTAGCTACAGGCATGTTTGCTCTAACAAAGACTTTCTCCTTTCATTTGTATTACTCTAGATGGTGGATCCAAGAAGCTATTGCTGTGATTTATGTCAGAGAGTGTTCTGACTATGTTCTCCTCTAAGAGTTTTATAGTGTCCAGTCATTTAGACACTAAAGACCTATACATTTAGGTCTTTAATCCATTTTGAGTTTATTTTTGTGTATAGTGTTAGAGGATGTTCTAATTTTCATTCTTTTACATGTAGCTGTCTGTTTTCCCAATATTCTGTAATAACCTACATAGGAAAAGAATCTGAAAAAGAATGGATATATGTACATGTATAATTGAATCACTTTTCTGTGCACCTGAAACTAACACAGCATTGTAAATCAACTATATCCCAATATAAAATAAAAATTAAAACAAACAAACAAACCCTCTCATTAACCAAACTTGAATCAGACTCCTTGGACTCCTTTGGAGTCTTTCTGACTAGGCCTTACCCTTGGGCTCTGTCCTTGGCCTGTTTATTCCAGTTTTAGCAAGAATCCTGCTAAGTCAGTTTAGTAAAAATCCCCTACCCTTGGTATCTGATCATCCTTGGTATCTGATCAAATTGCTCATCTCGAACCCACAATGTCTTATCACTCTGGCCTTCCTTCAGAAAAAATCCTGTTGAGTTGGTCTAGGAAGAATCCTTCTAACTCCTGATGTTTCTGCTTAATAATTTCCCATCCACTCACCCCCTCACTCTGCTCCTTGGTTACAAATCCCCACTTACCCTTTCTGTATGCAGAGGTGAGCCTGCTCTCTCTACCCTACTATAAAACTCCCATCCAAACTCCAAAACTCCCAGTAGCCCCACCCCCATCCCCAAATAAAGTCCTGCTTACTATCTTTTTTCTTTTTTTTTTTCCATATCCCCTCCCTCTTAAGCTTCCCTCCCACCCTCCCTACCCCACCCCTCTAGGTCATCACAAAACACTGAGCTGATCTCCCTGTTCTATGCTGCTGCTTCCCACTAGCTAAATATTTTACATTTGGTAGTGTACATATGTCGATGTTACTCTCACTTCACCCCAGCTAGAGCAATTGTCAGGCATGCTTCCCCCAATGTTGGACCTCTCATCAACTGTCAACACAAGTGAAATGGAATGGTCTGTTTAATATTAGTTCCAAAAGATTCTGAGAATTAAAAATAATTGATCCTGTTTGGATCGCATTCCACTACTTGAATAATTCTCTGTAGGCAACTCATAGATGGCTCTTGTTTCTTTGGGGTTTTTTGTTTTGTTTTGTTTTAATAATTCAGCTTCTTTATGCCTTTTGATTTGAGAATTTAGTTCACTTACATTTAAAGTAATTATTCACAGAAGTGTTCCATTGCTATTTTGTTCATTGTTTTCTGACTGATTTGTAGCTCTTCTCTGTACCTTTCTTCTTCTCTTGGTCTCTCCCTTTGTGCTTTGATGACTTTCTTTAGTGGTGTGCTTAGATTTCTTTATGTTTAGTGTATCTACTATAGGTTTTTGCTTTGTGGTTATCATGAAGCTTATATACAATACCATTTATAACATTATATTTTATGTTGATCACAGCATAAGTTTGAGATGTAAAGAAACACACAGATTGAAAGTGAAGGGATGGAAAAAGGTAGTTCACACAAATGGAAACCAAAATGCAGCTGAGGTAGTTATACATATGTCAGACAAAATACACTTTAAAACAAAGATTGTAATAGAAGACACAAGAGAGCATTGCATAATGATAAAGGGATTAATATAACAAGAGAATATGACATTTGTAAATATATATGCATCCAATAAAGGAGCACCTATATATATATAAAGCAAATATTAACAGACCTAGTGAGAAAAATAGACAGTACAAGTAAAAGTAAATGAGTAAAAGTAGGAATTTTAGTACCTCACTTACATCAATTGATTGATCATCCAGAGAGAAAATCAATAAGAAAATATCAGTCTTAAATGACATATTAGATCAGATGGAGTTAACACACACCATTTGTATTTAGTTTACTTTTTTCCTAAAAGAGCTCTATAGTTCAATATTTCCTTCAGATTAAAAGGAACACATTGGAAAGATATACAGTAGTGATTTTAGAAATCATAATTTAGGAATGTAATGTAAAATTTTTAAATTGTTGATCTATTTTAATGAAAGAACAATGGATCATATACTAATACTAATAATATAATATAATATATATATGCCACAACACTAAAGAATATCCATGTTGTAAATGTGATCTCAGAAACAGTTTACTCTTGAAATGTAAATAGATCCTTTTAAATGTTTATTTTGAGTTAATAGATTTTGTGCAAAATCAAGACCCCTGTTTTTAGTGCAATGCAAACCTCTGATGAAAAGCACTGAAGTATTTACAAATGTGAAAGATAGGTGGGAATAAAAGAATAAGATCTGGGCTTCCCTGGTGGCGCAGTGGTTGAGGTCCACCTGCCGATGCAGGGGACACGGGTTCGTGCCCTGGTCCGGGAAGATCCCACATGCCACGGAGCAGCTAGGCCCGTGAGCCATGGCTGCTGAGCCTGTGCGTCCAGAGCCTGTGCTCCACCATGGGAGAGGCCACAACAGTGAGAGGCCCGCGTCCCACAAAAAAAAAAAAAAAAAAAAAAGAATGAGATCTGGGTACATTACAGAGAAGTAAGTGTGAAGCTGAATATCATGTTTCAAATTTTGGGGAGAATATAGTAAGAATTCATTCATTCTTTAAACAAATATTTACTGAGTACCTACCATAAGCCAGAAAATCTCTAGAAACTTAGCTGACAGCTCTTCAAACACACGCACACACAAATGCACACACACATGCACACAGTTCCAAATTTCATGAAACTTATATTCTAGTGAAAATAAAATTATGATGTACATAACCATGTCGACCCAATATATAGATTTATTTTTGAACCGATGCATTACAAATCCATCATCTAATTCAACCATGGCATTATATAGGTGAACTAAATAAAATGGATTTTTTTAAAGGGAGAGATATACTAGAACTTCCATCACCTAAACCTGAGATCAGGAGAGAATGAACAAACCAATCCAAAAGAATATGAATGTTTTCTATACTTTTGATTTTTTCTTCAATTTTTTTGAGACATAATTGACATACAGCCCTGTACAGGTTTAAAGTGTACAGTATAATGATTTGATTTACATATACCATGAAATGATTATCACAAGATTAGTGAACATACATCATCTCTTATAGATACAAAATTAAAGAAATAGAAAAAAAAATTTCTGTGTTAAAAACTCTTAGGATTTACTCTTAACACTTTTTGTATATAACATACAGCAGTGTTAATTATATTTATCATGTTGTACATTAACTCACTAGTACTTATTTACCTTGTAACTGGAAGTTAGCACCTTTTGACTGCCTTCATCCAATTCCTACTGCCCCATCCCCCACCTCTGATCTCTTTTTCTATGAGCTGGTTTGTTTTGTTTTTGAAGTATAATTGACTTACAACACTATGCTACTTCCTGATACACAACATAGTAATTGAATACATCTATACATTTCAAAATGGTCACCACCATAAATCTAAATACAATCTGTCTCCGTCCAAAGATATTGCATGGTTATTGACTATATTCCCCACACTGTACATTCCATACCTGTGACATTTATTTTGCAACTGAAGTTTGTACTTCTTAATCTCCCTCACCTATCTCTCTCCTCCCTGCTCCTCCTACCCTCTGGCAACCACTTGTTTGTTCTCTGTATCTATGATTTTCTTTCTATTAAGTTATGTTTGTTCGATTATTGTGTTTTTTTTAGATTCCACATATAAGTGAAATCAGACAGCATTTGCCTTTTTCTGTCTGACTTATTTCACTTAGTATAATACCCTCTATGTCCATTCATGATGTCACCAAAGGCAAGATTTCATTTTTTATGGCTGAGTAATATTTCATTGTGTATTGCTTCTATATCTTGGTTATTGCTGCAATAAATATGGGGTGAATTTATCTTTTCTAATTAGTATTTGTGTTTTTGTTGTTTTTTTGGATAAACACAAAGATGTGGAAATACTGGATTGTATGGTGTTTCCATTTTAATTTTTTGAGGAATATCCATACTGCTTTCCATAGTGGCTGCACCAATGTACATTCCCACCAACAATGCATGAGAATTCCCTTTTCTTCACATCCTCACTAACACTTACTTGCTGTCTTTTTTGATAAATAGCCATTCTGACAGGTGTGACATGGTCACAAATATTGATTTCCATGTCCCTGATGATTAATGATGTTCAGCATCTTTTCCTGGGCCTGTTGGCAATCTGTTTGTCTTCCTTGGAAAAACATCTGTCCAGAGCCTCTGCCCAATTTGTTGAGTTATATAAGTTTTTTTGTATATTTTGGATATTATTGCCTTAATGCATATATCATTTGCAAATATCTTCTCCCTTTCAGTAGGCATTTTTGGTTTTGCTGATAATTTCCTTCACTGTGCAAAAGTTTTTACTTTGATTTAAGTTCCATTTGTTAATTTTTTGCTATTGTTCCCTTGCCTGAGGAGATATCTAAAAATTATTTTGAAGATCTTTGTCAAAGAGGTTACTGCTTACTGTTTTCTTCTAGAAATTTTATGGCAGCAGGTCTTACATTTCAGTCTTTAATCCATTTTGGATTTATTTTTGGGCATGGTGGAGAGAGTAGTCCAGTTTGATTCTTTGGCATATAGCTGTCCTGTTTTCACAACACCATTTATTGAAGAAGTTGTCTTTTCCCCATTGTATATTCTTGCCTCCTTTGTCATGTGTTTAATTGTCCCTATAAGTGAAGATTCACTTCTCTATTCTGTTCCATTTATCTATGCATCTTGTTTGTGTCAGTACCATACTGCTTTGATTACTATATCTTTTTTTTCTTTTTTCTTTTTTTTTTTTTTTTTTTTTTTGCGGTATGCGGGCCTCTCACTGTTGTGGCCTCTCCCGTTGTGGAGCACAGGCTCTAGACACACAGGCTCAGTGGCCATGGCTTATGGGCCCAGCCGCTCCGCAGCATGTGGGATCTGGACCAGGGCATGAACCCATGTCTCCTGAATAGGCAGGCAGACTCTCAACCACTGCACCACAAGGGAAGCCCAATTACTATACCTTTGAAGTATTTTTTGAAATCAGGGAGCATGACAGCTCCACTTTTGTTCATCTTTCTCAAGATTGTTTTAACTCTTTGTGGTTTTATGTGGTTCCATACAAACTTTAGAATTATTTGTTCTAGCTCTGTGAAAAAAAATGCTGTTGGTATTTAAATAGGGATTGTATTGAATCTGTAGATTGCTTTTGGTAGTATGCTTATTTTTAACAACATTAATTCTTCCAATCCATTAACACAGTGTATATTTCCAATTGTTAGTGTCTTGTTCGATTTTTTTCATCAGTGTCTTACAGTTTTCTAAGTGCAGGTCTTTTACCTCCTTAGTTAGATTTATTGCTAGATATTTTATTAATTTTGATGTAATTAGAATTGGAATTGTTTTCTTAATTTTTCTCTCTGGAAATTTGATTTTAGCTTATAGAAATGCAATAGATTTCTCTATATTAATTTTATACCCTGAAAATTTACCAGATTCATTGATGAGCTCTAGTAATTTTTTGGTAAATTAGAATTTTCTATGTACAGCATCATCTTATCTTCAAACGGTAATATTTTTACTTCTTCCTTTCCAAGTTGGACTCCTTTTATTTCTGTTTCCCTGATTGATTGTTGTGGCTAGGATTTCCAATACTTTGTTGAATAAAAATGGCAAGAGTGGATATCTTTGTTTTATTCCTGATCTTAGAGGAAATGTTTTCAACTTTTCATCATTGAGTATGATGTTATTTGTGGGCTTAACATACATGCTCTTTATTATGTTGAGGTATGTTCCCCTGTACCCAGTTTTTGAGAGTTTTTTTTTTTTTGCAGTACGCGGGCCTCTCACTGTTGTGGCCTCTCCCATTGCAGAGCACAGGCTCCAGAGGCACAGGCTCAGCGGCCATGGCTCATGGGCCCAGCCGCTCCGAGGCATGTAGGATCCTCCCAGTCTGGGTCATGAATCCGTGTTCCCTGCATCAGTAGGTGGACTCTCAACCACTGCGCCACCAGGGAAGCCTGAGAATTTTATCATTAAAACAATGTTAAATTTTGTCAAAAGCCTTTTCTGAATCTCTTGAGATGACCATATAATTTTTGTTCTTTAATTTGTTAATGTGGTGTTTCAGATTGATTAGTTTATGAATATTGAACCATCCTTGCATTCCTGGGTTAAATCCCACTTGTTCATGGTGTATGATCCTTTTAATGTATTGTTGAATATAATTTGCTAACATTTTCCTGTGGATTTTTGTATCTATAGTCATCAGGGTTATTGGCCTGCAATTTTCTTTTTTTGTGATATCTTTGTTTTAGTTTTGTTATCAAGGTGATATGGGACATGCAGAATGAGTTTGGAAGTGTTCCTTTCTCTGCATCTTTTTTTAAATAGTTTGAAAAGGATAGGTGTTAACTCTTCTCTAAATGTTTTGTAGAATTCACCTGTAAAGCTGAACTTTTATTTGTTGGGATGTTTTTTAAATTACTATTACTGATTTAATTCCATACTTATAATTAGTCTGTTTATATTTTCTTTTTCTAATGGTTCTTGTGAGATTGTACATTTCTAGGAATTTGTCCATTTCTTCTATGTTGTCCATTTTATTGGCATAAAATTCTTCATAGTAATCTCTTATGATTCTTTATATTTTTGTGATAATGTATGTAACTTCTCCTTTGTGACTTCTGATTTGATTGTTTTGGGCCCTTGCTCTTTTGTTCATAATAAGTCTGAGTAAAACTTCATCAATTTTGTTTATATTTTTAAATAACCAGCTCTTAGTTTTATTGATGTTTTCTATTGACTTTTTAGTATTTTATTTATTTCTACTCTGATCTTTATGATTTCTTTTCTTCTAACTTTAGGTTTTGTTTGTTCTTTTTCTAGCTCCTTTTGGTGTAAGGTTAACCTATTCATTGAGGTTTTCCTTGTTTCCTAAAGTAGGCTTTAGGGACGAACTAGTTCCTCACTAGTTTGAAGTCTCTCTAAACTAGTTTGAAGTCTTGCTAACAAACTTTCCTCTTAGAACTAATTTTGCTGCCTCCCATAGCTTTAGGCTCATTGTGTTTTCATTTTCTTTTGTCTCTAGTTATTTATTCCTTCTTTGATTTCTTCAGTGAAACATTTGTTGTTTAGTAGCATATTGTTTAGCTTCCATATGTTTGTGCTTTTTTGCTTTTTTTTGCAGCTTTTCTCTTGTAATTGATTTCAAGTTTCATAGTGCTGTGTTCAGAAAAGTTATTTAATATGGTTTCAATTTTCTGAATTTTACTGTGGATTGTTTTTTGGTCTAGCATGTGACCTATCCTGGACAATATTCTATGTACATTTGAAAAGAATGTGTTTTCTTCTGCTTTTGGCTGGACTACTTTATATATATCTATGAAGTTCATCTGGTATAATGTGTCTTTTAAGGCCAGCATTTACTTTTTAAATTCAGGTATGGATGATTGGTCCATTGATGTAAGTGGGGTGTTAAAGCCCCCTACTATTATTGTGTTAATGTGAATTATCCCTTTGTATCTGTTAATATATATTTTATGTAGTTAGGTGCTCCTAGGTTGGGTGCATGTATATTTACAATTTTTATAACTTCTTATTGGATTGATCCCTGATGTTATGTAATGTCCTTCTCTCTTGTTACAGTCTTTGTTTTAAAGTCTATGTTGTATAAGTATTGCTACTGACTTCCTTTTGATTTTCATCTGCATGGGATACCATTTTCCATCCTCTCACTTTTAGTCTGTGTGGTTTTAGATCTGAAGTGAGTCTCTTATAGGCAGCATATATATGAGTCTTGTTTTGTATCCATTCAGCCACTATATGTCTTTTTATTGCAGCATATAGTCCATTTACATTTAAAGTAATCATTGATATGTATGTACTTATTGCCATATTGTTAATTGTTTTGGGGTTGTTTTATAGTTCTTTTTTGTTCCTTTCTTCTTCTTTTGCTCTCTTTCCTTGTGATTTGATGACTATCTATAATGTTATGTTTGGATTCTTTTCCCTTTTTTGTCTGTGTATCTAGTATAGATTTTTGTTTGTAGTTACCATGATGTTTATATATAGCAATATACCTCTCTCTTTCTCTCTGTCTCTCTCATTATTCTCTCTGTCTCTCTGTCCCTCTCTGTCTCTTTGTCTGTCTGTCTCTCCATATATATATATATATATATATATATATATGTATATATATATATGTATATATAGTATATGTGTGTGTGTGTGTGTGTGTGTGTGTATATATATATATATATATAATTATATTAAGTGGCTGATCTCTTAATTTCAAACTCAGTTTAACAAACCCAACAATATTTACTGTTTTTGACATCATATTTTATATATTTTTGTGTATCCCTTAACTACTTATTGTGGATATAGATGACAATAGATGATATTGTCTTTAAACTTCCTACTAGCTTTATACATGATTGATTCACTCTCTTTACTATATATTTGCCTTTACCAATTTGATTTTTCCTTTCATAATTTTCATCTTTCTCATTGTGGCTTTTCCTTTTTCCCATAGGGAATTCTATTTAATTTTTCTTGTAAAGCTGGTTTAGCAGTGTTAAACTCTTCTCATTTTTCCTTGTCTGGAAAACTTTTGATCTCCCCATCAAATCTGAATAGAACACTAACTGTGTAGAATATTCTTCATTGTAACTTTTTTCCTTTCATCACTTTAAATATATCATACCACTCCCTGTGGCCTTCAGAGTTTCTGCTAAAAAGTCAGCTGAGAGCCTAATGGGAGTCCTCTTGTAACTAACTTCTTCCTTTTTCCTTGTTGTTTTCAATACTCTCTCCTAATATTTAATATTCACCATGTTAATTACAATGTGTCTTGATGTGGTCCTCTTTTGTTTGATCCTCTTCTGGACTCTTTGTGAATTCTGAACATGGATACCTCTTTCCTCCCCAGGTTATGGAGGTTTTCAGTTATTATGTCTTCAAATATGTTCTCTATCACTTTCTCTCTCTTTTCTCCATCTGGGACCCCATAATGTGATTGTTAGTATGCTTGATGTTGACCCAGAGGTCTCAGACTTTTTTTTTTTTAATTCTTCATTCTTCTTTACTATTTAGCTTGAGTGATTTCTACCACTCTGTCTTCTAACTTGTTGATCTGTTTTTTGGTATCATCTAATTTATTGTCGATTCCTTCTAGTGTATTTTTCTTTTCAGTTATTTTATTCTGTGTCTCTGTATGGTTCTTCTTTATATTTTCTAATTTGTTAAAAACTTCTAACTTCTCACTCTGTTCATCTAATCTTCTCCTGAGTTCTTTGACTATTATTTTGATCATTTTGATCATAATGATAGGTTGCCTATTTCCACTTAGTTCTTCTTCCAGTGTTTAATCATTTGGAACATGTTCCTGTGTCACTTAATTTTGACTAATATGCTGTTTTTATTTCTGTGTCTGGTAGGTTGGTTATGTTTCCTGACCTTGGAGAAATGACATTTTTTAGGTGACATCCTATACGTCCCAGCAGCACACTCCCCTTTTGTCACCAGCATTAAATACTCTAGTCCTATGTGGGCTGCACGGGTCCTTCTGTTGTTGCAGGCTGACTAATAAGGGCAGACTGCAGGCATGGCTGACCCTCAGTCTGGTTGTTTGCCAGGTCCTGCCTTGTGTGGAAACTGCCAGCTACTGATTGGCAGGGCCAGTTTACCAGGCAGCTGGCTGTAGAATCCTGAGTGTCCTACGGCTAGTGCTGGCCCACTGCTAGGCAGAGCCATGTTCTGGGGTGGGTGGTTGCTGAGCCAATTTTCCCAGATCTATTGTCATCCTGCTGGTGGGCATGGCTGTTTCCAGACATAGCTGGCTGTTGAGTACAGGGTTTTCTATAGCTGGTGCTGTTCTTCTGATGAGTGAATCTGGATCCCAGTGTTGCTTGTTGGTGGAGAGTCTCAGAGCTGGTGTTGGTCTTCTAGTGGGCAGAGCCATGGCCCAGGGGCTTCTGAGGCTGGTGCCTGCCCACTGGTGTTTCAGGCTGGTCTTGGTGCTAGTGTCAGTCCACTGGTGGGTGGAACAGGGTTTCTGGCTGCAGGTCCCAGAGTGTGTGAGAATTTGTGTGTATCCTTTAAGAGTGGAGTCTCTATTCCCCACAACCTTCTGCCTCTCAAAAATAAGACCCTCTGACCTTAATGCCAAACATTCTGGGGGCTTGTCTTTCTGGTGCAGGAACCCCAGTCTGGGGCGACTGACAGTGGTCTAGGACTCCTTGCTCCTTGGGGAAGACCTCTGCAACTTTAATTATCCTCCTGTTTGTGAGTAGACCACCTGGCTAAGGGTATATTTTTTGACTATATTGTGTCTGTCCCCCTTCTACTTGTCTTCCTGCAGTTCATTCTTTTTGTCTTTAGTTCTAGATCTTTTCTCCTAGTTTTCCAGTCTTTTTCATCAATGATTGTTCTGTAAATAGCTGTAGTTTTGGTGTGCAATGGGAGGAGGTGAGCTCAGCGACTTCCAACTGTTACATTTTGGCCATTGAATATTTTCTATAATTTTTCAGCCTTAACTTCACCAACATTATCTTCCAAAGGTTACTGATGAGGTTACACAATGTTGGTTTTTAACACAACCCTGCTCTTTATTTCAAATTGTTCTACAAATTGTCATACATTTTCCCTTTTATGTTTTTAAGGAAGAAAGAACATTTTTATGGGTAATTCTCCCTTTTAGGAGCCTTGAGCCTACCTTCAAATGTGTTCCTTGAACTCTCACATAATTTTTCCAATAGTTATTTTATACTCCATCTCTGTCTCTCTAGTTTCCCCCATCCTCTTTAGAGTCAGCTCATCTATGACACACTGTTACATGTTTTTCTAAAACTCCCACTAATATTCCAACAAATTAACTAGATATGATTTATTACAGTCTATGTGGGTTCTCAAATGCAAGGTAAATGTTTGGGATCCTGTCATTGTGTTTGTGTGTGTGTGTGTGTGAGAACAACAGCAATACCATATGAGCTTAATTTACAAATTTTCCCGCACTAATTTGCTTTTAATCTTTTGCTTATCTTTTACTGAGAATCATTAACAAAAATAGCCAGATGTAAATTTTTTCTGTCTTTTCCCTATGATAAGATCCATAATCTATTTTGTAGTTCAAATAGTCTATATTAGGTCCCATGTGAAAGATGTGTTAGAAAGTATGACTTCAGTTCATTTCCACTGAAAACATCATGTGTTTTCATGTTTTATGTCTGTGGGACTTCTGGCTGAATGTAAAAAAGGGCCTGGGCCTCTAAAATAAATTCTTAACATAAGATCATCCATCTATTTATCTATCTATTGATAGACAGATACATAGCTATTTAAGTAGCTAGTTAGATAGAGAGGTTATAGATAATATGAGAGATATTTTTATATAGGGTTTGGTTTAATAAAACCAAATGATATGAATGAAAGAATAATACATCTGTCCATCAATGCTTTGGAACTTCAAGACCTAAATTGTCTCTGCCTCTGCTACTACATAACCTGTGGGAGAAATAATGCCATCTAAGGGCAAATAGCCAAGCATGACCTAGGACTATGGCATTGTCTGGTGCTAATTTAGACCCAGGGCTCCTATGTGGAGAGTATTTCAGATTATTCTTCAAAGCCTTTGCATTTAGGGGGACAGTATCAAAGAATATTCTAGAAAAATTAGAAGCCATTTTAGTGTAGTATGTGGGAACAGACTACCAAAGAGAACCACATTCTCTTGGTAAATGAACCTGTTCATTGAGAGGAACAAAACTGACAACTCTACTAGCTGCTAAGAGGACTTTGTAAAGAGCTGTTCTCATGGAGGTTGTTCTCACTGATGGTGGGTAAACTGCATTCCAGAAATAACCAGTATAGGAACACATTTTCCAGACTTACTAGTTTTTTTTTTCTTTTTCCAGATTTAATGAAATATATTTGATCTATAACATTGTGTAAGTTCAAGATGTAAAATGTGGTAATTTTATCACACATATGTTACAAAAGGATTATAATAGTAAGGTTAGTTAACGTGCCCTTCACATCACATATTTACTATTTTTTTGTTATGATGAAAAAAATAAGGTATATTCTCTTAGTAATTTTCAAGTGAACAATATAAAATTGTTAATTATATTCACCATGATGTACATTAGATCCCCAGAACATATTCCTCTTATGACTGGAAGTGTGTAACCTTTAACCAATAACTCCTTTCTCCCCTTCAACGTCTCCTGGAAACCACTAATCAACACTGTTTCTATGATCTGAGCTTTATAAGATTCCACATATAAGTGAGATCATAGTGTTTTATTTCCCTGACTTTCTGAGGGCCTAATGCCCTCAAGATTTGTTCATGCTGTTACAAATGGCAGGAGTTTTTTTTTTTTTTCTTTTTTAAGACTGAATAATATTTTACTGAATATGTATACCACATCTTCTTTATCCATTTATCCTACAATAGACATTTAGTCTTTGAGAAAACTTCACATACTATCTGTTTGAGTTTCTTGTGCCTATATGAAAGAAGATGCCCATAACTTCTATCCCTGCATGGAAGTCCCTTCTTACTGACTCATTGTACTAGTCTCTTTAGAGACACCCTCTTTTGTCTGTCTCTGGATGGGATTCTCATTTCAAGTCAGCTCAGCCTCTGGACTTTGATGTTGGTTCCCTCTGGCAGTTACCCTGACTGGAACTTTCCCAGTTAACTGCCTCAGGTCCTTCAGTTTGTTCAACAAGTACTTTCAACTTCTCTTTTTGATTAGGATGTCAGTACCCAGGCTCATACGATTCCAGAATATTTCTTTATCTTTTGGAAGGACTACCCCTACCTTATTTGCCACTTCAACACTAAGCAGTGTCAACTTTAGCCACTGGGTTTCAATAAGATGTGAGTCTTATTGCCAGTTCAAATTCTAGGATTTCTATCAGAGATTTCCACACAATAGCTTCTCATATGAAGCTGTACAAAGCCCTTTTACCAGAGCTGGTCTCTGGTTCTTTGTTTACCATTTGCTACCCAGATCCATGCCCTGTATACACTTCTCTTGTTCCAGAGTCACAGCCCCAACTCTCTGTAACCTCTTCCTTTCTTTCTTATTTGAGCAGGATTAATCTCCCCTTACTTTCCTTCAAGAATTAGGGCCCCATGGAGTCTAGTGAGCACTTACTTGGAGTCTTACTTAGAATTTTTAATGTTTTTCTTTAATTATTGTTTATGCACTACAGGTCCATATTGTTGAACAGTGTGTATTTTCAATTCATAATACACATATAATTGATCCTTGCAAAGCATTTTCTCTGTTATAAACATTCATACCAAATACAAACTTCAACAATTTCCTCTCATTACTAACCTTAGTTACCCACCTTAGTTTTATATATATATATATATATATATATATATAAATATATAATTTACATAAGATTGATGTATTGTTGACCCATAAACAATGTGGGTTTGAACTGTGCAAGACAATATATACATGGATATTTTTCAATAGTAAATACTACAGCACTGCACAGTCGATTTGTTGGATGTGGAGGAACCACAGATATGGAGGACCAACTATAAATTATATGCATATTAACCCCTGCTTTGTTCAAAGGTCAACTGTACTATAAGTCTCAGTCTTACTCCATTTTTTTAAAATTTATTAGAATATTTTTAAGATCTATCCATAACTGTTTGTTTTCAATTTATTGTTATATATTTATTCAGAACATTTATTGTATATTAAAGTTTGCTTTATACACAATTTTCTTAATATCTTTTATTTGCATTTTTCACTTGTTCAAAATCTTATGAGAGTTTTGTATAATTTTTTAGTTTTTCCCAAGAATGAACTTAACTTGTTGATCCCTTGTTGTATCTTTCGTTTTATATTTAATTTCTCTTATTATCTTTAATTTCTTTCTTCTAATTTATTTTGGACTTATTTTTAATAGTATAACTACTTAAATAGGATATTTATTTCATTAACTTTTAGACTTTATTCTTCTTTGAACATAAATATTTAATTTACCAGTTTCTGTTTGAGTATATCAATATAGCTGTGTCCCACAGCTATGATTTTCTACATATTTTCTAAGCAATTACTATTTATTAATGTAAAAATTATGTTACCTTTACATTTTTATGCTACTACAGTAAGACCAGTTTTAGGCAAACCAAAATTGCCTTTGCAGTTTTAAATCTTCTATTGTTAAATTCCACATACAATGGTCCAGTTATTTTTTAAGTTACAATAGTGTACTACTTACAATTTAAATAAATATTTATATTATCTAAAGACTATAAAAACTATTCCTAATATTCATATAAAAATAATATTTACAAAATACTCTTTTAAGAGTTGTAATTCCATCTTGCCTCAATTTAAGCCAATATATAGTCTCTTAAGTACTACCATAAATATTTTAAACTGACAATAGAGAAATAACTTTCCTATTGAAAAGAGCCCACAGAAATTCAAGTTTCTTGGAGAGATTCTAAAAGTCTAGATCATTGACTTGAAAGTTAAATTACCTAAGAATGGAAGTCCTATTTTCAGGATAAAATGGTAGTGGAAAATTTATAGCATTGAGGTCCATGTATGCCTCTTAGAGGATGAGAAAGAAAAAAGGTCTTTTTCTCATGAACTGTGTCCTTAGATCCACTAGCAACAATGAACATCAGATTGAAGGAGGTGTGTGAACATAGACTGGTAGCATGGAGTGGAGGGAATAGGAAAGCCCTGCTTTCAGATAAATGTTTCCCCCACATCTCTGGTTAAAAGGCCATAAAGAGGATCATTCTTGACCAGATATCCTGTTTAGTAAAACTGCTGGTAATGGGTGATTCTTTAGTAACCACGCAGTGACTGGATCATTGTTATAATTTCAGCAATCAACTCTCTCTTGTTCTGTGCATCTGAACCTCTCTACATTCAGTCCTTGTTCTTGGAAAGTTATTGCCTCCTTGAAGATTGAGTTGATCCCCTTCAGGTTTTTAAATTTTTCCTTCACACTCTTTTCTTCTCATGATTTTTTCTCCAGGTTAGTATTTTCTAAAGATAACCCCAGTTCTGCCTATTATTTTTGAACAGAACTAGAATAGCAAGAATATTACATATTTTGTGAATTAATTTTGCAATACTTTAGACAAGTTTTTTTGTGTGTCTTTTTTTATATAAAAATCTAAACAAAAATAAGAAACCCATAAAAAAGCTGAAGACAGGAGTTGACACCCATAGGAAGTCATAGATTTTTAAGTCTAGCTTTATGTAATTCTATCACATGGCTCTCTCCTTATGCAGTTTCCCATGGATATGCCTGCAGTCAAGATCCATGTGGTTTGCAGCTCCTCCATGTTGCCTCTGACTACAGAAGAGCTCATTCCAGCAACTTATGGTTCATAGGTTGGCTCTAGACTATACAAATGTCCCAGCATTTTATCTGAAACCCAACCTCCATCTAGCAAACAAGATAGAATACAAATGGAGCTGGTCTAAGAAAGAAGGGCTACTATACAGATGGGAATATCTTAGGAGTCCAGTGTTCCCTCCTCTCTCTCTCTCCATCTGTAAAAATATTATCAAACTTTTTAAGTACAAAAAAAAATTAAAGAGAACAAAACACTGATCACCCATATATCCATTATCCAGAGTCAATTTTTTTTAACATTTTGCTATATTTCCACAAATAATTAGTTATCTCTTTGTTTTCAGCATCACATATTGATATGTGCTTTGTATTCTGTGTAGATGGAACACACATTGTGTGCTTTTTTGTATCTATCTTCTTTAATTCACTGCTAGTTCCATCAGATTTGTCTGTGTTGTGTGTCAGCAATTCATCATTGTTTTGTTGCTAAGTAGTGGTCCCTTGTGTGAGTATGACACATTTCTTTATTTTTTTAAAAATGATAATGTTCAGAGGATTCTAGGAAACTAAATCATTTTTTGGAAACAAAGAAAGTTAAATAACTAAATACTTATTATGCTTTTCCTATATGAAGTGTACCACTGGGTAACCAAAAAGAATAAGAGAGGAGATTTCTCTTTCTGGAAGTATTCAAGCTAATTATTGAAGAAGGAATGATAAAAATATAATATGTCATTTAAAAAAATAATCTAAATAATTATCATCAACTGGCAACTAACATTACAAAAATGAGACAACTGGACATCTGTACTTCCTGTTGGAAGTACAATGTATCATCTATGAAATACTTTATTAAATTATAAGGCTTGAAAGTGATCAAAGATAATCTAATTACTAATTTATAAGAAAACAAGGAAATGTGGTGCGTGACATAATAAGGATAAAATGAACAAATACAAAATATGGAAACTGTATAGGACAACCTGCATTCATCAACAAATAAATTTCAATGTATAAAAGAACCTGTAGGTTCTCAAAGCCTAAAAGATATTTCTTAAGATACATAACTAAATACAAATATACACTTATCTTAGCCACTGAGAAATGGAGTAATATTTCTCTGTTGGTATGGAAAAAATAATTGCCCCATATAATTCTCCAACAGACTTCTCATTTTCCATATGATTTGCTTTGCTGAATTTCTTTCAGTTCTTGGGGATATGTGCTATTCTCACTATCTCAACCAGTTGGTATCTGTGGTACAAACTCTTATTCTTTTTTTCAGATTTTACCTTGTCACTTATTTAACCTCTCAGACAAGATAAGCTTCCTGTCATATAATTTATTTTATAATTCTCCTTCATATCACATGTTAAATTATAGATATTCATTTATGTTATTTGCTTAATATTTCTTTGTTAGTTCCAGAAATGTTGTCACTCATCCTTCTAATATTTTGCTGCATTCTCACTGCCAATGATGGTGACTAGCATGTAATACATCTCTAGTAACTGTTTGGTCAGTAACTGAATAAATGAGCCATAGATAATACATACATAAATGGCAGTAGTTATTTTGTATGTTGTATACATTTATTTCTGTTGACCACTTAAGACTCACTTCATAATGTATTATATGTATTTCTTCTCAGTGGTTCTCATGGTCCCACTTAGGTACCTTTATTGTCTGTCTTGTTTTGTCTTTGACTTCTCTAACTTAACAGAGAGCCATCTTCCTTGTTAGGCACTGATGCCTACTATGGTTTTAGTTGATTGTTTGGAAGTTTGAGTCTAGAAAATACCAAATTACCATCAGGAAGGAAACAGAAAAGGTCTTCTACATTTTTTTCTTTGCAATTATTCAAAGTTGCAGTTACATTAGGACTTCTGCAATAGTGCTTCTTAGAAAAAAAATATTTTTAGATTTTAAGGAATAACCTGAAAAATATGTTTTAACCCTATGTCAAATGAAGGTTTAATTTAGCTATGGGCTGCCTCACTAGAATGCTGTGAACTCATTGCTGGAGAGCCCTGATAAGCAATCTGAGATCTAAGCAACAGGCAAATGAGCAAATCCAGACACTCACAACGTGGCATCAATAAGGTACAATGGTTGCAGAGAAAAGTCGTGGAAGATGGTAGGACACATTATTAGGGCTTGCGGCAATACAATTGAATCAACTTAAGGAAACATGAGCCAACATTAAGTGGTAGGATTTATTAAGAGAGGAACATGTCAAGGCCTCAGGTACAGAAAAGTAAGAATAAAGGTACAGTGAGAAAATCTTGGTTAGAAGCTGGAGGATAGTCACAAGAAACAAATTAAATTACCTGAACAAGGATATAAAAGCCCAGTGAAGGGGCTTCCCTGGTGGTGCAGTGGTTGAGAGTTCACCTGCCGATGCAGGAGACATGGGTTCGTATCCTGGTCCAGGAAGATCCCACATGCTGCAGAGCAGCTAGGCCCGTGAGCCATGGTCGCTGAGCCTGTGCATCTGGAGCCTGTGGTCCACAACAGGAGAGGCCACAACAGTGAGAGCCCCGCATACCACAAAAAAAAAAAGCCCAGTGAAGAATAAATATGGAAATAGTGAGAAAAACTCTTATGTGGTTGTACATAGAACTTTTCTCAAAATTGGCCTGCATCCATGTTCAAAAACTAGAAAGAAACTCATAAAACTAAAAAGTATTAAGAGTAGCACATGTAAGAAAATATGCTAAAATATGGATCACAAAATTCATTGTATTATAAATCATATGTGTATATGTATATGAATAATTATACATTTTGCACCTTTCCTGAAGATTCAATCATTTGTTACACATATATTTCCATTGTATTGATGTTACAACTAATGGAAAGTTTAGATAAGAGGTAAATACAGTGCAATACATACAAATCACTGTGAAAACACAGAAAGGGAACTCAGTACCAATGGTCAAGAAGGGCTTCCTTAGAAAGAGCAATATTTAAGTTGAATCATAAAGATATTTTTAAACAAAAGGTAGATAAGCATTTAACCAAGTAAAGAGGAAGATGCAATGACAAAACAATAGTACCAAGTGTTCGTGACAAGAGAAAGCCTAAAATATTGGTGTCACAGAAAGTAGTTTAATTTGGAAAGGGGAGATACCTAAGATGGCAAGAGATTACATGGAAAAGTTAGCAGGGATGGGATTGTCATCTGCATTGAAAATACATAGATATGGAAGATGAAAAGCTATTGGAAAGGTTAGCTGTTGTTTCAGAAAAACACTGAAGACAGCTACAAAAGGAGTTCTAGTCCTCTTTTCAGTAGATTGAACAATAAAGCCTTCATGCCATAATTAATATAATTTACATGGAGCCCTAAAACTCTCAATTTATCTTTTCTTCCATAAATAATTTTTGAAAAATATTTTCAGAAGAATTAGAGGAAATATGGGTAATAAATACTAGTAAACAGTCACCTGATCAAGCTACATTGATGTTAATTTTCCTGAAATGTAAAAATTCAATGGAGAATAATTCAAAAATGTTATTAAATTGTTACCAAAGAAAGTTCATGTAAAACTAGGTAAATGTACTATTAAGGTCATTTTAATTAGTGGGAATATAGAGTAAATAAGCTGTAATTGAATAATATTCTAGAATGGATTTTTGAAAGAATTGCTTAAATATTTAGAATGAGACATAGTACATACTGGGACTCAGGCTGAGCTCACAAAAATTAATCCAGAAAATCTTTGAATTTTTTTAGAATATTAGTATTACTAGTAAATATATGCATACTTATCATGGAATAAGATATATTCAATGTGGCAAGACTTAAAAAAAATCATACATGTGCTTCTGATCCCCATTTTATCACTGCACAAAGTACAAAGTAGGTACTTTAAAAGCTGATGATGAGGACGGATGACTACTATTACTGCTAGCTCTATAAATTTCCTCTAATCAGAGATAACTTTGGGTCCTGAAGTTGTGTGAGGTTGTTGCTATTACATATTCTGGGGTTAGAATCAAGTCCACAGATACAATTTAAGTAGATTTTAGTTCAATATGTGGGAGAAACTCCCTAAAATTCATGTTCTCTAAAAGGGTCTCAATCAGTGTAGCTCTTTGCCAACAGAGAGAGCCAAGCAATATTTTTGCACATCCTTTTTTATCATTCTCTAATTTATATTTTCTTTTCAAATCTAACTAATTAAAATAAAAACTAGTCAACAGAAACAAGATTCTGTTAAAGTATCTAAAATTCTGAAAGAGTTTCCATCACAATGAATATCTGACAAAAACAATGAGAATATTGCTTTTGCCTGGGAGAGGGATTAACAAGATGACACCTTTAGAGAAAAAGAATGTTGAAAAGCCTAAAGAAATATATGCATGAATGAATAAGGCCAGTGGCTAAGAATAATAGATTTTATTCACATTGAACTTAATTTGTAGCTTAGAATAATAGTCTCTGGAGTTGGAGGTCAATGTAAAAGTACACCAGTCAAAAGTCAATTTTATAGACAAGGAAACAAATTTACCAAAGCTAAGTGACTTTCTCATTCATGTAAATAGTCAGTGTAAGAAATTTTTGTCCAGTCCTTACCTGGGCTCTTTGGTGGGGCTAACGGCAGACACTGGGAGGGCTCACATCAAGGAGTACTCCCAGAACCTCTGCTTCCAGTGCCCCATCCCCACGGTGAGCCACAGCCACCCTCTGCCTCTGCAGGAGACCCTCCAACACTAGCAGAAAGTTCTCATTGTATTGAGGCATTGGTATCCATCAAAGAAATGACATGGACCAGTCCCTCCCATCAGGAAACTTGCACAAGCCTCTTAGATAGCCTTAACCACTAGAGGGCAGACAGCAGAAGCAAGAAGAACTACAATCCTGCAGCCTGTGGAAAAAAAAAACACATACATAGAAAGATAGACAAGATGAAAAGGAAGAGGGCTTTGTACCAGATGAAGGAACTAGATAAAACCTCACAAAAACAAATAAATGAAGTGGAGATAGGCAACTTTCCAAAAAAGATTTCAGAATAATAATAGTGAAGATGATCCAGGACCTCAGAAAGAGAATGGAGGCAAAGATAGAGAAGATGCAAGAAATGTTTAACAAAGACCTAGAAGAATTACAGAACAAATAAACAGAGATGAACAATACAATAACTGAAAATAAAGCTACATAAGAAGGAATCAATAGCAGAATAACTGAGGCAGAAGAATGGATAAGTGACCTGCAAGACAGAAAGGTGGAATTCACTGCTGTGGAAGAGAATAAAGAAAAAAAGAATGAAAAGAACTGAAAAAACCTTAAGAAATCTCTGGGACAACATTAAACACAACAACATTCACATTTTATGGATTCCAGAAGAAGAGAGAGAGAAAGGACTGAGAAAATATTTGAAGAGATTACAGTCAAAAACTTCCCTAATGTGGGAAAGGAAATACCCACCCAAGTCCAGGAAGCACAGAGAGTCCCATACAGGATAAACCCAAGGAGAAATACACTGAGAAATATGGTAATCAAATTGGCAAAAATTAAAAACAAAGAAAATTATTGAAAGCAGCAAGGGAAAAATGACTAATAACAAACAAGGGAACTCCCATAAGGTTAACAGCTGATTTCTCAGCAGAAACTCTGCAGGCCAGAAGGGAGTGGCATGATATACTTAAAGTGATTAAAGGGAAGAACCTACAACCAAGATTACTCTACCTGGCAAGGATTTCATTCAGATTCAATGGAGAAATCAAAAGCTTTACAGACAAGCAAAGGCTAAGAGAATGCAGCACTTCAAAACCATCTCTACAACAAATGCTACAGGAACTTCTCTAAGTGGGAAACACAAGAGAAGAAAAGGACCTACAAAAACAAACTCAAAACAATTAAGAAAATGGTCATAGGAACATACATATTGATAAGTACCTTAAACATGAATGGATTAAATGCTCCAACCAAAAGTACAGGCTTGCTGAATGGAAACAAAAAGAAGGCCTATCTATATGCTGTCTACAAGAGACCCACTTCAGACCTAGGGACACATACAGACTGAAAGTGAGGGGATGGAAAAAGATATTCCATGCAAATGGAAATCAAAAGAAAGCTGGAGTAGCAATACTCATATCAGATAAAATTGGACTTTAAAATAAAGAATGTTACAAGAGACAAGGAAGGACACTACATATTGACCAAGGGATCAATCCAAGAAGAAGATATAACAATTATAAATATATATGCACCCAACATAGGAGCACCACAGCCCTAAAAGAGGAAATCGACAGTAACACAATAATAGTGGGGAACTTTAACACCTCACTTACACCAATGGACAGATCATCCAAAATGAAAATAAATAAGGAAACAGACCAGATAAATTTAACTGATATTTGTAGGACATTCCATCCAAAAAGCAGATTACACTTTCTTCTCAAGTGTGCACGGAACATTCTCCAGGAGAAATTGCATCTTGGGTCACAAGTCAAGCCACAGTAAATTTAAGAAAATTGAAATCTTACCAAGCATCTTTTCTGACCACAACACTACGTAATTAGAAATGAATTACAGGGGGAAAAAATGTAAAATACACAAACATGTGGAGGCTAAACAATATGTTACTAATTAACCAAGAGATCACTGAAGAAATCAAAGAGGAAACCAAAAAATACCTAGAGACAAATGACAATGAAAACACAACAATCCAAAACCTATGGGATGCAGCCAAAGCAATTCTAAGAGGGAAGTTTATAGTTATAAAAGCTTACCTCAAGAAACAAGAAAAATCTCAAATAAACAAACTAACCTTACACCTAAAGGAACTAGAGAAAGAAAAACAAACAAATCCCAAAGTTAGCAGAAGGAAAGAAATCATAAAGAGCAGAGCAGAAATAAATGAAATAGAAAGAAAGAAAACAATAGCAAAGATCAATAAAGCTAAAAGCTGGTTCTTTGAGAAGATAAACTAAATTGATAAACCTATAGCAAGACTCATCAAGAAAAAGAGGGAGAGGTCTCAAATCAATAAAATTAGAATTGAAAGTGGAGAAGTTAGAACAGAAACCGCAGAAATACAAAGCATCCTGAGAGACTACACAAGAAACTCTATGCCAATAAAATGGACAACCTGGAAGAAATAGACAAATTCTTAGAAAGGTATAACCTTCTAAGATTGAACCAGGAAGAAAATGAAAATATGAACAGACCAATCACAAGTAATGAAATTGAAACTGTGATTAAAAATATTCCAACAAACAAAAGTCCAGGACCAGATGGTTTCACAGGTGAATTCTATCAAACATTTAGAGAAGAGCTAATGCACATCCTTCTCAAACTCTTCCAAAAAATTGCAGAGGTAGGAAAACTCCAAAACTCATTCTACGAGGCCACCATCACCACGATACCAAAACTAGACAAAGATACTACAAAAAAAGAAAATTGCAGACTAATATCACTGATGAATATAGATGCAAAAATCCTCACAAAATACTAGCAAACAGAATCCAACAACACGTTAAAGGGATCATATACTATGATCAAGTGGGATTTACCCTAGGGATGCAAGGATTCTTCAATATATGTAAATCAATCAATGTGATACACCATATTAACAAATTGAAAAATAAAAAACATATGATCATTCCAATAGATGCAGAAAAAGCTCTTGACAAAATTCAACACCGATTTATGATAAAAATTCTACAGAATGTGGGCATAGAGGGAACCTACCTCAACATAATAAAGGCCATATACGACAAACCCACAGCAAACATCATTCTCAATGGTGAAAAACTGAAAGCATTTCCTCTAAGGTCAGAAACAAGACAAGGATGTCCACTCTCACCACTATTATTCAACATAGTTTTGGAAGTCCTGGCCATGACAATCAGAGAAGGAAAAGAAATAAAAGGAATCCAAATTGGTAAAGAAGAAGTAAAACTGTCACCGTTTGCAGATGACATGATACTATACATAGAGAATGCTAAAGATGCCACCAGAAAACTACTAATCAATGAATTTGGTAAAATTGCAGGATACAAAATTAATACACAGAAATCTCTTGCATTCCTATACACAAATGATGAAAAATCTGAAAGAGAAATTAAGGAAACCCTCCCATTTCCCATTGCAACAAAAATAATAAAATACCTAGGAATAAACCTACCTAGGGAGACAAAAGACCTGTATGCAGAAAACTATAAGACATTGATGAAAGAAATTAAAGATGATACCAACAGATGGAGAGATAAACCATGTTCTTGGATTGGAAGAATCAACATTGTGAAAATGACTCTACTACCCAAAGCTATCTACATACTCAATGCAATCTCTATCAAATTACCAATGGCATTTTCTACAGAACTAGAACAAAAAATATTAAAATTTGTATCAAGACACAAAAGATCCTGAATAGGAAAACAGTTTGAGGGAAAAAACGGAGGTGGAGGAATCAGACTCTCTGACTTCAGACTATAGTACAAAGCTACAGTAATCAAGACAATATGGTACTGGCACAAAAACTTAGACATAGATCAATTGAACAAGATAGAAAACCTAGAGATAAACCCATGCACCTATGGTCAACTAATCTATGACAAAGGAGGCAAGGATATTCAATGGAGAAAAGATAGTCTCTTCAATAAATTGTGCTGGGAAAACTGGACAGCTACATGTAAAATAATGAAATTGGGACACTCCCTAACACCATACACAAAAATAAACTCAAAATGGTTTCAAGACCTAAATGTAAGACCGGACACTATAAAACTCTTAGAGGAAAACATAGGAAGAACACACTTTGACATAAATCACAGCAAGATCTTTTCAGATCCACCTCCAAGAGTAATGGAAATAAAAACAAAAATAAACAAATGGAACCTAACGAAACTTCAAAGCCTTTACACAGCAAAGGAAACCATAAACAAGATGAAAAGACAACCCTCAGAATGGGAGAAAATATTTGCAAATGAATCAACGGAGAAAGGATTAATCTCCAAAATATATAAAAAGCTAATGCAACTCAATATTAAAAAAAACAAACAACCCAATCCAAAAATGGGCAGAATACCTAAATAGATGTTTCCCTAAAGAAGACATACAGATGGCCAAGAAGCACATGAAAAGCTGCTCAACATCACTAATTATTAGAGAAATGCAAATCAAAACTACAATGAGGTATCACCTCACTCCAGTTAGAATGGGCATCATCAGAAAATCTACAAATGACAAATGTTGGAAAGGATGTGGAGAAAAGGGAACCCTCTTGCATTGTTGGCAGGAATGTAAATTGGCACAGCCACTATGGAGAACAGTATGGAAGTTCCTTAAAAAACTAAAAATAACAAAGAAAATATAGGAAATATATTTACTTTTCTGTCCAGAATGAGAGAAGAGAATGAGTCAGAAACAATAGCTGAAAAGATAATGACTGAGAATTTTTGAAAACTAATGGCAGTTATTAATCTAAATGTTCAGGAACAGAATAAATAAGAGCAATAAAATAACTACACTTGTGGTAGCCTGAAAAAGGTCCCTCTCCAAAGATAGTCATTTCATATTCAGAGAATCTGTGAATATTACTTTATTTGGAGAAAGGTGTTTGCAAATGTAATTGAGATAAAGATCTTGAGAAGAGATACTCCTGAACTATCTGTGTGAGCCATAAATCTCAGAGTCTTTATAAGGGAAAGGCAGATGATGATATGAGATAATGAGCATAGGAGAACACAGACACAAAGAGGAGAATGTGATGTGAAGATGGAAGAGACTGGAATGATGCAGCTACAAAGCAAGGAAGCCCAGAAATCCTGGGGCACCCACTGGAAACTGGAAGAGGTAAAGAAAGGAATTTCCCCTAGAGCCTCTCATACCTTGACTTCAGACTTCAGGCCTCAAGAACTATGAGAGAATAAATTTTTGTTGTTGTTTTAAGCCACCAAGTTTTTGGTAATTTGTTACAGAAGACATGGAAAGTTAATACATATATTTTATGTTGAAAAATGTAGCCAAATAGTAAAGATAATGAGAAGAAACATGATTCCCTAAGACCTGATTGAGAACTGACTTCTCAGCTGTAAGTGAAGACAGTGGGGTAATATATTTAGTGGTTTGAGAAAGAAGTAACTGATAGCCTAGAATTCTATAACCATATCTTTCAAGAATAAAGATAAAATAAGTAAAGGTGAGAAAATTCTTAATAAACAGGCATATGTTCCAGGTTGAAAGAAAATAATTCTAGGTAGAATTTTCATGATTCAGGAAGGGATAAAGAACAATGAAAATAATTGTGTTTAATCTAAATGACTGAAAACAAAATTATAATGTGATGTTTACAACATATTTGGTATTAAAATATATGGCAAAAATAAGATAGAAATAAAAGAGGGGGTAAGTGTAATGAAAGTGTTCTAAAGTTAATAATTATCAGGGATTAGGGTAATATAGCAACTTGTGAAATGAAATAAATGAAATAGGAGAAAAGAACAGACATCAAGCAGAAAAAATAGAAAATCATTATGCAAATACCAACAAAAAGAAAGTTAGATCACCTGTGTTAAAGCCAATAAAAAATTAGTTTAAGACCAAATGCTTTAATATTAATGAATTAGTTCATCATATAAAAATAAAATGATTCTCCAGAAAGACTTAACAATTTACAACTTTATTAAACATTTCTAATAACATTGTCCAGAAGCTGTAAAGTAAAAAACAAACAAACAAAAATTGATCAAACTACACCACAAAATAGACCAAAACGGTAATCACAGTGGAAGATATTAAAATGTGCTCTTCACTAATTGATACTATAAGAAAATCCAATGTCAGAAACAATGTAGAATATCCAAACAGCATAATTAATAAATTTGAGCTAATGGATGGATAGAGTAAACCTATCCAACAACTGCAGAATAAACATTTGTTTCAATCCATTTAAATGTCAGGAAATCTCAAAGGATTTAAAGAATAAGAATATATTATGTTATTGAAATCTAATTAAGCAAGAAGTGCATAACTAAATTGTTTGATGGATTTCAACTTTAATCCATGATCAAAACAATTCTTATCAAGCTAAGATGAAAAAGTAACATCAGTATTTAGGTAAAGTATAATTACAGAGAATCAACAGCAAACATTTTAGTTAATGTGAAACTGTCAAAGCTTTCCTTCTGAGATTAAGAACAAATTAGGAATACCTGCCTTTACTGATTTGATTCAACATTATACTACAGATCCTAGTCAGTAGGGAAGAAAATAAAAAAAAAAAAAAACAGTCACAGTAGTTGGAAAGGAAAAACAAAAAACTGTTAACTTTTTTTTTCTTGGATGATATGATTGGTAATATAGGAATTATAAAAAAAAATCTACTGATAAATTACTTCAGTTAATATTAAGAGTTTTATCAATGTGCTGGATATAAAATTAATGGATAAAAACACAACTGCATTTCCAAATCAAAATCACAATCAGATATCATGTCACACTTGTTAGGATGGTTATTATCATAAAAGCAAAAAAGCAACAAGTGTTGGTGCGCCTGTGGAAAAATTGGAACCCCTGTACACTATTGACAAAAATGTAAAATGATATGTCCATTATGGAAAACAGTATGAGGTTCATCAAAAAATTTAAAACAAAATACTACAGATCTAGCACTCCCACTTATAGGTATATATACAAAATAATTGAAATGATGATCTTGAAGAGATGTATACACTCCTGTGTTCATTGAAGCGTTATGCACAATAGCCAAGATACGGAAAAAATCCAAATGTCCATTAACAGATGAATGGATAGAGAAAATGTGGTATATACATACAATGGAATTTTAAAGAAAGAAAAGGGAAAAGAAATCCTACAATTTGTCACAACATGGATGTACCTGGAAGGCATGACAGTAAGTGAGTCACAGAAAGACAAATATTGCATAATTCCATTTATATGAGATATCTAAGATAATCAAATGTATAGAAGCAGAAAACAGAATGATGGTTTCAGGGGATGGGGAGAGAAGAAGATGGTATAAAAAAAGGGTATAAAAAACCGAAAGGACACAGGAAACTTTTGAAAGTGATGGATGTATTTACTACCTTGATCTTGGTAATACATAGTATCACTGATGTATGTGTATGTCCAAATTCATCAAATTGTATACATTAAATATGAACTATTTTGGTTAAAATTGTATTTTTTTATATATCAGAAACAAAGAGAAAAATAAATGTAAAATGTATCACTTACTATAGTATCAAAATATTAAAGTGGTGTGTAAGGATAATGTTATCTTGCAGTGGTCTGGGATATCTTTATGTTTATCTTCAGTAGACCCAAAAGCTTGATCTCAACCCTTGGCCAAGATAAGGATGAGATGATCTGGCTAGTGATTTATAAAATACAATGAAAAGTTGGAACTCCTCAGAAAGTACCCTGTTCTAGCTTACTTACATTATTTGAAGATGTATGGATTGGTGGGTTTCAGTTGGCTTAACAGGTTACACAGCTTATTTTTAACTATACAAGTAGCAAGTATAAAATACCTCAGTGAAGTTGTGCATAGGCATCCTTGGAACTAAGATAGCAAACACATAACTTAGTGGTTCATAATCCAAAGTTTAGGTACATTCTGTGCTACTGAGAGAGAACCCAGGAGATTGTTCCTGGAAGTCATGAACTTCTCAACAATTGCCAATATATTTTTTTCTTCTGCTATATTGTATCTGTTATCATTATTAAAATCTTATGTGAATATGCTATGCTGAGTTTCATGAGTCTTTACAATTAATTGATCTGTTTAACAGTTAGACTTGGTAATAAATATAAAAGTTAATATGCAGGATTTCTACAAAGATAATTAGAAAAATATTAAAAATATAATTAAAATGGACATAGAGAAATACAATGTTCTTTGATTGAAAGTTACAATATTATCAAGATGCTAATTCTCCTCAGCTTATCTATAATTTTAATTCAACCCTCACAAAAATTGAAATAGGAAGTTCTGGTCAAGATATTTTATAATTGCAGGATTTATCCTCATATATTTAAAAAATTATAAAACCGAACAAAATGTATGACACAATGATTTTCAGATGAACAACAGTTAGCACAGGAAAGTGATCCCTGAATGGAGGGAAACAAACAAGGTGGATCTTGTAATTTACACAGCTTACTGCTTCTCTAACATGAGAAGGTGGATCCAAAGTGAGGATAGCATTCTTGTTTAGTTGAGGAGAAAGAGATTGGAATTCAGGGAGGAGAAGGTAGCTAAAAATTTAAGGATAGATTACCAGAGAGCTGAGAGGTATGCATGTGCACATACGTGTGGAGGAATTTTAAAAATCAGCAGAGGGTTTCTATCAAACATTTGGCAATGAATGACTGCACATTTGTGAAAGGAAAATATGCCAGACTGGAGAAGGTACCATTGAAAAAGTAGTAGATCAAACAATTCCCAGAACTCACACAGAGCTAAGATCTTTTGGAATTTCCATCAGAATGGAAAGATTTCATAATACACAGAGTATCAGGTATAATTCTCAGAGGCTTATTTTAGTAATAGAGCTAAATTAGCTATAGACAAACAGCTGCTCTGGAACCACACTAACAAATCTGAAAAGCAGACTTTGAATGTATCCAGTCGATTTCAAGTAAATTAACTCTGTGCCTAAACAAAATTTAACACAAAGTAATACCAAAAAAAAAAAAAAAAGGCAAGAAACAATGAAAAACTTAAAACTCTAATCATTCAAACAAAAATTCTAAAGCATGCAGAGAAGGACAAAAAGTATGACTCCTTACCAGAATGTAATAAATCCATCAATAGAAGCAGGTCTATAAATTACAAGGATTATAGAACTAGCTGAAAATTAAAAAGAAAAATACAATATCAAAGCATAGAGGGCTTCCCTGGTGGCACGGTGGTTGAGAGTCTGCCTGCCGATGCAGGGGACACGGGTTCGTGTCCCGGTCCAGGAGGATCCCACATGCCGCGGAGCAGCTGGGCCCATGAGCCATGGTCGCTGAGCCTGCGTGTCCGGAGTCTGTGCTCCACAATGGGAGAGGACACAACGGTGAGAGGCCCGCGTACTGAAAAAAAACAAAAGCAAAAAAATCTACTATAAATATATTTTTAAAAAACTGTTCAAACAATAAAATAAAAATGTGATCACAATTTCTCAACAAATAAGGTATCTCAATAGAGAAACAAAAACTATAAATGAGACCAGATGAATATTCTGGATTAAAAGTACTACTGGATGAAAAAGAAATGAAAAGCACTAGAGGAACTCAATAGCAAACTTCAACACTATTAAAAAAATTAACTGACATATAAAACATTCTACCCAACATTAGCAGAATACAAGTTATTTTCATGTACACCTGGAATATTCAGGATAGTAATATAATTGGTCATAAGACATGTCTTAAGAAATTTAGAAGAATTGAAGTCTTACAAAGTATTTTTTCTAAATACTATGGAATTAAATCTGAGATCAATCTGAAAAATATATAGAAAATTAGCAAATATTTATAAATAAACATGTCTAAATAATCCATGGGTCAAGCAAGAATCAAAATGGAAATTAAAAACTATACATCCTGGGCTTCCCTGGTGGTGCAGTGGTTGAGAGTCCACCTGCCGATGCAGGGGACGCGGATTCATGCCCTGGTTTGGGAGGATCCCACATGCCGCGGAGCAACTGGGCCCGTGAGCCATGGCTGCTGGGCCTGCACGTCCGGAGCCTATGTGCCACAATGGTAGAGGTTGCAGCGGTGAGAGGCCCATGTACCGCCAAAAAAAAACTCCCAAAAAACCCAAAAAACAAAAAACTATATATCCTAAACTATATTACTAGAGTGATAGCATAGTAAAAAGAAGATTTCTGACTAAATCCTGATCAATGGTAAATACACGTTTAAATGAATAGAACTGTGATTCCTGGTACAACTCATTTCCTATTTTTTTTCTAACAACAACTTACACATAGTATATGTCAAGTTGTATGGTCTCAGAACTTGTGTCTGGGCATGTGTGTGTATGTGTCTGTGGTTTACAAATTGGTATATCACTTAAAACCACTTTCAAAGCACTTTAGATGGATATTGCTCACAAACCTTAGCAGGAAATGATGCAATTTTAAAATTAATTTTTATTTTTTTGAAAAGTAGTTATCTTTAATTTTTTTAAAAAAAGTATTGGAATACAGTAGCTTTACAATATTGTGTTAGTTTCTGCTGTACAGCAAAGTGAATCAGTTATACATATAAATATATCCCCTCTTTTTTAGATTTCCATCCCATTTAGGTCACCAAAGAGCACTGAGTAGAGTTCCCTGTGCTATACAGTAGGTTCTCATTAGTTATCTATTTTATACATAGTAGTGTATATATGTCAATCCCAATCTCCCAATTCATCTCACTCCCCCTTTCCCCCATTGGTATCCATAAGTTTGTTCTCTACATCTGTGTCTCTATTTCTGCTTTTCAAATAAGTTTATCTGTACCATTTTTCTAGATTCCACATATAAATTAAGAAATACATGCAGTTAAGATGTGCTTATTTTATGCTAGTTCGCCATTTTTACTTCATAATTTTGAAAAAAAATAAGTGCTTATATGTGTACAGTTAAATTAATAAAGAAGAAAAATCAATTTCACTGTTAACTTGCTATATTTATATGCAAAATCTAAAAATAAATGATACAAATGAACTTATTTACAAAGCAGAAACAGACTCACAGACTTAGAGAGCAAATTTATAGTTACCAAGGGGGAAGGATGGGGGGAAAGGAGAGTTAGGGAGTTTGAGATTGACATGTACATACTGCTATATTTAAGGCTGATTTACTTTGCTGTACAACAGAAACTAACACAGTATTGTGAAACAATTATACTCCAATAAAAATCTATTAAAAATAATAAAATAAAATGGATAACAAACAAGGACCTACTATTAGCACAGAGAATTCTGCTCAAAGCTATGTGACAGCCTGGATGTGAAAGGAGTTTGGGGGAGAATGGATGCATATATGTATACGGCTGAGGTGCTTTGCTGTGCACCTGAAACTATCACAATATCGTTAATTGGCTATACTCCAATATAAAAGTTTTAAAAAAATAAATGGTTAAAAAATTTCACTTGAAAATTTATTCTAAAGTTAAGATGTTGGATATTATAAACTGTCTAGAAAATGGAAATTTTATTTAGCATAGATGAAAGGAGCTACAAATATTTCCTACTTACATATAAATTTTGCTAACATCAACCTTTTTAATATTCCCTCAAAGACTAAATATAAAGAGCATGAGATATTAATGACAGTAATGAAAAATGACAAAGTGAAAAATCTTCTAAATATGAGTTAATACCATTCAAAATTCATATATATAAGATTTTTATTAGCTCTTTCCTATATAAATTTACTTTCTAAATGTGGTAGTATAACATTTTTATGAAAGATCAATGTGCAATCTGATTTTATATGCCTTTTGCCTAAAATAAATAAGAACACATGCTGAAAGCATGCAGTTTCATTGATCATAAAGAACTTAAAATACTTAAAATGTAAGTTTAGGATGAAATAATATGCCATGCTCTGACAAGTGACTGATTCCTGACACTAAAAGTTAGCCTTTTCAATTAAATATACATTAGTTATACAATAGTGAGTTCTTCATAACTCTTATGTGATGTCTAGGCAATTAAGTTTACATCAGATGGCACATGTTTTCATCCCTGAACTGAATGATTATCTCTTGAGAAGAGAAATCTAACTATGGGTTATTGACTATTGCTCTGAAGGGCATTTGGATAATCTGTAAATTAGATGTAAGTCAATGTGTACATGGGATGTACAAATGTTTTTAAAGTCTATCACATGGAACCATTATCTTTTTTTTTTTTTACATCTTTATTGGAGTATA
Organism: Stenella coeruleoalba; assembly: GCF_951394435.1. Taxonomy (NCBI): domain Eukaryota; kingdom Metazoa; phylum Chordata; class Mammalia; order Artiodactyla; family Delphinidae; genus Stenella; species Stenella coeruleoalba. The sequence continues at coordinate 72,910,552 of NC_137154.1, forward strand.
ATTGCTTTACAATGGTGTGTTAGTTTCTGTTTTATAACAAAGTGAATCAGTTATACATATACATATGTTCCCATATCTGTTCCCTCTTGCATCTCCCTCCCTCACAACCTCCCTATACCACCCCTCCAGGTGGTCACAAAGGACCGAGCTGATCTCCTGCTATGCGGCTGCTTCTCACTAGCTATCTACCTTATGTTTGGTAGTGTATATATGTCCATGTCTCTCTCTCGCTTTGTCACAATTTACCCTTCAACCTCCCCACATCCTCAAGTCCATTCTCTAGTAGGTCTGTGTCTTTACTCCTGTCTTACCCCTAGGTTCTTCATGACACACTTTTTTCTTAAATTCCATATATATGTGTTAGCATACGGTATTTGTCTTTCTCATTCTGACTTACTTCACTCTGTATGAAAGACTCTAGTTCTATCCACCTCATTACAAATAGCTCAATTTCATTTCTCTTTATGGCTGAGTAATATTCCATTATATATATGTGCCACATCTTCTTTATCCATTCATCTGATGATGGACACTTAGGTAGATTCCATCTCCGGGCTATTGTAAATAGAGCTGCAATGAACATTTTGGTACATGACTCTTTTTGAATTATGGTTTTCTCAGAGTATACACCCAGTAGTGGGATTGCTGGGTCATATGGTAGTTCCATTTGTAGCTTTTTAGGGAACCTCCATACAGTTCTCCATAGTGGCTGTACCAATTCACATTCCCACCAGCAGTGCAAGAGTGTTCTGTTTTCTCCACACCCTCTCAGCGTTTATTGTTTCTAGATTTTTTGATGATGGTCATTCAGACTGCTGTGAGATGATATCACATTGTTGTTTTGATTTGCATTTCTCTAATGATTAATGATGTTGAACATTCTTTCATGTGTTTGTTGGCAGTCTGTATATATTCTTTGGAGAAATGTCTATTTAGGTCTTCTGCCCATTTTTGGATTGGGTTGTTTGTTTTTTTGATATTGAGCTGCATGAGCTGCTTATAAATTTTGGAGATTAATCCTTTGTCAGTTGCTTCATTTGCAAATATTTTCTCCCATTCTGAGGGTTGTATTTTGTTCTTGTTTATGTTTCCTTTGCTGTGCAAAAGCTTTGAAGTTTCATTAGGTCCCATTTGTTTATTTTTGTTTTTATTTCCATTTCTCTAGGAGGTGGGTCAAAAAGGATCTTGCTGTGATTTATGTCATACAGTGTTCTGCCTATGTTTTCCTCTAAGAGTTTGATAGTTTCTGGCCTTACATTTAGGTCTTTAATCCATTTTGAGCTTATTTTTGTGTATGGTGTTAGGGAGTGATCTAATCTCATACTTTTACATGTACCTGCCCGATTTTCCCAGTACCACTTATTGAAGAGGCTGTCCTTTCTCCACTGTACATTCCTGCCTCCTTTATCAAAGATAAGGTGACCATATGTGCGTGAGTTTATCTCTGGGCTTTCTATCCTGTTCCATTGATCTCTCTTTCTGTTTTTGTGCCAGTACCATACTGTCTTGATAACTGTAGCTTTGTAGTATAGTCTGCAGTCAGGGAGCCTGATTCCTCCAGCCCCGTTTTTCGTTCTCAAGATTGTTTTGGCTATTCAGGGTCTTTTGTTTTTCCATACAAATTGTGAAATTTTTTGTTCTAGTTATGTGGAAAATGCCAGTGGTAGTTTGATAGGGATTGCATTGAATCTGTAGATTGCTTTCGGTAGTAGAGTCATTTTCACAATGTTGATTCTTCCAATCCAAGAACATGGTATATCTCTCCATCTATTTGTGTCATCTTTAATTTCTTTCATCAGTGTCTTATAATTTTCTGCATACAGGTCTTTTGTCCCCTTAGGTAGGTTTATCCCTAGATATTTTATTCTTTTTGTTGCAATGGTAAATGGGAGTGTTTTCTTGATTTCATTTTCAGATTTTTCACTATTAGTGTATAGGAATGCCAGAGATTTCTGTGCATTAATTTTGTATCCTGCTACTTTACCAAATTCAATGATTAGTTTTAGTAGTTTTCTGGTAACATCTTTAGGATTCTCTATGTATAGTATCATGTCACCTGCAAACAGTGACAGCTTTACTTCTTCTTTTCTGATTTGGATTCTTTTCATTTCCTTTTCTTCTCTGATTGCTGTGGCTAAAACTTCCAAAACTATGTTGAATAAGAGTGGTGAGAGTGGGCAATCTTGTCTTGTTCCTGATCTTAGTGGAAATGCTTTCAGTTTTTCAATATTAGGACGATGCTTGCTGTGGGTTTGTCATATATGGCTGTTATTATGTTGAGAAAAGTTCCCTCTATGCCTACTGTCTGCAGGGATTTTTTCATAAATGGGTGTTGAATTTTGTTGAAAGCTTGCTCTGCATCTATTGAGATGATCGTATGGTTTTTATCCTTCAGTTTGTTAATATAGTTGATCACGTTGATTGATTTGCATATATTGAAGAATCCTTGCATTCCTGGAATAAACCCCACTTGATCATGGTGTATGATCCTTTTAATGTGCTGTTGGATTCTGTTTGCTAGTATTTTGTTGAGGATTTTTGCATCTATGTTCATTAGTGGTATTGGCCTGTAGTTTTCTTTCTTTGTTACATCCTTGTCTGGTTTTGATATCAAGGTGATGGTGGCCTCGTAGAAGGAGTTTGGGAGTGTTTCTCCCTCTGCTATATTTTGGAAGATATTGAGAAGGATAGGTGTTAGGTCTTCTCTAAATGTTTGATAGAATTTGCCTGTGAAGCCATCTGGTCCTGGGCTTTTGTTTGTTGGAAGATTTTTTGTGTGTGTGTGTGTGTTACGCGGGCCTCTCACTGCTGTGGCCTCTCCCGTTGCGGAGCACAGGCTCCGGACGTGCAGGCTCAACAGCCATGGCTCACGGGCCCAGCCACTTCGCGGCATGTGGGAATCTTCCCGGACCGGGGCACGAACCCATGTCCCCTGCATTGGCAGTCGGACTCTCAACCACTGCGCCACCAGGGAAGCCCTGTTGGAAGATTTTTAATCATATTTTCAATTTCAGTGCTTGTTTCAATTTCTGTTCATGTTTTCTATTTCTTCTTGAGTCAGTCTTGGCAGGTTGTGCATTTCTAAGAATTTGTCCATTTCTTCCAGGTTGCCCATTTTATTGGCATAGAGTTGCTGGTAGTAATCTCTCATGATCTTCTGTATTTCTGCAGTGTCAGTTGTTACTTCTCCTTTTTAATTTCTAATTCTATTGATTTGAGTTTTCTCCTTTTTCTCGTGATGAGTCTGGCTAATGGTTTATCAATTTTGTTTATCTTTTCAAAGAACCGGCTTTTAGTTTTATTGATCTTTGCTATCATTTCCTTCATTTCTTTTTCATTTATTTCTGATCTGATTTTTATGATTTCTTTCCTTCTGCTAACTTTGGGGTTTTTTGTTCTTCTTTCTCTAATTGATTTAGGTGCAAGGTTAGGTTGTTTATTTGAGATGTTTCCTGATTCTTAAGGTAGGATTGTATTGCTATAAACTTCCCTCTTAGAACTGCTTTTGCTGAATCCCATAGGTTTTGGGACGTCGTGTCTCCGTTGTCATTTGTTCCTAAGTATTTTTTGATTTCCTCTTTGATTTCTTCAGTGATCACCTCATTATTAAGTAGTGTATTGTTTACCCTCCATGTGTTTGTATGTTTTACAGATCTTTTCCTGTTATTGTTATCTAGTCTCATAGTGCTGTGGTCAGAAAAGATACTTGATACAATTTCAATTTTCTTAAATTTACCAAGGCTTGATTTGTGACCCAAGATATGTTTGATCCTAGAGAATGTTCCATGAGCACTTGTGAAAAATGTGTATTCTGTTGTTTTTGGATGGAATGTCCTATAAATATCAATTAAGTCCATCTTGTTTAATGTATCATTTAAAGTTTGTGTTTCCTTATTTGTTTTCATTTTGGATGATCTGTCCATTGGTGAAAGTAGGGTGTTAAATTCCCTTACTATGAATGTGTTACTGTCGATTTCCCATTTTATGGCTGTTAGTGTTTGCCTTAGGTATTGAGGTGCTCCTATGTTGGGTGCATAAATATTTACATTTGTTGTATCTTCTTTGATCGATTCCTTGATCATTATGTAGTGTCCTTCTTTGTCTCTTCTAATAGTCTTTATTTTAAAGTCTATTTTGTCTGATATGAGAATTGCTACTCCAGCTTTCTTTTGGTTTCCATTTGCATGGAATATCTTTTTCCATCCCGTTACTTTCAGTCTGTATGTTTCTCTAGGTCTGAAGTGGGTCTCTTGTAGACAGCATACATATGGATCTTGTTTTTGTGTCCATTCAGCCAATCTGTGTCTTTTGGTGGGAACATTTAGTCCATTTACACTTAAGGTAATTATCGATATGTATGTTCCTATTCCCATTTTCTTAGTTGTTTTGGGTTTGTTATTGTATGTCTTTTCCTTCTCTTGTGTTTCTTGCCTAGAGAAGATCCTTTAGCATTTGTTGTAAAGCTGGTTTGGTGGTGTTGAACTCTCTCAGCTTTTGCTTGTCTGTAAAGGTTTTAATTTCTCCAACAAATCTGAATGAGATCCTTGTTGGGTAGAGTAATCTTGGTTGCAGATTTTTCTCCTTCCTCACTTTAAATATGTCTTGCGAATCCCTTCTGACTTGCAGAGTTTCTGCTGAAAGATCAGCTGTTAACATTATGGGGATTCCCTTGTGTGTTATTTGTTGTTTTTCCCTTGCTGCTTTTAATATGTTTTCTTTGTATTTAATTTTTGACAGTTTGATTAATATGTGTATTGCTGTATTTCTTCTTGGATTTATCCTGTATGGGACTCTCTGTGCTTCCTGGACTTGATTAACTATTTCCTTTCCCATATTAGGGAAATTTTCAAGTATAATCTCTTCAAATATTTTCTCAGTCCCTTTATTTTTCTCTTCTTCTGGAACCCCTATAATTCGAATGTTGGTGCATTTAATGTTGTCTCAGAAGTCTCTGAGACTGTCCTCAGTTCTTTACAGTCTTTTTTCTTTATTCTGCTCTGCAGTAGTTATTTCCACTATATTATCTTCCAAGTCACTTATCCATTCTGCCTCAGTTATTCTGCTATTGATCCAATCTGGAGTATTTTTAAATTCATTAATTGTGTTGTTCATCATTGTTTGTTTCATCTTTAGTTCTTCTAGGTCCTTGTTAAATGTTTCTTGCATTTTGTCTATTCTATTTCCAAGATTTTGGATCATCTTTACTATCATTATTCTGAATTCTTTTTCAGGTAGACTGTCTATTTCCTCTTCATTTTTTAGGTCTGGTGCATTTTTATCTTGCTGCTTTATCTGCTGTGTGTTTTTCTATCTTCTCAGTTTGCTTACCTTACTGTGTTTGGGGTCTCCTTTTTGCAGGCTGCAGGTTCATAGTTCCCGTTGTTTTTTGTGTCTGTCCCCAGTGTCTAACGTTGATGCATAGGGTTGTGTAGGCCTCCTGGTGGAGGGGACTAGTGCCTGTGTTCTGGTGGATGAGGCTGGATCTTCTCTTTCTGGTGGGCATGTCCACGTCTGGTGGTGTATTTTGGGGTGTCTGTAGGCTTATTATGATTTTAGGCAGTCTCTCTGCTAATGGGTGGGGTTGTGTTCCTGTCTTGCTAGTTGTTTGGCATAGGATGTCCAGCACTGTAGCTTGCTGGTCGTTGAGTGAAGCTGGGTGCTGGTGTTGAGATGGAGATCTCTGGGAGATTTTTGCCATTTGATATTATGTGGAGCTGGGAGATCTCTTGTTGACCAGTGTCCTGAAGTTGGCTCTCCTACCTCAGAGGCACAGCACTGACTCCTGGCTGCAGCATAAAGAGCCTTTCATCCACACAGCTCAGAATAAAAGGGAGAAAAAGTAGAAAGAAAGAATTAGTAGAAGCAGAAAGAAAGAAAGAAAGAAAGAAGGAAAGAAAGAAGGAAAGAAAGAAAGGAGGGAAGGAGGGAGGGAGGGAGGGAAGAAGGAAGGAAGGAAAGAAGGAGGGAAGGAAAAAATGAAGAAAGAAAGAAGATAAAGTAAAATAAAATAAAGTAAGATAAAATATAAGAAAGTTAATAAAATAAAAATAACTATTAAGAAAAAAAATTAAAAACAAAAAAATAACAAAACAACAACAAAAAAATAAAACAGACAGATAGAACCCTAGGACAAATGATGGAAGCAAAGCTATACAGACAAAATCTCACACAGAAGCATACACATACATACTCACAAAAAGAGGAAAAGGGGGAAAAATCATAAATCTTGCTCTCAAAGTTCACCTCCTCAATTTGGGATGATTCGTTGTCTATTCATGTATTCCACAGATGCAGGGTATATCAAGTAGATTGTGGAGCTTTAATCCGCTGCTTCTGAGGCTGCTGGGAGGCATTTCCCTTTCTCTTCTTTGTTCTCACAGCTCCCAGGGGCTCAGCTTTGGATTTGGCCCCGCTTCTGCATGTAGGTCGCCGGAGGGCGTCTGTTCTTCGCTCAGAGAGGACGGGGTTAAAGGAGCAGCTGCTTCAGGGACTCTGGCTCACTCAGGCCGGGGGGGTGGGGGGCGGGAGGGAGGGGCACGGAGTGCAGGGTGAGCCTGTGGTGGCAGATGCCGGCGTGACGTTGCACCAGCCTGAGGCGTGCCATGCGTTCTCCCGGGAAAGTTGTCCCTGGATCCCAGGACCCTGGCAGTGGCATGCTGCACAGGCTACCCAGAAGGGGGTTGTGGATAGTGATCTGTGCTCGCACACAGGCTTCTTGGTGGCAGTAACACCAGCCTTAGCGTCTCATGCCCATCTCTGGGGTCCACACTTTTAGCCACGGCTCGCGCCCGTCTCTGGAGCCTCTTTAAGCAGCGCTTTTAATCCCCTCTCCTTGCGCACCAGGAAACAAAGAGGGAAGAAAAAGTCTCTTGCCTCTTCGGCAGGTCCAGATTTTTACCCGGACTCCCTCTCGGCTAGTCGTGGTGCACTAACCCCCTGCAGGCTGTGTTCACGCTGCCAATCCCAGTCCTCTCCATGCACTCCTACCGAAGCCGGAGCCTCAGCTCTCAGCCCCGCCCGCCCCAGCGAGTGAGCAGACAAGCCTCTCGGGCTGGTGAGTGCCAGTCGGCACCGATCATCTTTGAGGGAACCTCTCCACTTTTCCCTCTGCAACCCTGTTGCTGTGCTCTCCTCCACGGCTCCGAAGCTTCCCCCTCCGCCACCCGTAGTCTCCACCCGCAAAGGGTCTTCCTAGTGTGTGGAAACCTTTCCTCCTTCACGGCTCCCTCCCACTGGTGCAGGGTCTGTCCCTATCCTTTTGTCTCTGTTTTTTCTTTTTTCTTTTGCCCTACCCAGGTACGTGGGGGGTTTCTTGCCTTTTGGGAGGTCTGAGGTCTTCTGCCAGCGTTCAGTAGGTGTTCTGTAGGAGTTGTTCCACGTGTAGATGTATTTCTGGTGTATCTGTGGTGAGGAAGGTGATCTCCACGTTTTAATCTTCCACCATCTTCCAGAACCATATATCTTAATGAGTAATTGGAAACTTGTACTGAGGAATATATTAGATAAAGCCTGAATTCTTTGTAGTTCCGTCAAAAGCAGGAAGACTAGTATACTATGTATATGCACAAACAGTGCAGTTTGAAGGTAAACTCTGTTAGGTTTACCTTCTATGCTTTTTTAGCTTTAAATTTTTATTCCCTGATGTAACCCCTATTCATAAGATAGTGCCTTCTTTCTTTCTTTACTTATTTCCCCTCCTTCTTTCCTTCTTTCCTCCCTTCCTCCTTCCCTTCCTTCTTTCCTTTCTTCTTTGCAAGTTATCATTTAGTAAGTACCAGGAACTGTTCTTAGTACTGAGGATATAAAAATGAATAAATATATATCCTGCATTAAGGGCTTAAGGAATGTAAATAAATAAGTGTAATAATATGTACCAGGAATTATACATATATGTACCAAGTTCATTGGTAATATAAAAGACAATAATAAATTATAAGTGCATAGTGGAGGGGGATATCTCATAGACAGTATGAAGGAACTGACTCAGGAGATCTTACAGAATTTCCTTGGTGAAATATAAGTCCGCAGTTATAATTTGAATTTCAATAAAATATTTCAGTGTTTCCTAACGTGTATTACATATTTAATAAACTAACAAAAGAGAGCTTCTACCATGACATATCTTTTCATTGATGTAAAATGAACAACATCAGTGAATTAGATGTCAGAAAATATGGTCCCAATTTTAGATGCACAATAAATTGGGAGCAGGAAAAACAATCACACAGAAAGTAGAACTAGGGCTGACACTTGAATTATTGGTTAAATTTGAATAAAATAAAATAGGAAACATTCTTAGTAACAGAAAATGATAAATGGTTATTTTATATTACTCATTTATGGTTAAAGTGCCTATTATAAGAGAGATAAATAAATTGTAGAATAGTTGATTGAATGAATACATGAGTCTCTATAGACTTCCTTTTAAAACACAGGTCTCTCACTTAGGGGAAATACATTAAATGCCTAAATGTATTATTATGGTTGAGTCAACCACCTTCTTTTCAACTGGGTTTAGAAGCATGACTAAGAGGGCTTTTTCAGCATGACAGAGTGTGATGCCTAGTTAGCTGAGATGCTGAAGAGGACAAAAAAAGCCTGAAGATAACCATCATCTTCTCATGAAATTTCCCTAGTAACAGTTTATGTAGCACTCTTACCCATGGATATTCCATGTACCAACTGACAGCTTGGGCTAGGGTGTCAATGAACTTCCTCATTACTTCAACTACTCCTTTGTTCTGATGGAAGAAACCTCCTTCACGCTTCTTCAATTGTGTAGTCTCAGATACAAGTATTTATTGTTTTTTTAAGGTTTAGGCAATTTTTCATATTATAAAACTTTACTTAAAAAAAAAAACTCTTACATTTTAGAACACTTAAGAATTTGAGTTATTTTCAATATTCTGTAATAACCTAAATGGGAAAAGAATTTGAAAAAGAATAGATACATGCATATGTACAACTGAATCACTTTGCTGTACACCTGAAACACACCATTGTTAATCAACTATACTTCAATATAAAACAAAAATTAAAAAAAGAATTTGAGTTATTTGTACATGTACTATTATTTGGAATTCATAAAAAAATATATGAATTAAATAAGTCATATCCTATAAACTATATTTTTTTCCTTTACAGTTCTATTTGATGTGTAGTTAAATACAATATACTTCACACATTTAAAGCCTATGATTTGATGTTTTGTCTTATATATGTACCAAGGAAACCATCACCACAATCACAATAATGAATATATCTATTGCCACTAAAAGTTTCCTTGTGCCGTTTGTAATTCCTCCTTCCCTTATCTCCAGGCAACTGCATATCTGCTTTCCAATATTCTAGTTCATTTACAAATTCCCCTTAGAAGAAATTAAGAGACTTGTCAAAGATCAACATAGCCTATATACAGTGGAATTAATACTTGAATGATATTCTGATTTTTAAACTAATGATATTTTCATTACTTATTTTCCTTATTTCATTACTTATTTGCATTGCATTATTTTTATTACTCACAATAGAATAACCAGAACACTCCTGAGAATCTCTTCATGAGAACAAAGTGTCATCCCCCTAATGTCGGAAAGATTGCTCACAGTTCTGTGAGCAATCATGACCCATTGAAATGAGTTTAGGAAAAGTTGAAACTGCAGAAATCAATGAGATTGCTTATGTCCTTGCATTTGAACTTATTTCAAGCTTCTTTTTCTCCTCAAACCTCCTCTGACACTCTTCTTGACGGACTCACAGCTGATGAGCTTGCTTCAAAATTCGAAGAGAAAATAAATGTAGGCTGATGTAGAAACTCTATATCTTCTTTCTAATCCATACATTTACTTGATGAAACTATACTTATATTTTTGCTTTCCCTCCTATAATAATGAAGTATCCATGCTTTGATCAAAAGTCAAAACTTTCATTGTTTTTTGGATCTGTGCTCAGTCACACTTATTTAAGGAATCATTCCTAAAATTAACCCTTCCTCTCAGTTGAATCTGGTGGTATCCAATCTCACCCCTCATCAATTCCTCCCTCTCCTGAGCACTTCCATTTCATCACCTAGCATTCTCTTGCTCTAGGTTTTTGTCACTTTAAAATCCCTTTCTTAACTGCCTTCAGGTGCTACCTGCCTATTGAAACTATTTTGCATTTTGAAAGAAGGAGAGAATCATCTTGTATTTACATTAAAAAATTAATACATAAATAGCAAACTCTTTTCAGCTTGTTGTCACTGTGATGTCATAATTTTCAATTTTTAGAGTTTGAGGAAGTAAAATAAGAACCTTATTTTATTTATTCAAGAAGAAACAACTAGACCCTGAAACAAAACAGAAATTATTGCTCTTGGTTTTTCACCTCTAGACATCTTGAAAACTTGATCTATATAAGGCCTACAGGTTGCTCTGTGTCATTTAGTATAGAACTGTGAGGCTTATTCTGTTTAACACCTGCAGGCATGGTTGTTAACTGGACAGTTTAACTATAATATAGCAACATGGCAATGAAGTGAAAGATGTCTTTGTGGTTTATTCAGGAGTTTAATTGATAGAAAAGGGTCATGAATGAATACATATCTCTTCATTCTGAGCAGCTTGGCCAGTGGGAACTGATCAGTGTCAAAGCAATCCCAGTGACTCACTGCTCTTGTTATCTCTATCCTTCTGGGAAGTTAGTACACTAATCAGTCCTTGTTCACAAGCTGATCTGTGAGAGATAGTTGTCAGGTTGGAATGTGTGGTGTCAGTATAACAATAAAAATATCTCTCTTTTATATGTTATCTTTCTCAGGGCAGACACTGACATCATCCAACTTCCTTCACAAGACACCCGTGATGTAAACCCAAGGACAAATGCCATTATCTTTGATGATTTGATAAAGAAGCAGAGGTACTGAGATAGCAAGTGACAACCCCAAGGTCACCCTAATAATGAACATGTGGAATGTTCCCTGATTCTAATATCTTGCCTTGTGCCTCTCCAGATAGCAGCTGGAGATATCTTATCAAAACACAAATTAAATCATGTCAGTCCTTGTAAATGCCTTCCAATCTAAATTCTGAACTATTTTCCATGGACTGTGAGGCTTTATATAAACTGGACTTTGCCCGCTCTGCACACTCACCTGTACCCCATATTCATTCTGCTCTTAACTCTATGCTTGTCATTTTTTTCCTCAAGTTTGACACACATAGACAAAGATACACTGTGGTAAATTTTAAAAACTGCTCAAGATCAGTGAATTTGGGCCCAGGAGCTCAGGACACATGCATCATGACCAGCTGTCTTGAGGACTAAGTGTATTGATATCTCCATACATCTCTAAGCTGTTTGCATCACGCCATTGTGACTTGGTCTGGTTGGGAAGCTGCTTTAGTCTTACTGCCCTTCTTTCTCTTCCTCAAATGTGCTGAGCTTATTCCCCTGGTTTAAGTATTTGTACCTACTGTTTCCTTTGTCTTGGATGCTCATTTTTGAAACCTTGCATAGTTCTCTATTAATCCAAGTCTCAGGTCAAATATTAGCTTGACAGAGAGATATGTCCAACACTCAACCTAAAGAAACCCTTTAGTCATCCTCTGTAACATCTCTAGCTTTGCCTTATTTTCTTCCTAGTGTTTAGGGCTACCTGAATTTATATTTGTTTCCTCATTTGTTATCTTCCTTTCTCATACAGAATGTAGGCTCATGAAAGATGGAACCTAATTTTTCTTGTTCAATGCCATTGTCCCATTGCCTATTATGTTTTCTGGCATATAAAAGAGGCACAGCATTTGTTGAATATACTGCATAAACTCTAAAATTCCCAGAATCTCTGCTTTGCAATAATATTTCTAGTCTTTACAACAGAGAATTCCAGAACACTGGTGTAGACAGCCATTGGTCCTCCACTGAGTTTTAATAGGAACAGATGATTATATCTCTGTACTGAGATGGATTATTTACTGTGCCATAGTATCATAGATCATAAAGTTTTCACTGAGAATACAAGGAGAAATCCATCTTTCTATGGGAAATGAATGCTCCAATTCTCCAGGACAAGTTTGCATTCCCGTTCTGAAGATTTAAACAATTCCAAGAGGGCAGGATATTCACGCATTTCCTTATTAGATTACTTGACTATTATAAGGGCTCCCATCTTCCCTAAGCATCTTTCAGATACTTTCATCTCTAGGTAGATACTAAGAGTTGATATCAGCACTGTGGTCTATAAGAGCAAGTACACTACAATCGGAGTCAAGATTCTTAGCTACTAATCTCGGCTTTTTTCCTGTCAAATTAGGAAAACATTTCCTTCACCCCCCACCCCCAGGATGCTCAAATGTAAGTTTAGTGATTAAGATTAAGGTATAGATAGGAACACGGTGACAAAAAACTGAGAAGTATACAGAAAGAATGTTTTATAGTTATAAACGAATACAATGCTATCTAAGTACAAGTAATGCCTTTCTTAAATAAAATAACTTTTGGTTTCCTTTACCACTCTGACTTTAATTCTAGGTAAGTTTGTGGTATAGTTCAGTTTCATTTATTTTATTATGTTCCTCAGCTCCATATTTTGAGATATGATTTGCTCTCCAAAATGTTTAGACTAGCTAATGATTTCATAAAATCTTAAAAATTTGTCAAAGTATTTCATGGGAATAATTTGAAAAGTCAAATAGTAGTAATAATGAAGGCTTATAACACAAAGAAGCAGTCCCTTACCTTCAGTCATTCCATAGACTCAACTCTTCTCCTACCACACTATGCCATTCCCAATAGGAAAACACTCTCAACTCTTTTGTTCTTAAGTTCATCTTCTTAATTAATATTAATGTATGGTTATGTCTTCATTAATTCCTTGAGGAAAAACTGCTCTATCATATTTCAGCCCAGGCATTTACTATCAAAGTAATATAGGGCTTGCAATTTAGCCTTACTCTGCATCATTTTCTTTATCTGTAAATGAGGATAGTAATTTTAACTGTCTCTTTTATGTGGGTTAATTAAGTTAATGTGTTTAAATCAGCTAGAACATTATGTAACTCATAATAAGCATTCAACTGATGGTGGTGGTTGTTGTTGTTGTTCTTCTTCTTTACTAATCTATATCCCCTTTGTCTTAAACCTCATCCTCCCAATAAATCATATCTCATTTTTGGATAAATTAATTTTTTTAGTATGTTTGTGTAGTTATTCATTGTTCCCCCAAGTAGTATATTAAATACATTTCCTTTCTCACACAACTTTTAGGCATTTTTTTCTAGAGTTAATCATTCATATTTTCTCTCTCTCTCTCTCTCTCTCTCTCTCCCCCTCTCTGTCTGTCTCCTCTCTGTATCTCTTACATGCTGTGTTTTCAAAGAAAATCTGAAATGGCTATCTGATAAAGTTTTTCCTTAATGTCCTATAGCTCTATAAACTGTTTCTCAACTCAATCACCCATACAGTTATATCTCTCAAATAATTTTTCATATTACTTTGCTTTCTGAAGAATATCCATTCTGGGTTCCTCCAGCCTTCTGCTCCTGTCCAGCTTGGTAGCTTTTGAAAACTGCTACATAGCCATCATCCTAGGAATTTCTATCTTACTATCATTTCATGAACATTCTTAATCCCATTCTCTTCTTCTCTGTATCATGTCTTTTATTTCTCAATTTTACCCTAGTTTTATTGGAGTATATTGTCTAGTAGCTTGCAAAAGTTGATTGGAATATTTTATTTTCTTTCTTTTCTCTTTGTTTGAGAATGCCATTAAAATAGGGGCCCTCAAGTTACTATTATAAAGTGATATTTCCACAATAACTGCCTTATTTTATTCCAAAATTTTCTGTGACTTCAGGTAAGTCATATCTTTTTATTGCACAATTTTGTTTTCGTTGATGTTGCTTGTGGGTAAGTGGGGAACTGCAGAATCCCTATCCTATAAATAAACCTTCAGTTTATTCCTCTGTTCTCTATCCCATACCTCACTTCTCTTTTCTATTGCATTTGCCATTCACAAACCCAGTTTTGGGTTTCTAAGCTACTGTTTGTCAACAAGTTGTCATCTATTTTCCTATTCCAGACATTTGCCTACAAAAATGCATGTGAGAGCATACTTGTGTATTTGTGTGTGTGAGAGAGCATGTGTGTGTAAACCTGGATGTGTTAATGACAAAATAAAACGTTTTCAAATATGTATATACCTACATAAATTAGTAATATAGGAAAATGCACAGCTATCCTTGTCTGTTACTAGCTTTCTTTGCTAGCATTACCATGTTACTTATTCCTCAAATTAAAATTAAACAACATATTTTCTCTGTGTCCCCTCTTCAGCTACCACAATTTCTGCACAGTAATTATTGCAAAAATTAAATACATGATTTATACTCCTATTGAAATTGAGTGTGCATATGTAAGGACAGTGGTTGGCTGATACTAGAATCATTTTGATAACTTTGAAAATATCAATACAGTGTACAGGATCAACCCATAAGTATTTTGAATCAATTATTTTATGGCAAGAACAAGACATCTGTACTTTAAAACAATTTCCTATACTTATGCTGAGCAAACAGTTTTTATTGGTATATTGTAGATGATGGTTATTTTGGGCCATCATATCTTCATGTAATTTCATAACGACAGTCTGAATTCTTCTAAATTGATTAACTATTCTAAAGGGTCACAAATATTTTTACAAGCTATAATTTGTTCTTATATAAGCTTTCAGATTATACCACCTTAATATATGCTCTTGTTTTAAGTTAAATAACCAAACTCAGTATTATTTTCAAGAAGTATGAGTCACATTTTCATATCATCTGCATTTTTAAAATACATGACCAGCAGGATAAATTTCTTAATTTTCCACTTCTAGAGACTTGTTTTGAAATATATTTGTTCCATCCATAAAGATAGGTGGTTGTTTTAATGTGCTCAGTGTTTATGCAATAACTTTTAGTTTCTGTTATGTTTAATTTTGATAATTGAAGTTCCTAAAGGGCAGATATATTCAACTTTTGCCATGTGCTACTTTTCATATTCCTCTGCATAAATCAAATTATTGGCTTGGTAACTATGAAACATCAATTAATAATAGAAAATAAAAGACTTCTTTTCAGCAGGCAGGATTTTAACCTCCTTAAGAGTTAAAAAAATTCAGTATGATTGGATTCTCCTAAATTACAAGCTATTTAAGAACTAATCCTATACCTTTTAGTTACTTTTATCTTCCTTCCATGAGTATCCAGTGCTGTTAAATGAGAGGGAATAAGAAGGATCTTATTTTTCATTCAGACATCACTAGACTTCAAGGAGTGAGGTTTACAATCTCATTCAGCTTCCTATATCCTTGCTGGAAATCAGAAAAAAATGAAACAGCCACTATATTCTGAAAAGCCAGTCTAAGATTCAAAGGTTGATTCATGACTCTAAAAAAAAAAGTAGGCTTAAAGAGGGAAGATAACATGGGCTTAGAGGATAGCAAATCACACTGTTTGGGAGCTAAAGGGAAAAAAATGATGGAGGCAAGCAATGTTTTGAGAAACAAGGACTAAAGGAGAGAAGGTGGAGAAGCTTAATTTAATTTTGTTTTGTTTTGTTTTTTTTGCAGAAGTAAGATGATTCTATATACTAGGATATACATGTGCCTTTTAAGTGCATGTTGTCTAGAAGTGACTTACAGAGTACTTGATGCAAAGTAGACCCTCTATAAAATAGCTTAGAATAAATAAATGAATAAGTGATTCAAAATATATATTGATTAACTCTTCTGTAGGTGAGTTGTGAAATTCTTGCTTGTTGTCATTTACAAATTTGGTGGGAAACACAAGCCATCAATACTCTTCTTGATCAACATTCTTCTCCCTCTTACTGATCCTCTTAAGGAATACTAGACTACAGACCTACCAAGGAATAAAATATAATTTACCAATTTTATAAATCATATAAAAGCTATTTAAGATACTACATTTTTTCCATGAAAATCAGTCGTTTGAAGAATGAAGCCAATTTTTGTGTTTTAATGGTTTAGTGTTATTTAGATTGTAGATACTATGATTTGATGATTTATCCTTTTTGAACTCTTTAGCAGTATATACTTTCTGGCCATTAAGATATAATTTAATCAATTATATTCAATGCCATATTAGTTCTTGTGAAAAAAAAAGTACTTTGCCTAATTTAGCTTTATTTCAGATCATGCCATTAAGTTAAAAATATTATTACATTCTTCATGGAGAAGTGTGTGTGTGTGTGTGTGTGTGTGTGTGTGTGTGTGTGCTTAACCCATTTCCAGGTAATAGGTATAAAATTAAGATTCTCAGTTATTGTCATCTTACTAGGTACTATGCACTGTGGGTATCAAAGTCAGACATTAAATGAATGTGGCACTTTCATAGGAGATGTAATTTAGATTCAAGTCTAATACTTGAAATTGTGGAAATGAACCAGATTTTGTAGACAAAACTCTTCTCTATTCTTAGTTATTTGAGATCAGTAAAATTGTCTTGATTTCCAGATTACAGGGAAGATGGCTGCTGCTGTCAATTCTTCAGCGTTACAAAGAGAAGACTGTCAGTACCAATGAAGATACCATAAGGCCATTTGGAAAAGAAGCGCTTCAGGCAATTTCTCTTTGTAGGAAGAAAGGTTATCAGGCCTGTACTCCAATGCTTTGTCAGGACAAATTCTCAGAACTGAATTAAATGGAATCCATCCCTGAAACAAAGCTCTGTTAAGGAAATATTTGAAGTAATGTTAGTAGAATTCTAAGCATACTAAGTTGACAATTATGAAAAAGACCTATTTGTTTACACTAAGGAGTACATACTAGATAAGAAAGTTCTAAGTAATTTATTATAAAATTATAGGAAATAAGGACAGTAAACATCCATAAGGTCAAATAAAAGTAAACTGCTCTCTCCTGCATGTTTATGTTGCCCTAATTTCCCTAATGTACCCGCTGACAGAAATAATTTCTGACATTGAGCTTGAAATTTCTTTTTTATGTTCTTATATCATCTCCTTACCATTTTTTAATTATAAAACTTTAAAATTATATTCTGTGTAGTTAGAATTTACGCACTTCAATTATCGGCACGTAAAATTGGCATCTCTTTCTAGCTATCACTTAGCTAAAATATGTAACTGCTGTTGTAAAACTGGGCTTATAAATAGATTTTGATGTTTTCAAATTTATTGTTGTTATTCACTGAGTGGAAAGAGCATTGTACTGGTTATCAAAATCCACAGATTATGATTTAGATCACTTGTGAGTTATATACTTTCAGCAAGAAGTCCATTTCAACATCCTGTGGCCCAATTTTGAAATTTATTAATGTATTGAGCTGGAGAGACAGAGACAGAGGAGAGAGAGAGAGAGAGAGAGAGAGAGAGAGAGAGAGAGAAGAGAGAGATTTGAATCAGATTATACATTTGGTTCTCTTTAATACTTTTATTCAGTTTTTGGAGGAAGGTTTCATACTACATATACCGTCTTTCTCCTTTCAAGTATGTGTAGGGTGTACATATGACCCAATGACCAATTTTGCCCAACCTACATCTGAGTTCTTGTATAATTATTAATAGCATCTACTTTTATTCTCAAAAATGTCTCAGTTTGGATGACAAATTATATGCTAATCTTACTACTGTGAGCTAATTCCTTCCACATGCAACTCAGGCCAAACAGCAAATAAAGTAAAACTAAATAAAATAAATAAAACTAAATAAAGTAAAATGTAAGAAGTTTTTATTGTGCTCCGCAAACATCATTAGAATCTAGTGTTTGAAAATTTGTGGATTTTGAAAACGAAGACACTTTCAAATTTGCATCTGTATATTCGTGAGTAAAGCCTATATACTAATAAAAGAGTATAATGGGGGCTTCTCTGGTGGCACAGTGGTTGAGAGTCCGCCTGCTGATGCAGGGGATGCGAGTTCGTGCCCTAGTCCGGGAGGATCCCACACGCCGCGGAGCGGCTAGGCCCGTGAGCCATGGCCGCTGCGCCTGCGTGTCCGGAGCCTGTGCTCCGCAACGCGAGAGGCCACAGCAGTGAGAGGCCCGCGTACTGCAAAAAAAAAAAAAAAAAAAAAAAAAGAAAGAGAGAGAGAGAGAATAATGGAACCAAGTAAGTAGCCATCTTGAACGCTTCCCACCATTAAAAAAACAAAACAAAACAAAACAAAACCCTCCATGATAGGAAGGAGTCTGCCACCTGTTGTCATGACCTCTAGATTTAAAAGATCTATCTTCTGTCCCCATTTTCCAGGCATTACTCTATACACTTAGAAAAAAACAAAAATTTAATCTCAGCATATACAGAAGTAGAGAAAATTTTATAATAAAATTACACATATTCACCATCTCTCTTCCACAATTGTCCAACATTTGCCAAGCTGTTTCATTAGTTTATTCCTCTTTCACCATCATGCCTTTGCTGTTGTTGAAGTATTTTAAGGAAAATCCTAGGCATAATGTAACTGTACCCATGATTTAATATGCATCTCTATCTAATAAAGATAACTTCTTTATCTCCAATTCAATTAATGAGGGTGTAAATGAAATATTACAATGCATTTTATGCAATTTTAATGTGCTAAATAGACTTTCCTCTATGAAAATCTCTTGCCAAAACCTAGAAAATAGTTCTTTGCATGGCCACATTTATTCAAATGTTCCCATATTAATCTCCACAATATGTCCAGAAAGCAAGTACTGGAACATTTTTATTTTACTTTTGTTAGAAATAGGAAGAGGGTATGTGATCTTAGGCTTAAATCCTGTTCCTAACTGGTGTTTTCTCCATTATTCTTTCTAAAGTCTGACTCAAACATTCACATTTTTCAAAAAAACCCTAATATTTGCCTTTTATAAATGTTTTCCAGATGCCATCTCACTAAAACCAATATATTAATGCATGTGCTTAATTTTCTGTTTATAAAATCTTATCATATATTATTATATTTAATCACAAACATCAGTTTGTGACATAGGTATTGTTTCTTCATTTCATAAATGGTGAAAGCTGAGACTAGGAGTTCCACTTCTGGGATGTCAGCATAAGGAGTTCCACAGACCCACTGCCCTGCAAAACAAGTAAAGTTAGTACAAAATATTTAAAAAAAAATAAAATCAACCATTCTAAGGATATGCAGCAAATGAAAAAAACACATTCAAAAAAATCTACTGAAACTCAGTAAGGAAACAAGATTCTTTGGCATTTTAGCCATGACCCTGTCTTCCTGCCACAGACAACTCAGACTGGCAGAAATTGCACCCGTGCTCTAGGTGGCCATGGCCAAGGGGCCACTCACTGTCATCCCCCCTCAGCTAAGGTTTACTCTATATCACCAGAAGAAGCAAAATGCCAGTATTTATCACCTCCTCCAACTCCAATATGAAGAGGTTGAATCCCTGGTGAGTACAGTTGAGAGCTGGAAGCTTCTTTCTGCCACCCAGCCCTGACATACAAGATTGAGGCGCTACCCCAGGTGAAGCCAACTGAGAAAAATGAGGCCTTGATAACGTTCATCTCACAAAGTGGAGGTCTCACCCAAGACTGAGAAGACCAGAGGATTTTGCCTTTCCCAGCGCTCAAAGTATTATTCAAGGTATGACTTCAAAAATTATTCCAGAGGTCACGTGTTAGGCGGGCGCTGGGGGCAGCGAGAGGACCTGAGCTCACACACTCTCCCGAGATGCATTGGGGTCTCTTTTCTGCTGCGGGCTCTGCGTTGGGGCAAGCCGCATTCACGATGTCAGGGTCAGTCCCAGATCTTAAAAAAAAAAAAAAAAAATTCCAGGAAGAGAGGAAGTCTGTAAGAAATAGAGCTCCAATACTCTATTTGGAGGAATTAATTTTGTTAGAAACAGTGTGAGGAAGGTGGAGACTAACAGCATTCTCAAAAACAATAGTTCATCTTAATTAAGAGCAATAAACTAAACCATAGTTTGGCTAGTGAACCAGAGAGACAGCAATGAAGAAACAGGCTGGAGTCAGAAAAAAATTCTCATAGACTGCTCTCAATAACTGCCTTTGCCCAAATTTGGTTGGATCAGAGTGCTGAGAAATTTGTGCTCCAGGGCATTGTGAAAAACAATAGAGTATTAGGCTGGTAATTAGTGGAGCCTCAAATGTGGGGTGCAATACAATGGAGAGGTCCAGGAGAAAGATAATCAGACCTCTACGGAAACCACTATTATCCCAAGGTGACTGTGTACATACTCAAGGCTGAGACTTCTGATGAGCGAGACCAAAGTCTTCACTATGTGGGTAAAATACACTTCACTAAAATGTGACTTTTACCACAATAAAATAAATAAAAACATTAACAATAATAGTTAAGTTACCAAACAGGTAAATGAACAAACAATACCAAAAACAAAAAGATAGGGGAGTTAGTATCCAGAGCCTCTATAAGATATTAGTTAAATGTCCAGTTTTCAATTAAATAGTGAGACATGCAAAGAAACAGGAACATATGACCCATACACAGGATAAACATATAGACAATAAAAACTGACTGTGAGAGGAACTAGCTGTCAGGTTTAAAAAGTAACCATTATAAATTTGGTCAAATACAGCTAAAGAAGTAAAAATGTATAATCAAATAGAGACTATCAGTGAAGACACAGCATTTATGAAAAAGAACCAAATGTAAATTCTAGAGTTGACAGGTGCAATAAGTGAAATTAAAACTCCACTTGAAGTGTTCAAGAGTAGTTTCTAACTGTTAGAATAAAGAATCTGAACTTTAATAGAAAATTAATATACCATATTGTTTTGTGCTCCTTCTCTTTATTTGATTACATGTCTTTGAAGACTAGACCATGTCTTCTTTATTTGGATTTGCTTGTTTTTAAGGGTTTTCAAAGTAAAACTTCAAGGTAATCTTCCCTAATATACAGTACACTAATATACAAATAGGTATACTAATACATGTATACTAACTTTTATTTTCCCAGTGCTTTAATATACATTATCTTTGCAATACATATATCCTATAGCAAAGGAAGAAAGATAATATACTTACTTCACAGGTAAGGGAACAGAGGTTCACTGACTTAGGAGTAGCCTTACTAAAGTCACCTAGGAAGAAAACCAAGGCAATAACAAAAGCAATGAGTCAAGTCAGGTCACAAACCTGGTCTCTAATCAAAGATTGGTTGGAATGACTCATTAGACTCAGTTCATGTTTGCTCCATTTTACTACTGAATAGGCAAACATGCAGACCAGATAAGGAAACAGATGAGTGAACAAAATGCTCTGATATCTCCGTAGGTCTTCATGAAGTTGTACCCAGGTCTGTTGGCAAATCTAGTTTAATATCAATTAAACAACTCACATGAAAGAAAAGCTCAGAACTGAGGCCTTCGACTTTTAAATCATTATTCTAGGGTAGTTGCTAAATCATACTCAAGTTTCTACTTTAATATGGTATAAAGGATTCCTTGTTATATCTTGTTACATAATATTGGGTTCTGTTTTTCTGGATCATCAAATCAAAAGGCCTAGCTATAGCCTATTCATCAAGTTACAGTCCTAGTGTGATGTTATTTCAATTATACTGTTTACATCTATAGAAGCAATTTTTTTAAAACAAGTGAATCAAAAGTTTAAATTAGTGTCTATCAATTCTATATTTTATTTTTTTAACTGTAACTTCCATTGAACACTACTTATTTTTCCTAAGTAGTTTTTCTGCATGTAATTAATTGTTCACTCTAGACTTGCAATTTTTAAATTACTAAGAAAAGTAGCTTAAAACAGCAGTGTGACTTAGAAATTTCAACTGCACATAAATTTACAGTTTTACTCCATTTCCAGATCTGGAAGATACTTCAGTAGGAGGGACTAATTTTTTTCTCTTTTGGAGACTTAGTATCCCATTAAGCTAAGTGAGCATATTTGGTAATTTTATAAATAAGTCACTGTGCTTCATTAATAAGGGCCACTTGTGATCTTTGTGGTTCCTATGTGGCACTCTAAGGCATCCCCGTAGTAGAGTCATGGTGTTCCTAAGAAAAGCTGTAAGTAAGTGTGTTGCGTCAGCATGGTACCATTTTAAATGATGTGTGTAGTTCTTATGTGTACAATATGTGCACTTGTTATGGTTTAGGTAAAGAAGTCTGGCACACAGCAGGTGAAAGTAAATTTCCTTTACTTGGATGTTGCTGAAGTTACAGGGCAGTGAAGGAGAGAAAATAGGAGTAAATATCTGAAATAATAAAAGAAAGTCATAAAGACCTCCCTAACTTTTTAGGTTTCATTGTTATTGTCTATGACTTATATCTAAAACAAAACGGCTTCAACTAGCTGCATCTGATTAACCCAATCTTCCTTTAGCAAGGTGCTTTAAATAACCTCTGCTAAATTTTTTGTGAAATTCCCTAAAACATATATAAATAAGAAGATATTTTGTGGTTCAAATTCAGTTTTAAATGTGGTAACAAGTTCTTCCAGTTTATTGAGTCAATCATTCAGTAGTACTTTTGAACACCTATTATGACCAGATTTGATATTAGGAACACAATAATGAAAAAAGAAGGAAAGAGTACATGATGTCATATGTCAGACCTTGAACCCTGTGCCTCCTGTGTGAGATGTAAATCTTCCTGTTCCACTATGCATGCTGACTGTACTTAATAAGATATAGTCCCTTCTTGTGATAAGATTAACATCTCCTGTGACAGTGAAGTATAATAATAACTCAACCGCAAAGCTTAAACACACACAGATATCTGTAGAAATATTTTTCATGTCTTGATACATTTCTTTGCCTAATTTTTTGAATCACATCTCCCTCCTCCAACTTTCTTTTTCTTATTTTGTATCTTCTCAATTTCTAGATATAATAACATTAAGGGTCATCACAAATTGAAAACCAGGAACAAAAATCTCAAATTCTATATATTTGATTTTATGTGAAAGGGAGGATTTTCTGGTACAATATAGCCAAGAACATACAAATAGTTTAATGAAACTATTTTGAAACTTACTGCTCAACTGGCATGGAATAAAGGCCTGAAGGGCTCAGCCAGTAAATAGTCTGGTGTCTCTGAGCAAGATTGGGATCTGTAAATGATAATTGCCCCATGACTGGTACTACTTCATTTTTGAAAATGAAAGTTTCTTGTTTGCAAATGAAGGGTACATTCTGAGAGAAAGCTGTGGAAAAGCTTGGGATACTTTAGGAGATGTTGCAAGCACCTAAACAGATAAAGAGAGGGGAAAGAGAACAGTAAGAAAAAGGCATGTGTATGAGATGAATCATGAGAATCTGTTCAGAGAAAGAAATGTTGAAGGAACAATAACAGGAAGAGCGGAACCTAAGCCTCATCACTCCCTCCTGCTTCCCACACATTCACTCTGGCCTAGCTCAAGCCAGAGACATGATGAGCACTTTTTTTTTTTTTCTTTGCGGTACGCAGGCCCCCCACTGTTGTGGCCTCTCCCATTTCGGAGCACAGGCTCCGGACATGCAGGCTCAGCGGCCATGGCTCACGGCCCAGCCGCTCCGCGGCATGTGGGATTCTCCCAGACCGGGGCCCGAACCCGTGTCCCTGCATCAGCAGGAGAACTCTCAACCACTGTGCCACCAGGGAAGCCCATGATGAGCACTTTTGATATGAAATTTTGGGGAAAAAAAATGAAAGGGAGAAGACTATCAATAACTTAATAATGTGTAGAACTGGAGGGAAAAGTTTAAAAAATGACAATACTTATTTTGGCTTTACCTACCACAAAGGCTATTATAAATGAGAAATTCTGAAGAAAGAGACCTCTTAAAATGGAAAAGAATGAGAGAAAGGACCCTAATGTTGAGTACCATCTGTGGAGTACAGAGTTCATGTGCATTATATTATTAATTTTCACATTAATAATACATTTATTTTTCTTCCTATTTTTATATAGGAAAAGTGAGGCTCAAGAGATTTAATTTTGTTTATCCTAGGTCATACAATTCACTGAATTTCAACTGTGTTTATTTGTCTAATGTTGAATTTAGTACTATCACTCAGTAAAATCCTGTAGTATTCTGCTCAGAGTAGTTGAGAGAAACATATTTAGTGTTCAACTTGATTCATTTTATCTAGCGTCTCTACATCCACCCCCACATAAATGTTTAAAAAATAGCACAGGGTCATGAATATCGAGCTCTATAAGTTGTCTGTTGAGCGTTCCATATGTTGTTGCAGGCTAAGGTTGGGAGAGAATGGAATACATATTATATGGCTGAGTAACATGGATAACTAAAAACCTGGAGGGGACCTGAGTGAGTCCTAGTATAACTTAAAAGGAGAATGGCAGCTAGACTACAATGCCACATTTATTTTAAAAACCAAGAAATTAAGATTTACCAGAGCTAATAAAGTGGTACAGCTTGTCCTGCAACATAATTGAGACATTAGTTCAATCATTCATAAATTAAACTTTTATTTAGTACCTTCTGCATGACAAATCAATGTTAGCCAACTGGAGTATAATCATGATTAAGGACTGAGAATGACTATTCTAGCCATCAAGGAGCGTGCTATCTAGTGATATAAACTTAACTATTATGATGTGTTAAACATATTAAGAATATGAGACCATCAAGGAGAAGCATTAACTCATTTGTAGGAAGTTAGGGACAGTTTATCGGAAAGGATATACATGGATACAGATATAAGTATGTAGATATTTATTTATATATTTCATAGAGAGATTAAGTTTTAGTCAAATTAAAATGATGGGGAAGAACATTCTAGATAAAGAGGATTTTAAGGAGGAAATTGGGGAATTCTTGGGTGAAAAATGCAAATATGATTTGAATTTTTACTCTGCCACTTGGTTGAGACCTTGGTTAGTTTCTTGACTTCTACAAACTTCAATTTTCTCATCTATTAGAAGATTATACACAGGGGACTCTGCTCAATATTATGTAACAACATAAAGAGGAAAAGAATTTGAAAAAGAATTTGAAAAACTCATCTGCGGTGTTGACATTGTCACACATTAATCTTTTATATGAATAGGTCTGTTCTTTGGATCTCCACTACGTTTTAATGATGAATGTGTCTATCCCTTAAATGGTACCATAGTGTCTCAATTGGTATAAAGTTATAAAAAGTATTGAAAGCAAAAAAAAAAAAAAAAAATTACAATAAAACTCTCTACAGAAAATGGTTTGTGAGACATAACCAGTGTAACTCACTAGGATGTTCAGACTACTATAGCTGAAACTTGACGATGATGTTTCTCCATACATGTTGCCTCCATACGTCTGATGTCCTGAGAGTCTACCTTCAGTATTGCTTGAGGAAGGGCAAACCTAAAGGTATTTAAAAATTATGTTAGTTACTCACTGCTATGCTAGATGGACCATAGTTCTGATTTAGCATGGTAACTCCTTTTCATTTAGGCCTGTCCTTCTAAATCCCTTAGATTTGAGCAGTAGCCTAGGTGAATGTTTTGCATGTCGTGTAGTACAAATAGCCACATCACACAACTTGTTTAACTTTAGAATCCCTATATTAAGAGTTGCCACAACACACCTACTTTGCTTCAGGAAGTGGTGTTGTGACAGCTGAGATACATAAATTCTGAAGCAAAGTAAAGAGCTTAGGGGACTCATTTGCATGTCAAAACACAAATTTTGCTTCTTCCTCATTTTCATTGACAATGAATGTGTCTAGCTAATGGGAGCAACCTGACAGAGTTAGGCATTTCAATGAGTTCTCTAAATGCTTTGCTATAGTAGAGTCTTCAAGTTAAAATAAAACTTTAATCATGTAGCCACCTCCAAGTTTTAGAGTAATAATGACGATTAAGGACCTTAGTCTGCTTCTCTGTGCTACAAAAGAATTGACATCCATGGGGGAAAGAAACCAAAAAACTTCTTTCATTTCTTTTTTGGCAGTTTTTATTGAAATCTTAGAATCCTGGGGAAACCTGGGAATCTGCCCACTTTCTTTATAGTCAGAGAGTACACTTTAAATTTCGTCATCCTCGTGCACGTTTTTCTTGAGAAAAACATCTTTATAAACTACCTATGAACAGTGCTTCATTTATCATGCATGTTAATTTTTGCAATGTGCATCTTAATTCTAAAGTAAGGGGCTATACCATATTTATAGTATGTCAAAACAAAAATGTTAAAAAAAAATGAGTTTTGAGACACTTAGCTCAACATCCAACTTCAGGATACAAGGTGGGATTAAAGGGACCTTCTCCACTCCCAAATGATGAGCCCTGAAGTGAAGCACTGAAATGTGTTCTTATTCCCCTTGATTTGGATTGCCAAATGGTATCTACGTGAGTTTTGAAAATAGAAATCAACTACCTGCACGCAACATATTTACATTATAAGACTTTAACTTTCAACTATAGACACTAACATAATTTTTTTATTCCACCATCTCTAACAACCTGACTCAACAATTTCAGGAAACTCTTATAAGAAAGATAAACAATTGTCAATGACTTCACTGTCCATTACACATACCCACTCCAACTCCCCTAGCCACCCTTGCAAAGACTCTCTCTTTGACCAAAGTTGAGTCCAGCTCCTCTTAGCCCTCTTGGGCCTCTACTAGGCCTTGGATTCTGTCCTTTGCCCAGTTAGTCCAGTTTTAGCAAGAATCCTGCTGAATAGAGATGACTTAACAAAAATCCCCCACCCTTGCTGTCTCATCACCCTCCTCATCTGATCAAATTCCTTATCCCTGGATATCTTAGCATGCTGGCCTTCCTTCAACAAGGATCCTATAAAGTTGGTTTAGCCAGAATCCTCCGTACTCCTGATGTTTCCTCTTAGTAATTTTCCATCCACAGACCCCCACCCTGTGCCTTGTCTATAAATTCTCACTTGTCCTTGTTGTATGCAGAGTTAAGCTTAATCTCTCTCTCCTACAAACCCCCCATTGCAATAGTCACTCTTTAATAAAGTCATTCTTACTGCTTTTAACAAGTGTCATGAAAAAGTTTTCTTTAACAACTTCCTGCCAAAAAATTTTAAGTCAACAGCAAACTTCAGTCTCTATGCTATAGACAACATTAAACAACTGTTTATTCCCAAGCCTCTTAAAAACCCTTGCCTTAAAATCCTTCTCTTTCTGTGTTCACCAGCCCCAACCAATTCTCTCATGATCCTTTCTCAATCCTAATCAAGCCTTCATGTTGGAATACCCACTTTACAACAGAATTGAAAACCATGTAAATATTCCAATTTTGCCCAACATTGCCTCAGACACTAAGAATCTATCAAGACAGTTCTCTCCCTTACTGTACTAAAAATAAGCTCATAATTACATTGTTGACAAATTATTTTGTGGGAGCCAATATTTGACAGTCTCAGTTCCCATAAAAATCTAATTGAAACCTTCTCAAAGCTATGGCCCAAGACCCTGTCTGGGAAATAGTACACTCCTCTGAGGCCCCTTGAGCCTACCACCTGGGAGGCTCTACGGCTGTGCCAGTGACATAAGTCTCCTATTGGATACAAGCTCTGAATTCTTTCTTCCTTCCTTTTTCCCTTTCTAATTATCATGAATATTTTTAGCTCTTATATGGGAGATCTGGACAAGCCACTGCAGTTCTGGCTCAATGCGTGATAATCATTAGAAAGCAGAAGCTCACTATAGTCTCACTCTTGACTCATCTTGCATAAGGCAGTACCCTCAAACACCAAACTATTAGATGCATCTGCTAACTTGGTTTTAGGTTTTTAGGGTGTTTTTTGTTGTTGTTTGTTTGTTTTTTAAGATTGATGTTTTCTCTGTTGCTTACTGAAAGTAACACCATGTTTCTCTATAAATAAGCTTACCTCCAATGAAATTCTGTTGCAATTTCTCATATATTTCCATACATTATTGTAATATTTAAAGCCTGGAATCTCTTTTTCCATTATATGATAAAGAGAAAACTCATAACTGTCTAGCCTCTGCTTGCAAGCTATTCCTGCCATAAATAATTTTATCAGAAACTCCTTTCAGTTACCTAGATTTAATGTGTTTGTTCATGGGTCATATGTGAGGACTGAAACAGGAAAATATTAAGCAGGACATATTGTAATAGATCTCACTTTATCAGAATAATATCCTTTACCATAGGCAAATAGTCCCAGATAATTCATTGCACTCACCACAAACTTTGGCTAGTGTATCAGTCTGAGTCCAATCATGAAAAAGAAACCACATAGGGAGTCAAATGTGAATTTTAATGAATAGAATCTTTGAGCTTTGATTGGAGAGGAGCTATAACGTAAAGAGAACTTTTAGGATTTCATAGTGCTGAGAGAGAGTACTCATGAAGAGTTAAACTTGGAAGTGGGACCATACTACAACAGGCCACTGTCAGATTTGGCGAGTGGGCTGCAGTTTGCTGACTTCTGTGTAAGATATTTACACTGGCTTTAATGATAATAAGATCAATTCCTCTGTGCATAACTTTTCCTTTATGAGTTAACATATGGTTGACACATCAAGAGATATTTCCTATTCTCAGCTCGACACTATTGCAAACAGACGTGGGCAAATACTGAAATAATATCATGCAACATATATAGTCTAATTAATAAAAGGTATGCTCAGCTTTTCCTAAATTACCAAACACTGTGTTCTCAGTAAGAAACATCAATGAAAAGCAGCTCTTGAATTTTGAAGGAGAGGATCCTATCAAACATTAACAATTAGTACAATAGTGATATTCTAATGAATTAATCCTTGGATTTATATATCTCAATTAAAAGAAATATATTATTCTCACAGAATCACAGGAAGTTGATCCCTACCAGAGACGTCAAACTGAACATTATTAGGACTTCTCCAGCTATAGATACTTTTTGGAAGGAGATAGCTTCTATCCAAGACTCTAGATTAATTAGACAACTACAGTAGATGTAGGCATCTCCCACCCAAGATCCATGGAACACTAACACAGATAGTAACAGTTTAATATGCATTAATTTATTCTTTCTGCTGTATTTTCTCATGCTTTTCTTGTCTAACGCTACCTTTAACTATCTTACTTTTAAGACCTATATACTAAATAATCTCTTCTGTTTCCTTAATCTCTCCTTGGTTTGAATACAATATCTGGTTCAAATTTGCTCATAAATGGGTCAAAGCATACAACCAAACTCATGATATTTTACACATTTAATATAGGAGTTCTGTATCTTCCCTTAGTAACAGTTTTTCTTTATTTGCTTCTGTTATTTTTTTGTTAATGAATTAGTGTTTTTTCTTTATTTGCTTCTGTCATTTTTTTGTTAATGAATTAGTTGTTTCCTGGGTAGTAAGATTCAATTGTTAGATGATATTTTGTTTTATTATTATTGTTTTTTTTGCTGGTTCTGTATGATTTTCTTTTTTCTTTTTTTTATTGAAGTATAGTTGATTTACAATGTTGTGCCAATCTCTGCTGTACAGCAAAGTGACTCAGTTATACACATATATACATTTTTTATATTAATTTCCATATGGTTTCTCACAGGATATTGAATATAGTTCCCTGTGATATACATTAGGACCTTGTTGTTTACCCATCCTAAATGTAATAGTTCGCATCTACCTACCCAAAATTCCCAGTCCCTTCCTCTGCCTCCCCTCCTCCCCCTTGGCAACCATAAGTCTGTTCTCTATGTCTATGAGTCGTTTCTGTTTTGTATATAGGTTCATTGGTGCCATATTGTAGATTCTACATATAAGTGATACAGTATGATATTTGTCTTTCTCTTTCTGACCTACTCCAGTTAGTATGATACTCTCTGGTTGAATCCATGTTGCTGCAAATGGCATTATTTTGTTCTTTTTTATGGCTGAGTAGTATTCCATTTTATATATGTACCACATCTTCCTTATCCATTCATCTGTCAGTGGACATTTAGGTTGTTTCCATGTCTTGGCTATCATGAATAGTGCTGCTATGAAAATAGGGGTGCATGTATCTTTTTGAATTATAGTTTTGTCTAGGTATATTCCTACGAGTGAGATTGCTGGATCATAAGGTCATTCTATTTTAACTTTTCTGAGGAACCTCCATACTGTTTTCCATTGGCTGTACCAACTTACATTCCCACCAACAGTGTAAGAGGGTTCCCTTTTCTCCACACCCTCTCCAGCATTTGTTATTTGTATAATACTTTTTAATGTTAGCTATTCTGACTGGTGTGAGGTGGTACCTCATTGTAGTTTTGATTTGCATTTCTCTAATAATTAGTGATGTTGAGCATCTTTTCATGTGCCTACTGGCCATCTGTATGTTTTCTTTGGAGAAATGTCTATTAAGGTCTTCTGCTTTTTCTATTGGGTTGTTTTGTTGTTGTTGAGGTGTATGAGCTGTTTGTATATTTTGGAGATTAAGGCCTTGGCTGTAGCATCATATGCAAATATTTTCTTCCATTCCGTAGGTTGTCTTTTTTTTTTTTTTTTTTGGCTTTATTTGCTGTGCAAAAGCTTGTAAGTTTGATTAGGTCATTTTTGTTTTTATTCCTATTGTCTTGGGAGACTGACCTAAGAAAACATTGGTAAGATTTATGTCAGAATGTTTTGCCTGTGCTCTCTTCTAGGAGTTTTATGATGTCATGTCTTATGTTTAAGTCTTTAGTCCATTTTGAGTTTATTTTTTGTGCATGATGTGAGGGTGTGTTCTAACTTCATTGATTTACATCCAGCTATCCAACTTTCCCAGCACCACTTACTGATGAGACTCTCTTTTACCATTTGATATTCTTGCCTCCTTTGTTGATTAATTGACCATAGGTGTGTAGGTTTTTTTCTGGGCTCTCTGTTGTGTTCCATTGATTCATATGCCTGTTTTTGTATGAATACCACACTGTTTTGATTACTGTAGCTTTGTACTAATGTCTGAAGTCTGGGTAGGGTTATGCCTCCTGCTTTGTTTTTTTTTTTTTCCCCCCTCAGGATTGCTCTAGCAATTCTGGGCCTTTTAGGGTTCATGTAAATTTTTGGATTATTTGTTCTAGTTCTGTGAAAATGTCATGGGTAATTTGATAGTGATCACGTTAAATCTGTGGCTTGCCTTGTGTAGTATTGCCATTTTAACAATATTAATTCTTCTGATCCAAGAGCATGGGATATCTTTCCATTTCTTTGAATCCTCCTTTATTTCCTTTATTAATGTTTTATAGTTCTCACCATATAAGACTTTCACCTCCTTGGTCAGGTTTATTCCTAGGTATTTTATATTTTTGGTGCAATTTTTTTTTTTTTTTGCTGTACATGGGCCTCTCACTGTTGTGGCCTCTCCCATTGTGGAGCACAGGCTCCAGAAGCACAGGCTCAGTGGCCATGGCTCACAGGCCTAGCAACTCCACAGCATGAGGGATCTTCCCAGACCAGGGTACGAACCCATGTCCCCTGCATCGGCAGGTGGACCCTCAACCACTGCGCCACCAGGGAAGCCCTGGTGCAATTTTAAAAGTTTTTTTTTTTTTTTTTTACATTTTCTTTCTGATATTTCTTTTTTAGTGTAAAGGAATGCAACCTATTTCTGAATCTTAATCTTGTATCCTGCTACTTTGTTGAACTCATTTATTAGCTCTAGTAGTTTCTGTGTGGAGTCCTTAGGGTTTTCTATATATAGTTAGATGATATTTTTGATGGTAAACATTACAGTTAGTCAGGAGAGCCAGAAATCTAAAACTAGCTCTCATTTCATTTCTAGAAAAAGAAGCTCCTTTCTCTTCTGAATTAATGTTCAGGGACCTTTTGAGGAAACTATTCATTGTAATAGAATTTTCACAGAAACAGTAATTGAAAGAGAACTAAGAAAGGCTTTTGTTTGTAATATCGTACATTTGAAGGCTGTTGTAATTTTTTACATCTTAAAAGTAAGATGTACTACTTCTCTTTTGTTTTAAATATACCAAGTGACCTCAATAGCACAGATATTATTTCCTGTCACCGGACCATTCTTAATAAATGAGAGGGGTCAAAGCATTACAAAAATAGATTGTTGATGGTCCCCAGTGACTGGTATGCATTTGTAGCAAAAAAGCCTATTGGCTACTACCTGAAACCTGGACAAGTTCATCTTCACACTGTAAACTGATTGCTGATTTCATGATAGCACCTGACCTGACATCACCCAGAATCCATTTTGGCTTATTATTATTTCCTCTGTGAAAAGAAAGTTGTTAGACAAATTAATTGAAGAAGAAAAACAGAAGAAGGAAAAACTAAATTGGAGAACCAAAACCCTAACCACTCAAGATGAATTCTAATTTTTTTTTCAATCTTCAAAACTCTTTACTTCATACTCTATAAGAGGCTCAGAAAGTAGGAAAACTGTTATATGCATGAAAGTATATTAAAGAATAGCACTATAGCTAGACAATGCCTCCAGGGCTGCTGAACTCCTGAAACATGAAGTTCATGAAATCAGGCAGGTGGTGTTTGAAACTAGAGCCATTTTAGATACACAATTGGCCTTCAGAGAGAGACCTTGCTGGATATTTGTAACAGATACTATTTTCTCTATAAATTTAGAAGTGAGGTCATTGATAAAATTAAGTGGGCATGATTATAGGATAGGAAGATCAAAGAGAGCAGAGATATTTTGAAATAGAAAATTTGATGAGCAGAAGAAAAGACTAATTAGGGATGGAACATACCAAAAGGCATTGGAAAACCATGTGGGTTTGGAGGCCATAAATTTTCAGCATTGTAGTTTGTTGTATGATATCTCTCCTGTGCTGTTCAACTTATTATCTAAGGTATAATGGGAATCAAGTAGAGGGGCAGAATGAAAAATAATTGTGCCTGTTTTTAATAACTGATTATGCTGTATGTCCATTTAACGTTAAACATGTCTTATTATATTAATATTACTTAGACTATTTAAGTCAGATGGGCTGCCTATAGGAATTCTAAAGTCTTTAAACATAGGGGATTTTAGTCAACAGTACCCTATAAAATTTTAATTGGGCCTTAACTTTAATGCTATTTTAACTTTTAAAATTGGAGTATTAACAATTTTAATTTAATTTATTGAAGAAAATTCGAGAGGGCTTGAATCCTCAAGAATTTAGGAAACTCTGCTTAGTCTTCAAAATAGATCATCAACATAAAAGCTTCCAGTTCAGTTATCATCATTTATTAATGATTTATTAATGAAATCTGAAAAGTTTTAAAAGTCAGACTTAAAACATTTTTGTTATACTCACTTCTTTCCAAAGACTAAAGTTTTTAAATATGCGGAAACAGATGTGCCTCTTCAGCAAGAGTTCACTAATGCACACACTCATACAAACAAATACACACATAAATGTCCATTTTAATGAGTTCAAAAAGAAATTTTGAGAAATAAATACAAAAGAGTCATTATGAAAGTTATATGGGTGTGAGAGGTCTACATATATGAGCTTATAATCATTAGATTGCTTTGGTTTCTAAGGTATTGTTCTTAGCGAGCTTCATTCAAGTGCTTAAAGAGGAGTCTCAAAATTAAGCATTTGTCTACTATTAGTTGTGATTTACTTTTTTTACTACATGTTTTACATGATATACTACAAGATTTGCAACTTTACTTTCTACTCCATTAGTTTATGAATTCTTGAAGGAGAGACTAGCTTTCTTCATAATTACATAATCAGTGCTTAGCATATGGCTAGTACAATCAGACATTCAATAAATGTTTCTATTTAGGAGTTAGATTAAGGAAAGAAAATTACAGGGATCAAATTATAGGTGGACATTTTTCTAATAAAAATGCAGTTTGTATGCAAAGCTAACTAGGCATAGCACCTGTCAGCTTCTACTTACTGGATGAGAAAAGATTGAATGAGAAAGGGTTGAAATATTTCCAAGAAGGTTCACAAGTAAATTGTGAAATATTTTTATTATCACCAAACCATAAGGAGTTGTTTACTGGGAAAGTACTGTTGACATTACAGCAATATTGAAAAATTATTATTATTATTTTTAACATCTTTATTGGAGTATAGTTGCTTTACAATGTTTTGCTAGTTTCTGTTGTATAACAAAGTGAATCAGCTATATGTATACATATATCCCCATATCTCCTCCCTCTTGTGTCTCCCTCCCACCCTCCCTATCCCACCCCTCTAGGTGGTCACAAAACACCAAGTTGATCTCCCCTGTATAATGCAGCTGCTTTCCACTAGCTATCTCTTATACATTCAGTAGTGTGTATATGTCAATGCTACTCTCTCACTTCATCCCAGCTTACCCTTTCCCCTCCCCGTGTTCTCAAGTCCATTAAGACTGAGCAATTATTAAAAAAAAAAAAAAACTACAAAAGGAGAAAGAGATAACATCTTACTATTACAAGCAGTTGGTATACCAAAACTTATGTCTTGATCATGCTGTTAACTGGAAAACCTGGAGATGAATTTTGAAAATTGGTAATTTTAATCATAATAACACTGACAGAGACCACAATAGACACTTTTGATTTAAATTTTATTTATATACACATAGTTAAACACACATAAATTGGAATTATTATGTATCAATTAGCTTTTTACTGTGGAAATGATTGATTAGCTTTTATGATTATGCAGGAATAAGAAATCATTTTTAAATGGTAAGCCTGTAAAGCTCAGTACCCAATTGAAGCCCCTTATAGAGAGGCAGAGTGAAAAATAATCGTGCCTGTTTTTAGTAACTGATTATGCTGTATATCCATTTAATGTTATTATTTAATGTTTAATTATTTAATGTTATTATTTAATGTTATTCAGGCTAATTGTCCTCCTGAACACCGCAAATATTTTGTGATTGCAGAACAGGAGTAGGGCTGTTGGATCATATGGTAGCGCTATCTTTAGTTTTTTAAGGAAACTCCATACTGTTCTCCATAATGGCAGAACCAGTTTACATTCCCACCAACAGTATAGGAGGGTTCCCTTTTCTCCCACACCCTCTCCAACATTTATAATTTGTAGATTTTTTTATGATGGCCATTCTGACTGGTGTGAGGTAGTACCTCTTTGTAGTTTTGATTTTCATTTCTCTAATTAGTGATGTAGAGCATCTTTTCATGTGCTTTTTGGCCATCTGTATATCTTCTGTGAAGAAATGTCTATTTAGATCTTCCACCCATTTTTTGATTGCATTGCTGTTTGTTTGTTTGTTTTTACATTGAGCTGCATGAGCTATTTGTATATTTTGGAGATTAATCCCTTGTCAGTCAATTTGCTTTCAAATATTTTTTTTCCCATTCAGAGGGTTGTCTTTTTATTTTGTGTATGGTTTCCTTTGCTGTGTAAAAGCTTTTAAGTTTAATTAGGTCCCATTTCCTTATTTCTTTTTAAATGTTCATCACTCTAGGAGGTGGATCAAAAAAGATCTTACTGTAATTTATGTAAATTTTCCAATTTGTATGCAAACACAAAAGACTCCAAATAGCCAAAGCAATCTTGAGAAATAAAAATGAAGCTGGAGGAATCAGCCTCCCTGACTTCAGACTATTCTACAAAACTACAGTAATCAAGACAATATAGTACTGGCACAAAAACAGAAATATAGGTCAGTGGAACAGGATAGAAAGCCCAGAGATAAACTCATGCATCTATGGTCAACTAATCTATGACAAAGGAGTCAAGGATATACAATGGAGAAAAGAGAGCCTCCTCAATAAGTTGTGCTGGAAAAACTGGACAGATATATATAAAAGAATGGAATCAGAACAATCCCTAACACCAAACACAAAAAATAAACTCAGAATGGATTAAAGACCTAAACGTAAGGCTGGACACTATAAAAGTCTTAGAGGAAAACATAGGCAGAATACTCTTTGATATTTGGATATTTCTAAAAGACATTATGAAGATATGTTCATCATAAGCAGATACTGAGCCTGACCCATGGCAGGGTATATCATGATAGCAGTGTCTGAAACTTATGTACTTTTATATATTTTGAAAATTATTTCACTTAATCATAGGTTGAGTAATGTTCAATTACCAAATAAACAGAGCATTTTCTAATATTTCTATATTCAAAATGAATTAGGTTTTTAAAACCTAGCTGTAGTTGAAAAACATAAAGTTCAATCAAAGTTATGGGATCTCCCACTTTTTTTTTTAATATACAGACTTTGTTTTTAGAATAGTTTTAGGCTCACAGCAAAACTGACTGGAAAGCACAGAAAGTTCCTATACCCCACCTTCCCCCACATATGTACAATTTTCCCCTGACATCAACAACCCCACCAGAGTGGTGCATTTATTACGATTGATGAACCTACATTGATACATCATTATCACCTAAAGTCCATAGAATGCATTAGGATTCATCGTTGGTTGTAGTACATTCTGTGGCTTTTAACAAAAGTATAAGGACACATTTCCATCATTATAGTCATATAGAATATACTCACTGCCCTAAAAATCCCCTGTACTTCAACTATTCATCTTTTCCTCTCTCCTTGGGCATTTTGTTTTACACAGCCTATCTACTTAATTAATTGGCTACATCAATTTACATTCTCACCAACTGTGTAGGAGGGTTCACTTTTCTTTACACCATCTCCAGAATTTATTATTTGTCAACTTTTTGATGATAGCCATTCTGACTGGTGTGAGGTGATGTCTCATTTTGGTTTTGATTTGTATTTCTCTAATATTTGGGAATGTTAAATATCTTTTCATGTGCTTATTGGCCACCTGTGAGTCTTCTTTGGAGAAATGTCTATTTAGATCTTCTGCCCATCTTTTGACTGGGTTTTTTTTTTTTTTTTTTTGAGTTGTATGAGCTGTTTGTATATTTTGGATATTAACTCCTTGTAAGTTGCATCATTTACAAATATTTTCTCCCATTCCATAGGTTGTCTTTTTGTTTTGTTGGTGGTTTCCTTTGCTGTGTAAAAGCTTTTAAATTTGATTAGGTCCCACTTGTTTATTTTGTTTTTATTTCTTTTGACTTGGGAGACTGATCTAAGAAAATATTGCTATGGCTTTTGTCAGAAAATCTTTTGCGTATATTCTTTTCTAGGTCTTTTATAGTGTCACTGCTTATACCTAGGTCTTTAAACAATTTTGAGTTTATTTTCATATATGGTGTGAGGGAGTGTTCTAATGTCACTGATTTACATGTAGCTGTCTAGCTTTCCCAACACCACTTGTTGAAGAGACGTCTAATCTCTATTGTATATTCTTGCCTCCTTTGTAACAGGCACTAGGTTTTCAGTATGGCCATTAAACTCTGAGAAACATTGCTCTAGAAAATGGGCAAATAGTGATATGAAGCTGCATTGTCAGTTCTATGATATTTGAAGTGTGTTTCTCTAAGAGATGAGACAGAAAATTTCTGATATATATATATAATAGATACCAGTTCTCAGATATATCTAAGCACAGGGAAATACTAAAGTCCCTTGAAAGAATTTCTTAACCAGAGAGAGATGGTCACAAAGGCTTGCCAGAACATGATTTTCTTAGTTTCTCCTCAGGAATATATGTGAAAACTAAGCAAAGTGAACAAGATGGAGTAGGGTCAAGGATGGAGGAGGTTCATACAGTTGAGGGGTTTGATGTGACAGATGTTAAATGTAAAGGCATATTGATTTTATATCAATACTCAGTATATGTGGATATATACTGTATATGAGTATACTAAATACATATGGATATTTATATACCTATATCTATACTAATGAGCGTATGTATACTGACAAACATATCTATACATAGTGTATTAGTGAGTATATATGTATATGGTTATATATAGTGTTGCACAGGTTAACTAATGAATACACACACACACAATGTATGTAAGTATTCATATTGTGGTTTGGGAGTTACAATTCATTGTAGTTAGTGTTTGTGTCTAATAATGCTATTATGGTGGTATGTATGCAAATCCTTTATTATTTATAATTAGATTCTTGAAGATAAAAATGCAATATATCTTACTGAATGAGGATTAATAAATTATATGACCATCGTTTTAATTAATGTTCTTGTCCTAATGATTACACCAGAGAATATATTGATGCTTTGGATTGTCTTCACCATGTTAAGAGAAATTATAAACCTCTTAGGCAATTTTAATTTTGTCTCTAATTGAAAATTATATTATATCACATAGAATTCATCACAAATTACACTGGAACCTAAAAAGAAGTGTAGATTCCTTCTATAATTAATGAATTCACAAATGAATAATGTGAATGAATTTATAAAGGTGGGAAATAATATTGTTACATTCACTTGATATACCAAATATAAGGGTCACATAGTTGAGAAAGAAAATGCTTTATTCAAGTATTTCTATTATAACTATATTTCCTCTTAGTCAGTGTTCTAATACTTGACATGTAATGAAAACTATTACACAAGTTAACTAAATAAGAGGATGATTGAAAGATTATTCTACTCAAAGCAGAACTAAAAATTTGGAATTAAAATAAAATTAGGATATATTGTAAGAGAGGTATAAGTGGCAAATTGCTTTTGATTTTAAATATTTGTATTTCAAGTATAGATGTTTTCATGAGTAGGGAAATAGAAACATTTTTTTTTTAAATTATAAAGTTAATACAAGTGTTCTAAGTTAAGATTTTGAATATAATAATTTTTGAAACTCTGCTCTAAATAAAGGGATATGCTAGATAAAATGTAAAAATAATATTAAATATATACTGGTGTTAAAAAATGTCCTTATGGAGCAGAAATATAAAATATAAAATGCACAGCTCTATAGAGAGTTGTTTATGAGGTGCTCAGGCCAGGATGGGATCCCACTGCTTATGAGAAGATGGGGTCAAATTCATTCTTTACTTGATGAGAGACATTGCATTCTGTATATACAACTTAGATAGAGGGCTAAGAAGACAGCATAATAATTGCTATTAGAATAGCTTACCTGGCTTCTGAGTTTGTAGCTGAAAAAGAAAATCTGCCTGTGACTGAGAGCAGAAGCATAGACATGCATACATGGTTGAGGAATTGATTTTTCCTCATGTGTTTAAAGCCCCAGGATAACACATCTCTGTTGGTTGAGAAATCAAATTTGATTCACTAAAGTAAACTTGGTTTATGTTATATACCTTAATAGTCTTTGAAATCATTTCCCAGGGATAACATACATATGAGGAAAAAATATCTTTAAATTAGAAGCTCACAAATAAGAACTACAAGGTACAAGAGAAAACTAACAAATTAAACAGTCAAAATAATCATTGGTCAAAATAAAATATAGGACCAATATAACAATTTGAAGGTATTTTAGATAGTTGTGTTTAAATTTTAAAAGAGGTAAAGGAGGAATTAACATAGTAATTAAAAAATAGAAGCTAATTAAATAAAACCTGTTGGTTTTAAAAACTGAGGACTACCTAAACAACTACCAACAGTGTAATGGATACATAAATTGTGATGTATTTGGAATATTTTCATTATGGAATCCGGTACAATAATAAGGTATTATGCAATGCCTGAAATGAAGAAAAGGGAGATTTTGTGATCCTGATAATACTATATTTCTTGATTTGAGTACAGATTATGAGCTTTTATTTTGGGCAAATTCATCAATCTTTACAAATAAAATATGTGCACATTTTTAGAATTATATTAAACTTCATTAATTTTTAAAAATTTTAATTTATTTAATTAATATACTTTTGGCTGCATAGGGTCTTCATTGCTGCATGCAGGCTTTCTCTAGTTGTGGCTAGCAGGGGCTACTCTTTGTTGCAGTGCACGGGATTCTTATTGTTGTGGCTTGTCTTGTTGTGGAGCATGGGCTCTCAGCGTGTGGGCTTCAGTAGTTGTGGCATGTGGGCACATTAGTTGCAGCTCGCAGCTCTAGAGTGCAGGCTCAGTATTTGTGGCACATGGGCTTAGTTGCTCCGTGGCATGTGGGATCTTCCCAGACCAGGGCTTGAACCCATGTCTCCTGCATTGGCAAGCAGATTCTTAACCACTGCACCACCAGGGAGGCCCCTTCAATAGTTTTTTAAATATTTAAAACATGTAGTTATTTATAATAATAATAACATATTGGAAATGCAAAATGGAATCCCTAAAATTATAAAGGCGTAGCTTGTCTAGTTGACAGACCTGAGACAGCTAAATAGGGAATTAGCAGATTAGCAGTAGACATTGCCTACTCTGTGCCAGGCAATGCTCTAAGCACATTATACATTAACATCACAACAAACTTCTATTATCCCCCTTTTTGCAAATAAAGAAATTAAAGGACACAATGTATCCAAAAACATTTGGTATATTTTTAACAGAGAGGTGGAAGCTAAATTCTCTTCAAGGTATTCTGGTACCAGAGTCCATTCTTTTAAACACAAACCTGTACTTAGTGCTCTAGTTATAAGACTATAACTGGGGAATTCACCAAGAACACAGCGAGACATTATGCATTATGAATTTTTTCATTCAACTAATATGCACTGAGTACCTGCAGTGTGCCTACAGCTATCCTAGGAACTTGGGATGAATTAGTGATTTTAAAAAAAGACAAGTGTATTTGTTCTCAGGGAGCTTATATAATTTGATAGAAAATATGAAAGATACATAAAAAAACAGGAATTGAATCATTTTGTGTTGGGTGAGAAATCAAAACTCAGATACTCCAAGAATAGTCTAATAGCATTTTCAGAAAAAGATAATGAGAACGGTGTAAAGGGAGGCACAATTTTAAAATATATGGACAAAGAATTTTCTAGAACTGAAGAAAATCTTGAATTGATCATTATTAATACCAAAATTTATGATAACTTATTAATGACAAAAATCAGTGAAAGTTTTAGTTTCTAATTATCATTTTATACTTTTTCCCATAACATTCTTACAAATATTGGATAGATTTGCTTCTATGTAACTTTTACTTCTGGGACCAATTGTGTGTGGTATTATTTTCCAAATGATATCTAATTGCTTATTTATAATGAATAGGAATTATTGAACATTGTATATTTTGTGCCAAGTCATTCTATTAAACTCTTTTTATCAGTTCTAACATACTACTAATTGGTTCATATATTCTCTTGATTTTTTCTATATAGACTATTAAAATTCTTATAGAACAATTTGTTTCTTCCTCACTTCTCTTTTTGCCTATTGCATTAGTATTTAGGAGATAAGTTTATCATGCTTTTTAGCTAGTAAGAATCTTTGAACACTCTTATTTTGTTTGAAGAGTTTTTTACTTTATTATTCTCCCTCACCAAGGTAAAGAAAAATTAATTGTCCTAGTATAACTTACAGCCAGAACTCAGGGATATATATTATGCTTTTTATATCTGAATTACCTTTTTAGATATTTAAATATACTGAAACATAATTTCTATACAATAACATGCATTAACTTAAATGTAGAGGTCAATTAGTTTATTTTTTATTTAAATATAGTTTATTTACAATGTTATATTAGTTTCAAGTGTACAATATAGGGATTGATTAAATAAATGTAGAAAAAATCAATACACAAACTGTATAATAGCTGAGTACATAAACTTCCCCCTTCCCCAAGAGGGTACAGGTTAACAATTTTGTTACTGATATACATGTAAACTAGAATTGATCAATTAAGTAAATGGTGAATGATGGGAGCCTGGTTTCTCAGTCTTGGAGTGGGAGTATACACATAAGCAAGGAGGAAACCAGAGAAATCCATGTGGTAGTGGATTACATTCAAAGATATCAATATGAATTCATGGTTAGCTTAATATAGATATAAGTGGTTACATATAGAAATATTTTATGTGTGTGAATATATACTCTTTAGGATACACACATGCATTTCCTCGCTTCTGCTCTGAGAAGGCCTAGAAGCAATGACATCTCAGTAACAATGAGCGTATCTTGCACCTAGACCTTGGTTTCTAATACCATTCTGCAATAAAGGAACCAGAATTCCTCAGGGGGAAAAAATAGCTGATTCTGACACTGGTGCAAAAAATATACAAGATGAGGTTGGAGTAAAAAAATACTTGAAAATAATGAAGTACTTGAAAAATTAACATGTGCTTTGATGGCAATATATCAAAGGGACAAATAAGCCAATTGAAAGAACTCTCAATGGCCAGAGCCAGAATGATTTGAGTGAGAAATGTTCTTCTTTATTCATTTATCCATTCAGGGGCACTTAGGCTGCTTCCATATCTTGGCTATTTTAAATAATGCTGCAGTAAATATAAGAGTGCAGATCTTTTCAAATTATGTTTTCATTTTCTTCAGATAAATAACCAGGAGTGAAATTGCTGGATCATATGAGAGTTCTATTTTTAATTTTTTGAGGAATCTTCATGCTGTTTTCCATAGTGGCTGCAGCACTGTATGTTCCCAACAACAGTGCACAAGGGTTCCCTTTCCTCCACAACCTTGCTGACACTTGTTATTTGATATCTTTTTGATGATAGCCACCTTAAATTTCCCTTCTGATGTCCTTGTTACTTTTTTGGAGACCCATGGTCTATTTATAAAAAAGTTAGGACAATACACCCATGGATTCCTTACTGATCTATGGACATTACTATGTTGTGTCATTTTTTTTGTTGTTGTTCTATATGCAATAGAATAGTTATGTATGGTGAGTTACCATGGCATTCTTTGACATTAATTTTATTTCCAATATTTTCCTATTACTCTGTGGTACTCTTCTGATTCTTTTTTTTTAGCTTTCAATAAGTCTCTTCTGTTAGGGTGTCTTCTGCCTGTTATAACTATGTCCATAGTCTAGTTTGTTTACAACTTCATTTGTTCCATAAGCAAATATACCTGGGAGTTTGAATTTGAATCTACTTAAATGTATGTCACTACCTAATTCAAGTTTCTCTAGAAAAATATATCTAATTATCCATTTTAAGGTTTCTTATATATAATGTGGGTATGGAAAAATTAAAAGAGATAATGGTTGAGAGTATCCTAGATTTGAAAACAAGCATGAGTTCTGACAGCAAAGGAGCACACCAAGTAATTAACTGGACTAAACACAATTCCATACACAATGTTTTGAAACTAAAAAATATAAATATATCTTTACAACAACAATCATTAAATAGTGTATTACAATCAAAATAATAATAATGTTTCTAACGTCAGACTTCTCACCAGATTCAAAGGTGTCCATAAAACTGTTAACTAATACCTTCAACCAACATGTTGAGAGTAAAAAACAACTGTCAAATAGAGAAAAAAAAATCAATATTAAAAAAAAAAATAAAGCCAGTGTATTACAACAAGGAGGAAATTAAATTCATAAGAAAAGATTGGGTAGTTATCAGTGAGGGTGAACAAAGAAATTGGTAAACATGTTAGTAACTCAGTATGGTGGTTGACTCTCGTTACTATTAATAATAATTTAATTATTATGTTGAGTGATTTTGGAGCTGGAGGAATCAGGATCCCTGACTTCAGACCATACTACAAAGCTACAGTAATCAAGACAATATGGTACTGGCACAAAAACAGAACAGATCAATGGTACAGGAGAGAAAGCCCAGAGATAAACCCATGCACCTTTGGTCACCTAATATATGACAAAGAAGGCCAGAATATACAATGGAGGAAAGACAGTCTCTTCAATAAGTGGAGCTGGGAAAACTGGACAGCTACAAATATGAAATTAGAACACTTTCTAACACCAGACACAAAAATAAACTCAAAATGGGTTAAAGACCTAAATGTAAGGCCAGACACTATAAAACTTTTAGAGGAAAACATAGGCAGAACACTCTTTGACATAAATCACAGCAAGATCTTTTTTGACCCACCTTCTAGATTAATGAGAATAAAAACAAAAACAAATGGGAGCCAATTAAACTTAAAAACTTCTGCACAGCACAGGAAACCATAAACAAGACAAAAAAGACAACCCTCAGAGTGGGAGAAAATATTTGCAAAAGAAGCAACTGATAAAGGATTAATCTCCAAAGTATACAAACAGTTCATGCAGCTTAATATCAAAAAACCAAACAACCGAATCAAAAAATGGGCAGAATACCTAAATAGACATTTCTCCAAAGAAGTTATACAAATGGCCAACAAACACATGGAAAGATGCTCAACATCACTAATTATTAGAGAAATGCAAATCAAAACTACAATGAGGTATCAGCTCATACTGGTCAGAATGGCCATCATCAAAAAATCTACAAACAATAAATGGTAGAGAGGGTGTGGGAGAAAAGGGAACCCTCTTACACTATTGGTGGGAATGTAAATTGATACAACCACTATGGAGAACAGTATGGAAGTTCCTTAGAAAACTAAAAATAGAACTACCATATGACCCAGAAATCCCATTACTGGGCATATACCCTGAGAAAACCATAATTCCAGAAGAGACATGTACCCCAATGTTCATTGCAGCACTATTTACAATAGCCAGGACATGGAAGTAACCCAAATGTCCATCAGCAGAAGAATGGTTAAAGATGT
The DNA here is from genome assembly GCF_951394435.1 of Stenella coeruleoalba. Taxonomy (NCBI): domain Eukaryota; kingdom Metazoa; phylum Chordata; class Mammalia; order Artiodactyla; family Delphinidae; genus Stenella; species Stenella coeruleoalba. The sequence goes on from NC_137154.1 coordinate 72,954,899, forward strand.
GGCAATATATACAATGGAATATTACTCATCCATAAAAAGGAACAAATTTGGATCATTTATAGAGATGGGGATGGACCTAGAGACTGTCATATAGAGTGAAGTAAGTCAGAAAGAGAAAAACAAATATTGGATATTAATGCATATTTGTAGAATCTGAAAAAAGTGGTATAGATGATCTTATTTACAAAGCAGAAATAGAGACACAGATGTAGAGAACAAACATATGGATACTAAGGGGGAAAGGAGGTGTGGAATAAATTGGGAGATTGGGATTGACATATATGCACATTGATACAATGTATAAAACAGATAACTACTGAGAACCTACTGTATAGCACAGGGAACTCTACTCAATGCTCTGTGGTGACCTAAATGGGAAGGAAATCCAAAAAAGAAGGGATATATGTATACATATTTTTGATTCACTTTACTGTACAGTAGAAACTAAACAGCATTGTAAAGCAACTATACTCCAATAAAAATTTAAAAAAAAAGTTAATGAGGAATAAATGTCAAAGCTATGAAAAGGAAAGAAAGAAAGAAAGAAAGCAGCTTAGTTTTTTTGGTTTTGTTTTTTTCTTTTCCTGAAAGGGTGAGGGTTACATGCTAAGAACAGACATTGGAACAATGTGATTAATACAGAGCTTTCTGAAACCTAACTTAGGAAAAATGCAGGATGTGTTCAGTAACTTGAATAATAAAGTATGAGGATTATACTCTGGATTCATAATAAAATAAAATCTTCCAAAAAGATAAGAAGCCTGTAGTGTATTCAAAATAATAGAAAAGCATATTTGATAGTTTCTTTAGTTTGGATGTGCTGTGAGGGTAAAGGAGCTGAGAAATTGGATAAGTTGTAGCTTAGAGTAGTATACACAGCATATACACATTCAGTCTACACTTCAGTGGATGGATGAATAAATTAATATCAATATAATTTTTGATATATAAAGTTGTAGATTTATGATAGGAGCTAGGCCAAATGTGCCGAAATGGAAATATCCTTTTCCTCTAGAACTATTAAATACCACCAAGACTGGTGCTAGCCTTCCCACTTTGTCCTCTACTCTGCATTGATCTTGTCCTTGAGAAATAAAATTTATAAAATAAAAACTCACAAATTTCCATTTGATTTTTGGATACCTTTGTATACTAGATGTGGTTAGTTTTGCTGACATAGTTATCTATCTGCCAGATATTTAACAAAACTTTTATCTGATACTCTGCGTCAAAAGAAGTTCCGAAGAATCTGTTGGATATTACCATCTGAAGTCTCTGAAAAAATGGCCAAGCACAGATATAAGGAATCAAATCCCTAAAAGCTTTACAGTTTAAGCCCTAAGGTGTTCAATAAAGCACAGTTGTATGCATACTTCCTTGTCAATTTACCTAATCTATAATGTGTTCAATGAAATGATTCAGTATGTTTGGTTTCTTAACTCTGTCTCATGGAATTATTTATATTATTATTACAGTCTTCTTAAAATTATTTTTTTTACCTCCATCAAAGTGATTTCTTGATACATTTTAAATCTATATTAGTTATTCCCTTCCATTTTGATAGAGATTTTTAAAAAATGGTACTTGGCTGGGTGTAGAGTTGAGACTGTTTTTTATTAGTAGGAGTATTTGGAGGGGCTCAAATTAATAGCCTTGTTTTCCCACTCTGGTTAAAAGTGAAAGAAAACAAATTAAAAAAATCATATTGATTGTCCAATATAAAAGTATATCATAAATATTTTATGACAACTTTGATTCTATAATACCTGGAATTCTATTTGGCGCCACCAATATTTTCCAGAGTAAAAACTGGTATGTTTTATACTGGCATAAGTCAAAGTGTATCTTCCCCTTAGTTTCTGTCTGCCATTCTTTCATATTTAATTGAAAGTGATCTAATGTCAGATTCTTGAATGTTCCTTGTGAGGAAAACAAGTAATGCAATGCACCATGAGGAACAACATGAATCTGTGGGTAAGGGTGAGTGTTTCTGTAACATCAGCCAGTGTTTAAAAAAATATATTGCCACCTGCTATGGGTATATAATTAGTTGTGACTGCAAACACATGCAGGCATATTCATTTCTCTTTGCCAAAACTTTAATATTATTTTGGCATTTTATTTATAGGAAATGTAGGGGATGATCAATCAATCCAATGAATGAGAAAAAGCAGTTGGTAATGCAAGCATAGTTATTGTGAAGGAGCCTAGATTTTAAAAAGATACTTTAACAAAAAAAATATATTTTCACTAACAGTATGATGTAAGAGATTCTAACATAGCTAGCTTCTCATACTTGAGGACCAGGGAAGACTGACAAATTAAATACAGGTCGGGATTTTCCTTCCTGTAATGCCATATGTATTTACGTGTTTCCACCTTAAACACATATGCTTCAGAAGACAAATGTAAAAAAAAAAAAAAAAAAAGACTAGGCAACATTAAAGTTTTATAACATAATTGTAACTCTAGTAATGAAGTGAATCGCTGCAAATTTTCTTTTTGTGTGTGTCTCCAACATTTAATACAAAAATAACATTATGACAACTTGAAAATTACCCTACTGTAGCACTATCTTTCCATGTTTTTTTCTTCAAACCTTATATAAACATTCTTAGAGGAGTCCAATTTATAGCCATTTTGAAATGGTGGCATTTCAAAATCATAGAGCTTTGTTGTTCTGGGCTAGATATTATCCTCTAAATAATACAATTTCAGTGAGCTGGAACAATCTCCTGCAGTGAATGTTTTAGCAAACAGACTTTTCCCTGAAGCACAGATGAAATTTCATCCAACTGTCAAAATGATCCACAGATTATATCTAAGTGTATGTATTGTCTAAGGATCTGCATTGTCTACACTCAGGTAGGAGGTCAACAGATATCATTCTTAATATTTTCTGGTTGTTATTTGGACCTCCTTTCTCTAGTTGGAAAAGTAGAAATTCAGTAATGAGTTTGTTATCTCAAATAACATTGCCTTATTTATTTATTTATTATTATTTTTTTTTTTTGCGGTACACGGGCCTCTCACTGTTGTGGCCTCTCTCATTGTGGAGCACAGGCTCCGGACGCGCAGGCTCAGTGGCCATGGCTCACGGGCCTAGCCGCTCCGCGGCATGTGGGATCTTCCCGGACCGGGGCACGAACCCGTGTCCCCTGCATCGGCAGGTGGACTCTCAAACACTGCGCCACCAGGGAAGCTCTTATTTATTTATCTTTTAAAATATATTTATTGAGCTCCTGCTATGTATCAGGCATTGTATAAGGCACTGGGGTCCTACCTGTGAATATTGTCCCTGACTTTGCGTAACTTAGAATCTAATGAAGAATATTGACTGGAAAATATGATTTCATGTTCAATTATTGATGATACTTGTGATAATTCAAATGCTTGGAATTGTGTCTATGAGTATATGTTATAAGGGGAACTGATTTTGTTTCTTAGAAATTGAAGAAGGATTTTCCTGGGTAAATAATGTTTCACCTGAGTACTGAAATAGCACTTAACAGGTGTCCAGGTACGAATGAGGGCAATGATCAATACGAGGAGGCTAAAGTGACCAAAGAAAGTGTTTTGGCAAGGCAGGAAGGAAATATATTGATTTGGACTAGGGTGGGTGGGAAACTTAAACAGATGTAGATACTAAAGGAAAGTGATAACTCTCCCACAAGTATTCCATATGTCTCATTATCATTGGTGGAATAAGAAATATAGCATCATATAAAGAAAAATAGCTTTGAAATGAGACAGGTATTTATTTGAATGTTACCTATTCTTCTTACTAACTTTGTTACCTAAGGAAACAGCTATCTTCTCTCACTCTTAAAAAGTTTAAAATGGACTGTTTGCATGGTTGTTGTGAGGATTAGAAACAATTTGAGTAAGGTTCTTTGACAAAATGTGTTCAGAAAGAGCTTGGTATCATTAATGGTACTATTATTAATACTATTATTTAATATCAAGATGTCACTTTACTTTAGAACACTCCAGGAAACTGAAAGTTGGAGACAGTTTGCTGTTCCTCTATTTTCAGGAACTTTGAACAATCAAAGTCTTTTGCATAGTTGAAATCATTTTCCCACATGGCCTTTACATAAATGTAATAGTTTCATGTTTTTCTGTACTCCCATTTTTTCTGTTGTTATTGTAAGAATTACTCTAACCTGGATAAGGAACATATTCCTAGTCCTTGACAGATATATAGATAGAAGGAAGGCAGAAAACATACTGGGTGTTCCAAATCGTGAATGATTTTGTAAAACTCAATCCTCTTATCCAGCTGTTGTTCAGTGATATGTTTTGGAGAATGCAAGTCTGCTTTTCATAGTGCACGTATGTAGTGCACTGCTAGAGGCCATTAGACACCTCAGTAAATAAACAGATCTGCATATAAATTAGTACCTTAATTGACATGCAAATTTTGTGATGACAGCTGGAGCAAATGAATTTTTCAGTGAGGGTTACAAATTTGTATGAAGGAAAATATAATACTGTACACTCTTTTATATGTTTAAAAGTGTCTATGGAAACAACTTTATAATACAATTTGGTAAAGGATTATAAAGCAGTTTCAAAGTATGGATTGATGATAGATATAATTTTTATTATGAGGCATTGAGAGGTAATGTGACTTCCTTGTAGTCATAAAGTTAAAATGAATAATACAACTGTATTTAGCCTTAAACTACTAGGCCATGGGGCAAATAGTTTGTAAGACTATAACAGATAGTTATAAGAAAAATACATAAAATAGGTAATAGGAAAGCTAAGCTTTTTTACAAAACTTTCTTTTGTTGTTTGAATTTTGTCTGTTAAAAGGAATTGTTCCTACTAAAACAAGAATGTGTGTGAACATGATACATGTGCAAATGAATGCAAAAATTAGTTCTAAATCTTTGACAACTTTTGAGTTCTAATTTTAAATTTGTCTGAAGGATTATTATTTGTAACTAGTTGATTTTCAAAACTTTAAATTAAATATGTGCTTCTACCGTGGTGATTATATTTTTGACATGAAATGGCATTGTGTAGACAATTGAATGCTCCATAAAGGCTAGCAGAGAAACATATTGATAAAGGAAATCTGAATTCATTAAATTTACCACATCAAGGGAAAACATACCTTGATAATAGTGTCTCAGAAGTAGGCTGGAGAAGGATATTTATAGATTTTTGGTGTCTAGGCTCTGGTGTTTTAAGGTAAGTCTTTTAAGGTGGGGCGCTAATAGGGATTGGATAAAAATAACATAATATTTTTGGAAAAGGTATTAAAAAAACTGTTGTCTGGTAAGTGGGCTGTGTTCCTGTGAGCAATCTGTTGTTGCAATATGAGAGAAGTTTGTCCACATGAACAAACTGTTTGGCTAGACAAATTCATTTGTAAGAATTTCTTTAAGAAAACAGTAAAATTTCTTATGTACGTACCATCCTATTTTCCCCAATAAAAATTTCTTGTAACAGAGTCGTGTTAACACAGATGCTGTCAGTTGAGTACTATTGATGCTGGTTATATCAATTGTCAGTAACCTACTATGTGTCATTCTCTGGCCTAAGCTGGAAGATGTACCTGTACTCTGTGGAGATGATCATTTCAGATGTGCATCTTTATATGAGAGAACCAGCATCTGCTTGTCAGATTATTTTCACTGATATTTTATTATTTTTATGCCATATATTCATGAGAAGGATTGATCTGTAGTTTTATGTACAGTATTGTATTTGCTTTAAAAAGGGCTGGGAAGTGTCTCTACCTTTTTAATGCTTAGGATAACTTATACAACATTTGGACTATGTGATCTTTCATTATTTGGCAGAATTTTCTTGTGAAATCTTCTATTTCAGCTGATTTTTTTTGAGGGGTATTTTCTTAATAACTATCACAATTTCTTTGATTTCCTTTTGGAATATGTAAGCTAACTCATGAAATCAATGTTGATAGTCTATATTTTGCTAGGAAATTATTGATTTCATATAAGGTCTCATATTTTCACAGGGATCTACATATTAGTCTCTTACAATTTTTTAAGTCACTTGTGTTTCAATGGTTATTTCTCCCATTGCATTTCCTATTTTGGTTTTTTTTGTGCTTTTTTTCTTTGAACAAATTAGCTAGCAGTCTCTGAATGTTGATCTATTAACTATATATTTTTTTGTATTCTCTAGCTCATAATATTTTGCTATTATTATCTTCCTTTGATTTCCACATACAGCTTTACTTTGTTTTCATTTATCTAGTCTTCTAAACTATAAAGAGTAACTCACTAATTTTCATTCTTTGTATATTACTGGTAAAATTTTTAGGGATATGAATTTTGTCTATTAATAAATTGAATGTACCATGTATTCTGATGTGAATTGGTTTCTTTGTGATTAACTTTTTAAGTCTGTAATTTCAGTGCATAGATTTGTTTGCTAAAAGGTTAAAAAATTTCTGGGTAAAAAAGACCTGTCTGTTATTTTATTTGTCTTCTCTTTGTTTTTGTTAGTAATTTCTATTTTTTTTTTGTATTTGATGAGAATGAAGATTGTTTGCAATATTTCTAATTTCTAAAAATTAATCATGTTTCTTTTAAACCTATTATAAAACTTTTTTTTTTTGTAAATATCTTACGGACACTTGGAAAAAAGATGTATTCTCTCTTATCAAGGGGTTGAGTGTGAAATATATCTCTGAGTCTACCTTGTTTTATTGTGTTTAAATATTTTATATTCCTAATTTTTTTTGTCCACTTGATTCACTTTGTACTGAGAAAGACATATTAACATTTCTTATTATTAGTGTGATTCTATTAATATGTCCTTGCATCCTCTGCAGTTTTTGCTTCAGGCAGATACTATGTTCTTTGGTTCATAAATTGTAATATATATTATGTGTTCATTGTGAATTGTGGCTTTTAGCATTAATAAAGTGTTCTTTGTCAGGGTTAATGTTTGGAGTTTGTATTCTACATATATATTCTACATATTAACACATTCACTCCTGTTTTTTTTTTTTCATTTTATTTACCTGATATACTTTTCTTTAACTGAAGTATAATTGATTTACAGTGTTGTGTTAATTTCAGGTGTACAGCAGAGTGATTCAGTTATATATAGAGACATATATGTATATGTACATGTATATATGTATATATATATTCTATTTCAGATTCTTTTCCCTTATAGGTTATTACAAAAGATTGAGTATAGTTCCCTTGTGTTATACAGTAGGTCCTTGTTGGTTATCTATTTTATATATAGTAGTGTGTATATGTTAATCCCCAAACTCTTAATTTATCCTTTCTCCTTCTCCCTTTGATAACCATAATACTTTTGTCCACTCTTTATTTGTAGTGTTTCTGAATTGCTTTTAGGTGTGCCTCAGAGTAGAGCATAGTTAGATTTCGATTTATGAGACAAATTGATAAAATATTTTTAATTACATGAGTTAATTCAATTGACAGTTATTGATAATTATATGACTGTCTTCAGTATAAGTTCATTCACAATTTTTATAATTATGTATAATTTGTTTTATGTGCTATTTGTTTCCTTGCAAGATGTGGTGTTTTTTTTGCACATAGGAAAAGGTTTGTACCTTTTTAGGAACTTTTATTATTTAATTGTAGTGGTTACTCTTGTACATGTACACATCTATTGTCTTTAGTCTTCTAGTTTTTTTAATATCTTACCAATTTTCCACTTTCTTTTATATCATTTAATGCCACCTATTGACGATACTAAAAAGGTTTACAATAATTTCCCATTTTCCTCCCCTTCTCCTCCTACTTTATTGTTGTATTATTTCTGTTTTATCAAAAGTTAATTTTAAAATTATTTTTCCATCCTCATATCTTTTTTTTTTTTTTGGCCTTAAGTGTACATTTAGTCATTTTAAAATACTCACCATTAGGACTTTTGCTGAGTTGTTTTCAGGCAACATTTTTTTGAAGGAAGGTCACCTCTGGTATATTACTCAAGAAGTGCTGATGGATGCAGAATTTTCTAAGCTAATGTTGAAAAGATTTTCTTTATAATATTGATATTTTAATGACAGCATGGCTAGATATAAAATTCTTTACCTTTGTTCATTGGATTAGAAAAAACACCTGCTTCATTGTTATTTGCTTTGTATGTTGATTTTGAAATTCCTGATGCCAGCCTAATTTTTTGCCTTTGAAATTTATCTGACCTTTGTCTTGAAGACTTTATCTTTACTTTTGAAAGCTAAGTATTTTATTTGGCTATTTCTCAGAATGGATCATTCTTCCTCCTCTCTCCCCACTCTGAAGTACTCAATGAGCCCTTTCAACTTTCAGATTTTTTTCTGAAAATATTTATTGTATTATAGTTTTAAATGTTAGGTCTCTTCTATTGGTTTCTTTTACTTTTTAAAAGATTTTGATAATATGTTGCTCTTTCTTTGTCTTCAATTTCTGTTTTCTTTTTGCCCTTTTTACTTCTTTCTTGATATCATTTTCTTTCTCTTATTGATTGCTCTCCTGTCTTTGTCCTTTACTTTCTTTTACTCTATTCCCTTTTATGCATGATACAATTTATTTTCCACTTCTGAGATAATTATGTCTTTCTCTTGAGTTCAATTAACTCTCTACATTTTTATTCCTATTTTTTGTACATTTCTGTTTTTAAATTTTGGATTTAGTGTTTCTAGCTGTCTTTCATACCCTCACATACTTATTTTTATATATTTTATTCTCTTTGGAGTGCTTACAAAGTTTTCTTCTGGTTCGTGATTTTATTCAGGGGGAAAACATTTTCTTCAATTGATATGTATGAAATTTTTCTCGTTTATTTTATGGTTTGGGGGTTACAATATTCTAGTTTAATGGCACATGCAGATCTAATTATATTGAAGTCATTCAGCAGGTTATATTTATTTGGTTTTCATGGGGATGGAGTTGTGAGTGTTCAAATTTATGGTTTTCTTTTGTCTTGCACAACTGTACTTTTCTCATTTTTCTTCTGTCTTCCTCACATGTGAATTGCTAAAGGGTGCTTCTTCCTTCTTTTTATCTTTCTCTCAGAACCAATATGTTTCTAAGACTTCCTTTTCATTTTACTCCTGCACCTCTAAATTTTTACTACCCTTTAATCATGACTGTTCTTTTAAATTACACAAATTTTATGGTTTATTCTATATAGTCTGTACTTTTGTCCAGACACTTGAATTTTGGAATTTCAAGATTTAGTGTGGACTCAATCTTTCTGACTGACTTTTAATATCAGTATTAGACCCTTTAACTATAGTTTTCCTTTGTCTCTTGACCACATTTACTGGTTTGTTTTTTGTTTTGTTTTGTTTGTTTCTTGCCTTTGCTTAACACAAAGACTTATGGTGAAGTGGATGTGGGATAGCTAAACAAGTGACTGCACATGGGGATTTGGTTATTATTTTCTTGTTACTCATAGTTATTTTTGATTCTAGGCATTCTCTGCCTTTATGTTTTTGAGAGCATGGCTCTGGTATAGATTCCCTTTCCCTTTTTGTTGTTTATATTATTTTGGAGGAAATTTTAAGAGAAACAAACTTGGCTACAATGTTGTCTTTGGCTAAAGTAACTTTCTTCACTATCTTTTTTTTTTTTTTTTGTGATACGTGGGCCTCTCACTGCTGTGGCCTCTCCTGTTGTGGAGTACAGGCTCCAGACGTGCAGGCTTAGTGGCCATGACTCACGGTCCCAGCCGCTCTGGGGCATGTGGGATCTTCCCGGACTGGGGCATGAACCCATGTCCCCTGCATCGGCAGGCGGACTCTCAACCACTGCGCCACCAGGGAAGCCCCTTCACTATCTTTTTTAAGAGACAAAGTGTCTGAGTTTCATGCTGAAACCACTAGGTGGCATTTTGTGGGGTTCTGAGGAGCTCCAGTTCTTTATGTCTCAGTGCTGAAAGAATTCAGTGAGAGGCAAAGTGACAGATAAGAAGTGATTTATTAGAATAGGACTTGTGACACAAGTGGACAAGGAAGAAGTTGCCATGCCAAGAACTTAGTGGGCTACGGTTTTATTACCAAAAGAAAATTAGGGTGGGGGAAAAGAGCACCTTCTTCTTCATTCTTGAGTAGGTGCCATGCTTACGTGATCAGTTTCTCCTCTGTGTCGGGCGGGGGAGTTTTCTTGTCCCTACATGGTCAAGCTGGGACTGTCATGGCACTATGGAAAAATTATTTCAGATCTTAGCACAATGAGGATCTTTCACTTTGAAATGTCACCTTTCCATGAATTATTGTTTTTTATGTGTGCAGAAAGCATGTCCTAGGGGTCATTAATTTACCGAGTTCAATGGGCAAGATATGGGTCTCATGCTACCATTGTTTTGGGGCATGTCTCATGCTCTGTTGCATGGTTTTGTTGCTAAGCAAGCCTGTTTTGTTTTGTGATTAAGCAAACCTGCTTTCTTGAGTGATCATTAACTTGCAGGGGTCTACCATATTTTTTCTTTACTTAAAATCCCTTAGTGGGATTGATTAATTACCTACTTTGTTCCTCTACTCTGTTCCTATCAATTTCATGAATAGTCTACTTTAGAGAATAAGAAGGATAGGCAGCTTATATAGTTTGCAATAATTCTGTGTGTATTACGTGAATCTTCTGTAGTATCCTGTTCCACCAGAAGCAAAGTCTGAAATCAGGGAAAAACACACAAATTCACAGAAAACATGTTAAAACTTCATCTGATGAGATTTGAGGAATAATAAAGGGTTTGGGTCTTATGGCCCTGAGGACCAGGGGTAATATATTTAAGCAGGAAATCTGTGAATGTCAGAGAGTTTGGCCAGTTTTATTTTTTTGAATGCCATCAGTTTTGTATTTCTTTCTGATTGAGACTGATGGAAACAATAAATTTTCCAAGTAAATGATAGGATTTTCAAAGTTTCTTAATAACAGTACCACTAAAAATGGGTGTCACTGTAACTGGAGGTTGGAATACCCAGGTTGAGCATACAAAAATCAAGAAATTTTGTTGCTACTGTCAGAACTGTATTTCTCCAGCTTAAAGGACTTCAAATCATCCTAAGGATAAGAAACACAAATGACAAAGAAAAACTCAATTCCATTTGTAAGTTTCAAAGAGACTGAAGCTTGGGTTACTGTTAACATACAAACTTGAAAATTCTATTGTGATAATGCTGGTGACACGTGAAAACTGTAACAGAGATACACTCAGCAATTTTAGTAAAGATATCTAAACAATGTTTACCTCTGTTGCAATCACACAGATATCGTAGACATGCCAAAAGTTATTTTTATATAATTTACAACCAGATTTTCTGTACCTTACTGATTTCCTCTTTACTTTTTCTATAAATAGAAAAAGGTGCTTTATTCTATTTATTTATGCCTTTTATTGTGGATATATCTATTTCTTCTTGCAATTCTATTTATTTTTTCTCATGTACTCCAAGCTTATTATAAATGTAGTTCCTATTGGTGAATTTGCCCCTTTAACATTATTAAATAATCTTTTTATTATCAGTAATATTCTTTTCTCTGGAATATATTTTGTCTGATGTTAATATTACCCCTTCAGCTTTTTGTGATTAGTGTTATCATGAATTATCATTGCCCATTCTTTTGCTTTTAATCTAATTATGCCTTAAAATTAAAATGGATTTCATAGGCATCCTATAGTTGAATCTTGCTTTTTTATACACACTACTAACTTCTCCCTTTTAATTGAGGTCTTTAGACCATTTACATTTAATACAATTGTTAATAAGTTTGGGCTTACATCTATCATTTTTCTATTTGTTTTCTACTTGTATTATCTGTTTGTTTAATTCTTCCTCTTTTACTTGCTACCTTAGGATTTATTGAATATTTCTGTGATTCCATTTTATCATTTTTTTGTTTTTATCTATAGTTTCCATATTATCATTTTAGTAGGTTCTTTTAGGAATATATTTTTCATCTTAAATTTAGTATAGTCTATCTTCAAGTGATATTAAATCACTTCATGCATAGTGTAAGAATCTTCAAATGTTCTAATTCTTTCCTTGCTGGTTGCACTACTGTTAAACATCTTACTACTGAGTATGTCATAAACTTGACAATACATTGTCATTATTTTTGCTTTAATCAATTATTGTTTTAAACACAAAAAAGTTACATTTTCCAGTTTTCTTTGTTTCTTCTTCTTCTTTTTTTTTTTTTTTTTTTTTGTGGTACATGGGCCGCTCACCACCGCAGCCTCTCCCGCCACGGAGCACAGGCTCCGGACATGCAGGCCAAGTGGCCATGGCTCATGGGCCCAGCCACTCCATGGCATGTGGGATCCTCCCAGTCTGGGGCACCCACACCCCCTGCATTGGCAGGTGGACTCCCAACCACTGTGCCACCAGGGAAGCCCTCTTCTTTTATTTAGATTTCCTTCTGGTCTAATTTTTCTTCTGCCTGAAAGATTTCCTTATAAATTTATTTTAATGGAGGTCTGCTGGTGATGAATCCGCTTCTGTTTGTCTGAAAGTATTTTTATTTCTTTTTTATTCTTTAAATATATTTTCAAGAAATATAGATTTCTAATTTGACACCTTTTATTTTTATAACACTTCAAAAAAATTTAAAATGTCTCCTGCTTTATTAAATGAAGATAAATCTGCTATTAATCTGATCTTTTATCCCCTGTAGCTAATGTATTCCTCCCCATCCCCCAGTTGCTTTAAACATTTTTCTCTATCACTGGTTTTCAGCAATTTGGTCATGATATAACATGGTGTACTTTTCTTCATATTTATTCTGTCTGGGTTTTACTGAGCTTCGTTGATATGTGAGTTTATATTACTAATCAAATTTGGAAATGTTTTAGCCATTATTTCTTCAAATAGTTCTTCTCCTCTCCAACTACCATCTCAATTAAGGAATGTATATAAAGTCATTTGGAGTTTTCCAGAGATCATTAATGCTGTACATTTTTAAAAATCTTTATTCTTATTGTGCTTAATTTTGGATAGATTCTAGTGCTGTGTCTTCAGGTTTACTAACCTTGTTTTCTTCAATGTCTGATGTGCCATTAATCCCATCCAGTTGTATTTTTTTTTTCATTTTATCCTTGTAGTTTCCATTTCTAAAACTTTAATTTGGGTCTTTTTAAAAATATTTTTTGTTTCTACTTAATATTTTTAGCCTTTTGTATAGCATCTTGGACAATTGTAAGTTACAATACTTGTTTTTTTTATATTCTTTGTGTACTAATTCTATCATATGTGTAATAACTGGGTTGATTAAATTTTCTCTTCATAGTTGGTTCTATTTTCCTGATTTTTATACTTTATATTGTTTGGTGCTTGATATTTTTGCATTCCTAGTTATGTTTTGTGTTTAATTCTGGTACATAGTTAAGTTACTTGGAAACAGCTGGGTTCTTTGTAGTATTTATTTTAAGCATTATTTGGTAGGACTAGAGGACTATTAGTCTAGGGCTAATTTTGAACCATTGCTGGCAAAATTCCTCTTAATATTTTTCAGTATCTTGTTATTTATGAGGATTTTGGTTATTTATGGTGGGAACAAAATCTATTCTTAACCTTGCATTACCTAAGGGTATTATTCTCTCTAATTGTTTTGGGGCATATCTCTTCCTAACAATGGATAGCTTCATTACATACTTGCACTGATTATTGCTCAGCCAAAAATTTCAGGGTGATTCTCTTCAGATCTCTGGAGCCCCCTCTATGTGGATCTCTTTCCTCTCTGGCATTCTGCCTTATGCAATTATAAAGTGGTTTGTGTTTTTCCCCAGACTGTTTCCTTTATCATCTGCTACAACACGTTATTCTCATATCTAAATATGGAAACTTTATTATCCTACTTTTAAATTTTTATTTTATTTTACTTTTTTTTAAGGAATATTTTATTTTTTGTGCTGCATGACATGTGGGATTTTAGTTCCCGGATCAGGGATCAAACCCATGCCCCTTGCAGTAGAAGCATGGAGTCTTAACCACTGGACCTCCAGGGAAGTCCCCATACTTTTTAAAATTAAAGTGAAATTTAATTCAAGTCTATAGACATAGATATACATATACATATGCACTAACATACACATATATAGAGATTATTGTTTCTTCTGTGAATAAAACATTATGAGAACTGATATATGAAGAAAGGATGCCCTATCTTATAATCAAATAATATCCACCTTCCAAGATGCAAATCTAGTAAAGCCTCAGTCAATCACTTCCATTGTCCTGCAAATGGATATTTTCTATTTTCTGAATTCTAGTAGTTCCTTGTAACTATTGCAGAGTAAATCATTTATTTCTTCCTCATGTAAACAAAATGATAATTTTACCTCTCCAAGTATTTATGGGTATATATCAGCAACCTCTTTTTAGTGTGTGTTGTATAGTGGAGCCTGGAAATCTGAAATCATATTTACTAGACTTCCTTTGAAGTTAGCATTCTGCCTGATTATATGCTCTTAATATCTAAATTGAGTTGACTTGGGAAAGATAAATGTACTGAGGAATCAATTTGATGGTATGATTCTGAGTAGATGGGGAAAGACCCTGGTGATTTTCAATTTTAGCACTATTCTTATGTTTTATCTTTTGAATCACAACAAGACAAGAGTTCCCTTGGCAACTTCACTTCTGTGTTTTATTTTTTGAGAATTTTTCCTGAGTGCTCACACTAGTTTCCATTTCCTTAGTCCTTCCAATGATTATTTAAATTATTAATAGGTAATTCCCAAAATTAATTCACTTCTAAGAATAAATATCTTTAAACTTTAACTGTGAAATTGAACTTGCACTGATACTTTTCCCTGCAACATAGACATGCATTGGAATTCTGCAAGTAGAAAAGTTTATTATTTTTATTTTAGCCATGTCTCCAGCTATACACCAGATAGGTGGATGTGAAAATAAATGACTTTGATTTAACTCTTTATATTTTCCTGTATATAAAAATATAATCCTTTCATCAGGATGTTTATTTGATTATGTGTACTAATATGCAAGAAATTGCTTGAATTACATGGCATATAGAAGTCACACAAAAATGATTTATGTCTTTGCCAAAAGCATTAAAGAAAAGCTTTCTAACCAAGCTGATTTTATAAATTGAATCTTTTGTAATGTTAAAGCCAAGAGCATTTCCAGTATAGACAAAATGAAGTACAGTAGTTTCCCCTTATTTGTGGTTTTGCTTTCCATGTTTCCAGTTATTCACATTCAACCATGTCTGAAAATATTAAATGGAAAATACTAGAAATAAACAATTAACAAACTTTAAACTTAGTGCCATTCTGAATGGCTTGCTGAAATCTTGTGCCATTCTGTTCAATCTTGTCCAAGATGTGAATCGTCCTTTTGTCCAGTGTATCCTGTCCATTAGTCACTTAGTAATCATCTTGGTTATCAGATGAATATCATGGTATCACAGTGTTTGTGTTCAAGTAACCCTTATTTTGCTCACTAATAGCCCCAAAGCACAAAAGTAGTGATGCTGGCAATTTGCATCAGCCATAAAGTGCTTATTTTAAGTGAAAAATGGAAAGTTCTTGACTTAATATAAAGGAAAGGAAAATAAATGTATACTGAGGTTTCTAAGATCTACAGTAAAAATCATTCTTCTATTTGTGAAATTGTGAAGAAGGAAAAAGAAATTCATGCTAGTTTTGCTGTTGCACCTCAAACTGCAAAGGTTATTGCCACAGTGAGTGATAAGTGCTTAGTAAAGATGAAAAAGTCACAGAAATTTTATTACTGTGAATTGTTATAATTGCTCTATTTTGTTACTAATTATGGTTGCTAATTTCTTACTGTGCTTAATTTATAAATTAAACTTTATCATAGAGATATATGTATGGAAAAAAGAAAAACGTGTGTATAGAGTTCAGTACTATTCCTGGTTTTAGGTGTCTACTGGGGGTCTTGGAACATTCTTACCCTGGGTAAGGGGGGACTACTATAGATTCATTATCTCTGCTCCTCCCCACTAAGTACAGTATGAAACCTGAAAAAAATACCAGTGGCAACCAAAAAAAAAAATAAAATGTTTTTTGAAAGATGGTAGGAAGAAAGTGAAATGCTTTGCAAAAAACAAAAAAAACAATGGGATACCTTATGTCCCCACCCAACAGGAAAAGGTAATTCAGGATTGGTATTTCCTGACTTCCAACTTAGCAACAGGAAGCAGCCCAGGTACCATAATTTTTCCCCAGATTGACTAAAGGTCTTGCAAAAATACTAGGCAAGAATTTGCATGCTAAACCTAAATAGAGTGATTGCCTGTTAAACAATAGAACCCAGAGTCTTCTAACATTGTGGACTAAATGTCCAAGATACAATAAAAAAAAAAATCACATATCATAGTAAAAATCAGGAATGACAACTTGAATGAGAAAAGAGAATCAACTCACACCAACGAGATAGATCAAATGTTTGGATTATCTGAAAGGGATTTTAAAATAGGCATTAAAAAGATATTTAGTTACAAATTGTTTCTAAACAAAAACAAAAAAAGAAACATCAAAAAATGGAACTATAAAAAAAACTTATAAAACAGAAAAATGCAATATATTATATTTAAGAATGTGTTGGATGGGCTCATAGTAGAGTGGCAATAAAAGTGGATAGAATAACTAACTTGAAGAGAAATCAACAGAATTTAAACAATCTGAATGACAGAGAAAGTGGAATTTAGAACAATAAATAAATGGAGTTTTGGGAACCTGTTGAACTGTAACAAAACCCATTTATAATATCAGAATCCCAGAAAGAGAGTAAATAATGGCTTGTAAAGAGTATTCAATTAAGTAATAGCTGAAAATAAAATCAAATTTGGCAAAAGACACAAATCTACAGAGTCAAGAAGCTGATCAAAACCCAAACAAGAAGGAAAACATCAAAGAAATCCATGCCAAGACATGTCAAAATTAAACTTTTGAAAACCAAAGACAGGAAAAAAATTTATTGAAAGTTTCCACAAAGAAAGGATGTATTACCTATTGAGGGGGACATATTGAATGACAGCAGATTTTCTGCTCAAAACCATGGAGGACAAAACAAAGCCCAACAATATTTGTCAAGTTCTGAAAGAAAATACATTTCCACCTGGCATCCTATATCCAGAAGAAGTATATTTAAGGAACAAGAAGTAAGTAAATACATTCTCAGACAAATGAAAAATAGAGGAATTTGCTTAAAGGACACCTGCCATTAAAGATCATGGATGAATTTCTTTAAACATAAGAATATAATTTTTTAAAAAGGAAATTAGACTTCTGATTCTGGTTCAACATATAAGGATCTTAGAACTCACCACTACTTCCTAACAGCAAGTAAAATGCCAAAATGAAAAAAAACACAGCAACAACAATAAAACTCTTCTTAGGTTCATCAGAAAAATGATGCCACAGTGCAAACTGATTCTCTCAAATTTGGGGGGAGATACACATACAGAGAACAGAGAATCACAACTTACCAGAGTAGAAACTGATCAGCAGATACCTTCACATGAACCAGTGCCAGGGTAAAACAGAAAACAAAAACACAGAAGTATAATTGAAAAATTGCAGAAGCTCAGTGTGGACAATCTGAGAGTTTAAAAGTCTCTACCTTATCCTCACAAGTAAAAAGCTGAACAGAGTGAAAAATTAATTCTTCTAATATCCTTACAAGAGGCAAGGACACAGGACTCCACAGCCACAAAGACTGGAGAGACAGACAGCAGATATTCGGAGACATTACTTACTACAACAGAGACTCATGAGTGGAAACTGTCCTGGGAACCAGTGCCAGGGTAAAGAAAGCTAAACATTAAATGACAAGTTGTTAGAGGCTCAGAGTGGAAGTCTCAGAGAGTTAGAATCTCCAGGGGGACTCCATCTAGGGAATCCCACAATATTGTGAGATTTACCACCAGGAGCTTGAACAGATTCTCACAATAAATATTGGAGAAAATTCCTGTCATAATTAGGCAGTGGGAGGTGAAAAGGAGCCATTTTGAAATACAGCAGAACACACTGTTCTTTGTAAGACTTACCTTCACAGGAAACTAGTTAGCCAGAGCCTAACTTACTGGGGTATTTATTATCAGAGCCTAACTGACCTGGGAGAAAGGAAATATCCAACTCTACTGCACTCTAGTTATTATTTCATACTTAAAGGGGGTGAAAAAACTGAGAAACACTCATGAAAATGGCACAGACTCACTAAAAGACTGAGAACTAATCAGAGTACTATAGAATTCTTCCCCTTTCTATATGACTCACAACCAAAGTACTAAAGGCCTATATACAGCAGTTCCTTTTGCCTGAATCATCATGTCTTGCTATCAAGAAAATAATTACAAGGCATGACAACAACAACAAGAAAAACATACTTTAAGACATTGAACAGGTATCAGAACCAGAGTCAGATATGGAAGAAATTTTAGAATTATTAGACAAAGAATTTTTTAAAACTATGGTTAATACACTAAGGGCTTTAATGAAAAAAATAGACAGCTTTCAACAACAGATGGATGAAGTAAGCAGAGAGATGGAAATTCTAATAAATAATAATAAAAAATGCTTGAGAGAAAAAGAAAACATTGTAACAAAAAGAATGCCTTTGGTGCATTAATAGAGTGGATATGGCTGGGGAATGAATCTCAGAGCTTGAGACTATCTTATTAGAAACTTCCAAAACAGAAAAGCAAAGAGAAAAATAACTGAAAACATGTAACAGGATATCCAAAGATTGTGAAACAATTACAAAAGGGATAGCATATGCATAATGTAAATAAGAGTAGGAATAGAAAGAGAAAAAGTAACAGAGCAATAATTAAAGCAATAGTGACTGAAAGTTTCCCATGTAAATGACAGACAACAAACCACAAATTCAGGAAGCTCAGAAAACACCGAGCAGGATAACTGTCAAAAAGATCTACACCTACTCATATTGTATTCAAACTTCAAAAAAATCAAATTTAAGGAAAAAAAAATACTGAAACAATCCAAAGGGCAGAAAATCATCTTATTTATAGAGAAGTTAGGGCAAGATTTATATCTGACATCTCTTCGAAAACCATGCAATCAAGAAGAGAGTAGTACAAAATACTTAAAATGTTGGGATTAAAACAAAAAACCTAACCTAGATTTTTGTACCATGTGAAATTATCCTTCAGAATTGAAGGAGAAATAAAGACTTCCTAAGACAAACTAAAACTGAGGGAATTTGTTGCAAAAAGACCTTTCTTGCAAGCATTTTTTTTTAAATAAAGCTTTTTAGAGAGGAATAAAAGGGTCAGAAACTTGAAAATATTAAATAAGTAAAACAATAACTTATTGTTTTACATTTTAAACTGATCTAACAGGTAAAAAAAATTTTAATATATTTGATCCTCTAGGCTTATATATATGCTTATGTATGCTTATATATGTGAAATGAATGACAGTAGTGACATGAGGGATAGGAGAGAAATTAGGATTTAAAAAAAAAATTTATTATGAGGTACTTGTACCACAGGTGAAGGAGTGTAGTGTTATTTGAGAGTGGACTTGGATTAGTATTAGGTGTGCAAATTCTATGTCAACTACAAAAAAATTTTTAAAAAGACATATACTATGATAAGAAAATTACAAAAAAACAATCATTTGAACTGCACAATTAAATCATAAATGACAGAAAAAGAGTGGAGAAAAAAATAGAAAAAAAGGGTAACAAAAATAAAATAGTAACATGTATGTTAATACAAATTCAACTATATCAATAATCAATTTAACCATCAATGGTATTTATACCCAAATTAAAAGACAGGTTATCAAAGTGAATCACAAAGCAATAACTAATCATATGTAATTTAAAGAAACTCACTTTATACATAATGGCATATATAGATTAAAAGTAATAGTATGGAGAAAGATATACCATACTAACACTAATCAAAAGAAAGAGGGAGTAGTATATTAATTTTAATCAAAGAAGACTTCAGAGCAAAGTAAGTTATCAGGGATAAAATGTGGCATAATGATAAAGGGATCAATATTTCAAATAACACAGCAATCTTTATTGTCATGCGCTTAATAAAAGAACATCAAAGTGTATGAGGTAAAAGCTGACAGAATTGCAAGAAGAAATAGATGAATCCACTATGAACCAAGATGAAATAGTTGATCAGAATCATCCTATAACAATTAAAGTAATTGAACTTATAATTAAAACACTCCCCAAAAAACAAATTTCCAGGTGCAGATGGTTTCACTGGAAAATTAACAGTTTAAGAAAAATGAACTTCAATTTTACAAAATCTCTTCCAGAGAATAGAAAAATAGAAAACACAACCTGACAAATTTTATGAGAACACAATTACCCTGTTACCAAAATCAGAGATAGTACACACACACACACACACACACACACACACACACACAAACTACAGATGCACATATCTCATGCATTTATAAAAAATATTCCTTGTACACTTATATACAAAAAAGCCAAAATATTAGGAAACAAAATTCAATAGTGAATAAAAAGTTTATATCATGACCAAGTGAGGTTTATTACAGAGAGGCAATGTTTGATCAAAATGTGAATATCAATCAATGCAATCCACTATATTAACAGGTTAAAAAGAAAAAAAAATACATTATCATGTGGATTGATGCAGAAAAATAATTATTTGAGATAATTCAACGTCTATTAATGATAAGCCTCTTGACAAAGTTAGAGTAGAGGGGAATCATTTACAATTTGATAATGTGCATCTTTAAAGATCCCTGTAACTAATAGTATCATTCTGTGAATAATGACTAATTGTTTCTCCCTGTGGATCAGGAACAAATCTAGGATGTCCATTCACATTCAACATAATAGTGGACATTCTAGCCACTGCAATAAGCCAAGGAAAAAGCATACATATTGGTAATAAAAGTATCCCTATCTGTACATGTCATGATAATCTATGAAGGAAGTCCATAGGAATCTACATTTGAAAAAAAATCAAAAACCTGCTAAAGATGATAAATGAATTCAACAATGTCATAAGATACACAATCAACCCATAAAAATCATTATTATTTATAATTCTATATACTAACAATGAAAGTTCAGAACCAAAATTAAAGCCACAATAAAATTTACAGTCACTCCAAAGAAGGTGAAGTACTTAAAATCTAAAAAGCATATACTTAATAAAACACATAGAAGGCCTTTTATGCTGAAAATATTAATGAAACAAATCAAATACCAAAGAAATAGACACAGTGTGTCCATTGATTGGAAGACTAAATATAATAAAGATGTCAATTCTCCCCCAAAATGATCTATAAACAAATAAAATTCCTATTAAAATCCCAGAAGGATTTTTATGGACATAGACAAGTTAAGGTTATATAGAATGGCATAAGACCTAGAATAGCTTTTAAAAATCTCGACAAAGAAGAATAAAGTGGTAGGAATTCCTTTACCCCTTGCTCAGGTTTATTAAATACCTCCAGTAATCAAGAATGCATTGATTTTGTGGAGGTGGAGATACATAATTCAATGGAACAGAATAGAGAACTCAGAAATAGAAACACACAAATATGTTTGAATGATTTTTTATAGAGTTGTGAAAGGAACTCAATGGAGAATGGTTAATTTTTCAACAAATGGTGCTGGAAAAATTCGAAATGCATGGGCAAAAATAAAGCCATTATCTAAACCTCACACCTTATACAAAAATTAACTCAAATGGATCCTAGATTAAATATAAAACATAAAAGTATAAAACTTCTAGAATAAAACAGAATTATTTTGTATTTAGAACTAGGAAAGTGTTTTATGACTTGACATCAAAAACATGATCCATAAAAGAAATAATTGATGAATTGGACCTCAATAATTTGTTTTTTAGTTTAAAACCTTTGCACTTTTTAAGACCAGCTGAGAGAGATGAAAAGACAAAATACATTTAGAAATGGAGGACAAATAAGTTGTTGCCAGGTATTAGAGAATTGTGTACAGGAGAAGGTAGGAGAGGTGGGAGAGGAAAATGTGTTTATAAAAGGGTAACATGAAGGATGTTTGTGGTAATGGAGCTGTATATATCTCAACTATGATGGTAGATACACAAACCGACACAGGTAATAAAATATGTACAGTTAAACACATATGCACACAAATACACAGGAGAACAAGCAAAACTTGGGGAAATTAGAACATTAATAAAAACATGTATTACTGTCATATCATGGTTGTGATACTGCATTATATTTTCTAAATCGTTACCATTTATGGAAGCTGGAAAGGTTTTTCACACTGTATATTATATTTTACAATTGTATGTGAATACACAATTACTATAATAAAATTAAAATAATTGTATAGAAACAAATTATTAATACAATGCAAAGATTCTTCTGTGTCCAGCAAAATGCAATACTATGAACCGTTCTACTATAAAACACAAAGAAATGCCTAATAAAATCTAATAAATTATCTTTCTAACATCATAACTTTGGTCAAAAAAAGTAAGAAACAATCCCTAGGGACAAAAATTGAAGCAGGATAATAAGATATTATGCTGGCAATGCTAAGCAAATTTATAAATTTCTGAAATATATAGAAGTGTTTATTTTAGCAGCCATGAAAGTAAAAGGAGTAAAAGGAAGAAAAGTGGAACTCTAACATAAAACTAGGAACCACAAATAAATTTTCCCTCATTATAAGCATAGACTAAAATAAATCAGTCCTCAAGAGAGAAAAAAAAAAAAGCAAAATTAGAAAATTAGTTTATGCACCTTGGTTCTGGCCTTCCCTCATGTGCACTTGTGGTTAAATATGTACTCCTTACCTGATCCAGGGGACCTCAAGCTACTCCCAGCTTGATTAACTTGAAGGTCTTCTGGTTTGGTAGAGCTCAGGTATAAATTTTAATATTCTATGCCTCAGCATCATAATGACAGACCATAAAAATTTAAAGAGAAGACATTAAAGATAATCAAAAGAAGGAAAGCCTGCTTACAATGATACAATATTAAAATGTAAAGTAAATTTCACAACACTATCCAGAAAAGCCAGAAGAAAATAAAACACTATCTTCAAGGTGGTAAGAAGAAAATCAATTTTTTAAAAATTTTATAGTCATATACTATTATCTTAGACGTACAAAAATTAGATACATTTAACTATATAAACATTAAAAATTTTCCTCCCCAAATAAAAATGGTAAATCATCAACTTAGAATCAGATCTTTCCCAAACATACAAAAATTACTAATACCAAGTCTTTAAAAACACAAACCGTTAAGAAAAAGAAAAGACAAAAGTAATTTTGCAATATTTAGTAAAGAAGAAGATGTTAATATCCTGGAATTAGTAATTTCCCTCCAAATTATTTAGCCTAGAAAATGTCTCATATGTGCAAAAATGACTCATATGTGTCTGAAAGGGAATCAAGATTGTGGAGTAAGAAGACCCTGAGCTTACCTCTCCCCTCAAACATCAAAACTGTGACTACATAGAGAGTAACTCTTGCTGAGAATGACCTGAAGATTAGCATAATTAGAATGGCTTTCCTGCAACCAAGGCTATAAAGAAAGAACAAAAATGAGTATGGTGAGGGAGAGGTAAAGCAATACAGTCAGGACACACGTCCCTAACAGGTGACCCAGAGAGGAAGAGATACCACAGGTTCTGGAATTCTCCCTAAAAAAACAATGGGTATGAGCCCCATATTAGGCATCTAGACCTGGGGCCCGGCACTGGGAAGACAAGCCCCCTTGATTGGTTTGAAAACCAGTGGGGTTTACCAGAGGATTGTAAGAAATCAAGATTCTGCTCTTGAGGAACATGCAGACTACCTGCTCCCAGTCTCAGCACAGAGACAGCAGGTTGAAAACTGCCTGGTGCTCTGGCCAGCCTGCCAGGACAACCATTGTGTACCCCCAGCCTGCTACTGCTCTCCACTAAGGTGGAGACTGCCATTTCATGTACCAGGAAAAAAAGCCAGCTCAGAAGTATAGCTCCAGACCCTTGGGCCCCAACTCCACCCCTAACCAAGGAGGAAACTTCAACCTAATCACCATCACACTCATGTACCAGGGAGAAATAGAACCAGTTCAGAAGTGGGGCTCTAAATATTCTGGACCTGGTCCTGTTCCCAACCAAAGTGGAAACTGCTGTTATTACAGGGAGAAACCCAACTCCCTCAGGGCTCCTGATCCAGCCCCTCAGGCCCTGGACCTAACCCCTAACATGGCAGCAACCATCAGTGAGCCTGGGAGGAGCTCCAGCTCATACCTGCCCCCAGGATAGAGCTGTCTTCAGCCCATCTCTCACCAAGACAGTGTTTGCCAGTGCACCTAGGGGGAAGACATGGCTTTTGCTCACTTCAGATCCAGCTCTTCCGCCAAAGCCACTGAGCACACATAGACTGCATAAGGATGCTCCCACATAAGACTGGGATAGGTAACTCTTCTGCCTAATTTCATAGAGACAAACAGAGAAAGTCTAATAAAATGAGAAGACAGAGGAATATATTCCAAATGAAAGAGCAAGATAAAACCCCAGGTACACCCTAAGGAAACAGAGATAAATAATTTACCTGATAAAGAATGCAAAGTGATAGTAATAAAATCTCTCACTGAGCTTGGGAAAAGAATAAAGGAACACAGTGAAAACTTCAACAAAGGACTAGAATATATGAAAAAGAAGCAATTAGAGCTGAAGAATACAGCAACTGAAATGAAAACTACACTAGAAGGAATTGACAACAAATTAGGTGATACAGAAAAACACATGCCACTTAGAATAGTGAAAATCACCCAATCAGAGCAGAAAAAAGAAAAAAAAACAAGTGAAGATAGTTTAAGGGACCTGTGGGACAGGAAGCACACTAACATTTGCGTCATAGGGGTCCCAGAAGGAGAAGAGAGAGAAAGAAAGGGACAGAATATGTATTTGATAAAATTGTAGCTGAAAACATACCCAAACTGAAGAAGGAAACAGATATCCAGGCACAGGAATTACAGAGTCCCATTACCCTGATACCAAAATCAGAGAAAGACACTACAACAATGGAAAATTGCTGGCCAATAAACATAGTTACACATTCCTCAACAAAATATTAGCAATATGAATTCAACAATGCATAGAAAGGATCATACACCAAGATCAAGGGGGATTTATTCCAGGGATGCAAGGATGATTTAAAATTTGCAAATCAATGTGATATACCACATTAACAAAATGGAGGATAAAAATCATATGATCATCTCAATAAATGCAGAAAAAGCATTGACAAAGTTAAACATTTATTCATGATAAAACCCCTCATCAACTTTGGTATTGAGGGAACATCTCTCAACATAACGAAGGCCATTTATGAGAAACCCACAGCTAACACCCTAAGATCCAAAACAAGACAAGAATGCCCACTCTTGCCACTTCTATTTAACATAGTATTGGAATTCCTAGCCACAGATATCAGACAAGAAAAAGAAATAAAAGGCATACAAATTGGAAGGGAAGAAATAAAACTGCCACTATCTGCAGATGACATGATATTATGTATACAACATCCTAGAGATGTTGTATAACTAATAACTAAACTTAATAACTAAAAGTTATTACAACAAATAAATTAATCCAGTAAAGTTATAGGATACAAAATTTAATATACAGAAATCTGTGCTTCTATACACTAATAATAAAATATCAGAAAGAAAAAAAATCCCTTTTACAACTGCTTCAAAAAGAATAAAATATTTAGGAATAAATTTAATCAAGGATGTAAAATGCCTATACTCTGAAAACTAAGAAACATTGATGAAGAAAATTGAAGACTATAAAAACAAATGACTATTCCATGGTCTTGAGTTGGAAGAATTAATATTGTTAAAAGGCACATACAATCCAAAGCTATCTACATATTTAATGTAATCCCTTTCAAAATACCCATGACATTTTTCACAGAAATAGAACCAATAATCCTCAAATTTGTATGGAACCACAAAAAACCCTAAATAGCCAAAGCTATTTGAGAAAAAAGAACAAATCTGGAGGTATCATGCTCTCTGACTTTAGTCTATACTTCAAAGCTACTGTAATCAAAACAGTATTGTACAGGCACAAAAACAAACACATAGATCAATGGAACAGAATGGATAGTCCTGAAATAAACCTGGACATATATGGTCAATTAATCTATGACATTTGAAGGAAGAATATACAATGGGGAAAAGATAATCTCCAATAAGTATTGTTGGGAAAACTGGCCAGCTAAAGTAAAAATAAAATCAGAACATTTCCTCACACCATAAACAGAAATAAACTCAAAATGGATTAAATATCTAAACATAAGACCTGAAACCATAAATGTCCCAGAAGAAAACATAACCAATATAACCAGTATGCTCTCTGATATTTGTTTTTTTAAATATTTTTTTTGGATCTATCTCCTCAATCAAGGGAAACAAGCAAAAATAAGCAAATGGAACCTAATCAAACTTAAAAACTTTTGCACAGGGAAGAAAACCATCAATGAAATGAAAAGTCAAGCTACTAAAAGGCAGAATATATTTGCAAATAATATGTCTGATAAAGGGTTAATATCAAAATATATAAAGTATACATACAACTTAATATCCCCAAACCCCCAAAAGCCTGATTAAAAATTGGGCAGAGGACCTGAATAGGCATTTTTTCAAAGAAGACATACAAATGGCCAACAGGCATATGAAAAACTGTTCAACATCACTAATTATTCGGGAAATCCAAATCAAAAGCGCAATGAGATATAACCCTCAAAAATTAAAAATAGAACTGCCATATGATCCATCAATTTGTCTTCTGGGTACTTACCCAAAGAAAATAAAAAATAATTTGAGGGCTTCCCTGGTGGTGCAGTGGTTGAGAGCCTGCCTGCCGATGCATGGGACATGGGTTTGTGCCCCGGTCCAGGAAGATCCCACATGCTGCAGAGTGGCTGGGCCCATGAGCCTGCACATCTGGAACCTGTGCTCTGTAACGGGAGAGACCACAACAGTGAGAGACCTGTGTAGCACAAAACATAAAAATAATAATAATAATTTGAAAAGATATATGTACCCCAATGTTCATGGCTGTATTATTTACAATAGTCAAGATATGGGAGCAACCTAAGTGTCCATCAGCATTTGAGTGGATAAAGAAGATGTGGTATACGTATGCAATGGAATATTACTCAGCCACAAAAATAAAATTTTGTCATTTGTGACAAGGATGGACTTGGAGGGTATCACACTTAGTGAAACAAGTGAGACAGAGAAAGACAAATAGTGTATGTTTTCTCTAATATAAGCAATTTAATAAAATAAAACAAATGAACAAATATAATGAAACAGAAACAAAATTACAGATACAGAGAACAAACTAGTGTTTACCAGAGGGGAAAGAGGTAGTGGGAGGGCCAAAATAGATGAAGGGGATTAAGAGGTACAAACTACTAATTATAAAATAAATAAGTTACAAAGATGTAATGTACAGCACAAGGAATATAGCCAATATTTCATAATAAATTTATATGGAGTATTATCTACAAAAATATTGATTCACCATGTTGTACATCTGAAACTAATATTACAGTGTAAGTTAACTATCCTTCAATAAACAAAAATGAATATATGTCTAGGAATATTCCCAGACCTGTTGTTTATAACAGCAAAAAAATTTAAACTCCTATGCATATGTAATGTTACCTTTTTATAAAGTTTCAAAATATGATTCTTAGATTCTTAGCTACATATATTAAAGAAAGATGTGGTTATAAAAACTACCTTCAGCTATGCCATTACCTCTGGGCAGGAGAGGGGGAAATGCTGCCATAAAGAAGAAAACATTTCCCCTTATGAATAATGTTTCATCCTCTAGGTTTGTCATTGGTTACTGTATTCTTTACATATGTGGCATGCCTTAAATATTTCATACATTAAAAAAATTTCAGTTATTTTCCCAACTACATCTGGCTTCCTTCATATTGAAATCAATGATGGTAAGTTGTGGTATACCTTATTTAGGTATATATGCAGAAACATGCTATAATAATATAACAGAAATTAAAGTTTTGTTATAGTTATATTTTATTAAAAAGCTATAATTTAAATTACTTACAAAATGATGTGACTGAGTTTGTACATGTTTAGTTTCCCTGCTGAACACTTTTATATTATGACTTTTACAGCAGTAAAAACTTGGGTCCTTTTCTTAGATAAAGGGATTTCTCTTATTTTAATTGTTTAATTTGTTATCCTTATATTTTTCTTCCTTTTGTAGCATGTATTGTTCACATTATGTCTTTGAATCTTTCTTCCAACTGTCTCATCTTTTTCCTTATGTTATCTCATTGTTTATTCTATTTTCTGAATTTTTTATTGGATGTTTGAAACCATCAATTATGTTATCAGTAGGGTCAATTCTTTGTTTTTTTTACCCACTTTTTAAAAAATTCAAATTTCATTGCATAAATTATTTTTGCTTTATTTAAAAAAACATTTAATTTATTTTTTTCATTTTGACAATCTAGCAGTACTTCTTTATTAAACATTTCTTTGTGATATACAACTTGGATCTCTTCCCTTAGGTTGTTGAGTTGTATATGTGCATATGTATATGTGTATGTATGTGTCGTGTACATATTTATGATGGTTTTAAATCCATTGATACCTATACACATTAGGCCTTTATAGTTTGTCAAAAAGTAGGAAAGCAATGCAAGCAGTGAAATAGAATTACTACCGACATAGGCTGGTGGTAAATTAAATGACAAAACTTTATTCCTCTTCAAAAGGTCTAGAGAAGTTTTGTGCCCTCTGATCTTCTCAAGTACATATGTTGCCCCCTCTTCCAAACCCAGGAAGAAGAATCAATCAGCTACCATTCTGGCTCATCACAGATCCATCAAATTCTGTCAGTTCAGGCAGACTCTTCCAAGTACCAATGGAAGAAGCAGTCCCTCCATTTTGGAGATTCAAAGGAATCTGCAGCTGAATGCCCTTGGATATTCTTCTCTTTACCTGAATCTTCTATGAAAAGCAAAATTTCCTCTGTATCATGGGTCGTTCAGCTCCCATCAACTCTAAGAATGCCTGATCCAGGAGTCCATGCAGCCCTGGATACACTCTTTAGGCTTCCTCCGTTCAAGCCATTAATTTTGATTTTTTGTACTACCCTCAACAGGAGTCCAGAGGTTGAGATAATCTGGCACATATTTCAAGGGGATATTTTTCTGTCTTTTATTATTTTAAAAGAACACAAATTATGTGAAGATACAGTTGGCCCTTGAACAGTACAGGTTTGAACTGGGCGGGTGTACTTATAGGTGGAATTTTTTCAATAGTAAATACTGCAGTAACACATAATTCATGGTTGATTGAATCTGTGGATGTGGAACTGCAGATAGGAGGAACTACATATAATGACAGCCAAGTATAAGTTAGTGGCAGATTTTTTATTGCAGGAGGGTTGGCATCCCTAACCCTCATGTTGTTCATGGGTCAACTATACTTGAAGTAGGATGTAATGACTAATAATATATATATTATTAGTCATTAGATATTATATATCTAGTATATAATAGATGGGAATGCTCCTGCTAAGTACAAATATTAACCAGTATTAATATTTAATCATGTTAACTAGTATTAAAATTTTCTCTCTTTTAGATACTATCTTTCAAACCGTATATAATTTCTGGGACCTAATCATGTTAGGATTTATGCATGAAGGGAATCTCTAAGTAGTTTAAAAATGGGAATGTATTTAAGACATAGCAATATGATACTGAAAAATAATTTTTAATCTAGATGATACTTCACAGGCTGTGATTAATCTTGGCACTTCCAGAGCCCAACGTTTTCACTGGATGTCTGTTGGTTCTACCTCTCCTTTTTTTCTCTTTACTAGTTCTGTGTGCCCTGTGCACATCCTCTCAAAGGCTGATATTTCCATAATATATATTTCCTTTCCTTTTTCTTCATTTTGGAGACGTCACATATAAATTTCATAAACTATAATGTAAACTATTTCTCCTAAAGTTCTCTTCACTTCTGTGACAGGCGTTAACTATTTTTTAAGTCTTCTCAAAGACGTAATTTATATTTTCTTGGGGTAAATGTAGAAAATTTTTGAAGTAAAGATTAATACCAAACAGAGAAATCAAATGACTGGTTTATGTAATTCATAGTTGATTGCTCTGGAAGACTTGGAAAGGAATGTCAGTGTCAGTTCATATATTTGCTACAAGTCATGGAGGTAAAAGTAAACTGCTACTCCAAAATTTGGAGAGAGGTGCATACAAGAAAGCAGACAAGATATTTTTATCTGAAGCAAAAGTCCCTGGAGCTGTTAACTGGTAGGAATGCTAGAATTGCTGGAGAGTATGAATAAGGATGGACTAGCATGAGAGTGAGAAACTCCAGGGGAGGCACACTTCCATGGGTTCTAATTCTAGGAATCTAGCAAGTTTTCACAGTGAGGAGTCACTAAAGATCCCCTCAGGATGAGATGAAAGTAACCATTTTGAAATACCTTCAAGAGATTTTCTATAATAAAGACTTATTTTCTAAGTGATAAAACTTTAGGAGAGTCTTATCTCATCTGGAGGGAAGGGCAAGTACCCAATGACAGCTATGCTAGATATTTCTATCTCTTATAAAAGACAGAGGGGGAGAAAATAAACACTCGTGAAGGGGTCATTATATAGCCCAAGGACAAACACCCACCAAAAAATTCAGTTTAATCATAAGATTATAAAA
The DNA here is from genome assembly GCF_951394435.1 of Stenella coeruleoalba. NCBI lineage: Eukaryota > Metazoa > Chordata > Mammalia > Artiodactyla > Delphinidae > Stenella > Stenella coeruleoalba. The sequence goes on from NC_137154.1 coordinate 72,985,604, forward strand.
GCTTCCCCTCCTACACACCTTACTAAGACATCACCAGAGCTCCAGTAAAATAATTGTAAATTGCAGATGAAAGTGCTATAAGACCAACTGTCTATTTTAAGAAGAGTTCTTAGGAAAGGACACAAATAAAAGGAGAGGGAAAATCATGGACCCTAGAGCTACAGCTACAGTAAACATTGTAGCCCAACTCCTAGCAACATATTAACCTCAATTAACCTTAACCGACCACCTCAATTATCCTTATATCTTAAATACAAGTTCACAAAAAGTTGATAATAGAAGGCTGGAAAAAGATATACTATAAAAATCCCATTTATAAGGAGGCTGGTATTGTATATTGAAATAGGAACTCATAAACTTTGAGACAATAAATATTAGTTAAGATAAAAAGGAATCATAATTATAAAAAAGGGTCAATTTAAAACTAAGACAAAGAAGTATTAAATATGCATGTGTCTTATAACATGGCTTTAAGATATAGAGAGTAAAAACTGAGAAAAATTAGCTGAATGAATTTAACTAATCTAAAATTACACTTGAAAATTTTAACAAATGTTCCTTAGTAACAAGTATAGAAAACTACCTTTTGGAATATAGAAAACTTAAACCATGAAATTAACAAGACTGACATATAGAACATAGCAGCAGATAACTGTAGAAAGGGTTCCTTTCATCTAAGGGTGGCAAGATTCTAGGCTGTGGCCCTCACAGTCCCACACAGCTGCCTTTGTGACCAAAAGAATATACCAGTATCTTAATGATGACACAAATACACACCACCACAGCAAGACGATAAGAAACTCTGGCTTAGAGTAAGACCATGGAAGTAGGTGACTGAGGTGAATTGTGTTGGCATGAGGTAAAGAAACTGAGAGGATAGGGTGTCCGATGGAAATATGGGAATTGGTACTCTAAATAGTGATGGCAATGAAGATAGTAGGGAAGATGTTAATATTTTCAATTAAAAATGGGAATTAACCATGGATTTGATAGCTTAAAGAGTATGGGACATTCTGTAGAATGTGCATTCTTTTCAAATGACTGTGGAACAATTACCAACATTTTGCTCAACTAATTTCAAAGTTTTATACTGATACTGAATATGTAGTCTGATTATACTAGAATTAACCAGGGAATCAATAAGAATAATTTGAAAACTCAGAATATTTGGAAATTAAGTAATGTGTCTTTACCTAATTCATGGGTCAAAAATAAGTCATAGAGGAATTTATTAAATGTTTTGAACTGAATATAAATGAAAAAATATATATCCAAGCCTGTGACAATAAAGCTTATATAGGGAAGGAATGTTATGCGTTAAAGATAGTGCTGAAACATAATCTATATAAATAAAAGAAAGGAAATTAACATCAAATCAATACTAATAGAAAAAATGAAAAGATAATTTTTTTTTTATTTTAAAGATTAATACAAATGATACATTCATAGACTAATCAAACTGGGATATACATATTATCAATATAAAGAATATAAAAATGTACATCACCATAGACAGAAAAGAACAAAACCAAAAGGAGAGTAACTTCATGTTAACAAAGAAAATAACTCATATAAAGTGAAAATTAATCTAGAAGAATATAACTTATAAAACCTGATACAAGAATAAATAGGAATATCTGAAAAATCCTGTGTCTATTTACAAAAATTAGGCTATTACTAAGAACCTTTCCTCAAATAACTATAGCACAAGATGACTTCACTAGTGAAAACAATTGAAGTAGGGAAAACACGTCTTACATATCTAGATCAATTGAATATCTACATGGAAAAATCAAATACAGTATGCAATATACAGAAATAAATTCCACATGGATTATAGACATAAATGGAAGAGGTAAAGCAGTTCCTTGAATGGTACCATACGAGAACATCTTTATTACCTTGCAGAGGTGAGGGTAACATGTCTCTGACAGGATACAGAAAGCACTAAAAATAAAGGAAAAAGTAAATAAATAGACCTTTATAAAATTAAATGCATAATCATCAAAGCACACCAATAAGGGAACATAAGGTCAGTTAAATAAAGGGAAAAGATATTGCAATACATATATCAGAGAGAGGACTCATATGTAGAATATGTAAGGAATTTCCAAAAATTAATAAGAAGAGACAGTCACCTCAAAAATTGGCAAAAATGTTGAACAACTCTTTACAAAAAGAGGATATTTAAAAATTTGATAAGCATATCGGAGAAATGCAAATGAAGACCATAATAATATATGACTAGGCATAAAAGAGGCTTCTGCATTGTCAGTAATACTCTATACATTGATCTGACGAGGTAGAGAGATATCATTTCTATCCTAATTTTTCAAATAAAAAAAAAAAACTAAAATCACAGTCACTAGTTTAATTACCTGAGTCATAGAGTCAGTGAATGAAGAATACAGAGGATGTAAAATCTGATTTTCTTATATTAACCATTGACATATGGAAATATAGCCTAGGGGCATCTGTGGAAGGGGTGGGAATCTGAAAGACTGATTTGGAGAATGAAAGAAGTAGTAGAGCATAAGAATATCTGATTAACTGGAACATTCCACTCCTGGGATCATGCTGATAGCAGATTTTTCTTTACCAATGTAAAGTGATGAAAACATGTAATTTGGTATTCAGGGGTTTCGAAGTCATAGAGTCTCAGAAGCAGCTATATATTACCTTTCAGTAATGTGGGAAAACAGTGAGAATAGCTTAGAGTGAGAAACAGTGAGAATTTCAGTACTGAAATTACCTTTCAGTAATGTGGGAAAACAGTGAGAATAGCTTATATCATTACTAAGGGGTCCAGGAAGGAAAAACTTGTAAGCCACTGTCCTACAAACATATTTCCCTGTCTCAGAGAAAATAGTGTTATACTAATAAGGGTTGACACTGAGTCAAGTATACTTGTTTACTTGTTTTATAATGGCAACGTGAGCTCTGATTTTAGATCCCTGCAGATTTTTTTTTTTTTTTTTTTGCGGTACGCGGGCCTCTCACTGTTGTGGCCTCTCCCGTTGCGGAGCACAGGCTCCGGACGTGCAGGCTCAGCGGCCATGGCTCATGGGCCTATCCACTCTGCGGCATGTGGGATCCTCGTGGACCAGGGCACGAACCCGTGTCCCCTGCAACGGCAGGCGGACTCTCAACCTCTGCGCCACCAGGGAAGTCCCCTGCAGATGTTTTGAATTGAGAATATACAACTCCTAGAAAAATCTATATTGCAAAAGCAAACACTAAGAAAAAGTACTCTATTTTTTTTTCTTGCAGCTCATATTGTACCTTAATCTATTTTCACATTAAAGTTTTTGACTTAAGTTCTTGTTATAGTTGATCACATATAACAATGATAATCTGAATACTAGTTGTTTTAAATAAAAAGAGATAATAACAAATGAAATATAATGTTTTTATTCTTAAGAGAAAAAGCCCTTCTATTGAGTACAAAGTTCATCTTTTGAGATTTAAATTTGCAATTTTTTTTTTTTTTTAATCTCTATGCATTTCACTTCCACATTTGTGTTTATGGCAAGGTAAACCAGCTTCATCTAAGTTTTTATTTTGTCATTATTTTTTTGTGATTGAACAGAAATTAAAAGAAAAATGTCATTTTGGATCATTACTCAAATTCAAATTTGCATGCTCCTTCCTCTGTGAAGCCATCCACAACTCTTCTAAGTAGTGTTATTAATGCTCTATTATTGTAGTGAACTGAACACAACAGCATTCGACATTTAGATACAGTAATGTAATTAAATGTTTATATATCTTCCTAACCAGTTTTTTTTTTTTTTTTTTTAGGTACTATTTAATTTTTCTGTATTTCTACTTCCTATAAAAGTACCTGATTCACACAAAAATTCATTTCAAATTTGTCGAGTGCGTGAATGAAAATCTATTTCACTCAAAACTCTCACTGGGGAAAGGACAACCATATACTGGAAAGAGATTAATAGTTGATATACAAAGAATCAGTCACTGAATGTTTCAGAAGAGATAGCTGAAGATTAGAGGATTAAATCATACGTTAAAAGGAGACAGAGGGGACTTCCGGGAAGATGGCAGAAGAGTAAGACGCGGAGGTCACCTTCCTCTCCACAGATACACCAGAAATACATCTACGCGTGGAACAACTCCTACAAAACACCTACTGAACGCTGGCAGAAGACCTCAGACCTCCCAAAAGGCAAGGAACCCCCCACGTACCTGGTTAGGGCAAAAGAAAAAACTAAACAGAGACAAAAGGATAGGGACGGGTCCTGCACCAGCGGGAGAGAGCTGTGAAGGAGGAAAAGTGTCCACACACTAGGAGGCCCCTTCGCGGGTGGAGACTTCGGGAGGCGGAGTGGGGGAGCTTGGGAGCCGCGGAGGAGAGCACAGCAACAGGGGTGCGGAGGGCAAAGCGGACAGATTCCAGCGCAGAGGATCGGGCCGACCGGCACTCACCAGCCGAGAGGCTTGTCTGCTCGCCCGCCGGGGCGGGCGGGACTGGGAGCTGAGGCTCCGGCTTTTGTCGGAGCGCCGGGAGAGGACTGAGGTTGGCGGCGTGAACACAGCCTGCAGGGCGTTGGTGCGCCGCGGCTGGCCGGGAGAGAGTCCGGGGAGGGGTCTGGACCTGCCGAAGAGGCAAGAGACTTTTACGTCCCTCTTTGTTTCCTGGTGCACGAGGAGAGGGGATTAAGAACGCTGCTTGAGAGAGCTCCAGGGACGGCGCGAGCCGCGGCTAAGAGTGCGGAGCCCAGAGACGGACATGGGACGCTAAGGCCGCTGTTGCCGCCGCCAGGAGGCCTGTGTGCGAACACAGGTCACTAGCCACACGCCCTTCCGGGGAGGCTGTGCAGCCCGCCACTGCCAGGGTCCCGGGATCCAGGGACGGCTCCCCGGGAGAGTGCACGGCGCGCCTCAGGCTGCAGCGTCACGCCGGCCTCTGTCGCTGCACGCCCCGCCCCGCACTCCGTGACCCTCCCTACCCCCCGGCCTGGGTGAGCCAGAGCCTCCGAATCAGCGGCTCCTTTAACCTCGTCCTGTCTGAGCAAAGAACAGACGCCCTCCAGCGACCTACACGCACAGGCGGGGCCAAATCCAAAGCTGAGCCCCTGGGAACTGTCAGAACAAAGAAGAGAAAGGGAAATCTCTCCCAGCAGCCTCAGAAGCAGCGGATTAAAGCTCCACAATCAACTTGATATACCCTGCATCTGTGGAATACCTGAATAGACAACGAATCATCCCAAATTAAGGAGCCCTGTGGATGAAAGGCTCTTGGTGCTGCAGCCAGGACTCAGTGCTGTGCCTCTGAGGTGGGAGAGCCAACTTCAGGACACTGGTCCACAAGAGGCCTCCCAGCTGCACATAATATCAAACAGCAAAAATCTCCGAGAGATCTCCATCTCAACGCCAGCACCCAGCTTCACTCAACGACCAGCAAGCTACAGTGCTGGACATCCTATGCCAAACAACTAGCAAGACAGGAACACAACCCCACCCATTAGCAGAGAGGCTGCCCAAAATCACAGTAAGTCTACAGACACCCCAAAACACACCACCAGACGTGGACCTGCCCACCAGAAAGACAAGATCCAGCCTCATACACCAGAACACAGGCACTAGTACCCTCCACCAGGAAGCCTACACAACCCACTGAACCAACCTTAGCCACTGGGGACAGACACAAAAAACAACAGGAACCACGAACCTTCAGCCTGCAAAAAAGGAGACCCCAAACACAGTAAGATAAGCAAAATGAAAAGACAGAAAAACACACAGCAGATGAAGGAGCAAGATAAAAACCCACCAGACCTAACAAATGAAGAGGAAATAGGCAGTCTACCTGAAAAAGAATTCAGAATAATGATAGTAAGGTTGATCCGAAATCTTGGAGATAGAATGGACAATAGAATGGACAAATTGCAAGAATCAGTTAACAAGGACCTAGAAGAACTAAAGATGAAGCAAGCAACGATGAACAACACAATAAATGAAATTAAAAGTACTCTAGATGGGATCAATAGCAGAATAACTGAGGCAGAAGAACGGATAAGTGACCTGGAAGATAAAATAGTGGAAATAACTACTGCAGAGCAGAATAAAGAAAAAAGAATGAAAAGAACTGAGGACAGTCTCAGAGACCTCTGGGACAACATTAAACGCACCAACATTCGAATTATAGGGGTTCCAGAAGAAGAAGAGAAAAAGAAAGGGACTGAGAAGATATTTGAAGAGATTATAGTTGAAAACTTCCCTAATATGGGAAAAGAAATCGTTAATCAAGTCCAGGAAGCACAGAGAGTCCCATACAGGATAAATCCAAGGAGAAATACGCCAAGACACATATTAATCCAACTGTCAAAAATTAAATACAAAGAAAACATATTAAAAGCAGCAAGGGAAAAACAACAAATAACACACAAGGGAATCCCCATAAGGTTAACAGCTGATCTTTCAGCAGAAACTCTGCAAGCCAGAAGGGAGTGGCAGGACATATTGAAAGTGTTGAAGGAGAAAAACCTGCAACCAAGATTACTCTACCCAGCAAGGATCTCATTCAGATTTGATGGAGAAATTAAAACCTTTACAGACAAGCAAAAGCTGAGAGAGTTCAGCACCACCAAACCAGCTCTACAACAACTGCTAAAGGAACTTCTCTAGGCAAGAAACACAAAAGAAGGAAAGGACCTACAATAACGAACCCAAAACAATTAAGAAAATGGGAATAGGAACACACATATCGATAATTACCTTAAATGTAAATGGACTAAATGCTCCCACCAAAAGACACAGATTGGCTGAATGGATACAAAAACAAGACCCATATATTTGCTGTCTACAAGAGACCCACTTCAGACCTAGAGACACATACAGACTGAAAGTAAGGGGATGGAAAAAGGTATTTCATGCAAATGGAAACCAAAAGAAAGCTGGAGTAGCAATTCTCATATCAGACAAAATAGACTTTAAAACAAAGACTATTAGAAGAGACAAAGAAGGACACTACATAATGATCAAGGGATCGATCCAAGAGGAAGATATAACAATTATAAATATTTATGCACCCAACATAGGTGCACCTCAATACATAAGGCAAATACTGACAACCATAAAAAGGGAAATCGACAGTAACACATTCATAGTAGGGGACTTTAACACCCCACTTTCACCAATGGACAGATCATCCAAAATGAAAATAAATAAGGAAACACAAGCTTTAAATGATACATTAAACGAGATGGAGTTAATTGATATTTATAGGACATTCCATCCAAAAACAACAGAATACACATTTTTCTCAAGTGCTCATGGAACATTCTCCAGGATAGATCATATCTTGGGTCACAAATCAAGCCTTGGTAAACTTAAAAAAATTGAAATTGTATCAACTATCTTTTCCGACTACAACGCCATGAGAATAGATATCAATTATAGGAAAAGATCTGTAAAAAATACAAACACATGGAGGCTAAACAACATACTACTTAATAACGAAGTGATCACTGAAGAAATCAAAGAGGAAATAAAAAAAATACCTAGAAACAAATGACAATGGAGACACAACGACCCAAAACCTATGGGATGCAGCAAAAGCAGTTCTAAGGGGGAAGTTTATAGCAATACAAGCCCACCTTAAGAAGCAGGAAACATCTCGAATAAACAACCTAACTTTGCACCTCAGGCAATTAGAGAAAGAAGAACAAGAAAACCCCAAAGCTAGCAGAAGGAAAGAAATCATAAAAATCAGATCAGAAATAAATAAAAAAGAAATGAAGGAAACAATAGCAAAGACCAATAAAACTAAAAGTCTGTTCTTTGAGAAGATAAACAAAATAGATAAACCACTAGCCAGACTCATCAAGAAAAAAAGGGGGAAGACTCAAATCAATAGAATTAGAAATGAAAAAGGAGAAGTAACAACTGACACTGCAGAAATAAAAAAAGATCATGAGAGATTACTACAAGCAACTCTATGCCAATAAAATGGACAATCTGGAAGAAATGGACAAATTCTTAGAAATGCACAACCTGCCAAGACTGAATCAGGAAGAAATAGAAAATATGAACAGACCAATCACAAGCACTGAAATTGAAACTGTGATTAAAAATCTTCCAACAAAGAAAAGCCCAGGACCAGATGGCTTCACAGGCGAATTCTATCAAACATTTAGAGAAGAGCTAACACCTATCCTTCTCAAACTCTTCCAAAATATAGCAGAGGGAGGAACACTCCCAAACTCCTTCTACGAGGCCACCATCACCTTGATACCAAAACCAGACAAGGATGTCACAAAGAAAGAAAACTACAGGCCAATATCACTGATGAACATAGATGCAAAAATCCTCAACAAAATACTAGCAAATAGAATCCAACAGCACATTAAAAGGATCATACACCATGATCAAGTGGGGTTTATTCCAGGAATGCAAGGATTCTTCAATATACGCAAATCTATCAATGTGATAAACCATATTAACAAACTGAAGGAGAAAAACCATATGATCATCTCAATAGATGCAGAGAAAGCTTTTGACAAAATTCAACACCCATTTATGATAAAAACCCTGCAGAAAGTAGGCATAGAGGGAACTTTCCTCAACATAATAAAGGCCATATATGACAAGCCCACAGCAAACATCATCCTCAATGGTGAAAAACTGAAAGCATTTCCACTAAGATCAGGAACAAGACAAGGTTGCCCACTCTCACCACTCTTATTCAACATAGTTTTGGAAGTTTTAGCCACAGCAATCAGAGAAGAAAAGGAAATAAAAGGAATCCAAATCGGAAAAGAAGAAGTAAAGCTGTCACTGTTTGCAGATGACATGATCCTATACATAGAGAACCCTAAAGATGCTACCAGAAAACTACTAGAGCTAATCAATGAATTTGGTAAAGTGGCAGGATACAAAATTAATGCACAGAAATCTCTGGCATTCCTATATACTAATGATGAAAAATCTGAAAGTGAAATCAAGAAAACACTCCCATTTACCATTGCAACAAAAGGAATAAAATATCTAGGAATAAACCTACCTAAGGAGACAAAAGAACTGTATGCAGAAAATTATAAGACACTGATGAAAGAAATTAAAGATGATACAAATAGATGGAGAGATATACCATGTTCTTGGATTGGAAGAATCAACATTGTGAAAATGACTCTACTACCGAAAGCAATCTATAGATTCAATGCAATCCCTATCAAACTACCACTGGCATTTTTCACAGAACTAGAACAAAAAATTTTGCAATTTGTATGGAAACACAAAAGACCCTGAATAGCCAAAGCAATCTTGAGAACGAAAGAAGGAACTGGAGGAATCAGGCTCCCAGACTTCAGACTATACTACAAAGCTACAGTTATCAAAACAGTATGGTACTGGCACAAAAACAGAAAGATAGATCAATGGAACAGGATAGAAAGCCCAGAGATAAACCCACGCACATATGGTCACCTTATCTTTGACAAAGGAGGCAGAAATGTACCATGGAGAAAGGACAGCCTATTCAATAAGTGGTGCTGGGAAAACTGGACAGCTACATGTAAAAGTATGAAGTTAGATCACTCCCTAACACCATACACAAAAATAAGCTCAAAATGGATTAAAGACCTAAATGTAAGGCCAGAAACTATCAAACTCTTAGAGGAAAACATAGGCAGAACACTCTATGACATAAATCACAGCAAGATTCTTTCTGACCCACCTCCTAGAGTAATGGAAATAAAAACAAGAGTAAACAAATGGGACCTAATGAAACTTAAAAGCTTTTGCGCAGCAAAGGAAACCATAAAGAAGACCAAAAGACAACCCTCAGAATGGGAGAAAATATTTGCAAATGAAGCAACTGACAAAGGATTGATCTCCAAAATTTATAAGCAGCTCATGCAGCTTAATAACAAAAAAACAAACAATCCAATCCAAAAATGGGCAGAAGACCTAAATAGACATTTCTCCAAAGAAGATATACAGAGTGCCAACAAACACATGAAAGAATGCTCAACATCACTAATCATGAGAGAAATGCAAATCAAAACTACAATGAGATATCATCTCACACCAGTCAGAATGGCCATCATCAAAAAATCTAGAAACAATAAATGCTGGAGAGGGTGTGGAGAAAAGGGAACCCTCTTACACTGTTGGTGGGAATGTAAATTGATACAGCCACTGTGGAGAACAGTATGGAGGTTCCTTAAAAAGCTACAAATAGAACTACCATATGACCCAGCAATCCCACTACTGGGCATATACCCTGAGAAAACCATAATTCAAAAAGAGTCATGTACCAAAATGTTCATTGCAGCTCTATTTACAATAGCCCAGAGATGGAAACAACCTAAGTGTCCATCATCGGATGAATGGATAAAGAAGATGTGGCACATATACACAATGGAATATTACTCAGCCATAAAAAGAGACGAAATTGAGCTATTTGTAATGAGGTGGATAGACCTAGAGTCTGTCATACAGAGTGAAGTAAGTCAGAAAGAGAGAGACAAATACCGTATGCTAACACATATATATGGAATTTAAAAAAAAAAAAATGTCATGAAAAACCTAGGGGTGAAACAGGAATAAAGACTCAGACTTACTAGAGAATGGACTTGAGGCTATGGGGAGGGGGAAGTGTAAACGGTGACAAAGCGAGAGAGAGGCATGGACATATATACACTACCAAACGTAAGGTAGATAGCTAGTGGGAAGCAGCCGCATAGCACAGGGAGATCAGCTCGGTGCTTTGTGACCGCCTGGAGGGGTGGGATAAGGAGGGTGGGAGGGAGGGAGACGCAAGCGGGAAGAGATATGGGAATATATGTATATATATAACTGATTCATTTTGTTGTGAAGCTGAAACTAACACTAACATACCATTGTAAAGCAATTATATTCCAATAAAGATGTTAAAAAAAAAAAAAAAAAAAAAAAAGGAGACAGAGGGCTTCCCTGGTCGCGCAGTGGTTGAGAGTCCCCCTACCGATGCAGGGGACATGGGTTCGTGCCCCGGTCTGGGAAGATCCCACATGCCGCGGAGCGGCTGGGCCCGTGAGCCATGGCCGCTGAGCCTGCTCAACGCACAAAAAAAAAAATGGAGACAGAACCCTGATTGGTACCGATGCAATGCTACTTCAATTTACCTTTTGACATATACATTTCCAATATATTTTCCTGAAAAGTTACAGACTCCTTTCTCTATTGTTCCTTAACCAAGTTCTTTTAACATACTTTTTTTCTAAGTTTTTTTCTTTTTTTTAATATAATTTTACCTTAGTGAAACCATCCAAATGTATAGCACGAAATATGTTCTATTTAAAAAACTGCAATTTTTAAGATTACAAATTTTTTTTATAATGGTTTGCTATTTTTATGTGCATTCCCATACCCCCAGTACGACAATTACAATATCCCAATGATTGAGAATATTGTTTCATTTTTATAACGGAGAATGTCATTGAGAAATTGCAATATTTGTCTGAAGTCAAATAGCTAATTTGTGCATTTTAAATTCCTAATTTAAGAAAATCAGCAACTGTTATAACACCTCTACCCAGATATACAGATGTCTCTCTTCCTCCCTCCCTCCCATCTCTTTTTTTCTCTCTTACCCATCCATCTTTGTTTGTTAATGCATCCTTCATCAGGCTTAAAACAGTGATAGACTTAATTTATACTTTTATAAATCATCTCTCCATAGTAATAATCAAATGATCTCAAAGTATTCAGTGTGTGTAAGGCTAACACAGAAAATATTTTAAGTGTCTGGGACATGGCTTAATAGATCATCTCTATTACAAATATTTACATTAATATAGGAATAAAAAGGAAAAAAGAACCTATATAGCACTATTCGCATATTAGCAGTTTCAAAAACAAAAATAATTGAACTCAAATGATTTCTACTTTCACATTAAACACACACCAGAGATTTAGTAGTCAAGAAGGAATTTTAAAAACAAGGCAAAATATTAACTTGCCTCAAAGTGCAAGATATTGCTATCGGTTCTTAGACATTTTTTTCAACTTTAATGCAGTCGATGAGGTTCAGCATTTGTGTCTGTGCCTTATCATATATTTCACTACTGTGAGAACATCATCCAGTTAATTATAAGAATTGTGCCTCAGATTTACTGGTTTTAACTTCCTGTGCATTTAAATATTAAAATTATGTATCTGACTCTAGTGTTAAGTAGTTTATATATAACAGTACTAATGATACAAATAATAGCTAGTTGTACTGAATACTTAATATCCTGTAGACTCTTTTAAGAATATTTATTTACATAATTTTATTAAATAATTACAACAATCCTAGGAGGTAAACACTAAAGCTTTTCCCATTTTATAGACGAGAAAAATAAAGCCTGAGGAGGTTGAATAGCTTGTTCAAAATCATGCCGTTTTCTAAGTAGTGTAGCTAGAATTAAACTCTGAAAGTTTATTTTCAAAGCCATTTTTCGTAATATATGGTTCTCTTTGTCAAACATATTTGTTTATTTTTGTATAAACATGGATATATAGTAAAAAGAATAAACACAAAATAAGAAAAAAGACCCCAAAATGCAAACTGTTATATCTCTGGTATAACCAGAGATATCAGAAAATGAAGAAGTGGGCACTAATAAATTTTATTAATACATTTTGAAGGTCATTGATAAATTTTCAGTGTGTCTCAGAAGTGAAAAAAGATGATAAATAATCAGAAATTAGTGTAAAACAAAGGATATTGCCACCATCCAGTTCTACAAGGATTGAATCATTAGCCACTGTAGACACTGACCAGCAGTGCACCCTGTGAGAAATTCAGGACTAAAAACAGGATGAGGGACTCTGCATTTCAGAAAAACAGGCATTAGATAGTTAAATGTACATTTCAGGAAGAATTTTAATGAACTCAGATTCTTGCATCTTCCCATACAAAGAAAAGCATTAAAATCATTGAGATATCTGTTTCTTGTTACTAAGAGTAACCTCTTATGGAAATGCTTGCTTGACTGCACATATTCCCTAGCCAAAAAATCATATACATACTGGCTTCTCTCCCTACCTACTTGGAGCAGTTCTCTCAGAGCTACCAAGACACTGTTTCCTGGGTTATAATTCTCAGTAAAGTCCCTGAATAAAACTGAAACTCACAGTTCTTATGTTGTGTGTTTTTCTTTTAGTTAACATTAATTATGGTGAACACAATCCATTTTATAGAGAAGAAAGAGCTCTCAAGTGTGTGCTTTCCCAAAGACTCTGGGATGTTACAGAGCCTTTAAAATTGTATGTAAGAGATATATCAAAGTAAATGTTTTAAATAGGAAAGAGGCATATATTTCAAATGATCTTAAAATATTAAAAGAAAGAGTTGAAAGGAAACATTAAAATATTAATTAAATTAACATTAAATTAAACATTAAAGTTAAAATGCTGTAAAAATTGAGCTACATTTTTCTTCAAGTCACCCACATTAAATACATATTACTTCTATAATCTCTAAAACAAATACTTACAGAAATTGTTAATACATAATTCCTACAGTAATTCTACAATTCTAACATTCCCTTCTGATTCCTTTTAATAAACAACTTTTCTGTAGTGAAATCTCCCTGCACAGTAATTTCATTGGCACCTTCCTGTCTTTGGCCTCTTTCATAAGTAGAAAGTTGACACAAAAAATTTAATTTCCTCTTCCTACTTCTAAACTTTCTGGGGACTTGTGTCATTACAGTGAATTCCATCTTCCGGGGAAGCTTGCCTATCAGTCTCTTTTGAGAGGGGTGGGTAGAGGTGAGAGAGAGAAGACCATTTGGGAAAAAGAATATCCTAATATTCTCCTTTAACCTGGGCAGTCCCTTGGGAAGCATTTTAAAGTTGATATTAAAAATCATTGATGATATCCAGATGTTTTGTTTTGAGCAATGGAGCATTTTCAGATGGGAATCAGTGGTTACTTGGTGAGATGAGGCATCTTTCTATGGTCTATGCCTTTTATTACCCTAGATTAGGTTACTTCAGTCTTTTACTGACTAGCTTTTCTTTTGGATCACAAAATCACACAAATTCCTTTGGATATTTGTCCCTTGTACCATGAGGCTCTATGTTTCTAACTGCATTTTACCAGGGCTAGTAAGTAAGTTTGCCCGCTCCTTTATGACAGTTATATTAAAATAATATTAAGTGTATAAAGTGTGAAGCAGTCTACCCTCTTAAATCAGTGTTCAAGTAGACTATTATTTGCAGTTAACGCTACATGGGCTTAGATGTCATTGGAAAAAAGACTAACTTTTGTCAGGAAATTTTTTTCTCTAATACTTGGATATACTGAACTTAGGAAATGATTGTTGATAATAATATATTGTTTAAAAGCAAAAAAAACTCAAATATCTTTTTGATACTAGACAGCTTTATCATTTAAAATATCGCTTTAAAATAGTATACCAGGGGACTCCCTTGACAGTCCAGTGATTAAGACTTCACTCTTCCACTGCAGGGGGCACAGGTTCGATCCCTGGTTGGGGAACCAAGATCCCGCATGCTTCAGGCATCCAATAAATAAATAAATAAATAAATAAATAAAATAGTATACCAATCATACAAGTTGAGACAACTAAGATTCAGAAAGTGTCATGACCACTCATTAATTGATTATTCACTAATAACATTTATGATTTACTGTGCATCAAATGTAATGCCAAGTGCTGGGAATACAATGATAGATAAAGGTAGTCAAGAATGCCCTGAAATAGGTTACAGTTCATTGTAGGAGATCATAGACTAAATAGGAAATTGAAATATTTGGTGATAAGTCTCTGACATAGAGGATTATAACATAGTGGGATTATAACTTAGACTTCAAGCCTATATTTTTCTGTTACACAATTATATGTCAATAATACATCAAAATAAATTTGAGAATGCCATAAATGAGACCTGCTTGGGGAACATTAAAAGCTTTGGATTTTTTGCAAATATTTTGAAAAGATCTACACATTCTCAAAACAATGTTGCACAAAGTATTTTATCCTAATCAAAAGCATTTGTCATTTGTATTATGTGTGGGAATTCCATTGACCAAATAGACTCATTTATACTGTTCAGTAGCCTCATCTTTAAATTCTGAAGATAATGACATATATTATACATAATTTAAAGATGTTTCCAGAGATCTATCACTATCTCCTCTTCTCATATTTACATATAAAATTATCTCATTTATATGATAATCATTATCATATTATACATGAGATAATGATTATCATATATTAAAATTTTATATACATATATATCATAAATATATACATATAAATAATATACCTCAGGGTTTTTTTAGTAGCTCTAAAGGGAAGCAGTCTCTGAACACATGTTCCATTCCACCCAATCAAAAGTAAACCAAACTCTTTTATGTAAAACCCATAATCTAAAATGGGAAGAAATCTTAAATCTTGACTAAGCATACAGTATTAGAATATGAATTGTTAGGGAAGTTCATAGTAGAGTTTGATCTAAATGAAACAAAGGAATGGGAAGAGCAAACATTCACTGAACATTTTTCTTATATCATGGCTTGTGTTAAATATTTATAAATATCATTTCATTTAATCAATATGAAATATTTAGTTAGAAGGCTCCTGAATGATGTATTACAGTACCAAAATCAGACAAGAAAACTGAAAACCAAAAGCATAAACTGAAATCTTCCAGAAATCTTGCATCTTTGTTTAGCGACTCTTTTTCTTCTTCACTTTTTCTCAAATTAAAGACCAGAAAGATTGATTTACAATAATGCTATTTACACCACAAGTATTGACTTGCATACTTAACTTTATAGCAAATGAGGTTTAAATGCATCTGACAAAACTATGTAGAAATGTGTATGCTCTTTAAAATATATATTGTATTTTATATTGCACACATACATGTCCCAATACACACATACACAAATCCACATTATTTAAGAAATGAAAAACCCAATTTACAATAGTGTCCTCTATTTAGTTGGCACAGATGGCATATTCTTTTTGAGCTGTAGTTGGGTTGAATTTAGTGACCTAACAACTGTCCTCTCATTCTGCTAGAAAATACCCACAATATTCAGTGAAAAAGCTTACACAACAGAAAAACATAATGCCATAAGACCATATGTTAAATAAAATTTCCCAGAATGAAGACCCTGAACTTCTTACCTAGAGCCTTTTTTTTTTTTCCTGGCCAAAAATATCCTATGAAATCCTCTTTGTCCTCAAAAATGAATATGTCACCCATCTGCACCCACCGGAAAGGAAGCACAGTTCTATAGAACTCCTGTAGTTCCAACTTCAAACTCTATGACATAATTGAAATAGCTGCTAGAATAGCCACTTCTTAATCACACAGTGTGCGTTTGATCTTAGACTTTCTATGCAGGTAAATTTAGAGCAAAATTTCCATATGCTATCAAAATGGGGACACACATCAACAAAGTACAATTATAGGCACCAGTAATTTTGTGGGAAAGTAATTCCATGCACCTTTTTTTTTTCCTGCACTTGATCTGAGGAGCAGTAACCTATTTGATTCATTTATAACTAGATTTTTGTTGCTTAGTCCACAACCTCCAAGGGGTCACTGATTGCCTAGTCCTCCCTGAGGCACTGCATGTACTGCTTGGGCTCTGAGTTGCTGGGCTCACATCCCAGGACACCTGGGCAGTCTGCAACATCCAAGTCAAGACCCTCCATCTGCAACAAATTTTCTCAGGTGATAGAAAGTATAAGCTAAATCTCAATTTAGTTACTCTGAATACTTTTGTTTTAAGTGTTACTTGTACTGTCCTTTTAAAAGCCAAAGTTTTATCAAGAGCAAAATAAAACTTTCAAAACAAATGGAAACACTGTCCACTCAGAAGAAAGAACTTATAATTTTTCAGTGGCTTTGCTGTTGATGTCAGCACATGCCTTCGGAGGAAAGTTTACCCTGGCTTCACATGCTTTAGCAACCAAGAGGACTGGGAAGACTGCATTCCTTTTTCATTCATCAATCAAATATTTAATTGATACTAGGCACAGTGCTAACACGTCTTTATTCTCTAATTGTGTTTGTAATTGTTTTCATATAAAAATTGTGATACATTCAAAACCCTGATTGGGAAGGTTCTACATTGTGTCAATATAAAAAATAAAGTAAAAAATTACAGTATCATCCCATGGGTACTTTGTAATTTATTAGGACAGTTAGTACTTATTCTGTGGTCTTACCCTGCAAGAAATTCATCAATCTTGTTAGAAATTAAGACTTTTAATTTTACTGGTAAAGTGCTCTTCCATTACAAAGGTATAACCAATTCAAATGACAGAAATGAGGGAGAGCATAGGTTATTTAACATAAAGAATCCAAGTTCCTCTATTTGACAACGATTTCTCTGAAGCCATCTTATTGTAATTAAGAAACAAAATATATTGCATCATCTTGTTCCTTGTCTCTTACACATGTGACTAACATTTGCAAGACATGAATGTAGAAAGGTTACTATAGTATTTATATTTAATAATTATAAATTCACTTATACAGTATCAATTGTGGGCATATCATAACGTGCAGGGTCAGAAAAACAGCTAAATAAATACTGTGAGCAATCTTTATTCAAGACACTGGCTACAGCAGATAACATACTCTGGGAATTTATACTTAAGCAGCATGATAAAAATGAGTTTATGCTATATTCATGGAAGTGAAGTGGGACTTCTGATAAATACAAGCAATAAAAGGAAAGTAGCCTAGACCTTGTTGCCTACATTGCATGCAAGACCCTCATAAAACTCGCTTTGCCAGTTGACCTATCTCACTACCTTTGACATCAAATTCCTCTAAATTGCTGGCATGGCCTTCAGTATCTAAGAGCTAGAAGGTGACTACTGGAGTCTGATGCATTTTTAATAATGGCAACCCTAAGATATCTCACGGCAGAAATTACAGCTGAAGCCAGGGTGATTAGCATATGTTCCAGCTGCAGCCAGCCCGTCTGCTGATTTCCCCAATGAACTGTGAACCTCAGAAGCATTTTGCTGACCTTGTATTGACTGTGCTGTTCAAGAATTCCCTCTTGGAAAGATACAAATTATATTTAACTCACAGTGGCAGCTGTCTTTTGCTTACTGGTGAACTTGGGGTGTACTAGTACTTGGGTCCAAATCATAACAATATCATCTTGGATGAAAAGAGATAGTAAAATTCTTGGAGAAAGAGATATCTAAATTGTAACTATAAATTAACAAGTGGAATTTTAAAAACTGTACAAGAATTTGTCATCCAAATACTGTGAATTTGTTCAAAATATTCGTCTGCAATGGCTGTCCACTTGTCCCAACACTATCATTGATATAGACAGCGTTCGAAAATTGAATTTTATTGGTAAAATCTCTTATACTTTTAAATGAATTACCTTTATTTACATATTACTTCTGTTGTAACCAGTATTAAGTCTACAAACAAGCTTTAACTATTTTGGAATTACAAGGAGCCGTACCAGTAAGATGATAAAATGGAATTCTAAATTATTTTCATGAAAGGTCAGTTTTAAAGTCTATCTAGGGAAATTTCTACTATATTTTATATAGGCTTATCCTTCTGTTAAAATCAAATTACTCCAAGGGTCACACTAGGTAAATCTATAGCATCCATTAATATACTATTCTTAAATTCTTGGATGAGATGACAGCAAATATAATGAAAAATTTCATTTGACATTTATATCATTTTGTGAAGGAAAAACCTGTCCCTTTTAAAAACAAAATGTAAAAATAAGTGTCCCATAGTCTGAGACACAGAGATTTTCAAATGTAAATTTTTTTTGAATAAGCTAAGGTTGTAAAAGCACAACAGTATTCATACAAATCTTGAGACTTTTTTCATTCAATCACACAGTCATTTAGCAAAATGCTTACTAGCTGCCTAATATGCTAGATTATGCAGAGATGGAGACTTTTAGATAAAATATAAGTCATAGAAATGAATTCCAGGGAATTTAATATATAAATCTGAAAAGCAAGACAGTATAGCTTTTCCAAAAATATGAAAGAATATCTACATGCTGTTATGACTGATAATTTATTAACACAACAGAAAAGAAATGCAGGCAAAAGACTTAAAAAAGGTTAATGAAATTGGAAAATTTTATTGATCTTAATATTTGTTACAGTTCTGGTTGTCTGGGGTACATTAGTTGAAGAAAACAAAGATCTTTGCTCTCTTGGAGCTTATATTACAGTAAGAGAGAGAAACTGAATTTTTAAAAAAATCACATCATAAGTGTTGTTACATAGCATGTTAGGAAGTTATAAATTCTACAAGGATAAGTTAAAAATAGTCTAGGGTAGAAGGATCAGCATTACTGAAGTAAAAGTTAAGGACAGTTGCAATTTTAAAAAAGGTAACTTGTTTAGGTCTTGTTGAAATGATGACATTTGATCCAAGGTTTGATAGACAAAGCATCAATCATGCAAATCACTATGTATTTGAGGAACCCTATGGAAGTAAATGTGGCTGGAGCAAAATGAGCAAAGGGGAGACTATTCGGAGACTCTTAGGAGTTGATGTGAGAAGTGAAATGGCAGCTATGGCTCATATGGAGCCATTGGTCTCTGTGGTATGTTTCAGAAATTCTTTCTTATTCCAAGATGAGAATATTTGCACATATTTTCTTCTCAAAATTTAATGTTTTGACTTTTACAGTGATATATTTCATCATCTGAAATTATTTTCTGTGATGAGAAGAAATTAATTATATATATATTTTTTCTTATGGAAAATCAGTTGCTGCAGCAGTGTTCCTCGAATGGGCCCTCCCATCTCCACTGATTTGTAATGCCGTCACTGCCATATCAAGTTTCATTTATACATATGTTGTATTCTATGCTGTCTATTTTGTTCCATTGGTCTTACTTGGTCTATTCTGTTACAAAACTACATAGTATTACTCACCACTGCTCTGTGGTAAGTCCTAATATCTTGAGCCTTTATCTTCTACAAAATTGTCTTGTTCTTCTTAGTCCTTTGATCTTCCATTAAAGAAAAAAAAAAGTAGAACTGATTGCAAAGTTCTACCAGAAATAAACAGTTTAAAGAATTTGAATGGAATTTCACTGACTTTATAATTTAATATAAACAAAATTGATATCTTCAGAAAAATGTGTTTTTAAATAATATCTCTAATTCTTTGTTTACTTGGACTTTATAAATCTTTTTAAATATACTTATTCTAATAAATTTATACCTTTTAAATTGTGTAAGAGTTTAAGGTTATACTTCTAATGCTAGAGTATAAAATAAATTTTAATTGATTTTTAATATATGTATTATATATAGTGAACATTAAACTCTTCTTCATTTAATAATTTAACTGTAGATTGTTTACATTCTGAGTAGAGAATCACAGGATCTCTGAATAATGTATTTTTCTTTAATATGACTAATTTATTATTTTATTGTTTTGCTTTTCTTTTTTATATTTTTTATTATCCCTCTATGTAGATCCTCCAGCTTAGTGTTGATAGAAGTTGGGTTGGTAGACGCCATTTTTTAATTCCTGATTTTAAAAAATATATATGTTTTTTCAATATGTGTGACTTTTGATATAGAATGTTTGTTGATACACTTTAACTTATTAAAGAAATTCAGTTCTATTTCAAGGTAAGTTTAATTTTTAATCATGATTTTTGGTATTTTTGCAGATCATTTTGTATCTATTTCAATAATTATATATTCCCCTTTAGTCTATTGATGTGAATCATGCACTCCTGGGATAAATCCAACTTAGTCATAATGTATTTTTATATACATTTTAAGATTTGATTTGCAAATACAGTAGTTTATTTCTTTAAATAATCTGTAGGCTTTCTTTCCAGTATGTAACATGTATATTTTTCTATCGTCTTAGCCTTAAAAGAACATTAGTGCTAGAAACAGTGCAACCAATGTTTGTATTTCTAAAACAAAAAAAAATGTGATGCATTTATTATGCACCAATCTTAGAACAGGCATCACAAAGTTAAATACAAAAGTATTCACTAGAAATGTGCTGTTTGGCCTGATCAGTGTTTAAAAATTGTGAAAAGAGTATTTATCAATCTGGAGATTTTATATTAATATCCATAGTCCCAGCTTTTCTTGAAAAATCTACAGATTTGCTAATACAAGAGCTACCTCCCTCATTACAATAGTTCTCTGAAGCTAAGTGGCAACTGCCACACTTAGTAAAATAAAATGCAGATTGTCAAAGACTTGACTACTGTCTGTGGTTTACTGTCTATCCTACTTTCATAATTTTTTAAACATTCCTGACATATACAGACCCCATCTTGCCCTCTGTCTATGATTTCCTCTACTAACATAGATAACAGAGAATTGAATCTGTGCACATCTTATTTCTAAAAACATGATCAATTGTTTTTTTGTAAAAATTAGGGTCAAAGCGAATTTTATGTATATGATAATATATATATCCTTTTATTTAACAATAGTAAATATAAAATATATTTGAATGTTGTGCTTGGCTGCTAAAATGGTCAGAATTAAATTTAGTGTTTTATTGGAGAACATTTCTAACTGGCATAATACAGCAATGTCTCTATAAAATAGCAGTCTTGAATTTTGTCCAAGTCACATAGTGTGATGTTAACCTAGAGACTTTATGTTTCTATGTTTGCAAAATGGAGATAATTTTAATTTCCATGATCATTTCAGAAAACTGTTTAAGTATCAGATATATTCAGAACACATTGAAACATCCGACAATCATGAGATATTATGCTAAAGTAAGTTATACATATGATAACCTTATGTTCTTAGGACATTTGTCACTCTACTTGGCACATCATTTTTTCTCTCATAATTTTTTTTATTGAGATATAACTCACATACAACAAAATAAACTTTTTTATGTGTGTGTGGTACGCGGGCCTCTCACTGTTGTGGCCTCTCCCATTGCAGAGCACAGACTCTGGACGCACAGGCCCAGCGGCCATGGCTCATGGGCCCAGCTGCTCCGCGGCATGTGGGATCTTCCCGTACTGGGGCACAAACCCATGTCCCCTGCATCGGCAGGCAGACTCTCAACCACTGTGCCACCAGGGAAGCCCCAAAATAAACATTTTTGAAGTGCATAATTCAGTATTTTTTATTGTATTGACAAGGTTGTGAAAGCAAACTAGTATCTAATTCCAGGATATTTTCATCTTCCCTAAAACAAACTTACCTATAATCAGTCACTTCCTATATTCCTAATCCCAACCCCAGGCAAAGACTATTCCTGTCACTATATATTTGCCTGTTCTTGAAATTTCAGATAAAGGAATCCTAGAGTACGTATCCTTTTGTGTCTAGTTTTTTCACTTAGCATAATATTTCAAGCTTCATCCATGGATAGTATGTATCATTATTTAGTTCCATATTATGCCTAAATAATATTCCATTGATTGGTATACTATTTTTATTCCTCCATTCATCAATTGATGGACATATTGGTTCTTTCCATTGTTGGGTTATTATGAATAATGTTGCTATGAATATTCATGTACAAGGTTTGCTTAGTCTTAGTCATAAGTTCTCAACAGTTGATTATTAAGCCTGGGAATGGAAGTGCCGGGCCCTCTATGTTTAGAGGACTTTTTGAGAAACTACCAAACTGTTTTTCAAACTAACTACATCATTTTACATTTCCCATCAAAAATGTATGAGAGTTCCAACTTCTTCACATCCTTGACATCACTTGCTATTGCCCATGATTTTTAATATAGCCATCCTAGTGTATGTGAAGTGGTATTTCATTGTGGTTTTGATTTGTATTCTAATGATGAAAGATTTTGAGCATTTTTTCATGTGCTTATTGGTATTCTTACATTTCTTTGACCATTTATAGCTATAAATTTCCCCATTAGAACTGCTTTTGCTGCATTCCATAGGTTTTTGGTTTGTTGTGTTTTCATTTTCATTCACCTCTACATATTTTCTAATTTCCTATGTGTTTTCTTTTTTGATGCATTGGTTGTTTAAGGGTCAGTTATTTAATTTTCGAAATTTTGTGAATTTTTCAGTTTTACTTTTGTTGTTGATGTCTATCTTCATTATTTTGTGGCTAGAGAAGATACTTTGACCTCTACTTTTTAAATCTGTTTGACTAAATTTGTGGGCTAACATATATACACTTAAGAAGAATATGCTTTGTTACTAGACAGTGTTCTGTATATGTGTATTAGATCTATTTGGTTTATTGTGTTGTTTAAGCCCTCTATTTCCTTACTTATCTCTGTCTGCTTGTTCTACCCATTAATGAGAGTAAGGTATTGAAGTATCTATTATTGTAGAACTGCCTATTTTCTCCTCAATTCTTTCAGTTTTTACTTCCTATATTTTGATGGTTTATTATTAGTATGTAAATGTTTATAATTGTTACATCTTCTTGCTGCATTGTATTAATATATATAATGTTCTTTGTCTCATAAACTTTTCTGATTTATAACCCATTTTGTCTGATATTAGTATAGCCAACCCTGCACTCTTTTGACTGCTATTTACATGGAATAAGTTTTTTCATCCTTTCTTTTTATGTATTCATTTATGTTTGTTCATGAAATAAAACTTACATAATTCAGTGACAATAATAAGCTGTGGTTTATCCTATGCACAAATGTTAAGATGGCAGCATATTTACACTGTCTTAATATGCATCCATAATTATAATCTTAGGATCATTAGTACAGCAATGATTAAAAACATGCACCTTGTCATCTAAGAGACCTGGTTTTGAATCTCAGTTCTGATATTTTGTGGGAGTATAACATTTTGTTACTTATTTAACATCTCTAACTCTCAACCTCCACATCTGTAAAATGGGAATAACAGTGATTTCCTTCAAAGGGTTCTTGGAAGACCATATGGAGTAAGCCATGGGCAACATTATGCCCAATTTCTGTGAACACTAAGGATTCAATATAAGGTACTTATTTATTTATTTGTTTTTTGCATCTTTTCAATTTCAATGCATTTGTGTCTCTAGATCTATAATGAATCTCTTGTAAACAATATATAGTTGGATCATGTGTTTTTATCCAGTCTGTAAATTTGTCTTTTGATTGCAGATTTTGATCCATTTTCATTTAAATAATTATTAATAAGTAGGGACTACCTTTTATCATTTTTCTATTTGTTTTCTGTATACCTTATAGCTTTTTTTGTCCCTCATTTCCCACATTACTATACTATTTTGTGTTTTGTTGATTTTTGCAGTGAAGTTTAAATTTCTATGTTCTTTCCTTTTGTAGTGTTCCATAGCTATTTTTTTTTATTTTTGGTTATCACAGGCATAATATTTAATATCCTAAAGTTAAGACATCCTAATTTGAATTTATACTAGTTTAACTTCAATAACATATAAAAATTCTGCTCCTTTAAGCTCTGTCCCCACTCATTTCATTGTTGTCACAAAATTACATCTTTGTATATTTTGTAACAAAAAACATAACTCTTTTAAATGCATTAGTCTTTTTTATATAGAAACCAAAGTGTGGAGACAAATCAAAGTTACAATAATACTAGCTTTTAGATTAATATATTTTTAATACATTACTCTGTTAAATCATGTAGAAAACAGAAAGTGAGTTACAAATTATTGTTAGAGTAATAATAGCTTTAATAATTGTCTATGTATTTACTTTTATTGAGATCTTTATTTCTTCATACAGCTTGAGTTATTTTCTTGTCCTTTGTTTTCACCCTGCAGGACTCTTTTGAGCATTTTTGCAGGGAAGGCTTAGTGATAATGAACCCTTTAAGCTTTTGTTTATCAGTGAATGTCTTAAATTTTCCTTTACTTTTGAAGGTCAGTTTTGCCAGATATGGGATTCTTGGTTGACAGTTGTTTCCTTTTAACACTTTAAAAATAGACATATTTTGTTTTATATTGCTTCACTTTATTTTGCTTTATAGATATTTCATTTTTTACAAGTTGAAGATTTTTCATAACTTTGCATCAAGCAAATCTATCGGTGTCATTTTTCCAACAGCATTTGCTCACTTTGTATCTCTGTGTCACATTTTGGTAATTCTTGCAATATTTCAAACCCTCCCTCATCAGAACAACTATGAATCACTAAAGGCTCAGCTGATGGCTAGCACTTTTTGACAATAAAGTATTTTTTATTAAGATATGTGCATTTTTTAATGCTGAGTGATACTGCACACTAAATATACTACAGTATAGTGTAAACAACTTTTCTATACACTGGAAAACCAGAAAATTCATGTGACTCGAATTATTGCAATATTCACTTTACTGTGGTGGTCAGGAACCAAACTCATAATATCTTCAAGGTATGCCTGTATATCAGCCCTCTGACTTCTGGTCTCCAAAATTTCTGATGAGAAATCTGCTTATAATCTTATTGAGGATAATTTGTATGTGACAAATTGTTTCTCTTTTGCTATTTTCAAGATTTTCTCTTTGGGTTTGGCATTTGAAAGTTTGATTATAATGTGTTGCAATGTGGGTATCTGAGTTCATCTTGGGGTTTGTTTAGCTTCTTGGATGTTTGTCTACATGTATTTCATCAAATTTGGGAAGTTTTCATCCATTACTTATTCAAACATTCTCTTTCATTTATCTCTCTCTTCCCCTCCTCAGACTCACACAATATGTTCACTGGTCAGCTTGTTGGTGACTCACAGGTCCCTTTGGCACTGTTCACTTTTCCTTTCTTTCTTTCTTTTTTTTTTTTATTGGAGTATAGTTACATTACAATGTTGTGTTAGTTTCTTCTCTACAGCAAAGTGCATCAGCTAAACCTATACATATATCTCCTCTTCTTTGGATTTCCTTCCCATTTAGGTCACTGCAGAGCACTGAGTAGGGTTCCCTGTGCCATACAGTAGGTTCTCATTAGTTTTCTGTTTATACATAGTATCAATAGTATATATATTCTTAACCCTGTTTCTTTCTATTCCTTGGACTTAATAATTTCTAATGTTCTATATTTTAGTTTGCTAATTCCTTCTTTGACCTGCTCAAATCTGCTTTGGATCCCTCTAGTGAATTTTTTATTCCGGTGGTAGTTTTTCAGCTCCAGAATTTCTTTTTGCTTTTTTTTTTTTTTGAGATGTTCTGTCTCTTTATTGATAATTCCACTTTGTTACATATTATTTTCTTGACTTTCTCCACATCTTCCTTTAGTTCTTTGCTCATCTTTATAACACTTCTTTTAAAGGCTTTTTCTAGTAATTGCACCATCAAATCTTTTTCAGTGACAGTGTCTGTTGATTTATTTTTTTTTGTTTTAAATGGGATATATTTTCCTGTTTCTTTGCATGTCTTTTTTTTTTTAACTGGATATTTGAATCTAATAATGTGGTAATCAGATTCTTCCCCTTCCCCAGGGTTTGCTGATTTTATTATTTTGTTTATTTATTTGCGGTACACAGGCCTCTCACTGTTGTGGCCTCTCCTGTTGTGGAGCACTGGCTCTGGATGCGCAGGCTCAGTGGCCATGGCTCACGGGCCCAGCTGCTCCACGGCATGTGGGATCTTCCCAGACCGGGATACGAACCCGTGTCCCCTGCATCAGCAGGCGGACTCTCAGCCACTGTACCACCAGGGAAGCCCTATTATTATTATTATTGATTGCTTTAGACAGTCTCTGTGATAAGGGTCAGCCTGAAGTATAAACTTAAGTTTTCCTCAGGTCTTTTATGAGCCACTTCCCTGGCATTTGTTGCCATTGTATAATTATCCCCTTACATGCCTTTACTTTTGAATGTCATAGTCTTAATTCTGGCTCCCAAAAGGAAGAGAAGAGAAAAACAAAGTGAGGGGGTAGGATGCCTGACTTTGAATTTCCTGGGAGTCATTTCAGATGGAGAAGGAGGAGTTTCCAACCATGGGGGAAAATGCATCAACAATTACTGCCCACGTATTTGTCTGCACCACTGTGATCAGAAGCCACAATGAACAATCAGGGAACAGATCCCTGATATTTGGAGGACACGGTCTTTTTTGCCCACCTTGGCTCCCACAAAGTGTGTGTAAGCTGAGGGATGGATGAGGGAAAACTGCTACAATGTTAGGAGCTAACTTGATCTAAATTAACCACATAGTACTGTCCAATCCTTCTCCTGGAAGTTCCAAGACTTCAATAGACTCCACAGTTCCAAAATAGTTCCATCATTACATCAGAAAGATTCTGCCAGTGCAGCTGTTGTTTAGTTGGGAATACAGATTCCTGGTGCTTCCTACTATGCCATCTTCCCAGAATTCTCTGCTGATTTTTGTATGTTAGACAACCTATACCTTACTGGGACAAGTCCCATTTTTTTTTTTTTTTTTTGGTACGCGGGCCTCTCACCTCTGTGACCTCTCCCATTGAAGAGCACAGGCTCCAGATGCGCAGGCTCAGTGGCCATGGCTCACGGTCCCAGCCGCTCCGCAGCATGTGGGATCTTCCCAGACCAGGGCATGAACCCATGTCCCCCGCATTGGCAGGCGGACCCCCAACCACTGTGCCACCAGGGAAGCCCCAAGTCCCATTTAGTAATGGTATATACTTAGCCTTATATGTTCCTGTATTCAACTGGAAACTAAATTGTTACAGATTTTTACACCTATATTTATACATAATATTGGCTGCATTTTTTGGTTGTAATATCTTTTAAATAGTTTTGGTATTGGGGTGATACTTGTTTCATAGATTGTGAAAAATTATTGTTAGTTGTTTAAATGTTTGGTAGAATTTACCAGAGAAATCATCTGTTCCTGGGTGCTTCTTTGTGGCAAGTTTATGATTATAGATTGAATGTTTTAATTATCACAAATCAATTCAGGTTTTCTATTTTTCCTTGAGTGCATTTCAGCAGCTTGTATATTTCTAGAAATTTGTCTGTTTATTTCATGTTATCTAATTTGTTGATTTACGGTTGTTCATATTATACCCTATGATCCCATTTATTTCTATAAGATTGTAGTCAGGTTCCCTTCTTCATTTCTTATTTTAATGATTTAATGGTTTTACCTCGTTTACCTCTTGTTTTACCTCTTCTTTACCTCAGTCTAGGTAAAGGTTTGTCAAATTTGTTAATCTATTCAAAGAATCAATTCTTAGTATCTTTGATTTTCTGTGTTGTGTTCTATTCTCTATTTCATTCATTTGCACTCATATTTATAATTTTCTTCTTTCTATGTACTTTCATTTGGGGATGCTATTCTTTTTTGAATTCTTAAGATAGAAGGTTAGTTTTATTGATTTGAAATATTTTTTGTTTTATAAATTCCCTCTGGGTACTGCTTTCGCGGTATCTCATAATTTTTTATATGTTGTATTTAGGATTTATGTCTGACACTTTGATATTTGTTTTCCACTTATGTCCTGTCTGTTCCTCAATTTTTCTTTGACTGTCTGTTTTCTTTGTTAAACACATATTTCCTACTGTCCTATTTTAGTTCCTTTGTCTTTTTTTACAATGATAGATTTTAGAATTCTTTCAGTGGTTGTCCTAAGGATGACAATTACCATATTAACTTATAACAATATAGTTTTGGTATTATGAATTTATTTCAGTCGTATACAAAATTTTGCTCCCATATAGCTTCACTTCTTCCTTTGTGCTGTCAGTCATAGAACTCATATCTTTATGTATCATGTGCCCAACAACACATGTTTATACTTATTTGTTCACGCAGTTGTCTGTTCAATCAGAAGAAAAAATATTTGCAAAGAGAAATATATTTATACAGATCTTTTATTTAGTTAACTTTCTCAGTGCTCTTCATTTCTTTATGTGGATTCAAGTTCTTGCCTAGTATTCTTTCATTTCAACCTTAACAACTCTTTTTAATATTACTTATACTGAAGGGATAGTCTCCTAGCTATATATTTTCTCAGTTTTTATTTATTTGGGCATGTCTTTGTTATTCATTTTGAAGAATAGTTTTGTTGGGCATTGAATTCTTGATGTACACTATTATCCTTCTAGCACTGCTAATATGTCATTCTACTGCTGTCTGCCCTCCATGGTTTCTGATGATAAATCTTCGGCAAATCCTATAGAGCATCACTTTTTTGTGATGAGTTGCTTTTCTCTTGCAAGTTATTTTTTCTTTGTCTTTCAACAGTTTATTATGTTTCCTTGATGGTATTCTATTTGGAGTCCATTGAGATTCTTTGATGTGTAGTTTAATAGTTTTTCAGCCATTATTTCCTCAAATATCCTGTCTGCCCCTTTCTCTTCCATCCTCTGGACCTCCATTATGCATACGTTGGTACACTTGTTAGATGCCCACATGTCTCTGAGGCTCTGTTCATTTTTTTTTATTCTTTTTACTTTCTGCACTTAAGATGGGATACTTCAATTTCACATCTCTTTTTTTTTTTTTTTTTTTTTTTTTTTTTTTTTTTTTGCAGCACGCAGGCCTCTCCCATTGCGGAGCACAGGCTCAGCAGCCATGGCTCACGGGCCCAGCCTCTCCATGGCATGTGGGATCTTCCTGAACTGCGGCATGAACCTGTGTCCCCTACATCATCAGGCGGACTCTCAACCACTGTGCCACAAGGGACACCTCAATTTCACATTTTATAGTTCATTTTTTCTTTCTTATGCTTTCCCAAACTTGAAGTTGAGTCACACTACTAAATTTTTTATTTAATTTATTGAACTTTTCACCTCCAGAAATTTACTTTGTTCTTTTTTAATATTATAATTTCTATCATTTTATTGATGATATCTTTGGTTACACATTGTTCTCATACCTTCCTTTAGTTCTTGAAATATAGATTAATTTATACTTTTTGTTGAAATTTTGAATTTCATTTTATTTGTTTTATTATACAGCAGGTTCTTATTAGTTATCCATTTTATACATATTAGTGTATACATGTCAATCCTAATATCCCAATTCATCACACCACCACCACACCCCACCCACCAATTTCCCCCCTTCGTGTCCATACATTTGTTCTCTACATCTGTGTCTCAATTTCTGCCCTGCAAATCAGTTCATCTGTACCATTTTTCTAGGTTCCACACATATGCATTAATATACGATATTTGTTTTTTTCTTTCTGACTTACTTCACTCTGTATGACAGTCTCTAGATCCATTCACATCTCTATAAATGACTCAATTTCATTCCTTTTTATGGCTGAGTAATCTTCCATTGTATATATGTAAAATATCTTCTTTATCCATTCATCTGTCAATGGGCATTTAGGTTGCTTCCATGTCCTGGCTATCGTAAATAGTGCTGCAATGAATATTGGGGTGCAGGTTTCTTTTTGGATTATGGATTCCTCTGGATATATGCCCAGTAATGGGATTGCTGGGTCATATGTTAATTCTATTTTTAGTTTTTTAAGGAACCTCCATACTGATCTCCATAGTGGCTGTATCAATTTACATTCCCACCAACAGTGCAAGAGGGTTCCCTTTTCTCCTCACCCTCTCCAGCATTTGCTGTTTGTAGATTTTCTGATGATGTCCACTCTAACTGGTGTGAGGTGATACATTATTGTAGTTTTGATTTGCATTTCTCTAATAATTAGTGATGTTGAGCAGCTTTTCATGTGCTTCTCAGCCATCTGTATGTCTTCTTTGGAGAAATGTCTATTTAGGTCTTCTGCCCATTTTTGAATTGGGTTGTTTGTTTTTTTAATATTGAGCTGCATGAGCTGTTTATATGTTTTGGAGATTAATCCTTTGTCTGTTGATACGTTTGCAAATATTTTTTCCCGTTCTGAGGGTTGTCTTTTTGTAGTTTCCTTTGTTGTGCAAAAGGTTTTAAGTTTCATTAGGTCCCATTTGTTTATTTTTGTTTTTATTTCCATTTGTCTGGGAGGTGGGTCAAAAGGATCTTGCTGTAATTTACATTTTAGGGTGTTCTGCCTATGTTTTCCTCTAACAGTTTTATAATATCTGGCCTTACATTTAGGTATTTAATCCATTTTGAGGGTTTTTTTGTGTATGGTGTTAGGGAGTGTTCTAATTTCATTCTTTTACATGTAGCTGTCCAGTTTTCCCAGCACCACTTATTGAAGAGACTGTCTTTTCTCCATTGTATATCCTTGCCTTCTTTGTCATAGATTAGTTGACCAGAGGTTTGTGGGTTTATCTCTGGGCTTTCTATCCTGTTCCATTGATCTATATTTCTGTTTTTGTGCCAGTATCATATTGTCTTGATTACTGTAGCTTTGTAGTATAGTCTGAAGTCAGGGAGCCTGATTCTTCCAGGTCTGTTTTTTCCCTCAAGCCCGCTTTGGCTATTTAGGGTCTTTTTTTCTCCATACAAATTTTAAGATTTTTTGTTCTAGTTCTGTAAAAAATGTCATTGGTAACTTCATAGGGATTGCCTTGAATCTGTAGATTGCTGTGGGTAGTATAATCATTTTCACAATGTTCATTCTTCCACTCCAAGAACATGGTCTATCTCTCCATCTGTTTGTAACATCTTTAATTTCTTTCATCAGTGTCTTATAGTTGTCTGCATACAGGTTTTTTGTCTCCCTAGGTAGGTTTATTCCTAGGTATTTTATTCTTTTTGTTGCAATAGTAAATGGGAGTGTTTCCTTAATTTCTCTTTCAGATTTTTCATCATTAGTATATAGAAATGCCAGAGATTTCTGAGGATTTATTTTGCACACTGCAACTTTACCAAATTTATTGATTAGCCCTTGTAGTTTCCTGGTGGCAACTTTAGGATGCTCTATGTATAGTATCATGTAATCTGCAAACAGTGACAGTTTTACTTCTTCTTTTCCAATTTGTATTCCTTTTATTTCTTTTACTTCTCTGATTGCCATGGCTAGGACTTCCAAAACTACGTTGAATAATAGTGATGAGAGTGGATATCCTCGTCTTCTTCCTGATCTTAGAGGAAATACTTTCAGTTTTTCACCATTGGGAATGATGGTTGCTGTGGGTTTGTCGTATATGGTCTTTATTATATTGAGGTTGGTTCCCTCTATGCCCACTTTCTGGAGGATTTTTATCATAAATTGGTGTTGAATTTTGTCAAAAGCTTTTTCTGCATCTATTGAGATGATCATATGTTTTTTATACTACAATTTGTTAATATGGTGTATCACATTGATTGATTTGTGTATATTGAAGAATCCTTGCATCCCTTGGATAAATCCCACTTGATCATAGTGTATGATCCTTTTAATGTGTTGTTGGATTGTGTTTGGTAGTATTTTTTTGAGGATTTTTGCATCTATATTCATCAGTGATATTGGTCTGTAATTTTCTTTTTATGTAGTATCTTTGTCTGGTTTTGGTATCAGGGTGATGCTGGCTTCATAGAATGAGATTGGGAGTGTTCCTTCCTCTGCAAATTTTTGGAAGAGTTTGAGAAGGATGGGTGTTAATTGTTCTCTAAATGTTCGATAGAATTCACCTGTGAAGCTATCTGGTCCTGGACTTTTGCTTGTGGGAAGATTTTATTTTTATTTTTTGCAATACATGGACCTCTCACTGTTGTGGCCTCTCCCGTTGCGGAGCACAGGCTCTGGATGCACAGGCTCACAGGCCCAGCTGCTCCACGGCACATGGGATCCTCCCGGACTGGAGCACAAACCCATGTACCCCACATCAGCAGGTGGACTCTCAACCACTGCGCCACCAGGGAAGCCCCTGTTGGAAGATTTTTAATCACAGTTTCAATTTCAGTGCTTGTTAGCAGTCTGTTCATGTTTTCTGTTTCTTCCTGTTTCAGTCTTGGAAGGTTTTACCATTCTAAGAATTTGTCCATTTCTTCCAGGTTGTCCATTTTATTGCCATAGCTTTGCTTGTATTAGTCTCTTAGTATGCTTTGTATTTCTGCGGTGTCTCTTGTAACTTCTCATTTTTCATTTCTAATTTTATTGATTTAAGTCCTCTCTCTCTTTTTCTTGATGAGTCTGGCTAATGATTTGTCAATTTTGTTTATCTGTCAAAGAACCAGCTTTTAGTTTTATTGCTCTTTGCTATTGTTTTCCTTGTTTCTATTTCATTTATTTCTGCTCTGATCTTTATGATTTTTTTCCTTCTACTAACTTTGGGTTTGTTTTGTTCCTCTTTCTCTAGTTCCTTTAGGTGTAACGTTAGATTGGTTATTTGAGATGTTTGTTGTTTCTTGAGGTAGGCTTGTAACTGCTATAAACTTCCTTCTTAGAACTGCTTTTGCTGACTTCCATAGGTTTTGGATCATCATGTTTTCAGTCATTTGTCTCTAGATAATTTTTGATTTCCTCTTTGAATTCTTCAGAGATCCCTTGATTATTTAGTAACGTATTGTTTAGCCTCCATGTGTTTGGTTTTTACGTTTTTTTCCCCTTAATTGATTGCTAATCTCATAGCATTGTGGTCAGAAAAGATGCTTGATATGATTTCAATTTTCTTAAATTTACTGAGACTTGCTTTGTGACCCAAGACATGATCTATCCTGGAGACTGTTCCATATGCACTTGAGAAGAAAGTGTAATCTGCTGTTTTGGGATGGAATGTCCTATAAATATCACTTAAATCTATGTGGTCTATTGTGTCATTTAAAGCTTGTGTTTCCTTATTAATTTTCTGTTTGGATGATCTGTCCATTGGTGTAAGTGAGGTGTTAAAGTCCCGCACTATTATTGTGTTTCTGTCAATTTTCTGTTTTCTAGCTGTTAGCAGTTGCCTTATGTATTGAGGTGCTCCTATGTTGGGTGCATAAATATTTATAATTGTTATATCTTCTTCTTAGATTGATCCCTTGATCACTATGTAGTGTCTTTCCTTGTCTCTTGTGACATTCTTTATTTTAAATCTATTTTATCTGATATGAGCATTGCTACTCCAGCTTTCTTTTGATTTCCATTTGCATGGAATATCATTTTCGAACCCCTCACTTTCAGTATGTATGTGTCCCTAAGTGTGAAGTGGGTGTCTTGTAGACAGCATATATATGGGTCTTTTTTTTATATCCATTCAGCAAGCTTGTTTCTTTTGGTTGGAGCATTTAATCCATTTACGTTTAAGGTAATTATCAATATGTATGTTCCTATTACCATATTCTTAATTGTTTTGGGTTTGTTTTTGTAGGTCCTTTTCTTCTCTTGTGTTTCCCACTTAGAGAAGTTCCTTTAGCATTTGTTTTAGAGCTGGTTTGGTGGTGATGAATTCTTTTAGCTTTTGCTTGTCTGTAAAGCTTTTGATTTCTCCATCGAATCTGAATGAGATCCTTGCTGGGTAGATTAATAGTGGTTGTAAGTTCTTCCCTTTCATCACTTTAAATATGTCATGCCACTCCCTTCTGGCTTGTAGAGTTTCTGCTGAGAAATCAGCTGTTAACCTTATGGGAACCCCCTTATATGTTATCTGTCATTTTTCCCTTTTTACTCTCAATAATTTTTCTTTGTCTTTAATTTTTTGCCAATTTGATTACTATGTGTCTTGGCATGTTATTCCTTGGGTTTATCCTGTATGGGACTCTGCATTTCCTGGACTTGGGTGGCTATTTCCTTTCCCACATTAGGGAAGTTTTTGACTATAATCTCTTCAAATATTTTCTCAGGTCCTTTGTCTCTCTCTTCTTCTGGGACCCCTATAATGCAAATCTTGTTGTGTTTAATGTTGTCCCTGAGGTCTCTTAGGCAGTCTTCATTTCTTTTCATTCTTTTTTCTTTATTCTGTTCTGCAGCAGTGAATTCTACCATTCTGTCTTCCAGGTCACTTATCCGTTCTTCTGCCTCAGTTATTCTGCTATTGATTCCTTCTAGTGTATTTTTCATTTCAGTTATTGTATTGTTCACCTCTGTTTGTTTGTTCTTTAATTTTTCTAGGTCTTTGTTAAACATTTCTTGCATCTTCTCGATATTTGCCTCCATTGTTTTTCCGAGGTCCTGAATCATCTTCACTATCATTATTCTGAATTCTTTTTCTGGAAGGTTGTCTATCTCCAGTTCATTTAGTTGTTTTTCTGGGGTTTTATCTTGTTCCTTCATCTGGTACATAGCCCTGTGCCTTTTCATCTTGTCTATCTTTCTGTGAATTTGGTTTTTGTTCCACAGGCTGCAGGATTGTAGCTCTTCTTGCTTCTACTGTCTGCCCTCTGGTGGATAAGGGTATCTAAGAGGCTTGTGCAAGTTTCCTGATGGGAGGGACTGGTGGTGGGTAGTGCTGGCTGTTGCTCTGGTGGGCCGAGGTCAGTAAAACTTTAATCCACTTGTCTGCTGATGGGTGGAGCTGGATTCCCTCCCTGTTGGTTGTTTGGTCTGAGGCAACCCAACACTAGAGTGTACCCGGCTCTTTGGTGGGGCTAATGGCTGACTCTGAGAGGGCTCATGCCAAGGAGTACTTCCCAGAACTTCTGCTGCCCATGGCCTTGTCCTCATGGTGGGACACAGCCACCCCCTGCCTCCACAGGAGACCCTCCAACAGTAGCAGATATGTCTGGCTCAGTCTCCTATTGGTTCACTGCTCCTTCCCCTGGGTCCCAGTGTGCACACTACTTTGTGTGTGCCCTCAAAGAGTGGAGTCCCTGTTTCCTCCAGTCCTGTCAAACTCCTGCAATCAAATTTCCCTAACCTTCAAAGTCTGATTCTCTACAAATTCCTCCTCCCTTTGCTCAATCCCCAGGTTGGGAAATCTGACGTGGGGCTCAGAACCTTTACTCCAGTGGGTGGACTTCTGTGGTATAAGTGTTCTCCAGTTTGTGAGTCACCCACCCAGCAGTTATGGGATTTGATTTTATTGTGATTGTGCCCCTCCTACCATCTCACTGTGGCTTCTCCTTTATCTTTGGATGTGAGGTATCTTCTTTGGTGAGTTCCAGTGTCTTCCTGTCACTGATTGTTCAGCAGTTAGTTGTGACTCTGGTGCTCTTGCAACAGGAAATATTTACTTTAGATCTTTGAACCTTTTAAAAATAGCTGGGTTTAAGATTTTGTCTTCAAAGTCTAATATCTGAGTTTCCTCAGTGACTGTTTAATATTTTTTTCTTTTTGTTGTTCACATATATATACTTACATACACATATAATTTTATTTTTTATTTTTATTTATCAATTACTGAAAGACATGGATTAAGGTACCCTATCACTATATTGGATTCATTTATTTCTATTTGTAGTTCTATCAATGATTATTTTGTATGTTATTGTGAAACACTGTTATTAGGTGTATACAAGTTTTAAATTATAATTGCTTCTTAGTAAATTCAACATTATTGCCATGTGGAGATTTGATTTATACATAAAACCTTTTTTGCATGAGAGAATATTTTGTCAAATATAAATATGAACAATAATGGCCAAATACTTGCAATATGTACATATACATAAGTATAAAAATTTCACGCATATATGTTACTATATATAAACTTATCTCTAAGTCGGTACTATTATTTTGCCCATTTTTAAGTAATGAGCAAAGTTAAACAGTTAACAAGGGACAGACTATAATTTAATTCTTGACAGTCTAGTTACAGAATTTGTGTTCATTTTCTGTTTCTTTTCAGCATTTGCTTTACATATATAGTATTTCATCATTTTACTTTTTAGCTTTCCCATGGTTGGAAAGTGTCTTTTATAAACAATATGTAGCAAAAGTTTGAAAAATTCTCTATCAATATCTTCTTTAAATAGTATTGTTTTCAGAGCTTACCACTCTGGTATTAGTAACTATTCCTTGTGGATTTTTATTTACTTCGAGGTTATTATTCATTGAAATGGTATGTTTATTGTAATTTATGCATATCTATATATTTTGTAAGAAGAGAGGTTTTTAGACTGTTGCAGGTAAATTTCAATTTTCCTTTATGATATTTGTGTTTGGTTGTAAATAATAATAAGTAAAAACAACACACTTTTTTTTTAAAAGAAATCAGTAAATGAACTTCAACAACTATAACCATTTAAGAATTGTATTAACAATTTAATCAAATGCTTATACCAGGAAACAGGGGTGTAGCATCTTTACTTTCTTCTTCTACTTCTTTATTTCTCAGTTAAAATCCACCATCAATGTCTGTCTTTTTTTTTTTTTTTTTTTTTTTTATCTCTTGGAATCTCTTTCCAATGTAAGATCTCTTGGATCTTTTTTTTTTTTCTTTATCCATTCACCACCATTAATCATCTGATTTTACAATAATAACTATTCAATATAGTAGCTTCTTAATTTGCATGTCTGCATCTCATTTTACCAATTTCCCACATTCCTTCTCTACAATGCAACCAGGACAACTTTTCAGTTAATACTTGATAACAGCTCTCCCTATTTAAACCTTTCTGCCTTGCAAGATAATTAATGCATTTTATCTGAACTTAGAGTATCCTCATAATCTTATTGTTTTACTCCTTGCCTAATTACTCTGTAGCCTCTCTATATTGTGTTCTCCAGCAAATTTGGCCATTGCTCATTCTTTCAAACCCTTCAATAGTATATCTCACTGACATTTGGATGTGGTATCCACATTAACTGGAGTTCTCTTATAGTGGCCCTTCACATAGCTGGCTCATTACCTTCCCACAGATCTCTGCTCACATATTACCTCCTCAGTGTGTTCTTTACTAAGTAAACTCTCACAATCCATCCAAACATTATATTTTCCATTAAAGTACCACATAGTTTCTTTCTCCTTATGAACCTTTATTATTTTATAATCACTTACTTGTTTATGGTGTTTTTTTTTTTTTTTTTTTACTTTCACAGTGTACTGTATGCTAGACAAGAATAGAAACCATGTTAACTCCTAGTATTTCTCTGTATATGGCACTATGCAGAGTGGTCACTCACATCTATCCCAGGTGAATTATAGTTCTTTGGGAGTTGAATGCAATGCACTTCCTGGTAATCTTTTTAGTGAAATAAAAATCTTCTATTATCTGTGGGAAATAAGATTTAAGTTCAAAGTGGACTCTTATTTATAAGCTGTTTGCCCTTGGTGACTTTAGGTGAGGTCTCAGGGCTTCAATTTTCCTCTGTAAAGTGTAGAGAATAATTTATATATTGTTATTATTAGAATAAATTATGTAAAATGTTCTTCACATGAAGGTTCTTACATAAAATTCTATTATTATTGACTACTAAATTATTCACTGAAACTGTATTGGGCAATGGTCTGTCCCAAAGGGTAGCAGTGGAGAGAGGATGAGTGGAGAGTGTTAGTTAAAAAAATGTAAAAAATAGAATTTTGTAAAGATTTACATCAGAACTTGCTTGGTGGTACTCTAGGCTAATGCTTACTTATGGTTTATTAATTGTAAAAAGATGCTCTCAGAATGCAGTAAAAAATATGCAAATGTCAAAATAACAAAATAAAGCACATATTAAATGTGTACATTTTATCCTCTCCCTGCCAGTACTAGTCAGGTAAATCTTCCAAAATATTCCATTTATGATTTCTCACTTATAATGGATATTGTTTCCTTTTCTGAGTGAACTCATTATTTAACTAAATCAGCCAACTTATCCTCCATTTTGAAAACTCTGTTTGACACTCCCTTTTTTAAATTTCACAGTGCTAAACACCAAATTAAGAGATGAATTCTCAAGATGTTATCATAGAAATAGATTGCCTTTTTTAAAGTTATGGCTTTCTTATCCTCTTCAAGTTGATCAAAGTTTTTTTCTGAAAATTTTAATTTATATTTCTCTATTCATTCTGAGGTAGAATTATAAGTAGAAGTAAAAATCATATTGTTCTAATATGATTATTTGCTAATCTAGTTAAACCTCAATATAAATTCTAATATATTTTTATAATAGTGCTCCATGACTGGAATAGGAGCCAATGCAATGCAGTTGCTAAATAAAAAAGAGATCCAGAAACAGTTATTTCTGGTTGTAAAACTTGACTCTCTTGATGACTCTCTGGGTATTCTTAAGCATATTTTCTTGCTTGACAAGTGTTATGAATGGCATGGGATCTTGCCTACTTTCTAACTAACAAGTTAGCTTGCCAGCAGAAGATGTAAGATTCCTGGTTGGAGACAAAGAACTTTACATCTTCTGGTACAGAGAGCATAATGGGCCTCATTGATTGCATCATTTTTCCATGCTTCTACCAGTTTTCCATGTCTCCCAACCCCATGGTTGAGACAAAAGTGGGCTTAGATGCATGCATCACCACGGCTAGTAGATTTGCATCTAAGCCAAAGAAAGTCAAACCTTAAGAATCCTCCTTTTATATTGAGCTCCAATCAACCTGCCCAAACTTTCCCCAGAGGGACACATTATATTTATTGTACTGAACAGCAAAGACAACTGCCCTCTACTCCAGTGGGAAATACTGTCTCTGTTTTTCAAGGCAAATATAGTTGGTAACAATATGTTAGTACTTTACTCATAAGATATACAATTCTCTAGTGGAGAATTTTCTCCCATTATTGTTTACCCTCTCTTAGGCTTCAGTTTTTTGTGTCTGGTAGGAATAGTAAATATACCCAATCCCTAGGATTTTTAAGATAATAATCTTTGTAGTAAATAAATGTAAGAACTCATCTAATATGAAGTAGTGATAGTAGTAGGGTGTGAGTAACTGAGTTGCTACAAAGTGTATCAATATATATATAAATAAGTACATATATATATAAAACAAAAGATAAAATCTAGTTAAATGGTAAACTAAACTCAATAACTTACTTTAACTTATAAATTAAAATAAATCTCCAAAATTTTTTTCTACCTCCATCTGAAAATATTTAAGTAAGAAATATGAAGACAGGTAATACCTCTTCAAAGATTACAGGTAAAAATTTGCTCATTATAAAAGTAAAGCTCCACTTGTTAATTAATGAGTATAAGTACACAATTTTTTATGTCACTGAGGAAAGATACATGTTCTCCTCAGCTAAAATCTTCACAGTCATCGTTCTTGGGCTTTGCTTCCCAAGTTTCTCCCTTAAATGGTTCCAGTATACTTTTCTGCTTACCTCTGATATGCTATGTCTAGGCTCTCCATTTACGTTTTAGGTCATTTCACAGTGAGTGGTTCTCATTTTTAAGCTTCTTATGGAAATGAGAAATATTTTCTTCAGCTACTTCTTTATTTAGAATTCAGTGGATTTATTCATCTATGAAAAGTATAGCTTCAATGAAGGACTCTTGTAGAATTTAGTATCCTCCATAGTAAGAAAACTATTCTTAAATTTTGTTTATATTTATATTATATTATTCAAGATTTTCAGGATGAGCATGCTCCTGAGGACAGGCCAAATACTGTAATCCATTTTTCTGATTACAGCAATTGCTTTTGATTATTCAGTAAGCAGAAAGTGCACTCAACCCTTTCACAAAAGTGAAACCAATGTTTCACAAAAGACCAACCAACGTCATATCAGCTATTGCAACATAAAGTACTCTCACTGGATTCTTATTTATGAGCCAGTATGTGTAGCTATATCCACATCTGCTCTATCTATTAAGATTATTTTGTAATTTGTCCATACAACAATATATTTAAATATGAGGAGGGAAAAATACTTTTAGCAAGTAAAATTTATTGGCTTATCTCAAGGTTTTCCAAGGATGATCTGCCTTGAGATAGAGCTGTATTGGGGGGCTTCACTACTGTAATTACGAACATTTGACCATATATCAGTTCTACATGGTTTGTCCTAAATCAAGTCTTCATGTATAATCTTTCTTTAGGATATACAAGACAGCTTTAACAGTCAGAGATGAATGTGCAGAATATTATATCCCTTTGTTATTCTTCACTCACTATACCCTTATTCCAACACATTCAATTTACCATAATATAACTTTCCAACATGGACTAGAAACAGAGCTTGTCATCTCTACAACAGAATCAAACCAAATTATTCCCAAATATGTCATTCCAGGGTGATAATAGTTGATAACAAGGTGAGTCCAAGATACACATCTAATTCTGTGGTGATTCTTTTTCAGTATTCTGCAATCTATTGACTAAATGAAGAATTTAACTGTGATCTCCATTCAGTATTCAAAGGTGGGAAAACAATAGATTAAGGAGGAAAAAGAATAACATAAGGCATTTAATATTTTTTAGCATACACCATTGTCTGTGAGCCAGGTTCAATAAGGCTTTCCTTTCTACACACTGAAAGTCCTCCTATTAGATTTCTCAATATGGCTAATTGAGAAATCTTGTCTATGCTGTTCCATGAACCAATCTGGATAAGTAGAGGGGGCTGGTTTCTCTTCAACCAGGTATGCAGAGTTTGCTGTCTACTGCCTAAATGTACTATTAAGGAGAGTTGGATGATTTAAGGACTGAACATTAATATCACCCATGTACAAGCCTTCCTCTGGTAACATGTCTCTAGAAAACCACAGAAAGCCTATGGCCAGCTTTGTTTTTGCTTATCTCAGGAATTGTAACCAAAGTCAAATTGAGTGGAGCCACAAATCTTGAATTTGGACACCAAAGATAAGATTTCTGTCCCTTAGAAACAAGTCTTTATGTGCCATCCATGTCCTAAGCTCACAGCCTAATAGATTTTATCTGAGTATAGGCTAAAGCAGTAAGATAGACCTAATATTTCCCCTACTTCAATAATGTAACCAGTTTGGGAATTAAACTTAGCATTTCTTTTTTTCATCCCGTGTCCCAGTTTTGTATTCCTCTGCTTCCCTTCTTCATGCTGAATTTTTCCAAAAATACATACTCACAGTTCTGTAAGTATATGATTATCTTAAAAAAAATTTGGTAATTTTAGTTCTTTGATTGTAGGCAGAACATGTGCCATGTTTCAAAAGCAGCATCACATCGCTTCCTTCTCTTTTTTAGAGTGGGTTAGTCTAAAAGAAGCTTGAAACTTCTTTAAACATTTAATTGTAGGTGAAAAGAGCCAAGAGTTTAAGAGTTTAAATAAAAACTGCTAACTTGTCAACCCAAATTCATTTGGTCAATTCTGTATTTTAAGATCCATCACTTGTAACTTCCCATTTCTGAGTAACACTGTTACTTGATGCAAGTTAGAAAATATAAATTAACTTAAACAAAAGACAATTTACTAACTCACATAGATGTGAAAATTGAGAGTAGAATACTGAAAGGCAAAGTGTTCCAAATTATTTTATAGGATCGCTTTGTTGTCTCTGCCTCTGTCTTTCATAATAACTCATTTGCTCCAAATCTAAATCCACTACTGGAAAAGAATATTACTTTTTTTTTTTTTTTTTTTTTGGTGGTACGCGGGCCTCTCACTGTTGTGGCCTCTCCCGTTGCAGAGCACAGGCTCCGGACGTGCAGGCTCAGTAGCCATGGCTCACGGGCCCAGCCGCTCCGTGGCACGTGGGATCCTCCCGGACCGGGGCACGAACCCGTGTCCCCTGCATTGGCAGGCAGACTCTCAATCACTGCGCCACCAGGGAAGCCCAAGAATACTACTTTTTATTAAATGGTCATACAGCACTTCCATAGAAAAATGTTTAATTAGCTTTGCTTGGGTCATATGCCTTTTCTTAAATCATTCCTAAAGCCAAAAATAAATTTTTCTATTAGTAAATTTCCTTGGATTTCTCTCTCTCTCTCTCTCTCTCTCTCACACACACACACACACACACACACACACACACGCGCCATATAACAAGAAAGAGAGAATCAAGTTATTGATGACAGCCCCAGAAGGACTCTGTGGAACAAGAGAGGAGTAGGTATCCATGGAAGTATGTTACAAGCAAAGGCAACATGCATGAACATACATGTTCACTTGAGCTACTCTGTGCAAGATACTGCTTTAGATACTGGGTGTGATGTAGAGGAGTAGGAAGGACAGTTAGCCAATAGAAAAATATTTACGGCACATTCTTTCTTTGAGGCATATAAAAGCTGGCTATTTAGTTAGACAGATACGGGATATTCACAAATAACTGTAATGCAAAGTAAAATATGGTAAGACTATCATGAAGTCTTTGTGGCTGAAACACCTTTGAAAATTGGGGGGGGGGTTCAATGTTTCTCCTAGTTTCTGTTGGCTTGAGACTAATATTTCTGAAGCATTTTCTGTGTTTATTTCTTCTCTTTCACATTTTTTTTCCTTTTGTGCATATTTCACTGCTAGCTAACACTGCAATTCTTTTATTTTCTTAAATGACCACAAACACAAGGGAGGCAACATTTTACTGAAGAATTAGAGCAATGAATTTGGGTATTTATAGTACAGGGCAGCACTTTGTACTGTTTAAAATGGAATGTTATCTCTTTAAAATCCTTTGTTAACTCCTGCCACTTGTTCATTTGAAATTCCATTGTTTCTTCCATTATGAGATAGTGAAAATATTTAAATAAGCCCCTTCTAATGACACTCGGTGTAAGTCATGGTTCAGTCAGAGAAGCAGAGCTCCTACAATTGTTATAAGAATAAGAAATTTCTTATAGCAATTATGATTTCAGATGCATGGAGCAGTAAGAGGCAGCTTGCAACAAGCCCTAGAGAGCAGTAGCTGGAAGCAGGAGTTTAGTTCCCGGACCAGGAGTTCCTAACTGCTAGACCACAAAGGCCAGTGGCTAAGGCCTAATCCCCCAGTTCTTGCCTGCCTTGTCAAGAGAGAATTCAGTCAAGGAATCAGAAGGTAAAGAAAAAAGTTTATTGGAAAAGAAAAGAACATGTGGAAAGATGCACGGGTGAACTCAGAGAGAGAGTTGTGCCTTTGGGAAGTTTAAGTCCTTTACAAGGGAGCGGTTTTCCAGGTCTTTCTCTTCCTTCTGTCAGATCATCTTGCTTGGTCTCCCCTGGCTAATTTGTCTCAGGACCCTCAACTTAGGTGTGCATGCACCTCTCAGCCAAGATGGATCTCGACACAAAGGCGTCTGGGGAAAGCAAAACTCATTATGTCCTGGGGTTGTCCCCTGACTGTTGACCCCCAAGGAGCCTTTCTGTGTATGTGTAGTGCCTCCCTTGCCCCAAGGAGATGGGGAGCAGAGATCTTTTGATCCTTTACTCAAACAAGATTTGTCCCCTCTTTGTTCTTGCCATGACTGTTATGTTACAGCATCCACAAGAGACAAAGTTTAGCTATTTACCCTGTCTCTGTCATTGCTTCCATTTCGGAGGGCAAACAGGAGGCTGATTTTAAATGTCTAACCTGAAGCCCACTTATCTCGTGTCTCAGGAAAGGCAAACAGGAGGCTAGTTGTAAGTGGCCAGTCTGAAGCACACTTTTTCCTCCCAAATGAAATGTAAACAGAAGGCCAGTTGTAAATGTCTAACCTGCAACCAATCTCTCTCCTGCCTCAATTAGATCTTACACAAATATGGAAGTTGCTGGGGGTGTGAAAGTATGGAAAGGATGTTATAGTATTAGGGAAAGAGTGAATAACTGGCTCACAGGAAATCAACTCAGGGCTTGCAAGGAAATTTGACAAGCAAAACATGTCAGATCACCTGAGTAAGATTGAAGTGAGAGCTCAAAGTGA
This sequence comes from Stenella coeruleoalba, assembly GCF_951394435.1. Classification (NCBI taxonomy): domain Eukaryota; kingdom Metazoa; phylum Chordata; class Mammalia; order Artiodactyla; family Delphinidae; genus Stenella; species Stenella coeruleoalba. The sequence continues at coordinate 73,029,944 of NC_137154.1, forward strand.
TGTCTATGGGGAATGGTTACTTCTATAAAGTTAAAATGTCTGTGATCTGCACTCAAGCATCTGGTTAGGTTCTCGGGATGCTGTTTATCAGCAGGGACATGGCTGAGAAGATAAGGTGGATGAAGAGCAGAAAAGAGAAGATAAACTAGAACCAGTTAGGTGAATCTGCATCTGTCCATTGCATATCATCACTACATTTTGATAGTAGTAAGTACTCCTCACTTCTACCTTCCATATATTACTCACATTCCTCTTGTGGCCAGCTCTAACCCCAAGCCTTAAAGGGAGGAAGGTTTTGAGAAATGTGTTTCCCAGCTCCAATTATGTTGATTAGCAACATCCACTACAGACTACCATTTTTCAATTTGTCATTCATGTACACTTCATTTAGTAGCCGTGTTTCAGTCTCACATGAAGGAATATAAAAACTTGTCTCCACCTTACAGGATTTCTCTATACCTTGTTAAGTAAATACATGTTAAATAAATACATGTATGACCCACATGTTACTTTAATCACTATTGTGTAATGTTTACTCCTCCTGAAACTGATTCACTCTGTCTTTGATATCTGGCAACTTAATAGAGAGAATATTAGCATTCATTACATAATTGGAGTGAGGAGATAGAAAATAATAAACACACACATATGAATATATTCATATAAACACAGTGAAGACAAGCAAATGCTACTGATCATATTGTGTATTAATTTTCACTTCCATAACTGGTCATATTTTGTATTAATTTTCTATTGCTGCATAACAAATTACAACAAATTTAGGGATTTAAAGCAATACCCATTTATTATCTCACAGTCTTGTCATTCAGATATTGGGCATAGCATAACTGGTTTCTCTGCTCAGTATCTTACAAGAGTAAAGTAAAGATGCCAGCCAAGCTGCACTCCTTTCTGTAGCTCTGGGTCCTGTTTCAAATTTATGTGGGTGTTGACGGTATTTATTTCCATGTGATTGTATGATTGAGGTCTCCACTTTCTTGTTGGCTATTGTCTAGGGGATCACTCCCAGGTCTTATGCTGCCAACATATTTTACTAGCTTGGTCTCTGTACAGCTGAAATCCACCATATTTACAGCCCCTCCCATACTCAAAGGGGAGCAGCAGGCAGTGAGACCAAGTGGCTATCTTAGAATTCTGCCTACCATATATGACCATAGCTTTGATTTATTACTCATATCTTCTACTCCTTACTCCATATCCCCTTGGCTTTCAACAAGCACCTCAGTTTTTGTGTTCCCTTAGATGCTGGAATGACCTAAACTTTCTTTGAGCATTAATTTTATGTGTGTACTTGACTGAACAAAAGGATGTCCAGATGCCTGGTTAAAGATTATTTTTGGATGTGTCTGTGAGGTTCTTTCTGGAAGAGTTAGCATTTAGATTAGTTGGCAGAGTAAAGGATGTTGTCCTCCCTAAGGGGTAGGCATCATTTGATTCATTGACATGAAAAAAACAAAAGGATGGAGGAATGTTGAATACTAACTCTCTGCCTGATTCCTAGAGCTGAAACATCAGTCTTTTCCTGCTCTGTTACTGAGACTTACACCATCATTGGTGCTCCTGGTTCTCAAGCCTTTGAACTTGGAGTGGAGTTTATTTTTTAACCACTTTATTGAGGTATGATTGTCATACAAATAGATATGCATATTTAATGTATATAATTTGATGTGTTTGGAGATAAGTATAAACCCATGAAACCATCACTATAATCAAGGCCAGAAACTTATCTACCACATCCAAAAGTATGGCTTTCCTGGGCCTCTTGCTTGCAGATGGCAGGTCATGGGACTTCTCAACTTCATAATTCATGAGCCAATTACTTATAGTAAATCCCATTATATATACATAATTATCATATTTCTATAAATATATATTTATATTACATTATGTTATAATATTAACTTATATATAATGGGATATATAATGGGATATAGAGGGTACACATATATATGTATATATATATATTATATATATATTTTGTGTGTGTGTGTGGGGGGGGGGGTACGCGGGCCTCTCACTGTTGTGGCCTCTCCCGTTGCAGGGCACAGGCTCCAGAAGCGCAGGCTCAACGGCCATGGCTCATGGGCCTAGCCGCTCCGCGGCATGTGGGATCTTCCCAGACCGGGGCACGAGCCCGTGTTCCCTGCATCGGCAGGCGGACTCTCAACCACTGCGCCACCAGGGAAGCCCGGGTACATATATTTTATTGGTTCTGTTTCTCAGGAAAATCCAGACTAACAAACCTTTAATTACTGAAGGTCCTGGGACATTTTTAGTTTTGCCTGTGTTTGGGTAATCATCTCCATCTAGCTTTCACAAAGGATATGAAAATATTAGACAGATCTTCAAAGGATCTCTTGGGTTCTGGACACACACTTTGTCTCCATTATGCAGTAACAACACATTCCTCCCTTGATTTTCAAGATTAATCACCTGAGGAAGTAAAGTAGTCCCTTTCTTCTTATCCTAGTTTAATGGCATAAAAAAGAATGTTTTGGTTTGTTTTCTTCACGTGAAATGAAGAGAAGACTGCTATAATACATGGTTGCCATGCAAACTACTCAGCTTACCTCAGCCACATGACTCAGCAGGTCTAAGATAACACAGAACAATGTTGTATGGAACTTCTGGCAGGTTGCTGTAAGTGAAGAATAGGGCAGACCTTTGCAATTTTGGAGCAAAGTGATTCCACCCTTTGCAGACAGCTATTCTACTTCTGAAAATATCTTTTGATTTGCCATTGGACCCTAGTCAGTATAAAAATAGCTTGGCCGTAGCCTACTGATTTTTCACACAAACTGAGCTATTCATCATGAATTCAGTGTAACCTGGTACATCGGTGCAAAAAAATTAGGTATACAAAACATCACTCTGTCACTGAGAGGCTATGATATGTAAAAGATCTGACTTGAGCCTTCCTGAAGGCACATATAAGTTGCATGGGCAAGTGACTCCAATTCATATGGCTGCTTCTCCTGCAATATTGATGTCTTTATCTCAGAACACATCTATGATCTCCTGAGGTATTCACTATGAACAGTTGTATGAGGAAATAAAAATTGGATCTTGTTTACAGAATGTTCTGCATAATATGCTGGCATTACCCAAAAGAGAACAGGAGTAGCATTACAACCCTGCTTAGGGTTTATATGAGAGACAGAGTCAAAGATAAATCCTCCCAGTAGACAGAATTTAAAGCAGTGCCTAAGGTCATGGATTTGGAAAGAACACAACTGAAAGTTGGTTCTGAGTATCTCTTGGAGAGATGCGTGGAGAAGCTTCTTTAGGTATAGAGGCAATGAGACATGTTGAGGGTAGATTTTAATGAGAACTAGCATCTGCTATAAAGCAGCTACCTAATAACTGCTTTTTAATTTCTTCAGGAAAATGGAAATCCACCTACTGAAGCAGGGAAGGGACTCTGTTTCTAGTGGCAAAAGAGTCTCAGAAAAAATTTAAAGTAAAATTTTCATCTTTATATGAATCTGTCCATGTGTTTCCAACTCAATTTTCAGGTTCTCATTCATACCCAATCATTGTGCTGACATTAACATAAAAGAAATTGCAGTGCTATGAATACAATTCGCCTTATAATTCTGCTAGTAAAATGCATTTATGTACAGCTTCTGAATTGTCAACTCCCAAAACTGTGAGCTCTATCTAATATCACCTCTACCCATATTTGAACCTCGGATCCATAGTAAGGACAAGAGAGAGGAAGATATGTAGCTCCCTGACACAATTGTATTAACACCAGGCAAAGCATAAATTCACCAGAAAAATAAGTTTCCAATGTTATGCATTCCAAACACACATGGTGTGTTTCCAGGACTGAACACATGACCAATGTGCTGTTTTGGTTCTGTTATCTCTCAAAAGCATAAATAAATAAATAAATAACAAAGAAAACAAAACAGATTGGTATTATAAGCTTCAAAATATAAAGCATTGCAAAATTAATTGCATGCAGTTTTCAATCTCGTTTAGAGAGAAAACAATAGAATTATCAAAATCCTTTCACAGACTTTTTCAAACTACATACAAGTCCCTAAGGCTTTCAGCCCTCCCACTCCATTTTCTTCCCTCCCCCATCCACAACACATATATACACTACCAATATAATAATAGACCACATCATGGCTGTATCATTTTACTGTTACTGCTGGGGATGGGTCTATCATTCCATTGTGCTAAAGTTAAGAATATGCAAACCTAACTACCTAAGAATATTTCATTACTTTTTTAAATAGCCAAGATCTTAACTTCCTCACAAAATAAATATTTTTTCTACAAATGATCTTGAATAAATTGGCATTTGTGGAAAATACAAGAAATATAATTAAATGTTAGATTATAAAGAAATTTAAAAACAGTAGACAGACTGAAATAAAGATAATGTTGAAGATTCTCAAAATTTTTTTAGACTCACATATATTATTCAAATTAAAACAATTAACCATTTTTATTTTCTACGTATTACAATTTTGCAAATAGTACAAGTATAGGATAATTCTCAATTGCCAACTTTTCTTACGTAAATCATCAAATTTCCATCTAATTTTATAATGTTTTAACACATAAAACAAGTACATCTTAAGGATATAATATACATGTTACAGTGTGCTATTATTTAGAAATTTATTTATGAATAGTTAAATAATTATATTAAAATTGATTATTGCTTAAGACTTTTATCAAAAATAAATCACTAAAATAATGCATGATATTTGAAAAACTTCTCCACAATAACTAAAAATGAATGTTTCTAGTGCATTGTGGGAATATATATCAGTTCCTATCTTGTTTCTAATTTTAATTCTCTGCAGATACTTGGAAAAGCCAAAGTAGTACTAATTGACAGAATGTTCCCACAGTGTAACAACATCTGCCTACTAAAACCTGAATGGAGACCTCAGGTTCCTAATAAATAAATGCTAATAGGAGCAGTGGCTTGGATTGGCTCAATATGACATTATTGCATGAAATTACTAAACTATTTTTTATTTCAAAGTTTTTAAAGTGGAATATTAGTCAAGGTTTAAATCATAAACACCAGTGAGACTAGATACAAAGTATCAGTTTTTCTCACTACATAAAACTTGAAAGCTGGAATTTTTTTCCTTGTATACCAAACATTTGTAAATGATTTTTCTTGATAAAGTTACAACTATGAGAACAATTTTACTGTGATTGAAATGACAGAACAAATAATACTGTTCCCTTAATTTTCTCCAAATGTATTCTTGAGATATATGATGTCTAAGTAAATATTCATAGAAAAATTCAGGGATTTAAAAAATGAATCCAAACTGTGTATTTCTATTTTTTGTTCTTTAGCTGAATTTTTGACACTACTTTCAAAAATGACTTACAGTTTTTATTTAGTGCTTTTTTCTCTATTTCATACAGGCTTTCTGAAATTCATCTATTCCATTGATTAAAAAATAGAAAGTAAAAGAACCATACAACTGTGTAGATTATGGTTCCAACCTGATTCCAAATTGGATGCTCTACACAGAAAAGTGTCAAATGGGTCTACAGAAAACATATGCATGCCATTAATCAGGAACATTTTGTTATTCACTGATTTCCATAGCCTTTCTCACTATCAGTCTCAAATTTTATTGCATGCTGCATCCCTAGGGAATTTTTCTATTCTCTCTGTTCTTCTTTTTTTATAGAAAGATATTTTTAAACTTACATATTCCCCTCTGAATTCCACTCCCATTAGCTTCTGTGCACAGCTTGCCAGAATGCAAACATTTTCCTCTGTAAAAAGATACTTTATTTTCAGTCTTAAGGTAATGATTTATCCAAGTTTGGTCCATTTTATGTGTGAATGGTACTTAGTCCTGTGAATAATTAAAGTATATTCTTCTAAGGAAAGATAACAAGATAACAACTTGGTTACCTATGTGTATTCAAGTTTATAAATTCTTAAAATCTGTGTTGACATGATAAGGATCAGTTTGAAAATTTTTAGAAAAGAGATTTTAATATCTAACTTGTTCAAGACATTGTGGTGAGGGGAGCTAAGATATTTTGATTATATACTAAATATTTACACCGCACTAGGTGTCTTTTATGTATAGAAACACATTTTATAATCACACCAAAGCTTTGTAAAAGGATTTATCATGTTATGCTTATAGAAAAGAAATTGGCTCAGAAAGTTTAAGAAATGTATTCATGTTCCTATAGATATGAACTTTTGCATAGAACATGAAAACCATAAGCTTATGTTCTTATTAGTACTACTAATTTGGAAATTATTATGTTATCACAAATTACAAAATCAAGGAATATAGAAGGAAAATATTTTAGATTTTTCACTGAAGTATATTTCACATATGTCTTAATTCACCACAAGAGCAAACCTAAAGTGTTTCATTAGTCATGTTTCCCACATAATCTAATAAAATGAATAAACATATAGTTACAAAACAATAGCTGTTTTTGAACTCCCCATGGTCCTCCTGGCTATGCCAGATTTTAACTGTATCAATAGCTATCTAACTTCACTTTTACTAGGTCCTTCAGAGGTAAATAAAGAGATTTTATTTTCTGCCACCTAAAAGGGTACTATGGTATATGTTGGAAAAGGAATCAATTACTTGCTAAGACTTTTGGCCTAAAATCCTATATAGTTACAGGTACTGTTAGGCTGTGTGAATATCCAGGATTTACTCTGCTTAGACCTATAGCTAATCAAAGGTAGACATCTTGATTTCTTGCACCTTGTTGCCAGTTCTCCAAGTAGATTAATTTAGGAAACTAAGTTTCAAGTGAGAAAGATCAACAAACACTTGAGTACAAATCATATTTCCAAGAAATAATTTTTAAGCTCTTTTCTTGCATATCTAAAATATGGTCCAATTGCTTTCCTTTTCTAACAAGATTCACCTCTTCATCTGGCATGCAAGCATCTGGGGGGTAAGAAATCAATATTGTTATTTATGGTTATTTGTTGTATTCTCTTTCTTACCTCAGTGCCTGTCACAAAGTAATAATCAAAACAAAATGAGTAATTTTATTAAATACTGAGCAGGTATTATGTGAAAAATTCTTTGCAGAATATTATTGAAAGATAAAGATGAATGGCATAAAGCTTACAAGCTAAAATAATCTATAATTTTGTGCAGGAAATAATTTAATATTTGTGTGCAACAAGTATAATAAATTAATAAAAGGAGATCTACTAGAGTTAAAAATACATGATGTTGGACTAATCAAGGAATTGCTCCTAAAGAAGTAGTGTTTGTGATGAGCTTGAAGGAATGGTAGCATTTTCACATGTGGGCATAAGAAAGTAGATTTTGGGGATAAAATGGGAGAGAAGACTGAGAAAATTGTTTACTTTGGCTAGTGTTGAATAATAAAGAATTTGACTGACTTTTGCCCCTGGTCCCTGGGAGGCAACTTCTAAATACTGATTTCCCAAATGATTGGAGTGTCTTTGTTATTCACAGTGGTTCCCTAGGACCATATCTAAGTTTATGCTAACAAAATTATCCAGAATAGGAGTTGGCCATTCCAAAAAGGCCAAAAATGTGTTTAGAGTTTTAGGACTTTGAGCCACAGGATAATAGCATAACTTCTGGGGAGGATAGGAGGACTGGAATTTGAGCCAGGCAGATGATGATTTAATCAACCATGCCTATGTAATAAAATCCCAGTGGAAACTCGACACCAAGGATCAAAGTTCAGATTAGCATTGCAGCTGGAGAAAAGGTTTGTAGATATAGTCTTATGTTTTAATACGCTTTGGTATATGATTGTGGTAGTATTGTATAGTTAGCATAAATTGTTTTGATTTTTTTCCTTTAGGTAATAGAGAACCATTTATGACTTTACTTTTTTATTAATTTTTATTAGAGTGTAGTTGCTTTACAATTTTGTGTTAATTTCTACTGTACAGCAAAATGAACCAGCCATACATATACATATATCCCCTCCCTTTTGGGCTTCTTTCCCATTCAGGTCACCTCAGTGCATTAAGTAGAGTTCCCCGTGTTGTACAGTATGTTCTCATTAGTTATCTATTTTATACATAGTATCAATAGTGCATATGTGTCGATCCCAATCTCTCTTTTCCCCTTGGTATCCATACATTTGTTCTCTAACTCTGTGTCTCTATTTCTGCTTTGCAAATAGGATCATCTATACCATTTTTCTAGATTCCACATATATGCATTAATATATATTTGTTTTTCTCTTTCTGACTTACTTCACTCTGTATGACAGTCTCTAGGTCCATCCACATCTCTACAAATGACCCAATTCTGAGGAACCTTTTATGACTTTAGAATAAAGGAATAATGGAAACAGTGTGATGATTTAGAAATACTAATATATGATAGAATATAAACTAGAATGTTTGGGAGACAGGAGATACTACAGGGGATACCTAATTAGGGAATTCTTACTACAATCATATCAGAAAAAATATTGTATAAATTTGGCAGTGAAATAGAAAGAAAGAGAAAAAAATGTGTCCCTGATATTTAAATAAACATTAAAGAAGAATGAAGAATCAAAATAAATACAAGCGTTTAGGATTTGAAACACTATTTAAGGGAATAGGAGTAACAGGAACAGAAAATTCTAGAGCCAGAGAACTTGGATTCTGGTTTGACTTAGGGCTTATTAAGTTGATCTGCTCCTAGAGTTTTTTCATCTAAAATAAAATGACTGGAATTTAAAGAGTATTAATTAAATATTTTACACTACTAATATTACAGCTTTTCTTCATAACACGGCTGTAATATATTTTGAGATACTCTTATGGAGACAAACTTCTAAATACCTTTATGGAATATTTATTACTTTTATCAATATTTCCTTGGAAGTAAATAATAGGCTATTGAGATATTTCATATAATGTTGCCTGCTAGTATTTATCTTTCACATTCCATTCTCCTCTCCTCAACTAGATTATAAACTCTTGTGGGACAATGCAATCATTTTAGTCATGGTAAATACTGATGAAAATAATACATGTGACAATTTTGGCACTCACAATTTTTTTCAAAGTCATGTAATTTAATGTCAGTTCAGTGTATAATTAGGGAAAAAAGGGATTAATGGTTGCACACTGGACTAAAAATCACACACGTGCAGCTCAACTAAATCAGACACTTTAAATCTAATGAATAGGGATTCTCATTTACATGATGATATCAGTAATGTTAGGCAATTTTATCCTTGGCAATCTCCTTGGACATGTACCTATATAAATTATGATTTTATTCTTGGGAAATATTGCAGAACTAATCATTAGGTAAAATCCTGAACAAGATGACAAAGAACTATGCAAAAACTCTGTTCTTCATCTAAAATTGACAAAGTTTGGGCTTCCCTGGTGGTGCAGTGGTTGAGAGTCCGCCTGCCAATGCAGGGGACATGGGTTCGTGCCCCGGTTCGGGAGGATCCCACGTGCCGCGGAGCAGCTGGGCCCGTGAGCCATGGCCACTGAGCCTGCACGTCCGGAGCCTGTGCTCCGCAGCGAGAGAGGCCATGGCAGTGAGAGGCCCGCACACCGCAAAAAATAAAATAAAATAAAATAAAATAAATAATAAAATAAAATTGACAAAGTTTAATATTTACGATGTGGACAGAGTGTCTTCTCTTTTCACAAGCCAATAAATAGGAAAATGCCCCACATAACTATCACTGCCAAAGGAAGGAATGCAAATTATTCCATATAATGATAGTGAGATTAAAATATTTTCCTACACATAAGCAATAGTGCCTCTTACACCAGGAAACCCAAATCCAGTACAAGTTTGTGAAAACAACAAAATCATTTTCTATACTTTAAGGAGACTTACGGTAGTCCAAATAATTGATAAGTGGCATCAGTACTTCTAAAGTTGATTTTAAAGACATTATCACATGAAATTTTTCTACTCCACTTTGTAAACAGTAAAAATATTTTCATGAAAATAATAATCTATGATTCACTTATTTGAAAGAAAAGTGTAAAGTTACCAAATGTTTTTAGTGTGAGTGGCAGACTGATGATTAATTTGTCATTTTAAAGGATTCCAAATTCCTTGGTATCCCTTCATTGTACTCTAAAGAACATAAGCACAGGACCCTTCTAATTCTACTGAAAATTGGCCACTGAAAAGAACTTCCACAAATCACACTTCAGAATAGGAGTAAAACTTAAGCTTTAGAAACCATTTCTTATACATCTCTCCAATTGTCAGTTAATGCCAAAGGGAATACAACTCACTTGAAGCAAAGTAGTATATCAATCAGGCTGTAAACATTCTGCTTGTTTCTGCCATTTGATACATCACCACCACCACTCACCCCACCACCAAAAAAAGAAAAAAAAAATGAAAGAAGAAAAAATTATGGCTTCCAGCTGTAAGCACATTCTGTCCCTTGCCCTTAAAGAGCACATATGCCCAGTAATGTGAAACAGAAAATAAACATGACATGAATGTAATAATTTGAGATTCTGGTACGTAAATATTATGAAGGGATTTTTAAAAGTATTATGATACCTAAAAATAGCCTCCAGGAAGATTGCAATTTTGGATATAGTGACATAGATCAAAGGGCTTTGGTAGGTAACATAATTAATCCATTTGTCATCTGTATGTGGACCAACTAAAGAATATTCTTATAAGGCATCTAGGAAGGCAGAGCAAGGAAGGGAAAACAAAAAGTTGACTAGTCTTAAGAAATATATGCTGTCTTTGTGGTATTTGGTAAAACAAGATATTGACCATAAGAACCCAATGCCTTCATTTAAGGCACATCTTAATCATATGTACAATAATTGCCCTCAATAGATTAATGAATAAACTATGTGGAACACATCTATACAATGAAATACTATTCAACAATAAAAATGAATGAGCTCTTGATTCAAGCAACAACATGGATGAATATTAAATGTATTTTGCTAATGTCTTCAGAAATAAGTTACAATAAGATTGGATTATAACCCCCTCAAAGTATATATATATATATATATATATATATATATATATATATATATATATATATATATACACATACACACACACACACACACGTGCACACACACACACACATATATCCATGACAGCATACTGCTATAAATAAAATATTAAATAAAAAGAGGACAAAAAGGACAAATCTGCTTTGCAGAATGATTACAAATGGTAAAGTTAAAAATATAAAGGGAAATAGAAAATCACTATTAGTAAACTAGATATTCACAGACAAGATCCACTGATGAATGCAAAATTGGAGGGCTGGACTTTAAGAAGAGGGTGGTTTTGTAGCTTCTAAATATTTTTCCCCAAATGCTTGTTAATTATTGTGGTTGTTTTAATATATGCCAATAAATAGTTTTATATTCTTTCTTCCAAGAGGTAGAATTTAATTTCCCTCTTATTGACTATAAGCGGGAGCTGGACTTAGTGACTTGTCTTTAAAAAAACAATATGAAAGGAAATAATAGTAATTTTACAGTGGAGAAATCTGGCAGACACTACCTTACCCAAGTGATCTGCATTAAAATCACTAGCAACAAATCATGTTGCTTTAATGTACCTCTTGATATAAGGAGTACTAGAATTCAGGAGTATTCCTCCAAAAATCCATAACCCCAGTCTAATCCTCAGAAAATTTAAACAAATCTATATTCTGGACATTCTACAAAATATCTGACCAGTACTGTGCAAATATGTAAGGATCATGAAAAACAAGTAAAGTCTTAGAAACTTTCATAGATCAGAGGAGACTAAAGGAGATATGATGATTAAATACAACATGATACCCTAGCTTAGATGCTGGAACAGAAAAAGGACATTAATGGGAGTAGTATGGAAGAAAAACAAATAAATATAAATGATCCAACAAAGAAATAATTATAAATCATGAAGCTTGAACTCAAGATTCTATACCAATCCTGCTAACCAAATCACGTTTACTCTCTTCCCAGTTTTAGTTAATGGAACCATAATTTCTCTGAATTCTGTAGATTATTTTCTAGATGTTTTCCTTGATTCCTCCTTTTTTCCAACTACTCCATCAGAAAATTTCCTTAGCTCTAATTTCCCAATGTATTTAAAATTTAGCCATGTCTCAACATTTCCAGTACTGATACATAAATACACATCATCAGTGTTTCTCGTCTGGGCTACCCGAATAGCCACCAAATTGTTTGCCCTAATTTTACTCATGACCACCTATGATTAATTTTCACATAACAGAGTAATCTTTAAAAAATTTAGACCATTTTGCATACACCTAGCTTAAATCTTTTCTAAATCTTTCCTTTAAACCAAAAATGGACATCTTTAACATGACCTATAACATGACCATAACCTGACCTACATGTCTACCCTCTTCTCATATCTCCCATATCAACTTTAAGCACTTATTCCTTGGCTCTTTAAAGTCTATTTACAATGAACTTCCATCATATCTTCAAACATTAAAAATTTATTCCTGAATCAGAGCTATTGCTTCAGCTATTCCCTCTGTCTAGAATACTCCCACCTCACGTTTCTCATGGACTGCTCCTTCTTGTATTCAGGCTTACACATGTGGCCTCCCCAGTAAAGTCTTTCCTAACCACCCAATCCCTCCTACTCTCTATCACGTTAGTTTCTTTATTATTTTCATAGCACTTACTACTCTCTTAAAATAAATTATTCCATTTTTATTATTTTATTGCCCACTATAATATATGCTTTATTAGAGTAGTAACTTTGAGTGTTCTTTTTGTGCAAGAAGAGGCAAATAGTGAAACAGAAAAGAATAGATAGTCCAGAAACAGACAAATCTACATGATCATTCAATACATGACATATATAATAGCTCGGTACAGCAGGGAAAAGAATGATCTTTGCAAACAGTGGCACTGAATTAATTAGCTATTCACATAGGTAACTAATGGGGTACATTTTCCTTCATTTTTATATGCCAGTTCTAGATGGAATACATAATTAATAAGAGGATTAAGACAATTACCCTCTTAAAAGAAATATAAATATCTTCATGATTTGGAGTAGGTTATAAATTCTTACATAGGCCACAAAAGCACTAAACCTAACCAAATATATATGTATAGTTAAGAAATAGTTAACTTATATTTATAAAAAGACACCATTGAGAGAGAGGAAAGTCAAGACACAGAATGAGGAAAAATGTTTGAAATACACTTATTTGTATAACAAAGAATTTTCCTTAGTATATATAAATAGCTGATACAAATCAAAGTCATATCAATCAGTATATAGAAGGCAGAGAACCCAGTAGAAAAATAAGGCTAAGACTTGAATAGGCATTTCACAGGAGATATCTAAATTGTCACTAAACATATGTTTGGATCCTCATATTCCTCAGTCTTCAAGAGAGTTGCAAATTAAAACTATAATTTTATACCACTATATACACTGGAGAATGGCTAAATGGGAAAACAAAACTAAAACTGAATATAACAAGTTTTATAGGGGTGTGAAACCAGTTCCACAGGTATACACTCCTGGATGATATATAAGTTGTTTTCAATCATTTTTGAAAACTACCAGAGAGTTTTCTACTGGAATTGAACAAATGTGTAACTTTGACCAATCAATTCCATGTCTACATACATACCCCATGTCTACACAACATACTACATATGTTCACCAAAAGATATGAGTAAGAATATACATGGCAGCATTATTTAAAATAACCCAAAATTATTAAAAAAAATCAGATCCCCATTAGTTGCTGTATAGACAAATACATTTGGTATATTAATAAAATGAAATACTATATAGAAGTAAAAATGAATCAGCTACAACCAAATGCAAAAATATGGATGGATTTCACAAAAAAATATTGAGACAAAGATATCGCACACAAAAGAGCACCTCTATACTGTTATGTATAAAGTTCAAAGACAGTCAAATTATTCTATCGTGTTTCAAGTTAGGAGATTAGGTTAGTTAGGAAGTTGGGTTAGTATTGATAGCATTATGAGACAGGTATCTGAAGAGCTAGCATTATTATATATTTTGAATTTGACATGTTTACTTTATGAAAATTTTGTGTTTATTTTATAAAATATTATTCATGTTGTAGTATATAAATAATAACTATAATAGTACAAAAAATTTCACAATAAATTTAGGATTTTGCCCCTGAAATTTTATAGCAGAGCAACCTTGTTAAACATGTATTTTTTTCCTGTGAATATATTAGTTTTGCTGTAAAATTCTCATTTGTTTAAAATATCAGAATTATAAAAAATATTAATTATGGATTATAATTATATTATCCATATAAATGATCTTTCACAAGTCATTTTCCCCACATTCTTTAAATATATATTTATCTTTTATAAACTATGATTTGATTGCTAACAAAATAACTACTTGGGAATATATCCTTAATGCAAATGTATTTCTTTCCTTATATGTGTCTGTCTTACTGTTTGTCTTTCTGTTTAATTTGTCTTTCTGTTTAATCCCTTTTTTCAAATGCTCTTATATTTGCTCATTTAAAATATTTATTTTGACAGAAAAATCTGGTTTTTGAAACAATTCTTAAATATTAAATACTGATAAATGTATCATTAAAAATTTTTAGAATGTTTTTTCTACAACATTCCAGAACAGTGACCAGTAGAAGACTGACTGTATACAATCACAATTATGGTTTATTTGATAAACTCTATAAATGAAGCTAGAATTTATCTGTGCAGTTTGACTTAAATTATTGATAAAGTAAACAAATAACTAATAGAATAATTGTTATAGTAATAATAATATTTTCTATTCTTTTTCTTTCATTTAACCTACTTTCAGTAAGTCATAATTAGACAATAATTAAGGAAACCTCAGGAGGGCTTGCTTGCTTTCATTTAGTTACAAATTATGGTTACATGGTAATCTCAGGTTAACGTTAAAATGATCACCTAGAGATAATAATTATACAACCATCCACTGGTGGTTATATTTCCACTTCACTGATCATTTAGATTTGGTCATAATATATCAGAAAGGAATCATGAAGAATAAGTCATGTCAGTGAAACAGAAAGAAAATATTTGCATTGTCTTATTAAAAACAAATTACATCCATACTATACCATGGCATTTATTGTCATCATTTTAATAGTGGATATCATTATGACTTATAGTATAGAATATAAAATTTTCTCAGTCTTTTCTTTTGCTTTCAATGAAAAATAGACTGTGCCTTTTAATGCATGCTATGATAAGCTGGCAATGATAATTGGCTCTAATTACAGGTCAACTTAGGCAAATTCCATCACCAGTAATTGAGAAACCAAAAACATTAAGATGAAGCTGATAGGAAAATATCATTATAGTTTATTTACACCAAGATCATTCATTTCCAGAGTATATTAAATGAAAAAGAACGTGTACTTGGAAGAAATTGTGTCAGTTTATCATTTTTAACTAGTTTTTTCCTTGAATGCCTTGCAAAAGATAAATGAAAAATAAACTCTTACCTGAAGTTGCATTGTAAAGTTCTAGAGATTCTTATTCTCAATAATGTTTCTAGATTGTAAAAGTTATTATGTAAGTTTTCTTTCATGATCTTGTCATTATAACTGGTAAAGTTATATTTTAACTTTCATGGTTTGTCCTTGCACCTTGATGGCAATATTGATATTATTTCCAGATTTTCTTTTTCTTGTAAAGAACAGATGTATGTATAAATTAGCTGTAAGTAATGCTTTATAATATTGTCCACGTATGCATCCTTCATACACAATTTGTCCCATCACAGGCACAATCTAAATCCTGGAGTCATCCTAAAGAGTAAAATGTAAGAAAAGTGTGCTTCTGATTTTGTCCTGCAGAGATTGCTCTTGTTTGATCTGTGTATGCCTAGAAAGTTTCTATTATCAAGACGATTTTGTAGAGAAAATAAAAATAGTATTGAGGTCATTTTGTTATTGCTTATGGATCACATGGGATTTCTTATCTGATTCGTGCTCCCTACCATAACATTAAGCAAATGCCAACTTTACCCTGGCTATGGGACCCAGACTGGGTATATTAGTGTCATATATTTCACATGCAGTTGTGTTAACCAGAACTTCCTCCTTAAGCATTAAGTAAGCATTCATAAGCTATATTGTGCAAAAATATTAACATATTCTAAGACTTATAATTTTATAATCAGAAACTCCAATGACAGAGTAGAGGGGTGAGAAAGCATATCCTGAAAAGTTTGGGGCTAATAGTGAGACAAGGTTCACAGCAAGCATAAATTGTATTTCAAATTGCTTCTTTTTTTTAATTCAAAGGAGTTTTACCTCCTGCTTCATATTATGTATGTATTAGTAAAGATATAAAATAAAAACAACAATAAGTTTTCTCCTGAAGAAAAACTATCTACAAGTTATTTCAGTAAATGGCCAGGTGGTAAATATGTTTGCCTTTGCAAGTCACATGGTTTTTCATCATTGTAGTGAGAAAGTAACCAAATCAATATGTAAACTGATGAACACGGTTGTGTTTCAGCAAAACATAATTTACAAATTAATACATCATAGAACTAGCTGTTTGAATGTAATTTATTGACTCCTTTACATGGAACTCTGATTTGTGGAAACCTAAACTATAGTGAAATAGTCCAACAAAATTTATATTTAAAATTTCAGTATCCTGCAGTATTATTTTATAATAAATAACTGCATTTCTTAGCCATCCCAATCCCACCCCCCAAACTGAAAATATATTCCACTGTTAATATTTATTTAGAACTCTACTGCTCAGTTTTTAGTTGGGAAATATAATGGAAATAGTAAAATTGCACAAGGATATGAGTTTCAATTTCTACAATATTGTAGAATTATCAAATGTAACCCAAATTAATCTAAAATAACTGTGAGACTGATTTTAAATATATTTTATAAAATTAATCTCAATGCATTATAGATACACCTTGTAAGTTTTAAAAACTGGCAAGGAACCCAGTTTTTCTGTAAACTGTAGCACCTGTTTACTGTAATTTTCTGTAAATATCTAAGCTTTTAAATGCTGTTTGAATCCATCTTAACATCTTCCTTCTTTCCTTATTAATTAATGTGTTGAAAGAAACATTTGACAAATGGCATTTTATATTTGAAAAATCATGATTTTACCAGTTGAAACTTATAGCTTAGCAATTTTGAGAGTTCAAACAAGATAGCAACATGGACTAACTTGACAAAGCCAATCAAACTATACTATTGGCCCAATTAAGCTGAACCTCTTAAACATCTTATATTGTATTGGTTTACTGATAAAATAGATAAAATAAGCTAATGTTATACTTCCTTAACATTTTAGAATATGAAACTGGTAAATTTCTAATGAACTATATTGAACCATACTTTTGACAAAAATTTTACAGCATTAATTGTCATATTTAAAAAAATTTGAACATTTCCAAGAGCCTTAAAAATCTTAAAAGCTAAAACTTTGGAATAATATAATATTGGGTTAATTAATGGATAATCATTATATAGATAAATAGTTCCTAATAAAATGAAATATTAAAACATTGACTATTAAGCAAAATTTTAATGTTATGTACCTTTGCTTCTTAAAGTTATATGCTATTTTTTTGGATCATGTTAATTTACATGATAATGTTTATCAGTATTAGGTGGTCAAGAAGAGATGTGAGTTATATTGAATAGAAATTTATTTGTATTCATGTGCTTTGCTTTCTGCTAAATCTGACCGTATGGCAGTCACTTTACAAGCACTCACTCAGATTTCTAAGTGAAACACAAGTTGATTACTTTGTTACAATTATATTTATTATGATTTCAGTTTTTTGGATTAGTACATGATAGGTAATGAGAATTTTTTTCTAGTAAAAGCAGAATCATTTTGTCCTATGGAAATACAGTGGAAATTTGTTTCAGTATTTTAAAATGCATAGTGAAAGATAAAATCTGTGTATGTCTAACAATTTATAGAGGGAAGACTTTAAAGTCTTAAAATTATACTTTACAAAATATTCAGGTATGCTAACAGTAATCTCAAAGACTGTCTTTACACAGCTCAGAAATCAACCTGAAACGTCCTAGGAAACAAGATGACAAGCTCTAGCTCTAGCTCCATCTCCTTCAAATGGAAGCACTTTGTGTTCACAGCGCCCTAGATTCACACGGATACATCAAAAGAGAAGTTTTAACACTGAAGAAGAAAAGATCAATGACCTCGAACATTTGAAGACAATGGCACCTGTCCAAAGTAAAGGACAGCGCAAAAAATGGACAACACGAAACCAAAATTTTTTAAGAGCTTCAGTGAGCTGCGAATATAAAGTTGATTGACATTCATGTAATTGCTGGCCCCTCAAAAGAGAGGAGGGATATTTAATAAAATAATGGATAATTTTTCCCAAATTTGATGAGAACTCCAAATCCACAGATACAAAAGTCTAAATTAAATCCAAGAAGGACAGTCATAAATACAAGCACAGGGAAGTATAGCTTAATCAATTTGCTGAAATTAGTGAAACAAAACCTAAAGCAGCTGGAAAAAAAAAAAAAAAGAATGAATACATACAGAGGAACAAATAATAGGAATGTCACACTTTTCAGAAACTGTAAAACTCAAAACAATGGAACAGCATTTTTGAAATGTAGGGGAAAAAAATCAACCTAAAATTCTTTATCCACTGAAGTATTCTCTGTAAATAAAGGCAAAACCAGGTTGATTTCTGACCTACTAAACTAAATTAATTTATTCTCATTTGACCTGTTCCCAAGTAAATAAAAAGGAACTCTGTCAAATGGAGGGAAATTATATTAGACAGAAAAGTGAGCTATAAAAGAAATAAAGAACCAGGAAATAATAACTCTACAGATAAGTATAAACACAAGGTTTTGTTTTTTAGGTTTTTTCGGTTCATTTTCGTGACCTAAAACAATCATTGACAGGGTGAAACAAAACTTAACAAGAAAATTTGTGATTTTATAATATATACTGAAGGTACATATTCATGTTATCTAAAAGAAGAAGGAGCAAAAATGGAAGCATATTCTTGTACATTCTTAAATTACATGTGAAGTAATATATCAGTATAGAAAGTGGTAAGTCAAAGATGCATATTATAAGCCCTAGAGCAATCACTAAAAAGGAATAAAACAAAGAAGTGTAGTCAAAATACCAAGAGTGGACACCAAATGGAATGCCAATATTACTCAATTCATCATAAAGAAGGAAGGATGTGAGGGAAAATGGATGGGGACAAAAAAATGATAGAATGCAACTCAACCATACTGACAGTTATATTGACTTTTTCCCCTAGCAAAAATGCATTTTTTTAATTAATTTTTATTGGAGTATGGTTGCTTTGCAATGTTGTGTTGATTTTAAGTAGACTAAATACCAAAGTTAAAAGGTACTGATTGCCAGAATAAATATTAATTTTAAAAAAGCACATCTCTACTCTCTCCAAAAGAATCACACTTTATATTTCCAGATGTACGAAATAAAAATAAAATGGTGGAAAAATATATATTGTGCAAATGTTACTCAAAAGGAAACTTATATGACTATGTTAATGTTAATATCATAGGCCATAAGCTGCAGAAAAAGGAATATGACCAGATATAAAGGATAATATATTATGGTAATAAAATTGTCAGTTCATCAAGATAACAAAAATGTATGTTTCTGCATCAGAAAACAGAGTGTCAAAATATATGAAGCAGAAAAAGGACTGAACTGAAGGGAGAAGTATAAAAAGTCTATAATTATAGTCTCAAATTTCAACCCTTCTTTCCCAGAAACGGATAGAACAAGTAAATAGAAAATCAATGAAGATAGAAAATACTACTATAATACTACTGAATATACTAGACCTGAATGACACTTATACAACATTCTACTCAACAACAGCAATATATATATTCTTACCAAGAGCACAACTAATATTCACCAAGACAGACCACATGAATTATTAAATGACTCAAAACATTAAAAAAGATTGACATTGTGCAGAAAACACTCCACAAACACATGGAATTAGACACAAATAACAAAAATAAGGCTTCAGGGGTCAAATCAAAATGGTGGAGTAGGAGGATGTGGAACTCATCTCCTGTCATGAACACATCAAAAATGAATACATCTACACATGGAACAATTCTCACTGAAAACTAACTGCACGTAAGCAGAAAGACTCCTGTATAACAAAGGCTGTAAGAAAGATTCACGCAGAATCAGGTAGGAAGGGAAGAGTAGTGATCAAGTTGGGACCTGTGCCCCTGGGAGGGACCTCACAGGAAAAGTGAGATTACATTGGCAGCGACCTTACTTGCGAACTGAGATGTTCAAGCCACATAAAGGGTGCCCCAGCCCTGGGGTCTGACAAAGAGAAGGTAAACCCCCTTGGCTGGTTGGCTACCAAGTTTATTCCTCTGGTTTTTATGGCAAAAATATAAAACAAACAAACCACATACACACAAACAAAAACAAACAACTATGAAGAAATCTATTTGTGTCAAATATTAAACTTCACTCTCTGGGTACAAATTCTATTCTCCTGTTACAATTATTTAAAGATTGAAGTCAGTCAATTCCCCAATTACAAAAACTCATTCCTAAGTAAGGTATTTATACCACTAAGATGTGATGCTATCAATACTTATTTTCTTAACATCATAACTTTTGAAAGGATAGTTAAATTTTCAAAGGAGTCAAAGCTTAGAACTAAAGAAACTGGTAACTATCGACATAAGAGTACCAAAAGGTAAATAAGCCTTACTTGTGAAAAGGGGAGCCAGTTTCTCTTCTCGGACATTTAAAATCCCATCATGGGGAAACTACTCAGCATCTCCACCTGCTCAAGTGGCTCAGAAACACCTAACAATTGATAGACAGATGTCTGCATCTGCAACTATGCACTCCCATATGCAAACATAATACATTTGATTATGTTGTATTATCCCAAGCTTAGCACTGATTACAGGTTATATTCTGAAACCACTCTGAGCAAACTGCCAGAAATATATACAATGGAATATTACTCAGCCATAAAAATAAATGAAATTGAGTTATTTGTAGGGAGGTGGATGGACCTAGCGTCTGTCATACAGAGTGAAGTAAGTCAGAAAGAGAAAAACAAATACCATATGCTAACACATATATATGGAATCTAAGAAAAAAATAAATGTCATGAAGAACCTAGGGGTAAGACAGGAATAAAGACACAGACCTACTGGAGCATGGACTTGAGGATATGGGGGAGGGGGAAGGGTAAGTTGTGACAAAGTGAGAGAGTGGCATGGACATATAAACACTACCAAACATAAAATAGATAGCTAGTGGAAAGTAGCCGCATAGCACAGGGAGATCAGCTAGGTGGTTTGTGACCACCTAGAGGTGTGGGATAGGGAGGGTGGGAGGGAGGGAGATGCAAGAGGGAAGAGATATGGGAACATATGTATATGTATAACTGATTCATTTTGTTATAAAGCAGAAACTAACACACCATTGTAAAGCAATTATACTCCAATAAAGATGTTAAAAAATGCACTTTATTATAGAGGGTTTAACGCAAGAGATTTTTAAAGTTAATTTTTATTAAGTTAACAGTAAACACAAAATTAAAATAATCGATTTAATAAAGTTTATGTTATACTGAATTTGTTCTGCTAGTAACTAGTGTGTGATCATGAAAAAGTATCATTTCCTCTCTGGATATGATCTTGTCATTTGAAAAGTAAGTAAGAAGGAGGAAGATTCATTTTAAATCTATACTCCCATAATTTATGTGTAAGTTTTGCACAGTCTCTGGATGAGTGTTGATGTGGTTGATGAGATGCCATGAAATACAGCACACACATGGAATACTTTCTCTTTCCATTTGTTTTAAGGGGAATTTAAGTTTTATTATTTATTATTCTAATTTTTTGGGGTAGAGCATAGAGTAGGAGCTTGTTTTTATTTGTCTAGTAAGAAGCAGTAAAAAATTATGGGTTCAGCAAGAGTGTCTAATAAGTTTCTGAACTAGGAGACCAAGAGATGAAATCCCTGCATTTCAATTTCTAGTCTTCTTAGGATATAGAATTTAGAGCTTCAGAATTAAAGGAAATTTAAAAAAAAAAAAACAATATCATATGGGAAATTATATGAACTGAATTTAATATTAATCCTTAGTCTAGCTTTTTTTTATCTTCTCAGTAAAAATTAAGATAAAATATGTTAACATTTGAGTTTTGAGAAAATTTAAGTAATATATTTGTACCCAAGATAAAACAATTAAAATGAAAATAAATATACAAAGATTGGATAATGTAATTAAACAAAATTCATTCTGAAACAACATCGAAAAGACCAAATAATTTTTTAGAGCCAGATTTAAAAGGTAGAATGAGAACATTAGCGAAGAGTGAAGGAGAGCTTGTCTTAGTTACCAACAATTTTTAGAAAATACATGCTTGTGTGGAAATGTTTTAAAGGTCTATATTCTAAGAAAACAACAACACAATCTGTTGTTTATATAACCAGGAAACTGATCAGAAATGGAGGGTACACACATGGGAATATTTACTCTCAGAAGAAAATAATCATGTACTAGTTGGGGAACAACATCTGCTCAGCTAGCTGCTGACTATCAGTTGTGTCACCCGGGAGAGGAGGAAAAGCCTCAGGGAAGCAAGTAGCATAGATGTGGCTTGAGTCAAATTAGCAAAGTGGTTACTTTACAATAACAAGGATTTATGGCATTCAAGTCTTATTTTGAAATTAAGGTGTTTTTCATAAGGTGAGGAAGGAAAAATCTAGCAATATTTGACCAAGAACAATTACCTAAGTATCTTACTTTAGTTTTACATCAGGAGCCATGGCTAGGACTCATATTTTTTGGATAATCCTAGGACAATTTTGCAAGGCTTCTGCAATGATCCTATTCCTTGAAATTGGCCACGCCATCCTGCGTACCTAAAACCGACAGTTAATTCGAAGCAGTTAATCCTAAATTTAAATTCTGTATCAGAAATTATTTTATTTATTTAGGAGTTGTTAGTATTAAACTTGTCTAAATCATGCCACTGCTTTAATACTTTTATTCCAAGTGATGTACATGACTATCTTCATTTCTTGAAGACCCACATTTAATATGCAAATAAATCCAAAAATAATTAAAAATTCATACTATGCCTGGATTATACATATATATCAGACATGAATGAATGAATGTAGTGGAGAATAATAGTAATAATATAAAAATCCATGTCTCCATAACCAAGCTTTACCAATAACTATGAGCATCACAACGTTCCTATTAACAATTCCATGCATTCCTTAAAGACGAAATTATACTAAATTTTGTTTTCATCCGCATACTCTTTAAAAATAATTTTCCATATTAGAATAATAGTTTTGATTTGTGAGATTTTATACTTCACAATAAAACAGCTGGCAGATAGAATTTATCAGTTTAAACACAACTGACACCTTGATGATGCATTAAACAATAGAGCATGAGCCATTGCTCTTTTACTATTTGAATTATATTTAATCATTCTAGTAAGAAAATAATACCAATATAATCATGATAGCATGAATGTAGAAGCAACCTTTATATCACAAACTTAAGAAGACTTTTTATTTCAAAACTAAATGTTTCTGTGTTGTCTTTTTTCCTCTTATTTTCTATATTTAACCACCTATATTTAGGAGTAAACATATAGCTTTCTTTCTTTAATTTTTATTGGATTGTAGCTCATTACAATGTTGTGTTGGTTTCTGCTGTACAGCAAAGTGAATCAGCTAAACGTATAAATATATCCCCTCTTTTTTGGATTTCCTTCTCATTTAGGTCACCACAGAGCATTGAGTAGAGTTCCCTGTGCTATACAGTAGGTTCTCATTAGTTATCTATTTTTCTATTTTATACATAGTAGTGTATATAAGTCCATCCCAATCTCCCAATTCATCCCACCCCCCTCCCCCCCACCCCCAGTTATCCGTATGTCCATTCTATACGTCTGTGTCTCTATTTCTGCTTTGCAAATAAGTTCATCTGTATCATTTTTCTACATTCCACATATAAGCGATATTACACAATATTTGTTTTTCTCTTTCTGACTTACTTCACTCTGTATGACAGACTCTAGGTCCATCCGCATCTCTGTAAATGCACAATTTCATTTCATTTTATGGCTGAGTAATATTCAGTTGTATATATGTACCATATCTTCTTTATCCATTCTTCTCTTAATGAACATTTAGATTGCTTCCAGGTCCTGGCTGTTGTAAATAGTGCTTCAATAAACTTGGGGGTGCATGAATCTTTTTGAATTTTTTTTTCTAGGTATATGCCCAGAAGTGGGATTGCTGCATCATATGGTAGTTCTATTTTTAGTTTTTTAAGGAACCTCCATACTGTTCTCCATAGTGGCTGTATCAATTTACCTTCCCACCAACAGTGTAAGAGGGCTCCTTTTTATGCACACCCGCTCCAGCATTTATTGTTTGTAGATTTTTTGATGATGGCCATTCTGACCAGTGTGAGGTGATACTTCGTAGTTTTGATTTGCATTTCTCTAATAATTAGTGATTTTGAGCATCTTTTCATGTGCCTCTTTGCCATATGTATGTTTTCTTTGGAGAAATGTCTATTTAGGTCTTCTGCCCATTTTTTGATTGGGTTGTTTGCTTTTTTGATATCTAGCTGCATGAGCTGTTTGTATATTTTGACATACAAGATTAATCCTTTGTCAGTTGCTTCATTTGAAAATATTTTCTCCCATTCTGAGGGTTGTCTTTTCATAATGTTTACAGTTTCCTTTGTTCTGCAAACATATAGATTTCTTTCAGGGACTACATGTATATGTGTAAAATAAAAATATATTTTCCTTTAGATCATTCTGAAATATATTGAATTCCATATCTCATCCATTGCTTCTTTTTAGGGGAAGGGTGTCTTTTAATCATTTAGGAGAAGCAATACTCAAAGCCAATAGCAAACACACACAAGAAAACATAATCTTTTTATCCTTCAGAAAATTGAAGTTCATTCCTCAGGTGATGTTTGTTATACTTTTTTTATTAGTTAAGGGATGAGGGATTTTATAAAATTCCATGTGTGCCTGTTTCTAAGCTATTGCCTTTTAGCTTCAAACCCACTCTTCTAGGCATTTTGTGATGCTAGGGCAGGGACTTGGCAAACCACATTTCACCTTTGCAGGCTGGCTCCCTGTTATACCCTGCCATTTGGGAGGTGCTAGGAAACGAGATTAGTAGGCTTGAGGAGGAAACCTTTCTGTTTGTTTCCTGTTCCTGAAACCTTCACAGAAGCAATAACTATGCACCAAGGCAGTGGCTGTTCATTCCAGTAACAGCCATTGGTTTCAATTTCCAGGATTTTTTTTTCAGACTACCAGAATCAGCAACACTGTGCCCCTTAAATTACTAGTCTAAGCCAAGCAGTGCCCTCTTCTTAGAAATTCATGCCCTGGTTCCATCTGGTGTTTCCTCCAATCTCAAAGATATTAGTGCAGCCGGTGAGGACCTGTTCTTCAGAGATCTCAGTCCCAGCCCTGTGGGTCCCCTGCTTCAAAATCCTTTGTTCTCTTTGTTCCCACAGTTGCAGGGATGGTGGCTATCCCATATGATTATCATCTCTGTGATACTTCATTATTCCATTTTTGAAGGTAATACATGTTTAAACATTTTTTATAATAAGTCCTATTTGTTAAAATACATGTCATCATTTCCATTTTTCTGAAGTAGACCTTGACTGAGGCACCATAGTTAAATTTCCTTAAGAGGACCTTCAAAAATGAAGATGTTCGTCTTTCACAGTAATGTGGCTTCAGGTGAGTTTGACTCTATTCTACTGTAACCATCAATAAAAATACTATTATGGTTGTTCTCGTTCAAAAACCAGTTTCTCCGATCCTTTTAAATTTAGAAATCTAAATGAATGAGAAAGTCAAAAGATTTATTTGTGATTTTGGAACTGGGACTTTGAGGGATGATTTCCCCTCTCAATTCTTACAATAAAACATGTCACAGTACATACGGATTATAAAATATAACGCATGTCTAAACACTGGGAATAAAGAAGGGCTGACAGGGGAACTGATGTTGTTCACTGAGTACCGCCTGTTTCACAACTACTGTAATTCTCTCATTTCCAAATGTGTCAACAGCTTTTAAAGTAAGAAAATTGCTTTGTAGCCATTCTGTTATCATATTTGTAAACAATCTTAATTAAATGGTATAAGCACTTTAAAAAAATGTAGAATGTAGTACTTTTAATAGATGGTAGGTTACTTCCTTCAAGCAAAATGAAAGAACAAAAAAATCTCGAATTCTCTCCATTCCTATATATCTTGTGAGTAAACCTCTTGGAGTTCTTTAGAAAAAGGAGATTTACTTATTTACACTTTGTCCATTCGATACATGCTTAATTAACAGGCCCTGGAAAGATATTATTAATAAGAAAATATTGAAAAGGCCAGTAATATCATTATTTTCCTGAGACTAGAAAATATTAAAAGGGGAGAAGACAAGAAAAAATATTAAAATGAGGAAAGACTGATAAAAACTTTAAAAATGGTATTACTTAAGTAATGTAAGAGTACATAAGTCATACAACTCAGCATATCATAATGATAAAGCAACACTTTCTGAACTAGTAAACATGGGAATTCATGGAATTCATATATCTTTTGTAATGCACAAACATACACAAATGCACACATTTTTGACATATCTGAGTAAGACGAAATGTGTAACCTATGACTCAGCTATTCCACTCTTAAGGTTTATCCCATAAAACCTCATTTTCCAATGAGCATACATAATGGGCCTGAAGCAGTATTTATAATAGCCTTAAAATGGAAACAACCCAAACGTCCAATGGAAGCAGTGGAGGGGATAAAAAAAAAATTGTGATATATTAATACAATGAAATACTATTCTGGAAGCCACAAAAGAGAAAGTATGGCATGATTTCACTTGTGTAAATTTTCAAAAGCTGGCAAAACTATATTGTTTAATTCTAAAAAGATAGAACAAAAACAAATCCTTTCCAAATCAGAGAGTAGTTATAATTCTTTATAATTCTTCTTTCCAGTATGTATTTATGTTGTATATACTATTAATGTAAATGTTATCTTCAAAATAGAAAGCATGACAGTCACAGTTCAAATCGTATTTTGTGGTTGGATTTCAGGATAGTGCATGTAACAGAGGAACACTTCCTTAAGCCAAACATCATTTTATGACATTAAATAAAAGCAAATAAATGTGGGGTCATGAATATAACAAGAATGTTTTATTACAGCTTATTTAATATATAAAACAACTCAGATTGGAGAGACAAAATCAATTTTGTACTTCACCCTTAGTGTTCATGACAGCTTATTTTTTAAAAATATATTGACTTCTAGTGTAATGTGGAAAATGCTAAGTATTTGTTAGATTTGAGATGATTATATGGCAGCTGTTATAGCTTCTAAGTAACACAAGAAGTTTTTAAGAAGTTCATTACTTGTTAGAAAAATTTGTGCATATACTTAATTGGATACCTTTGGTACGCACTTTATAATGACTTACTTTTGTTTTGTCATTTTTTTTGTAATGATGTTTTGCATTTTTTATTTTAACAGGGAAGGTATAAAGATAAGTGAAAGCAAAAGAGAGATTTTAACCTGTTCATGGACAGGCTAGACTGAAATTCCTGTGTAATGAGCCATGTGTTCAAGTCACAATTCCTGCTGTCTCTTTAAATAACACAAAATCACTAAATTTGAAATTGACCATCTGATTGACATTTCTGTCTTTGTCTATCACAAACTTACAGTGGACATTGTGAGTTTGTGTGAGAGTTACAGTGGACTTCCCTGTAAGGAGAAAAGAGCTTTAACAACAAGAAAATATCTAGCACTGTGCTCCCTTCATATATATTACACATATATACTTAATTTTTTTTACTCTCAAAGGCAACTATGTTTCATCTTAACACACACATAAGGGTTTCAAATAAGGAATACATAACCTGACTTCAAAGGAATTGCCTAGTAGAATGAATTGAAGAAGGCTAGCAGAATGTCAGATATATAAAAAACAGAGGATATCATTTTAAGAACTTGAGAAGAATAAAATTAATTCTATTTCAAATTGCTTCCTAACTGTTTCTTTGGCATTTCCTCTCTTGGTATCTGAGCTTTTATATGTTTGTCAATACAAAATGTCATTGTCTAAATGATATCCCAAGAAAAGGACACTTTTCATGTGTACAGAACTTTGTATTTAAGACCATTCTTTCATATATTATGCAAATTATCAAATTAACTTTAAGAAGTGTTATTAACTTATTTATATGGAGGAAACAAAATCTTAGAATATTTAGCCACATAATTATTAGGTGCTGTACTTTGTAAGCTACAATACCCTAAACACATCTGTCTTGACCCTGGAGTAAAGAAGTCACGGGCTTGTGTCTCAAATGCAACATTCACTAATACCTAATGCGTGAATAAAGACTAAATGAGAGTCTGGGACAAGAATCCTTCTCTTTTGACTTAAGAGGCAATGCTGACATTTGCAAATGATTGTGTTATGTAAGATTTTATTTTATCAGGTCGTCTTTGGAATGATCACTGGAAAGGATCATGGCCAACAGCTGATACACTAATTAACCATGTTGGGAATCTGTGACCCCACTCTTCTATGAAAGAGTCTGATGGACTGATAGGGCTGAGAAGAGAGTTCAGATTCGCATTTGTGACTGTATAGCCTCAAAATTGCTTTTAGTCTCTTGTAACATTTCACTTCACAGATGTTGTAGTAATCTAGAAAAGGAGCAATTTAGGAAACAGATCTAGAATTAAATTTAGGGGCAGCATTCTGATTACATTTAGGATTTATAATATAATAAGTACTCATGATAAAAGCAAAATCAGGAATAATGCTGAATGTGTGAATAAGGTTTTCCTAGTTGCTGACTGTTTTGGTTAAGGGTAGATGTTAGCAAATATGTATAACCTATGATCTTCTCACTAAAATATTTACATTGAAATGTTTCAATCTTTAAATATATAAATTTTTATCTTTGGAAGTATAATTGTCTATGATGTTCAAAATTTTTATGGAGTTATTTACTTTTTAATTATTAAAGCCTCTAGATAGACACATCACAAACAGAAAAAAAAAACGTGTTGAGTCATTCTGAGAATCAACCCTTTAGGCTCCTAGATGTGCTAGTCAGTCTTTATAACTTACTTGGCATCATTGGGCTCTGGATTTATTGAAAATATATTTAATCATTCTAATGTTATAAAAAGTCTAGTGTAGCATTCATGATGAAAAGTTATTCATGCTTATTCGAATATATTTGAGACATAAAATATATTGCCTTATTGATAAATATATAGGTGCCTCCAAGTATCCATGATAATAGAGATGCATATAACAAAATAATATTTTGATTTAAAATTGATTACATGCAATATTTCATATTGCATCTATATTTTACTTATTATATTTGGGTAAGAATGCTGTCAATTAAGTTTATTATAGAATTAGCTCATAGTCAAACTGTGACAGGGAGAAATGAACTCTAAATAAGTTAGTAAAATAAAGCAAGTCTGAACTAAACATTTGTTGAAAAAAATACACAAGATTGAAAACCTTATGCCTGTAAGTTTAATAATTATAATAATAATTATTATTATTTGTACTGATTATTTACTGAACGCTAAGCATACCATCTGAATTTTCTTATCTTTACAGCAACACTACAAGATACGTATTATTGTTTTTTTTTTTTCAATTTACGCATAAGAAAAGCTTAGATAGGTTATATAAATAGCTTTTGGTTACAATAATAGTGAATGGCAAAACCAGGATAAAAATCCTGACTCCATATTCAACCATGACACTTTTCTATCATGCAGTCATTTATTCATTGTATTTATTGTATTTAAATAAAAGTATGTCTCATTAAAATTCAAGGTTTTAAGCACCTCTGTCACTCAAGGGGATGTGGTCATGTAAACAGACATTTGTATATTCTACTTTGAAGAACTGTTTAAACAAGTCCATGTAGAGTTAAAATAGAGTTAAAATCACATTATAAACGAAGGTTTGTTGCAGCTATTCACATTTTAAGTAATTCTAATTTACATATTGAGCTATCAATTGTGGTGTCAACCTACAGTGGCCAAGTACTCCCCACCCCCATTTCCTATAGTACGGCCATAGCCATGTAAGCCAAGGAGGGTGATCAGGTTCAGCACTGGCTTTATCTTATGTATAACAGAAGGCATACAAGGCAAAGAAGAATGTAAGTGAGATTGAATTTAAAAAATTAAAATTAATTAAAAGTTAGAGGAAGACTGAAGGCCTGTGACAAGAATAAATCAGTGTTTTTGATCATGAGACCTTGCAGAGGCTTTGCTGCTATTATAATAGAAAAGTGGCACAAGTAATTGCCTTCAGCGGCCTTGACAAACTGTGATACACTCTTTGGGTCCTGGCTTGTAGGAGAACTTTTGACGTTTATTGCAGCACTGCAATCTTCTTTCTGCCCATTAAAATGGGAGAAATGAATGATTCCTCTACTGTGGCTTTTCTTAGAAGCAACCTCTACATTCTGTAGACATATGGACATTATATATGAAATGACTTAGAAACTGGAACATAGTAAAATATAGACTAACTGAAAGCAGTAGGAGGTTGAGATCTGTATGATAGCTTTCATGTTTGAATCATTTGGAAGCTTTTTTGATTAAATAAACTGTAAAGCTATCTACAGTTCTTAACATAGGTCTACAACTAAATATACTATTTATGAATATAAACTCTCATGTGTAGTTTAATTAAACTTTTTTCTACGCTTATAACTTGTTGAATGTTACTAATTAGTAATTGCTAGAAACAATGAAAAACAGGGATTGTGACAAAGGTAGATATCTGTAGTTATCTTTGCAATTACTGATGTTCTTTCACTTCAGGTTTTCTCCATCTCATAAAATGATTACAAAGTAAATTTGGCATTGGATTCAGACACATCTCTAGGTATATATCATTAATTTCCACAGGAACTATCACTATAATGGTATTATTATTTTTGTTTTTCTGTTTCAAGTGTGCTGTGATAACTTTGTCCTGAGAAATGTTAGCCATACAATTTAAGCTCTTTAACTAGGCAGCAACTTGATTGCTTTACTGTGGCATGATTTCCTGCCCCTCAGGACCAGTCACTGAGCCAAGAACAAGTTACATCACATAATTAAGCACATATTCTCCTTATGCTGCTCTGTGAAATCATCAGTGCTTGCAAAATAATTACTAGTTTTCTTAGATATTAGGAATACTTGTTAATATTTCCAAATACACTATTTTCCTGAGGGAAAATTTTTTACTAATGTTCAAGTCTCTATTTGTCAATTTTTTTTCCCAGTAAAATGATCACAAAGCTAAATTAAAAAAAAATTGATTTGTAAGTATTAGGAAACTAAATTAAATTTTGATAAATAGTTTTATACAGTAAATGTGATATTAAATATGTAGTGAACCTGATGTGGCATTTTATCAATAGAAAGAGCATCTTACATATGCCCAGTAACAAGGAGCAGATATGTGCTAATAATCTTTCACGGCTCATCTTTGTCCTGATCAGTTTTTGACCTCTTTAACCATACTCACCCATAAGAAATCCTTTTCTCATCATGTTCACCTCAAATACTACTATTGCTAGTAAATATTTAGGAGCTATTCTTAATTGTGATTTGTTCTTCAAACTTCCCCTATTTGTCTATGCATCTATATTTTGGAACCTCTTCTTCCCTACATAAGAAGAATTTCCACTTTTGCAAAGGGTTTATCTAAAAACAAACAAAAAAAGAATAATAAAAATATAATAAAAGATAGCAACGTTAATAACAACAATAAAAACAGTTCCTTTCATTTACTATGGGCCAGGAATGGTTTTATGTCAGTGTTTTATGTGCGTTATATAGTTCAATTCCCCAAGAAGTAGGTAATGGTATTATTCCTACTATAAATGAAGGAAAAAAGCTATAGAAAGGCTAAGTGGTTTCTCAAGGTCTCAAAAATGAAAAACGACGGAGCCATCATTTGTATCCAGGTTGATCACTTTCCAAAGAAAATGCTATTAAACAGTTAGCCAAAATGCCTCCTCCCATTCATATCATACCAAACAAGTCAATTTTTCATATTTTACGGACCATACAATAATTTCCCCCCTTTCTCTATATTCCTAAAGCTTCAATTTTCTTCAGTTGTTACCCTCACCTCCATATTCAGAGGGGTGATTCTAATAAGTCCAAGCCAATGAATGCATGACATCCTTGAGACTAGTTATTGGTCTAGGTTTAGTCCTCTGAACTATGTAACGCCAATCATGTGGAAGGAAAGAATTTTTGTTACTATAGTTTTGTTTTGTTGCTTATTTCAGAGATTGCTGTTTTTCTGTCTCTCTCTCCCTGAAGAACATGATAAATGAAAGTATGCCCTCCAGTTGTCATAGGCAGCCATTTTTGACTACGACAGGGACCAGCAATAGGATGAAGCCAACACAGACAACTACAGAACAAAGAGAAAGAACTAGACGCTGATGGTAGTCTTGAACAGCAAATCATAAGAAGCATGGAGCCCACTTTACTCCTTTTTTCTTCCCATTCAATTTTTTCATAAATTTCTACTAAATATTTTATTTTTAACAAAATTCTGAGAGAGCATTAAAAATAGCATCTTTAGTAGAATAAATCCATGTGGTGGATCAAAATTTCTCATAAAACTATAACATTTTGTATTTGGAAAAGCACCTTATTTTGTAGGCTGAATGAGGTAAGGTTGTTGGCTGGAAGATGATAAAAATAGGTTAAGTTATAAACCCATTTTCTCAGTATAGCCCTAAAATTACCTAAGATAATAGCTCTTTTAGTCTCAGATAAGTCTATAGCTCCAATAACCTTTTTAATGAAATTTTAAATAGATAAAACCAATTAACAGTTTTTTTGGCAGCTCCCAGCAAAAAATAACTAATTGACACCTGTGGAAAATGCTTTACAAAGAAAATTCCAAACTTCCCTGGGCTTCATTTTATCAGAGCCTTTAGCACAAGAACAAGTGAAGATAGTCAGCACATCTTCCCACTTTAACCTGAGTACACTTGATTCACTGGCATTTACCATTGGTCACCAAAAGGTTTTATATATATATATATATATATATATATGTGTGTGTGTGTGTGTGTGTGTGTGTGTGTGTGTGTGTGTATTAAATGTATATATCCAGCATTTCTATATATATATATATATATATTTACATATTCAGTGTATTATATGTATAATATAATAAACATATATATCAGAAAGAACAGAGTTTAGAGGCTTTCTTAAAGTGGCACATAATAACTCTGCTTCATGGCTTATTTTTAAACCATTTCAATTTGGAGATTTTCTGACATTAGGACTCAAAATCACCCTAAGTGATTCTAAGATAAAAAAAATTGTTCATTTAATGTAAAATATTTTCTTATTCTTTGTACATTTTAACTACTGCCCTGTTACTTTGCACTGACATTTTGTTCTTCTGGATCCTGTTTCTTCTCCTTTTTTTCCCATTTGGACATATTATTTGTATTGCACTCACAACTTTCTCTAAGTCTGTTATTATCACCCTGCCTAATGTCTATTACACTTCATGCTATGATTCTCACTATTTACCTGTATTCAAACTCTGGCTCCTCAGGGCTTCTTTTGACATTGCCAATCCTTAATGTTGACTTAGCTATCCCCAATCTGGCTGTTGATACTCACAGCCCAAGACACCCCCCATAGACCTCCCTATCTAGACACAAAATATTTCAATCATTTTGAAAGTTAAATAATAATATATACATATTTAAAAAGCACATCACTTCTAGATGAGATAATGGTTAGCTAACTCAGTTGCCATTCTTGATCACTTAAGCTATACTAACAACATTATGTTTATGAACCTAAAGTAGAGATTAGGCCAAATGGGAGTACAGACAGTGCCTACTTATACATATATATATATATATATATATATATATATATATTTTTTTTTTTTTTTTTTTTTTTTTGCGGTATGCGGACGTCTCACTGTTGTGGCCTCTCCCGTTGCGGAGCACAGGCTCCAGACGCGCAGGCTCAGCGGCCATGGCTCACGGACCCAGCCGCTCCGCGGAATGTGGGATCTTCCCAGACCAGGGCATGAATCCATGTCCCCTGCATCGGCAGGCAGACTCTCAAGCACTGCACCACCAGGGCAGTCCCTACTTATATATTTTTAAAGTTACCTTTGGAATAAAAACAAAGGTATGTGTGATAAACAATGCTAGCAATTGATGCTTAATTTGACATTTGTTTAGCCCTGTAAAGTGAGATCTTAGTATCTGAAAGTTTGGTTTTAGAAATGTTACCTATAGTAGTTATTCTTGATATCCTTGATACTTCAACTCTTAAAAGTTATCTTCTTGGCCTTTTGTCCTATCCACTTTGCCTTTTCTTTCTAAATAATGTGCTTTATCTTTTTATAAGATCAATAGACAACTATAAATTTTTCGTATTATAAATTGTTAATATATCCTTTCATTATCAGCTATTTCCTTATGACTTTATTATAATTAATAATTTAATTTATAAAAGACCCCTTCTGAGTCTCATATTAAAAATACGCTATAGTTAAAACATAATAAAGTAAACATTAAAATGGAATAAAATATTAAAAAGCTCAGCAAACTGATATCAATAAACCTGTGTGACAGAACTTGTCTCACCCAGGATGCTGAGAAGGAAGGCAACCTGTAATCACATTTGGTTGTTCCTTATTTTCAAAGGCAGTTGCTTCTGTTTACATGGTTTTTGCTTTTGTAAGATTCTTTTTTTTTTAACTATTATTGGTCATTCTGTCATTTTGAGGGATGAATGGAAAAACATTTCAGACTTTAAAATATCTGAATGGAGAACTGGCTCCTCAAACAAAATAACATTAGTAAATGTACTTAACAACCTTTTAATAGCTAAATTGGATGACTCCATGTCTGGCTTTATTTGACTAGATCTAATTTAACTGATGCCTTCAGCATAATTAATCAGATACTGCACTTTAGTGAATGCTATCATTTCATGTCTTGATGACAGGGCTAAAGAGACTGGTTTTGGTGTCTTGGGGTCTTGCTTGTCATTCACATGGCCACCTAATTTTATTTCGCTTTGCTTTTTTTTCAGATCAAAAATACTATGCTCTTTAAATTGATATATGTCAAGTTTTAGTTGATAAATGAGATGTTTGATATTTGCTCCCCCCTTCACCAAAGAGAAGAAATCAAAAGAAAACAATTCAGAAAAATATTGAATGACATGAAGGAAAAAAAAAAAAATCCAAGGGGAAAATAATATTAACATATTCCAGTTGTCTATAAAAATTATGGATCCTATATTTTTGCAATGGAAAACTACAATTAAAGATATAGTTCAGAACTGTAAGGATAAGTTTATTTATAATTTTTTCCAATGGCATTTATTTGCATAATTTGAGATAAAAATTAAAATAGAAAAAAAAAAAAGCTTCACCTACCAAGCTAATTCAAACATCCAAAAATTAGATCACTTTTTTTACATATATATCCCTCATTAATCACTTGACTACTTCTTTACTCACTGTAGTATATGCCTGATTTCATATTTTTATCCTTGAATCTCCATTTTTACTCAGTCTTGAGTATCAGATCATCAATATCTTTCCTGCATTGTTTGATAGTCTGGAAACAAACAAAAACTGGAATTATCCATCCTTTTAATTACTAAATAAATTAATGTAACTGAAAGGTGATAGATATATGTATATATATACGTCTTCATATATGTAGACATATATATATATATATATATATTCTTGTGCCTCTTTGGTGGTAATAGTTATATTAAAGGAAGACTGAATTGAAGAGGAGAGCTGCAGATGACTGATAGGGCAAAATCCGCCATAAAGGCTAGGAAGCCTGACTTTGAAAAACATCTTTCAGATTAAAGTGACAGAGGAAGATTGACAAATTAGTGGAAAGGTATTTCAATGTCAAGATATGTTTTAATAAAGGGGTGTTTTGATTTTTTTTTTTTAGAAAATTACCTTACATGATCTGTGAAAAGCTAGTCAGCAGATTTTAAAGTTAAATGAAAATACAGCCAAAGGAGTCAGGGTTAAAGTTTGGGCAGTTATTTAGCATCCATGAAATGGTTTACTAACTCATTGTTTTTCTCTTCTTAATCACTTGTAATTAAATAAATAGATATAAAAATAAAAATTTATATTGTACTTCATAGCAATCTTTTTTACGTTCATTAACTTGTGTAATTTTCGAAACAACCTTCTGAGATAGGTATTATGAAAAAGAGACTCAGAGGGACTCAGATACTGAGTAACAGTTACATAAATCTACATTACAACAATCTACATTACATCAGTTTTGTGTGATACTGTGTAAAGGTGATTATATTATGATCAGGCTAAAGATAAGTCCTACTCCCACCAAACTAAATATTTTTAATTAGGATACATATACAAAGGGTGAAATCCATGAAAGAATGTAAGAAAAATAAAAGATTAACATAAAATTCAGGAAAATATTTATTCAGCAGGAGTGAAGAGAGGGAATGAGGTAATAAGGAAAAGTATATGAAATATATATATATATATATATTTATTTATTTATTTATTTATTTATATATAATCCCCTAACCAATGCAGGTTTTATCTTTTTGATACCAAGAACAGACTTTTGGACTTCCATGTCATTGCTATCATGTATTTTACCCTGCCTTATCTCCTGTTAACATAAATAAATGCTAGGTGACTTCATTCTAATCTCATGTAGTCTTGCCTACTGAAGAATATAGTTCCAGCAATGCCTATCCTCACTTTCTTTTGAAATATCAACTCTTTCTTTTCTCCTGAGTCTTCTTCATATTTGAGATGAATTTTGGCCTACTCCAGATCTCAGCCTTTGGTTCACTTATATTCTCTATCTACTTTCACTTGTTTGAAGATCTCATCCAATCTCATGGTTCAAATACTAACCAGAGGATGTTATCTTACAATTTATGTTTCTAGCCTAGTCCTCTCTGCAGGCTCCATGCTTATTTATCCAACTGTCTATTTGTACTCATTGCAAATTTATTTTGTCCAGAGATGAACTTCTGACCCCCTTCTCTGTCAATGCAACACCACTTGTTCTCTTCACCAGGCAAAATATTAGCATAATCTTGATTTTATTCTTTCTTTCTAATTGTACATCCAATATGTTACTAAATTCCATTGTTTTTATCTTCAAAAGATATCTGAAATCCAGCCAGTTTTTTCATCCATGCCAAAACCAACCTGATCTGAGCCCCCATTGCTGTTACCCCAGATAATCACAATGGCCTTCACTGGTTTAACAAAGTCTATTCTTTCTGTGCTTCACTCTATTTGTTATTTTTAAAAATGAGTGTGGCTCTATTAAAATACATGTAAAATCAAGTGATTTACCAGATCAAATCCTTCAATGCCTTTATATATGATCCAGAAGAGAAACCAAAGTCTTTATAATGCCTTACAAATAGGTAACCATATAATCTATTACCCAAACAGGGATATTTTTGAAAATGAAAAGGGGGCCCAAGTCATAATTATACTAGTCAACAGGTGTGAACTAAGATTGTCTTGGACAAAACTGGATATATGGTTACCCTACATCAAAGGTCTTATACAATCTGTTCCCCTGTTACTCCTTCAATTGAATCTCTTTGTAATAACCGTTTTAATCACTCTACAGTCATACTGGCCTCCTTGCTTTTTCTCCAAAATGCAAGGGGTACTTCCACATTTGCACTGGCTATTCTCTTTGCCTGAAACACACAGCTCCAAGATACCTCATGACTCATTCCTTTATATACTTCAGATCTTTTCTCAAGTGTCATTTTTATGCCAGCTCTTTCTGACCAAGTTATTTAACATGTCAACTTAATAATACTTATTATCCCTCTTGCTGCTTTATATTTCCTCCATAGCATTTATTACTATTAGAACGCTGTGTATTATTTTATTTATTGCTTGTACCCCCCCATTAGAATATAAGCTCCATGTGGAGAGATATTTTTTTGTTGGTACTTTTTTTTCTAATCTATTTGGGATTTAGTTTTATAAAGAGGTGTTTTTTAAACTTTAAACCTTGCATAAGCTTATATGGATCTTGTTTTCTCTCTCCCAAACCACACATGTCTGAAAACTCTCATATTCAGATCCACAAGGTTTGGCAAATGCCTTCAATACCTGTTTTACAGACTATGACTGACTTTAGTACCACCTCATGAATAGAAGTTGAAGATGAATAAGATGATGTTACATTAAAAATATTTTTCAGCATATCTTATTGCTTTAAGTGAGAGATTGAGGGAGGGGAAAATGTCATTGCAAGTATTCAGTCCAACGTTTTACCAGGAAATGAAATTTCCAAGATAGGATTTTGTTCTTTTTTTTTTTTGGCTGTGTTGTGTTTTCATTGCTGCTGGCGGCCTTTCTCTAGTTGCAGCGAGCATGGGCTACTCTTTGTTGTGGTGTGTGGGCTTCTTGTTGTGGTGGCTTCTCTTGTTGTGGAGCATGGGCTCTAGGCGCACGGGCTTCAGTAGTTGTGGCACGCATGCTCAGTAGTTGTGGTTTGTGGGCTCTAGAGTGCAGGCTCAGTAGCTGTGGCGCACGGGATTAGTTGCTCTGTGGCCTGTGGGATCCTCCTGGACCAGGGTTCGAACCCATGTCCCCTGCATTGGCAGGTGGATTCTTAACCACTGCACCACCAGGGAAGCCCCCAAGATAGGATTTTAAAAGTGACTAAATCTAATAATTTGTTGCCTTGTGCTTCAAGTTGATTTTATTTCCCAAATGACTCCTGGATGTATAAAGATGTATAAAGCTTGAGAATATATTAAATCAAAATCAATATTCGTGTTATCTCTTTAGGCATAATTGAGGGACTAGGGCATTAGGTGGTATCTTAAAGTTCTCTCAGATTATTAGAATCTCATTCTGTCTCACATTTGTTAAGTTCTCTAGTCTAAAATCCCCTTAGACTAGAGTAGTACCAGTTGTGCTGATGCCTTCTAATAAAACTGTACTTTTTGCCTGTTGTTCCCTAAAGGAGAAAGACTAACTTATATCAGGTAAATAAGCTATTTTATATGAGAACTATGTCATAATTTTTCACTTTAGCAGATGGCAGTGTCCAAAGTCTCTTAAATGGAGTTTTTTCTGTTTTTATCTCTACCTCTTCTCTCTTCATGATGGATCACAGTATTGCCTTGTCCAGATAAAAGAACAGAAGCCATGCCATTTAGTTAATTAAGTTTTATCTAGCCATTCCTTTGGATTAAAAAAAAAAATCCCTTGCATATAAACTTAGGAAAACAAACATAAGAATATATGTCACCCAAATTTGGGTACAAAATTTTGACTTTAGATAAAGATGCTCTGTGACATTTGACAATGTTATATTAGCCTCATTACTTCTTATCTTTCAGAAGATACCTTCTAAAGAAATGAATACTGTATCATGAACAAAACATTTTCTATCTACTCATAATTAATTTTGATTGTGTTTATCCACCTACATATTTTCTTAAAATAATGGTCATTTTACAACTGATTAGCCCAGGAAGAAAAAATAATTATTCTTGTCTATGACATGTCTTAAAAAGATGTGTTATAACATCCCATTGTTAATGTGTTAAATTCTTTAAAAATCAGCAGTCTCTAGTTTCAAAGTTTAACAAAGATGACAAACTTTCTTGGGCAAACTCCTTAAATACTCAACTGTCAGAGGAGTAAAATTTGTTATTTTCTAATTCAATATACAGTTGAAGATATTCCCTACAAGCATTACTGTTCTTTATTGTATGGTTTAATCAAAATAAATATGTATTAATTGTCTAATATTCAAATGTTGCCTAATATTCATACATATACTAGCGTTAATTTATAATATATTGTCTTTACCTTCTTCATCTCACATGTCCTAAGAATTTTGTGAAAGTCAAATATTTCTGAATGCAGTATTATTTGGTAGAAAGAAAAAGAACTTTGCATTCAAAATGACTAAGCTGTTCTTATTGCCTCTCATCTCATAAGCTATGTAATTTTTGAAAATGAAGCATATCTTCCTCTGACTTGCTTTAGATCTCTGGAAATGGGAGTTATACTTATGATCATGAATATTTGAACCCAGTAGAACTTGTGCAAGTAAAAAAAGGGGACTTGTTAGTAGGAGGAAGCATTTGAAGACGTCTCATAAGAATGGGCTTGTGACTGAAGTTCCAAATGGACTGAAATCAAGTCCTAAAGCCCTGTGAAAAAGCCAGCAAGTCACTCAAACTTTATATTGTGTGTGGTTCACTCTTTCTTTTTCTTCAACTCTAGAGAACTTGTTGACTTACAAGTTCACATGGACAGGAAAGTATCTTTAAAAAAGTCAGTTTTAGAATTTATCAACTCAAAAATATATCTGAACCTAAGCTAAACTTTTCTTGCTTCAATTTCAAATTCCCAGTTGATAGTCAATTTCTGACACATTTTTATTCAAGTGATCAATCACTTGGGGACCAATTTCCGGGGACCAGAGCATCAGTGTCAAATTACACAGAGCTGGTTTCTGCTGCAAGCAAATGAACAAATGGAATAGGGTAAGAAGAGATATTTAAATGGCAAAGGATGTCTGGTTTTTAAATAGTTGCTCACTCTAGTCAGGGAGCTACTATGAGAATGGAAAATAGTAAGTATGGGGTCTGACTAGTAATTGATA
This sequence comes from Stenella coeruleoalba, assembly GCF_951394435.1. Lineage (NCBI taxonomy): Eukaryota > Metazoa > Chordata > Mammalia > Artiodactyla > Delphinidae > Stenella > Stenella coeruleoalba. Next base: position 73,070,782 of record NC_137154.1, read on the forward strand.
CTTACATTTACGTGTACCTAGAAATTTTGACATTCCAGTGAAATGGTATAATCATTCTTTTAGCAGTTATACAGAACTAGCAAACCACATATTGACACAAGCAACTTAATAATGCCTTATAAAATAGGCATCAGTGAATGGAGTAAGAATAGGAACAGAATACTATATTAGATACAATGTGGTAGCTGAGAGGACATTCCTTGTGAGCACATTTGAAAAAGACCCTGTGAATACATAAAGCAATTACTTATTTGTAAGTGTGTTTGAATGGACTCTGGAAGTCTTATGGTATTTCAGAAATGGTATTGTTATACATGCATCAGGATTGGTGAAAGTAGTTTGACTTCCATATTAGTTTGGCTAAGAAACATGTATCTACCTGGGTAGCAATTACTGTGATATAGAGACTGTTTATATTATCGGCATTCAGCTCTCATCTTTTCAGGCAGTCAATTAAACAACATTACACAAATCCTCTTGCTTCAAGCTGGAAACATGTGGCTATGTTCTGGACAATGGTAGAAATGATACAAGAAACGTCGAACCTGGCCATATAATGTACTATATGCCATCACCCTCTTGGCATGTCTAGGTTTTGGGGGGCCTAGAAGTCAGCCGAGATACAAAGTAAAAGAAATGTCTCCCTAGTTCTCTGCTTATAACAGTCACCCAAGGAAACTACTCAACAAGGAACATCCTGGTTTGTATAAAAAAATAAATCTCTATTGTGTTAAACTACTGAAATTTGAATCGCTTGTTTCCACATCTAACATTCATCCTGGCTATTATAGAAAGAGTTCAATATAAAGTAGAGTAAAGGTTTGAGACATTAGAACAAAAAGATAAAGTGATGGAAAATATTGAGCAAAAATATAACAGAACTAAAGAATCAAAAAAGAAGATCTAAAATCTGACCAGTGGGATTTCCCAGATGGGGGAAAAAGAAGAATAGAGTAGGAATCATCAAAATATGATAATGATGATGGATGATGATTGATGATGATGATGATGATTTCTAGAAAGAATAAACATTTCTCTTAGAGAAGAACTAGTCTCATAAGAAAAGAGATTACTCGGCATGCACTATTTCTCAGATTTTTCTCAAAGTAAAAAGGAAAACAAAAATCTTCAAAGAGGAAGATTAGAGATCTAGCAATCAGAGGTTATTATTCCTCCAGGGAAGGAAGGTTCCTGGATGCAGCCAGTACCAGACCTAGAGACAGCACATCCATTTTAGGCGGGATGATGGGTGGCTAAAGTAGGAAGGCCATTATGAGATAATGGACTTATATATTATCTGATATACTAAATGTTTTGAAAAAATATTAATGGACATTGGAGCATTTGGGAAAAAATTGGTAAATTGTACAAAGAAAACTAGGAAAATTAAAAAAGCTAGAGCTATTAATTTTGGGGAAAATGTACAAGAAAGAAATTATTATAGTATACTCTTCAACTGAGAGGAGAATGTTATTTGCATAGTCATAATAATATAAATATTCATTATCAATTTACTAAAAGTATGGCATAACTCATGTTTTGTGGGGAGGTAAAATTTGTGTGTGTGTGTGTGTGTGTGTGTGTGTGTGTGGAGAGGATATTAAAGTGAGCCAACACCCTCAATTATCATACATAATAGTGAGTCAATGACTGATGTCTAAAATCTAAATTAAGAAATAAGCATGTAAGCAAGTAACTTAGAAAAATGGAAGTAAGTGCCTGAAGATACATCCAGAGAATTAAAAAGGTTGTGCCTGGGGAACAAATTTACATACTGCATAAAAGTGAGACAAATGACTCCTATTTTTCTTATTAGCACTAATTTATTTGATGTTCATGAATATCTTTAACAATTTTTTAATTCAATAAAATATCCAGATATACATGGAGTGGATTGATATAGACTGGATTTGTTGTTTAATTTCAGTTATAGAAAAATATGTTCTCAGTATAAAAACACCAATTTAACGTATCTGTCTAGTAGGTTTGAATGATAGAACCATAAGAAGTATATATTTTGTAAAGGGGAATACAACCCCTTATTTTCTTTATTCTTTGGGTGAAAATCACATTCAGACATATTTGGTCATAATTATTTCTCACAGTTTTTCACTTAAAAAGTCACTAATTTTCTGAAACGTTCCAGGTCACCATCATTAAATAAACTTTCACCCAGTTCAAGCATAGTGCCTATGATCAACTTTTTGTTATAAACTAAGCAATAAGTCGTCATCAGAGGTGTAAGAAAAGATGACCTGCAACATACAGACTCAGTCTAAAGTTTTGAAAACACAGGTGGGTAAGATCAATGGATTGACTGCCAAAACCAAAATAAACAAACAATTTATTTTAACCGCCAAAATTTTATTTTTCTCTCTTACCAATACCTTAGACTTTTCATTGAAAATTACTATGGAGAAAAATACAAAAAAGTATCAAGTATGCCATATCCCCCCAAAACATGTACTGTTAATATTTTAGCATATTTTTTCATTCATTTTTAAACTTTGTGGAATTATATTGTGCACATAAGTTTAATCTTTTTTCCACTAAACATTATAACATTAGAAATGATCTTTATGATAACAATTATTTTATAAGTTTCACTTTAATGACTACAAGATCTCTCATATCAGTAATAATATTGTGTGTTTAACAATTTTACTTAACGTTCTACATTTATTTTTTTTTTACCTCATGCAATGTTGCATTGAATATCTTTGTATACTAATGTATTTGGGGATATTTCACAGAACAAATTATCACAAATGGAATTAGTTCATTTTTAAAATGATAATTGATAAATACTTCTTCAATCTATATATCTAATTACTAATATCAAAACAGTTCCATGAGCATGCTTTGATGGCGGTAACTGGAAGAACATAGGATATGTCATCAATGGATACTACTTTCCCATATATTATAGGTTTAATTGTGTCCTCAAAAAAGATATGTTAACGCCCTAATCTCTAGTACCTCAAATGTTATGTTATATAGAAATAGCATTGTTGAAATAAAAATAGTTAAGATGAAGTCATACTGGAGTAGGTTGTGTCCTTAACCCAATATGACCGGTGTCCTTAGAAGCAGAGTGGAAGAGAAACAGACACATAAGGGGAGAACGTCATGTAATTGTGGAGGCATAGATTGATATTCTACAACTACAAGCCAAGGAATTCAAAGGATTGCAGGCAAAACATCAGAAACTATAAAGAGGAAGGGAAGGATTCTTCCATACAGATTTCAGAGAGAACATCGCCTTGCTGACATATTAATTTTGGACTTCTAGCCTCCAAAATTGTGAGACAATAAATTTCTATTTTCTTAAGACATATGTACTTTGTAGTAGTTTGTTATGGTAGCAAATACACTATACAAATTACACACTCCCACACATATGTATATACATACACATACACACAGTCTCTATCCAACCTTCCCCTAATTTACTCTTAGTACTGTTCTCTTCACTTTCCCTTCTTCAGGAACTTTTCTGTCTATATTACAAATCCAGATAAATTCTTCCTATTTCCATCTTTGAGCTAATCTGCCTCAGGCTACCAAAAACACTGCTCATGGTGAAGTTCAGCTTGCTTCAAAACCTCCAGATTTTTCCTGCTTTAATTAGTTCTAGGGCATCAGGTCTTTCTTTATATTTTCTAACCTTCTAAAGAAAATTCCAATATATTTATTTTACTGATCTCTTTTTTACCCTCTCACCTTTGGATATTTTTTCTCATTTCCCAAACATGTATTCTAACTATATATAGAAAATCATTGAATCAATGTTCTAAAAAAATCATATTTACATTTTTATTTTTTCAGCCCCTTTCTAACAAAGAAGAAAAATATTTATATAAAGTTAACAGTGATATGGGAGGCAATAGTATGTTTATTATGAAAAGGACTTTTTTCCACTATTAAGGGAAAATATCTTACAGCTACTAGGAATCAGTACTGAGCTTATTCAGTGAGTTATAGTTTGGATTAACTTGTTACTTCTATTGGAAGCTTTCATTTTTTTCAACTGAGATGTTTAAAGATGAATTTTAATAATAAACTGCCACATTATTCATTTTAGGTGATTTATAGCAATGTTCAGAGAACAGAGAAAGTTGATTAAAATAACTTGCTGTTTTATTTGTCATCCAGGCCTATATATTTTGTGGTAGTTTAATTCCTTTTGTTTAAATTTCAACTAAGCCTTCAGTTTGCTTGAAAGAATGGTGCAAGGAAAGGGAGATGACATGCCCTCTAAAAATATTATCAGATTACAAGGCCTCACTTAAAATCTTGGTAAAAACAAGGGTGTTCCCAAAAATTCCTTATCAAGACAAGCCTCTTATTCTCTTTTCTAACGACATTACCATTCTTACATGCCATGGATATAGAAACTCTGAAGTCCTCACTGCTGTTATACACAGTTTTTCTCAAAGGTAAGGCATTCATTTGGAAATATCTAGAAACAGGTGTGATATATTTACTTTAAAAAGCTAATTTTTTCCACAAACAACTAATTTAGGCCTTCACTAACTTAGGAAGTAAAGATATAGTTCTCTCCTTCCCCAAATAGATTCCAGAATAATGATAAAACTTCTCTCTCTCTCTGCAGTGGAGGATGTAGCCAGAAGATTTCCTTGTTTGAAGCTCACTCTCCTATAATGAATCTCACTGCTTGTGTAGATACAACCTGTCTCACACCATGTCATGCTGCTGAGTTTGGGGCTTGGGGGACCGATGCAAACTGTTGCTCTAGCTGCTGATTTTGCAATGAGTAAGTCTCTGAGTCAGGGGCAGACACTCTTAATACACACACACACACACACACACACACACATACACACACACACACACTATATATATATATATATATATGTTAGCTCATAAGTAGGATATGCCAACTAAAAATTGCCACTTGCCATTTACCTCTGCAAGGATTAAATTAGTAGCCACTACAGTCACTGACCTTCAACACATCCTGAAAAGAGTTCAGAGTAGAGATCAGGAATGAGTCACTCTATGATCTAGGAAAAACTGGCAGAAGAAGCCTGCAGATAGATAATTTTAGGAGAAGATTTTATGAGCCCAAATTCTTGCATCTTCTCATATCTGGAAAACCACTAAACTCATTAATAATGACATCTGCTCCTGATGACTAGCAGCAAACTTCTTGTGACTGGCAGCCAGCCTCTGCCAAAATGCGTGCTTGACTGCACGTACCTCCCCTTCACTAAAATCATGTGTAATACTGACCTTCCCCCTACCTCTCAGGAGCAGTCCCTCAGAGCTATCTGTGACACTGTCCATCAAGCTATAGTCTTCATTTTTCCCCAAATAAAACTTAATCCACAACTCTCACATTGTGTATTTTTTTCTTCAGTTGACAGATTAAAAACTCAGACCCTTCTAATTTAACAGATCTCTGTAACATTCTTTATAATATTGATGCAGGTTTAAATTTGCCTTAGGCAGATTTATAATATGGAGTATACATTAAAGCATGGAATTTAATAATGCTAAATTTCCTGATTTTGAAAAATGTTCTGTTATATGTAAGAGACTGTGATGATTCTTTGAAAATATACACTAAATCATTAAGGAGTGAAGGGGCATGATATCTGAAATTTACCTCAAGTGGTTCACACAAAAAATTTCAAAAGAGAGAGGTTTGTAAAGTTAATGTAGCAAATGTTCACAGTTAATGAAACTGGGTGAAATGCATAAGAGAGCTCCCCAAAAGGCTTCCAGAAAAGCCCATTGATAAGGTATATATAAATTTACTAGACCTCCTGCAGTAAGGAAGAATCCACAGGGACCGAGTCTTAGCAGTGTCTCAAATAGATGAATAAAGTGAATAATATGACAGGTCGTGTGAGATGGGAAAGTGATTAAGCTTGGAAAGAACTGATAATGATATGACTTTGGTTTGGTGAACACAGCAGAAAGAAAGTCTTAATATAGCTCTTGACGAGCAAGCTATTAGTCTAGATAAGTGGTTCAGTCTGATCTCCTTAGAGTAGATATTTCCTGGAGAAGCAGTTAAGACATTTTTGCTTGATCCCCAAATTAACATTGGGACAGGAAATTATTTTGGCTTTAGTACTCATCTTATAACTTTTTAATAAATTTTATTTATAACAGAATAAAAATTTCTAAAAAATGCATAATATTATCATCTATTGATGTAGTCATTGGGGTAAAATATTAGATAATTGGACAGGCTGTCTAAAAATGGAGACTGAATAACTAAATGCATAAACATAATTAAAATAAAGGCCTCTATGAGTTTAGTCATCATAATTTCATAGCCACATAAAACAGAGTAGAATAATGTCTTAACTACCTTTTTTTGTTTGTTAAGTTAGACTATTGTGCAAAACAGTCAATAATCTAACACAATGAACAGTTCCTTTGCTTTTATACAGATGTCAGAAATCAGGTTTGAATTCACAAAAACATATGGTGCAGAAATACATATAATTCCATGTAAAAATATATTATAAACAAACAAAGTAGGAGGCTCATCAAAGCCTTGTTTCCAACAAGTGGTTGTTACTAATTATGCTATAATTTTTGACCCAAATGTTTATACTCACTATCATACAACACCCTGTGGTGAGAAACTTGCCAAGAATATTAGCAACCATAAATCCTCACATTGTAGTGTTTTTATTTTCCACTTTTCACAATATTTTTAAACTTATGGATTAGCTGTGTGAAAATGCTAAATGTTATCAAAATGCATAGTGAGACTCAAGAAAATCAAAGTTGTCATTTTAAGTTTTAAATTTTCTTGGTATTTTCCTGCCATATTTCTACAAATGTGTAAGTTTCATACTGAGAGCACAATGATCTCAAGAAATGAAAGACCAATATTCCATTTTCACGTATCTATAATATACTGACTAATTCACAGCATATTTTTTATATTCATATATTTTTATATTTAAATATATAGACACATACATCAGTATATATTGAATATATTATAAAAATACAATATCCACAAATGCATACTCAACATTTGAATGCCTTCAAAATTCAGAAGTAAAGCAACAAATTATTCCTAACCCATAATAAATATTCACATATATATGTATATTATGTATATATGAATTCTCTCTCCCTCTCTCTCTCTCTCTCTCTCTCTCTCTCTCTCTATATATATATATATATATACGGGTGTGTGTGTGTGTGTGTGTGTTTGTGTGTGTGTGTGTAAAGTAAATGTAGCAAATGTTCACAGTTAATGAAACTGGGTGAAGGATATAAGGGAGCTCCCCGAAACAACACCAGAAAATCCTGTGTATAGACAACCATATGCTTATTTGACAGACAAATTTCTCAGCCTTGTTTTTTTATTTCACCTTCTGCTCTTTAACATGTTCACTTCCTCAGAAACCTAAGTAACAATTCTCAGCTTCTTAAATATTGTCTAATGTTACAGGAAAAACAAGCAAAAGTATTGCTTAAAAGGGGCTCAATCAAGCTTCCTTTATGGATGGGCACGGATTATGGAGCCTCATTTGCATTTTTCAAAAATCACATTTGCACATTTTCCTGGGGCATGAATCTGTAGTGACATGTTGGTATCACACTTCTCAAAGCATGATCACAGAAATAGATCTGTGCATAATTGTGGTAACGGAGATGGCCCAAACCATAAGAATATAATTTAATGTATTCATAAGTAGTATACCTGCACTTATAAATGTCTAGCATTGTGGAACTTTTTATGTTAGATTTATAAGATAACTGTAACATTAAAGATTGTTCCTAGGTGTGTTCATCACTGATGGTTTTTTGGTTAGGTTTCTTTTCAATAGTCTTGATAGACGGTGTTGACTCATACCATACAGTCATTTAAAAAAATATATAGTTTGTAGTAAATTATATTTTAACTAACCCACCTCTTACTGGAGAGACAAATTTCTGGTTCTATATCTATGGAGTGAATTTAGATTTATCATTTAATTTTTCATGTATTTTTCATTTGTCTTAAAACTGAGGTTGCATGTCAGCAACATAGTGGAATTGTAGTTAAGAGGAAGGTTGTAGAAACAGACTGGGCTGGAATCCATGTTCTGCCACGTACCACTTGTGTGACTGACAATTCTTACTATCCTTGTGCTTCAGTTTCCTCATCTGAAGAAAGATGACCTACCTTAGAGTTTTTATGAGTATTATGGGTTAATCCATATTAAACAATTAAAATAGGGCCTCTTTTATAATGTTTCTAATAAAATGTAGCAATTGATTAGCCATTAAAGAAAATAATGCTACAAAGTATTCCTGGAAACAGGTCCTCTCATATATTGTTTACAGGAATCAAATTCAAATTGTAACCTTTAAATAGCTATTCTCCTTCTACAAATGTATCTCTACTACATTCACACAAGTATGCAAAAATAAATGTCTGAAGCTACATTGCTGATATTATTGAAATATTGGATAATATAAGTTCACAGTAGAAAATTGTTTTAAAATGTTGGCAATCCTCTTGCAGCTGAGTAAAGATGACAAAAGAAAAGTTTACATATGTATTTTGTGAATGAGGGAAAATACAGAGCAATATGATCCTATTTGGTATATATGTGTGTGTTTAAATGCAAAAACTGGAACAACTCATACGAAGATGTGGTGAAAAAAAGGTAATTTTGGAATATATTTAATGTTAAGAACAACAATAACAAAACCACTCACATACATAAAGTAGTCTGTATAGATAAATGTCTATTATATTAACATACCATATGCCAAAGCATTAATAGTAGGTAACTTTGGTTGGTGAGATTCAGGAAGCTATAGTTTCCATTTTATATATGTCTATATTATTTGATCTTTCCATTCCATCTTTCCATATTACTTTTGTAATAAGAATAGCATTGATGTTAAAATAGGTCTACAGAAAACCATGATAAACAATATAAAAATAACAGTTTGAGGACTTAACAAAGTCACTATGTTACACTAATGAAAAAAATTAATGTGTTTATTTTTATATCTTACTTTTGCCCATATTATCAGTTACAGTGAATTGAACTCATCCACTGCTTACAAAGCTATCTTCACCATGACCACAACTGTGGTTCTGTGTATGCTGTTACTCCCTGCTTGCACTTTCCCTTGCCTATTCAAATTCTGTCTAATTTTTTCACCACACATTTTTTTTTATGAAACTTCATTGACCTGTTTAATCCACAATTCTGGAATTTCTCTACGTACTTTCTAATTTTACTATTATATCTCTTGAAATGTTATATTCTGCTGCTGTTCTATTTATATTACTATAATTTTTCTAAAAACTATAGTAATTAATTTATTTATATCCCTATTCTTCCTAACTTGGTGGTTACCTCTTTGTGGTAAATAAATAAAATTTATTTATTTGTCTCCCAACAAAATCACTCATAATAACTGTATCTGCATAATGAACAGTAAGAGTTGTTTACTTAGTTGATTGATTGACAAAGTAATTATAATTTAGATAGGATAATTACCATTTTTTTGCCAATTTTTACATATTCCCAACCACAATGTGATAAAAGTATATATTCAAATTTCCGATTGCCTGGAGAAAAGAATGATGAAGTCTGAGTCTATAGGGAAAAAACACTTAAAAGCCATTTTCACAGAATGCTTCTATCAAAATAGACTTTATCTGTACTCCTGAGAAGTCCCTAATTTCCAAGAGATCAGGAGTCTCAGAGTATTTCTCAAGATTTGATTTTGGGGAAATTCAATGCAAGTTACAGCAGCCATTATTGTTGTCTGTAGGTGAGGTAGAATTTTGTTATTTTTTTTATAAAGTGTTTTAAAATTTTTTTAAAGCAAAATATTTTCCCTTGGGGAAAGAGCAGTTAAGGAAATGACTTGTGTATATTTGCTTACAATATGAGCCTTCTGTTTTACTCACACTAAGAATGTAGAAAGTGGTACATAAATCCTGTAAAATCATGGTTAAGAACTAAACAGAGGATCACAAAAATAAAACCCATTTAAATATGAAATGGAAATGTAGTGTGAGGCATCAGCCATCAGAATATGTGTACTGGATCTATAATGCACACAGGATATCTAGAGAATATATATATATATATATATATATATATATATATATATCTCATTATGTGTCTGATCATGAAAATTCCTTGTCCCTAGTCATAAATTCCTTGAAGTATGTCTGCACTGACTCTCACTTTAGAAATGAGTAAATTGAGGTCCAGAATGTTAATGAACTTGAAAGTTAGTATTAGAGTTTATGTTTCATGATTTCCTATTCCATGTTTTCTCCAAGTGTCTCTTATGGCTGAAAACTGTTGAACTCACCCAAAATATCATTGAAAGACCTGTTAATAAAGTGAAAAATTTATTAGAACTTACTTCAGTAAGGGAGCACACTTTCTTGACATTTTGACGGTGTCTCAAAAGGCGAAGAAAGAAATGGGAAATTTATAGGACTTTTCAATCTGGGCCCATGTGGGTTAAAGTTTCAAGGTGGAGAACTTGCTAAGATTAGGCAAAGTTTGTGATATATTTTTTTTAAAGGTTAAAATTGGTGGACACAATAAAGAGAACATCTTTAAGTAAACCTGATGAGCAAGCTGTAGTTAAGTATTTGGCAAGTTGTCCAAGTCAGTAGACCACTATATCTGATAAGTCTATGTGTGAGAATTTCCTTAAAAAGTAGTTAAGTTTTTCATTGTCTTGTCTTTCTCATACAAAATTTTGCTGGAAAACACAACTACATCATGTCTTGTTGATATAGGTGATCTACATTCTTAAATAAATCTTGTTAACATACCAACTCAATTCTCAGTTCCACTTATAGTCATTCTTATCCCAAGCTGGAATTGGACTGGGACAGTGATCAGTCCAATCCATACCATGGTTTGAAGAGTAATGAATACACATCACGGTTCCAGTGGTGGCTGTTTCAACCATTATGTTAGCATATTTTATGTGTTTTGTTGAATATTTCTATGTTGAAATAATTAATTGGACAAGGTGATAAATAGTATATAAAGATTTGAAGATTACACATGTGAACAATGAAATGCAGATAAATATTTAGGAAAACATTATGATAAGAGTTTTCAGTCTACCTCAAGTCAGGAGCCAAGATTCCCAGTTAATCCGAGACTACAGATGCTGTTCTCAATCCAAAAAAGCTATCAGAGTCTCATATAGGAATATTAACCAGATATTTAATTATCATGTTTTTTTTGTTTCCTGGATATTATTAATAATATTAAAAATCTCAGAAGTAAGCAGGAATATAAGTACAACATTCTTCCCCTGAAATTTAAAAAAAAAAAAAAACATTGAAAAGCTAATATTGTGTCTAGGCTGCTCTGATTTGAAACAATGACTCTTGGTCTCACAAACTCCTTGGGTAAGAATTTCTATGAGCTTACTGACATTTGGTATCTACCTTGCCAATTTTTGAATCATAACATGCTTGATTTTTCCCATTCTCTATGCCTCCTGGAAACCATGGTATAAAGAGGCTTAAGAACAGAAGTAGGTCAACCAAAATCCATCTTCAGTTTTTATTGTTTTAAATCTCAAATTAAGGCCTTTATTTGAATGGAATAAAATTATCTAGTGATCACTTTCTCTGAGTTGGGAAAACTGAGGGTCAAAATAAACCCTGATTGTTTATGATAATTAGGAAGTTCCAGAGGAGGGAGTGTTGAAAAGCTAATGTTAAATCACAGCATCCCCATTCATATTTCGGTTCCTGGTTAAGATATTGGTTACTGTGACTCAGTTAGGTCATATGGAAGTGTGACTATTTCAGAAAAGTAAGACACCCATTGTCTGCAGTAGCCAGTGTGTCTAGGAAAATTCCTGAATTGTTTCTTAGTAAACAGTATAAGAGAGATGTAAATGATTGCTAATCTTCAAAGGTGAATAATTTATTTACTTGGGATAAATTATCATAATTAATGCACTTAATTTTGACTAAATTTTAACTTTTCTTTGGAAATGTTATATCCCTTCTAAGCTAAAACAATAAGCAAGATAGATGGAATCATGCTTAAAGTTCACCTCATGTTTATCAAATATTTTGCCTGCTTTCAGTTTTAAGGTTCGTTGGATTTGCTGGCAAAATAACCACTCATCTCACACAGATAAACAGCTTTAATCAATTATATAGTGAAAAGTGATTTAACTTAATTTTAATATATAATCATTAGAAGGAAAGGAATAAGAATATTAGAGAGACATAGCAGGGTATACATCACCGAATTGGGCCAACACCTACTTCCAGATCCAAACAGCAGCTGGGATGTCCTGAGTGACAGCAATCTGGAGCCCCATTGGGGAAGAGCCCCGGGCGGCGCATCCACCCCATGCGTGAGACTTCAGATTGGTGTTCTGGGGGCTTCCATTTATAATTCCAGGCCACAAACTGATATTATCAGTTTGCCTGCAAAAATGCATTTCGATTCACTTTAACAATGCTGTTGGTTTCGCCACGTGAGTCACAAGATTTTCCAGACCCTGGGGGACTGGCCAGGTCCCCAGGGCTCAAGAAATTCCAACACCCACTTCCTTTTTTATCGTAGGTGTCACTTGACTCGCTAGGAGCAATTGTTACGTGTGCAAGCAAGAGCGCAGTCCGGGCAGAGTTAGAGGTTGGGCAAAGCTCTGCTTCTGCCTCTGAAGCCTGAAAAAGACTACTTTACTAGTTTTCCCAACACCAAAGTCATCCATCTCTTTACTGGATAAATGTAGATATCCAATAAGAAAGTGTAACTTTATGTCTATGTCTGTGGACACAGGCATAGACATAAAGAAAAGTAGGAAGGGGCTTCAGTAAACATATGGGACATAGTTACTCAGGCATATTATTGATTTGTCTAGGAAAAGACAAGTTGTGACTATCTTGACCCAGTGGCTGACTAAAGAAAACAGAACACAGATCTGTAATACTAGAATATGTGGCCTCAGGTGGTATGAAGATAAAATAACATTGGGTGAATACCATAGGGAAGTAAAGTATAATTACATTATTTATGGCTATAAAGTCCTTAACAAAGCAATATCATTGTCTTTTGGGTTCCTTGAAAGGAGAAATGAGTCCACTATGGTTGTTGCAAAGCATGATTGATTGCTTCTCTATTAGATTTTCAATTACTAATTTTAGGCTTTCTTTAGCTGCCAGTTTTAAAAAGTACTGTACAACTTAAGTAGATTTTATGTGTTGATCTGAACCTTGTGGCCTTCACCACCCACTGATTCTGCCAATCTTTTTTTTTTTTTTTTAAACTACTCGGACTTGTACGCTGGCCTCTCACTGTTGTGACCTCTCCCACTGTGGAGCACAGGCTCTGGACGCGCAGGCTCAGCGGCCATGGCTCACGGCCCCAGCCACTCCGCGGCATGTGGGATCCTCCCGGACCGGGGCATGAACCCGTGTCCCCTGCATCGGCAGGCAGACTCCCAACCACTGCGCCATCAGGGAAGCCCAAATTCTGCCAAACTTAATGGAAATTTTGGTCACAAAGAGTCTGTAATTTCATGGAGATCTTGAATTTAGTCTTGATCTAGACACAGCTATATACGTTAGTCAATGTCCAAATAGCTACAATCTGATTACGAATAAAAGAATCCTGGATATGTCAAGAAAAAGGACATTTTGAAGAATATTTAATTTGACAATCTCATTTGCATAGCAGATCCCTACTTATTTTAATGGCTCTGGTGTCAAAATGGAAAAAGGAATGTTCCTTAGTTAAGGATCCAAGGATAACAGTTATGATCTGAGATTGGAGACTACCTTGTGGATTATTAGAAATACCTACTACCTGCAAAATTGACACTGAGGGACATACAGTGAGGTTTTCAGGGTTTGTGATGGATATTATATTGCTGGTATCAATACAAATCTACAGGATTTCCTTTAACATTCAGAGAATATTCTCCTGATACGTTTAGTAGTAAAAAGAGAAATCCAACAATTATTTTCCTCTTAAAGCAGCTTCATTAAGCCTTACATATTATTTTTTACCCCTCAGATATGTAGCTAATATAGAATAATTGTTTTTCCAATGATTATTCTGTTTACAGTATCTTCATGTATCCCCTAATGCTTAATGACAAGTAGGAGCAATAACTGACAAAAAAATCAATTTATTCGTAGTCTTATCATGTTTTTGTCTCGATAATCTTTCTAAATGCTCAATAAGAGGTAAGGGATCTGACAGAAGGACTTTATTCCATTCCAGATTCCAATTTGTTTACTTCATTGTAAACCTCCTGTTTCTGTCTTAAGGTCATCAAAAGGTGGAGAGTTGGGGTCAGGTCTGCGTTGGGATTTACTCCTGAATGTTCTTAAAAAGTATTAAGGATTCTATCCTGAAGATGATTTAACTTTAGAGGCAGTTGAGCTTTGGAGGTCTCTGACTGAATGAGAGGTTAGAGTAGTGAATCAGAAAGAGGGCTAGGGGCACAAGTAACCGCACAGCAAAGGAAGGGAGAAGAGGAATAGTAGGATTAAAGCCATTAAGTCCAACTTTTGCTTATGGTATATCTAAAACAGATCATTTTAAGGCTCACTTATTTTTCATTTGCCTTAGCCAATACTATTTTAGGAAAACAATCTTGGAATTTGATTCTTTTAAAACTTCCTCATACAAATTAAAATATAAGGATCTTTAAAAGTTTGGAATTTCACTCCCATTCCATTCTAAGACATCTATCAAATGAACAATTTTGTTCAAATCAATAGTTCCCCATGGAATATGGTTCTGCAATAAAAAGGTGTCAACTATTTTTCCTTTCAACAATTAGTATAAATATTAAGTGTATTTCACTAAGTTAAAGAAGGCAGACCAAAAAATTACATGCATACAAAGAAATACATTCTTATGATATTCTGGGAAAGGCAAAACTATAGGGATTGCTATAGACTAAATGTTCATGTCTCCGCAAAATTTATATGTTAAAACTTAATCACCAAGGTGATGGAACATGAAGGTCGGGTCTTTGGGAGGTCATTAGCATGAGGGCAGAGATCTCATTAATGGAATTAGTGTTCCTGTCAAAAACATCTCAGAGAGCTCCCTGACTTCTTCCACCATGTGGGGACACAGTGAGAAGATGGTGAGGAATAAAATTTTGTCGATTAAGCAGCACAATATGGGGTATTTTTGTTATTGCAGATCAAAAGGACTAAGATAGCCACCTATGGATGAATCTGAGTCTATATCTGGCCTCTGTTGTACTAATCATATCAATACTCCTCTAACTTAATTATGATATATAATTATAACAAATCTTGATATTTAGTGGAGAGGTGTCCCCACCTAGTTCTTCTTAAGGTGGTTTTGGCTATTCTTGTTCTTTTGAATTCCATATAAATTTTATGAGTTTTAAGATCTCTACAACATTAATGATTTCTATTAGAATTGATTTGAATCCAAACATTTATTTGAGAATTTTCCTCTTAAAAATATTGAGTCCTCTAAACTATATACATTGTGTTTATATTTATGTGCTTATATGTTGCTTTATTTATCTCAGTATTATTTAATGTTTACTGTGTTGGATTAGAGGTCTCACATCTTGGTTGTTATGGCCAGATCTATTCCTAAATGTATAATACTTCTATGATATTTTATTATTTCCTTTTTGAGTTGTTGCTGTATGTAATCATAAAATTGATTTTATATTAAATTTTATTTAGAAATATGTCTAGATTATTAATTATAGTAGTTTTTCTGAAAACCCATTGGATTTCCCATAAGTCCTACATATCATTGTTGAATGATTTGTTTGTCTTCTTTTCCAATCTTTAATTTTATTATTTTGCTTTCTCATTACTTCATGGCTAGGAAATTCAGTAGTATATTATACAACAGAAGTGAATTAAGCGGCTTACCTGGTTCATTACTCTTTGAAATTGGCTTTAAACATTCTATTATTCAGTATGGACAATTTATGAAGTTCCTTTTTTTATTTTCTAGGCACTTCTTCTGGCAAAATGATTCAATTTTGTTATACATTTGAATTTTTAAAATTTTTTGTCCAGTTTTATTGAGATATAATTGACATAGAGCACTGTATAAGTTTATGGTGTACAGCATAATGATTTGACTTCCATATATCATGAAATGATTACCACAGTAAGGTTAGTGAACATCCATCATATATATACAAAATAAAGAAATATAAAAAATATATATATTTTTTCCTTATGTTGAGAACTGTTCACATTTACTCTCTTAATGACTTTCATATATAATATACAGCAGTGTTAATCATATTTGCCATGTTGTACATTATATCCCTAGTTCTTATTTATCTTATAACGGCAAGTTTGTACCATTTGACTACGTTTATCCAATTCTCCTCCCCTCCCCCAACATCCCCACCACTGGTAACCACAAATGATCATATCATTTGTAAATACTTTCTTCCATTCAGTAGGTGGTCTTTGTGTTTTATCAAGGATTTCCTTTGTTGTGCAAAAGCTTTTAAGTTTAATTAGACCCCATTTGTTTGTTTTTGCTTTTGTTTCCTTTGCCTTAGGAGACATATACAAAAAGATATTGTTATAATTTATATCAGAGAGCATTCTGTCTATGTTTACTTCTAGGAGATTTATGGTTTCCAGTCTTACATTTTGGTCTTTAATTGATTTTGCTTTTATTTTTGTATATGGTATGAGAAAATGTTTTAATTTTATTCTTTTACACATAATTGTACGTTTCCCAGAACCATTAATTGAAGAGACTGTCTATTCTCCATTGTATAGTCTTGCTTCCTTTGTTATAGACTAATTGACCATAGACGTATGGATTTATTTCTGGGCTTTCTATTTTGTTCTATTGATATATGTGTCTGTTTTTTATGCCAGCACCATGCTGTTTTGATTGCTGTAGCCTTGTAGTACAGTCTAAGGTCTGAGAGGATGATATTGGCCTGTAATTTTCATTTTTGTAGTATCTTTGACTGGTTTTTGTATCAGGGTGATGCTGGCTTCGTAGAATGAGCTTGCAAGTGTTCCTTCCTCTGCAGTTTTTTTGAATTGTCTTAGAAGGATGGGTGTTTACTCTTCTCTAATAGTTTGGCAGCATTCATCTGTGAAGCCGTTTGGTCCTGGAGTTTTGTTTGTTGGGAGATTTTTTAACTACTTATTCAATTCCATTACTAGTAATCGGCCTGCTCATATTTTCTATTTCTTCCTGGTTCAGTCTTGGGAGATTGAACACTTGTAGGATTTTGTCCATTAGGTTGTACATTGTATTGGCATAGAGTCACTCATATTAATCTCTTATTATCCTTCATATTTCTGTGGTGTTGGTTATAATTTCTCCTTTTTCATTTCTGATGTTATTAGGGCACACTCATTTTTTCTTAGTGAGTCTGGCTTAAAGATTTATCAATTTTGTTTATCTTTTCAAAAAAACAGCTCTTAGTTTCTTTTCTATTGTTTTTTAAGTTTTTTTTTTTTTCATTTATTTATGCTCTAATCTTCATGATTTTTTCCCTTCTACCAATGTTAGGTATTGTTTGTTTAGGTATTCTTTTTCTAGTTTCTTTAGGTGTAAGCATAAGTGGTTTATTTGAGATTTTCCTTCTTTCCTTAGGTAAGCTTCTATTGCTGTAAACTTCCCTCTTAGAAATTATTTTGCTTAGTCCCATAGGTTTCGGATCATAGTGCTTTCCTTTTCATTTGTCTCTAAGTAATTTTTGATTTCCTCTTTGATTTCTTTAGTGATTCATTTGTTGTTTAGTAGCCTATTGTTTATATTTCACGTGTTTGTGTTTTTTGCATTATTTTCTTGTTCATTTCTAGCTTCACAGCATTGTGGTCAAAAAGATGCTTGATATGAGTCAGATTTTCTTAATTTTACCAAAGCTTATTTTGTGTCAAAGCATGTGATTTATCCTGGAGAATGTTCCGTGTGCATCTGAGAAGAATGTGTATTCTGTTGCTTTGTTGCTTTTGAATGGAATGTCCTATATATATCTATTAAACCCATCTGCTGTAATATGCCATTTAAGCTCAGTGTTTTCTTATTAATATTCTGACTAGATGATCTGTCCATTGAAGTAAGGGGGGTGCTAAAATCCCCTACAGTTATTGTGTTACTGTCAGTTTCTCTCTTTATGTCTGTTAATATTTGCTTTAGGTATTTAGGTACTACTATGTTGGGTGCATATATATTTACAATTCTTGTATATTCTTCTTGGATTGACCCTTTGATCATTATGTAATGTTCATATTTGTCTCTTGTTATATCCTTTGTTCTAATGTCTATTTTTTTTAAATCTTTCCTTTTTTTTTTAATAAGTCTTTATTGGAGTATAATTGCTTCACAATACCATGTTAGTTTCTGTTGCACAACAAAGTGAATCAGCCATATGCATACACATGTCCCTATATCCCCTCCCTCTAGAGTCTCCCTCCCATCCTCCCTATCCCACGTCTCTAGGTCATCGCAAATCACCGAGCTGATCTCCCTGTGCTATGCTGCTGCTTCCTATCAGCCAACTATATTTGGTCTGATATAAGTATTTCTACCCCAGCTTTTCTTTTGTTTCCATTTGCATGAAATAACTTTTTACATACTTTTAGTTGGTATGGGTCTTTAGAGCTGAGGTGATTCTCATGTAGGCAGCATATACATGGGTCTTTTTTTGTATCCATTCAACCTCTCTATTCCTTTTGATTGGAGAATCAATCAATGTACCTTTAAAGTAATTATTGATAGGTATATACTTATTGCCATATTGTTCATTTTTTTGATAGTTCTTTTTTTTTACTTTATTCTTTTATTCTCTTCCATTGTGATTTGATGACTATCTCTAGTGTTATGTTTGGATTCCTTTCTCTTTTGAGTGTGTGTATGTATTATAGTTTTCTGATTTTTGGTTATAATGATATTTTATATATATATACATATATATATATTTATTTTAAGTTGCTGATGTATTAAGTCTGAATGCATTTTTACAAACCTACATTATTATTTTGCCCAACATTTAAAGTTTTGACCTCAAATTTTATATCTTTTTGTTTTGTGTATTACTTATCTACTTATTGTGGATATAGATGATTTGACTACTTTCATTTTTAACTTTTCTACTAGATCTGTAGGTTTTTGATCTACTGTCTTTACTGTATATTTCCCTATATGAATGATATTTTTCATTTCATAATTTTAATGTTTTTTAGTTGTGACTTTTTTACACTTAGACAATTCTCTTATATTTGTTGTAAAGTTGGTTTTATTGTTCTGGACACTTTTTTATTTTGTTTGTCTGTAAAATCTCTATATCTCCTTCAAATCTGAATGATAGCCTTTCCAGGTAGACTATTTTTCATTGCAGGATTTTTCTTTCATCACTTTAAATATATCATGACACTCCCTTCTGGCCTGCAGAGCTTCTGCTGTAAAGTCAGCTGATAGCCTTATGGGAGTTCCCTTGTATATAGCTAGTTAATTTTTCTTGCTGCTTTTAGTATTCTCTATCTTTAATTTTTGCTGTTTTAATTACAATATTTATTGGTATGGTCCTCTTTGGATTGATCTTGCTTGGGACTCTCTATCTTCCTGAAACTGGATGTCTATTTCCTTTCCCAGGTTAGAGAAATTTTCATCTTTTATTTCTTCAAATATGTTCTCTCTCTATTTCTCTCTCTTTCTTCTTCTGGAACCCCTATATGTGAATGTTTATAAGCTTATTGTTGCCTAGAAGTCTCCTAAATGGTCCTCATATTTTTAATTCTTTTTTTTTTTTTCTGTTCAGCTAGAGTGATTTCTACTAATCTGTCTTCCAGTTTACTGATTCATTCCTCTGTATTATCTAAGCTACAGTTGATCCTTCTAGTGTATTTTTTGTTTGTTTGTTTTTGCGGTATGCGGGCCTCTCACTGTTGTGGCCTTTCCCATTGCAGAGCACAGGCTCCAGACGCGCAGGCTCAGCGGCCATGGCTCACAGGCCTAGCCACTCCGCGGCATGTGGGATCTTCCCAGACCGGGACACGAACCCATGTCCCCTGCATCGGCAGGCAGACTCTCAACCACTGCACCACCAGGGAAGCCCTAGTGTATTTTTTATTTCAGTAATTATAATCTTCATCTCTGTTTGGTTCTTTATATTTTCTAACTCTTTGTTAGAAACTTCTCACTTCTCCCTGTGTTTATCTATTCTCCTGAATTATTTGAGCATCTTTATGATCATTACATAGAACCTCTTTATTGTTTAGATGGCTTCCACTTTACTTTGTTCTTCTAGGGTTTTACGTTGTTCCTTCTTTGGAACATATCCTTCTGTTGCCTCATTTTGCCTAATTTGCTGGTTTTTTTTTTTTTTTTTTTTTTTTTTTTATGTATTTGGTAGATTGGTTACATTTCCCAATCTTGGAGAAGTGTCCTTACGTATGAGATATTTTTAGGGGCCCAGAAGCATACTCTTCTCTGGCTACTGGAGCTATATGCTCTAGGGGTTCCCTTTATGTGGGCTGTGTGGGCCCTTCTGTTGTGGCAAGCTGATGCTTTGGGCCACTAGTAGGCTGTCCCCCGGTCAATTGGTTGTCAGGCCCTGCCTAGTGTGGAGACTGCTGCTGGTAGCTGATTGGGGATCTGGGTCCTGGCATGGCTGGCTACATGGCCCTGAGGAGTTCCTGCCCTGGTACAGGATCACTGGTGGGTGTGGCCATGTCTTGAGACAGCTGACTGCTGAGCCCCAAGGAGTCCTGGGTATAGTGCTGGCCTCCTGATGGGCAGAGCCATGTCCCAGGTTGTCTGACTGTGGGGCTGGGATTCTAGAGCTAGTGTTGGCCTATTGGCTGTTGTGCCAGGGCCAAGGCATCCTGGTTTGTGGGCTGAGTCCTGACATGGCTGGCTGGGGGGCTATGGTGCTCCTATGACTCGTGTCTACATACTGGTGGGCATGGCTATTTACCATGGGGTCCTAGAACTGATGTCTCCACTGGTGGTTCCTGGAGTCTCTGACTACATAGCCTGGAGGCCCCAGAGCTTTCACTGGTCTGTTGGTGGACTGGTCCTTGTCCCAGTGGCTGGCTGCAAGTTCTCAGGCATCAGACTGGAACCAGGTCTTGGACTGGGATCTTGGGGATTCCTGAGGCAGCTGACCTGCTGGTCAGTGGGACAGTGTCCCTGACCTGATTGGCTAGTCATTTGGTCTGATATGTCCCAGGACTGGTGCTGACCAGCTGGTGGTTGAACCTGGATCCCTGTTCTTATAAGCTAGGAAGAGGATTCTAAAATGGTGTTTCTCAGCACCAGTTTACACATGGTACATGTTCCTCAAAATGGCTACTGCTAGTGTCTCTGTCCCCAGAGCGTGTCCCTGGAGAGGCAGGAGGCTCTCCAAATCAGAAAGTGGATCTGACACAGGCTCCTTTCTAATTAGTGTATCTACCCTGGGTCTCAGAGTGTGTGAGTTTTGTGTGTGCCTTTAAAAGTTGGTGTCTATTTTCTACAGCACTCTGGCTCTTCCAAATCTAAGCCCTACTGACCTTCAAAGTCAAACGCTCTGAGGCCTCATCTTCCCAGTGCTGGACTCCCAAGCTGAGGACCTGATGTGGGGCTTGGATCCCTTGCTCCCTTGGGATAATGTCTGCAATTATTCTCCCACTTTTGGGTCACTTACCAAGGGATATGGGTCTTGGCTATACCTCATCTCTGCCCCTCAACCCATATCATTGTGGTTCCTTCTTTATACCTTTAGTTGTAGAAGATCTTTTTCTGCTAGTATTCAAGATATTTTCATCCATATTGCTCTGTTAATAATTGTAATTTTGGCATGACTGTGGGAAGAGGTGAGTTCAGGGTCTTCCTACTCTGCCATCTTGGCCACTCCTTTCTAGGAACTTTTTAAAAATTAAATTAAGGAAATTTTATTTTATTCTGAGTTTTCTGTGGGCCTCCATTATTAAAGTTTGAGGATTTTTTTTTATCATATATTTCTGCACCTATTAAGATAATTATATGTTAACCTTGAATGTATTAATATAGTTAAAACTGATTTTTCTTTAAATTAAACTTGTGTTCTTGTTATAGAATCAAATTGAAGAGTGATACCCTTTTTTACTTAATTTGTATTGCTAATATTTTGTTTAGGAATTGCTCATCTATATTCATGGAAGAGATTTTTCTATAGCTTTTAACTCTGATGATTTTTTTCTGTTAAATAGAGCATTTATTCCTTCTGTAATGCATGTAATTATATTTATACAATTGATTTTTTATTTAAATCTATTATTGTATGTTTTTTCAAGTTGCCTCACTGTCCTATTCCTTTTTTCTCTACTTTCCATGTGTTTTTGATTGAATATTTCCAATTATTTTATTTTTTCCTAATAATTTATAGTTTAATACATCAATTTTTAAATTTTAATCATTTGTCTAAAACTTACAAAGTACATATTAAAATTATCAAAATGTAATATTAATGGTTATCTATAGTTTTTTCATAGACCATCTAAGAAATTTAACTCCAAATATATCATTTATCATTTATATCTCACCATTTTATTTGAACATGGTATTGGAGTACTTTGTCAATGGGATAAGGCAAATAAATAATAAAAGATTATGTGAAGTAAAACTACCACTCTTTACAGATACATTATTATTTATATAAACAATTCTCTTTTTAATTTACCAAATAGCCACTGGAACTGGTAAGTAAGTTAGCAACTTGACAGGATCATAGTTCAACATACAAAAATGAGTGACATTTCTATGTACCAGAAAGAATGTAATTTGTAATTTAAACTAAATAAGTGACACCATCTATTACAGAAAAATATAAAATATTTGCATCCATGTCTAATAATATAGGGAAAACCTGTACACTAATAACTACAAAACATACATGAGAAAAAAGAAAAGATTTAAATGAATTATATACTCTGCTCATGAATTGACTTATTATTATTAAAATGTTAATAGTCCTTAAGTGAATCCATCAGTTCAACAAAATTCCTATCAAATTCCCAAAAGGTTTTGGTAAAAAATGTCCAGTTGATTCTAAAGTTTATCTGAACGTGCAAAGAATCAAGAAGAGTCAAAACAATTTTGAAAAAGTAAATGTCCAGTTGATTCTAAAATTTATCTGAAAGTGCAAAGAATCTAGAAGAGTCAAAATAATTTTGAAAAAGAAAAAAAATACAGTTGGGGCTTAGGGTACCTACTTATAACACTTAGTTATGAAGCTACATTAATCAGCAAAGTTAGTCATTGTCATAAATACAGGTATATATATATATTTATGGAAAGAAATATAAAGTACAAATAAATAAAATACATACAGCCAACTTATTTTTAACAAATGAACCAATGTAATCAATGGATAGAGTATAATCTTTTCAAAAATGGTAGTAGAGCAATTAAGTATTCAAGTTCAAAAAATAATAATTTCACACTTTCATTACATCATATAAAAATTAATTTGAAATCTATCATAGATATCTATGTAAAATTTGACACTATAAAACAATTTTTTTTCAAAATTGAGGAAATCCTGCTTACTCTAGATTAATCCACCATTTATTAAATATAAACAGAAAGAGAACCAAAACTTGAATAATTGTCCTTCAACAACATTAAGACTTTTGTTATTCAAAATACACTATTAAGAGTGTTTAAAAAGTCAAGTGACAGACTGGGAGACAATATTTGCAAAATATTTATCTGTTGAATAACTTGTCTCTGGAATATGTAAAGAACACTTACAACACAATAGTAATGATTCAAACAGTCAAGGAAAATGTTTGATGTAGGCAGTTTATTCAAGAAATACATGCATGGTGAATAAGCACATAAAATTTTGCTCAACACTATTAGTAACTAGGAAAATGTAAATTAAAATCACAGTTAAGTACCACTACAATTTATTTTTTCAACCCAGTAAACATGTAAAGCAGATTCAGAAGTTTAAACCTATACCACAAGAGAAAAAAAATTACCTAATAGAGTTCAATGTTTATATACAGTATGTAGTTCCTTTTATCTTCAGCCAGTTCTGGAGAAGTCCAAGATCAGGTGAGAGTAGATTGTATATCTGGTAAGAGCCCATTTCTTGGTTCATACATCTGTCCTATGGTGTGTCTTCACATGGTGGAGGGGACAAAGAGGCTCTCTGGAGTCTCTTTTATAAGGGCACCTTGAGGATTAGGTTCAACGTATGAATTTGGGGTGTTGGCAGGGGGGACAAACAGTTTATAGCAGTGACTCGGCAAGGCAATTGGGAAAGATAAGTGCTTCAACAAAAGATCATGGAAAAATTGTGTCTGTAAGAGGGGGGATATGCAACAGAATACGAATTTAAACTATACACACTCAACATTTTAAGTTGGGTTTTAGAGCCAAATGAGAAGTGAACACAATAATATTTTACAAATATATGAAGAATATATTCATTACCTAGTTATAAGAAGAGTTTTCTTAATTAACATCAAAAAATATTAACCATAAATAAAAAACTAATAAAATGGATGACATTCAAATTAAGAATTTCACTTCATCCAAAAACATCATTAAGACAATGAGAATGTCAACAACAAAAAAGGAGAACATATTTCCCATACATAGAACTAAAGACATATATTCTGAAGATATATTGATTTTCTACAAAGTAATAAGAGAGATAACTTAATAGAAAGATGTGGTAAAAGCATTGAAAAGAAGCTTCAAAAATAAGGAAATTTAAAAGACCAAAGAAACATTTAAAATGGTGTTCATAATCAATAATAATAGTGAAAATTCAAACTAAAACCAAAATTACATAACCCAGAAAAACGGTTCCTAATTATCTAAATTTAGCAGTTTTAAAACCCAGTTTTTGGTTATTATGTGTAGAAATGGGAAACTATAGACATTGCTCTGAAAATATAAATTGGGTTCAATCACTTTTAATTTTTTTTTAATATTTAAGGCTTTATTTTTGTGTAAAGCAGTTTTGGCTTCACAGCAAAATTGAGAGGAAAGTACAGATTTTGCCACGTACCCCTTGATCCACATATGCACAGCCTCCCTCATTATCAGTAACCTCCAAAAGAGTAGTACATTTATTACAAAACATGAACCTATATTTACACATCTAATCACCCAAACTCCATAGTTTACCTTAGGTTTCATTCATTCTATGGGTTTTAATAAATTTAAAATGATGTGTATCTATCATTATAGTAAAATACTCAGTATTTTTATTCCCTTAAACATTCTCTGTGGTCTGTCTATTCATCTCCCCAAGCCACCCCAGCAACCACTGATCTTTTTACCTTCTCCATAGCTTTATCTTTTCTAGGATATCTTATAGTTGGAATCACACAGTATCTATTTCAGTTTGGCATCTTTCACTCAGTAATATTTATTTAAAGTTCCTCCTTGCCTTTTCAATGGCTTTATATAATAGTTCATTTCCTTTTACTGCTGTCTGGATGTACCACAGTTTATATATCCATTCACTTAATGAAGACTATCTTGGTTACTTCCAGGTTTTGACAATCATAAATAAAATTGCTATGAACACAGATTTTGTGTGGACATAAGTTTTCAATTCTTTTGGGTAAATACCAAGGAGCATGCTTGTCAGATCTTATCATCAGGGTATGTTTAGGTGTTTTTTTGGGCAAATATTAAAATTTTTAGTGCAGATGGTGGGAATGTGAGCATCTTTTGCATATCTGAAATAATTCAAAAACATAAAAAGAAAGGAATCACAAGCTCACATGAAATATTTTTTTCAAAATAAATCAGTTCTGGGACATGGTCCCTGATCAGTACACATTCAACCAAACATTTATTTTCTCTGAAGTCTATAATTCCTGCATCTGTAGGACCAGGGTTCCAGATTTTGTAAATTTGTTATTTATATTTTTACCATGGTGATCTTGAGTATGTAACACCCTCAGTCATTAGAGAAGTAGTCTGTGTCCATTCTATTCTTACTTCAATTGAAAATTTAGCTAAAATATTTTAGGAAAATTTTTGACAAGTTTTTTTTGTTGTTGTTGTTGTTGTTTTTAATTTTTGTTGGAATATAGTTGATTTACAATGTTGTGTTAGTTTAGTTTTATAGGAAACCACCAAACTGCCTCCCAAAGTGGCTATAACCTTTTTGATTTTCACTAGCAATGAATGAGAGTTCCTGCTATTCCACATTCTCAGTAGCAATTGTTGCCATCAGAGTTCCAGTATGTACTGTATAACATTGGTTTAATTTGCATTTCCCTGATAACATATGATGTGAAGCATCTTTTCATATGCTTATTTGTCATCTGCATATCTACTTTGGTGAAGTGTCTGTTAAGGACTTTGGTCTAAGTTTTAAATCCTATTGTTTGTTTTCTTGTTGAGTTTTAAGAATTCTACGCATATTTCACATCATAGTCCTTTATCAGATGTGTATTTTACAAATATTTTCTTTCAGGCTATGGGAGTTATAAGCAAAATCAGGATAATTGTTACCTTTAAGCAATGTTGGAGGCATTCGTAATTGGAAAGAAGAATTCAGAGAAATTTTTGGGTTCTATCAATATTTGCTTTAGAATAACTGAAGCTTTATCCTTAATTTTATTCAGTTCTCTGTAAGTTTTGTATATTCTAAAATTTTAATGTAGACTGTGTTCTTAACTCTAAAAAACAAACAAAAAAACATGTCCAAAGCCTTTTATTTTCATCATTCTAAAAACTGTTTGGAACTTCCCCTAAATCTACTATTTTTGTATATATCTTCTTACTTACATACTATAAGTAACTTCATGGTTAAATATTGTTATTTCTATTCCTATATGAAGAACTTAGGACCAGAGGATTGAATATAGTAGTATGTGTTCATTAGCAAGTTTACCTGAGACTAAGATTCTAATATAGCATTTATTGAAACTGAGACTCTAATATAACATTTTTTTCTCTAAAATTTATATAATTTATCTTATTGTTTCTTCTTCTCAGACATATGCTCCATACTTTATGTTCTATTTGAACATTGAAAGGAATTCAAACACTTAAAATTAAATCATTTAAATCTGGGAAATAAGATATAAAAATAGAACCACGCCATAAGAGAATAAACCAGAATGAGTGTCATTAAGTCAAAAAACATATAACACAATGTTATAATGGTAGTATAAAAAAAGTGTGAAAATTGTCACTGTATTCAAATAGACACAAACATGTTAAGAGTATACAAACTCATAAGAGTAAAGGGTAAAGAAAAATATAAATTATGATAAAATTATTTTGATTATTTCACACAAACTTTTACTTTTTGTTCTTAATGTTGTTAAAACTTCAGGTCCCCAATATACGTAATTAAACACATGAAATCCAATCAGCAATTATTGCTCTTGACTAAAAAATCATGACCTAAATGTTTTGAGCTCAAGCATGAGTGCCAGTCTTACATAACAAGGGCTGAAGTACAACAGAATCAAAAAGCTATTTAGAGACCTGTGCCAAGACCAAACAATAAATTATTACCAGGTATTCTCAAGAATTTTGAAGTGATAATCCATTATTGCTTTCTCTGTCTGGTCCTCACAGGAACTACCCACAACTCAAGAATTTATTTTACTGATAGATTTCCTATTTCACGCCAATATTTTCACCCTTCCTGGCTGTTTCTCACCTATTACCTTTTTCTTTCCAATATTTCCGACTGATCACATATTTTTTGATTTGGCATTAAAAAATATATATATTTTAGGGGTTACCTGGTGGCACAGTGGTTGACAGTCTGCCTGCTGATGCAGGAGATGCGGGTTCATGCCCCGGTCCGGGAAGATCCCACATGCCGCAGAGAGGCTGGGCCCGTGAGCCGTGGTCACTGAGCCTGTGCGTCCGGAGCCTCTGCTCCACAACAGGAGAGGCCACAACAGTGAGGCCCGTGTACCGAAAAAAAAAAAAAAAATATATATATATATATATATACATATATATGTATATAAAATGTTTTAAAATTTACATTACATAAAATGTAGTTTCTTAAGTGTACAGTTCAGCATTTTTCTTTACCTGAAAAGTTCAGTATGTTAAGTATATTCTTATTGTTGTGCAACCAATATCTGGGACATTTTCATGTTGCAAAATTGAAACTCTATACCCATTAAACATAACTTCCTATTTCACCCTCTTCCCAACTTGGGAAAACCACCATTTTGCTTTCTGTTTTTATGAATTTGACGATTCTAGCCACCACATATAAGTGGAATAAATAGTATTTGTCTTTTTATGACTGGTTTATTTTACTTAGCATAGGGTCTTAATGATTCATCTATGTTGTAGCATGTCTCAGTATTTCCTTTTTAAGACTGAATGATATGCCACTGTATGCATGCACCATATTTTGTGCATTCATTTATCTGTTGATAGATATGTGGGTTGTTTCCACTTTTGTGCTATTGTAAATAAAGATGCAATAAACATGCATATGTAGATATGTCTTCCAGACTCCACTTTCTATTATTTTGGATGTACCCAGAAGTGGAGCTGCTGGATTAGATATAATTCTATTTTTAATTTTTTGAGGAATTGCCATACTGTTTTCAGTTTACATCCCCCAAAGAGTGAACATTGATCATACATTTGGTAGTAAACATATGGCAATAAATTTCTAACTATTTCCCCTTAACTACACCGCCTTGCTTCTTTCTGGAGTTCAACATCATTCTCATTGTTGCTAGTATCTTACTGAAATTAACATTCATTCAAATCCTCACCCTTGAGCTTCAGGACATTTGTTTTCACCATTACAAAATACAAATAGAGGACCTTTTCTATCTTAGTCCTTGTTTTCTTTCTTCCAGCTTTAGTGGGATACAATTGACATACAGAACTGTATAAATTTAAGGTGTACATCAGAATGATTTGACTAACAAATCATGATATGATTAATACAAGTTTAGTGAACAGCCAATTCATATAGACACAAAATTTTAAAAAAAAGAAAAAAATATTTTTGTTGTGATAATAATTCCCAGATTTACTCACTTATCAACTTTCCTATATGACACCAGAAATGTTTATTATATTAATCATGTATACATCACATCCCTTTCTTTTCATTTCCATCTGCATGGAATATCTTTTTCCATCCATTCACTTTCAGTCTGTATGTGTCTTTAGATCTTTAGTGAGTCTCTTTTAAGCAGTATATCTATGAATATACTTTTATCCATTTAGCCACTCTTTGTATTTTGATTGGAGCATGCGGTCCATTCAAATTGTAAGTAATTATTGGTAGGCATGTACTTATTGCCATTTTGTTAATTGTTTTCTTGTTTTTTAATTCTTTTTTGTTTCTTCCTTTTTATTTTTCTCTCTTGCCTCATGATTTGATTACTATCTATAGTGTTGTGTTTGGGTTCTTTTCTTCTTTGTGGGTATGTATCCATTATATATTTTTGGTTTGTAGTTACTATGAGGTATATGTGTATATATAATCATTTTAGTTGATGATCTCTTAAGAAATGCATTCTGACAAGTCTTCATTCTTACTCCCCCCTCCTACATTAATGTTTTGAACATTACATTTAATATTTTACATCTTTTTGTTTTGTGTGGCCCTTAACTACTCATGGTAGACACAGATGATTTTACTAATTTTGTCTTTTAATCTTCCTACTAGTTTTATGGGTTCACTACCTTTACCATATATTTACCTTTACCAAAGGAATTTTTCTTTCATAATTTTCATATTTCTAATTGTAGTCTAATATTTTTTCATTTAAAGAAGTCCCTTAAACATTTCTTTAAATATTTCATTCCACTCCCTTGTGGATTACAGAGTTTCTGCTAAAAAATCAGCTAACAGTCTTTTTAGAAATCCCATGTAAGTAACTAGCTACAGTTCCCTTGCTGCTTTTAATATTCTCTTTACTTTTTTTTTTTCATTTTAATTAAAATATGTCTTGATGCAGACCTCTTTGGGTTGATTATGTTTAGGATTCTGTACTTCTGGAACTGGATGTATATTTTCTTTTCCAGGTTAGGGAAATTTTTCACTATTATCACTTCAAATAAGTTCTCTGCCCCTGTCTCTCTCCCTCTCTCTCTCCCTCTCTCACCTCATTCTGGGAATCCTATAATGTGAATGTTAGTATGCTTAATGTTGTCCCCAAATTCTCTTAAATTGTTCTCATTTTAAAAAATTATTATTTTTTGTTCAGCTTGAATTCTTTCCACTACTCTGTCTTGATTTTTTCCTCTGTATCATGTACTCTACTGTTGATTCCTTTGAGTGTATTTTTTATTCTAGTTATTATATCTTCATCTATGTTTGGTTCTTCTTTAAATTTTTTGATCCTTTGTTAAACTTTTCACTGTGTCCATCTATTCGTCTCCCAAATTTGTTGATGACCTTTATGCACTTTGTCCTTGTTTATAAGAATTTTGGTACCTGGATAACAATCTTTCTCTTCTCCACAACTCCTGTCATTATTCAGGGAAACTTCACCTCTTCACGTGTCATGCAAGATAAAGTTATTACATCTTGATTACAACAAGTTTTACTTTACTTTAGGGGGGTGTGTGTGTGTGTGTGTGTGTGTCTTTGTGAAACTGTGTAGGAAAATATTCTGAAATCCAAATGAAACAATAACTTGATTAATATGAAAACTTCATTCTAGTGAAATGTCCATCTTTGATTACTTCTGATTATAGGTGTACATCTTGAAATACAAGTTTTATACATAGACTCGAATAAAAAAATACCAATGCAATTGCCTAAACCTGAAGGTTATAGCCCCCTTAGTTTAAAAAATGTGATGCTGATAGCTTAGCCTGAGAAATATTCTGGGTGAAGAGGAAGTCTCATGAGAAAGTAAAATTATGTTTACAAATTTTTCTGGTAATGAAACATAAGATTATTTAATGCTTAAAATAAAGATAATCTTACTTTATTATTTCTGGCATATGAAAAAGAAAAATCCACATGAGCTAGCTTAGATAAAAGTCATTTGCTCCTCCAGTAAATATCTTTTTTCTATATAATAGACTACACTCATAAAATACATTGCAGTGATCCTCTTCTGTAACTGAACTTCTGGAAGAACTATTTTTAGTTAAAATTTATATCCTCAGAAGATGATCAAGTTTTCTATATATAATATATTAGTTATTTGGTAAATTTGTATTTTTAAATTAATTAATGCAATTTTCTTCCATATTTTTGGATACTATTCATCTCTTGGGTTCCATGATTCAGTTAGCAATTTCTGTGTGTATATTTTGATACATATAAATATTTTCAACTTTTTTGTTAAAAATAGCAGAAGAAAATCAAATTCCATAATGATTTTTTCAAATAGTTGTTTTAAAAATCTGTTTTTGCTTCAGTGCAAATATTGCATTCTGAGGAAGAGTATCTGAAACCAGCAAAATTTTATTTATGAATCAGTGCTGTAGCTGAAAACTACATGCCTCTGTGTGATGGGGCACATGTTAGAATTACATAAATTATGTGCTCACAGACTATTATAATACTTCTCTTGCCATTACTTAGTGGGGTTGTTTTTGTCCTTGGATTAGATGACATATGCACTTGGATGTGAAACTAATGAAAGCTATGCAGGAAAGCAAGGCCAACCCATACGAGGAAGATGGAGATACAGCAAGACTGGGGTTCTAGTTAATCACCAAAGCAGGATGTGGAATAATAATACAGAAGCAAGGAAGCAAGGAAATTTTGTATCTTAGGACAAAGTAGTCTTTCACAGGACCCAAATGAAATAGAACTCTGCACCTACCTGATGTCAAAAAGTAATAAACCAAAATTATCAAAATGTGATCAGTAGGAACTCATACAGGTATGACTATACATTGGTACAAGCACTTTTAAAAGAGTTTAGTACCATATTGATGTTTAATATCACATATACCTTGGCACAGAAACTCCATTCTTAGTATGCATGAATTCAATAAATCTCTTGTACACATATAGCTGAAGACGTATGCACATATATTCACAGCAGCACTGTATGAACTGGAAAAAAAAATGGAAAACAGTTCAAGTACATTAAGTGTATAATGGATAAATATTGATATTGTCATTCACTGGGATAGTCAACAAAATTAAGTATATTACAAAAATAAGGTAAATAATAACCTTACCAATAATATGAGTGAATAAATAAATCCCAGAAACCATACAAAAATTACCTTAAACTTTTCTGAAATAAAAGGAAAACAAAACAACAGGGCTTCCCTGGTGGCGCAGTGGTTGAGAATCCGACTGCCAGTGCAGGGGACGCGGGTTAATGCCCCGGTCCAGGAGGATCCCACGTGCCGCAGAGTGGCTGGGCCTGTGAGCCATGGCCGCCGGGCCTGTGTGTCCAGAGCCTGTGCTCCGCAACGAGAGAGGCCACAGCAGTGAGAGGTCTGCATACTGCAAAAAAAAAAAAAAAAAAAGAAAAAGAAAGAAAAAAGGAAAACAACAAATATTTTTATTAGGACTAAACATATGATAAAACTAGAAGAGTAATAGCATGATAAAAGATTAAGGATCTTACTATATACTCTTTAAATATAACATTATCAAAATGAAAGAACTGAGAAAGTAAAAGAGAAAAATATATACCTTGCAAACAATAACCACAATTGAGCTGCAATATTTATTCTGAAAATAGACACATAAAGCGATTTTAAAGTAAATAAATGTTAAATAAATAAAGAGCCAAATTTCACAATGATACAATGTGTCACCAAGATAGATATAGCATTTATAAACATATAAACATATATGCATTTAACAGTAGAACCCCAAATACATGGAACAGAAATTACAGAATTAAAGGAAAAATTAGATACTTCAGCATTAGCAATTAGAAACTTAATATCCTATTGTTAATACTGGATCAAACAATTAGGCAGGATATCAATAAGGAAAGAGAAGACTTGCACAACACTGCAAATCAACTAGACCTAAAAGACATCTACAGAATAATCCACCTAACAACAACAAAATAAACGTTCTTCTTGAGTGTACAGGATATATTCTTGAAGATTCATTATATATAGGTCATAAAACCAATCTCAGAAAGTTTAAAAGGATTGAAGTCATACAACATATATCCTTTGACAACAATAAAATAAAATTATACATCAATAACAGAAAAAAAATTGGAAAATTCACAAATGTAGAAATGTAAAAGCATACTCAATCAAGAAAGTGAAAAGACAACCCATAGAATGGGAGAAACTATTTATAATACATATATCTGATAAGGAATTTGTATCTAAAATACATAATTAACTTTCAACTCAATAATAAATGTCCAATGACCCCATTAAAACAGTAGCAAATGATCTGAATAGAAATTTCCCCAAGGATTACATTCAAAACATAATACGCACGTAAAAAATGCTTGGCATTATTAGTCATCAGGGAAATGTAAATCAAAACCACAGTGCAATGCTACTTTACACCCATTAGGGTTTGAAAAATCAAAATGTAAGATAACAAGGTTGATGTAATGTAAGGATATTGAAACACACATACACTGCTAGAAAAAATGTAATATTCTTTTTCTTCAATTAGGATGTTGGTTGAGTGCATGTGATCACTTTATAAAAGTCATCTAAGTATTTCAGATTGTGTTTAATGAATAAAGTCATTAACACTTTGTTTTAAAATTAAACACTTTTTAAAACTAAAAAAATACTGTGGGCATATTAATACTGATTACAGGAACAAAATACAGCATAGTGTTATACATGCTGAAAGGCTTAGCAAGTCCCAGATGGTCACCCAAAGGTGCTTGCAATAACGTTTCCAGTTCAGTGTGAAGAGAATTCAAGTAGTTCAAGAGAGAACATTCTAACCTGGAACATTGTTAAGAGGGTCATTAATTAGTCCTGGGAAGCCATAAATTTTGAAAGAATATTGGTAAAATGAAAAGGGTTGATTAACTGTCAGTAAGGAAAAAAAATGTTTTAAGTGTATCCTCCATCTTTAGCCTCGTATTTTTCACTATATTAACCATGCTGTAAAGTTAAAACTTATAATTTAGTGATATGATGTGCACGTCAAATGTTACAACACTATCTCTGCCTACTCTCATATATTTCAAGAAAAGAATTGCAATTTTTATTATATTATTGGCAAATTATGAAAAATTTTTGTGGTGCATATGTACTGTCAATTATATGCTAGAAAAACACCTATTGTACAAGTTCACAACAAAATTTTGAATGAGTCAATAAATTTTTAAGTGCATGTTTATTGAGAATGACATTTAAAAAACCCAAATTTGGCAGAGTTCATACCTAAAATAATTTTGACCATGTTTTTCTTTTGAAAAGGTAATTTTACATCAATGTTTATATTGATTTATGATGCCAAATTTTATGTCATTTTAATTCCTACAATTTCAAGATAAGTAAATTTTATTTTAGCTTTCTTCCTAAATCAAAAATACATGCAAAAATAAATGCATCAGGGGCTTCCCTGGTGGCACAGTGGTTGAGAGTCTGCCTGCCATTACAGGGGACACGGGTTCATGCCCCGGTCTGGGAAGATCCCACATGCCGCAGAGCGGCTGGACCCGTGGGCCGTGGCCATTGAGCCTGCACGTCCAAAGCCTGTGCTCTGCGACGGGAGAGGCCACAACAGTGAGAGGCCCGCATACCACAAAAATAAATAAATAAATGCATAGAAAGATGAAATCAAGAAATCAAATAAGCATTATCATACGCAACTACATACAAACTGTTGAAGTATGGAAGTAATAGACGTCCACACACTATAAAACATATGCGCTTCTGTGCAATTATGAAATGTAAATAATGAAAAGTTAGTTTTACCTCTAAAGACCTATATTTCCACTCTTCAAATGAAAATACCTATTTCCTACATAACCTTCCAACAATAACTCCTGGCCATATACATACACATTCATGTGTAGGAGCTTAATTTACACAACAGTTGTGCATCCTGATTTTTTCTGCTCTATTTTCAAGTTAATTCCATATCTGAATGGATGCATCTTGTGATTCTTGTCTCTGAGTTTTCATTTTCATTCAGAAAACAAACAAACAAACAAAACACCTTTCTATTTTCCTTTTTTTATTTCTTCTTTGATCTATGGGTTATTTTGTAGTATATTGTTTAGTCTCTAAATACTGGGGGAATTTTTAGAGTTTTCTGGTATTGTTTCTAAACTGCTTAAATTTATTGAGTCATTTTATAAGATCCAGAATAAGGTCTGCAAATTTCTATATTCACATGAGAAAAATGTGTATTTTGCTATCATTAGGTGCATTGATCCATAAATGTTAATCATGTCAAATTGGTTGATAGTGTTTGTCTACCTCATGTAAATTATTGAGACAGAAAGAGAGGAATTGAAATCTCCACAAATATTGTTGAAATGTATATTTCTCCTTGTAGTCTTATCAGTTATTTTTTCCTGTATTTTGTAGCTCTATTAGTAGGTGCATTAATACTAATACATTTATTCACATTTCTTTTTACTAGTGTTTACATGGTATATATCACCCCAAAATTTCATTTTTAAACTATTTTTGTCTTTATATTTAAAATATGTTTCTTGTGGCAACATAGACTTGGGTCTTGCTCTTTTATGTAGTCAAAAATCTGTTTTTAATTGAACTGTATAAACAATATACATTTAAAGAGATAATTAATGTTGTTAGTTTTAAATTTGTCATTTAGTATTTGGTTTATTTTTGTCCCATCTGTTCTCTGTTTCCTTTATCCTTTCTTCCTATTCTCTTTTGAGGTTACTGAGTAATTAGAAAAACAAACCATGTTTCCATATTATCTGTTCGATTAGCTTATTGGTTATAACACTTTGTTTTTACTACTTTAGTGTTGCTTTAGGTTTTATAGTATAAAGTTTAGATTTACAGAAAAAGCGTAGATTTATTTACATGAAAGTCTACTTCAAATGCTAGTATACCACTTCAGATATAGAGTAAGAATCTTGCAGTAGTATACTAACATTTCTCATAGAGTTTATGATTTCATACCTTATATTTTACATGTGTTATAAACCCACAGTGAATTGTCTGATAGTCTATTATTGTTCAAACAGTAAATTACCTTTTTTATAACCATTTTTGAAATACAATACATAACATACAATTCACCCATTAAATTGTTCAATAATTTTGGTAGATTCAAATGTTGCACAACTAAGACAACAATCTAATTTTAGAATATCTTTAATACCCTATGAAAGAAACTTCCTACCTATTGATAGTTATTCCTCATCCCCAACTTCCCACCTACTATTTCTCTGGATTCTGGACACTTTACTTAAATGGAATAATATATATTTTTAAAGTCCATATATATAGAATCATAGAATATGTTGTGTAATTTGAATGTCATTACATTTAGGACAACATTTAAAATATTAAAGACAACAAAGAAAATCAAACATAAACAACACAAAATATTCTTGAAAAATAAAATAAATGATTAAAAAAACAGAACCAAGCAATTCCACTCCTAGATACATTAGAAGAGAAATGAAAACATGCATTCACACAAAAACTTTCACATGACTGTTTATAGAAACATTATTCATAATAGCCAAAACAATGCAATGACTTTCTACGGGTAGAATTCCTGGATCATATGGTAACTCTATGTTCAAAATTTCAAGGTACTGCTGTACTTTATTCAAAAGTGGTTGTACTAGTTTTTCCTTTCCAGAAAAACAAAGTATGAGTTCCAATTTCTCCACACCATTGCCAACATTTCTTATTGTTTGTTTTCCCTTTTTGACTATAGCAATCCTATTGTGTGTGAATTGGCTTGTAATTGTGGTCTTGATTTGCCTTTCTCCAATTCTTAATAATACTGAGCATTTTTCCAAGTGCTTATTGACCATTTGTACATATTCTTAGGAAAAATGTCTATTCCAACTTGACTATTTTGTATGTGGACATACAGTTGGCCCAGTACAATCTGTTGAAAAGACTGTACTCTCCCCATTGAATTGCCTTTGAACATTTGTTGAAAATCAATTGACTATAAATATACAGGTTTGATTTTGGACTATTAGATCTAGTCCAGTGTTATCTATCCTTATTCCAATAATACTCTGTCTTGCTTAATGCCACTTTGCAGTAAGTTTTGAAATCAGAAAATGTGAACCTTACCACTTTGTTCTTTTTCAGAATTGGTTTGACTCTTCAGGTCTCTTACTATTCTCTACTGATTTTAGAATCCAATTGGCAATTTCTACAAACAAGTCAGCTGGAATTCTCATCAAAATTCTGTTAAATCTGGAGATCAGCTTGGGATGTATTGTCATATTAACAAAGTAAATTTTCTGATCCATGAACATGGGACATTTCTTCCCTTATTTAGCTACTCATTAATTTCTTCAAACAACATTTTGTAGTTTTCAGAGTGTAAGATTTGCAATTCTTTGTTAAATTTATTCCTAAATATTTTATTCGTTTTGATACTGTAAGTAGAATTGTTTTTCTTGATTTTATTCTGGATTGTTAATTCCAGAATAGAAATACAACTGATTTCTGTACATTGATTTTGTATCCTGAAACCCCGTCGTATATCTATATATATCTCTCTCTATATATATATTCATATATGACATTAACAGATTTAATATGAATAATAATAATAGAAACAAAAGGAATATTTCTGTATAGGTCTAGTCTCTTGCTACTCAAATATAGCTCTATCCTCTCATCCCTTCTTTGGGGATTATTATTATTATTGGTATTACTCTATTACTGTTATAAACCTGAAAATATATTGCTATGATTATTTCTTTACCATCTGTAGTCATTTCTTTTGCCCATTACAGCTTTGCTCCCACCCACTTCTTTTGTGCTTTTACTGGCAAACATATTACACACATATTAACTTCTATGTAGAAATACTTAAAATATATTCTAGGGCTTCCCTGGTGGCGCAGTGGTTGAGACTCTGCCTGCCGATGCAGGGGACATGGGTTCGTGCCCCGGTCCGGGAAGATCCCACATGCCGCGGAGCGGCTGGGCCTGTAAGACATGGCCGCTGAGCCTGCACGTCCAGAGCCTGTTGCTCCACAACGGGAGAGGCCACAACAGTGAGAGGCCTGCGTACCGCCAAATATATATATATATATATATATATATATATATATATATATATATATATATTCTATATATATTATTTTGTACAATTATTTTTTTAAATTAGTTAAACAAAGAAAGACAAATATAAACTTGTCTTTAATAATTACATAATTATTTTTACTCTTCCTTTTGTTTAATTGTGTGAATTTGAATTAATGTTTGGGGACACTCTCCTTCATATGGAGCAAATTCTTTTAGTATTTACTGTACAGCAGGTCTGCTAGCAAAAATTGTTCATAGTGTTTGTTTATCTAAAAAGTTATTTCCCCTTCAGTTTTCATAGATAACTTTGCTGGATATAGGAGTCTTGACAGGTTGTCTTATTTTTTTCTTCCTCTGAGTACATTAAATACATACCCCACTGCCTTCTGGCATTTATTTTCAATTTTCTGTTAAGAAGTCAGCTGTTAATATTACTGGGTTTCCCCTTGTAAGTGACACATTGTTTTTCTCTTTCTGCTTTCAAGACTTTTCTTCCTTGTATTTAACCTTGAGTATTTTTACTATACTGCATCTGGTTGTGGGTCTCCATATTTTTCTTGCTTAAAGTTTTCTTTTAACTCCCTAGATGTGTTGTAAGTTATTTTTTAAATAATTTTTTTTATAAATTTGAAAGTTTTCAATCATTATTTGTTTGAATGTTTTATTTTCTCCCTTTCTTCTAGTACTCCCATTACATGCATGTTGATGCTTTTAATGGTATACCACATTTTTCTGAGTCTCTGGTCATTTTTTTCCTATTCTTTTTCCATTTTTCAACTTGCATAACTTATCTGTGTATCTTCAAGTTTGCTAATTGTTTTCTGTGACAGTTCAAAACTAATGTTGAGGTTTTTTTCAAGATGGCAGAGGAGTAGGAGGATGTGAAGCTATTGCTCTTCACAAATGCATCAAGAATACATCTACAGCAGGATCAATTCTCACAGAGCACCAGCTGAACACTAACAGAGGACCTTGGACACTGGAAAGGAAAGGAAATATCCCTGCATAACTGGGCAGGGCAAAAAAATAAGAAGGGAAAAGGAAGAGGAGAGGAAACGGGATGGGAGCTGTGCCCCTGGGGGGTGGGTACTGAGGAAGAGGAGAGGTTCCTACATCCGGGGAAGCCCCCTCATCAGCAGGGAAATCAGTTGGGACAGAAGAGGAGAATCTGAGGCTGTTGGAACTGGGTGAAATGCCCGGTTTGTGGGAGACAGGACAGAGTGTGACCTATATAGACAGTCCATGTCACAGCCCTCTGTGCCCCAGACTGGGACGTGTGCCCACTGGTGTGCACGAGAGGTGGGAGCTGAAACGTGGGGATTAGAGAGCAAATCCAGGGAGAAGACTGCCATTGCCTATGAGGAGACAACCTGAGGGGATGGGAGGGAGGTAATCTGCTACCAGGGGTGCTTATGGAGGAAACCCAGACTGCCATAGAGGAAAGGTGCCACTGTTGTGTGATGCACAGGGTGGAGCTGTCATTGCAGCCTCTCCCCATGCACAGGCCTTTTCCCCCGCAGGTGCTAGGAAAGTTCCCCTCCAAGGCTGACTCTCGCACACCTGCCTCCGGGCATTAGGAAAGTTCTCTGCCAAGGCTGGTGCACACACACCTGCTGCCCAGTGCTAGGAAAACCCCTACCAGGACTGGCCTTCTTGCATCTGCCACAAGGTACTAAGTAAGGGTCCTGCCAGGGCTGGCCCTTGTGTGTCTGCCGCCAGGCACTAGGAAAGCCTTCACAATGGCTGCTGTGTGCTAGGAAAGGCTCCCACTAGGGCCAGATCTCTTGCACCCAAGGCTGCCGGCTTCCCCCACACGTACTCACTGGTGGGACAGGATCTCTCGTGGCACTAAGCTCCACCATGCAACTGTCACCGCCAGGACTCCTGGGGCCCCAGTACCTGTGCCACCTCTGTGCATTTTCCTCACCAGGGCAGACCAGAGTACTCCAGGGCATGCTTGGGAACAGACCCCTGCAAGTGGTCCACACACAGGGGTAGGGATAAAAGCATAGGTGAGACCTAGAGGTGGGGCAACTAAGAAAGAGGAAGAAAAATCTTTCTGTTCAGCTGCACAAGCCACAGATTACACCCCCACGAGTGGCTTGGTAAACTCTGTGTATATGGAATATCTGCATGGACAATGAGTGTTCCCACAACAGATATTGGTCTACAGGGGCAAGTACAGGTGACAGTTGGGCCAGGTGAGAGTCTGAGCTGCCCCCACAGTGCTGACAGTGGGTCCACAGACCTACCTAGAGGTATTGGAGGGTCTCCTGGGGAGCTGGAGGTTGGCTGTGACTCATGGTGGGGGCAATGACACTGAAAGCTGAGATCCCAGGAAAATATTTTTATTACTATTATTTTAATGTTTTGTTTTGTTCTTTTTAAATTATTTTTACTTTTTGTTTTTTTTTAAAAAATTAATATATTTTTATTTTTCTACTTTTACTTTATTTTTTCAGTGATTTGTGTTTTTTCCTTCTTTTCTTCTTTTGTTAATGTTTTTAAATCATATTTGTGTTTCTTTTATGTTTTCTTTGCTTGTTTTTAGTTTGCATTCTGCTTTTGCTTTGTTTCTTATTTTCTGTTTTTGTTCATTTTGTTTTTAATTGTTTGCTTTCATTTTGCGGGTACTTTTATTTGTCTGGTTGTTCTTTGTTTTTTTGTTTTGTTTTGTTTCTCTTTTTTTGTATGTGTGTGTGTTTCTTTGTTAGGTTTTATTGTTTGGTTTCACTTTTACCATTTGTCTTGGGTTTTATTTGTCTGTTTTTTGTTTTAACTATTGTTGTTACTGTTTGTTTTGGTCTTTGCTATTTGTCTTGGGTTTTCTTAGTCTGTTTGTTTTCTTCCCCCCCCCCCCCCGCCACCCCGCTTATTTCTTTTTCCCACAGCATGCGACTTGCTGGGTCTTGGTTGTCCAGTTGATGGTCAGGCCTCAG
Source organism: Stenella coeruleoalba (assembly GCF_951394435.1). NCBI lineage: Eukaryota > Metazoa > Chordata > Mammalia > Artiodactyla > Delphinidae > Stenella > Stenella coeruleoalba. The sequence goes on from NC_137154.1 coordinate 73,111,817, forward strand.
CCTCTGGTGTGGGAGCACCAAGTCCAGGATGCTGGACCACCAGAAGATTCCTGGCCCCAGGGAATATTAATCAACAAGAGCTCCCCAGGAAGTCTCCATCTCGACTGCAAGACTTGGCCCCACCCAACTGCCTGCAGGTTTCAGTGCTGGACACCTCATACCAAGTAATAAATAAGAGAGGAACACAAACCTACCCATTAGCAGACAGGGTGCCTAAAGTCATACTGAGCTAACAGACATCCCAAAACACACCACCTGACATGGCCCTGTCCATCAGAAGGACAAGATCCAGCTCACCCACCAGAGAGCAGTCCCTCCCACCCACCGGTAGCAGACATCAGAAGCAAGAGGATCAATGACTCTGCAGCCTGCAGAAAGGAGACCTCAAACACAGTAAGTTAGACAAAAAGAGAAGACAGAGAAATATGTTGGAGACTAGTGCCACATGTGACAGGGCCTATTCTGGTCATGCAGATCCAGGCAGGCTGAGCACAGCCCCCCACAAGACCACCTCCAACTATACTGGCCTCTGTGGGTGATGACCTGTGTGAGCACATGTGATCCAGACCAACTCTAGGAACTGGTGAAAGGAATGTATGCCGAGGTGAAGCTGACACAGAGGGTCCATAGATCTACCTAGAGGTCTTGGAGGCCTACTGGGGAGCAGGAGTAGGCCATAGCTCACTTTGGGGGCAAGGACACTGACAGAGGAGGAACTAGGAAATTTTTTATTTTTTAATTTTAATTTTTAATTTTTAATTGTTTTTATTTTAATTTTTATTTATTTATTGTTTTGCTGTTGTGGTTCTATTTTGTTTTGTTGTTCTTGATTCATTTTAATTATTATTTTTTCTAGCATATTTTTCATTTTTTAAAATTTTATTTTATGCTTTTCTTTGTTAATATCCTGTTCTTTTCTGTTTCTTGTTTTTTTTGTTTATTTTTGCTTTTTTTTGCCTTGCCTCATGGCTTGCAGGATCTTGGTAACCAGACCAGGGTTTGGGCCTGAGCTCCTGTGGTGGGAGTGCTGAGCCCAAGCCACTGGCCAGACAGAGAACTTCAGGTCTTAGGGAATAATAATCAGTGTTTGGTCTCCCAGAGCTCCTCATCTTGGCACCAAGATCCAGCTCCACTGAACTGTCAGCAAACTCCAGTGCTGGACGCTTCAGGCCAAACAACCATCAAAACAGAAACACAGCCCCATACATAAAAAAAATGAGAGGACCAAAAATATATTACAGATGAAAGAGCAAGTTAAAAACCTACAAGACCAGATAAATGAAGAGGAAATAGGCAACCTACCTGAAAATTAATTAGAGGGATGATAGTAAATATGATCCATAATATTGGAAATAGAATGGAGGCACAGATCGAGAAAAAACAAGAAATGTTTAACAAAGGCATAGAAGAGCTAAAGAAAAAACAAACAATGATGAACAACACAATAACTGAAATAAAAAAAAAAATACACTAGAGGATTCAATAGCAGAATACCTTGTACATAAGACCGAATAAGTGAGCTGGAAGATAGGATGGTGGAAATAACTGGGGTGGAACAAATAAAGAAAAAAGAATAAAAACAAATGAGGACAGTCTCAGAGACCTCTGGGACAACATTAAACACACCAACATTCAAGTTATAGGGGTGCCTGAAAAAGTAGAGAAAGAGAAAGGATCTGAAAAACCATTTGAAGAGATTACAGTTGAAAACTTTCTAATATGGGAAAGGAAATATCCATCCAAGTACAGGAAGCACAGAGAGTCCCGTACAGGAAAAAACATAGGAGAACCACACTGAGACACATATTAATCAAACTAACAAAAATTAAATTCAAGAAAAAGTATAAACAGCAGCAAGGGAAAAGCAATAAGCAGAATATAAGGGCATTCCCATAATGTTAACAGCTGATTTTTTAACAGAAACTCTGCAGGCTAGAAGGGAATGGCAGGAGATATATAAAATGATGAAAGGGAAAAACCTACAGCCAAATTACTCAATCTGGCAAGGATCTCATTCAGATTCAATGGAGAAATCAAAAGCTTTACAGACAAGCAAAAGTTAAGAGAATGGAACACCACCAAATGAGCTTTACAACAAATGCTAAAAGAACTTACCTAGGAGGGAAACACAAGAGAAGAAGAAGAAAAAGACCTATAAGAACAAACCCAAAACAATTAAGAAAATGGTAATAGGAACACACGTACTGATAATTACCTTAAATGTAAATGGATGAAATGCTTCAACCAGAAGACACAGACTGGATGAATGGAAACAAAAACAAGACCCATATACATGTTGTCTACAAAGACCCACTTCAGATGTAGGGACACATACAGACCAAAAGCAATCGGATGGAAAAAGATACTCCATGCAAATGGAAAACAAAAGAAAGCTGGAGTAGCAATACTCATATCAGTAAACTAGATTTTTAAAATAAAGACTGTTACAAGAGACAAATAAGGACACAACATAATGATCAAGGGATCAATCCAAGAAGAAGACATAACAATTATAAATATTTATGCACCCAACATAGGTATATTTCATTACATAAGGCAAATGCTAACAGCCATAAAAGGGGAAATTGACAGTAACACAATAATGGTAGGGGACATTAATACCTCACTTACACAAAAGGACAGATCATCCAGACAGAAAATAAACAAGAAAGCACAAGCTTTAAATGACATAATAGGCCAGATAGACTTAATTGATATTTATATGACATTCCACCTGAAAACAGCAGAACACACTTACTTCTCAAGTGCACACGCAACATTCTCCAGCATAAATCACATCATGGGTCACAAATCAAGCCTCCATAAATTTAAGAAAATTGAAATTGTATCAAGCATTTTTTCTGACCACAACACTATGAGATTAGAAATCAATTACAGGAAATAAAACTGTAGAAAACACAAACACATGGAGGCTAAACAATACACTACTAAGTAACAAAGAGATCACTGAAGAAATCAATAAGGAAAGAAAAAGATACCTGGAAACATATGACAATGAAAACACAATGACCCAAAATCTATGGGATGCAGAAAAAGCAGTTCTAAGAGGGAAGTTTATACCAATTCAATCTCACCTCAAGAAACAAGAAAACTCTAAAAAAAAATCTAACCTTACACCTAAAGCAACTAGAGAAAGAAAAACAAAACAAAATGAAACAACAAAAAACTGAAAAGCCAAAGTTAGTAGAAGGAAAGAAATCATAAATATCAAAACAGAAATAAATGAAAGTGAAATGAAAAAAGCAAGAGCAAAGATCAATAAAACTAAAAGGTGTTTTTTTGAGAAGATAAGCAAAATTGATAAACCTTAACCAGACTCATCAAGGAAAAAAGGGAGAGGATTCAAATCAATAACATTAGAAATGAAAATGGAGAAATTACAAAGGACACCACAGAAATACAAAGAATAGTAAGAGATTACTCCAGGCAACTATATGCCAATAAAATGGACAACCTGGAAGAAAAGGACAAATTCATAGAAAGGTACAACCTTCCTAAGTTGAATCAGGAAGAAACAGAAAATATAAAGAGACAAATCATAAGTAATGAAACTATAATTAAAAATCTTTGAACAAACAAAAGTTGAGGATGAGATGGCTTCACAGGCAAATTCTATCAAACATTTAGAGAAGAGCTAGCACACATACTTCACAAACTCTTCCAAAAATGTGCAGAGGAAGGAACACTCCCAAGCTCATTCTAGGAGGCGACCATCGACCTGATACCAAAACCAGACAAAGATACTACTTTTTAAAGAAAATTACATACCAATATCACTGATGAACATAGTCACAAAAATCCTCAACAAAATAGTAGCAAACAGAATCCAACAACACATAAAAGGTATTATACATCCTGATCAAGTGGGATTTAACCCAGGGATGCAAGGATTCTTCAATATAAGCAAATCAATCAATGAGGTAAACCATATTAACAAACTGAATAATAAAAACCACATAATCATCTCAATAGATGCAGAAAAGGCCTTTGACAAAATTCAACACCAATTTATGATAAAAGCTCTCCAGAAAGTGGGGGTAGAGGGAACATTCTTCAACGTAATAAAGCCCATATATGACAAACCCACAGCAAACATCATTCTCAATGGTGAAAAACTGAATGCATTTCCTCTAAGATCAGGAAGAAAATAAGAATGTCTATTCTTGCCACTATCATTCAAGATAGTTTTAGTTCTATCTATGGCAATCAGAGAACAGAAAGAAATAAAAGGAATCCAAATTGGAAAAGAGGAAGTAAAACTGTCACAGTTTGCAGATGACATGATACTATACATAGAAAATCCTAAATATGCTACCAGAAAACTACTAGAGCTAATCAATGAATTTGGTAAAGTTGCAGGATACAAAATTAAGGCACATAAATCTCTTTCATTCTTATACACTAACAATGAAAGATCAGAAGGAGAGATTAAGGAAACAATTCTATTTACCATTGCAAAAAAAATAGTAAAATACCCAGGAATAAACCTACTTAAGGAGGCAAAAAACCTGTATGCAGAAAACTATAAGACACTGATGAAAGAAATTAAAAATGACACAAACAGATGGAGAGATACACCATGTTCCTGGATTGGAAGAATCACTATTGTGAAAATGACTATACTAACCCAAAGCAATCCACAGATTCAATGCAATCCCTATCAAGCTACCAATGGCAGCTTTCACAGAACTAGAACAAATTTTTACAATTTGTATAGAAACAAAAAAGACCCCAAATAGCCAAAGCAATCTTGAGAAAGAAAAACGGGGCTGCAGGAATCAGGTTCCCTGACTTCAGACTATACTACAAAGGCACATTAATCAAGACAGTATGGTACTGCACAAAAAGAGAAATACAGATCAATGGAACAGGATAGAAAGCCCAGAGATAAACCCACATGCCTATGGTTACCTAATCTATGACAAAGGAAGCAAGAATATACAATGGGAAAAAGACAGTCACTTCAATAAATGGTGCTGGGAAAACCAGACAGCTACACATAAAAGAATGAAATTAGAACACTCCCTAAAACCATACACAAAATAAATGCAAAATGGATTAAAAATCTAAATGTAAAGATCTATATGTAATACCTATAAAACTCTTAGACACTATAAAACTCTTAGACACTATAAAACTCTTAGACACTATAAAACTCTTAGAAGATAACATAGGAAAAACAATTTCTGACATAAATCACAGCTAGATCTTTTTTGACCCACCACCTACAGTAATGAGAATAAAAACAAAAATAAACAAATGGGACCTAATGAAACCTAAAAGCTTTTGCACAGCAAATGAAACTGTAAATGAGACAAAAAGACAACGCTCAGAATGGGAGAAAATATTTGCAAACAAAGCAACTGACAAAGGATTAATCTCCAAATTATACAAATGGCTCATGAAGCGCTCTCTCTCTCTCTCTCTCTCTCTCTCTCTCTCTATATATATATATATATATATATAAAACGAATCAAAAAATGGTCAGAAGAACTAAATAGACATTTCTCCAATGAAGACCTACAGATGACCAAGAGGCACATGAAAAGATACTCAACATCACTAATTATTAGAGAAATGCATATCAAAACTACAATGAGATACTACCTCACACTGGTCAGAATGGCCATCATCAAAAAAATCTACAAATATTAAATGCTGGAGAGGGTGTGGAGAAAGGGGAACCCTCCTGCCCTGTTGGTGGGAATGTAAATTGATACAGCAACTATGGAGAACCGTATGGCAGGTTCCTAAAAAACTAAAAATAGAACTACCATATGACTCAGCAATCTCACTACTGGGCATATACCCTGAGAACACCATAATTTTAAAAGATACATGCACCCCAATGTTCACTGCTGCACTATTTACAATAGACAGGGCACGGAATCAACCTAAATGTCTATCGGCGATGAATGGATAAAGAAGATGTGGTACATATGTACAATGGAATATTACTCAGCCATAAAAAGGAATGAAATTGTGTCATTTGTTAAGACGTGGGTGGACCTAAAGTCTGTCATACAGAGTGAAGTTAGAAAGAGGAAAAGAAGTATCACATATTAATGCATGTATGTGGAATATAGAAAAATGGTACAGGTGAACAGGGCAGGAATAGAGATGCAGATGTAGGGAACAGATATGTGGACATGGGAGAGAGGGGACTGGAGTGAATTGCTAGATTGTGATTGAGGTACATGCAGTGCCATGTGTAAAACAGATAGCTAGTGGGAACATTCTTTATAGCTCAGGGACCTCAGCTAGGTGCTCTGTGGTGACCTAGTTGGATGGGATGGGGGGAGGTGAGAGGGAGGTCTAAGAGAGTTGGGATATAGGTATACATATAGCGATTCACATTGTTGTACAGGAGAAATTAAGACAACATTGTAAAGCAGTTATAACCCAATTAAAAAAAAAGAAATGAAAAAGAAGAAATTACAGCTGACACTGCAGAAATACAAAGGATCATGAGACTACTACTATAACGTTTTCAACCAGTAGCCTCTTTACGTATATTTGGGTTGTAATAGTCTTTAACATTTCAAATAATACTACAGTGAATAGCCATGTGCCTATGTGGTTTCCTTCCTTCCTTTCTTATTTTTCTTTCTTTTTTTCTCTCTTTTTTTTTCTTTTTTCTCTCCCTCACTTTCTGTCTTTGTCCTTCCTCTCTCCCTCTCATCCTCCCTCCCTGGGTGTCTGTCTCTCTCTCTTTCTTTTACTTCTTTTCTAATAGCCTCAGTAATATGAAAACTCAGAAATCATTACTGGTTTCTTATAATATGATCTAAAATAATGGTAGCTCTCTAAAATCACCTACTTTGAGAAACCCATCTTTAGTCTTGAGGTTTGATAGATTGTTAAAGTTAAATAATTATTTTAACTTAAAAGTCATATTGTTAGTACTAAAAAAAGGGCAGCATGTATGAGTGGTAATTACCAGGGGAAAGGAGAGGGAAGAAATTGCTAAGATAATAAATGATAAGGCAGAATGAGAAGAATTGTGAGCAAGCAGGAAGGAGCCATATAAAGGAAGTTTATTTGGAAAGAAAGAAAGGAGGAAGAGATTCACAGGATAAAAGCCCTAATTATTTGACCAGTTGTATGCAAATATTTTGAGCAGTGGACTGAAGATCCAGCTATCTCCTTCTCAATCTCTTTTTCTTATTGTGATATTAAAAAAAAATTGTGTTTCTGCTTCCTTGATTTAATTTGAACTGGACCAGATATCCTAACACTCTGGAGCCAGTCAAAATTTTCATGGCAGATTTCAGTGATTATTTGTAGTGTTCATAACCTAAGGTAGGTAGAGTATGAAAAATATAACATTTTGTTCTTACTCTGAAACCTTGAAAGGGATATTTAAAATGAGATGACTGATTTCCTGTACCAATTTGACAGAGAACTGCTACCCAAGAGAACATCAGTGACTACAGGTATTTTCTTTCCCAATCTATTCATTTCATTCACATTTAAGGGCTGTTACTATGTGGAGAAGTTTCCTGATGTTGTCTTTCAGTATTCTGATCACACTTATACCACTTTTCTGGATCCTTATAATTTCCAAGATATTACTTTGTATTCACTTTCTTCACAGAATTTCTCTCTCTCTCTCTCTCTCTCTCTCTCTCTCTCTCTCATATATATATCAGAACAATTTGGCAATACATAGATGGAGTATTTAGCTGGAGTGGAGTGTTCTGGGTACTGATTTTCATCCTTGGGTGTGTCATTTCTGTGGAATATTCCCAGAAGTACATAATGGTTTTCTCTAAAACATTCTCTACTTGTTGCCTTTTTTCAACAGCCTCATCTCTGCCATATGACTGTGTGAACATATGGGCTTCAATGCTCTTTTTTTTATAACAAATAGAGTAAAGAGTGACTGAAAAATCATTCTGAACAGACAAGCACACAATGTGCTGAGTTAAGTGAGTTTAGTGAATTTTAATGTCATTTCTATTATATCAAAATAGGCTTGGCACTGGGGACATTTTTTGTTTAGAAAAGACTGAGAGAACAGGGGTTTCTGTGCATTTTAATCTGAGCAGAGGGAGGCCTACTCAATGCAGAACAAAGTCAGAGGGAACTGTTAACTGGAGATTAAGCTCTAACAATCAAGCTGCTTGCCAATAAATTTCAAACCCATCTATGCAAGTCATTCAATAACAGAAGACTTGCAAAGCAATTAAAGTCAGCCCTTCCTGTTTAATTTTTGCAAAATGGGGCTGGACTGCCTGAGCTTTCATTTGCTGTGAAATAATAAATGAAATGAGCCAGGAACATACTGATGTCTTGATGAGCACCTAGTGCCCTCTCACAGATTTTTTTTTTTTTTAAACTTAGGGGAGAAGTGGACAAACCTTACTAGCAAAAATGTAAAATGGGAGAACCTGATTAATCAGTGTCACTGTTTCAAACCAAATCAAATATTTATTTTACCATCTACAGCCACTTTCTTTTGCACATTTTTTTTCTTTTTTAACTGATTTCAAGACAACATTATAGAAATATCTATGCTTAGCAGAATGAGTAAATTATTTTGTCAGACATAATCTAAGTTCACCTGTGTAGTGCCCCACCTTACCCTCACCCAACTCCAATTTTTCTATGCCTGTGTCTAGTAATTCTTGCCACTTAACTTTTGAGGGAAATTGGGTTAAAGTAAGTGTGAGACATGGTAACTTGTATTTAAGGTTACAATTCTGGATAATGCACTTATTTATGCTGATCATTTGAATGGGTAAATTATTCCACAAGTAAACATTTTATTGTATATTCTCTAAAGTTTACATTTTATATGTCTATACTCATAATGCAATATATGCATGCAGTCAGGTTATTACAAGTATGGACTTTCTCATTCAGCCAATTTTACTTTCAGTATTGACTCTGCCACTAACTGGCAATATTGTGATTTTACATACAAAACTTAGTCTTTGAGATTCATTGTGTATATCTTCAAATTGGTTATAACACAATACCGTAAATAAATGAGATAATGCTTATAAAGTCCTTAATTCAATACCTGCTGCAAAGTTAGTTCTCAATGTATATTATTTGTGTTTAATCTTTACATACTTATATCTTTATATTTTGTAAAGATGGAGTCATGTTATATATACTGTTTTATGACTTATCACTTTTACTTAACTGTACATTATAAATCTTTTTGAATAATGTGAATATACAGTGTATAGCATCATAAATTTTATTTATCATAATTTTAGTATCTGTCCAGTATTTCAATGTACAGATGCACCAGTATACAATGATAAAAGAATGATGTGAAGGTAAAAATTTCTACTCAAAAGTTTAAAATTTTGTACACACTTTCAAATTCCCCTTCAAAATATTTATATGAATTTCCATTTAATAAATAGTTTATCTCAGTATAAATTCATTAAAACAAAAAGATTTTTGCCTTATTGCAACTATATCTGTAATAGCTAAGGAATATTAACTATATTTTGAATGAAATCTACAATACATTTCTGAATCTGAAACTATAGCTATATAAGTAAATTCTGCCAAAAAGTTAATACAGTAAGTCTCCTACATATGAAGTTTCAAGTTACCAACTTTCAAAGATGGGAATGTGCATTTGCATGTCCAATCACGTAAGTTAGTTCACGAGTCTGGTGTACAATGTCACATGCGTTCCTCCTCTACAAGTAGGTGTGCTTTTGTGTACTTTACTGTACAGTACTATATAGAGTACAGTAGTACAGTATCTTTAGTACAAGCCCAGGATGTCTGGAAGCAAGCATAAAAGCAGCAGTGATGTACCTGGTACTGCTAAGATGTAGCAGCGGTGATGTAGCTGGTATCTCCTATTGCTAATGATCCTTAGCTCTACCATCTCCCACCTCCTCTCCCTCCTCCAGTCAGTAACTCTTCTTGCCTGTTCACTGGATGCCAGCCACTGTATGTCAGCTGTTGTACTTTTCAAGGTACTGAACTGTAAGATTAAAATTTTTTTCTTTATTTTTGTTTGTTTTTATTTATTATTTGTATGAAAAGTATTATAAACCTATTACAGTATAGTACTATATAGCCAATTGTGTTAGTTGAGTACGTAGGCTAACTTTGTCGGACTTATAAACAAATTGTACTTATCAATGTGCTCTCAGAATGGAACTTGTTCATATGTAGAGGACTTACTGCATTGCATAGTCAAATTAAAATAGTAGTTATTCTCCAGAAGTATTTATATTTCATATTTTTCTAAAATTATGAGTAACTCATTTTAAAGCAAAAGATAACTAAAAGTAAATACTGTCCAGGATTCTCTCTTTAAATAGTTAACCATTTGTTCTCCACAGGAAGAGAAAATAAGCATGCTGATTAGTAAAATTTTGAATATATCTTGAAAATAATGAATTACCTATCAAGTTTGTGTCAGAGTGAAGGAAACATTGTAGAGAATGACAAGTTAGGAGACAACTGCTCAGAAACATGTGAGTCCCTCATGCTGTAGACTGAAACTAAAGTGTTACTATTGTTGAGTATCCCCTCCTTACAGAGGTCAAGAGTCATCGATGTGGAGTCTGAGGTCAAGAGAGCAGTTAAACTTCCCCAGGATGGGACAACCAACCCTTTTCTCAGAATCCACTGTGTGTTCCTCTATCTTTGTGCTTATAACATTACAGTAAAATTATCTACTCTTATTTATTTTTCCCACTAGACTATATGACATCTCATGGATAATCTATATTTAATCATATTTGTATATTTGACATCTAGTACTTATATTATGAAATGAATTAAAATGAATTGAATGGTTGTCTAAATTAGAGATCCAAGAACTGTGGTGCTAATAATATATTTCTATTACTTTAAAATTGTGTAAATACTATCAGTGATTAAAGACATTGATAATACATAATAGGTTGTGGATATTGTTGTAAAGGAACAAAGTATAGAGAGAGACTATTAAACTTGTCACTAAGAGCTATACATTTCAGCTCTATCAGTTTCCTAGTTAAACATTGGAGACCTTGGTCTCTCTCTTCTTATAGAGTTGTTAGTTTAAGGTTTGGTTTTTATAGTTTTAAGACTTATAAGGCACTTTTGTAAAGCTGCCCTACATAAAAAGTAACCAGGAAATGATAAGGTAAGTTTCACATATTTATAATACCTTGACTGAAATACAATATAGACAAGTTTTTAAACAAATTTTCAGATTATAAACAAAGAATTAGAGTAGAAAGTCTCGTCAAAACAAAAAGTCTAAAAATAAATACAAGGGTAGTGTAACAGCAGAGTATGGAAGGGCATCTACAATTTGTACAAAGCCTATCATTTAAGGTTCAGAATTAGGTGATTACTTTTATTATGTTATTAAACTTATGTTTGACTGTGATTTAACAGCAATTCAAAGTAAGGGTGGCTTCGATAATATATGAGTTTATTTGCCTCTTATGTACAAGTCTAGAAGTTGTTCATTCCTGCTAGAATGCTAGCCTTGTTCTATGCTGTCCTCAGGGACCCAGGCTCATTATATCTTTCCATCACCTCCAGGGTGTACCTTAATTCTCATGGTCCAAGACAGAGCCTCTAACATTATGATTATAGTTCAAGAATCAGGGACAAAAAAAAAAAAAAAAAAAGAAAGAGAGAAGACGAAGTCTCAGAAGGGAAGCATCAGTTGATCTTTACCTAAACCTGAAACCTAAACTAAAGACTGTTACATAGATCATTTTGCATAATATAAAACCTGACACGTAGCCAAGACAGTCACATATAGTCACATGTAAACAGATGAATGTTTCTTCTGTTCTATAAACAGATGAACATTCTATTAATATGGAAGACATGAGGAACAGGTATAACAGTACAACTTTTTCCCATAATCTTACTCTTTGGTTACCTCAATATTCATGTGCAGAATTCTTTGTTCACATAGACTATACTAACTACCTTAGAAGAAAAATACCAATAAAGTCTCATCCAGTTTATGCCTCCAGCTCAAAGTTCAGAGCTTTTGGGTGCCACACAATTTTTTTCTATTAGATGTGAATGTGGTTTCTCCTGGTCCAGACACCTCTGAACCAAAGAACGTGAAATCGACTTTCCACCATATCCATCTTACCCAGCATGTGATGGTGATGGTAGGATAAGAATAAGACAACTGCAATAAAAAACTTCCACCTGGAAATGAGGATAGGCAACTAGCATTCATTGTCTACAAAAACTATCACGTCTTGTTGGGTAGAAATAGAAATACTTGTATTTTTAGTAGTACAATTTATTTTGTGAGTTCATCCAGACTTTTCTTGTTCTACACTGTGGAACAAATAATCTTGCTCATTGCCATAATTTCCAGCTCTCTTTTCTCGGTATTTCCTACATATATTTTACCTCTATAAGCAAAAGTAAAGTTATCATTGAAGAGTATCCATTTCTGTAATCTTAACAACTTTAACCATCTCCTTTCTGCTGGTGAAAAATTGAGGCTCCAAGGGTTGCATTAGAGGTATAAATGCAGGCTTTTACTGATTAGACCTATAGCTTCTTTGGCAATATAATTTCCCCCAAATCTTAGAAGGCATACTTGCAAATAACCACAGCAGAGATCTTGCCTAGAACTACTTTTAAGCTTTAAGTTTCTTACATTTTTTCCTTTTAGCATCTGTAGTAAAGTAGCAGCTTTAACTTGATCTTTGCTACTGCTCTCATCTCCCTCTGTTTGACAGGGAGATATCAGTGAAAATTTATTTTTAAAAAGTCTGGGGCAATAGTTATCTCTTGCTAAGGATTCCTCTTCATTGTCATTGTTTTTATGTGTGCTTCAGTTTGGACTCCAGATGCACTGAACTTTTCAGTCCTCCAAGATTCCAAATTAGTTGTACTCTCTTCATCAGCTTAGATTTCAGGCTGCAGAGAGACAGACTCTCACTTGGCAAAGCTGTAACCCCTTCCACCACTGTTGTCAGATAAATTGGTTCTAGCCTGAGTTTTTCTCTGTTTGTAGGATTCAGTTAAAAGCTTAAAAATATCATCATTTCCAGGTTCTCAGATCTACTTCACATAGAATAATATTGAATTCACATATTGAAAAAAAGTGTTTGAAATGAGATACAATATATTTTTTCTCTCTTTCATAAACAGATGCTAGAGGTAAGTGGTCAGGATAAGGATGGGTACTGGAATCCATGGTGTCCTCAAGGATCCAGACTTTATGGAGCTTTATAGGAAAAATTTAATCCTATCTTAACCACTCTTTAAGGATACCTTCCCATCATATCCATGATCCAAGCAGTAAGATGTAAAAAACAGGGTCAAAAGGTGAGCAAAGAGCATGTAACAAATATTTGAAGTAAATTTTCCAGAAGCTGATATTTCACATTTCTATGAATTGGCCAGAACATAGTTATGTGGCCTCATATAAATGTATTGGAGGTTGGTAACGTAGTCTTTGCTTTCCCTGACCACTTCCAGGTTTAAAATTCTTATCATTATGGAAAAAAGAAATCATGAATACTGTGGAAGAAAGCTTTCTCTGTCATATTAAATAAGCAACCAATGGCACCAATCAGTTTTCTTCTGATTGTCAATTATTCCTTTATTTATCCACTATATTGTGAATTAAGTTTAATTATTCAATTAATTGTAAATAAAATTGGGCATCATTAGGCATATGTAAATAAATGAAAGCAATCATTTCATTTCTAAGCTAATCGTTTACTCTTATAAAACATTAATTATTCTATCTTCTGAAAAACAAAAACAAAGCAAAACAAAAATCATTTTTTCCCTTCAGTGAAATAATACAATTCTTTTATTTTGTCTCTATTTGAACAAGAATACTACTGGAAATCAGCCTGAGGCATTTTTTCTTTCATATGATTGATCAACTCCCATTTTGTATTTTTCCTAACTCTGTCCTTAAACACTGATGCATTTCATCATCCTGTATACCATGTGGTACTCCCCATCATCTCACTTCCTGAGTGATATTGTTCAACGGGAAAGATTCCCTGCTGTTATCTTTTTACAGGAACACTTATTACTGTGCTGGAAAGGGCAGAATGTACAAATCTTATTTTCTTTACTTTCACTTCTCGACAGATTAGAAAATCTCATTGAACAATTTCTAATATGAAGAACATTTGACATTTTCCTCAGTTTTAACCTGGCCCTCATTTATAATATTTCTATCATGAGTTTAGATCTGTCAGAGACTTTCACAAAGAAGTATTAGAAAAAAATAAAAGTAAGAGAACTGTTGCTTAGTGCTTCCAAAAAGTCATGTATTATAGTAGGATAAAAGAAGCTGAGCAACTTTTCACTATAATGGTCAAGATGAAATCACCAACACCAAGGATAAACTGAAAAACCTAGGGACCTATATTGTCATTCCCTCTAACAAACAACCTATCTGGAACTGGGAGACTTGTTCCTACACTCAGATCAGTGTTTAGAACATATTTATCCAAATTTTAACTCCAATGACTGAAATTCATTTTCAGCTCAACTATTTATAAAACTGTTAAAAGTCACACAAAAAATACAAGAGTGATATCATTGGTTTCATGGATCTTCTGTGTCTCCTTCCATCTTGACAAGTCCTACACACTAAATGCTTTCACATAGAGTAAAAAAATTCTAGAGAACTAATGATTGTTAGAAAAATTTCGTTTTCTGCTTTAAAATTATCCACATGCACTTTCTGGTTAAAAGGGAGATATTTCTCTCTTAAAATTAGGTTTGCAATATATTTTCCTAGTGTTTTTTTGTTATTTCAGACTTTGATCTTTTATGCTATTATTAATATATATTACATTGGCATTGAGCATTGTTTTCTGAAGAGCTGGAAGTATTTACTTCGTATATAAGCTAAAGATGATAATCGAATCAGAATTAAATATTTAGTACTTGAATCTATCATTCTCTGTATTAAATGGTCTATACTTGGTGTCCCCAACCCCTGGGCGGAAGACTGGTACTGGTCCACACCCTGTTAGAAAAGGGCTGCATAGCAGGAGGTGAGCAATGGGTGAGTGAGCGAAGCTTCATCTGCTGCTGTGCATTGCTCCCCATTGTTCACATTACCACCTGAACCATCCTCCCCCCCCACACCCCATTTTGTGGAAAAGTTGTTTTCCAAGAAACTGGTCCCTGGTGCCAAAATGGTTGGGGACCACTGGTCTACAGAACTGACATAATTTAGATAACTTTATTTTTACATGTAA
Organism: Stenella coeruleoalba; assembly: GCF_951394435.1. Classification (NCBI taxonomy): domain Eukaryota; kingdom Metazoa; phylum Chordata; class Mammalia; order Artiodactyla; family Delphinidae; genus Stenella; species Stenella coeruleoalba. Next base: position 73,127,035 of record NC_137154.1, read on the forward strand.
TCTCAAGTATACCTTACAATATTATAATAATCATGTCTGATGTTTGAACAGGCATGATAATGATAATTTAGTACCATTTTATTTATACACTTTCAAAATACACATAAAATATAAATAGGCAGTCTCCTTGTCATTGTATTGGCTGGAGACATAGATTTTTATCAATATCTTTATATATTTTTAATCACAGAATAATAATTCTAATGCATAGAATCACAGTCAGACAGAAAGATATTTTCCAAAGACTTCAATTTGTGTGCTTTAATAAAGTAGATTAGAGAGGAATTTTTCTTCATGGGTTACATTCAGATTCATGAGATAGTCTTCCCAATAGAGATAGGAGACCTATTCTGACAGAAGTTCTATAAAATAAGGTTTTGAAATTAGTGGTTGTGAAAATACCACCTAGGGTGTCCCTGCTCAGGCACTAAGGTACAAAAAACAATAATACTATTGGTAGGAGTTGTCAGAGAATGGGTTTATATGTTATTTATCTTTATATTCCTGAATTAAATTTTAGCTCAGTGACAAAAACTTTGTGTTGCCTCAATAGCTGATTGATGACAATACAAATAATTGATTTTGCATGTGTGTGCACATGTGCTGTGTTTAAGTCAACAAATGTACATATGTAACCCATTATAAAATACATTACCCAGATGTGATTCCATTCAACTACTAATTTTCTCATTATAGGAATGAGTACAATTCCTACAATGGGAAGGATAACCTTCAGCCCTGTTCTTGATCAAGCTGCTAACATTTGGATTGAAGTCATTTATTTTTAGCCCTGCATTTATTTTTACCCAGATAGCTATCTTTTCTGTATGAAGGTTCTCCAAGAGAATTACATTAAAAAAGAAGGTCTTTAGAAAATCTAAATGCCAATATGGAAAGCTGTAACTACTATTCCTACTACTTCTTTTGCATATCTTCCATTACTTTTCTTATCTCTTTATATGCTGCACATTTTTCTCTACCAGTTCAGAAGTTTCACTTCCAACAGATTGTACTTAGTACATTCTAGTAATAGTATATGGAGATTAGTTTCCTCAATGCTACAATAAGCAATAAACTTTGCTACTGTGAACTTTCTTATATTCTTATTTCAGTCATTTTCCAAAGCTCTTTTTTCCTTGGTCATGGGTATCTTGTGACAGGTGTAAAACCATCTGTTCATTGATAATTCTTTTTTTTTTTTTTTTTTTTTTTTTTTTTTTGGTATGCGGGCCTCTCACTGTTGTGGCCTCTCCCGTTGCGGAGCACAGGCTCTGGACGCGCAGGCCCAGTGGTCACGGGCCCAGCCGCTTCGCGGCATGTGGGATCCTCCCGGACCAGGGCACGAACCCGCGTCCCCTGCATCGGCAGGCAGACTCTCAACCACTGCGCCACCAGGGAAGTCCCCATTGATAATTCTTAAAATAAGCCACATGGCCATGGAACCAAAGACCTTACTGATGACTTTTATTATGTTGCTTCCCACCTTGGCTATACTGATCAAAAGTGATATGGATAAGTGAAATAAGTCAAGACCAATACTAACATCATTCCTCTATCATAACTTTTCTCTCCACTAAAAACCTGGGTCTATGTTAAACCTGTTTTCTCTCAACTAAAGGGAATGTTTATTTAACTTGTTTTTAGGGGAATATGTATATTTTCAGTTAAGTTCTTTCTATTAGAAAACCTGTTCTTTTTGGAAACAATAGAAATCATTTCAACCTTTTCCTGTCTCATTTAAGTCTTCCTCACCTAGCCTGTGAAAGTTGTTCTAATTCATATTTTCAAAAATAATGCTTAATATTCAAACAGCAAAACAGTTTTCTTAATCTTCAATCAAAATGTCAGTCAACTCTGGTAAAATAAAGCATAGTTGTGTTGATTAAAGGAAAGGAAATTCCACATGTAAAACACATTTACAGAGGTGAGCATGCAGTCACATTCAATACAATGGCAGCTATATTTACAAGTAGATTATAGGAACTTCTAATCAAAAACAAATATTTTCAAGTAAAGATTCACATGATTATCTACAAATGCATCTTTTGTTTGTGTGTGTGTGTGTGTGTGTGTGTGTGTGTGTGTGTTGGTTGATGGTTGTGAATAACAGGAAAAATATTTCAGTTTATAATAATATACATTGTATTCAGATAAACCACTCTCAGGTTTAAGGATAGGACATTGAATGTTGTTAATGGTAGCTAACAGGAAATTTTCCCCTATATTCAAAAGTTATATTCCTGCATTTGTCAAGACTGAAGTAAAAGCAAATTTATGGCCTTGACACTGAAGTAAAGGTTAATTTATGGTCTTGACATTAACACTTCTCTTTAAATACTTCTGTGACTACTTAGTCATGTATAGGTTTTAAGTCTTAATTTTGTGCAGTTTAAACAATTTTATATTTTGACAAATTTAAATGCATGGCAACAGTACACCAAAAAAATCTTGTAAATGACTGTTACAGAATCCTTAGATGTTCTAAGAATTATTTTTTATGATGGAACAGCAAACTCATTTCACCCATGACACCCTTTTCTCCTTTTATTCCCTTGTTCTTCTATGCATGTGTCTTTGAGGCAAAATGTATAACATCATTAGATTTTTACAAACAAAACTTAGTTTAATCTTCTAATTTGTTGTTTGTCCAAGGATTCTAATGGATACATGCTCTCTGTTTTCCACAGAAATTTTTATTATGTTGACTTTGGATTTATTTTGTAATTTTCCCTTCTATTTTTCCCATTTTTCTTATTTATCACCAAGAATATATCTCTTTCCTCTGAAACTTTCATTGAGTCTCAACTTTCATGACTTTTTACAATTTAATTAATTAATTAATTATTTAGCTGCATCAGGTCTTAGTTGCAGTATGTGTGATCTTCATTGTGACATGCGGGGTCTTTCATTGCGGGGTGCAGCCTCAATAGTTACGGTGCAAGGGCTCTCTAGTTGTGGTGCATAGCCCCTAGAGCATGCGGGCTTAGTTGCCCCGTGACATGTGGGATCTTAGTTCCCCAACCAGGGATCAAACCCATGTCCCCTGCATTGGAAAGTGGACTCTTAACCACTGGATTTTTAATTGTTAATCTTCTGGTTAATGATTTAATCATTTTGTACCACCATGTAAAACAAAACTTCCAAAATTTTGCTCACTTCAATCATGTATCATCTTTAATTGTCTAACATGAACTTTGTAACATGAATTTTTCCAAATCTATCTTTCATATAAACATTTTTTAAGAAGTTAAAATAGTTCCATATTTCTTATTCTATATATCCCAAAGGCTTCTGTGTGGATTTCAAAGCCCTGAATCATTTTTTTCCCAAGTTGCCTCTTTCCTCTTATTTTACAGTATCCATATTCAAGCTATCAATAATAAGGTGGAACTCATTCGTCATCCACATAGGCCCATGGAAGACATTGGCTAAGTACTCCCAATCCTGATTATTTTCTCTGAGTACTTATAAAGTTATTTCTCAGGCTCCTTTGCAGTTAGATCCAGGTCATGTGAACTAATTTAGCTAATTGATGTATCTAAATGTGATGTATACTAATTGAAGTTTTGGTCCTTATTATTTCCTGAGATTCTTTGGTTGATTCTTTCTCCCACCCATGCTGCTAGAAATTTAAAAAAATTAAATGAAAAATAAGCTATGATGGAGGAATTTGACACCTTCATTTAACTGGTCAGAAGAGAGATATCTGAAAGATTCATCTGACTTATAGGACCGTGACTAAAATGAGAAATAAACTTTTATTTGGAAAAGCCACTGATTGTTGTTGTTGTTAAAACTGCCAGAAGTGCTATCATTGCAATGTAATGCCAAATCCACCTCTTGGCTCCTATTAGTCCCTTGCAGTAGTTGTACTCTTTGATGGATCATTTAATGCATTTTTTTTGCTCATCTGTCTTTTAGATTGACTTTTAGACTGCAAACAACCTGAGAGCAATATCTATGGTTTAACTCAGATATATAATAGTTTCTCTTTCTCTCTGTGTGTATGTATATATATATATATATATATAAATTAACTCTGAACATACAGAACTAAATAACTCTCAAGCTCTGTTAAAGAAACTATTCCAGTACTTCCAATTCAGGTCAGTCTTGATGTAACAACTTTAAAAAATGGACAGATATATAGAACAACTACTTTTAGAGTTTGGAGAACATCCAGCACAGGAGTGTGATCTCAGAAAAGAAAACAAATAAGGAATGTCCTATGATTGCTCTAGTTTAGCACTTGGAGAAAATTTCCAGGTTCCTGTCAATCACCAGTCAAGGACTTATCATCTTCCTGATTTGAGGAAATGCAGTTGAGATTTAGAGAGCACAAAGTATCTAGAGTTTGCATGGCACAACAGAGCACAAGAGAGAAGAGATTAGGAGAAAGACAGGGAGAGAGAGAGAAGCAACTATGGAGATCTCTAGAGAGCACTCTTCAAGTCTTCAGTTGAGTGGTGAGAAATAAATGCGTGTAAAGAGCCATCTGAAAGAATGGATAGAACAACCTTTGAGACTCAAATAAGGTCAGGAAAAATTTTTGCTCCTAACAATCAAAGTGGAAAAGACTGGTAATTCACATGTCATCAGAGTATGCAGAAGGCTATTGTCTCAGTAGTGGATAAAAATTAGCCCTAGACTAAATGTTGCTGTGGTGCTGTCTAAAAGACCCTAAAGAGCTTCCTCAAAAACACCAAACTCTTTCCAAATAAATCAACTGCATCCAAGAAAAAAAACCCTCAAAAATATTTAAAATAATACAATAAGATCCAGCATACAAAAACATAAAATTTTCAATTGGTAACATGCAAAAAAATAAAATAAAATATTAAATTAAATTAAATTAAAATATAATTTAAAAAATTACCACTCTTGCAAAAGAAACAGGTAATTACAACTTGTGTAAAAAAGGAAAAAATCAATTGAAACTGATCCAGAAATAATTAAGTTGATAGAATAAGTATTCCAAGACATTAAAATGTATTGTAATTATATTCCAGGTGTTCAAGAAAATACAGGAAAACTAGAGCATATTAAATGAAGATATGAAAGGTGTGTAAAGAGCTCAATTGAGAATCTAGAATTCTCTGGATTTTTATTTTAAATCTTAAGTTTAGAAAACCACTGGCTTGGATTTAAAAAGTTATATTAGGGCTTCCCCGGTTGCACAGTGGTTGAGAGTCCGCCTGCCGATGCAGGGGACATGGGTTCGTGCCCTGGTCTGGGAAGATCCCACATGCCTCAGAGTGGCTAGACCCCTGAGCCATTGCTGCTGAGTCTGCGTGTCCGGAGCCTGTGCTCCACAGTGGGAGAGACCACAACAGTGAGAGGCCTGTGTACTGCAAAAAAAAAAAAAAAAAAAAAAAAAAAAAAAAAAAAATGTTAGATTAGACACAGAAGAAAAGTTTAATGAATTTCAAAATATAGAAACTACTTAAACTGTAACACAGATGAATAATAACTTAAGAAATCTGAATACAGTATCAGTTAGCTCTGAGCCTAATATATGTATAATTGGAGTAAAGATGGGAAAGGGAAGAAGGGACAGAAAAATTATTTTAAGAAATATCATCTGAAAATATTTAAAATTTAAGATAAAATATAAGCTTCAATATGCAAAAAGCTCAATGAGCCCTAAGCAAAAAAGATATCAAGAATATTGCATTGATGTACATCATAATCAAATTGGTTAAAATCAATAATAAAGAGAAAATTAAAAGCTGTTAAAGGAAAAAGTCATGTTACATATAAAGGAACAAACAAGAATAGTAGCATGTCAGAACCATGAAAGCCAAATACAGTGAAACAACATATTTAAAGTGTTGAAGGGAAAAAAAATCTAAGAATTTAGACTGCTCAGAAATAAAATAAAATAAAATAAAACAAAACAAAATTATATCCATATATATTTAAGTAAAGGCAAAATAAAATTTTCAGAAATACAAAAGCCAAAATAATTTATTACTATATATTTGCACAAAATTCCATCCATTACATGTATAAAAACTTTACTGTATACCTGGAGAATGAAGGTGGAAAAAGTAGATATTTTATTTCTTAAAATTTTTCTACACAGTATATTACGATTTTCTCCTCTTAAACTGAAAAAAAAAAGAGAAATAGAATTCTAACTATATTTAGTTAGGTCAATTTTCCTCTCTTCTAGTAGTTAATGATGTGTATTTTTTAAGTAAATATTCTTTGAGCTAATAATCTTTAGAATAATAATTTTCTACACTCTTTGGAGGAAATAAGCTAATCAGTGAAAAGACTTCACTTATGTTTTAACTACTTAGGAGTAGACTGAAGCATCTGAGGCCAATATTTGTGATGGACAAAATAAAGGAGTGATGGAACTAGAGCCCTGTAAGGAGGCAGACATCTCAGTGGTGGACATCTTGCTTTTGTCACATGATGATTTAGGATTCATCAGGACCCTGTTGATTTCCTCAAATGAAAAAAGCCAGATAACAAAAATAGTGGAGGCCACTACAAAAAAAAATTCATTTTCTAAATGAAGTATTACTATTACAATGAATGCCAGTAGTATCTATACATAGAGCAACAACAACAACAAAAATCCCAGAGATGATAAATAAGTTTTGACCAGAGGTGGGAAAGAATTTGAGGATGAGGCTGGAGGAGAAGAGAAATGTAATTTCTATTGTTTCCTTTGGTATACATTATACTCAAATAAAAATATTTTAAGGTGCCTTTTGTGCTTTAGAGATTCTTAAATTTTAGAATTATATATTAATAATTAATTGAAATAGATGTGCTAAAATTAAAGATTATCTAAAACTATTGTGCCAACAATACAACACTTTTCACTGCTCCCTAATTTTTCTGAATTTTCCTATTTTTCTTTCCTGCATATATCATATATTCTTCAAGGGAAAAAATCATGTTTTGTATATTTGTTTATAAACATTTTGCTAGGTGTATATTTATGTATATAAATAATAATAAAGAAAACAACTAATGTAAGTCAAAAAACATAGGAATGAAGACATGTATACCACTTTGAAATACAGAATAATATCAATTAAGGGTTAGAAAATGAGTACTTAATTTATATATTTCCTAAAGAATATAAGAGTAACTCAATCATATGGAGCATAAAATGAAGTAGCAGCCAGTCCAGCATTCCTATGATTATTTTAGGAAAAAGTCAATTTGGTGCTTAGAACTCAAAATCTGAGTAAATTATGATGATAAAAGATTTTATGGTCTTGAATTGGACAATATAAAAGTATAATATAATTTTGAATTTTGCTCAGTGTTATGAGAAAAATAGTCTAATAATAATCTTAATAGATGTGTTTGATGAAGGACAATGAAGACAGGGACTTCAGAAGAATTGGGGAAATGGGGATGTTAAAAGACTCTAGGAAAATACTTAAAGAAGAAGATGAGATCTTGATTTGAAAGTAAAATAAGAAATTCAAAATATCTGGCTTTGATCCTAGGTTCTACATATCTGAGACACATAAACCTAGAGAAATTTATTTAATCTCTCTGTTTCTTGATTTCATTATAGATACAAATATATTTAAAAATAGAATTTATTTAATAGTATTAGGAGAATTAAGTGAATTATCACATGCAAACTATTTAGAGTACTGATAAACACATGGAAGTAATTTCATAAATGTTAGTCATTGTTAATATTGATTAAAGGTTGCTATTTTTTAAGATTTTTGATTTGAGATAAAAACAATGGTAACTCTCACATATACAACTTGCATATGTAGTACAACTGATACTAGCTCATGAAAATGGATAATTCCCATTTCCTCCAAACTATGCCATTCAATGATGTCACATAAATAGTTCAAAATCATCCATAGCTGGAGTATTTATACCACAGATATTGTCAAATATTACAAATAAGTATTGTTTGTTTTTTTTTGTTTGTTTTTGTTTGTTTGTTTTTATTCCTTTGGAGAGTAGTTTGTTAAAAATTTGCCAGCACATGGCTGTTTATATGAATCACTGATGTGAAGGGGCATAGTGACGCCTATATTTCACCACAAAGAAACAGGCCAGACAACAAAGCTGCTGGGGAAGGTGAAATGATCAAGCCCACATGTTCAGTGTGGTAGCTGCCAGTGGGCTTGCAGAAGCAGTGAGGGGATGAAATACAAAGCCTACAAAATTGAAAACTCTCAAGAGATTCAAGATGGCAGAGAAGTAGGTGGATGTAGAGTTCATCTCTCTCCACGGATGCATCAGGAATACATCTATAGATGCAACAATTCTCACAAAACACCAGCTGAAAACTAGAAGAAGACCTTGGACACTGGAAAGGACTATAAAGATCCCTGCATAACTGGATAGGAAGGAGAAAAGAAGGGAGAAGGAGGAGGAGAGGAAGTAGGATGGGACCTGCATCCCAGAGCAGGGGAGTTGAAGCAAAATAAAGATTCCCGAATTTGTGGAAACCCACTCTCTGATGGAGAAACCGCCCATCAGACAGGGAAATCTACTGGGACAGAAGGGAAGCATTTGAGGCTGTTGGAAGAGGGTGAAGCAGCCTATCTGTGGCAGGTGAGACAGAATGAGAAATACAGATGGTTTGTACCATGGCCTTATGTGCCCCAGACTGGGACATGTGTTCACAGTTATTCAAGGGGGCTGGGAGCTAGTGCATGGGGCTTGGAGAACAGGCCCAGAGTAAGAACTGCTGTTGGCTGTGGGGAGACTGACTGAGGGGACAGGAGGGAGGAAATCTGCAGCAGGGAATGCCTATGGAGGGAGACTGGACTGCCATGGAAGCAAGGCACTACTGCTGAATCACACACAGGGGGCAGGACCACTAATGTAACCTTTCTTTCCCCACACTCCAGCACCTGCCAATGACATAAAAGAAGCCAGCTCAGGGTTGGCTCTTGTGTGTTGGATGCTGAGCAATAAAAAAAAAAAAGCCCTCTTAGGGCCAACCCTCCCATGCCTGCTACCAAGTGCCAGAAAAAGCCCAGCCAGGGCTAGCCATCATGTGCCTTATTCTGGGTGTTGCAAAAGGCCCTCACTAGGGTCTTATCTCTTGTGCCCATGGCCACCAGCTTTCCTGCACATTTGGCACTGCTGGGGCTTCTGAGATCCAAGGAGTCTTACCACCTCTGTGCCTGGTCCTCATAGAACCAAGAGCTCTAAGGCAGCCTCAGTACAGACTCCTGTGGGTGGACCACACACAGAGGTGGGGATAAAATCAAAGCTGAACCCCAGGGATGGGGTAACTAATGAAGAAGATTGAAAATCTTTCCATCAGCAATATAAGCTGCAGATTAGATCCCTGTAATCAGCTAGGTAGACCCTTCATCTATTGAATATTTGAGTAGACGATGAGTGTTCCCACAAATGAAAATGGTCTAGCTCTAACAGCTGTGGACTTTAGGGACAAGCACATGCAGGAATTGGGCCAGATCAGAGTCTGAGTGGTGCCCACAGGGCCCACAACAGGTCCAGAGACCAGCCCAGAAGAATAGTAGAGCCTCTTGTGGAGGCAGAGGTGGGCTGCGGTTCACAGCATGTGCAAGGACATTGACAGTGGAGACCCCAGGGAAACATAATTATTACTATGAATTTTATCATGTTTTCATTCATTCTGTTGTTGGTTCTTTGTTTTTGTTTCTTTTTCTTACTTTCTTTTTCCTTTGCTTGTTGTTTTAGTATTTTTTAAATTTATTTAGTCTTTTGGGATCTTTATGTTTTATAAGATATTTTTTATTTTTTTATATATTCTATTTTTACTCTGCTTTTCTGTTGTTCTGTGTTCTTTTCCCTTATTTTTTTCTTCTTTTTCTTTAATATATTTTTTTATATTTCCATTTCTACTTTGCTTTTCCGTTGACCAGTATTTTTTCATTTTTATTTTATTTCATTTTTCAATCATTTTTACCAGTTAGTTCTGTTTCCTTGCTTTATTTTTCAGTTGGCACACTACTTTGGTTTTGTTTTCAGGTTATGTGTTTTTGTTAGTTTTAATCCTGTTTGATTTTGTTTTTGAGTTCTATTTATCTGGCTGTTCTCTTGCTTTTTGTTTTATTTGGCTATGTTTTTGTTTCTTTTACGTGTGTATGTGTTTCCTTGTTTCTGTTTTTTGTTTGCTTGATTTTGTTTTCACCATTTCTCTGGGGCTTTGTCTTTTTTTTTTCTTTCTTTCTTTAGTATATTTTCTTTTAAAAATATTTCTACTTCTACTTTGCTTTTCTGTTCTGTCTTCTTTCCCCTTTTTCTTTAATTAAAAAAATTTTTTTTGGTTCATTTTGTTTCTTTGCTTCATTCTTCAATTGGAATTCTGCTTTTGTTTGGTTTTTCTCTTGCTTTTTGATTTATTTGGTATTATATTTGTTTATTTTGTGTGTGTGCATGTTTCCTTGTTTCTGTTTCTGTTTGCTTGATTTTACTTTTTACCATTTGTTGGGGTTTTGTTAGTATTTTTTTTTAATCCCCCTATTGCTAGGACGAGTGACTTGCAGGGTCTTGGTCCCTTAACCAGAGGTCAGGCCTGAGGCTTTGGAGTGGGAGCACCAAGTCCAGGACTCTAAACCACTAGAGAATTTCTATCCCCAGGGAAGATTATTCGTCAAGACCTCTCACGGAGGCCTCTAAATGAATCCAAGAGCCGGCTCCACCTAACTGCCAACAGCTCACAGCACTGGATGCTTCACACCAGACAACAAACAAAACAGGAAAACAAACTCACCCAACAGCCCACAGGCCATCTAAAGGCATACTAAACTCACAGACACCCCAAAACACACCACCTGACGTGGCCCTGCTCATTAGAGGGAAAAGACTCAGCTCCACCCACCATAATGCAGGCAAAAGTCCCTCTCCCGTTAGGAAGCCTACACAAGCCACTGGACAAAACTCACCACCAGAGGCAGAGAACAGGAGAAACAGGAACTATGACCCTGCAGCCTGGGAAAAGGAGACATCAAATACTGTAAACTAGACAAAATGAGAAGACAGAGAAATATATTGCAGGCAAACAAGCAAGATAAAAACCCACAAGACCAAATAAATGAAGAGGAAATAGGCAAAATTACTGAAAAATAATTCAGAGTAATGATAGTAAAAATGATCCAAAATCTCAGAAATAGAATAGAGGAAATACCAGAAATGTTTAATAAGGACTTAGAAAAACTAAAGAGCAAAAAAACAGTAATGAACAACATAATAACTGAAATTAAAAATACTCTAGACGGAATCAAAGGCAGAAAACTGAGGCAGAAGAACGGAAAAGTGAGCTGGAAGATAGAATGGTGCAAATAACTATTGCAGAGCAAAATAAAGAAAAAAAGAATGGAGGACAGCCTCAGAGACCTCTCTCTGGGACAACATTAAGTGCACCAATGTTCAAATTATAGGCATCCCAGAAAAAGAAGAAAAAAAAGAAAGGGTCTGAGAAAATATTTGAAGAGATTAGAGATGAAAAACTTCCCCAAAATGGGAAAGCAAATAGTACAATGAAGTCCGAAGTGCAGAGAGTGCCATACAGGATAAACCCTAGGAGAAACACACTGAGACACATGTTAATCACACTAACAAAAATTAAATTAAAAGAAAAAATATAAAAAGCAGCAAAGGAAAAGCAACAAAAAACATACAAGGGAATCCCCATAAGATTATCAGCTGATTTTTTTTTTTTTTTTTTTTTTTGGGTATGCGGGCCTCTCACTGCTGTGGGGTCTCCCAGTGCAGTGCACAGGCTCTGGACGCGCAGGCCCAGCGGCCATGGCTCACGGGCCCAGCCGCTCCGCGGCACGTGGGATCCTCCCGGACCGGGGCACGAACCCGCGCCCCCCGCATCGGCAGGCGGACCCCCAACCACTGCGCCACCACGGAAGCCCTATCAGCTGATTTTTTAACAGAAACTCTACAGGCCAGAAGGGTGTGGCAGGATATATTTAAAGTGATGAAAGGGAAAAGCCTACAATCAAGATTACTCTACCCAGCAAGGATCTCATTCAGATTCAATGAAGAAATCAAATGGTTTACAGACAAGTAAAAGTTAAAAGAATTGAACACCACCAAACCAGCTTTACAACAAATGCTAAAGGAGCTTCTCTAGGCAGAAAAAAACAAGAGAAGGAAAAGACCTATAATAACAAACCCAAAATAATTAAGAAAATGGTAATAGGAACATACATATCCATAATCACCATAAATGTAAATGGATTAAATGCTCCAACCAAAAGACATAGACTGGCTGAATGGATACAAAAACAAGACCCATATATATGTTGTCTACAAGAGACACACTTCAGACCTAGGGACACATACAGACTGAAAGTGAGGGGTTGGAAAAAGATATTCCATGCAAATTGCAATCAAAAGAAAGCTGGAGTAACAATACTCATATCAGATAAAATAGACTTTAAAATAAAGAATGTTACAAGAGACAAGGAATGATGATCAAGGGATCAATCCAAGAAGATATAACAATTGTAAATATCTATGCACCCAACATAAGAGCACCTCAATACATAAGGCAAATGCTAACAGCCATAAAGGGGGAAATTGACAGTAACACAATAATAGTAGGTGACTTTAACACCCCACTTACACCAACAGACAGAGCATCCAAACAGAAAATAAATAAGGAAACACAAGCTTTAAATGGCACGTTAGACCAGATGCACTTAATTGATATTTATAAGACATTCCATGCAAAAACAACAGAATACAATTTCTTCTCAAGTGCTCATGGAACATTCACCAGGATAGATCATATCTTGGGTCACAAATCAAGCTTTGGTAAATTTAAGAAAATTTAAATCATATCAAGCATCTTTTCCAACCACAACGCTATGAGACTAGATTATCAATTACAGGAAAAAAAAAACTGTAAAAAATATAAACACATGGAGGCTAAACAATATGCTGCTAAACAACCAAGAGATCACTGAAGAAATCAAAGAGGAAATTAAAAAAAAATACCTAGAAAAAAAATGGCAATGAAAACACAGCAACCCAAAACTGAAGTATAAAGAAAAAGCATTTATAAAATGGAAGTTTATAGCAATAAAATCCTACCTCAAGAAACAAGAAAAATATCAAATAAATGACCTAACCTCACACCTAAAGCAGTTAGAGAAAGAAGAAGAACAACAAAATAACCCCACAAAGTTAGCAGAAGGAAAGAAATCATAAAGATCAGATCAGAAATAAATAAAAAAGAAAGTAAGGAAACAATAGCAGAGATCAATAAAACTAAAGCAATCAGAGAAGAGAAAGCCACAAAAGGAATCCAAATCAGAAAAGAAGAAAAACTGTCACTGTTTGCATATGACATGATACTATACATAAAGAATCCTAAAGATGCTAACCAAAAAATAGAGCTAATCAATGAATTTGGTGAAGTAGCAGGACACAAAATTACTGCACATAAATCTCTTGCATTCCTATACATTAATGATGAAAAATCTGAAAGAGAAATTAAGGAAACAATCCCATTTATCATTGCAACAAAAGAATAATATACCTAGGAATAAGCATATCTAAGGAGGCAAAAGACCTGTATGCAGAAAAATATGACATTGATGAAAGAAATCAAAGATGATATAAACGGATGGAGACATATTCCATGTTCTTGGATTGGAAGAATTAACATTGTGAAAATGACTGTACTAGCCAAAGCAAGCTACAGATTCAATGAACTCCCTATCAAATTACCAATGGCATTTTTCACAGAAGTAGAACAAAAAATTTTACAATCTGTATGGAAACACAAAAGACCATGAATAGCCAAAGCAATATTACGAAAGGAAAACAGAGCTGGAGGAATCAGGCTTCCTGACTTCAGACTATACTACAAAATTCCAGTAATCAAGACAGTATGGTACTGGCACAAAAACAGAAATATAGATCAGTGGAACAGGATAGAAAGCACAGAGATAAACCCGCACACATATAGTCACCTTATCTTTGACAAAGGAGGCAAGAATATACAATGGAGAAAAGACAACCTCTTCAATAAGTGGTGTTGGGCAAACAGGACAGCTACATGTAAAAGAATGAAATTAGAATACTTCCTAGCACCATACACAAAAATAAAATCAGAATGGATCAAAGACTTAAAGGTAAGGCTAGACACTATAAAACTCTTAGAGAAAAACATACGCAGAACACTGTATGACATAAATCACAGCAAGGTCCTTTCTTACCCCCCTCCTAGAGTAATGGAAATAAAATAAAAAATAAACAAATGGAATGTAATGAAACTTAAAAACTTTTACACAACAAAGGAAACCATAAATGAGACAAAAAGGCAACCCTCAGAAGGGGAGAAAATATTTGCAAATGAAGCAACTGACAAAAGATTAACCTCCACAATTTACCAGCAGCTCATGCAGCTCAATATTAAAAACAAACAAACAACCTAATCCAAAAGTGGTTGGAAGACCTAAATAGACATTTCTCCTAAGTAGACATACAGATTGCCAACAAACACATGAAAGGATGCTCAACATCACTAATCGTTAGAGAAATGCAAATCAAAATCACAATGAGGTAGCATCTCACACCAGTCAGAATGGCCATCATCAAAGAATCTAGAAACAATAAATGCTGGAGAGGGTGTGGAGAAAAGGGATCTTCCTGCCCTGTTTGTGGGAATAACAATTGATACAGCCACTATGGAGAACAGTATGGAGGTTCCTTAAAAAACTAAAAGTAGAAATACCTATGACCCAGCAATCCCACTACTGGGCATATACCCAGAGAAAACCATAATTCAAAAAAATACATATACCCCAATGTCCATTGCCACACTATTTACAATAGCCTGGACATGAAAGCAACCTAAATGTCCATTGACAGATGAATAGATAAAGAAGATGTGGCACATATATATATATATATAATGGAATATTACTCAGCCGTAAAAGGGAATGATATTGAGTTATTTGTAATGAGGTTGATGGACCTGGAGTCTGTAATACAGAGTGAAGTAAGTCAGAAAGAGAAAAACAAATACCAGATGCTAATGTACATATATGGAATGTAAAACAAAAGGTACTGATGAACCTAGTGGCAAGGCAGGAACAAAGATGCAGGCATAGAGAACACACTTGAGGATACAGAGGGGGAAGGGGAAGCTGGGTCAAAGTGAGAGAGTAGCATCAATACGTATGTGTGTATATATGTGTGTATATATATATATATATATATATATATATATATATATATATATATACTACCTAATGTAAAATAGATGGCTAGTGGGAAGACACTGCGTAGCACAAGGAGATCACCTCGATGCTTTGTGATGACCTAGAGGGGTGGGAAATGGAGGGTGAGAGGGAGGCTCAAGAGGGAGGGGATATGGGGATATATGTATACATATAGCTGACTCACTTTGCTGTACAGCAGAAACTAACACAGCATTGTAAAGCAATTATACTCCAATAAAGATATAAAAACAAACAAACAAAAAAACTAAAGAAAACTCTCTTAAACTCACACCAAACAGTTCCATCTTATGCATTTTGTGGCATTGAAAAATGATTACTTTTTCTAATTAATAAAAAAATGAAAATTAAAGTAAAAAAATACAGAAACTATGCCTCTGCACTTATTATATAATGGTATTTACTTTTTTATATTGAAACCTTGATTATTATTCTTAATATATGCCATGCAATGTTCTAAGTACTTACAAATATTAGCTCATAAAATCCTATGAAATAGGTAATATAGGTAGAAAGGTCAAATGTTAGTAATTGTTGTGGTTAGTTTTACTCATGGAACTTAAAATATAATTGAGTAAAATGCTATGAAACCATATTTTGTTTTCATTTAAACCTTGAAATGTTGAAAATGAGATGTCTAAGATGAAACTTGAATTTCCTAGTCCTGGAGAGAATCATGCTTTCTTTGCCATGGCATTTCACCAATCATAGAAAGTAGCTGCTGTTATTTATAATTTTCTTTGTTTTTCCACTAGTAAGATATTGATTCAGCTGACAGAATTTTCTTCCTCTCTTAATCAGAAAGAACAGAATCCTGGGCTTCCCTGGTGGCGCAGTGGTTGACAGCACACCTGCCGATGCAGGGAACACGGGTTCGTGTCCCGGTCCGGGAAGATCCCACGTGCCGCAGAGCAGCTAGGCCCGTGAGCCTTGGCCACTGAGCCTGCGCGTCCGGAGCCTGTGATCCTCAACAGGAGAGGCCACAACAGTGAGAGGCCCGTGTACCGCAAAAAAAAAAAAAAAAAAAAGAAAGAAAGAACAGAATCCTTATGTGAACTATAAGGTTTATATAGAGAGATGGCATAAAGGGTCGAAAAGCTGCCTTAGATTTTGAGAGCTATGATGTTTGCTCTGTGGATTAACCTGGTTAATGCTCAAAATTTAGTGTCCCTGCTGAGTTTCACATGCTGATATCAGTATGAGATACAGTCTCTAAAGCTGACTTTTTTTATTATGGCCTTAGCCATTATAAACCTCATACAAAAAAAAAAAAAAAGTGGTTTCAGGATTATTTTCTAATTTAATTTCTTTCCCCAAGGTATTTTCTTTCCCCAAGGTAATTTCTTTCCTCTTTCATTTAACATGTGCTTATGAATATGTTTTATCTGTTCAATAATGGGGTGAAAAAATATTTTAATATAAAAAATATATTTTAACTAGTTTTCTGGTCTCAAAGCCAGAGTTTAGAAGGGAAGACTGTGGATTAAAAAACATTAGAAGATTATCTGAGAAAATAATGTGAACTCAGTTAATATGATACAGGTATACACAGAAAGGAGCTCATTAAGAATGGAAAGTTATTAATTAACATCTACTAGGCACTTGGCATAAAGTGTATAAGACATTTATACTAAAGATTAATAATAAGACTGACCTCTGGCTTTGAGAAATTTAAATATTGGCATGTACATTAAATTGAAGTTAATGTTCCTAAAACATTTCCTCCCCGATAATACACATGCTATTGTACCTGGGTAGGAGTTGTCAACAATTATTTACTCTCTAAAACAGATCAGAAAGCATTCATATTCCCTAGCAAGGACTTTTTCTCTTGCCCTAATAAAATGCAATTTTATCCAGAACTCTAGCCAAGGGAATGGGTATTCCACCCCAGGCCTGAATTTGTGAATCATTTCACTACTGCTAATCATGCTTCTTCCTCTAGCTTCCCATTCATCCAGATACTCAAATCAAAACTCAAAATTTACCCTGGATTCCTCTCTTGTCTTGAGTATTCTATTAACACAATTTGTTAGCTCTGACCTCAAAATGAATCCTGATTTCATCTGTGAGTCACTACCTCCAGTTCTCATACCTTAGTAGACAGCACCAGTGTATATTCTCTGGGCTACCAGAAGAGCTACCACACTGGATGCTCTATTATTGCTCTTGTCTCCCACACTCAATAATTAATGTTCCACATGTCATTTAAAACAATCCTTTTTTGGTAGATCTTTAAGATATTTAATGTTGAATCCAATACCTTTAACAAGAGCAATGGGACTCTGCATGATCTATCCTCTATTTACCTCTCCCTCCTCATCTGTAACCACTCACCTTTCCCTAGCCCTATATGGTCTAGTAACAATACAATTCCTTGGTTTGTCAGGTATGTCAAGCTTTTTCCTCCATTTGAGTTTTCCTCCAGCTGTTCCCTTTGCCCGGAATGTTCCTGCTTCACCCTTTCTCATGGATGGCTGTTTCCTATCATTCAAGCCTCTACTCAACTCAACTGTGGCCTCCTGCACAGGTGCTCCCTGACCATCCAACTCTTACCACTCTACCTGATTTGTTTTCCTCATAGCATTTATTGCTGTCTGAAATTTTAATTTTTTTCTTTTTATATTATTATATTTGTCACTTTCAAGTAGGTATTCTGTTGGTCTTATTTGTTGCTATAACACCAGCATCTAAAGGTAAACAGCTTTTATAGTACGTTAAAGATTGAAAAACTAAATAAACACTGATTAAGAGACAAATCAGCCATCAACTCACTTGGGAGACTATGGTAACTTGCAATGAAATAAAGAAAGTTGGTTTTGAACCTCAGGCCACAAAATTCAAAATATCTATTTCTAGATAGTTTTTCACAATATATTCTATTACATTCTAAATGGGAAGGGAAGAAAACACTGAATCTATTGTTCAACTTTCACATCATTATTGTTTAGTTTTAAATTCTGTATAATTGCTTATCCCTATAAAGAAAACTAAAGTTGCCAGATTCATTGAATATGAATACAGACACCAAGTAAAATTTGAATTCATATAAACAACAGATGTTGTTTATTATAAGTATACCCAAACATTGCATGGTGCATGTGTACCAAAATTGTTCATTAATTATCATAAATAATTATTTCATAAATTATGTTGTGTTTATGAAATTCCAATTTAACTGGATATTCACTATTTTATCTGGCAACTCTATTATAAACACACTTTTAAAACTGATATGCTTCTATGGAATTCATTCTTTACACAAAAATCTCTGAGTATGTAGCCTGCATAACTAAGAAATCTCTGGATTAGAAAACATATGGTAAAAGCACAATCTTTGCCATTAAGGACCTCACATGCTAGTCAGGAATGTTTACAAAATGTCAAGGTGACTCAAATATTTCATGCCTTCTAAATGTGCTAAGTACTTTGCAAAGAAAATAAAGAGTGGTTGTAATTTTAATGTGATTTTCAGGAGTGAACACCATGAATGTGTAGAAAAATTAGGAAAGCCTTCTTGGATAACACAGAATTTTAAAATGATTTTTTAAAATAATGAACATAATTTGACAAAGATAAGAGTGGCAGTTTTAGGCACAACATTAATACAGGAATATTGCACATGGTATATTTGTACAACAGGTTCTTTTGGAAAGAGGTTTAGGTTGTATAACACTGGAGATGTAAGTCTGGGGACAGTAATAAGAACCAAATTGTTAGGCCTCTTAATGATAGGTGTAGAAGTGTGAGATTTGGCATTGGGACAATTAGCATCTACCAGAAATTTTCTGTAAATTGAAAGCAAATGATAACATATTAGGAAACTTCTGATGGTAATGTTTAGAGATTAATTGTAGAATAGGAAAAGATAAAACAAGCTACTTCAATAATTTTAGCCTGAGATAAATGGAGGGTGATAGTAGGAAGTTTATATTGTATGATGCATTAGTGGTGGAGGTCAATTCCACCTAGGGATTGAGAAAGAGAACAAGAAAGAGTTATTTCCAAAGCTTTGCACTTAGTGGATCAAAAGAATTATAGTGCCACCTATAGATGTGAGATATCTAATTTTGGAGGAAAAATAATCAGTCCAATTTTAGTTAATTTGAATTTAATAATATTTGGTGTCTGGGCCAGAAATGTTGAGGTCTTCTTTTTTCACATGCAGCCAAAGTAGTGAAATTAGGTATCTCCTCTAATGCAGACAATGTAATGCAGAGTTAAAAGCTGAGTTCAATGCAGTACCCAGCAATGGAGAAGAAGGAAGGAAAAGAAGCCAGTAGAAGATGCAGTGCCTAGGAGTAAATGGGTGTATACATTGGAAATATAAGCAATAATAGTCAAACTTTTAGAGGGTCAATGACCCATTAAGGAAACCTATAAAAGCTATACAACTCTCCCCAGGAAAAAAAAATGTGTAAATGTTTACACATGAAAATCTTGTACATGCATTTTATGTGTCTACTGACATCTATAATTCTTTTCACAAATGAAGGGTCATTCCCTACTCTAGAAAGAGCTGAGTAAAAACGTAGAGGAAGATCCTTCAAGAAAACAGAAGTGAATGGGGCTAAGAGTAACAATTGGAAAAAATACCACTCCTTTGAGAAATGGGTTAGAAGCAGGATATAGACTTGAGGCTACAAATTAAGATCAAAAGAAACAAATGGGATGTCAGACATACAAATAAATAAACAAATAAATGTGTAAAATATCCCAACATTCAGATCCTGAGGAACAAAACGAAATTAGTCGGGAATCAAGTAAGGCAGTTCCTTGATATCAGGCAAAGATTCAAAAGTCTAAGAGAAACCCGATCTTGAGCTTTAGGTGAGGCTGTGAATATCTCAGAGTCAAGTGTGCAACCAGAAAAATAAAAGCATGTGTCACATGCCTGATGTGCGTCTGAGATGGATTTTGCTGGGGTGATGCAGTCTTTTATGGCAGTAGAATCCACATGCTGACTTCCAAAGCAAAAAGAAAAGTGGTGCTCCACCATAGAGGAGATTAAGCCAAGATTAAACTTTACTCCTCAAAGTCCCAGAAGATATGTGAATATAAAATGTAATTTTCTATGGATATATGTTGGCCTTGGGGGAAATAATACAAATGTGATTATCTCCTTTCATAAAGATAAGAACAAAAGATTGTAGCAGCCTTCCTTGGGGATTGAATGAAGTAGATGTGAAGATGATCAGATGATTGCTTATTGCATGGAGCACATAATTTAGCTCTTAAGCTGTCTTTTATTTATCATCTCATTTTATAGTACACACTTATTAGAGGCAGGTATCATATAAATAATTTGAAAAATTATCCCTGTAGTACCTAGAAGTCATGCACATATAATAAAGTATGTTCAATAAATATGGAATGATTAACATAATTGAATGATAAGTTAATTATTATTTATTAACTATGACCCAGATTGTCATTATTTTACTAATTGATGATTTGCTTGAAATATTTTCAGAAATACATTCAAATAACCGAGATTTAAGAAGGAAAATCCAACATTAAAACATAGTTCCAAAATAAAAATTAAAAAATCATTTTGTAAACCTTCAAAATTGAGGATACATTTGTGGAATGATATTTGTTTTAATCAAATTTTATAGCCAAACATGTTTAATATTCTATTTATAAAAGACATATATTAATTTTATTTCAAGCAGAAGAAAACAATATCATGTACTTCAATATCATCAAAATATAACAATTCTCAGATTTTTTATTGTTGGTAAAATTGCATTAAGTATTTAAAAAGAAATTCACTCCTTTTTGTTGATCTGAGATGAAAATAGTTTATAATGGACATAGACTTACCATGCTACTGGGATAAAAAGTAATTACTCTCCATAGTTCCTGTGAATTTTTAATGTGAAAATCACATTTATGTGATCATGAAGGGAAATAATTATTTTCTTTACAGAGAATAACTTATGATTGAAAGGAAAATTCTGATCTCTTATATTAGTATTTCTTTTAAAATTTCTAAGGTCACTTTAACTAAGGGACGTCTCAGCCAGTAGCAGTGGTATGCTTCACATTCAGTAGTTTTTTACTTCTTTTTTACTTCAGCACTCTCATCATTTGCCTAAAGTGATGAGAAAAAAAATGAATAAAGTAATAGTTTAACTCTCACTTTCCTGAAACCAGGCATTCCTAGCTTAAGCAGACTTCATAGGATATATATGGCATTATCTGCTTGGGCACTCTGTGTGTCAAAACCAGCACAAAACTTTCTGATAGTTGCTATGGTGATTGCCTTTTTAAAAAAAGTGAGTTACAGATTAAAAAACTTCATAAAACATACATACATGGTTAGCACATAAACTGCAGGTGCCTGCAGCTATAACAATTTAAACACCACTTTCTGAAACATTTTTAAAAACTTCACTTCTGAAAAGCACATCTAATAATAAACCCAAGTTGCTTGCCCCCCTTGTCTGTTAAGGTCAATGCATTTCCCTCAGGGGAGAATCATCCTTGCCAGGTTCCAAAGGAAATTATAAACAGAAAGCAAGAAAGGCTGCACAAGCGGAGTTGTCATACCTTCTCAGACTCTGAGGGCTCCCTACCTTCCACTATCTCCCGAGGGCAATACAGGAACACTGTCCCTCTGCATTTTCAGGTGCCACTTAGAAATGTAGAAGCATTTCTGTATTTCAAGAATTGAATACTTGGTCTGATGATATGCAAAAATTGTGAGTTATTCTAGAAGTACTTATGTATCACTTTATTGCTTGAATCTTCATAAACATTGTATTAAGTGTTAATTGTATCAATCTTTTACATTAGAGAGCCAAAAATTTGTGACAACTTTGTATCAATTTTTGTTTTTTTCTAAATTTTTAAAAAAATTATTTATTTTTGGCTGTGTTTGTTGGGTCTTTGTTGCTGTGCACAGGCTTTCTGTAGTTGCAGCAAGCGGGCGCTACTGTTTGTTGTGGTGCACAGGCTTCTCATCATGGTGGCTTCTCTTGTTGCAGAGCACGGGCTCTAGGTGCATAGGCTTCAGTAGTTGTGGTGCGTAGGCTTCAGTAGTTGTGGCATGCAGGTTCAGTAGTTGTGGTTTGCAGGTTCTAGAGTGCAGGCTTTGTTGTTGTGGTGCACAGGCTTAGTTGCTCCATGGCATGTGGGATATTCCCAGACCAGGGCTTGAACCCATGTCCCCTGCATTGGCAGGTGGATTCTTAATTGCTGCACCACCAGGGAAGCCCTTAGTTTGTATTTAAAATAGAAAAATATAAAATAAATAAATGTGTATATATATATATATATATATATATATATATATATATATATATATATATATATATATATATTAGAAGGGTTGGACTTTGTAATGCACTTTTATGGCTATACATTGACTTTTGTGTTCTTTTACATTTTCTTTTCTGTATTTCTCTCTCTACCTACACCAAATCTTGCACAAAGTGTATATATTTTATTCATTCTTCTGCACTAACTCCGTACAATATTACATTACTTATAAAACAGAACTCTGTTGCATTTCTCTTATCTGGACTTTCTTCGGCAGAAAATTACTCCACTGTTTCTTCTAGTGAGTTATCTTGTTTCTGCCAATCTTTACTCTATTCACATTTTCTAAGGTGAAAAGAACTAGTGTGAAATTCAGAGACATCACCTGCTGAGGGTTGGCAGTCTTACTCTCTTAACATCATGGCTCTTAAATGTATATATAAATCCTATAATTTCAACTTTTACCAAAAATGAATTAAACTAAAAATATATACTAATCATATCATTTTTAAAATGTAGTCAATAGCAGCCTTTACTATCTTATGACAGTATCTATTCTCTATATTTCATACCTCCCTGATTGCCTCACACTTTGTCCCAAACTTACCTTACAAAATCACTGTGAAGACTAAACATGACTATATATGTGAGGAATATTCTTCCACCTGTAAATTATTTAAAATTGCTATCCACATGTTCTTAGGTGGTACAGATAAAATGCAGAGAAATGGGGTAAATGTGGAAATGCCATGGCCAAATCACCCTTAAAAGCATTTGCTGCTCATCTATAGCATACTGCTGCCATTACTAACATCATTTCAATAATCAATGAACTATGATGCTACCTAGTTTAAAAAAATAAGTGATTATTTGCATTTTCATATGCTGAAACCTTTCTCTTAGGGCAAGAACACGGAGGTTCAATGAAAGGAGGGCTCAAGTGTGAGTTATGAAATCTGGATTGTTCAGTAGTAAGGATTGTTTCAATTTCATCACTTCACATATATTGCCATAATTAACACACTGATGAAGATGTCTAATTTTTGTAATAGCTCTTTCCAGCACAAATGTCTTTTTTATGTGAATTCAGATGTAGCCAACCTTTAAAAATGTTAACGTGTTGCAAGCATTTTGAGATCCCCAGGTGAAAGTACCAAACCATACATCTGTGCTCCAAATGTATTTTAATTATAAACACAGCTTTATAGAACTTAAGAAAATAATTTCCTTAATGGTCAGTGTTAATACAAATTTGGTATATACCAATATTCCTGATGTTAAATCAGTTGTGAAAATGGAGCAGAAGTCCTCTGGTTTCTCAACTATCTATGTCTACATCTTTCTTTGAGAAAGGAATCATTTGTGACATATTAGGGTTGTTCACATAACTTTACCAAAAAAATGTCATATTCACAATTCACTTTTTTTTTTATTCATTCTTATTCCCAGGATGAGCCATCAGAGCAAAAAGTTGGTGGTTCAATATTATCTTGTCTCCTATTTTTGTATGTCCTGTTAAAAACAAATGTCCTTAATTGACTTGTGATAGTAGCAAATTAATTCTAGAATGTCAGTAATATCTAAGAAGAGATGGCTGTGTGGATCCCATTCCTCTTAGACTCACTCAGAGCTACAGCTGTCCAGGGTTACATGTAATGTCTGTAGCCCTATTTTCTGTTAGCTGGCTATTTTGATGATGAATATGTGTGCAGGTAACTCTTCTCTGAGAATTTAGTTTCTTTTGAATGTCCTCTATTTTGAATGTACAGTCCTCTGTATCTTCACAGAATACTAATAGGTTTTATTCAAAAGGTGACCCCATGAAAAGATTCAAAATGTCTCTATTGATGATTGCTCCCTTTTTCTCTACCTGACTTGGATCTGATATGTAGAGCTGGAGACTGTAAAATAGCATATTGTGAATTAAAACAACCTTATACACTCCAAGTCGATTTTGCTTTTTTTCCCTCAAAATCATGTATGCAATTTCTAGTGGCCCTTGCTTGAAGAATGAGAGAACAATTTTACACAAACAATAAAAAAGTAGTGAATAAATGTCTTGGTGGGAATTCTTTTGAGAAGCTATATGCTTTTAAGATTGCAAATATATAAAAATATTATTTTTCTCCTCTATAAATATAAGATCTATGAAATTAACAAATAAAAATTTAAACATGTTAGTAACTAATACATAATACTGATCATAGCTTAAAATTGATGAAATTACATGTGATTATGTAAATTATATAATGTTCTATATATGATATGCCTGAATAGCCCTGTTGTAACAAATTATATGTATAAAAAATCAAATCATATTTCAAGTATAAAACATAAATGTATAAGTAGTATCATAGTTAGAGAAAATACCCTGGGCCTTTTTCTCCCAGATTTAGATTCTATTCACTAGAACTTCAAATACAGATATCTCTGATTAAAATTTTTTAAAACTACTAATTTGCATATCTGACCTGTACTGGATTTTTATTCAGTTGCCTAATCAACATATTTATCTTACTTTAATTTCATAAAATCAGCCCCATTCTATTATCTTACTTTGTTTGTTCTTCTAGGATTCTAAGAAAGCTGTCAGTGAAAGAAAATACATATCTTTATTTTTTATAAATAAATTGTCTACCATTTCTTCTAGACTGATCCTTCCATAAAACAATATATTAGTTTTTCTTTTTGAAGCTACATTGTTTTCGTTGAAGTGGCCATTTACATAATTAACTTAACATGCAGAAGTCATTTAGACTTTCAACCCCACAAAGTGGATTTTTCTTTTTTTTTTTTTTTTTTCATTCCTATTTATTGGTTTAGGCACTTGTGAATTGAAGAGAGTCCAGGCAATGACTTTCAGGGACATAGAATTACAAATTTGATAGTGGGTAAGTTGCTTATGCCTTATAAGTAAACTCAGAGTTCCTACCATAACAGATAGCTAACTGGCACCTATCAATCTGTCACACTGAAAAAAATTTTTTTTTTAAAAATATGAATATTTTGACAAACATTTGAATTTGGATATTCATGGAAAAATTTGTGTAACTGACATATCAACTATGGTCTCCCCAGAAAGTACTATGAATTTGTAAGTATCTACAGGCAATTATACTATTCAGTATTTACTGTTTCCTAACTAGGAACAATCCATACACATAATTTGAGAAGAAATGTGAGTTGATTAAATTCATGAACTGAAAGTGGACATGGTCACTCTATTCAGTGGATGAAACTCAACTCTGGGGCTGTTGCAGATTAGAGAGAGACAGTGTCTCTTCAGGGACATGAACCATGGAATCAAATTGTGGTTGCTGATTGAACTGTCTGGGTGACTCATAGATGCCCACAGAAAGGACCTCCACACTGATGAGACAAACTGGCATCAGGCTCTTAACAGTGTCTGCATTGCTTGGACTACCAGATTGTTGCATAAATCCACCACACCAGTCATGGCAACATGCTCACATTGTGGACTAGGCACTAAAAAATACTCAAAGCAAGCCAAAGCAAACCAAAACAAAACAGACTCTGTTTCTGATGCAGAGGCTATAATTGCATGCCAAATCTGTAATTCCCACCAAAAGCTGCAAGATGGGAAAGGAAACATCCTATGGATCATGGTCTCCTCTTAATTCTGACAGATTGACTACATCTGGCTATTGACGAGCATTGGTGCCATCTGTGGCATTTCCAGTATTGATTTTTACCCAGTTTCTGTTTCTCTTCCTGCCATACTGATAGGGCCATTGCAATTAATATGGGTCATGTGTTCAGCATTCCAGACTGATGGCAGTTTTTCAATCTGTGACTTTTATGGCAGAAACTACTCAAAAAGCTGATAGTCTACCTCTACTTTTCTCATGTCCTCCTGGTACACACATCTTAATAAGGCAGTTTGGTCATTAAATGAAACTATTCCCAGGAAGGGATGACTTTCTCTTGTCTACTTAAGTACTGAGATGGACAAAGTGGAGGCCGCAGAGGATGCTATATAGACGTTTTTTGAATATTCAAGATTCTACTTTAAATATTTCTGGTCTTCAAGCATCTTTCTTTTCCCTAGTGGACATCCAGAGAGGCTGGGCTGGTATTCAGTCTGAGTGGTAACCAGACTAAAGGGGAATTAAGCATTCAAATTTAATTCTGATCCATCCACCTGAGTTTGTGGATTGACATGATTTTAGATCATAAAGATAAGGACTACTGCCTTGAATACACTACCCTGGGAGGGCCACTCAACAACAACAATAACAATAACAGAGGTAGATTAGGTAGTTATGATATATTCACCCCTATTAAAACCAAAGTATTCCCAGAAGATGGTAGTTAAGTGAACTCTGAAATCAAGGAAGAATTTATCATTTCTCTATTTACACATCTGAATTTTAAACAGGCAATTTTAATAGAAAATACAAATGGATAGCTGCTAAAAGGTCTTGATCTATTTTATACTGTTTTCATATCCATCCAAGTTCAACTGTCCATGCATATGTTTAAAGTTTTCTTAGTAATCCATTCATTCTGATTTTTCTAACCAAGTTTTGACAATTTTACATCTCTTGAGGATATAACTAATTCATATAGATAAAATAATTTTGAATTGTAATTTCTTAGAGCAATTCTAAGTTATTTAGTGAAACCTTGTCTTTTGTTATGAGAGATGGATAAGTCCTTAGCTAGATTTTGCAAATCTGACCTTCACCAAATTTCTAAAATAGAGAACTAATGGAGCTGGGCATTTTCTCCACCCAGGATAAACATTAGGAGAAATACTGACCAGTGACAGGGGAGTGTTTAGATAGAGGTGGTCATGGAAAGGGCAAAAAAGTTTGGAAAATGGTACAGGAGGAGGGAGAGCAGAGTAAGAGGGAAGAGGAAGTCCATGTAAAAGAGTACAGTAGGGATATCAATTTGCAGTTAGGTTGGAAGAGGGAGAGGAAATGAATTCTGCATTTTTATTAGCCTTTTCTAAATAAATTCTTAATGGAAGTAATTTTAGGGTTTTCATATTTTTTTGCAGTTTCTTCATACCAATCAAAAAATGCTGACCGTTGAATACTTAGAATCTTTGAATCCTTTTATTCTAAGGTATCACACAGAGTGCTTATTTATGTACCAAATTTAGTAACACAGTGTGATTTGTAAAGTAATGTTTGCACATGTAAGAAGGTAAGCAACAAACTGGAGACACGTTGAATGACAGATGATTGCTCATACTCAAACGACAAGAATGAACAAGAGACAGTCACATACAGAGAGTCTTGTCCCTGTGCTCCTGCATCATCTATGAGATTCCTGAGCAGTGAAACAAAATGAATCAAAGATTGTCCCAAACACACTTAAGACAGAAGAATAAAGGCTTATGTGGTGCATCAGTGTAAAAAGAGAAGGGCACTAGTTTGTTAGGAACAGAATTTACTCAGGTGTGTAGTCAATGGGACTCTGAGGAGGGGAGCCATCAAGGACTACTTGACAGGATCTGTCCCCTTTGAGTGTCCTGGGCTGAGCAGAAGGGGTCCAGTCCTGATTCAAGGCACAACACATGAAACTGAAGAAAATCAACTAGAGTATCATTAAGCATAGATCTTTATTTAAAATCCCAGGCATGAGAAGGTTCTGAAAGAATGTTTTTGTTTTTGTTGGGGGAGAGGCTTTTTCTAGAAGAGTGAGTTGAAAATTCAGTTTGCTTCAGAAATAGAGGGCTAAAAAATGGATTCTGAAAATGAAGAAACTGTTCTTGAGATTTTGTAGCCACCCAGTTGAGAAGCTTGGGTTTATCAGTGTGGGTGGGGAGGAGCAGTTTGGGGGACTAAGTTTTTCAGGGTCTCTTACATAATTTTTTTAATAGTAGAGGTATGAGAATTAGAACCAGTTTTAAGGAATTGGATTTAGTTTAAATGTTCAGGAATGATTCAAAATAAATCATTTTTTAAAGCATTAATTCATTCTAACAAAAAAATCTCTTTGGAAAATATTAGGCTTACTTTTTTTTTCTTTCGTGATATTTATTTGCTTTTTTTTCTTTTACTTTTCTAGAACGCATTCTGTAATAGTAATTTCTCCTAGGTGCCGTAATATTTACATTAATATCTTACTCCTTCTGAGTGATCTCAGCTACTTCCAATACTTCAACTAGTCTAAATCATTTTGAATTCTTTGTTCCTAGAATGTATTTTCTTCTCTCTTCTACCAGCAAAATCAGACTCATGCCTCAACATTTTTACTATAATTCTTTAGAGTGTTAAGCATACTAAATTGCTCTAAACTGTTTACATGTTCATCTTCATTTAACTGTCAACAATTTGAGAACAGCATTCATATTTTATCGGTCTAAGAGTTCCAACATTTAGCATGTATCTGAAACATAGAACATCTTTAACAAATATTGGTGATGATTAGTCTTTAAAAATTTAATCAAATGCCATTTCCTCTATGAAAGCTTTAACTTGGTTGTTTCAGGAAGGATTCCTTTGGTAACAATCAAGTGATAACTTGATATAACACAGATCAAAACAGAAACAAAATACCAAGTAGCACAGGAGGGCATATGAACTTCAAGCAGCGGTGAATCAGGGGTTTGAATGTACTTATGACTCTCTGCACCTCACAACACTTTCTTCCTGTCTTCAGTCTTTTGTATGACTTCCTCTACACAGATTGATAACATGGAGTTTCACAACACCCAAAACTTGTAAGTCCCAACTTCATATTAGCAAGGGATTCAAGCTCACTCTCAGTAGTTCCAAGTTAGAAAAAAAAAATCCTAAAGAAGCATGTTAATTAACTTACATCAATCAAGTGTCTACTTAGGAGCAGCTGTGTCCTGGGCACACGCACGTACACACACACACACACACACACACACACACACACACACACACACACACATATATATGTAAGGCCAACTGGCCCGAGGCAGGGGAACACAATCAGATTCACAGGTTGCATCAGACCGAAATTCTCCGGACCACCCAGTTCCAGAAACTGCCCTGGAGACATTCCAGACCACCCAGTTCCAGGAACTGACCTGGGGACTTTGAACCCAGCCCAGCCTTCCCGCCGTTTGAGGGGCGGGACCAACGGTCCCCCAGGATACCCGAAAAGACCACCAAATAAGGAATACCCTGCACCCTCCTAGATTCACCACACCCCTTTCCCTTCTTCCCCTATAAAATCTTGCCTGACCCTCACCCGGGTGCGACTTCTCTGGCCCCTTTCTCTTGGACCAGTGAACCTCGCCCGGGAGTGCTCCCTAATAAAGCTCACTTGAAGCTTTCCTCTGTTTCGCGGTGCTGTTTGTTAAGATCCGACCTTACTATATATATATATATATATATATATATATATATATATATATGTTTTTAAAGTAATTATGTCGACCTCACTTCTCAAATACAATAATTTCTTTCCTATGGGTTCATGTTGAAATTTCATTTTCTTTATTAAATCACTAATTATATTGCTTTGTAAGTTTCTCCTGTACATGATTATATTGCCTATAGTTTTATATTCCTTAAGTTCAAATATATAAGCATGATACAATTTTTATTCATTATACTATATTACTGAGCATAAGTATACAAAATCAGATTCATTACTGTGTAAAAAAAGAGTTAACTCATCAGGTCTGGGTTGCCCAAGTCCCCCACATTCCAAAGACATGCTTGCCTTCAGGAAGGCTGGCCCTTAACCAGATCCTAGGAGATAACCTCCAAGCCTGGGGAATGTCCTGCCTGATAAGAGTGTTTTGGGTTGCCTGAGGCCCTGGGCCATGCTAATTCTGTTTGATCTCTGTGGTGCTAGAGACTGAGTTGTGGGTACTGCATGACTACGTGAGTGATCCCCAATAAAAATCTTGGACACCAAGGACTAGGTGAGCTTCCCTGGCTGGCAATACTTCACAAGAGTTGGCACACATTGCTGTTGGGAGGATTGAGTGTATCTCCACACCACACTACTTGAAGGGAACACCTGGAAGCTTGTGCCTGATTTCTTCTGGACTTTGTCTATGTGTGTTTTCCCTTTGCTAATTTTTACTACATCCTTTCTCTGTAATAAATCATAAGAATGAATATAATGAATTTCTAAGCTCTGTCAATCCTTCTAGCAAGTCGTTGAGCTTGAGAGTTGTCCTTGGGAGCCCCAACACAATTATAAGCCTTTCTTAGTGAAGCTTACATATTAATTAGCTCACCCATGGACTAATTTTGTTTCTTTGTTTCTCTTTTATTTTGGTCCTCCATTAGTATTTTTTAATTTTATTTTTTAAATAAATTTTTAGATTTACAATAATTTTAGATTTACAGAAATGTCACAAACAGAGTACACAAAATTCCTGTATTCCCCTCACTTACTTTTTCTTAATGTTGATACCCTCCATCACATTTTTATGTTTGTAACAAAATGAAACACACATTGATGCATTATTATTAATTAAACTGAACACTTTATTCGGAATTCACAAGTTTTCCCCCAGTGTTCCTTTTCTGTTCTAGAATTTCATCCAGGTACCACATTACATTTAGCTATTATGTTTTCCTAGCTGCATCTCCTCTATTCAGTTTCTCAGGCTTCCCTTATCCTTAATGACCTTGATTGTTTTGTGGAATACAGTTTTAGATTTAAATAATGTTCCTCAATATTATGGACTAAATTGTGCCCTTCAAATTCACATGTTGAAGCTTTAACCTCCTATGCAACTTTACATGGTAATAGGGCTTTGAATTGGGTAATTAAGATTAAATGAGGTCATAAGGGTGGGGCCCTATTTTGATTGGATTTGTGTCCTTATAAGAAGAGGATCAGACACCAGAGCTTGCTCTCTCTGTGTTCTCCCACAGAGGAAAGACTATGTGAGGACACAGTGGCCATCTGCAAGCCAGGAAGAGAAATCTCACCAGAATCTACCCTGTGGACATGTAGATCTTGGACTTGCAGCCTCCAGAATTGTCAGAAAATAAATGTTTATTATTTAAGTCATGGAGCCTGTGGTATTTTGTATTGGTAGCCTGAGTGGACTAATCCACTCAATTTAGGTTTGTCTGCTGTTTTTCTCATGATTAGATTGACTTCACTGGGTTTTAAGAGGAAAATCACAGAGGTGAAATGTCTTTTCCTTACATCATATCAAGGGTACATACTATCAACATGACATAATTGATTATGTTAACCTTGATCACCTGGCAGAGTTAGTATTTGCCAGGTTTCTTCATTGTAAATTTACTTTTTCCCCTCCTCTCTCTTCTACACTCTAAGCAAGTTCACTAAGTACATCCCACATTCAAGTTGTTGGGAGATTTTTAGCTCCCCTCCTGGAGGGAGGAGTAGCTACATAAATTATTTGGAATCTTCTATACAGGAGATACAGTTATTCTTTCCAATTTATTTAACTAATCAACTGTTCATCTAGATATGAATGGACTTATTTTCTACTTTGCATTATAAACCATTTCTACATTATACATTTTGACACTCAAATTATTTATCTTTGGCCATATCTTTGGCCAACACTTATCTTAAAACTTAGGATCAATAGTGAAACCAAGTAGGACCCTATGGGGCTCCTGGGTATGGAAGGCTTTCTGTGTCCCCCCATTCCTTGCTTGCTGGAAACAGACTCCAGCCTCCATGACATTCCCTGAGTCCCAAAAGAGTAGGTTCAAACAGTTGCTAGTCTGGGAAGGGAGAGAATGCAGAGACAAGGGAGGAGCAACCAAGAAATAATAGTGAAGGCTTGGGGCAGGGCCCTGGTTCCACCTCAAGGAATACACATAACAATATCTTTGAGCTCTTTACAGAACAAAACATTCAGCAAATTCAGTTAGCATTCTTCTTTCCAGAGAAGACCACCTGAGGCCAGATTAAAGGAACCAGAGAAGCTCATCAAGAGATTACCTGAGCCCAGATTAAAGGAGTACAGACCCTGTACACACCCTAATCTTATCAGCAACTCTGCCCTTGAACCACTGCTATAAAACTCCTTACCAAATCCTCACAGGTTGGGGCACACAGTTTTCAAGTGCAGGAGCCCACTGTGTCCCCCTTTGCCTGGCAAAGCAATAAAGCTATTCCTGTCTACCCCACACAAAAATCTGCCTCTGAGATTCAATTCAGTGCCAGTGTACAGAGGCTGAGTTTTTGGCATCAACAGCCCCTAATAGCCTATCAAATCACATAGTGCCTCCCACCAATCCATTTTCCTGCCTTTCACTAGTGTAACTACTATCTCAAATCCTGCTTTCATCATTCTCTCTCTCTCTTTTTATATATCTTTTTTTAAATCTATATGTCTTCTTTAAATGACTTTTTGTTTACTTGAAAGATATAGCAATATGTATAAACATTTGGTAGTATTTTCCCCTTATCATATTGCTAGATTAATTCATGTGTTTGCATGTTATTGTCATTTATGAATTTTATGTGACTAAAACAAGGTGTGAGTTAAGACATGACATATATTGAGAATCAAATCACATTTTGCTGAATCATTTGAATCAAATAAGAATTTCTTCAATATATAAGAATATCCACCAGAAAACACCCAAGGGAAATTATAACTAAAGCTTATATGAGATAAATCAAAGCAGATTTTTAAACAAAAAATGTCATCTGTGCTGTTACCATATTATTCCTTCTAAAGTGATATCAGAAAAAAATGAGACTTTAAAAATTCTTTCAGTTATCTCTGAGTCTTAAAATTCAAAATAAGCATTTGCATGGGTAATCTGTATTATCCTGTTTCTCTGTCAGTAAAAGTGAATAGTCTAAACTTCCCCTCTATACCATGTTTTTTAAAAGAAAATCTGTATTAATATTTATTTTTTCAAATCAGAGTATAATAGTTGTCTGCAAAATAGTCATAAAGAATGCCATGACTAAAGTATGTCAGTGACAGAATTTAAATTGTTTATTTTAAAATGTATTATGTACAGGAAAGAATGAAGAGTCTTAGTTACAGATGTAGAGGTCACTTTCTTCTCTTTCCCTGTGGCTGCCTAGGCAGCACACACACTTCTCACTTTCTTATCTTCATACAATGGGCCTGTTCAAGATTGTTCATATAGTGCAATGCAAAGCCATTGCTTCTGTGTGACCTGAGTGGACAGTTTCCATAAGGATGGATAGAAGACTGCATCACCCTCTTAGACATTGCTAGAGCTTTGTTATCTGCTGCAGTCTAAAGAGGCGTACATATTGTATAATCAGTACACTTGATATTATGAGACTATATGAATTATTATTATTTTTTTGGACATGCTGCCCAGCACATGGAATCTTAGTTCCCTGACCAGGGATCAAACCCACACCCCCTGCAGTGGAAGTGCAGAGTCTTAACCACTGGACCTCCAGGGAAGTCCTGAGACTATATGAATTAATTTAAGAGAAATTTCATCATATAACTATTGACTTCCATAAGAATTTTGAGCAGTTTAGGATCAGCTACATTATGATGTAAAATGTTGATTGATATGACAAATTTGAATAGAATCAAATGGTTAAGGAAAGATATGGAGGGAGGTATGAATGGTTGATAAGAAGAGAAGGTATAACATGGATAAACAGAATACAGTAACTTGAAAGTATGTCATTAGATAATATATCTTCCTTTTTTTAAGTGATGAAGAAAGATGCTTTTATGATACTTTGCTATAACTTGTCTTCTCCACAGTACTAAATAGGTAGAGACTACCCCAAAAAAAACCCATTATATAACTTCAGAAAAATGAAAAAAATTGAAAATCCACATGTACATTAGACCCTATTTAATACATCATTTATGTACTATTAAATGGAGTATTTGTAGAAAAAAAAAACAAGCATCTGTTCTGATGTGGATATCAGACAAATCATCAGTATCAACAACTTATCAGTATGTGTGTATTTTGTGTATTTGATAGAAAGGGGATATATCAACATTTGTAGATTAATTGGTATAATTCATGTACAGAAATCATCTATTTTAATATTTTTTCCAGCATTTCTATTAAATGGGTGCTATTATGTTCATGTAAAAATAAGGAAACTGTGGCTTTAGAGAGGTACCGGGCTGTAGATTAGTAGATAGTAGAACAAAGATGTAAATTCAGGTTAATCATATTTCAAAGCCCACACCATTCTCAATATCTCCTTGCATAACTAACTTGATTTTCATGAAAAACCTGTGAGGCAGATCAGGAAACTGAAACTTGATAAATAACATGCAAAGTAACGCAGAACATTTAAGTATTAAGAAGCAAAATTTGAACCCAGGTCCACCTTAGTCTTTACTGAAAAGCCACACCACAGATGGAATAAGATGGTGATATTAGGAAGAAGCAGTATAGGACAAATATACTTTGTTTTCTTTGATAACAAAGAAAAATAAAATCCAGAGCCTGAATAAGGAGAAAAGGGGGGAGGGTGGTATATTGCAGCTACTCTCAATTTCCATATGTTAGAAAGTACTACTGCATACATTATCAGCTATTTTGTCCATAGATAAAGAGAACCCCTAACAACAAACCCTTTTTGTATTTAGGAAGTGAAATCCTTTTATAGCATTTAAGTGACAGCACATTTAGACAGAGCATTCTAAGGTATCATTTCAATTTTATTCAAATAAATATTTTCTGCATGCAAGAAATTGTTCCAGATATTTAGAGAGAAACAGAGGTGCATGTTTCAAAACTTATATTGGAAGAATATTCAGGCCTAGGAAGGCAACAGATGCTCTATGTAAATTAAAATGTGAGATATAATGTGATAAAGTACAAAAACACTTGTGAGCATAACAGAGCACTGAGAGTTTTATTATTATTATTCCCTAAGTCAGAGAAGTCTTCTTGGATTTGGGCCACTTGGCCACAGGAGCAACTTTGCCAAGTAGAGATGGAATAGAGGACATTCCAAGAAGAGCAAACAGGACAGACAGAACTGGAGAAAAGAAAAAGTCTAGGGAAGAAAAAAAAAGTTATTTCCCTGCTATTGTTGTGGAGTGTGTGTGTTTATGTGTGTGTTTGTGTGTGTGTGCAAATGAGTTAACTGGGAAGGATATCAGGGCAAGATCTTGGAGGCATTGAGATTTTGTGATGAGGATTTATACTTTACTCTGTAGATGTTCATTGAATTAAAGTTTTCAATTTTTATTTTCAAGAATTGAGCTATCTCTACTAAAAATCATGCTATTAGAAAATAAAAATGTATGTAATGTATAGCCTGTCACACTTACCAATGTTGAAGAGTATAGAACTTTTGGTATGAGGTGAACCCATCTGTGATACCATGCAAGATGATTTTACTGATACTACCTAACAAATACTAAATCATTCAGAAAAAAAATATTCTGCGTGAAATTTTGTCATTTAACATGATAATCTAATCAATATAAAATGCCATGTAAATGAAACAGGTAAGCAAATTTTCAGAAGAACTATGTATTATCTGGATAAGAATTTGTTAACAAAATTCTGTAGCTATATTGATAAACCTGGCTTTGGAAACCTGCTGCTGATTCCACATTGCCAAATGTTAATTTTTTCCATTTTCAAAGGTGAACTTGATTCTAAAGTACAAATAACATATTATTTTGTCCATTGTGTTTGCATCTCCATTAACTTTATATATCACTTCATTAGGGCTCACATACTGTACGATCTACCAAAGATGGAAGCAATATAAACTATCAATGTATTGTGGATAACTTTTTTGCAGACTGATGAGAATTGGGAATTGGGTTGATTCAAAGGTCAGAAACAATTTTATTCCTTCAGTCAGGTGTTGCAGAAATGGTCAGAGAGGAAAGGTAGATGTTTTCTTTGTCTGGAAGTGGGTCCCAGAGGACCTTGTAACACATTCAATGACTGAGCAGAAACCTCTCAGTAGACTATAAAAAGATTGAAGGTTTGAAATGAAATAATTTTTCATAAGTCCAAAATCAACGTGAAAATTCCAGGCTCCGAATAACATCTCTTAGAATTTCATTGGCTGTACTTTTTTTTTTTTTTTTTAGCGGTACGCGGGCCTCTCACTGCTGTGGCCTCTCCCATTGCAGAGCACAGGCTCTGGACGCACAGGCTCAGTGGCCATGGCTCACAGGCCCAGCCGCTCTGCGGCATGTGGGATCTTCCCAGACTGGGGCACGAACCCGCGTCCCCTGCATTGGCAGGCGGACTCTCAACCACTGCACCACCAGGGAAGCCCTGGCTGTACGTCTTATTAAACCATTGCACAGTATTTTCATGAGCATCTCTTCCTTCCATTTAGCAGGATAGAATTTTATCCCTCAAGTCATTTTGAATTTATCTGTAATGAAGCTAGTATATTCAAAACCCAAATATTCTAATGATTTTCCAGAGACATTTCTGAATGTTTTTTAAGATCACCCAGTTTCTTTTGGCTGAACACATACATATCTATAATAATCCAAGAAGTCCAACTATCACCATGACGTTATCCTGTCAAGAGGATAATAAGCCCCTCATTGCTTTCATTCATCCCATTTGGCAATGTTCCACGCTAATGAATTAATAAGTAGGTCTTTTACCTGAATAGAAATCTTGGGGTGAGATATATTTTAGCAATATTTATCTAAAACATTTCCTGTAATGAAGAAGTTACATCATTTTTCTTAAGAAATGTCACACACATTTACTACCTAGATTACCATTTCTTATTATTCATCAATCCTTGAAGCTGTTTTCATCAATTCTTATTCAAGCACTAGGTGGAGATCATGACTATTTATCATGATGAAGCTGAACTAGTTAAGTTGCCCAGCTTGGTCATTAGATGATAATGAAGATGGTTACTTGAAAACTTATTAAAAGCAGTATGAGCCATATGTGATCACATCTCTTTAATGTTCCACTTGTTTTGGTTTAGCATCTATTCATAAGTGCATCGTTAGCATTCAGAAGAAATTATCAAAAGATAATAACTGGAAAATAACCTTTTTAATGACTGCTGTTATATTTTTAAAGAATGATTCATTGGCCATAAAGCTTAAAAAGTCTACTGAATCATATATCACAGTGAACATGTACTTGCACATTAGCCAGTTTCCAGAAAATGCTCCCAAGGAATGTGGACTTCACCTGACAAGGAACCCAAGCTCATTACCACTAGAGTAATCAATAATCTCTGCTAATGTGTTCAGCTGGCGACACAAACCAGATCAATAAAGGCTGCCACATGCTTTCGTTTTAGGAAATGAAGCCTTTTAGTTCTTAATTAAGGGAAAGACCTCACATCCGTAATGATGTTTGCAATGAATATTACCACAGAGGCCATGGGAATGAATCTGAATTTTTCATTAAAGAACTGCATAAGGAAGGGGAAAAAACAAAACAAAACAAAAAAACACAACAAAAAGTTAAAAATAAGGGAGCTTTGTTTATTGCTTCCTTAGCATTGAAAATGTACACCATAGAATATCGTGTTTCCCCTACAGCGAGAAAATGGCAAAGATTCAGTTTTAGAAGCACCGTGGCAGAAAGCAAAAATTATTTGCTCAATAAATCTCTAAACAGCAACCAAGCAAGGCCATACCTTTCAATCAGAGAGGAGAGAATCAACTGCCTGGAGAGTTTACAAACAGAGATGACACAGAAAAGTGAAGGAACTTACAACACTAAGTAGGTATCGACTAGAGCCTAGCCCTAGAATTTAACACATTTCAATCTAGTCCAATATTCAATATTGTTTAATTTTAAACATAACGTTAATATATTCATACTTATACATAATGTTCATATTCATAATGCAATATCATTTAGGGCCTTAACAGGATAGAGCCCCCAAGCAGTATTATAGTGAAGATATAGTTTACAAAATGTTTGATTTTTATTCAATAAAATTAATGAAGTAAACTGGACTAAACACTAACACTGAGATACACCAATTTTTTAAAGCTAAAAGACAAATTAGCAGATGAGCAATATTATTGTTTCATTTCTTTCAAAAGTACCTTTATCACTAGTATCTTTGAGTATAAAAATCACAATGTTCTTGGAACATAACTACACAAATAAGAGGTACCTGAATGTTTTGTACTAATAAGGTAATGAGGACTCAGCTTTGCTCTGAGTCAATACCTGATCAATCTTCCTTGATATTTCCATATACTTATTTATTGATCCTGCCTGGGTATGATAGACCTCCTTGGATCAGGATAATTTCATCTATTCATTTATTCATAAGATGGAAAGTTCTGACTAAAGTCTTTATTTACAATTAATATTAGCTTGGATGTGCTGGGGAAAAATATGGTTATTTCTAAATGTTTTCTAACTAATTTTGGACATTTGCAATTTAAACAATGTTTTCTGCTTATAAGTGATTTTAACTCATGAATAGATTGAAATAACCTCTTATGTTTTCCAAGTGTTTTTTTACTCCTTTTTTACAGATTTAGATCAAATTCTGCCTTTGGACACTTCACCTTTTTATCTACATAAAAGATGACAGTTGTTTCAAATGCTTTCTATAGCTTTAAGATGTTTCAAAACCCTAACATGTTCTTTACATGAACCTTTTGCTCACACTGGTGTATTTTTAAACTGATTGGCCACATACTACGTCTGTTGCCCAACTAGGTACCTAATCACTAGGGACTGTATAAGGAGAGAACTAAGGACAAATGGAAATAGAAACAGTAGCCTATGAGAACTTCAGACCAGCAGAAAATACTAACACATCTGTATGTTTATATAGATATATCTACAGGAGTTGGAAAATACTGACAATAAAAATCTTACTAAGATGAATTATAACTCCCATATTTTCACCTTTAAATAACAATGATAAGCCCTTAGTATTATACGTTAAAATATATGTGTGTGTGTAAATGAGGTAGGGCATGGTGGAAGCAGGGAAAAGAAGAAAGGCGGGAAGGGAAGGAGGGGGAGAGACTGAGATGAGTACTTTAGTGACCATGTGACAATCTGGCTGGGTCTAGCCACACCACAGCAAAGTGGGTTTCTCTCAACTATTCCACATTTTTTGTTTGTGTTATTTTATTCCAGTTAATAACCATTCGTATCAGACTCAGTAATAGCCATTTTACATATATCAACTCATTTCATTTTTAAAGTAAGTCTACAAGGAATATACTGTTATTTTTATCCAATTTCAGTAATAAGGACCTTTGAAATTAGAATTGCAAAAATAATTGCCCAAGACAACTAAAATGAGGTAGAGCTGGATTTTGAACTTAGAATTCTCTGAATTTAGAACTCTCTGAAATTAGAACTCTATTCAATATATAGTCTCTCCATTTGTTTTTGGCCCAAACCTTGCAGTTC
This sequence comes from Stenella coeruleoalba, assembly GCF_951394435.1. Classification (NCBI taxonomy): domain Eukaryota; kingdom Metazoa; phylum Chordata; class Mammalia; order Artiodactyla; family Delphinidae; genus Stenella; species Stenella coeruleoalba. The sequence continues at coordinate 73,166,795 of NC_137154.1, forward strand.
TTCAAGAATTGCAGGGAATCTGAAAACTCTTTTTTTTTTTTTGTTCTTGACCAAACTCTAAGCTTTAAGACAAGCATAATTTTGCCATTATTGGGAAAATTTAAGTAACAATTATTCAGTAAGAGGAACAAATTCTAGATTCTAACAGAAACACTAGCTACTCACTCTGTAATTCTGTAAAACCATTTCTCTCTCTGTTTTTCTTTTTTTATGTTTACTTAAGATATCATTATTTGTTCATTTCCCTCCAAATAAACACATGAGCTTGTCTTAATATCTTACAGTACTTCATCAGAAGCCTACTTATGCCCATACAGATTGCATAAGATTCCTATATTATTGGAAAAATGAAAATAATGGTAGTAGTTTAAATAATTTGTTATCAGACCCATAGGGTGTGAAGTGGTGATTAGCTTTAGGCAGTGAATAAATATTCATTCACTTGACAAAGTAAAAAGATTTTATAACCAATGATACATTGTTAAGGGCGTTTCAGATTAAGACTTTAAATGTTTATTTAAAAAAATAACTGATATACTGAAAGAAGTTAGACTGAGATTAATCTTGCCTCTTTTTTTTAACTCTGCTCCTTGAACAAAGGTCAGTGTTTCCTTATCTCCCAAGTAGGAGTCCTCTATACCCAAAGCTTCAAGCCATAGGCCTATTGGTCACAGAACATGGAGGTATATAGGGTTGGAACTGTATTTTTTTACTATATCAGAAAGGTCAAATGAAATAAGTTCTAAGGTTGATTTTTTTCTTTTAACCATGCTTGGGAGTAAACATAAAGTTTTCACTGAACAAGAAAAATTTTTTAGTACGTAACATGCAGCCCTGTAATTGGTAAACTTAAAAGTTGTTAGAATAAAAACAAATATTTTATAACTCTCTGAGGAAGAAAAATAAATATTTATTTAATGAAGAAATATTTTTGTTAGAGAAGATTATATTCCTTGTGATATACAGTTTTCTTTCCAATAGCTAATTTTAGAAACACTCAACCACAATTTTTTTAATGTGAGGGTTACTCTTATGGCATAATTTGCAAACTATTTGTCTGGAATACCTCAAATAAGCAAATAAGATGATTACACCCATGCAAATATTGTTGAGGTAAATTATCATAGTAACACTAGCTTTGTTTAATATTCTTTGTATTTATTAGAATCATAGGATGGTACCATAGGATGAGCTAGAAGGAACTCTAAAGGGGAAGATGAAGCATACAAGGAAAACGTATTCATTTAACGCCTAGAAGATGCAAAGCACTTTTATTTCTTATTAATATAATACATAAATAATTAAATCTCCTTATTACAGATATAGTAAACTGAGGTTTAGAAAATATAACTTTCTCAAGGTTAAACAAGTAAATAAAAGTTGGTGAGTGACACACAAGGAATTCCAATTAAATGTATTTAAATACAAAGGGCATCTTCTTTTAACTAATGACTTGAACATACAATATCCCAGAAGTCTTTTAAAGACACTACATTTACAATGAAAAAGTTGAGGCATGTGAATAAGGCTTCACATAAGACATGTATAGGTATAGAAATAGGTCTAGGTTCTGTATAATTAGTCTGAAGTTCTTTTTTTTTTTTTTTTTGCATTGCAGTATAATGTTGGTTTTGCAAGATCTGTCTTTATAGCACCATTCTCTTCTACTTTATAGAATTTATGATATAAACTGAAATTAATGAATATCTGAGAACAGTGGGGAGAAGTTTGCATTTTATAGCTGTCTCCCTTACTGGAATATATAATTAGCAGCAGAGAACAATAGATTATTAAGAAATCAAGCAGTGATATTTTGAATTAATATTTTCATTCTTTCTGGTAGCAGCAAAATTCTAAGTAGTTGGTATTTGAAACCTATATGTTTCACACAAATTACAACCATTCTAATTTGAAATATGTTTTTAAATTTAAGAACAAAGTAAGAAAAGTTCCTGAAACAAAATCCAGCTATATTGTAAATCACTGATGGAATATATTTGATTGTTGTAATTTTCAAATGACCGAAGGCAACTAGTCTGCTTTTAGTACCTCTCGATACTGGTATGATAGCAATAGACAATTGCAGTTTTTTATGGTCCCATTATTTGTTAGCATTTCAGCAATCAATACCATCAGCCAATGTGCTGAGCTGGTGGCAAAGTGGAGTCAATAATCCTGCCACATCCTTTTGTTTTAAGAAATGCACCCTTTTATCTCTTAATTAAAGGCCACTCTTTCATTCTCATTTGAGTTCCGTAGACATGCAGCAACATTCAAGTGAGATAGTAAAGCAACTTTAAGGTTGATTTGTAGTAACTAAATCATATATCAATTAGGATATATAGATTATAGTATATCCCTGTTCAAGAAAACCTAACGCAAAACAAAAAAAAATGTTTACAAAAAATTAGGAAATTATTTATATCATAGATATTTTCTTTAATTTTATATTTACTAACTGTAATTCTCTCACTCTTAGGCACTTAAAATCTAATTCACCTAATGGAAAATTTGATTTCCTCAGCAATTATAAGAAACATATCAATCTCCATAAACTTGTTTTCTCTAATTCTGCCTTTTTTTGTTTTAACTAAAAATGTGGCCATTTTAAAATGTCAATAAATGCAATCATATTGAATTTTATTCTTTGTAAACTAACACTACATTTGAGGAATGAAAAATCATCATACTTCAACAGTTTGGTTGGTTTCTGTGTGTTTAATCATGACATTTGTTTAGCCATTATTTGTCTTGTTTCGGATAGAATTCAGTATATTCAGTATATTCAGTCCTCCCTGTGACTTTTAAGCAGACATAATTAAAAGAGCTGCAGCTAATGCCAGAAGTTAAAGCTAACCTAATCAGGATAGCTGTCATTAAGAGAAACCAGTTAGTTTCCATAAGGCAATCTTCTCACAGCTAACAGGGTTCTCTTAAATCTATGTAGATTGTCATCTTTTTTTTTTTTGAAAGAAATATATTTAGTAGTTTATACAACTTTTGTCTGTTTTAACTGACTTCAAAGTGAAGCTTGTGCTAGACCAACACTAAAGGTTTAACAATAGGGAATTCATAGTGAGGAAATATCAAAGTTCATATTCTAAAAGTCAACATTAAGTCAACAATATTTTTAACAAAAGTCTCCCACACATAGCTAGAAACATTTACTGCTGTTTGAATGATTCCATTAATTCTTACTGGAAGCCTAGATTTCTTAGGTGCCTATTCTATATCACTGGTGTTCAATAAGCCAAAAACAAGGTCTGTACTGGCTGGGATGATTAATTTTGATTGTCAGGGATAAGTGTTTTTTTTGTTTCTGTAATGCAATTGTGGGTCTATATGTGGAACCAGAGGATTCACTGGAATTCTCCTGATTACTGTCATGCCTAATATCAAAGTACATCAACTGAATAAAATATGGACAAATAAATATGTAGACCTTTCCGGAATGAGTTTAACTCAACAAGAGTTTTAAAGAAAAAAGTGATCAGCTGAGGTGCTGTCTTAGGACAAAGGAGGTATAGGTGGTAGAAAAAGGAAGCGATAAATAATTACAGTATTCTAGAAAATAATAGAAATGAGGCAATGAGGAATTTAGCAGGTTTGTGCATGTGTGTGAGAGAGAGAAACAGAGAGAGAGAGAGAGAGAGACAGAGACAGAGAAAAAGATTATATATACCTGTATACTACTACATTAACCTGTGTATATTAACTAGTTCTATTGTCTCCCTACCTCTGTCCTGTTATTTCTATGAAGAGTATGAATGATGTTTAAATATTCAATTTAGTCCATGTGTCACAAGACCACAAGAAGCTATATATATGGGGAAGTCTTCATATTACCTGGAGATCCCAAGCTATTGAAATTAATGTGATAACTGATGAGACTTTGGAGAGAGAGGAAGATTAGTTGTGTTTTATGAAATACAGTTGCATAATATTAGGCAGAGACATGACGTTTTGTTTAGGAGTTAGAGTACAGTGGTGAAATGGATACAGAAAAATATTTTAAGTGTGAATGGGATAGGTCATTTGTTTCTTTTCTCTCAGATGCAATTCTTGCTCTTTCTTTATTTTATATCTTTGAGAGGCTGAATGCTGCAGTCTGTATTTCCTCGGCTAATTTACCCTAGTTTCCAGTTGAATTCCCAAAGGGAGTTGACTCTTTTCCAGCTTTATTTAGGCAATTGAATTCCCAGAGGGAGTTGTTATTTCAGGAAGCATCTCTATGTGTGGTTGTGGCTTCTCTGAGATTCCAGATGCTTCTGGTATCAGAGTTCTAGCTCCTGTTGGACAGCAGAGCTTCTTTATTCTTTATTCAGAGCCACTATCTGATCCTGCTTTCTCTTAACCCTAGATTGCATCACTAATTGACTTATCAGTAGTTTTGTTATCTGATTAACCAGTTAGTTGAATTAAATTCCTAATCTTGTAGAATAGGTCTGCTAGTAATGAATTCTCTCAGTTTTTATTTGTATAAGAAGTTTTGGTTTCTCTGCTCATTTATGAAATGTATTTTTGCTGAGTATAGAATTCTGGGTAGATAATTGTCGCTGTTTTTCTCAGCACTTTAAAAATGTCACTATTGTCTTTAGCCTGCATGGTTTCCTATGAGATGCTGTTTATAATCTTATCTTTTATACTGTGAACATGTTTCTTTCTTTTTTTTTTCTTCTAGCTGCCTTCAAAATTTTTCCTTATCTTTGTTTTTTTTTTTTAAATTTTATTGGAGTATAGTTGATTTACAATGTTGTGTTAGTTTCAGTGTACAACAAAGTGATTCAGTTATACATATACATATATTCATTATTTTTCAGATTCTTTTCACATATAGGTTATTACAGAATATTGAGTTTTTTCCAGCAGTTTAATTTTCATTTTGCTTTTGTTATTTATCCTTCCTAGTGCTCTCAGAGATTTTTGGGCTTGTGGTTTGGTGTCTGTCATTAATTTTTGAAAGTCTCAAATACTTTTTCTTCAATCTCTACTTCTTTTCTCTATTTCTTGTCCTTCTGAGATTCTAATTATACATGTTTTACAACACTTAATATTGTGCCACTGCTCTTAGATGTTCTGTATTTTTTACTTCACTATTTATTCTCTTTTTATTTCATTTTGGCCATTTTATGTTTAGCTATTATTGTGTTCCCTAGTTCTATTATCATTTATGACAAGCATTTGATGGAAGCATTGAAAATCATTTTTACTAAGTTTTTTTTTTCTAACGTTCAATTAACATTAACATTCCTAATTGATTCTTACATTGAGTCCAAAAATTTGCTGAGATTACCCATTCCATCTTATATGCTCTCACTTTTCCATTAAAACTTTCACATACTAATCATGGTTATTTAAAATTCCTTATCAGATAATTCCAACATTTGTGTTATCTCTTATTTTCATTCTGATTATTGCCTTGTGTCTTGGAAGTGTGTTGTTTCTTGTCTTTCCATATATTTTGCAATAGTTTATTGAAAGATGGACAACTCATGTAAGTAAGCAGAAATGGAGGTAGATAATTTTAAATGTCTGGAAACAGGTAAATCTTTCTCTTTTGCTAAGCCTTAAGTGAAGAGTTATGAGTTATTCTAGTTACGATTTGAGCTAAGACTGACTCTTTTTTTTTGCTTAGATAACCCTCAATGCTTTAAAGTCTTCAAATGCTTGTGATTATCTTGTTTCACACAGCCCTGCCATTCTGTACATGGCCTTCACCAACTCACCAACTAGTGAACTATTCTAGATGAACTCTTTTATATCTAGTTGTATCCTGTAAGTAAGTGCAGGCTCATGGCTCCTAAGCAACACCCCTCCACACCTCCAGTTACCTCTCTTCCCTTAGAATTTGGGCCAAATTAAGGCCATGTGACCTCAATTCTTTGATATACTCAATAGATCATAAAGTTGATGTTAGTCTTGTTATGTTTTGCTTAAGTAACAACCCTATTTCCTGGCCTCTGCAACTTAGAACAGGGGTCAGAAGTCCAGTGATTTATGTTCAATCCATTAGATACCTTTATTAGGGCTCCTATTCACTAAATATCACAAATTATACTAGTCCTTGAGTATACAGAGTTTTTCCAAAGAAGGTATAGACCTTGTCCTCAAAAAGATTTCATCCTTTGGAGGTATCATACTCACATACACATAAACATACTATTTCTGTGGTGAAGCCACCTTAGGAACCAATAGTGCCATAACAAGGGTGTGGGCATCACTATCACGGGGTCTCTTTTGCCAAACTTAGGGGAATGGATAAAAAGGGTAATCTGGGTCACCAGATAAGATTATGCAGTGATCTCGGAAGGAAGGAAGATGGCAATTAACTATCAGAGCATATTCTTGGGAAAACATAAATATTAACAATTATATTTTCTCTACTCTTCTAAATGATTCTCAAGTTTTGTACAACAGAGCAAGTCTCACCCACTTCACTAGACTTGTTAGAGTATACCAGCCCTCACTATGTCCCCCATTAAAATGTTAATAGCATTTAATGTTTGTATCACCCAATTTAGTATTTAAATATATTCTAAATTGCAGTGTTTATTTTTACACATCTTTTTCACACTGAAATAAATTATAATGTTCAAAAAAGACAAAGGCACATTACACTTCTTTTTTATGCAGTGAATCTCTGGTCATGAGAAGAGCTTGGACTTTATGATCAAATAGAGGAGGATTTGAATCTTGGTCTTATTTCTTTTTACCTTCATTACCTTAACCAAGTTATTTATGCTTAATAAGCCTTGTATTCTTCAACTACAAAGTGACTTGCTCTAATGGTGCTGAATAAAAATAAGCGTTGTGAAACTCAGAATGGCATGAATGAGTAAGAGACTTTTTATATCTCTTTTCTGTAGGGTAAATCATACAAAAACACCTGAAAGAATTGGTAAGGAAAATTCTGGTCCCATATTAAAACTACAGCCAAATTTGGTTTATACATCCACAAATCCCTTCTTCAAACAACAGCATCATATAAATATTACCTCAGTGAAGTTGAAGCACACTGAAAGTTTTAAAGTGGGAATATTCTACATAAATGTATTATATTTTACTGGCAGTTTATAAAGAAAAAAGGAAAAATCTTTAGTTCATTCAGTTGATAATTGCTCCCTTTGATGATGCACATTTACACATAGAAAATTCATTTTTGCTTTAGTACCCATAATTTGGACCTAATCCAGAAAAACTATCTTTACTGAAAAATTTTGAGCTGATGCTTTCTTAAATGGCTATAGTTGAGGTAGCCATTGAACAGAAATAAGAACATTTTCCTTATACATATTCTAATGCATATCTTAAATCCTCAAATTTCCAAAAATACTTAACCAATTTTCTTCAAATATGGTATAATTTATCCTACCTTAGTAAAAACTGCACTCTTGCCAATTTTGGAGCTCTATAGCTTCAGCTTCAGCTTCAGCTTTTGTTTTTGTTTTTTAATTATACCAAAAAAAAAAAAAAAAAAGAGTTGAAGTGTTTTTCTTCTAAATGGACAAAGTTTTCCTGTTACTTATTACTCAAAATCGTATGAATGGATTTACAAATACCACAAGTATATTTTTTTTAAGAAATAAGGGGCTTTGAGCACAGACAAAATTCTACCCACCAGGAATAATGAGGATAAAATTTATAAAGTACTGTGAAGGAATTAAATTTGCAATGTAATCCTTAGTCTAACTACTGCATTCATGATTTTAATTGCATTATTTTTAATCTTGCATTCAACATCAATGTTTAAAAAAGGATGCCTTCTTCCCTATCCCTCCTGTTCAAATTTAAAAACAATGTTTTAGCACTATTTTAGGTATCTTTTAGCAGAGCTCCTCCTGGTCTACCCAAACTTATCTCCCATGGAGCCTATGCACACTGCACTCTAGCTACGTTTTCTGCCTCACTTTCTTCACTTTTGCCATTCTATTCTTATTTTCATGCCTTTCTTTATACTATGCTCTTTGCATAAAGCATGTTCTTCTCTACTTGTCCAAGCGCAACTCATCCAGTAACTGTTGCCAATTTGCAATGAAGCCTTCTTAAATCATTTTAGCTTGCAGAAACTTTTTTTCCTTATAGAAAAGAAATATCTCTCTCTCTCTCAGAAAAATCCATTCATTGTAATAGAATGAATAAGAAAGGATAATTTCAATTCTTGGAAATTTTGCTATTTGTTTAGAACTAGTACTTTGGATAAGTCTGTTGACTTCTTTGAAACTAGTTTGGAATTAATAGTAATATTTGTAATGGAACTGATAATAATATATTTTATGACTTTTCTGTAGATTTAGTGGTAAACTAAGGGACCTTATTTTGGGTATTATAAAATGCTACACAAATTCAAAGATATATCAGATCTAATATTTATTTAAGCATTTTATATATTGCAACTTAGTTCCTCAAAGAACCTCACCTTCTGAGCTTCACCATGCAAATTTTTATATGAAGGGGTTAGACTAGATCAGTGTCTGCCAATAAATGTCCAATTGTTCAGTAGTAATTTTCTCTGAAAGTTAAGAATTCTCTAGTCAAATGATTTTGACAAACACTGCTTAAAATATCTATATTGTGGTATTTCTTGGGGGGCATTAAATGTTAAAATCATGAGATAAAGAAAAATATTTAACTTTGTTTAAATTGACAGTTTTAAAAAAATGTACATTTATATATGTTTAAAATATGCAAATATTTTGTCCTAAAATATGTTAATATATATGGACAATAATTCAGTAGATGTTAAAATAAATGATCTTTACGTTCATTTTTAGAACTAGTATTTGAAATATCTATGATTCTTTTTCAGTTATTACTCTTTAGTTTCTGGTAGAATTTTAAAAATATATAATACTCAATAAATTATTTAGTACTCAATAAATGACATAACATTTACTAATATGGGCTAGCATATTATTATAGAAATTCTGAGAAACACACAGAAGAAGTTTAAACCTAATCAAAGATATTTTTGACAGAGTTTCACTAGCTACTCACAAGAATGAGTGGGGACAGGGAAAAAACTGGAGAGAGCCTACCTTCACAGTGCAGATATGGAAGAGGAAATAGTGTGGTGGTGTGGGGAAATACACAAATGTCTGCTCCTCCTGCGCAGAGTTACAAGAAATAATTTAGCTAACTGTGATGAGGAGCAGCCGAAATGCAAGAAAATCCTAAATCTGAAGCCAGGCATTCATGGACTACCCAAAACTAAAGTTAAGAAAAATAACTTAGAAATAACAGGAACCTCTTCTGCCTTTTTACTTCAAACCTAGCAAGTACCTAATAATGAGCAACAGTGGTGTAAATCTGAAGGAGAGGAAAAACCATGGAGAGAGAACCCTCTGTGAGGCAAACATATAAGAATGGCTCAAAGCTGAGGGTGGAACAAACTTTTATATCAAGAAAAATCCTTCAGAATACTATAATTACATGGAATCATTAGAGAAATCTGAACCCTCTGGTACACTGAAGATACCCAGACAAGCAACAAAGCTCAAATCCATCTAAACTCCTGATTAGATTGATTTGATCCCACTCTAAATGCCTTAAGAGAGGTGTTTTTATTCTCAGACATAAATAATATTTACCTCAGTCTCTCTTAGTCTACACAGGATATCCAATAAAATTACAAACACACATACACTCACAAACATCTTTGATTTTGTTTGTTCTTTAAACTTACAAGAACTTTTCAAGATTTTCTTTGGTTCCAATTTTCTGAAATTTCACACTCTTATGAATAGTCATGAGTATGTCAAAACTCAATGGCTTTGATTCATGTGGAGATACTTTATGTGCTACTTTAGTTATAAAGCAATATCTTGAATCTGTTCTTATATGGTACCCATCTTTTTCACTATGTCTTCTGTCCTGTTAATTATATTTATTTTAAAGTCTCTCTCTCTGGTGGTTCCAACTTCTTGGTCATCTCTGAATCTGATTCTGTTGATTATTTTGTCTCTTGACAAAAGACCCCCTATCCTACTCGTGTGTGTGTGTGTGTGTGTGTGTGTGTGTGTGTGTGTGTGTGTGTGTAGGGATCTGAATTTTGAAACTATAATATTTTGTCATGTTCTGATCTTTACTTGTTTTCAGAAAAGATGACTCCTAGAAAATAAAATGTATTGAATCTGACAATATATGCTTGAAATGTCTTAGGGTTTTGAAGGAGTGAAGAAGAAAAGTAGTTTGGTAAAAAGCAATAAATTGCAAAATGAATAATGTCTTCAAATCTAGGCCTCAAAGTATATGGGAATATGAAGAGATAATGATGTAAATAGCCTATAATTTTGAGGGGTATAGGGAAAATAGTATTTTAAGGGGACAAATATGCTTCAATTAAAAGAAGAATATGAAGGGAACTTTATAAAAATGTGTATAGATATAGAGTTTTCTGATGAGAAATATTGTTGACTGATGACAGAGAAAATGTTTGGTATGGGCAAGAATGGAGTTGATGTGGCCATATCTGGGAGATGTACAGAGTATTATGAGGATAAGGATCTGTGTGAAAAGTGAATGGTCAGGGAGGCTTAGATTTCTGGTGTGACTGAGTTTAACTGGGGTATTAAATCAAACTTGGATTTTACCTGTTAGTTCTAGGGAAGGATGTGAGCAATCAGTCAAAGTCAAAATTCAGAAAATTAGCTGGAAGGAAAGGAGTCATGGGCATACATTCAGTCTTTCATTCAGGATTGTGTTTGCTCAATGATTTGTCAAGGGTGTTTTGGAGGGACATGTCTTTAAGGCAGCTAACTGAGTCTTGACAACTCAGGAGGGGTTATTTCAACAAGATTACAAGTAGATAATAAACACTTTAGGGGTACTTGGTCTTTCCCACAGTAGCATTATGTCATTGTAATTAAAGAGTGAGTACACATTTTCTTTTTAGTAATATGAGCATCATGTTAACTGGATCAGTTAAGATATTTCTGGCTGTACATAGCAGAAATTCTGACATGCTTTTTAACCAATAAGGGAATTGCTACTTCCAATTATAATTCCACAGGTAAGATACATTCAAATGTTGGTTGATTCTGTGGGTTAGCAGAAACATCAGAAAGCCATATTTTATTTCACACAATTTTAAGATACATTTTGTGGGTTAACTTTGTAAGAATATTAATTCCTTTTAGAGTCACAAGTTGGCTGCCAGTAGCAACTTGGGAAATGTGTTCCTTTCTTCTTATACGGAAAGAGAATAGCTTTTCTTTGTTTCTATTTGCCAAAAGTCTTGAATGAGTCTTTCTCATTTTTTATATCTGTCAATCATTTGGGTGGAATGAATAATGGAGTTCATCCCAACAATCCCTAGAAGCATGGGTTACATATTATTCAGCATATGGTGTCATTTCTGCAAATTATTAGGCAATAAGTAATCTTTATTGAAAGGTTAGTGAATGTTCAGTAGTTAATTTTAATGAACTTAACTAGAGGAATTATTTTACTTATTGCAAATTTAGTACATTCTTTTTTTTTTTTTAAACAGAGCTCTTTTAAGTCTTTTAATCAGTAACTAATTTTCAACTTGATCATGTTCTAGGCTCATTTGTCTATATTTTTAGTAATTCTCTGTCAAAATTGCATTGGGGTAAGGAAAGTGATATTACACTTATGCTCAATGTAGGCAGATACTTCCTATGTTTAGTCTCAGCAAATATCTTTGCTAAAAAGATGCAACTCTGAATGACTGAGCTGGATTGAAATATCTGCTTGCTCTCTGGATTATTATCATAGAAATAATATAAATTAAGATACATATTTTGTGTAATATCTTATGGTTGCCATACATTTACGTTAAAGTCAACATATTCAAAACGCAACTTATCTCTTCAAAATAACTAGATTTTCCTCCAGTATTTCTCAAATCAAATGCATTTGACTAATTCTGGTATCCATCCACTTTTTGTCAGACCAAAAACACATGTCATAATTAACTTATCTTCTTTGTTCATCAAGATCAGTCCATCAAACTCATCCATTGATTCAATAAACACTTGGTCACTATACATAAGTTGTTATATTAGGCAATGCAGTATAAGTCTGGCCTTCATGAAAATACAATTTATTTTGGAAGACAAAAGATGAACAAGTATTCTTAAGTGTGAAGTATAATCTATGTTAAGTGAATAGATCTTAAGCATAAAATTCAGTAAGTCTTGCCAAAGGTATACATTCATGTAAACCACACTTGGATCACACTTGTTATGACATTTTTCTTACCCAAGAAAGCCCCTGTATCCTTCCTAGTCAAATTGTCATCCTCACTTTCTGAAGAGACTGCCACTCTTCTAATTTCTATCACAAGGGTTAATGTTTCCTGTTCTTAAACTTTATATAAATGTAATGCTGCAGTATAAATACATTTATGTCAGTTTTTCTTTTGTTTAGTTTAATGACTGTGAGATTCACTCATGTTTTTGTGCATATCAAATTATTTTTTGTTGTTGAATAGCATAATATATATGACATAATGAGAATTTGTTTCCTTTTGATGGATATTTGGATTTTTTAAATTAATAAGACTACAGTATTTCTCTGAAAATATTTATATTCATTTCTCTTGGCTAAACATCTCTAAAATTATTAAAATCCGCAAAAGGAGTTCTACAATATAGGTAAGCCACTTACATTCCCACCAGTAAAATATGTCCTACATCCTCACTGATATTTGGTGTTGTCAGTCTTTCTTTTCAATTCATTACAGTTGGTTTCAAATGGTAACAAAATGTAGTTTCAGTGTTTATTTTCCTGATACAAGTGACACTGATCACTTTTTTAATGTGTTGGCCATTCCTATATCTTCTTTTGTGAGGTGATTTCTTGAACATTTTGCAGATTTTTAGGGAAGTGTTTTTGTTTTCATTTTGGGATGTTAGGACTTGTTTTCTAAATCTAAATTATTTGCCAAATGTTAGATTTTTGGGGGAGATTTGTTACCTCAAAGTTATGTATATATATTGTTAATGAAACTTTTTTAATGAGATAGGCTTGTTGCATCCACACTAAATTTACACTATATGGTTTGGTTCAAATATAACTTTATATGATCTTATGTTTTAAATTAAACATAGAAATGAACAGCTAATTGAGGGAATAAATATAAAATTAAGTTAAAATTTAATTCACTAAAATATCTAGACCTACTAACTATAATAGCTTATTATATATATATTCAATAAACCACCTTATTGCTAGTGAAAAAATAAACTACTTTTTGAAGATAATTTCTATTTTGTACAGCCATAGAAAATGTCTATGTTTTCTTATTGTAAACAACTATACTTGTCAGAATTAATCATTTTATGTTTAACTTATAAACACCCTGAAAAATGGATCTCCTATTGAAAGTTCTTGACACATCATTAATTATAATTTTCTTAATAACATAGCTGTAATATATTTACATGTTATATTTCAATTGCTTTGGTTGCTATTGTTATCATTTTTACTTTTATAGCAAATCTTTTATTTTAATAAATTTCTGACGTGCAATTTGAAGTTGCAAACTTTACAGTTGGCTGATGAGTTCTTACAAATAGATTATACTGTTTAAGCAAATTGCTTAGACCTAGAAAACTGACAAATTTTATTATGGTTTCTAGATACAGATCACACAGTAACTTATCTAGAAGGGTGAGAGAGTCAACAAAACACTGTTTTTCAAAGAGAAAAGAAGAAAAAAAAAGAAAACAAAACATCATCAGAAAAATCTTTTACATATTTTACATTTTTCCTTATAGACCCACCCTTCACTAGTATGAGATTTTCAAACGTGAATTTTGTGCTTTATACTTTGCTATAGTGGAGGTAACAGTAAGAGAAAAGTCAGAAATCTGGGATATAGCTCTGTCCCTCGTGCTAATAATTGTGTGATATTGAACAATGTACATAAATTGTAAGGGTCTTGATTACTGAGCTGTAAATTAAGGAGGAACGATGAGCTTTGTAGTACATAAAGAAGTTAAAATGTTATATAGTTTTGTAATGCATCTCATTATAGGTAAATAAGATCATATTCTTACAAATATTATTGAGCTGGTACTCAAAGCATACAGGATTTCAAAGAATGAATATTGCTAGAGCAGTGTGGTTAGTTCTATAAACATCAAATACTGTCTATATTACCTTTCTACATCACATTACCTAATAAAACCATTCAAATTTATTTGAACTTCTTTGTATTAGTCATAGGATGAATGGTCCCATTCCATTATTTGAATTACATACATACATATATGTGTGTGTGTGTGTGTGTGTGTGTGTGTGTGTGTGTATATATATATATATATATATATATATTTTAAAACCCTTTCAGATATAACTCTTGGAGGTATTACACAGTGGTAATAATGAAGTGATCTCCCTTTTCACTCTTCTACATATTAGAGATGAAGGAATAAGATATCTCTTTCGATCATTTGATCTAACTCATAGGTTTTCATTGTTAAATCAGCCACACGCAAATCAAAGACCTTACCCAGTAACAAGATTTACTAAGTAATTTCAAGGATACCATAAATTAGAAGCTCAGAAGAAGCAGAAATACATCTATGACATTGAGGGTGGCTCCCCAGGTTCTTGTTACTATGTATGGCATGCACCTCTGGCCCAGATAGATGAGGAGTCTGAGTTAAGTCTGAAGATTTTCTTATCAATAAGGAGCAGTTAATTTATAAAACATCTCTATTTTTTTAAGTGATAAATCAGTGGGTTAGGTGAGTGCTCGCTCTAGAGAAGGGTTTCTTTTATTTATTTATTTTTGGGCCACACCACGTGGCATGTGGGTTCTTAGCTTCCTGACCAGGGATCGAACCCATGCTCCCTGTAGTAGAAGCTTGGAGTCTTAACCACTGGACCACCAGGGAAGTCCCAAAACATCTCTATTTTTAATTCCATGGAGTTGTGTGCTTTGGTGACATTCTCATGCCTCAAAGATCCTAAGCTCTATTAGTTATAGAATACCCTTAGCCAGAACAGATCCTGAGATCATTACAGAGGTGAAGTCTCTCCCTCCTCTTTATACAGAGGTCCAGCAGAAAAGGAGACTGAACATGGTTCCCTGCCTTGTTTTCTTGCTTCTAGGAGTGCCTTCTTTTTAAAAAAAATTGAATGGACAGCAGGACAGCTGCATTAACTCATTCCTCCCTGAAAATAAGACTGTAAACTCAACTCATCATTTATTAAGAATAGGCAGGTAAAGACACTGCATATATATATATATATATATATATATATATACACACACACACACACACACACACACACACACACATATATATGTTTATCTGAATTATTTTGCTATACACCTGGCACTAACACAACGTTGTACATTAACTATAACAAATGGTTTAACAAAAGGGAATATTTCATAAGAAGAGCAAGATTAAACTGAAGTCAGTATATATATATATAAAACAAGTTAATCAGAGCAGTGTTAGGAAGAAATGGAACATAGAAAAGCAACAGCCAGAGGCAAAGTTCTTAACACCTCTATAGGAGAGAGTACTAAGAGGAAGTTCATCCTATTGAGAAGATTGACCTTAGAGCATCCAAGCCTGAACAAACATGGAAATGTTTAAATGATAAACCTATATTTCTTCTTGTGATGACTTCTTGTTCCTGCTAAACAAGATGTTATTTTGCTAAATTCATTCTCCTCATGGCTTTCCTACAGAGAAAACTGTTCAGACTTATTTGACTATCTTATACCCTTGACAGTTCAATTTTTCATTGTATAATAAATTAATACAATATCAAGTCTTTTGTGAATTCTCTGTGCGTAATTAAGCATCTTTAAATCCTTGAGGATCTGGATGAGAGATGCAACATTGAATTTGATGAAATTGCCAGGGTAATAACATTTTATTGATGCCTTTTCTTAGAAAGACAGCTGGACATGCAGATGACACCTTAACATCACTACCTTTTATTTTAGTGGATCTTCCTACATTTGTATTATTCACTCATTTCATTGCCCTACTAATAAATTCATTTGATTCATAGATATTAAAATTTTAGAGTTGCTAGATTTCTCAGAGCTACTGTCCATAATGCACAAGACTGCCTTTTACAAGATTCTTGACAGAAATTAAATATTTTACATTTTACTTGGATACTTTCAGTGATGAGATTCTCGTAATCTCATAAGGGAATTCATTACACTAATTACAAACTCATTTCTTAGAGTCTCCCTTTTATCTCAGAACTTGTAGATTGCTTCAAAATTCCTTCGTTCATCCATTTTATACATATTTATAAATACCTTATTCTGTGAAAAGCTATACGGAAATAAAGCTTACACCGAAGTATAATAAGGTGGTGCATATTCCCACCACACACAACATTTAGCATATAAGAATGTTATGGCATTGCAGTATGCTGTACTGATCACTAAAAAAATGCATGGGAGGAGCATCTAACAGAGTTTGAAGGAATAGAGAAAGTCTAATAGAAGAGGTGATTAATTTGGTGAGAATTTTAAAAAGCTCAATATGTTCTCATTCTGGCTGTTGGCTTTAAATAGCATCAATTTGATATTTCCAAAATTTATGTCTCCAGACCAGACTTCTTCCCTCAACTTCATCTATTAATTGCAAAGACAGTTTCATTTAGATATCTAATAGATGCCTTAAACTTAGCTTGCACAAAACTGAGCTCATGATATTCTATGCACATGATTCTCCTACAATTTCAGAAATGACAACTCCTTTCTTAGGGGAGCTCAGGCTGAAGACCTAAGATCATATTTTGTGATTCTCTTTTACTCACAAATTCCTCCACAGATAATCTGTAAATAAATTTGGTTGGTTCTACCTTCAAAATATTTTTGAATTTGGCCCCTTTACACCAACTGCATTAACTAAAGTCTTCATGTGGCAAAATTCCAAGGAGCACCATTCACACTATATTCTGTGTGTTGGGTTCAGAACCATAACCTCGATATAAGATAATATATTTTTCCACTATTACGCAAATACCTCATAACTGGTCTCTGGCTTTATTTACCCTGCTACCGACTATCCTTGAAACCAAAATAAGATCGATTCTTTAAAAATATCATATACATGACATCACTTTTATAACAAATATCTACCAATGTTTTCTTGTTTCAATCGAAAAAAATGTCTAAATCTTTATCATAAGTGACAAAGCTCTATGTAATTTTGTCAACACTTTCTTCCTAAATTCATTTACTATTTATTTTTCCTCACTTGCTATTCTTCAGCTACAATGTTCTCTTAATAGTTCTGAAAAGATTTCATAGACTTTACACTTATTGTCTCCTCTATTTTTCTCTTTCCCCTGATAAATCCAGGACTCACTGCCTCATTTCCTTCCAGTCTTCAAAGACCATGTTCTCAGTGAGACTTTCCCTGGCTATGCTGTCTAAAGTTTTGTGCATGAACAATTCTCCTTTCCTTAATTTATTTATTTTTCTTCTTAGGTAATATCTTTATCTAGCATGATATTTATACTTCTAATCTTGATCATGTTCTATCTGCCTCACTAAAATGTAATCTTAAAGCAGTAATTTTTGCCTCAATTTTCACTCCTGTAGTCCAAATGACTGTATCAATTCCTAACACACAGTATACATTCAATAAATATTTATTGAATTAAATAATGAATATGTTTGAGGAATAAAAAATTTAAAGGTAATAGAGCAAAGTATGTTGAGAAAGATACAAGTAATTTTTGTCTTTTAGTATAACATCATTGAGATATAATTCACGTACTGTACAATTCACCTAAAGTTGTAACATTCAGTAGATTTAGTATATTCACAGGCTTGTGCAGCCATCACCATAATCAATTTTAGAAGCTTTTCATCACTCCGAAAAGAAAATGTGTACCTATTAGCAAGCACTTCCCACTTCTCCCTAATCACTGTCCCACTCCATCTCCAACTTCGGCTGTAGGAAATCACTAATCTACCTTCTCTCTCTGTAAATATGCTTAATCTGGGCATTTGATGTAAGTGAAATCATTCAATACATGGTTTTTTGTGACTCATTTCTTTCACTTAGCATAGTATTTCCAAAATTTGTCTATGTTACAGCATATAAGAATGCTTCATTTTTTAATTGACAAATCATATTTCATTGTATGGATATACCATATTGCATCAGTTGATGGACATTTGGTTGCAATATGTCCAGTTGAAGGACATTTCACTTTTGGTTATTATAAACAATGCTGTAATGAATATACATGAACACGTTTTTGTATAGACATATGTTTTTATTTATCTTAGGTACTTACCTAGAAGTGCAATTACTGGATCATATGGTGATAACACCATGTGCAACACGCTGAGAAGCTGCTGGACTGTTTTCCAAAGTGAGTGCATAATTTTATATTTCTACTAGTAATGTATAAGCGTTCTAGTTTCTCCACATCTTTGGCAACACTTGACATTATCTGACTTTTCGATTATAGTCATCCTAGTGGGTGTGAGTTGTATCACATTGTGTTTTTGATCTGCATTTCTCTTATGGGTGATTATATTGAACACTTTTTATAGTTTTTATAGTTTTTGCTTTCACATTTAGACCCATTTTGAGTTAGCTTTTCTGTATGATGTAATTGTCCAACATCATTCTTTTACATGTAGGTATCCAGTTTTCCTAGAACCATTTGTTGAAAGACCATTCTTTTGCCCCATTAAATTTCCTTGGTACAATTTTTTCAAAAATCAAATCACTGTTAATGTGGATGCTTGTTTCTGGACTCTCAGTTTTATTCCATTGACCTACACATCTTTTGTTTTTCCAGTACAACTCTGACTTGATTACTGTATATTTGTAGTAAGTTTTTACTTATTTTTTTTTTAACTGAATGAAAGACTCTTTAAATTCTATATTGGTGGTCAATATATCATATACTCTCTGATATGATGTGCTGAGAAAGGCACAACATCACTTCTGAACTTAATCATGAAGAAATCAGAGAATTCAAATTGAGGGACAGTCTATAAATGAATTGACCAGTACTCTTCAAAATATCAAGGCTATGAACAGCAAAGAAAAGCTAAGGATCTTAAAATAGATTAATAAGACTGCTAATTTTAATATAGGATATTTGATATGGTCCAGGCCTAGAAAATGGATATTGGTGGGACAAATATATTTTGAACAAGTCCAATAAATTAGTTAATACATTGTACCAATGATAATTTTCTAATTTTGATAATTTTATGTGTTTATGCAAAATATAATCACTTAGGGAAGCCAAGTGAAGGATATATGGGAAATAAATATTTTATTTATATTTGCAACATTTATATAAATGTGAAATTATTTCAAGTGAAAAGTTAAAATATAAAAATAAAATCTAAGCTTGAATAAACATTTGGTCATGGTTTTATTCTTTCATATATTCTAATTTTCCATTAAATCTATTTGCAAGAAATGATTCTTAAAGGATTTACCATCTTATTAAAAGGATGGTATGATAAACAGAATGATAGTCCTCAAAGATTGCTACCTCTTAATCCCTGAAACATATGAATATGTTACCTTACATGGCAAAAGAGACTTTGCAGGTCAGATTAAGATCATAAAATAGGGATATTTTCCTGAATTACCTGGATGGATCCAACATAATTATAAGAACTCTTAAAGGAGGGAAGCAGGAAATCAGAGTCTTAAAAAAAAAAAGTGACATGGAAAAAGAGGTCAGGGAGAGAGAGAAAAAAAATTGAACACTCTACACTGCCAGCTTTGAAGTTGGAGAAAGAGCCCATGAACCAAGGAACATGGGTGGCCTCTAGAAGCTGGGAAAGGCAAGAAAATTCATTCTTCCCTAGAGAATTCCAAAGGAACTCAGCCTTTGCTAACATCTTGATTTTAGAACTTCCTACCTCCAGACCTATAAGATAATAAATGTGTGTTGTTTTAAGCCACTAATTTTGTGGCGATTTACTACAACAGCAATAGAAATCTAATACAGATAACAATAGACTCAATAGTGCTAAAGCCCTTCACACCACTTTTAACTACTTTTCTTAGAATCCATGTCAAATAATTTCTGTTCCCACTGTTTTTGTGTGCCTAATTTAGTCAGATTCCTGCTGAAGAAGATGTAGGTAAAACTTTGTGCTCATCTTCTTACCTGAGAGTTTATTCAGTTTAGATCAACATCATAATTACTGTTGAAGTCTCAGAGAGAGCATCCAATCTAGAGCATTCGACCATTTAGTGGGTAAAGATGAAGCAAAACAACTGTTTTATTTTTAACTAAATGAGTCCAGATTGGAAAATAAGATTTTAATTCTATTGACCTATGGGCTTTCTAACTAAATCCCAGAATTAGGCAATTAGGTGTTTGCATCAACCTATGACATCAAAGAATAGATATACCTTGTGATCTTGCTGAGAAGATGCATTCCCCCCCGCGCAAAAAAAAAAAAAAAAAAAATGAGTAGAGGGAGCCAAACATGAACTTATTCTTCATTATGTATCAATAATAGAAAGGACAAAATAAAGGTCCAGAAGAATAACAATTTTGCTTTTTGTGAAGTAGACACATCAAAGTTGAGGAAGAAGTATTCCCAAAACCCCCATCATTGTTGTCATCATTTTCACCATCATCATCATCGTCATCATAATTAAATAACAACATAAACAGCAGCAATAATGTAATACTCAGGCAAGAAAACAAATGCAATTTTATATAATATTTATATTCCTGTATATTTTGAATATAACTAGATCAGGAAATTGATCATATTTCTGGACTTGATTACCACATTCCTAGTAACTCTGTATTCTGTATATATCAGTGACTACAACTTTGCATATTAGCACTATCTAAAAGTTTTTATTGACATGCCCTCATTCATAAAAAAAAAAGAATCTAAAAAATTTTATTGGCATGCCCCCAAATACACACACACATTAATTTATAAATTACACATACACTACTATGTTAGTGTATGTGTAATAAATATCAATGTTGCTTAATTCTTCCTGATTGTCATAAGAAAATGAGTATAAACACATACAATCTTCAACATAAAGACCTTATTATGTACCAATCAGGGATCCTAGCAATCCATGTAAAAGGATTCTAGCAATCCATCTATATTATATTTCTTGACTTAGAAACCCTTCCACTTTGCCAGGAGACATTCTGTGTGTTCTCGGTATGTGTCAGTTGTATCTTTCAAACAGGAACCTTAGAAAGCAACCACAGTATTTCTGAAAAGCAAGCCTTCACAGAAGACAGAGAAAGCCTGGAAAGAAAACAAGTAAGCCCCTTTTCTGTGTTTTGTGACTAAACAGATAAAAAAGTAAACAAATTAATAAATAAACACACAAACAGATTGTTTTGCCTGCCACAAAGAGGGAGCCAAAATGAAATTATGTTCTCATACCATAAGCTCTCTAAAATGAGTGTTATTTTAAAAAAATAAAGAGTTCATGGTTTCTTCTCTATCCCTAGGATTCAGAGTACAGTTCAATACACATGGGCTGGATTATGAGCTGATCCTTACAACGATCACAACTGCTACTGATGAAATTTTGTATTTTTCTTTGAATCTACTTCTTTCACATGTTAGATTTCTCTTTAAACTGAATTACATTTTATTTTGCAGTAAATCTAGATAGTTGCTGTTATAGTCAAATATATGACTATCCTTTCTAAGTGTTTAGTTAAATAAGTGTTTAATTGAATAAATACTGTTTCCTGTTTTCATTACCTTTTTCTCCATTTTATCTTCACTTATTCATCATATTTTATTGAACTTTAGATCATTAATCATATACTTTCTAATAGTGCAGGGAAAATCATAGTTTAGGAAGGCAAACAAGCAAGTAATCAAATAATTTCAATTGAGTATGATCTGTGCTTAAATAGAAAAACTATATAGGATTCAGGGTTGTCACAAAACAAGGAATAACTAACTTCTTAACTTCATCTGGAAAGCTGAGGAAAGATTTCACAGTACAGGAGTTGCTTAAGTTGGATCTTGAAGAATGAGTAAGAGTGTAGCACATGAAGTTGGAGTTTCAAGTAACAGAAACAAATAACATGGTATTGGGGCATAATATACCATGATGCCACACTTATGGCTATGCTTAAACACAGAATGATAAAGTAGAAGTCCCAGAAGAATGAAGTAGGAGAGTGGGGAACTCGATTTTTATATATCAAAGTGTATAATTCTATGTAGATCATGAAGGAGAAGTTTTTGGAGCCAAATTCAAATTCCTTAAGCAAAGGAACTCTCCTATGTTATGAGCATTGAGCACTAACACCACAATATCAAGACGTTAGGACAAGGTGCCCTTTCTCTACTTACAAAATGGTTCAGGTTTAAAAGGAAAACAGTTGTTCTGATACCTAAGTAAATCAACCTTAGATATGTTTGTTGGTTAGTTAAGGTGGGGTGACGGGTTGGGATAATACATGTTTATTGACACAGTTTACAAGAAAAGATACAAGATTATATACCCTGGGGCTCCTGATAGACAGGCTGTGATAGAGATTTTATATTACATATTGTTAATTTAGCTAGACTCATCATCTTTTCAAGCTTGTATCCTCCAACCCTTCCTCCTTTCTGCGGTGTACATGATAAAGCCTGCTAAGATGACTTCTGATACCTTCCATTTCCTCTGATTGCCTTTGAGACCAATACTTTGACCATCCTGTTTAACTCACAAATTATAAATTGCCACCCCTCCCAACAGAGCTGGCTGACTTCCCACCAAATTATTCACTTCTTCAGAGGAATTGGAATAAGAAACACATTCACTTACTGACCATGGGAATATCTTCATTCAAAAGAAAAACTACCTCAGGAAGATATGAATTTTCTCAAAATGCCTCAACAGGACTCAGTTGAACCAAATTTCTCAGAGAAAGTATTATATACCACAGTATCACAGCAATCTGTGACTAGTGACCAATTTTCTGATGTGTAACAGGTAAATTATTTTTATGTTATTTAAAATACCAACTAAGTCAGAAATTTTAAAAATTTGGATAAGATTCAAAGTTTTCCCTAGAATAATGTGGTATTGTTACTTGCAATTTCATATATTTTATTGAGTAAGAGAGAAAGAGAAGTGGATAGGATTTCCAAAAGCATGCTGGGAATTGTTTAGCCTGCATACGTGGGTTATGTATCAACAAGTAGACAACAGTTAATGTATGATGTCAGGAGGAAAAAAGATTATAAGTTCTAATGTAAAGTATAAAAGAAATGACCATAATATAAATTAAATACAACTTTTAAAGAGCATTTGCTTTTGAGCAAGCTTATATTTTATAGGGTCTCTGGAAACCAAATTAAGCTATAAATAGTATTCCTACAATACTCTACAAATTAAGTTTTGAATGAGGTATTTAGCCTTATTCTTATAAATGTTAAAGCTTGTATACACACTTAATAACAACGAGTATTTTGTCTGATGACACACAATTAGTTCTATTTTTATTGCCACTTTTGACATTTAATAATAATGCTATGATTTTACAATGCAAGGGATGTACATATTCATATTCACTATAATAAGAGACTAGTTTTATTTTTTAATTTTTAAAGGATTACTATAATAAGTAGAATTTTTAAAATAAAATGCTACATTAAGAAATCATATAACTGAAAATGAAGTAGAAGCAGAAATCCTAATGAAATAAACACAAAGACTTAATTTCCTTTTCTCAGAAGTGTTCAAATTAGATTCTTATCTCAATCTGTTGAGTTCTTTCTCTCATAATTCCTTCATCTGGTCACTAGGATCCAATCAAAATTAACTGTAAAGTAGTCCTCACATTTACACTGTTTCTCATTCTTTCTTAATAAGTTTACTAATTATTTTAGCAATCACTATGTTCCATATATTTTACTAAGTGCCTTCCATTTATTACCTCACTTAATTATCATAAAATCCTGTGAGGCAGATGCTAATAAAATTTAGTCTACACACAAAAAGAGTGAAGGAAAGTTAAATATTCAACCAAATACCTACTATACTGTTTAAATAATTCTACTTTCCCTTGTTATGGAACTTTCTTTAAAACTTTTTTTTTTTCTCATGCTATTCCACCTAGAAATTTCTATACATAAGTATTCACCTACAAATACTGTATCTGTTCTTCAAAGCTCAGTCTTAAATATGTTTCCCTCTTATTTTCTACCTCCAACTCACATTACATTTCATATTATTTTGAACTATAGCACTTTGCATATGTGTTCTGTATCTAGCATATACTTTCACTGGTTTCTATGTTTTCCTGTATCTTCCAATGTAACTTTAAGCTACTTGAAAGCAGAGGGTCCTCAGTGATTTTCATGTCTCCATCTTTACTGATTTTGGCACAGAAAGTGTCCAGTAAGACTTGGAGTTTCTCTTACAATTGAGCATTTCCTGATGTCTCATGGGGACTTAGTGAGGAGTCGGAACTGTTACAATTGAGCCCATCATATGGCCCTGCCTCTCACATGATTCTTCCTCTCTAAATCCCCAGGAGACTTTTGAAAGCAATAAATGAACATTTAAATATCAAATTTAATTGAAAACATTGCCTTTCAGATAGTAAAACTTTCTTCAATTTTCAAGGGATTGGTTTGCCATAAAATTTTAGTTGTTTTTTGTTCCCTTACACAATTCTGAAAAATAGAGGATAGAAGGAAAGGGGAAGAATGATGGAATAAAGAGAAGAAAGGAAGAAAAATAGAAAAGGAAAGAAGGAAGAAAGAAAAAAAACAATCTCTCTGTTGTAAATGCATTAATACTAGAAGAGTTTATGACCCTTCAGACATTCAACCTTGCTAAATTAATTGTTTTCATGACTGCAATCCTCCAAACAGTTTAAAATGATAACTTAGAATTACTGACATCTGGAGGACTCAACAACAGCTCTAATTCATATAAAGTCATGACATATCAAGGCTTTGGATACATTTTAGGAGAATGAGCTTTTTTGTATTTTCATAAAAACATGTTATTTTTTTCTTACAGTATCAAGAGGATAATCACAAAATTTTCTCTGGAAATTGTAATTAATAGACAAAATGGATAGGAGAGATACCTTAATCTGAGTGTTTTATACTTTTACCTCCCCAAGGTGAATATTTCAACTTTTTGCCTTGACCAAGAGTCATCTAATAATTAACCTAAAGAAAAAAAAAAAGATTAGCACTCTTAGATTAAAAAAGCAAAAATTAATATGTACCATCTGATCCTTTGTCAGTAAATTAGCATAAGCATTAGAATCTCCAAAGTTCTTATAAAAAAAGAAGTCAAAAGACAACCCCTACAATACTTGGCAAAAATTATACCTATGGGAGTCCTTTGTTTAAGCTTTGAGTCAATAGCTTCTAAACATAGTGTTGACTTACAAATTTGAATCTTTCAGGGAAAGAGGAGTTGTTTCATTTGTATAGAGTTTCAGATTTGCAAACAAAAAAAAATTCTGGAGACTGTTTCACAGCAATGTGACTATACTTAGCATAAATGAACTGTATACATAAAAATAATTACTATGGTAAACTTTATTTTATGGGTCTTTTTGTCACAATTTTTTCTCCAAAAGCCTGAATTGGTGTCTTATGTATTTGATCAGGAGATTAAAAAATTGAGTGAGGCTCTGCTTGTCTTCATATAGCTTGCAATTTATAGAGGTTATAGGACAATGCCTAACTAACAAATTACACTAAATAACCCAAGTGTGCCTCAGATAAAATGCTTTACAAAATTTAAAGAGAGAAAAATCTTATCCTGGTGAACAAAACATAAGTAAGGGTGTTTCCCTTCGTTTGAAAACAGGGAAATGTTTTCGAGGAAATTCTTAGCTATAAATCAATGAAGTTTCTGATGCAAAGTTATGTAGGGTAATAAGGTGGTGAAACCCAATCCCCTTGATAGGTTGTAGTTAACTCCTCTAGTTCTAACTAAACCTTGCCACTTTCATTTAAATAAAACAATCCATTAACTGGGTTCCTCATTTCTGGGACTATTTCAGAGTGGGAGATACTTAAACATAGTCTACAATATCCCAAGTGCTTCTAAAGTTTCTGGCTCCAGTCAACAAATGTAATTTTAATACAATTCTGGACTTACAAATAAATTTTTTAAAAAGAATGAGAAATTGAAGACAGATTAGGTGGATGTAAGTTGTAAGAAAACTCAGAAGTCTGTGTTGTCTTGGTTACAAATGTGAGCATGTGATCTTGATACTAAGCCTTGAAGCACAAAAAAATTAGAGGACTTGAACCTGAAATTCTCACATTCAGTCAAGGGCCCATTATTTTTCTATTTTTTTTAATTTTTTTTTGGAGGAGAGCATAACCCTAGATTAACATCGCTCCCTGGGGAAGACAAGGCAATTCTGTTACTAAGGAGGAAAGCTTCCTCAGTATAGGTCCCATTATACTGCAGATTATGTTCAAGTAAAGAGATGTTTATAATTAAAATTTCCCAACACACAAAGAAACCATTCATTATGAATGAGAGTCCACAGAAATAATAAACAGATTTAAATCTCTAATGAATTCAGATATTCAATTATCAGGAAGAAGCTGAAAAATAATAAGCAAATGGGAAATAGTGATGCTTCCTTCTTCTCTTGGAACTCAGTTCCTCTTGTTTTTATTCATAATATTTTAAAAAAACAAAAGCAAACAATTTAGTAATCTTGTGGAAATATATTTTAGAGAATACACAGGAAACCCTAAGTGTTTGCCTTTGGAGAAATGTGTTCATCTGTACTCTAGAGAGCTTAATGTTTATTTTTATAGACACAAATCACTTCATATATTAATTGCAATAAGTAGAAATCATTCTAAAATGAACTATATATGTACTTCCTTCTTCAGTACAATCTTCCGAGCGTTAGAAAATATTTTTGTTATTTTTTTTTGTTAAAGATATTTATTTTTTTATTTACTCAGCACATAGGAACGATTGCAAATTTAAGAAGTAAAATACAGAAAGCAAGTGAAATTTAAATTTAAGATAAACTACAGATCATATTTTAGTGTAAGTATGTCCCAAAGGAACATTTATCTAGGAATCCTATATTTTATCTGGTAATCAAGCACATAAATCCTCTGCTAGGTATTGGAGACACAGGGAAGAATTTTAGGCATAATCATTGTCTTTATAAACTTTATAATCAGTGGTAGCTTCAAAAAGCATAATGAAAATAATAAATATTTTTAAATATTTTAAGTAAAAGAGATTCTCTTTGTCACATCTTAATAATTATACTATGACTGATTGAAAAATACAGAGTTACAAAATTTTCTTCAATAATGGCTCTAGTTTTTGCCTCCTCCTATAATGCTTTACTATT
Organism: Stenella coeruleoalba; assembly: GCF_951394435.1. Taxonomy (NCBI): domain Eukaryota; kingdom Metazoa; phylum Chordata; class Mammalia; order Artiodactyla; family Delphinidae; genus Stenella; species Stenella coeruleoalba. The sequence continues at coordinate 73,194,107 of NC_137154.1, forward strand.
AAGATAAAATATAGTACTGTCAGTGGGTCTACACATCTCTTTTTACATCTATCAAAATCTAGTTCCAAAAAGAGGGTTGGTTCCTAGATAACTGATTTTGGAATAGGTGAGGTATTATTGTTACACATATTCTACTTTTAAAAATGTTTATATCAAGGTTAATATGTGGGTTTTATTCTGGGATAAGAGTGGAACTTAAATTAAAGACTAAATATTAAAATAGGTTTTGGAAATTTAATTATGTCCCTTATTTGAAGAAGATGTTTAAGTGTTCTTTAGCAGTAACTGTAGAGTATATGCTAAATGAAAATAAATTCAAATGAAAAATAAACTAAATAAATGTCTTGTTTAGATATCATTTTCTCTAGTTGTTATGGAAATTATCTTTTCATTGACTATGAAACAAGTAATTAAACATTAGTGCACAATTTTATTCAGAATTGGAGCTCTATATCTGGAAATATATATCAAATATATATATATATCCAAAATATATATCCCAATATATAAATCCCCAATATAAGAAGAATCCAATTCTCTGCTACCAGTGTTCGTAATCATGCCTCTTTCTTAATTTTAACAGAAGTCATTCGCATCTGTTCTCAGGAGGAAAATGCCTTTAAGAGCAATTTTTAGAATGATACCTTTTGACATTTGCTTACAATTTTAAACCATAATTGCAAACAAACAGCATTTTAAAAAAATCTAACACATTTGATCTCTTGGCTATTTGTCTGCAAGCAGTACTTTGATCCCAGATTTCTCTCAAAAAATTTCAAGGCTAGACAATATAAATTAGCATCTAGGAATTTTGCCATTGACACGATGGCATGAGGAAGTAAACTGTAGAAATTAGAGATACATCATGGATACAATAGAGTTGATGCTTTTTAATTACCCTGTATCTTTGCTGGCTAATGGACTTTCTCTCCCAATCACACAGAGTGCAATGACTTCTATGAGGTATGTGGTAGATGGATAAGTATGAAATCCAAAGCAACCTGTTTATTTGAGACCCTGATTTTTGAACATATATTTGTAGATGAAGGAATTTGCTTATTTCCTTTCTCTATCTAATAAAGAAAGTATAGATTTTAGTCAAAAGTCTGTAATTGATAAACAGGAAATGTTTCAGGATTGGAATTAACATTGGAAATAAATGTCCCCTCTCTTCATTTTGCCTATTTACCTTCTTCTCCAAAGACTAAAGGAGCAATTATGAAGGGAAAAAAAATAGAGAGTAGTTTAAAAGACACAGCTGTGCACACAATAATTCCCCTAGCAAGCTTTAGAAAATGCATGAAGCTGAGAAGAGGGGAAGGAAAATAAAGCGGTGAGGAAGAAAAGAAATGTATAGGAAAGTGATAAGACAGAAAGGGGAGTTTGCTTTGTGCAGACTTTCATCTTCATTTGAATAATATCAACTAGTTAAAATAAATGATAGTATGTATGTGCTTTCCAAGACAGTGTATTTTACTTCCACAAAAAGAAAAGTCATTTCACTGAACTGCGTGGGAAAAGGAGACACTTTAAATAAAAGGAATTTCCAAGAATAGAATGCTATTTAAACCTCAGATGAGAACATGGAATACATTTTGACATACCATGTGTCAGTCTTCAGTTTAATATTATTTCAGGCACACATTTCCTTTTTCTTAGAAACTGATTAGAATATACTTATATTTTCTATTATTTGTTCCATTTCCTATATTTCTCTGCAAAACACTTTTAATGGTTGCATCAGGTTGTGTTCATAGACAGGCATTTATAGCAAACTGTGAGAATTATCCTGAATGTATATTCTCTGCTATTGGGTTCTCTCTTAAAACTCGCTATGTTGGATTTATCAGTATAAAATAGAAAATAAAAATGTAAAGAGACTATATGCTATGGTCAAAATGTCTGTGGTTCAAATAGTATATGTATATATGATTATATATATGCATATATAAATATTATGTATATAAAAATATATGTACACATATACATAAATAGGCAGACTGATTTCTTATCTAGAAAAAGTTTAGGGAAGGTTACTACAGCAATGACGGCTAATAATTGCTACATGCCAGACCATATGCTATTTGCTATACTTACACTATTTCGTTTAGTACTCTCAAAAACCTTATGAACTAGGTACTGCTAATAACTCTTTTGTAAAGATGAATAGATCAATGTTTACATAAGTCATATTTTTTTTTCCACAATCCTACAGTTTGGAAGGGGCAGAGGCAATATTTGCTCTAAAAAGATCCAATGCCAAAGTAAGTCCTATTTTTCCCTTCACCAGCAACAAACAAATGAAGAATAAGGGAAAGTAAAGGTAGAAAAATAAGGGATAGATCTAAGATGAAGACATAAGTTAACCTAAATTGTGTACCACACAATATATTATTTCAAACAAGTTGCCAAAATAAACTAGGCTTTCGAAACCCCTACCTACAAACTCTAGTCAGTTATGTATTTTACAGATGCCATGGTATTTTTTTTAATATCAGAATTAAAGTTATTCTTAGAAACCAGACAATTATAAATTTTACTTGGACATGTGCTTTAAAGGGATGCTATGTCAGGTAATGCACAATGTTCTATGAGTATCAAAGAGTGGACATGGCAATTCATTGTTAAGTACTTCCTATAGAGGTAATTATTTATCAGTATATATAATAGAAATATCTTCATTTGGAAAAAGAAAAGGTTGGGTTAGTGTTCTTTAGTGAAAACTTAGGGACCTGCAGTAGATTTCTGTCACAATAGAAGGATGTGCCAAATCTTCTCAGAGATGAACCAAATAACTTTTACTACAGGTAGTTAGGGAGAAAACAAACAAAAACACAACAAGAAGGCTTATGGCATATATTTCACAAAGCCTATTACAAAACTTTTTGCACTTTATTATTGAAAAGTCCTAATAACTTCTTTAGAATGGTTAACTGCTGATGTATAAAAGTCCTTCTCAAATGCTTGATTTGTCTAATTTCTCCAGAATAAAGCACAGTCCAAGCAGCAAATTACAAAGAGACCAAAGGAACTGACAGTAATAGCAAAAGTGATAACTCCCAGCAACAACCTAGAGGAAAGACAGAACTGTTAGAGCAAAATACAATAATTAAATAAGGATGTGCTAATATTTGTAAACATTCAAGAAAGCAAGAAATGCACAATATATTAATTTTTTTTAAACTTTAAAACAAAGTAGTACATACCCATTTAAAAAAACAATATGAAAGGTTTTCTGCATCTATTGAGATGATCATATGTTTTTTCTCCTTCAATTTGTTAATATGGTGTATCACATTGGTTGATTTGTGTATATTGAAGAATCCTTGCATTCCTGAGATAAACCCCACTTGGTGTATGATCCTTTTAATGTGCTGTTGGATTCTGTTTGCTAGTAATTTTTTTGAGGATTTTTGCATCTATGTTCATCAGTGATATTGGCCTGTAGTTTTCTTTTTTGGTGACTTATTTGTCTGGTTTTGGTATCAGAGTGGCCTCGTAGAATGAATTTGGGAGTGTTCCTCCCTCTGCTATATTTTGGAAGAGTTTGAGGAGGATAGGTGTTAGCTCTTCTCTAAATGTTTGATAGAATTTGCCTGTGAAGCCATCTCATCATGGGCTTTTGTTTGTTGGAAGATTTTTAATCACAGTTTCAATTTCAGTGCTTGTAACTGGTCTGTTTAGATTTTCTATTTCTTCCTGGTTCAGTCATGGAAGGTTTTGATTTTCTAAGAATTTGTCAAATTCTTCCAGCTTGTCCATTTTATTGGCATATAGTTGCTTGTTGTAATCTCTCAGGATCCTTTGTATTTCTGTAGTGTCAGTTGCTACTTTTCCATGTTCATTTCTAACTTTACTGATTTGAGTCTTCTCCCTTTTTTTCTTGATGAGTCTGGCTAATAGTTTTTCAATTTTGTTTATCATCTCAAAATACAAGCTTTTAGTTTTATTGATCTTTGCTATCATTTCTTTCATTTTTTTCATCTATTTCTGATCTGATATTTATGATTTCTTTCCTTCTGCTAACTTTCAACAGAATTCAACACCCATTTATGATAAAAACCTTCAAGAAAGTAGGCATAGAGGGAACTTACCTCAACATAATAAAGTCCATATATGAAAAACCCACAGCCAACATCATTCTCAATGGTGAAAAACTGAAACCATTTCCACTAAGATCAAGAACAAGACAAGGTGGCCCACTCTCGCCACTATTATTCAACATAGTTTTGGAAGTTTTAGCCATAGCAATCAGAGGAGAGAAAGAAATAAACAGAAATAAAATCGGAAAACAAGAAGTAAAGCTGTCACTGTTTGCTGATGACATGATACTATATATAGAGAATCCAAAAGATGCTAACAGAAAACTAGGGCTAATCAATGAATTTGGTAAAGTAGCAGGATACAAAATTAATGCACAGAAATCTCTTGCATTCCTGTAAACTAATGATGAAAAATCTGAAAGAGAAATGAAACACATCCATTTACGACTGCAACAAAAAGAATAAAATACCTAGCAATAAACCTATCTAAGGAGACAGAAGACCTGTATAGTTTTCTGCTCTATGCAGAAAACTATAAGACACTGATGAAAGAAATTAAAGATGATACAAACAGATGGAGACATATACCATATTCTTGGATTGGAAGAATCAACATTGTGAAAATGACTATACTACCCACAGCAATCTACAGATTCAATGCAATCCCTATCAAACTACCAATGGCATTTTTCACAGAACTAGAACAAAACTTTTCAGAATTTGTATGAAAACACAAAAGAACACAAATTGCCAAAGTAATCTTGAGAAAGAAAAATGGAGATGGATGAATCAGGCTCCCTGACTTCAGACTATATTACAAAGCTACAGTAATCAAGATAGTATGGTACAAGTATAAAAACAGATATACAGATCTATGGAACAGGATAGAAAGCCCAGAGGTAAACCCACACACATATTGTGACTTTATCTTTGATAAAAGAGGTAAGAATGTACAATAGAGGAAAGACAGCCTCTTCAATAAGTGGTGCTGGGAAAAGTGGACAGTCCATGTAAAAGAATGAAATTAGAACTCTGCCTAACAGCATACAGAAAAATAAACTCAAAATGGATTAAAGACCTCAATTTAAATTCAGACACTATAAAACTCTTGGAGGAAAACATAGGCAGAACACTTTATGACATAAATCACAGCAAGATCCTTTTGACCCACATCCTAGAGAAATGGAAATAAAACCAAAAATAAACAAATGGGACCTAATGAAACTTCAAAGCTTTTGCACAGCAAAGGAAACCATAAACAAGGCAAAAAGACAACCTTCAGAATGAGAGAAAATATTTGCAAAAGAAGCAACTGACAAAGGATTAATTTCCAAAATATACAAGCAGCACATGCTGCTCAATATCAAAAACACAAACAACCCAATCCAAAAATGGGTGGAAGACCTAAATAGACATTTCTCCAAGTAAGATATACAGATTGCCAACAAACACATAAAAGGATGCTCAACATCACTAATCATTAGAGAAATGCAAATCAAAACTACAGTGAGGTATCACCTCATACCAGTCAGAATGGCCATCATCAAAAAATCTACAAACAATAAATGCTAGAGAGGGTGTGGAGAAAAGCGGATGCTCTTGCACTGTTGGTGGGAATGTAAATTGATACAGCCACTATGGAGAACAGTATGGAGGTTCCTTAAAAAACTACAAATAGAACTACTATATGACCCAGAAATCCCACTACTGGGCATATTCCCTGAGAAAACCATAATTCAAAAAGAGTCAGGTACCACAATGTTCATTGCAGCACTATTTACAATAACCAGGACATGGAAGCTACCTAAGTGTCTATCGACAGATGAATAGATAAAGAAGATGTGGCACATATATACAATGGAATATTACTCAGCCATAAAAATAAATGAAATTGAGTTATTTGTAGTGAGATGGATGGACCTAGATTCTGTCATACAGAGCAAAATAAGTCAGAACTAGAAAAACAAATACGATATGCTATCACATATATATGGAATCTAAAAAAAAAAAAAAAGTTCTGAAGAACCTAGGGTCAGGGCAGGAATAAAGATGCAGACATAAAGAATGGACTTGAGGACACAGGGAAGGGAAAGGGTAAGCTGGGATGAAGCAAGAGAGTGGCATGGACATATATACACTACCAAATGTAAAAGAGATAGCTAGTGGGAAGCAGCCACATAGCACAGGGAGATCAGTTCAGTGCTTTGTGTCCACGTAGAGGAGTGGGATGGGTAGGTGAGAGGGAGACACAAGAGGGAGGAGATATGGGGATATATATATATACGTATAGCTTATTCACTTTTTTTATACAGCAGAAACCTACACACTTTGTAAAGCAATAATACTCCAATAAAGATGTTAAAAAATTATGCAAAGTATAAAATGAAAGTAAATATTTTATTACTTTATCACCAACCCCTTTATCTCTCCTCCAGAACTAAATACTGTTGTCATTTCCTTTGGTAATCACCAAATATAACTAAATAATACAACTTTAAATAATATGCTTCTGCCTGTTTTAACTCTTCTCCTTCTAACAATGAATTTGATCACTCTTTGCTATGAAAATGAGGACCTTATTTATCCTTCCTTTCGCATGCACTGGCCTTTTAGTCTCCCAAGTTTTGTTAGTTATTTCATTATTTCATATAATCAAAATTCACACTATATGCATTTTATTCAGTAATGCTAATTAAGTCTCCTCTTTGTTATGTTAGCAGAATTTCTAAACTAAGGTACATGGGCCACATGCAACAGAACTCCCTGTCTGCTCATTGAAATGCAGATTCCTATATCTACCTGCAGGGAAATAATTAAGCAGCTCTGAAATGAGGAATAGGGATCTGCATTTGTAACTATATCCTCAGATAGTTCTTGTGAATACTAAATATACGGGAACACTTGGGGATTTTAGTCTAAAACTGAAACCAATAAAATATATGTTAAACATGTGCTAAAAATGTTCTTACTGTAGTATCAATAGAAAAAGGTACAATACTATGCTATTAGAATCAGTATTTCAAAAAAGAATTTAGTTTTATCAAAATTTAATGCATCCTCTTTTAATTTCATTCTGGCTTCCTTCAATTTTTGATCTTACTCAGCTACCCGAGATTTGTTCTCTTTCTAAGAGTACTTTTATGGTTGGTGTACATTCTTGAGTAATTTAATAAGCTCATAAGTATTAAACTTGAGAGTATCCTTTTTACTCGTACACTTCACCAATAACTTGAGCATCAAATTAAAGGATCAAATGTTTTTCCTATCATAATTTCAAAGACACTAATTCATTTTGTTCTGTATCTGTGATTCTAATTAGACAAGCATTAGATGCTTGTTAGAATGGTTGTTCCTTTTTTGGTATCCTGATGTTTTAGGTTTGTTTGTCCCTTATTAAGGTATTTATGCTTAAAGTTGTGGAATTTTTCTAGGTAATAAGGCTTTGCAAGGAATAGGATGTGCTCTTGTAGTGAAATAATTTCCTACAAATATCATTAATTTCCAGGTACATCAAAGGCATGCGAGATGTTGAGGTCTGTGTGTGAGATGCATATGAGTGCAAAATTAACTAAGTATTTTTTTGAAAATGAATAATAATGCCATATGTTTCATAGTTAGTTTTTATCACTTGACATTTGAAACTTTCATCATTTAGCAGTATTTAAAATATATTAGGATTCTCAAAGAATTATTTATGATTCTTTCTAAGATATAATTAACCTAATTGCTTTACATTTATATGACTTTGTTTCTTTAGTACAATGACTCCAAATGTATCTCAGGGTTTTCTTTGTGATTGCATCAGGTTGAATTTCAAAATGTTAAAATTTTTTCTCTAGTTATATAGATATAAGATATGACATTCATCCTAACATTAGGTTTAAAACTTAAGTTTCAGAGTTCTATAACTAGTCATCTTCTAGCTAAAGAACTTATTTATTTATATAAAAATGTCTTTTAAAAATTTCTTTAAGCATTTTCACTCTGTTTCAGTGCAAAAGGGTTATACCATTTTGGAGACATATTTTACTAATAAATAATGATAATATAGGCCATGGTTTATAAGTCTGGCTTTTAAAATATGCTCATTTAACATTACTTTGATAGTTGCTTGAAGGGAAAATGATAGCTCAGAATATTCTGCATATGATAGGGCTTTGATCAGATTACTTCTTGTTAGTCTGAGTGGTTGCATTTGGTTCTCAGAAAAATTTTCATGCATATCAGATAGTCAGACAATTGCTTCACTCATTAAGATATTGTGTTTTCCTTTCCTTAATTTCTTATAACAAGACTATTTTTCAGGGTATTGAATTTTTTTATAACATGGAGAAATACATGCTCTATTACTTCTTTAGAAAGTCATTTACATACAAATGAGCTCCTCCTCTTATTCTTTTTTTTTTTTTTTTCCAGTACGCGGGCCTCTCACTGTTGTGGCCTCTCCCGTTGCGGAGCACAGGCTCCGGACGTGCAGGCTCAGCGGCCATGGCTCATGGGCCTAGCCGCTCTGCAGCATGTGTGATCTTCCCGGACCGGGGCATGAACCCGCGTCCCCTGCATCGGCAGGCAGACTCTCAACCACTGTGCCACCAGGGAAGCCCTCTTATTCTTGTCTATTGTTTTCATTCTTCAAATGTTTGCATATTTGAACAAGTCTTTCAGACTATACATTAAGTTCAAAAATAGAAAGAATTGGCAGTATTGCATTTTGGGAAATGGTGATGCAATGTTATTACTTATTTACTCAGTTTCCATGAATTTCTTCAGAATCAGAGACTACATATCCTAGGTATAAAATGAAATTTAAAAAGTAAAATTGATTTAACATATAAGAATAAGAAGGCCGTGAAGAACTTATATCACACAGATAAATTTTCTAGGTATTGATTATCAACTCATGTGCTGGGAGTTTGAAAAATTCAGTTTGATCATCTACTTTTTAATAAAAGTAATTGATAATAGTTCAGCCCTTTACCTTTCTTAACTGGTTCAGACTTTATCTTTCTTAATCTTAATAGTTATTCTTTTGTAAAACAAACAAACAAACAAAACAACAAAACTCAGCAACTATAACTCACCAGAAGTCACCAGCTCTGTTTTAAGATATTTATGGTATGATTTTACTCTGATCACCAAAGAGAGTCTAAATACCCCACACTTGATATTCATCACAAAATAAATAAACTCAGCTAAAAAAAAATTATTAGAAAGTTCCATTTATTCAATATTTTAATTTCTTTTTATGTATTTATGTAATTATTTTAGTTACTATGTAGTTACCAGCTTAATATTTTCTGGTTTATATATTTTTTTAATTACAAGATTAACAAATACAAATTGTAAGATGTAAAGAGGTACAAATGACATAAAAGGAGTTAAACTCTACTCTTCATACTCAGCTCCCACCCCCAGTTCTCTATTAACCATTTAGGGATATATTCATGAATTTATTATTCATGCCAGAGAAAGTATGATCAAATATTGTTGTAATTCACAGAGAGGACACACCAAATAAGCACAAATACCAACACACACACACACACACACACACACACAGAAAAACACACACACACACACACAGAGAAACAAACCTCCTATCTGGACAGACCTCTCATATTTTTGCCTCTAATTCCCACCAGCCATGATCACTAATAAATCTTCTTAATATTTCATTGGCTATAATGTCTTAAATTTTCCTAAATAGAATAAACTACAATATTATTTATAAAACATGCAGGGATATCTCTTCCACGTCTTCCAACTTGGGTTAAGTAACAGTCTTTGGTGTAGTCTCTTCCCCTTTAGTGTGCTCTGTTCATCACTTCCTTTGGATATGATTGATAACTTGGCTTCTGTGAATTTAATACCCTGATATTTTCCTTTAGCTATTGCCCTTTTCACATAGCTAAAATATTCTAGTGTTTGTTTGAGTTTTTCTTGAGTGAAAGAATAAGAATTTATCCACTGATCATCACACCAGTGATTAAAAAGAAGCCCCTAATCCCCTCTTTCCACATAGGTTACTGCTTATCCGTAGGTGTGCAATATGCACTGAGAATGAAAATAGAAGAAAAAGATGGTTAGTAAAGAGAGCTTGTCTTGAAATGTCAGGAAGCTTAACTTCTTTTCTTTCTGATTACATTCAAAATAAAAGATGTTTTAGAGAAAATGGAGGTAACTTTCAGAGAAATAAAGGAATTATAAACTAGCATTTATTTTCTGGAAAACAACTTGACAGTAGATAAAGAGCTATAATCATATGTTTTGAAGAAGTAATATTACTTTTGGCATTATATCACAATAAAATTATTAGAAATTCAAGAACAAAGATGGTTTTTACTACATTGTTTCTCATGCACATGCCTATCAGTTGATCCTGATTAGATAAACTGTAGTATGTCTTTAAGATTCATTTAATAAAATAATGTTTATAAAGAAATGCAGTAAGAGAGATATTTATATTTGAAACTGGCATACATGAATTTATCTTAGACAACTGTAAGTTATTTTGGCATTGTTAATAGTCAACAGTAGTCCTGGGTGAAGGTTAGCTGCTCCTTCAGAATTATCCCACAAAAATGTTACAATGACAGCAATTCCTACCACACATGCTGACTTATTTTAAGTAAGCATTTAATAAAATACAGTGACACTAAATGTTCTATAATCTCTCTACCTTTTTCAGAATTCTCAAAACATCCTCTATTAAAGGTTCACCTGAGACAAATGTGACCATAATCCAGTTACAGCATTTATCCCATCCTCTATCAGGGCCATGTAATCAGAAAAAGGATGAGAATATTGACCAGTTAAGGATCAAGCCTAAGGAGCCTTCCCAGCATTACATTTTAAGGTGCTCCCTATATTTTTATACCATGCTAATGCAAAGTTGGGGAAGGGTCTCTACAATATTCTAGATAATCCATTCATCTTCGAAACCATTTCTAACATTCATTTTGGCAATTATCTAATTTCACCAATAAAAACCTAGTTCTAACATATCTTGTATAAAGCAGCTGGTACAGATAGGGCATAGAGATAGCTAGATTACTCACTGCAGCAGCCTCTGTAGTGTGGTATCTCTGATAAATGCTAGTTGACTCCTCTTGGAGTGTGAATTACTAACTAAGAAAATAACAGCCCCTAGAGCATAGCTTGGAAAATATAATACATTATCTATACTGATGAATTTTAAAGTTAATTGCACAGTCAAAACACATGTAACACTAAATTCAAAAGTTTAACTACATACACACACTATGATTTCAGTTATATTTAAATGTATAAGTACAAAATACTACTGGAAAATTTACCAAAAATGTTAACAATGTTTGATCAAAATTATTTTTATTTTCTTCCTTATAGATATACGTTTTATTTTCTAGAAAATCTCTTAACAAATACTATAGAATAAGTAGGGAAATAAAAAACTATATTACTTAAACTGAAAATACATAGATTAGTAGAGCACTGCCTCAATGACTTGCTTGTATTCTTCAGTTTGGGCTGTTATAAAAGATACCATATATTGGGTAGATTAAACAACAGAAATTTATTTCTCACTGCTTTGGAGTCTGGGAAGTTTGAGATCAGAGTGCCAGCTGATTCAGTGTCTGGTGAGGGTCCTTCTCATGTGGAAGATAGGAAGAGAGTAAATAAGCTCTCTCAGGTCTCTTATAAGGGTACAAATACCATTCATGAGGGCTCCATCCTAATTACTTCCCAAAAGTCCCAGCTCCTTCTGCCATCACATTGAGGGTTAGGGCTTCACTACATGAATTTTGGCGGGGACAAAACCATTTGTTCCATAACACTGATCCTTTGTATATATACTTAAGCGCCAAGCAGGTAATGATCATTCTGTTGACTATGCCTTCAATTAGTAAATAGATGACTCTCAAGCTTTCTTAAGGTATTTTTCTTTTGTTTGTTTCATTCAAGAAAAATAAACTGCCAGAGCAAATACAAATTAAAAACAAGAGACAATTTCCTTGGTGAAAATCAAGGAAAGGAATTTTACTGTTCTCCTTTTATAAGAATATTTACTTTTGAAAACTTGTAAGCTCTTTCTCTGTCTCTTTGAAATATATGTACATTTTTCTAAAAGCTAAGTCCTTTTGCCAGCTTTCTGATATAAGAATGTCTTTCTCAAGGACCTGAAAACTATCTATTTGGAATATAAACACGCAGGGAAGATAGTGCTCCTATTTCCCAGTTTCTGTTGAAGAGTAAAAGTCTAACTTCAGCAGGCTTTGACTCTAGTTTGTAAAACTACCTCCTTTCATAAAGATATCAGAAGTTTATTTTTCCTTTGTATAAAACCAATTGACTTGGACAGATGGTCAACTCAATTATCAAGTTAGTGGAGGATAAATTATCTTTGACAAATAGTAGTGTCAAGTGCTCTTATCTGAGAACTAGCTATTCTTTATGTTGAGAACATACACCTAATGGCTGCATCTGCTTGGTTATGTATACACTTGAGATTTCTTTCTGTCTTTGCAATCTTTTAGTAGGCTGCAATTGATGCACATTACATTCTAGCTTAATGTATTCAATAATAAAATTGTTTTCTTTCTCCTCTACCTTTGCACAAATGTCTGGGTTTGTAGGACATTTTATTTTTAATTATATTTCCCCCCAAATACATACTTTCAAAATTCCTTTCTAAATACATTTTAAAATCTATAATTTATAAATAAAGATTATTTCTCCTAAGAAATCATCAGCCACAGTGATATTTGTTTGAAAATTTGCTTTTTTCTTCTTGTTTTGGATTTTTTTTACCCTAGTATATACGTTTTAATTATAAGATTACCAAAAATTTAAGATACAAAAGAATACAAAGGAAGGCATAAAAGGAATTAAACTCCACCTGTCTCCTTTCACATTCAGCATCTCTACTTCTCTGATGTAACCAAGGCAACCAGATGATATTTCTTTCCATACCTTTCTCCATGCTCCAATAATTCCATATAAAACATCTTTGTGAGCTGTGTAGTACTGAGGCAGGAGACAGATGGGCCACCAGGGCAAACAGTTTGTGTTCGTTCTTTGTACACCTATACCCCAAGACAGGAATAACAGGACAATTGAGAGAGGAGGCTGAGCCCTGCCCAGATAGAATATAAGAGACCACATATTCCTCATTCTCAAAGTCAGGAGACCTCCCCAACTACACATGTGCAGAAAGACTCCTTGTAGGTAAAAAGGGGAATGATGCCTACTGATGCTCACTTACCCATAGGCCTCTTTGGTAGAATCCATCTTGGCTAATCCATCAGGCACACATGGGAAAATCCTGAGATACACTAAATATGAACTCTGAACCAGGCAAATCAAAATGACTGGTCAAAGGAAACATTGAAGAAATGCCCCATAAAAGTGATTCAAACTGCCATGAGGGCGTGACTCTATCTCTGAGCCCTCCCGTGTGTCTATCCACACATACTGTACTCTTTCTTTCCCTTAATAAATACTGTACTTCTTTCACTACTTTCTGTCTTTGTGGGAATTCTTTTTCTGCAAAGCCATAGGGCGAGGGGCTTGTCACTGACCACTGGTTTAGTGGCTAGGATTCGGTGCTCTCACCGGCAGGACATGACCTCAGTCACTGGCTGGGAACTGAAACCCTGCTTCAAGCTGCTGCAGGCTGAGGCCACCGGAGATCAGTACTAGATTAAGTGCAGATAATTTTAGAATGTCATAAGTGTAAGACTTAATTATATAAAGTAAATTTGCAAGACCCTCTTTTTCTATGCCCAGATATGGGGCTTTTGAAAGAGTCAAAGAAAAGTTGCACCAGAGTCAAACACGATGAAATTAAAGAGGAAGGAAAATTTTATTCAAGACTATTACATTAGGAATTAAGACTATTGTGGTAGGTAGGGGAGAGAGATTGAACTCAACTCCAAGTCCATTGAAAAAAAAGGCAGATTAGTTTTGAAGCACTGGGATAAATTAGTGGAAAAGTACTGGAGGAGATTAAGGGAGAGGTTGGTCAGTATAATTAGTCCACCTGTGTTTGCTAATTGGTGCTTATCAAGTCAGCCATCAGTCATCTCACAAAGACTGGTATATAGAAATCCTGTCTTTCTTGATGTTATGTTTCAAAAAAATGGGCCCCAATCCTTGAGAAAGACATGTCTGGGTTATAACACTGGAAGAGGTTGGGAGATTTCCATCTCAAAGGGACAGAGAAAGAATTTATAATTGCTCTAAAGGAAATGCTCTATGAAAAGTGTGTGTGGTCAGGGGCCAATAGTAGGGAAGAAGCAAGCATGTCGAAGATTTCATCAAGTTGAGGGGAATATTGAGACCAATTGATAATAGTTAAAGCCTGGCTAGATTTGGGAAATGACCTAGTAGTAAAAGATAAAATTACAACATGCATCAGGTGGCAAATGTAGCAACACAATAACCTCCACTGAAAATATACATGTCACATTATAGGACTACGAAACTCATGCCCTAAAGCCAAACTGATCAACAGATGGTTGTACAGAATAAGAAATCAAGGGGACTCTGTGAGTAGCTTTTGCCAAAATAATAATGTCAATTTATATCCTAAACTAGACCATGAAATATTCTATATCAAATCAATATCTTCATTTTAACAATACACATTAATAAGAATAAACTATACTGATCATGTTTACTATTTTATATAACCAAACACTTTTAATTTCTCCATGTGATCAATTTATTGTTTCACAATCCCACTGATTGGAAATGGAAGCCAATAATTTTATTTTAGTCATCATTTCAGGAACTAAAACCAGAAGCTGAAATGTCAATAAATATTGATAGAACTTAGCTCAGTCAGCACAGTCTAATTATCTAATAAATTCTACTTTAAACAGCTCTTAACAGAATTAATTTAACTATGCTTTATATTTCCCACCTTCCTGCAACTAACATTTAACCACATCTCTTCTTAATTAATTTAAATATCAAGACCTTTATCCACTGACAGTTTTATAAATTATGAAATGTTTAGAGCATTTCTAACTGTATGTATGAATGTTTTGAGTATTTACTACTTGAAAATGAAGATGAGCAATCATATATATATGATTGTTTATATATATATATAAATTCTCTCATAAATATTATCTGTTCATGATCAATTTCATAAATGTCGGAGGTTAAAAGGATACATTGTATTCCCAGATACTGTACCTTATTATAATGGGGATAATACTTTTTTTAAACTTCTATTTTATTTTGTTCTGTTTGTATAATACACAGAAAATTCCTCAGCTTGTGGTCTACAGCCAGCAATTAACACCATTTAGCAGCTGTTAAAATGGGTAATCGTCTGTTTTTATCTTCATGTGGCTTAATTCAAATGTTAATTGCTCTCTAAGCAGGATCATAAAGCTACAACATCCTGGACAACCTGCAAACATTTTGAAGTAAAATAAATCACACTTTTTTTTGTATTTGTTTTGGTGGTGGTAGTGATGGAGGGAGAGAGTAATATTCAAGAGATTTTAATATTTGGACATGGTGAAATGCAATGATGCAACTTCCAAAGGGATTTATTATTATTGTGGTGTTATAGTTAGATCAAGTAGAGCCATGATGTTCACTATGGTAGCCACTTAAACACTTTAAGTGAAGCTAGTGTAAATTTAAATGTGCTCTAAGGGTAAAATACACACCAGATTTCAAACACTTATTACTAAGAAAAAAGTAAAATAACTCATTGATAATATTTATATTGATTGCATGTTGAAATGTTAACATTCTGGATGTACAATACTAATGTCACCAGGTGATAAAAAATTAAACAGTCGATTGAAGAAAGAAATGGAAAATTTTATTTGCGCCAAATTTGAGGATTATAACCCGTGAGTAATATCACTGAAAGCTCTGAGAACTGTTCCACCAGTTAGAAGTCAAGGCACAGTTATATAAGTTTTTTGAGACACAGGGCCGGCTTTACATTAAATGACATATTATTCACAATCCAGATCTAAGTGTCATTGTGGCCCCTTACAAGATTAAGAAGCAATGTTTTCTCCTAAGGAGTTGTCTTGTTGATGCTAGGAACAAGTTGTTCTGTATGGTTGAGTAGATATTTCTGCCAATGAGGGAGGTTTGGTAGATGTATAATGCAGATACACAATGCATAGTAGTGGCGGGGAGAGGAAGCCAAAGGGCAGAGAAGAATTTTTTTATGTTTAAGTGTTCTTGTCTTGCCATAAAATAAGAATTTTATTTCACACTAGGTTAAATAAGATACAGTACTAAAATTAATTTCATTGTTTATTTTATTCTCTTTAATATGGCTACTAGAAAATTTAAAATTATATATGTGACTCACGTTATATTTCTATTTCATAACATTGAAGTAGAATATGAACAAATTCCTAAGGTGTTAGAAACAACCATCTTGCCTTTCCAGTTATATGACCTCTGCCTTGTGTTGGAAAACATAAAAAATGGGAAGTAATAAATCCATACATACCAACTAATGACTTTAGAAAATTGATACATTATGTTCTTTTAAAGGAAATCAAATATCTTCAAATCTTTTAAAAATTCAGTTAAAACACAATTCCCAAAGCCAATCAAATTTCAAAAGTGTAAAGGACAAATGAAACTAGAAAATGACACTGAGAAAAATAAAGCAGGCTGTAATTAATCAATTATTGGATAAATGGGAGAAAACAACATGCATTTTTAAAGTTAGTTTTAATCAAATACATTTAATTGTGTGCACTTTGGAGCCTTCCCTAGGCAGTGGGAACCAAGAGGTCCATCTGCGTGCAATTTGAAATGAATGCAGATCCTCCTCCCTTTCCTCTTTGGCTCCATGACTAATGAGAAAATGGAATGTGTTTTGGTCTACAGAGCCTTGTTTGAATACAACACTATTGATTTCCTTATGACTCATCCTTCATTTTAGTGTCTTGAGAGATAAGAGATCTTATTGGATGAGACATAAAGCTGAAGTCCTGATCATCTGTGGTCATTAAGCATCCCAGGGCACATTTTGCTAGAGAGCAGGATGGTTAGCCTATAACCTGGCCCAGTTTCAATCTATGTAAGGATAGTCTAGTGACCTAAATTCTCTATGTTTGTCCAAACAAGAAACAGTTTCTTCTAAGCTCCATGCCACAAACTGCCAAGTTTTGGCTATTTTCTATTAAACTCCTGCCAACTTTCACTCTATAAATACCTACCTTTGAGTAAACTGAATGTATATTTGAAAATATGAAATCTTGTCTTATAAGATCATTGATATTCTGTAGTGAATTAAGAGATTTTTGTTATTATGGTGTAATACTATATTATATATATAATAAAAATATAGTTTAGAAATGTGGTAGAATGTCTGTTTATGATGTTCTAGTTTATTTCAGTGAACATATATTAAGTGCCCACTATGTAAATGTGTTATACTACCCAGTAAAAAACAAACAACCAACTATAGTCACTATCTTCAAGAAGCTAAAGGTCTGGTAAGTGAGACAGTTAAGTAAACAGGTATTTGCAGGATCACATGATAAAAGTTACAAAAGTTGTAAATAAAGAAAATGAAGAAGACAGTTCCCTAACCTCACAGTGGGTGTTTGTAGAAGAGAGGTCATGTAAAATGGTCATATGTTTGGTATTTTTGTTTACTTATAAAAATAAGGTAACTAGAAATTAAACACAGGAAGGGAGTACAGAAAGTTGAACACAGAGGAAATAATATCAGCAAAGTCAAAGGCGCTTCACTTGGAATGGGAAATCCAATCATTATCAATGGTTTTGTTCTGAGAATAAGTAAAGTGAAACAAGGATTAGAAACAAAAACATATAAGGAAGAAACAGAGCAAGAAGATTAAGATTTTATTTGTTTTTTCTTGGTGGGTCTACAGATTACTTGCTTTAGAATCACCCAGAGGAGAAGAAAACCTTGGTGTTGAGCTTGCTTCAAGTGAAGCCCAGCAGAGTTAGAAGGAAGTTTATGAGCAGTGAGAACTATTAGAGGCTTACATAGGGAACATCTCATGATCACATGCTAGATTTGTAGTGTAACTAAATTATTTTTTACAATTATGATAATTACAAAATAATAGTTTGGAAAAAGGAAAGACTTCTTGAAGTTATAAGACTAGATAGAAATAAGAACAAAGCTAGAAGGAAAGCCTACTGATAGGGTGGTTACTTTTCTTGGAACATGATCCCAGGTTTTGCAACAAACAAACAAAAAACAAAAACAAAGCCTGAAAAACGTTTGTTTTTCGTATACTATAACAGATAATTTGCACCCAGGACTAGACCAGGATTTTCAACAAAAGCTAAACACTGAAGAACTATCATTGTCCACTTTTCTAAAATACTTTCTAAATTTTGTGGTTGCATATTTCTATATATTTTATCAATTCCAATTTTTTATTAGTGTTTCATCTTTGACAGGTTTTATCTAATTATTGGGTAATTCAGAACTGCTTATACAATATTGTTTACATTTTTGAAAATGTTTCCAAAAGATCCTATTAAACTGTTTCATTTTATTTACTTCAACATTAACTGTACTCATCAATTCAAATTTTGTCATTTGGGGGCTGGTCTTCAATTAACAGTCAGAAGAGCTCCATAGTTTAAGGAGGGAATCTTGAATCCAGAAGATTTCATCTAACACAAATGTAAATGGAATTGGGAATAGCAACAATTGATAATATTCTGTGCTTTATAAATTTGCTTTTTCATGGAACAAACTGCATTGCTTACTGATTGGGGGTAGATAATAATTATCATCATTCTACAAAGGTAAGATTTTCTCTACAAAAAAGAATCATTTATTTTGTGTAAATTCATAAAAAAAAGTGTATCGGTTTGCTAGGGTTTCCATAACATATACCAGAGATTGAGTGGCTTAAACAATCAAAATTTATTTTCTCACAATTCCAGAGGGTTGAAGTTCAAGATCAAAGAATCATCAGTGTTTTCTTCTGAGATTGCTTTTCTTGGCTTGTAGATAACCTTCTCTCTGTCTTCACATGGGCTTTCCTATGTTCGTGTCTGGGTTATAACCTCCTCTTCTTATAAGGACATCAGTCATATTAGAGTAAGGCCCATCCATATGATTCATTTTACAATAATTCCCTCCTTAAAGGCCCTATCTCCAAATGCAATCATATTCTGAGGTACTGGAGATTAGGATTTCAATATGTGAATTTAGAGGGGAAACACAACTCAGCCCATAAAAACATCTAACTATGAAATATATTTTAAAATTGAATTTAAACCATGAAGTACTAAATATTAAGAAGGGTGACATAAAGCATGATTGAGGAAACAAAAGTTTCTAAATCCATCCATGTAATGTTCCTAAAAAGTACTTCTGAGAGAAATCTATTCAAACTGTTCTTGGAATAGGAAAGTCGTCAAATGATTGATAAATAGGAGGCTATTCAAAAATTCAATGGCATGAAAATTAATGAAGAAAAAAAATTGGAGAAGGAAATCAAGAGAAAACAAATCTATAAAAAAGCATGCATACTTCTGACATGATATCATGTCAGGAACTTATGGGATTCTGGAGACAGAGAAGCAGATATGAACAGAGATAGGTGGTTGAAAGCTAAGAACTTGTGGTTCATTTGTGATGCAGTGAAAAAGTGGGGCAGACAAATAGGAAGGGAAATGATTCCTCATCGTGAAATTTTGAAAAGCCTGAATTAAATGAGCCAGAATGGAAGGGAGGATGTAAAAAATAAAGTCAGTGCAAAGAGCTGACCCTATCTCTGTATATGATGATATGATGAATCACAAGAAATAGCTGACTATGGAGCAAAACTGGGGAGGTGCACATAATATTTACTAATATTGAATATGTACTATGTACCAAGCAAAGGCTTAGTAGTTTATAATCATTGTTTTTATCTAATTTCCACAGCAACTCTCACATTCAGTAATTTACCCTTGATCATAAACCAAGTGAGGAGCAAAGCCTGCATTTAAGCCCTGGCTCATCTCCAAGGTCCATGCTCTTCATCACTATACTCTACTGTTCACCAGGTGAAAGAGCTGCAGAAGTAGATTTGAATCTTTTCCAGAAGAGTAGAATAAAGATCAAAAAAATGAGGCAAAAAAAAAAAAAAAGAAAAAGAAAACTATGCTTAGCATTTATTTAATTGAGATTACCTCATGTAATTCTCACTATAATATTAGAAGTGAGATCATTACTATACACATTTAAAAGATACGGAAACTGATGCACAAAGCAGTAAATAACTTGCCAAAGGACACCCTCAAATAATAGGTGGGAGAGCCAGGATGCAAGCCCCGGCAATATGACTCTAAGGCCTGCTTGGATCTATACTGTCTCCCAGGTGCAACAAAATTTAAATAGTAAGATTATCAACCCCCAGCGAAATGCTAGTCTGAAGGAAAGGCAACAAGGTTGGAAGAATAAGATATCTCTGACACACTGATTGGGAGGACCAGATTTTCTGAGAGAAGTAATCAAATTAACATATCCCTTTCTCCATCCATTCACTTTGAAAATTTGTTCAGTATATATATTAGTTTTCTAGGGCTGCCATAACAACGTACCACACACCATATGGCTTAAACAACAATTTGCTGTCTCACAATACTAGAAGCTAAAAGTCCAAAGTCAGTCAAGGTGTTAAAAGGGCTGGTTACTCCTAAGGAGGGAAGGATCTATTCCAGGCTTCTCTTTGTCTTGTAGATAACCATTTAACATGTTTACATGGCCTTCTCTTTGTGTGTGTGCCTGGGTCCAAGTTTCCCTCTCTTATAAGGGCACCAGTTATATTAGGGCAGGGGCCATCCTAATGACCTCATGTTAATTTTATTAACTCTGTAAAGACCCTGTCTTCAAATAAGGTACTGGATGTTAGAACGTCAATGTTGAACAACTTTTTTGGAAATTTCTTCAGCTAAATATCCAAGTTCATTACTTACAAAATCTGCTTCCACATAAACATAGTACTCAGTTCAGCTAAGTTTTCTCCATTATACAGAAATAACCTCCTTTCCTCTATTTTCCACAACATGTTCCTCATTTCCTTTGGAGTTCTTACTAGAAGAAACTTCAACATTAATATTTCTATGAACATTCTGCTTATGATGATGCATATATTCTCTAAGACAATACAAGCTTTCTCTACCATGCTCCTTACTTCCTCCTGAGTCCTCACTGGCAGTATTTAATATTCATATTTCTTCCAACAATCTGTTCAAGGGAATCTAGGCTTTTTCTATCATGCTTCCTAAAATGTTTCCAGCCTCTACCTATTATCCAATTATAAACTACTTCAATATTTTAGGCATTTGTTACAACAGCACATCACTTCCTGGTATGAAAATATTTATTGCAGGGAAATGGCCTATATGATTAAGGAGGTTGGCAAGGCAAGTTCAAAAGCTGTCATGCAGTCCACTGGGAAATGCAGATTAGTACTTTCAGGCACAGGCTTAAGCTGCATCCACCAGCAAAATTTATTTTCTTCAAGGAAGCCTCAATTTTGCTCTTAAGGTCTTTTAGTTGATTAAATCAAACTCACAAAGATTATGTACAATAACCTTCCTCACTTTAAGTAATCTGATGACAGACTTTAATCACATGTACAAAATCCCTACACAGTAACACCTAGGTTAATGTTCTGTTGAATAACTAACTGGGTATTACAGCATAGCCGCATTGGCACATGAAACTGACCATTATACCCGGGTTTTCCTTTTGCTTCACATATTCCAGACTTGGTGCTAAAGAAGGTGGCAACTTGGAAAAGCCAATAAGAACAACAACAAAAAAGCAACAAGAAAACTTGTTCTTCTTAAGACCAGAAAAAAGGCAATGCAACAAGGCAGAAATTTTAGACAATAACTGTCTTATCTCAGCAAACATGGTAAAGGAACCCATGGTACCATCTTCATCCCCATCAGCAAAGGCCAAATGAATACCCTAGACTTCTGTTCTTTCTGGGCTGTAATGAGTCATGCTTGCAGCCTATTCCAGAGGCTGGTTTCAGAACAGACAGAGTGAGAAGTTGAGGGTTTCATCCCAGTCCAATGGTGACAAGGACTCCCTCCATAGTGTCAGTGGAGAACAAGTGGGAATGCTGACTCCAACCATCATAAGGCACCACATATCCCCAAGGTCTGTGTAAGAGGATGCAGAGTGGGAATGCAACTTTCACTATCACATCATGATAACGATTCCTCTCTCTTCCCATTGTGTTAGTGGAGGCCACCTAGAAACCTGTAACCAGGAACTCCTCTCCATCACAGCCAGGGTAATGTCAGTGAAAGTCTAGTGGGGAATCTGAAATATATGCTCCATCCAACCAATGAAGTAAACTTTCCCTACCAAAGGCATCAAAGGATGCCTAGTGGGAAACCTGAACTTTTACCCCTTTCTAGAAGTAACAAGGCAATACTACCCTTTTTTCCACTGGTACAGTGTCAGAGAAAGTCTACTAAAACAGAAGATTTAAATAAGATCCAGTGTCTTTTAATATTATACCCACCATATCTAAGAAACAATGAAAACTCATTTGTCCCACCAAAAGAGAAAATCTCAAGTTGAATGTGAAAAATAATCAACAGATGCCAATACTGAGATGACACAGATGTTGAATTGTGACAGGATTTTAAAGTAGCTATCATAAAGATTCCATGAAAATTATAAACATGATTGACACAAATGGGGAAAAAAAGAAATTCTCATCAAAGAAACAGAAGATATGAAGAAATAAATGAAAATTATAAAACTGAAAAATTAAAATAAAAACAAAATTTACTGGATGGGCTCAATCACCAAATGGAAAGGAAAGATAAAAAATTCAGTGAATTGAGCAAAATGACAGCAAAGGAATTTCTATTGTTCATCTCCTCAGCCAGAAAAAATCAGATTGAAAATCATCTGTGCACAAAAATACCTTCACAAGAAACAAGGATTCTATGTGACAGATTACAGCACTTGGGTAAAGCACACAAATGAAAAAAGAAACACTCAGGACAGCAGGAAAAATAGATTCATTTTACATCCATCATCCACTCTCAAGACCAAGCAACCCAGTTTGGAGTGAGACACCTTTCCCACTAGACAAGGAGAGGAAACTAAGCATCTGACTTCACTGTGGATCTAAGAGCTGGGCTGCTCCTGCCCTAGACCAACTCCCACATTCCTAGGTGGCTCTCTGAAGACTCCTTCAAATCCAAGCTCTGAGCCTACCCCAACATCAACCAGTTTCCATGGCCCAAGGCAACTCCTGTGACCCCATGCTCCAGGCAGTCTCTTGCAAACCCAGGCTTCCAGCCCACTCTGGCACAGTCTGGCTACAGTGGCACAGAGCCATCAGTGGACTCCCTCAAATCCAGGCTTTAGGCACAATCTAGTACTGGTCAGCTCCCATGACTCCTGCGGCTCCAGGCTCCCAATCAGCCCCTAGAACCCAGGGTCCAGGTGGACATATGTGAATCCAGGGTCCAGTATGAGCACAGTGCCAGCCCAACTACTATAGACCCAGGCTGTGAAAATACTTTAGTAGCAGCCCAGCCTCAAGGCTGGCTCCCATGCACCCAGGCTCTGGGTCTGCCTCAGTGCCAGTCTAGCTTCCAAGGTTTGAGATTTAGGCAAACAAATGTAGCCCCAAGCTCCATGTTCACATTGGTGTCAGGACAACTCCCCAGCCTCAGGCTTAGATGAACTCCTGTGAAACCAGCAACCCAGAACATGCTAGTATTAGACAGGCCCCTATGGACCCATATGTCAGGCCACACCAGTGGAACTTAGTGTCTGGTTGGCCCTTGTGGATCCAGCATCCAGGTCTGCCCACACAGATTGAGTTTGTAGACCCATCACATCAAACTCAAGAAACTGGACCCACGCCAGTGAACCTAGTTTCTAGATCCATCCCTGTGAACATAAGAACCAAGCCTGCCCACCTAGGGCCCAGGAACCAGACCTGTCTGCCCAAGTACTCCAGGAGCAAGCCTGCCTGCAGATACCATGATATGGTATCTAGAACCATGATATGGTTCACCTAGAACCTCAGACTGGGCTGACATGTAAAGGTCTTTGCAGCTGAAGCCAGTCTGTAAAGAGTAGAAGAGGTTCTTACTTCCTCAAATGTGCAGACACCAAAGCAGAACCACAAAGATCATGACTAATCAAGAAAACATGATACCACAAAGAAAACTCCAATGACTGACCATAAAAAATGGAGATTCTATGAACTCCCCAACATAGAATTCAGAATAACTCTCTTAAAGAACTTCAATAAACTACAAGTAAACCCAGACAGATTACTAAATAAAATTAGGAAAAGAATACACAGACAAAATGAGAGGTTCAACAAAGAAAGAGAATTGAATAGAATTCTCCATTCAAAAAGCAAAGGAGTTGCTGAATGAATTTTAAAACAAGACCAAACTATATGCTGCATGTAGGAGATTTACTTCAGCTTTAAAGACATCCACAGAATCAAAGTGAAGGGATGAAAAATATATTCCATGCAATTGGAAACCAAAAGAGATCAGGAGTAACTATGCTATGTCAAGCAAAATAGTAATAAACAAAAAAGGTCATTATATACTTATAAAGAGGTCAGTTCATCAAAAGTATTTAAAATTTGTAAATACATGCACTCCACATTGGACCACCTAAAACTACTGGGTTGGCCAAAAATTTGTTTGGGTTTTTCCTTAATATCTTATGTAAAAACCTGAATGAACTTTTCGGCCAACCCAATATTAAGCAAATACTAACAAATCTGAAAGGAGAAATAGACAACACTACATGGCTAGGAGGGGCTTCAATGCATCACTTTTAAAAATAGATAGATCATCCACAAAGAAAATCAATAAGAGAACATTGGATTTGAACAATACCTTGGACAAAATGGACCTAACAAATATATACAGAACATTCCACCATATAGAATACACATTCTTCCCAGGAGCATACAGAACATTATCCAGAATAGATGATATGACATGTCACAAAACAAGTCTCAGCAAAGGCTAAAATCATACATAGTACTTTCCAACCAGGAAGTAGAAATTAATAGTGGAAAGAAAAATGAAAAAAAAAATATTACAATGTGTGGAAATTAAGCAATAAACCCCTGAACAATAAATGGCTCAAAGAAGAAATCAAAGGGTAAATAAAATGTTTTGAAAGAAAGAAAAATGGAAACTTAATATATCAAAACTTATTGGATGCAAAAAAGCAGTTCTAAGAGGGAATTTATAGCAAAAAAAAAAGCGCTTGTTTTTAAGAACAAAAAAAAATATAAGCATATGTAAGCAACCAAACTTTATACCTAAAGGAGATAGAAAAAAGGAACAAACTACCCCAAAGTTAGGAGAAGGAAAGAAATAACAAAGAACAGAGCAGAAACAAATGAAATAGAGACCAGAAAAACAACAGAAAAGATAAATGAAACTAAGAGGTATTTTTTTTTTAAAAAAAGATAAACAAAATTAACTATACTAACTAATAAAAAAGGAGAGAAGACAAAATGAGGAATAAATGATGATACATTATGTTTGATACCACAGAAATAGAAAGGATAATAAGAGCATACTATGAACAATCTGATGTCAACAAATTGCATAATCTATAAGAAATGAATAATTTCAGGAAACATGCAATCTACCAAGATTGATTCATGAAAAAACAGAAAATCTGAACAGAACAATAATGAATACAGAGATTGAAATAGTAATCAAAATCTTGGGGTTTCCCTGGTGGCGCAGTGGTTGAGAGTCCGCCTGCCAGTGCAGGGGACGTGGGTTTGTGCCCCAGTCTGGGAGGATCCAACATGCCGCGGAGCGGCTTGGTCCATGAGCCATGGCCGCTGAGCCTGCGCATCTGGAGCCTGTGCTCAGCAATGGGAGAGGCCACAACAGTGAGAGGCCCGCATATCACAAAAAAAAAAAAAAAAAAAAAAAAAAAAAAAAAAAAATCAAATCTTGCAACAAAGAAACTCCCAGGGCTAGGTGTTTTCACTGGTTAATTCTACCAAATATTTAAAGAAAATTCACACCAATCATCTCAAACTCTTCCAAAATATTGATGAGGCAGAAATACTTCCAAGCTCATATTATGAGAGCAGCATTACTCTGATGCCAAAGCCAAATATGGACAATACAAGAAAACTACTGTCCAATATCCCTGATGAGTACACATGAACAGGTTCTTTAAAAAAATACTAGCAAACCAAATAAAACAGCACATTAAGATGATCATATACCATAATCAAGTGGGATTTATCTCTGCAATGCAAGGATAGTTCCACATAAATAAATCAATAAATATTATATACTACATTAATAAAATAAAAAATACAAATCATAGGATGATTTCAATGGATGAAGAAAAGCATTTAAATATATTCAGCATTGTATAGTGATAAAACTCTCAACAAATTGGTATAGAAGAAATGTATCTCAACATAATATAGTCTATATACGACAAACACCCATCTAAGATAATACTCAATGGTAAAAGAGTGAAAACACTACCACTAAGATTAGAGCAAGACAAGGATACCCACTCTCACCAGTCTTATTCAGCATAGTATTGGAAGTCCTAGACAGAGCAATCAGGCAAGAAAAATAAAAAGTATCCAAATAACAAAGGAAGATGTAAAATTTTCCCTGCAGATGTTATTCTCTTATACAGATAACCCTAAAGACCCCACCAAAAATCTATGAGAACTAATCAACAAATTCATTAATCTTGCAGGATACAAAATCATCATATAGAGATCAGTTTCATTTCTATACATTAACAACAAACTATCTGAAAAAGAAATAAAGAAAACAATCCCATTTACAATAGCATCAAAAATAAAATCATTAGAAATAAATTTAATCAAGGAGGTGAAAGACCTGTATGACGAAAACTACAAAAAAATATTAAAAAATTGTAGAAGACACAAATAAACAGAAATATATCACATGTTCATGGATCAGAAGAATTAGTAGTGTGAAAATGTCCATACAACACACCAAACCAATCTATAGATTCAATGCAATCCTTATCAAAATTCCAATGGCTTTTTTCACAGAAATGGAAAAAACATCCTAAAATTTGTATGGAAATACAAAAGACTCAGAATAGCCAATGCAATCTTCACAAAGAAAAAACAAAACTGGAAGCATCACAATTACTAATTATAAACTTTATTACAAAGCTCTAGTGAACAAAACTGTATGTTATTGTCATAAAAAGAAAAGATGCATAGAAAATGGAACACAATCGAGAGCCCAGAAATATACCCACGCACATTCAGCCAACTAATAATTGACAAGGAAATCAAAAATACTAAATAGGAAAATGATAGGCTCTTCAATAAATGGGTATTGTGAAAACTGTATATTCACATGCCAAAAAATGAAATTTGACCCCTAGCTTACACTACTCACAAAAATTAACTTGAAATGGATTAAAAAATTAAATTTAAGACCAAGAATTGTAAAACTGTTAGGAAACATCATAGGGAAATCCTCCCTGACATTGGGTTTGGCAATGAGTTTTAGGATATGACACCAAAAGTGAAAGCAACAAAATCATAAATAAACAAATGGGACAATATCAAACTTAAAAGCTTCTACACAACAATATAAACAATCAGCAAAATGAAAAGCCTACCTATAGAATGGGAGAATATTCACCTATCTGATATTTAAAAATATATTTTAATATCCAAAATATAAAAGGTACTCATACAATTCAATAGCAAAAAGCCTGTTTAAAAATGGAAAAGAACTTGAATAAATATTTTTTCCCAAGGAGACAAACATGTACATGAAAAAATGTTCAATATCACTAATCATCAGGGAAAATGTAAATCAAAGCCATAATGAGATACCACCTCACACCTCTTAGAATGACTATTTTCAAAACGACAAAAGACAACAAATCTTTGCAAAGATTTGAAGAAAAGGGAAGTTTGTGCACTGTTGACTGGAACGAAAATTTGTGCAGCCACTCTGGAAAACAGTATGAAGGTTCCTCAAAACATATTAAAAACAACTATCATGTGATCCAGTAATCTCACTTCTGAGTATATGTCTGAAGGAAATTAAATCAGTATTTTGAAGAGAATCTGCAACTTCATGTTTTTTACAGCACTATTCACAGTAGCCATGACATAAAACGAAAAGGAAATAAAAACATTATCAGATCATGAGTAAACCTACTCTAAAAGAATGTCCAAAGGAAATTAATTAAATAAAAAGGAATGGTAAAATAAATCTTAGAACATCAGAAAAGAAGAAAGAACAATAAAAAGAACAAAAGGTTATCTTTCTCCTTTTGAGTTTTCTAATATATGTTTAAGTGTTGTAACAAGTATATTTTCTGATGTGATTCTCAATATATGCAGAGGAAATATTTAAGACAGTTATATTATAAACTATAGAGGATTGTAGAGTTAAAACAATGAAATATTTCTACACTAAACTCAAACTTTTAAAATGTTTAACCCAGTAGACTCTGATAAATTACCTATGTGTAATGCAATAACTAGAGAAACCAATAAAATATTATACAAGAGATATACCTAAAATAGTATGGATAAATTAAAATAGTATTCTTAAAAATGTCCTAGTAACATATAGGAGGAAAGGAAATAAAACAATAATGAAAAATAAGGAACAAACAGAAAATGAAAAAAAATGTGAGACTTAAGCCTTAAGAAAACAGTGATTATATCAAATGTAAATAGTGTGTATATATATATATATATATATATATATATATATATATATATATATATATATATATATGGTGATGTAACTATAAGCAGGTCATAATATTGAATGAAAAACCAGCAAGATGGAAAAGTAGAAAGACCTTGAGCTCACCTCCTCTCATGGGCACACCAAAATTACAACTATTTACAAAATAACTAAAAAAACAGAAAAGAACTTCTACAACTAAAGACATAAAGAAGGAACCACAATGAGATGGGTAGGAGGGACTGAGTTGTGTTATATTCAAGACCCATACCCCCAGGTGGGTGACCCACAAACATGAGAATAATGATTATTACAGAGGTTCTCCTCAAGGAGCGAGGGGTCTGAGCCTCACATCAGACTCCTAATCTGGGAGATCCTGTGCCAGGAACACAAGCTCCTAGAACACTTGGCTTTGAAGACCAGTAGAGCTTACTTTCAGGAGAGCCAGAGAGCTGTGGGAATAGAGACTCCACTCTTAAAGGGAGCACACAAAATCTCACAGCTTTAAGATACTTTGCAGAAGCAGTAATTTGAAAGGACCCTGTTTCACACCTACTTGCTGATCTTTGAGAATTTCCTGGAGAGGCAGGAGGCAACTGGAGCTCACTCTGGGATGTAGACACTGCCAACAGACATTTTTGGGAGCTCATTCTATCTCGTGTATACTGGTGCTGGTAAGCACCATTTTGGAATCCTTCCTCTAGATTAACCTCAGGACCCAGACTTGCCCTCACCCACAAGCCTGTAGGAACCTATATTGGGATACCAAGCATCTAACTGGTCAGAGACACAGCATCACCAACCAGCACATAGGCTGCCTTCAGACCCTCTGAGCCCAAAGGCACCCCTGGATACAGCCTGCCCACTAGAGGGCCCAGGACTAGGCTCCACACAACAGTGTTCAGGTACTAGATCCAGGACCCCCAAGACCCTTGCAACCAGTGATCCTGGGAACTAACTACACCCACAAGTGGGCAGGCACCAGTCCTAGTATCCTCTGGGCCCTGGCCCTTCCTGCCAGAAAGCTCTCTAGCCTTGGGACCAATCTCAGCCACCAGTGGGTGAAAACCAGCCTCAGGATAACCACTGTCCTGCAGTCTGACATGACAGGACCCAGCTCACACACCAGCAGGCCAGCATCAACCCTGGGACCAGCTGAGGCCCAGTCCCATCCACCACATGCCAGCACAAGCTCCAGGACACCACAGGTCCCTCAGTCAGCTGTGTCAGGAGCTAGCTCCACACAACAACAGTCAGACATCAGCTCTGGGACCCCTGGGCACTGCAGCCAGACCCCATGACCTGGCTCTGCCTGCCAGTGGGCTGGCACAAGCACCAGGATCCAGTGAATGGACACTGGCTCTAGGAGCCCCTGGACCCTGACCTTGCCTACCAGTAAGCCAGCAAAAGTCCCAGGACCACTGGCTTTCCACAGCCAGACTCTTCGTGACCTGGCCCTGCCAACCATCAGCTGACAGCCTCCACATAAGGCAGGGCCTGGCAACCCACAAAACTGAGGCCCAGTCATACCTACCAGCCTGCCCACAGTTGTCAGCCCACTACAATAGAAGAACCCACACAGCCCATATAGAGGGCACCTCTAAAGCATATGGCTCTCATGAGCAGAGGGAAGTGTGCTTCTGAAATGCACAGGATCTCCTATAAAAGGTCATTTATTCATGATTGGGAAACATAGCCAACCTACTAGATAACTAGAAATAAAAAAAGCAAAAAAGACAAAATGAGGCAACAAAGGAACATGTTCCCAATGAAGGAACAAGATAAAACTCCAGAAGAAAAACCAAGTGAAGTGGAGATACCTTTCTACCTGAGAAAGAGTTCAAGGTAATAATCATAAACATGATCAAAAAACTTGGGAGATTAATGGATAAATAGAGCAAGCAGTTAGAAGTTTTTAACAAAAAGATAGAAAATATAAGGAACAATCAAACAGAGATGAAGAATTCAATAACAAAAATGAAAAATATACTACAAGGAAACAACAGTATACTAAATGATATGAAAGAACAAAAAGTGAGCTGGAAGACAGTGAAGTGGAAATCACCGAAGCCGAACAGAAAAAAACTTTTTTAAAACATTAAAAAGCAATTTGGAAAGTCCCAGAGATTTCTGGGGCAACATCAAGTGAAATAACATTTACATTATAAGGGTCCCAGAAGGAGAAGAGAAAGACAAAGTGGCAGAGATTTTACTTGAAGATATAATAGCTGAAAACTCTCCTAACCTGGGAAAGGAAACAGACATCCAAGTTCAGGAAGTACAGAGACTTCCAAACAGGATTACCTCAAAGGGGACCACACCAAGAAACATTGTAATTAAAATGACAAAAATTAAAGATAAAGAGAATATTAAAAGCAGCAAGGGGAAAGCAACAATTTACATACAAGGGAACTACCATACCATAAGGTTATCAGCTGACTTTTCAGCAGAAGCACTGTGGACCAGAAGGCAGTGGCATGATATATTTATTTTAAATGATGAAAGGAGAAAACCTACAACCAAGAATCTCTACCTGGCAAGGCTCTCATTCAGATTTGATAGATCAAAAGCTTTACAATAAAGTTAAAGTTAAAAGAGTTTAGCACGACCAAACCAGCTTTACAAGAAATGTTAAAGGGACTTTTCTAGGTGAAAAAGAAAAGGCCACAACCAGAAATAAGAAAATTATGAAAGAAAAGAGCTTTGGCAAAAACAAATATACAGAAAAGATAGTAAATCAACCATGTACAAAGTAAGTAAGAAGTTTAAAAGGCAAAAGGAGTAAAATAATCTATATGCACAATACAAATTAAGGAGTATGCAAAATGGATGTAAAATATGGTGACAAAAATAGTAATCATGAGGGGTGGAGAGTAAAAACTGGAGGTTATTGAAATGCATTTGAAATTAAGAGATAACAAAATAATAAAGTATATAGAAAGAATGCTATACATAAAACTCATGCTAAACAAAACCAAAAATCTATAATAGATAATACACAAAAAAAGAGAAAGGAACCCAAACATATAACTAAAAATTGTCATCAAATCATAAAGAATAAAACAAAAGAAGAAGAAAGGAATAAAAGAGAACTACAAAACAACCACAGTTAACAAAGTGGCAACAATTACGTATATATCAGTAATTATATGCAAATAGACTGCTCAAATCAAAATACATAGAGTGGCTGAATGGATACAAAAACAAGACCCATATATATGCTGCCTCCAAGAGACTCACTTCAGATCTAAAGACACACATGAACTGAAAGTGAAGGGATGGAGAAAGTTGTTCAATACAAATGGAAATCAAAAGAAAGCTGGGGTAGAAATACTTATATCAGAAAACACAGACTTTAAAACAGACTGTTACAAGAGGCAAAGAAGGACATTACATAATGATCAAAGGATCAATTCAAGAAGAAGATATAACAATTTTATATATATATATATATATATATATATATATATATATATATACACACACACACACACACACACTCAACATAGGACAACCTAATATATAAAGCAAATATTGACAGACAAAGATAGAAACTAAGAGTAACACAATAATAGAAAGAGACTTTAACCCCTCACTTATGTCGATGGACTAATCAACCAGACAGAAAGTCAACAAGGAAACACAGGCCTTACATGACACATTCAACCAAATGAACTTAATAAATATATAAAATATTCCATCAAAAAGTAGCACAATACACATTTTTATAACTATGTTATAAGAATATAAAAATATAAGAACATCAATATAACAGCATGTACTACAGTTTGGCCACTGTTCTCATTTAACACTAAAAGTTATCCTGAGAGATAATCCCCATTGATTTAGAAACTAAAACAGTGAGAAAGACCTAAATGTTAGATGGGAAACCATAAAACTTCTAGAAGAAAACATAAGCAGTACACTCTTTGACATAAATCTTAGCAATATTTTTTTTTTGTATTTGTCTCCTCAGGCATGGGAAATAAAAGCAAAAAATGGGACCTAATTAGCCTTAAAACCTTTTGAACAGTGAAGGAAACTAGAAACAAAATGAAAAGACAACCTACTGAATGGGAGAAAATATTTGCAAATGGAATGACTGATAAGGGGTTAATATCCAAACATATCTAAACAGCTCATACAGCTCAATATCAAAAAACAATAACCTGATTAAAAACTGGACAGAAGACCTGAATTGACATTTTTTCCAAAGACATACAGATGACCAAGAGGTTCATGTAAAGATGCTCAACATTGCTAATCATCAAGAGAAATGCAAATCAAAATCACAATGAGGTATCACCTCACAACTGTCAGAATGGCTACCATCAAAAAGACCATAAATAATAAGTATTGGTGGGGATGTGGAGAAAAGGGAACCCTTGTATGCTGTTAGTGGGAATGTAAATTTGTGTAGCCACTGTGGAAAACAGTATGAACGTTTTCAGAAAACTAAAAATAGAACTACTGTATGATCCAGCAATTCCAATCCTCAGTGTATATCCAAAGAAAATAAAAACACTAATTTGAAAAGATACATGCACCTCAATATTCATAACAGCATTATTTACAATTGCTAAGATATGGAATCAACCTGTGTCCATCAACAGATGAATGGATAAAGAAGATGTGATATATATATATATATATATAGTATATATATATACATACACACACACACACACATGCACACATACACACAACAATGGGATACTACTCAGTCCTAAAAAATATAAAATTTTGCCATTTGCAACAACATGGATAAATCTGAAGGATATTATGCTTAGTGAAATAAGTCAGACAGAGAAAGACAAATACTGTATATTATTACTTATACTTGGAATCTAAAAACTAAAAAACTAGTGAACATAAGAAAAAAGAAACAGACTCACAGCTGTAGCAGACAAGCTAGAGGTTACCAGTGGGGAGAGAAAAATGGGGAGAGACAAGATAGGGGTGGGGGATTAGTGGTATAAGCTACTATGTGTAAAATAAAATACCTCCTTCACCTTAATTCTGGAGAAAGTGAACATCAGTAGTAAGTATCATCACACATTGACATGTGTATCCCTGTAGATAGGGAATACTCTTTTTCTTTTCTTTTCTTTTTTTTCACACTAAAAATTTGTGTAAAGAAAATGATAAAGATGACACTCTCAACTGAATATCTACAGAGAGACCAATAGGCTTACTAGTTGCTTTGCAGGCTGAGCCATGAGACAATTTTGTTTTATTTTGCTTCAGTTTTTGATAGAATAAGTTTGCTCTCCCAAAGGTTGTCAAGTTAAAGGACTCATGAGTATATTTTGTGAACATAAAAGAGAAAGAGAGCCAGAGCAAGGTAACTTTTGTCCTCACAATAAGCCTTGTTAGAGGGGTAGAGGACCAAGCAGCAGGAACTGGTGTTGAATAGTGAATTTCAAGGAATTAAGGAAACAGCTGCATTGACTACGCAGATAAGACATTCGTTTACCTGTGTCAAGGGAACTCAAGTAAAAGGTACTCCACTATGGAAATGTGGACATACCCAGAAGGTAAAATGTCCAGTTTTAAGTGTCTTTCATACCCACAGAGTAAAAATCCAGCCTATATAGTAAATGAATATATTTTCAAGGAATGATGTGAAACCAAAATCAAGATGTTTTTTATTATATCACAGGTAGTGACTGTTTAACACAACAAAGATTAGACAGATATACAGACAGATAGATCAATTTTCAAATAAATATTGTTTGTTTTCTAAATAATCTTACATTCAAAATTCTTTTTTCAAACACCTGTTTTCTCTTCCAACTTCTCCAAATGCTTCTATAGTGGCCATTTAATTGACCCGTGCAGTGGTTTAGAAAAACGTAAATTTTCAGCTAATTCATAGTATCATTTTCTTTACACAGCTTGTTTTTAGTTTAAAGGAGAGGATCATGTAACATACTGAGGACAACAGTGAGGCCAAGAAAAATGAAAGGAGAGAAGAGATTTAGCCTTGGGATTGTGGCCAAAAAAAAGGGTAAACGGTGTCGTTGTTTCAGTTGAGTGGGCACAAAAAAAAAAAAAAACAAATTAAATGTGTCAAGGAAAGAGTATTAGAGATAGAGTAGAAAAGTAGGTATATGAGACAAGCTTTGAAGAACTAGGAATACACCTAAATATTCTTATACTTTGTATTCCCCTACCAAAATTACAAGTGTAATATCAAAGCTGGGAAGAATTTTTAAGGCTACAAAAAGAATGTTTAAATAAATGCCAAGATATCTTTACTCCACATAAAATATGTTAGGTTTTAAAAAATTATTTAAACAGTTGATGTAGAAAAAATACATAGGTGTACTGGTTTCAGAAGACAAAGAAAAAAGTTGAGGAGGCATGGTGAAAAGTTTTTAAAGTGTATTCCCCCCTTGCAAAAACATATGCTCAGTATTAAAAGGAGAGAAAAGAAGAAAAACATCCATATTTCAACTATTGAAAAATGTAACATTTTAACTTATTTCTGATATTTTACAGTGATTTTCCTTTTTGTTAAACTTGTATAAAATTTTATTTAAAAATTTTAAACTTGGCAAGGGAACAAATGTAAATTTTCTAATTCATTGCTTCTCTCCACCTCTTATGTTATTATCTAGTGCCTACACACACATTCCTCCCTTTTCTTTCCTATTGATTGGATTCTCAGCCATATCTTCATTGTTGCATGTCTTCACTATTAAAAGAGAATCAGGATTTCCTTATCCCTAGGTATTCCCTGTACTCATCCACATGTCCCATAACCTCCAGGTTTATTTTCTTAAAATTTCAATCACTCATACTGAAAAAACACTTACTAGGGACTGTTTGAAAACCTTGTAGAAGAAGTGGTATGAAAGGAAGCAGAGATTCACATAGCAGATGTATCTCCTTGCCTGTGTATTTTTACTGCCTGAGGAAGCACAACACATCATATGCTATCTAAATATTGATGACCATTATTTATTTATTATAACAACTATTGATGCAACAAACTGTTATCAGCAAATAGAATTAGCAGAGATAATTCTCTTATATTCCTTCCATAAGTGAAGATAGATAAACAGGACAGAGAGCTGGTCAAATTATTTTCAACTCGTATAAGTAGAAAATAGCTGTATTAGTTTCTAATCTATACCAAATCTCAGTATCAATAAGTCATTTGTAATCCTGTTTCATGATACTGAGAAGTCTTCTTTTGTAATTTCTATATCTGTCCAAAAAAATGTTCTATTTGCCAAGGTTTATTTTGCATTTCTATCAAAAGTTTCCTTGGGCTTCAAGCAATTTATTTTTAATTTTAGACTATTTTATTTAATAAGTAATATAACAATAATATTGGAGAAGTTTCCTAAGAAAAAGTAATAATCTCTATATTCCACTGCTGAAAAACTAAGTAGTTATGCATAGCTTTCAGATAGAACTTTAATTTCATAGCATGTTTACAGTTGAAATGTGAAAAGATATTCTGATGTCATCATAAAAGTTTCATTCACAGTAGACATATAAAAATTTCCATTACTGTCAATGAATTGTTGTATATTATTATTTCACATTTTATTCATAGCTTCTGATGTGTCTGGTTTTTCTTACATGACATATTTTTGTTCAGAATTTATTATTTTATATATGTTAATCCCCTAGTTGAACATTTGAATATTGTCAGTGTTTTATATTTGCATAGTCACAGGTATTACAATAAAAATCCATGAAAGCCTTTTTAAGCAAAATCTTAATATAATTCTTCAAACATTGTATTAAACTGAAATATGCCTGCTTTGGGTAAAATCCAGAATCATAAAAATACTGGTCAGTAACATTACTTTGCTTACATTCAGCTCTAAAATCAACTTTTTAATGAAGTACAGTCATGTTAATAAAAACAAAAATTAAGTGCAATTTTGTGATTGATCGCCTTCAAAATGTGAATAATCTTCAAAATGCTGAAAGTAGAACATATATTTGGGTGTTCCAAACTACAGGCTGCTTAGAATTCTAATAATATGTAACACAGGGCATATGTATTCTTTGTTTTCCCATTCCTACTCACATTGTCAGGCACATATCTGGAGCATCTGGTAAATACAGAGTGAAGGAATTAATACCAGACCCCTGTTAGCCTGAGACTTCAATTCTGCCTAGAAAGTTCAGTGTGAAAAAATATTGTCAACTTGGATATAAGCTCAGATGTGTTAAAATTAGTATACTTGGATCCTCTTTACATAATGAAAATTCAAAATGGACAACATATTTAATGTTAGTTTATCATGAATGCTATCCAAGGTAGTTACCAGTAGAATCAAAGGCATCCTTGTTATACCATGATTCTAACCTATATCTATTACTACACAGAAAAAAAAAAAACATTCATAATGGTGTGGCAAGGCTTCAGTGTGGGCTTTAATCATTATCATCACAATAATTAAATAATGATATGTTTTGCTCAGGAAGTTGGGGAAAAACAAGCAGAAGTGTCTGAGAATGATTCTTGGAGCTCTTTTGAGTTGCACAAACACACTTGAAGAGGAAGAGAAATCTTTTCTTCCTAGCAGCAGGAAATACTATATTCAAGCTCAGTTTCCCTGATACTTGGGGGGTCCCCATTCCCAAGCACAAACCTACCTCATCAGAAGGCACTCCAAAACACCAAGACCCTCAGATCTCTAGATCCTTGCTAACTGAAATTTCTAGATAACTCCTTTGGGCACCTGGCCTATAAAATCCAGCTGATACCAAACACTGTATTACACTACAGACAAATCTGCACTGTCATGTTGGATCTATAATAAGAAAGAAAAACAAGCGACAAACTTCCTCCATTGGAATGCAGACCCACATTGCTGTCCCAGCAATACCAGGTTCAGATTCCTTTTTTGTGAAATAATGGGAGAGTGTGTACCTGTGCTTTTGAATCTCTTCATGTTTGCTCTGCTATTAAGGATTTTCTATTTCTCTAGTATGCCTATTTTGATACTGTGAACCATTGTGATTATTTTCTTAAACTCTATTTCTGATAGTTTGTTGTAACTCTATAAAAATGCAACAGATTTCTGTATATTAATTTTGTATCCTCTATCATTACTGAATTTATTGATGATTTTTAGTAGTTTTTTTGTAGCACCTTGAAGATTTTCTATGTATAGTGTCATGCTATCTGCAAAAAGTAACATTTATACTTGTTTTCCAATTTGGATATATTATATTTTATTTTTGTCTGATTGCTGAAGCTAGGATTTCCAGTACTACATTGAATAAAAGTGGTAACAGTGGGCATCCTTGTCTTGTTCCTGACCTTACAGGAAATACTTTCAGATTTTAATTGTTTAGTATGATACTAGCTGTGGGCTTATCACATATGGTTTTTATTATGTTGAGGTATATTCTTTCTACTCTCACTTTCTGGAGATTTTATCACAAATGGATGTCGAATTTTGTTAAAAGCTTTTTCTCTGCAACAACTGAGATGATAATATGGCTTTTATTCTTCAGTTTGTTAATGTGGACTATCACATTGTTTGATATGTAGATACTGAAACATCTTTGCACCCTTGGGATAAATCCCACTTGATCATGGTGTATGACACTTTGTATTGTTGAATTTGTTTTGCTAATATTTTGGTGGGGATTTTTGCATCCATGTTCATCAGTGATATTGGCCTGCAATTTTTTTTTTT
Organism: Stenella coeruleoalba; assembly: GCF_951394435.1. NCBI lineage: Eukaryota > Metazoa > Chordata > Mammalia > Artiodactyla > Delphinidae > Stenella > Stenella coeruleoalba. The sequence continues at coordinate 73,232,556 of NC_137154.1, forward strand.
TTTTTGCATTCGATATTTTTATCTGATTTTAGTATCAGGGTGATGCTGGACTCATAGAATGAGATTAAAAGTATTTTTTCTCTGCAATTTTTGGGAATAGTTTGAGAAGAATAGGTGTTAACTCTTCTTTAAATGTTTGGGAGAATTCATCTTGAGGCTATCTTGCTCCAGACTTTTGTTCTGGCGGAGTTATCTTACCATTGATTCAATTTCATTACTGGTAATTGTTCTGTTCATACTTCCTATTTCTTCATGGTTAAGTCAGAAGATTGTACATTTCTAGGAAGTTGTCCATTTCTTCTGAGTTGTCCATTTTATATGCATATAATGTTCATAGCAATCTTTTATGATCCTTTGCAATTCTGTGGTGTTGGTTGTAACTTTTTCTTTTCTGATTTTACTGTTCTAGGCCCTCTCTCTTTTTTTCTTGATGGTTCTGTCAAAAGGTTTATTACTTTTGTTTATCTTTTCAGAGAACCAACTCTTAGTTTCACTGATCTTTTCTATTTTTTTAAAGTCTCTATTTCATTTATGTCTGCTCGGATCTTTAAGCATTGTTTCTTTCTACTAAATTTGGGTTTTGTTTGTTCTTATTTTTCTAGTTCCTTTAGGTGTTTAATTTATTTATTTGAGATTTTTCTTATTCCCTGTGGTAAGCTTGTATTGCTATAAATTTCTCTCTTAGAACTGCTTTTCTGTGTCCCTTAGATTTTGTATTTGCATTTTCATTCTCATTTGTTTCCAGGTGTTTTTGATTTCTTCTTTGATTTTTTTTCAGTGAGCCATTGGTTATTTAATAGCATATTGCATACATATATATATATATATAATGTATATGATATATATAGTTTACATTAATTAATATTAATATGTATATATAAAAAACATTCCATCCAAAACAGCAGAATACATATTCTTTTCAAGTTCACATTGAACATTCTCCAGGATAGATCATATGCTAGGCCACAAAACAAGTCTCAATAAATTTAAGAAAACAAATCATTTCAAGCATCTTTTCTTATCACAACAATATGAGAAAAGAAATCAACTATATTAAAAGAAAACATAAGCTCATGGATGCATGTACACACTTTTAAAGATTCCTAATCTTTTATTAGTTTTGCATTTATGGCCTATTATATATTAAAAGATATACACCATTGTTACAACTCTTAAGAATATAACGTGATATTCTGGGCTATCTACTATGTTAAGATACCTTGGTTGCAAGCAAGAGGAATACAAAACTTAGCTTGAGTGAAATAGGAAATTTATTGCCTTGAATCCTAATTCCTAATTAAAATGTCCAAGACCTCAAGTATGGGTAAATTCAAAAGCTCAATGAAAATAGTCTTTCCCCTTTTCTGGCTGGCTCTGATATCTTCTCTCTTGGCTTTATTCTTAAGTATAGTATCTCTCTGTAAATGCAAGGACGCATTATCCTCAAAGCCACCAATCATATAGAAAAGGGAATTTTTTTTTTTTTACTTTTTTCTAATCACTCAAGAAAATTTTCCCTGGAGGGTGTTGGTTAGCCCAGCTTTTGTTCTATGTTCACTCCTGTGGAAGTTGGAGTCAAGCCTATATGACTGATAGTTCCATAAGTGGAAGAGGGAGATCTAAATGAAAGAGAAAAAGTGTTAAAATGAACAAACTAACTTATGACCACTATATTTCACCAAGTGGTACATTCCATTCATATTCTTAAGATGATCTTAGCTTCTCTAAATTTAAACAATTACTTGACTTAGCAGCATCTAAACAGCTTTTAATGGTACAATTAAAATACAAAAATACAATTTTAATTGTATTCAATTAAAAATTGAATCCCCACCAAATACAATCTCCACCAAAATATGTGTGTGTGTGTGTGTGTGTGTGTGTGTGTGTATATATATATACACACACACACACACACACATATATATTTAAAGAGCAAAACAATGCATGTACTACTTAATGAATAAATTGGGATCCTTGAGGTGTTTTAAACATTGGAACAGTGGTCTAAATATACCCAAATAACATAATGCAGCTTCTGCTATATTGATGATTTTCTGATAAAGTTCATTTATTGTTATAACCAATTCAGAAAAAAATATCAGTACATTAATTGCTCTGACTCATAATCACAAAAGTTAAACGGAGATTAAATTGAAAATACAGTAAACTCTTTAAATAGTCATTCATTCCTTAAAAGGATGAAAAAATTATGAGGGAAAAGGCAAATGGTAAATCTAAAGCTATAAGAATTCAGTTTTCAGGTCTTGGTAAGCAAGCATATTCTTTTATGAATTATTTATAAACTAATTAAAATACCATAAATCACACATTTCTGATGGATACAGATGGGACTCTGTATTGACAGTGTACCAGGAAGGACAGTTTTGTTATGAAATTAAAGTGTTCAGTAATTACTATTTAGCAGAGCAGTTGAGAATTGTAATATTGCCTATTTTGTAGCTCAGACTAAACCAGCACCATGACAATTAGCATATTTTAAAACCTTCTCTTTTTTATTCTCTTCCTGGGAGCAGCTGTGCTGAGGAACTGATTGGACCTTTGAAAAGCAAAATATCATAACAATAAAGTTAAATCAGGCATACTGTGAAAACTGTTTTTCTGAATGTAGGAGATGCACACATGTATATGTATATGTATGTATAGTTTTATTGGTTGGCTGTTTTTTAACAAACTACTCAGCCTACTAAAGTCTTTGTGCAGACTTATTTTCATGCTTGGGCAGAGACAGAAACCACAAGAGTTACTCAGCACTAGTGCCAGCTATTTGAGATAGAAAGCGCTATCTGTGCTTACCATGGAAGAGGAAAAAAAGAAAGACAGTTCCTGCATAACCTTGTTGTTGGAAGAGTAGTGATAGGGCAAATACTGTAAGGAGGACCGGAAGGCCAAAGTGGAAAATGAAAGTCAACCGAAAAGTTACAAGAAGAAGTGACAATGGAAACTGAATGCAGAGAACTAGGAGGCCTTTTAGGGACCAGATAATGACCAGTGAAAGCATTGCCTATTTTCAATGGGATTCAAAAACATTGTTGAGAATTTCTACATGAACAAACTACTTGATAAAATAAAATAGAGGTTAAACATTTTAAGCTACTCATATGTCTGTTTTTATACCTATTATTAGGTATTAATTTTCTAGGGCTGCCGTAATTAATTACCAAAAATTTCGTGGCTTAACACAACAGAAATTTATTCTCTCACAGTTCAGTAGACCAGAAATCCAAAATCAAGGTGCTGACAGGGTTGATTCTTTCTGAGAAAGAAACTGCCTCTTGCCTTTCTCCTGGATTTTGATGATTGCTGTCAATCCTTAGCATCTCTTGGCCTGTAGACACTCTAATCTTTGCATTCATTGCCTCCTCTCTCCATCTGTCCTTTCTGTCTCTTATAAAAGCATTTTCATTGGATTCGGGGCCCTCCCTAATCTAGTATGACTTCATTTCAATTCTTAGTTGCATCTGCAAAGATTCTATGTAAATATGGTTATATTCTCAGATTTAGGGTAGGCATGAATTTTGGGGAAACACTATTCAACCTACTACTCAATTTCTTTTAAAGTCTAGGAACAGATCATTTAGTTATTTCCTTAAATTTCTTAAAGAAAAAAAATATTTGGATATTTAATAATCAAGAGTTATGTAACATAAACTCAAATCGTTTTTATTAAGTGATATAAGAATGGTTATATAACTACCTGCACTAATACTATAAAGTATTCTTTGATGTGACCCAATTTAGAAAATCCTAATCTATTTTTGTTTTGTTCTTAATGAAAATTGTTTACTGAATCCAAATTTGTAAGGGTTACTTTTCCTGTTAGATAGAAGGATATTAGTTGATATTGTTCGCTGTCTTTATGTTGTTTGCTGTTATTTGCTGTCTTTATGTTGTTTGCTGTTGTTTGCTTTATATTGTTTGCTGTCTTTATGTTGATATTGTTTGCTGTCTTTACGCTTGAAAGCACTGCTTTCACAAGTTCTCCAGGTGATCCTGGTGCTCACTAAAGTTTCAGAAGCATTATGTTGGAGTGATTTCACTTGCATTACACATTTACTTCTTGAGACAAGCCAATAATTTAAGCATTAATTACAAATCCAGAATAGAAGGCTCCAGATGAAATGACTTGTGTGAGGTAATTCACTGACTTGAGGGCAGAGTTGAACCAAATATTTATTTGTGTCATTCAATACAATATTTACTCAGTTTTGTGAACTGAAAAAGAAAAAAAAAAGTGGGAAGAATACAGAGCTAAATAGTGTGTAGTCCCCCAACTTCATTTTTCTATTTCCTTTCATTTCATTCTGGATGCAGTAGGGAGAGCCAAATATCCAGTCCCATACACCAACACCATCACCAACCAGGATATTCTCCCTTTATTCTCTGCCTCTCAACTGTGTGCTCCAGCTAACACAGCACTTGTAGGACCCAGTCTGCTGAAGCACTGGCCTGACCTCACAGTAGGATCACTTTCCATCCTACAAGAAATTCTCAATGAAAATGAAATGACAGGGGAATTTAGATTAGAATATTTAGATGTACGGCCCTTGCTGGGATATCTCTCTCCTATAAAAATTGGTGCTTTGCATTAACTGGTTAGCCACATGTGTGGGAAAGTTATTATCCTAAGTGTAGCAAGCAAATATCAAAACAGTCAACCTTTCAAATATTGCTCTTTGCTAATCAGCAAGAACTGTGAATTACAACTCACAGAATAAACAGAATTTAGTTGCTCCTTTTCATCTTCCCTGCTAAGTTTCATTTTTCATCTAGAAAATGTAAAAGGAAATCTTGAGTTGAAAATAAGATGACTAATGTATGGATCAGATTACATGGACCTAAAATAGACTGTATAAGTATGTAAAAGAGACCACTCATCTCTTCCAGGTCCATTCTTAACATATGAACTTTTTACCAATTTGGTATCTTCAGCTTTGTTAATTTAAGGTGGTGTGATAAATGTTATTGTGTTTCTTATGTATCTATCACAATTCATGCAATATATATGAAATTTTAGCATTCTGTCAAAAATATTTGGCTAAACATTTTCATTTTGAGAAAAGTCTAAGTTTGTGCAATACAATGGATCTATAAATCACCATACTGTTAAAGGTCTGTTAAAGGGACTGTTTCACTACCTTGTTTAGGGGAGATAATCTAAAGAGAACTAACAATTGCTTAAAATTGCATTGCCCCTAAGACCAACTACACAAGTATAACAAGTTATGCAAAATCTCTGGATTATGAACAATATGATCACTTAGAAAATCTTGTAGGGGTGACTTTAAATACTTTTAGATATCATCAATATTTTAAAGAGAACTAGAGCACAACCTTGATTTTTTTTCCCCATGGTTGGTCAACCTCTTAGAGTATGTGAGGTTGTAAAATGTCACATTACAGAAAAGAACGCCAGTAAAGCAGATCCCAGTAAGTTTTTCCTAGAGTTAACACTGAATGTTACACATAGAAGTTCTCAGTACTTGCATTGACCTAGGTAAAAATAACATCTGCAGATTACAAGGCACGCTCTACCATCTTAAGTAGAAAATATTTATCTCTTTTCTTGCCCTTAAAATAGAATAATAATAACAGCATCATGATGTTACAAGGATTTTAAAATATAAATTTAAGGACTTTGGAGTTTATCACAGAATGCCTGTGCTATTCAAAATATTAACCACTGACTACATGTAGTGTTTAAATTTAATTAAAATTAACTTAAATAAAATTAAATATTCAGTTCTTCAGTGGCAATAGTCACATTTTAAATTTTCAATAAGCAGAATTAGGCTAGTGGCTACTATAATGTACAGCACAGAGAATATTTCTGTTATCACAGTAAGTTCTATATGACAGTGCTGGTATAGGTTCTTTAAATTTGGAAATGAATGCTTGGTGTTAGACATGGGGATGACATCCAATTTGCATTTTAGATTATTTGCTTGGAATGTAATGTGAAGAATGGATTGATTGGTGGACAGACTCTAGAGGCAGGGAGAGTCAGGTGGTTCTTGTACTGGATTTCTGACTACTCCTGCTGGAAGGCTTCCTTGACTTCTCCACTCTGAAATAGGTCCTCCTTTTCTCTGCAACTATGGCTGACTGAATTTTCCAAATGAAATGCCCCAGTTGATGTGTTCTTTTTTTTTTTTTTTTTTTTTTGCGGTATGCAGGCCTCTCACTGTTGTGTCCTCTCCCTTTGCGGAGCACAGGCTCCGGACGTGCAGGCTCAGCGGCCATGGCTCACGGGCCTAGCTGCCTCGTGGCATGTGGGATCTTCCTGGACCGGGACACGAACCCGTGTCCCTTGCACCGGCAGGTGGACTCTCAACCACTGCGCCACCAGGGAAGCCCAGGGTGACCAGCTTTTACCTGGCTTTCACTGGTGACATGTATCTTAGGAGTCCTGAGTCTATACAGAAGAAGTTTGCCATTGCTTAAATGTCCATGCTGGAGAGATTATATACAGAGACCACACAGAGATAAAGAAAGATGACTGAGAGGCCCCCATTGTTCCAGTCCCCAGCTGCTTGAGTGTTCCCGGACCAGAAACCTTCAGATGAATCCAGCCACTATACAATGCTGAGTGGAGCCAGAGAGCTGTCATTAACAAACCCTGCAGATTGTACAATCATCAGCAAAATAAATGTTTTAGCCAACTAACTTTTGGAGTGGTTTGTTACGCAGCTCGAATAACTGTAATAAAACTCATACGATATTGTGCTATTTGATTACTAACTATGCTTTATTTGATTACTATGATCAGTCTTTACTATAATTATTTCTTTACATAGCCAACTCCCATACATCATCCTTGAAATCAGGAGTTATTTTCGTATTGCCAATGTCCTGATAAATGCCTAGTATTCAGTAAAGATAATCACAGACCTCATTTAAGAGCATCCTTATAGAGAGTCAATATGAGGCGGTTCTGCCTTGGCTATCATTATGTAGTCTTAGTAACAAAGGTAAATAAGAGCAAGCTATAACAATTTATCTTCTAAGGTGGATGTATCTTAAGGATGATAAGAGAATCTTGCAACAGTAAAAGTTTGGAACTGTTATTCTTTTTTGTCTTCCATAAGTCTCTTCTTATACTTAGGCTTCTGTATTTCTAATATATAGGATAATTTACTTATTACAAGATGAACATGGAGGTGTAATGAATATTGTCACTAAGAAGCATATAGTAGAAGAAAATACTAATATATACCATGATTATTCAATAAATTGAATTAAATTGGATAAAAAGCAGGAAATAATGGTCCTTTCATAGCCCTGAGATTCATTTTGTAATTCAACCATCTGATTATTCAGTGACTAAAATGACAAATCCAGCCTGTTAGTAATATTTCCTTTTCTTCTCTGATTCAAAGCCTACTTTTTTCCAGCTAGGGTTTCAGTCATATTGAAAAGCAGCAGAACAATGCTGCCCCTGGTTCTTGCACAATTGCAGGAGCAGGCATTTAGGAATTAAGGAAAGCAATTCTTACTTGACTCTAAACTTATGATTTAGTGCTGGTGCCCTCTGAATGTATTACATGTTCAAATGCTTACTCTTTTACCTATTGCATGCTTTAGGGTTTCCTGAGAGATCTCTCTGACCTGAAGAATGTGAGCCATGCTCCATATCCCACTCTTTGACCAGTCAATAGCAGCATCCAGGAATAAACCTTTATCTCTGCTTACTGAGTGTGCTTGTTAACTTTATGTGTCAGCTTGACTAGATGGTGGGGTGACTAGCTATTTGGTCAAACATTATTCTGGATATTTCTGTGAGGGTGGTTTTGATTGAGATTAACTTTTGAATCAGTAAACTGAGTAAAGCAGATTACCTTCCCTGATGTGGGTGGGTCTCATCCAATCAGTTGAAGGCTTCAATATCACAAAAGGGCTGACTTTTCCCCAAGTAAGAGATAATTATTCCTGAATAATGGTTTTTGAACTAGGACTTTGACTTTTTCCCACCTTCAGGCTGGAAGTAAATCATGACTCTTCCTGATCTTGAACCTGTCAGCTTTTAGACTGGACCTACACCATCAACCTTTCTGCATCACAGGCCTTTGGACTCAAATTCTCAGACTGGAACTGTACCACTGGCTGGATTATTGATGCACCTCAGCCAGCAAATGCTGGAAATGCCCAGCCTCCATAATCATATGAGCCAATGTCTTATAACAAATTGCACTATCTATCTATCTATCTATTTCTATATCTGTATCTATATCTATGTCTATCTATCTCTTTATATATAGATATATGTATATCCAATTGTTTATGTTCCTCTGGGATACACTGAGGATGCCTTTCTTCCTGAAGCAAGACCTCTTGAGTGAGGTCTTTTGAAGCCCACTCAAACCTGACTATCTTCTGAAATTCCACTTGATTCAGGAGAAAGCATTCATCTTCACCTGTCAACAGTGGAAAATACAACTTCTTTTTGTTGTAGCCCTCTCTATCCACCCTCCCATCAGGGTGGATCCAGCCAGCCACTCTCCTTCAGATTTCTTTAGTCTGGAGTTAGTATCAAGAGTTCAGGATCCAAAAAATACAGGGTGTATATGTCAGGTTCTTTCAATACTTCTTTTTCTATGCATAATTCTAGTCACTTGTCAGCACCAGAACTAGCAAAATTCTTCAAATGTAAAACCAGGAGTGAGACCTAGCAAGGCTCTCCCTGCACTTTATGTTTCTCACCACTACAGGTAGAAGAGAGATTATGAATAAATCCTTAACAACTCTTGAGAAAATTTACCACTCCCAAGTTCTCTGATCAGTCTCCTTAAGATTAGTAATGGGCAAAAAGGAGATAGACAAATTTTGGGGTCTCACCTCATAGAAATTTATGCATAGATGATGTAGTATCTCTTTGATTTCAACTATAGAGCCTTAGCTGAGCCTGGCCTTCAAATTTAACATCCCCTTACCTATATAGAGAAATAAAGTTAAAGATACAAACCAGGAATTGCTCTCTGAGGCAGAGATAAATGGCTTTGAGAATTCAGAGGAAAGAAAGATAACTCATCTTAGAGAAAATAGGGGAAATGTGAAGGCTTTTAAGCTAGAATAAAAATAACAAGTGAAATTTTCACACATAGAATTGAAATATAATTATTTCATGATGAAGGACAGCATGATGGAGCTCAAAGTTAGAGAAGAGTAAAGAGTATTAGGAGAATTGCTAGTCTTTCTTTCAACTGGGAGTACATGAATAGTGGTGCAAAATGTAAAAATGGAAACCTATTAGATCAATCATCATTACAGAGCACCCTTATTAATCAGGGTAAGTAGTTGGATGTTTTGTGTGTAAGGGGTGTGTGTGTATAGAATGGAATCCAACTAAGGTTTGGGAGGTTGAGCAATACCATAATTAGAACTAATTTATGGAGAGTAATCTGACAGCAAATGTAGAATTAAGAACACCTGAAAGACTGGCTTGTGTTAGTGCTCACTCAACTGTCTATAATATATTCTATTACAAAGAGTTATATAGTAATTAAAAAGACTATTTCAATATTACCAAAAGAACATGTTCTAAAAAGTAATTCATAAGATAGCTATTTGTAAACTAATTTGTAAATTAGCTTTTCTTACATGTAAACATTGTATTAATGAAAGATAGAAGACTAGAAATGCCTCTTCCTTCTCATGTCCACCCCTAAAAATGAAAAGAGAAATCCTATTCAAGAAGGGATGATGAGGTCCATCATTCCATTTACACTCACACTCCAAGTGTGAGTCTGTTGAAGTGACTCATGTCTCCTTATCATTACACCATGTCCATTATTTAGGAAGTTGTCTGCTTGATGCAAGAGAATGAACTTCCTAGATACCTTTTATGTGTGGAAGTGTATCAGTGAATAAGGAAAATTTAAATCCCATAGATATTTTGACTAAGAAAAGATTTAATATGGGTAAAAAGAAACTTAACCAATAGGAAGGCTGAGAGAACAAAGGAGGACAAAGCAGTTTTCAGGAAGCTTGATAAGGCAGAGAGTCAAGGATTCCATCACAAGGATTCCACCTGCCTGAAGTTCAAAAGAGCTGATTTTCATTGTTTAGGAGCTGCTGAAAGTGAACAATGATTTCAGCTACCTTCTTAGAGTAGCTTCCAGCAAATACTGTTTCCTGCAGTTCTTTAGTTGCTGTCTGTCTTAGTCAGTTTGGACTGTTATAAGAAAATGCTAAAGATCAGTTGCTTTAAACAACAGACATTTACTTCTCATAGTTCTTGGGGCTGGGAAGTTCAAGATCAAGGTGCTAGTCATTTCAGTTCCTCCTGAGAGCCCTCTTCTGGCTTGCCTTCTCTTTGTGTCCTCACATCCAGAGAAAGAGAGAAAGAAATCAATCTCTCTTCATCTTCTAATATATCCACCAATCCCATAATGAGGGCCACACCCTCATGAATTTATCAACCCTAATTAACTCCCAGGGTTCCCATCTCCACATTTGGTGTTAGGACCTAATTATATGAAGTTTCAGAGGATACAAATGTACAGTCCATAACACTGCCTTTCCAATTTTGTATAATGTCCATCACTAGTGAAATCTAACCAGATTACCTGTTGATGGCGAAGCCTGGAAAATCCTTTTATCTGAGGTATGGAGAAAAGCTTAGAAGTTCTGAGATGGTCCCAGGGTTCAACTAATGATACCTCATACAATCTACTGATTTGGATACTTCAAATTCATGTATTTTATTTCATTCATATATAATATCCAAAAAACAAACCAGTAAAAATAACAGTAAGAGGATGTCTGCTTCTACCATATTTATCCCATATTGGTTTTACCAAATGTATTCTACATTGTTCGGGAGGTCTTTGGCATTTCCATGGGGCAAGATACAAATAAAGGGTATGCAGAGTGCAGGGAATAAAGTAATTATTTCTATTTCAGACAGCATGATCATCTCAGAAGAAAATCTTCAGGAATACACAAAGCTATTTCTACAATTAATATGTGAATATAGCAAAGTCACAGGATACATGTTAATATAAAAATATTAATTGCATTTTGCAGAGTAGCAGTGAGCAATAGAAGACAGAATTAAAAAAAAATAACAGTGTGAAACAAAATAACATTTTAAATTCCATAAAATATTTATAAATAAATTTAACAAAGCACATGCCAAACCTTGTCACTAAAAACTGTAGGATATTGCTGAAAGAAACTTAAAAATACATAAATAAATAGAGATATACACTTTGTTTATGGAATTGAAGGACTCAATATTATATAAAATGTCATTTATTTTCAAATTTATATGGAGATTCAATGCAATCTCAGCCAAAATTTCAGTATTCTTTTTTCTTAAATACTATCTGACAAATTGGTTCTAAAATTTATATTGAAATGTAAATGATCAAGAATATCCAAAGTGACCTTTAAAAGACGACCATAGTTGGAGGATTTAACCTACCTGATTTGATTAAATATTTTTAAATTAGAACAATCAAGAGAGTGTGGTAATGTCAAAAATATACATAACTGGGCTTCCCTGGTGGTGCAGTGGTTGAGAGTCCGCCTGCCAATGCAGGGGACACGGGTTCGTGCCCCAGTCCAGGAAGATCTCACATGCCGTGGAGAGGCTGGGCCCGTGAACCATGGCTGCTGAGCCTGCATGTCCGGAGCCTGTGCTCCACGATGGGAGAGGCCACAAAAGTGAAAGGCACACGTACCGAAAAAAAAAAAAAATATATATATATATATATATATATACACACACACACACATAACTGAAACACAATAGAGAACTCAGAAGTAGATTCTCACATATTAGTTTTTAACAAAGATTTCAATTTTTTTCTATAAATTTGCTAGAAAAGCTAGAAAGCATATTGAATAAACATGAAGATCCAACTATACCTCACACCATAAACAAAATATAATTCAAAATGGATAAGAGACCTAAAGATAAAAGTTAAAACTATTAAACATCTAAAAGAAAACATTTCAGCAATCTTGTAATAGGCATTAAGCATTAAAATTTTTGATAAAATTAAACTTCAAAAAGTTAAAAACCTTTGTTGTACAAAAGACACCATTAAGGAAACATGGAAGCCACAGAAAGTAAGAAAATATTCACAATATACATATGTGACAGAGAACTAGTATCTTGAATATATAAAGAATACTAACAAGTTCATAATAAAAACATCCTGATACCAGAATGGGCACAGGATTTGAATAAATACTTCATCGCAATAGGTATAGAAACAGCTAATAGCATATGAAAAAAAATGAGCATATTTCATCATTAGAAAAATAGGGATTAAAACCATAAAATAATGATGAGATACAGTTTTACATGCATTAAAATAACAAGAAAAAAAAGAAAAAGGAAAAGAGACGAGGAAAAGAAAAAGAGAGAAAAATACAAAAAGAAAAGAGAAAAACCTGACTACACCAGGTGTTAATGATGATGTGGAATAACTGGAACTCTCATTCAGTGATTGTGTGAATGAGTGTTCACACTTGTAAAATAAGACAATCACTTTGTAAAACTGGCTGACAGTTTATTCAGAAGTTTAACAAAAATCTGCCATATAAAAGAGACATTTTACTCCTGGGTAGTGAACAAGAGAAATGAAAATACATGTCTGTATAAAGAATCACATGAATATATTAATAGATTTATTCACAATAGAAGAATAATGGGAATCAACCCAAATGTCCATCAACAGGTCAATAGATAAAACATATTGAGTTGTAACCAGACAATGGAATGCTACTCAGAAATAAAAATTACAAACTACTGATACAGTAACATGGATAAATCTAAAAATTATGCCAAGTGAAAGAAACTAGACACACAAATTACATATTAAATGGTTACATATATAAGATTCTAGAAAATGCAAACTAAAGTATACCAACCAACAGCAAACCAGTGGTTGTTTCCAGATGTGAGCAGAGGGAGAGATTAACTGCAAATGGGTATGAAAAATATTTTTGTTGTGATTAAACTTTTAAAAAATATTGGCTAGTGGGTATTTGCTTATAGTTTCATGGGTGATACAACTGCCAAAATTGATCAAATTGTACACTTTAAATGGATATAGGTGGCTTTATATACATTAGTCCTCAAAGTTAATTTCTAGTAAAAACAACATTATATCCTTGCCTAACATAATGCTACTGTCTGTTGAAAAAATGGATATAACTGCATTTCCTCCCATAAAGGGGAACTCCAATGGTCTATAAGTCCACGCATATATCTCAGTGATATTCATTCCTTGAATAGATTAGTCACAATTACACTTGAGATCCTTTAACTTAAAAACAAAATTATGGGGGGTAATCAACAATAGAACTTCTTCTACTAGCTAGTAAGGAAAGAAGATGAGGGAGGAATTAGTTGACATATTTAAATATAGACAAGAAATTAAGGAAGGAAATTACACAGCTATTAAAGCAGTCACATTTGCATGTAGATATACGGCAGTAGTTAGTACTTTTCTGTGTCTACTCAACCCAATATTCCCTTTGCACTCACCCAGTTTTTTGCTGGTTGGGATACTTTTCCTAGTGGAATGATCTTTTCATTCTGAAAAGGCCTGAGGGTCTGATTCATTACTAACCCTGCCTTATTAAATTGCTAGAGTATATTTTCATAGCTTACCCTGGAATAGCAGAGTTTTAAGACAGGTGCTCTGACAATTCTATAAGCCTAGGCTGAATCCTTCTTGTTCCATAGGTTAACCATCAATTCTATTCTCCTTTCATAATCAGGTTCAATCTCTCCAGTGAATAAAGTAACACTCTGCTTTGCATAATGGTTAAATGGTAAGATAAACCCAAAGAAGTCAGGTGGTAGCATTAGCTCACAGTCTGTGGGACCATTTTTCTACTAGGAACTAATACTTATTAACTAGAACATCTACATAGTATTATACATTAAAAAAGGAAAAACTGAAGAAAACATAGAGTAATTAAAATAATTCAGAGATGTGACCAAAAAGGAGGAAATAACTAAGGACTTTAAGAAAGAATATAGTAGAAAGGAAGAAAACCAGGAGTATATAGCATTACAAAAGCCAATGAAGAAATGTATTTCAAGAAGGAACAAGAGTCTAATGTGTGGAACAGTGCTCAGAGATTTGTTCAGATAAAAAAAGAATTGAAAGTCATGGTGATTTGACATGTGGAAAGTGAGTGAATGGTATGAACAGGAGTCAGACTAAAGTAGATTGAAAGTGAAAGGAAACTATGGATGTGGAGAAAGCAAGTAGTGATTTTCATAGGAAATAATGTGGAAGGGATTAGGGAAGTACTTGGAAAGTTTGGAAGAAAGGGATTTTTAAATAGTCAATAAATGTTTGTATGTGGCTGACTATGATACACTAGAGAGGAAGGAACAAATGATTAGGACAGAACAGAAATAAAAATCTTGCCAAATTAAACTGGACTCTTTAAGCTTCTATATATTATATTTGCAGCATAAAGGACATTTAACTTCAGTCAACATTTGAACAATCTCTTTCCTCCTTGCCATTCCTGTGGTCATTGATAATCAGATTAAACTGCTAAAAATCGTATGTTTTGGTCCACCTGGTCCCTTCAGTTCCACCTCCTCTGTTGCTTTCACGTGGTAATTGAAGCATCAAATTTTTGGTATTGCTGGGAGCCCCAAAGTCCTAGAATTCTACCCCTACCACCCACTCCTAAAATATCTTATCTCCACTCTATGGGAATACTTTTTAATCTGGTATAAACTACTCTTTTAAACTTTTTCTTTTATAATCATTTTATTCTCTGTTACTCATAATCTATTTTCCTAGGCTTTTGGACACAAATCGAATCATAATCTCCTCAATGATTTTAAACATTTGTAAACAAAAACCAGAAAGACAAGTGCTTACAGGCACCTCTGCTTTCTGCCAAGACAAAAATTTTCCCTAAGGCACAAGAATGACACTTCTCTAAATATGGAATAAAGAAACTGAAAAATATTTGGAGGAAAACAAAATGAAGTAAAACAACTCTTTCACAACTCAGTGTATTCTAACAAAAATAGATATAGATATACACACAGACATAGATATATAGATATACCGCAGGACCATAAGCCAGGTCAGCTTCAAAATCTGCCCTTGAAGCTATTCTGTCTAATACTTTTCTGTTTTTTTACAAATACTTCGCCTTCACTTCTATTGAGTCTCTATAACTCCAAATTATATTCACAATAGCTCCTTTATTAACATGTGAGAAAAACCCAGAACTAGGAACAGTGCAGTTTGAATGGTTCAAATGGGTATTTTTATTGAAATATATACTGTAAAAACAATAAAATTAAATGGTATTTTCCAATAAATTACCAGACATAAACTAAACAAAAAACATTTTCAGGAAATTAAATATAAAAAAAAGTTTCATCATTTATTCATTTGATCTTTAAGTGCCTATACTATACAGGGAGTGCACTGTGCTAGAAGCATAGTCATTTCTGACTTAAATAATTACTAAAAAGCCCAGTCATTGGCTGCTCTACTTCTTGCCAGAACCCCTAGTGGTGTAATTATCTGCATTCAGTTTGTGGAGCTCTGCTTGGCTAACTTACTCTCAAGCACTTAAAGTGGGCTTTATTAAACACAGGTCACTTATTAAATTAAAATAAAACATTTCATACAGTATTCTACCTATGTTTTCCTCTAAGAGTTTTATAGTGTCTGGCTTTACATTGAGGTCTTTAATCCATTTTGAGTTTATTTTTCTGTATGCTGTTAGGCAGTGTTCTAATTTCATTCTTTTACATGTAGCTGTCCAGTTTTCCCAGAACTTATTTTACATGTAGCTGTCCAGTTTTCCCAGAACTTATAGCCCCACTTATTGAAGGGGCTACCTTTTCTCCATTGTATATTCTTGCCTCCTTTATCAAAGATAAGGTCACCATATGTGTGTGGGTTTATCTCTGGGCTTTCTATCCTATTCCATTGATCTATATTTCTGTTTTTGTGCCAGTACATTACTGTCTTGATTACCGTGGCTTTGTAGTATAGTCTGCAGTCTGGGAGCCTGATTCCTCCAGCTCCATTCTTCTCTCTCAAGATTGATTTGGCTGTTCTGGTTCTCTTGTGTTTCTATACAAATTGTGAAATTTTTTGCTCTAGTTCTGTGAAAAATGCTATTTGTAGTTTGACAGGGATTGCATTGAATCTGTAGATTGCTTTGGGTACTATAGTCATTTTCACAATGTTGATTCTTCCAATCCAAGAACATGGTATATGTCTCCATCTGTTTGTATCATCTTTAATTTCTTTCATCAGTGTCTTATAGTTTTCTGCATACAAGTCTTTGGTCTCCTTAGGTAGGTTTATTGCTAGGTATTTTTTTTATTGTTGTTGCAATGGTAAATAGGAGTGTTTCCTTAATTTCTCTTTCATGTTTTTCATCATTAATGTATAAGAATGCAAGAGATTTCTGTTCATTATTTTGTATCCTGCTACTTTACCAAATTCACTGATTAGCTCTAGTAGTTTTCTGATAGCATCTTTAGGATTCTCTATGTATAGTATCATGTCATCTGCAAACAATGACAGTTTTACATCTTCTTTTCCAATTTGGATTTCTTTTATTTCTTTTTCTTCTATGATTGCTGTGGCTAAAACTTCTAAAACTAGTTAAATAATAGTAGTGAGGGTGGACAACCTTGTCTTGTTCCTGATCTTAGTGGAATCACACGAAGATCCTTTTTGACCCACCTCCTAGAGAAATGGAAATAAAAATAAACAAATGGGACCTAATGAAATTTAAAAGATTTTGCGTAACAAAGGAAAACATAATCAAGATGAAAAGACAACCCTCAGAATGGGAGAAAATATTTGCAAATGAAGCAACTGACAGAGAATTAATCTCCAAAATATACAAGCAGCTCATGCAGCTCAATATCAAAAAAACAAACAACCCAATCCAAAAATAGGCAGAAGACCTAAATAGACATTTCTCCAAAGAAGATATACAGATTGCCAACAAATACATGAAAGGGTGCTCAACATCACTAATCATTAGAGAAATGTAAATCAAAACTACAATGAGGTATCACCTCACACCAGTCAGAATGACCATCATCAAAAAATCTACAAACAATAAATGCTGGAGAGGGTGTGGAGAAAAGGGGATGCTCTTGCACTGTTGGTGGGAATGTAAATTGATACAGCCACTATGGAGAACAGTATGGAGGTTCCTTAAAAGACTAAAATTAGAACTACCGTATGACCCAGCAATCCCACTACTGGGCATATACCCTGAGAAAACATAATTCAAAAATAGTCATGTACCACAGTGTTCATTGCAACACTGTGTACAATAGCCAGGACATGGAAGCAACCTGAGTGTCCATCAACAGATGAATGGATAAAGAAGATGTGGCACATATATTCAATGGACTATTTCTCAGCCATGAAAAGAAATGAAATTGAGTTTTTTGTAGTGAGGTGGCTGGACCTGGACACTGTCATAAAGCATGAAGTAAGTCAGAAAGAAAAAACAAATACCATATGCTAACACATATATATGTAATTAAAAAAAAAAAAAGGTTCTGAAGAACCTAGGGGCAGGACAGGAATAAAGAAAAAGACGTGGGCTTCCCTGGTGGCACAGTGGTTTAGGGGCCTCCTGCCGATGCAGGGGACGCGGGTTCGTGCCTCGGTCCAGGAGGATCCCACATGCTGTGGAGCGGCTGGGCCTGTGAGCCATGGCCGCTGAGCCTGTGCGCCCGGAGCCTGTGCTCCGTGGCGGTAGGGGCCATAGCAGTGAGGGGCCCGCGTACCGCAAAAAAAAAAAAAAAAAAATACAGACGCAGAGAATGGCCTTGAGGACACGGGTAGGGGGCAGGGTAAGCTGGGACGAAGTGAGAGAGTGGCATGGACATATATACACTACCAAATGTAAAATAGATAACTAGTGGGAAGCAGCTGCATAGCATAAGGTGAGCAGCTCGGTACTTTGTGTCCAACTAGAGGGGTGGGATAGGGAGGGTGGAAGGGAGACGCAAGAAGGAGGAGCTGTGAGGATATATATATGTGTATAGGTGATTCCCTTGGTTATACAAAAACTATACAGACACTAACACACAATTGTAAAGCAATTATATGCCAATAAAGGTGTTAAAAAATAAATTAAATAAATAAATAATAAAATAAAACATTTAATTAAATGCCATTAATCCATACTTGTACTCTGAGGTGATCTTATTACAATTTGAAATTTTTTCTAAATACAAAATTAGTAAATATATAAGTAATGTAAATAAAAGACTGATTTATCTCCCTTGAAAACTGTGCTGAGTATTTGGCTACAATCTATGCCAGTGTTTAGCTAGATCTTTCCCCTTAAAAATAAACTAAAATTCTGGCACTTCAATTTTGCCTACATAGTTTAAGTTTACAGTAGTATAGAGCAAGATGGAGTGCAACATAAGAACAGTGGTAAACCCTCAGTTACTGGTCAACTTTTCTTCCTTTTTTATATCATGTTGGAATTTGTCCTTAGGTTTCCTCTTCAGTGATCTTTATGAAAAAGGACATATTGTATTTTTTACACATTCACATCTTTGCAGTAAAGCACCTAGCACAGAAGAACAAAGCGTCTTTTATAAATATTGCTAAAATTTTCTGGTTTCTTACTCTGAATGCAACTCTATGAGAGAAGATTTACACACACACACACACACACACACACACACACACACACAGAAACAGGTATACACATTAGATTGGGGATTTATTTTTCACCAGAAGAAAAATGATTAAAGAAATAAAAATATATTTTTATGAAAGTATTTTCATATTACTTTTGTTTTAATCATGAAAATAATTTTGACCAGCAAATAGTCCAGTTAGAAGGGTTAATAGCCCCTTGTCCCACCAAATTGCGTTTTACATACAGAATATGTTGTATGCTCACTATCTAAGCAAAAACAGCAGTAGCTGCACTGTTTTATAATCGTCATTAAAGACAAAACTTTGACATATTCTGTCACATAAATACCCTGCTCCTCATAAATGATTTAACTATCTGGAATCAAAGACATCAAGGTCCAATGTCAGTGCTTGAGCAACTGAATTTCCAATGACAGTTTTTCACTTTTTTACAGTAAGTTATAAATGTACCTGCACAATGTATCTCACAGTGTCCTTGTGCTTACTGACCAAAGGCCCCCCTCCCCAAACCCCGCCCCAGACACTGCACCAAGCATTTTCTGGTATGCAACACATTTCATAATAACATTTTAAAGGAAAGAAGTGAAAGCAAGGATATTTTGAACAGCAAATTTTCTTAATATCAAAAACAGAATATTTGGATTTTCTTAATTCAGTCATAGTTGTTATAATTGAATCTCCTATGCATCATCTTGATATTTTAATTCTAATCAGAAATACAGGAGAATGTGAGTTTCACAGAAAAAAAGACATAACTTTCTAATTACAATGGAGCTTTAACTGGATTATCAGTTCCTCACGATCTCAGAAATTGACTTAATTATGTTAGGAACTGAGAAGGAATTAAAGATTTAAGAAATGCTGGATCAAATAACAAAAATTAGACTAGTTCCATTCAATTTCAAGAGGGCAGAGTTAGAAAAGGTGGGGAAAAGAGTGATGAAGGAAACTTAACTGATTGATAACCTTCCAAATTATAAGTATATGTTACATCTCTTAATAAAAAAACTACCCTATAAACTAATGTTTTACATATGAAATTTTAACATAAATTGTGGCAGACACTGTTGGTGTCCTATCCCATATCCTCTAGTCTTTACCACTTCAGTGAAACTTAACTTTGAACTTCTAGCTCTAGCATTTCTTTGTCTGAAGACTTTTTCATTTTATTTTTTTTAATTGAAGTATAGTTAATTTACAATACTGTGTTAGTTTCAAGTGTACAGCAAAGTGATTCAGTTTTATATATATATATATATATTATTTTTCAGATTCTTTTCCATTATAAGTTATTATAAGATATTGAATATAGTTCCATGTGCTATACAGTAGATCCTTGTTGATTATCTATTTTATATATAGTAGTGTGTATCTGTTAATCCCAACCTCCTAACTTATCCCTCCCCTCCTTTCCCCTTTGGTAACAATAAGTTTGTTTTCTATGTCTATGAGTCTGTTTCTGTTTTGTAAATGAGTTCATTTGTATTATTTTTCTGATTCAACATATATGTGATATCATACAATATTTGTCTTTCTCTGTCTGGCTTACTTTACTCAGAATGATAATATCTAGGTTCATCCATGTTGCTGCAAATCACAATATTTCATTCCTTTTTATGGCTGAGTGGCTGAGTAATTTTCATATATATATATATATATATATATATATATATATATATATATATATATATACACATTATCTGTTGATGGACACTTAGTTTGCTTCCATGTCTTGGCTATTGTAAGTAGTGCTGTTATGAACATTGGGGGTGCTTGTATTTTTTTGAATTAGATTTTTCATCTCTTCCAGATATATGACCAGGAGTGGGATTGCTGGATCATATGGTAATTCTATTTTTAGTTTTTTTAAGGAACTTCTATACTGTTCTTCATAGTGGCTACATCAATTTACATTCCCACCAACAGTGTAGGAGGGTTCCCTTTTCTCCACACCCTCTCCAACATTTATTATTTGTAGACTTTTTGATGATGGCCATTCTGACTTGTGTGAAGTAATACCTCACTGTGGTTTTGATTTGCATTTCTCTAGTAATTAGCAATGTTGAGCATATTTTCATGTGCCTGTTGGCCATCTGTATGCTGAACTCTGCTTTGCCACATGCTCAGGATACCAACCATAATCTCTCCAATGGTTTTAAGCTTTGGTAAGCAAAATTCATAAAGTCAATTGTCTGCAAGAACCTCTGCTTTCTGAAGAACAAATTGTCTCTATAGAAAGAAAGCAGACAATCTCCAACCAATGATGGATGAAAGTTGGTATATAAACTTCTCGGTTCTCTCATGTTTCAGGTGAGATAAATCTCAGCCAAGTATTCCATGCTTTGCTCTTGGAGGTTTCCGTGCAGGATTAAACTACTGGTGCCCACAGTGGTAGGGGCCTTTGTAACACACCTTTTTATTGGCTGCCTTTCCTTGTCTCATTTTTCACTCCCTTATCAGAGTTTTCCTTCATCTCCTAAATAAAACCCTTCCTTTGAATCTTTACTTCTGAAGATACCCAAACAAAACCACTGTTTTTTCATCTAATAACTTATTTTCTTATAGTTTTTGCACCAACACTAAATAAGGGCACATTTAAGGATAATTACTCTATCCCCTTCCCCAAAAACAGGAGGACAGAGAGAAGACAGGTGAAGACCAAAAGCAGTATTATCTTACTTAGCCCAATGAAATCACCACAGCTGTCAAATACAGACAAGTTATAAAAAGTAGAAAAAGTAGAAAAAAATATTCTACTAAGGTGCTTTACTTTGTATGACTTGGAGTATTTTAATTCCTCACTGAGTTGTTGCTGTTGTTGTTGTTTGTTTTAATGACTTATGGACTGATAGCTAAGAAGCTAGACTTTCAGTCCAAGATGTCAGAGAATTTAACTAGGAGCCTGATTGTTCTTTCATCTCACTATGAAATCTCTACATCTATTAGTTTTTGTGTTCTAGGTTCCAAAACTTGAGATAGAGTCTTAGTGTTATATGTAACTTTCTTTTTTTTTATTTTTTAAATGTTTTTAACATCTTTATTGGAATATAATTGTTTTACAATGGTGTGTTAGTTTCTGTTTTATAACAAAGTGAATTAGTTATACATATACATATGTTCCTATATCTCTTCCCTCTTGTGTCTTCCTCCCTCCCACCCTCCATATCCCACCCCTCTAGGTGGTCACAAAGCACCGAGCTGATCTCCCTGTGCTATACAGCTGCTTCCCACTAGCTATCTATTTTATGTTTGGTAGTGTATATATGTCCATGCCACTGTCTCACTTTGTCACAGTGTACCCTTTCCCCTCCCCATATCCTCAAGTCCATTCTCTAGTAGGTCTGTGTATTTGTTCCCATCTTCCCCCTAGGTTCTTCATGACCTTTTTTCTTTTTTTATTTCTTAGATTCCATATATATGTGTTAGCATATGGTATTGTTCTCTTTCCGACTTACTTCACTCTGTATGACAGACTCTAGGTCCATGCACCTCACTACAAATAACTCAATTTTGTTTTTTTTTATGGCTGAGTAATATTCCATTGTATATATGTGCCACATCTTCTTTATCCATTCATCTGTTGATGGACACTTAGGTTGCTTCCATATCCTCGCTATTGTAAATAGAACTGCAATGAATTTTGGTACATGACTCTTTTTGAATTATGGTTTTCTCAGAGAATATGGCCAGTAGTGGGATTGCTGTGTTGTATGGTAGTTCTATTTGTAGTTTTCTAAGGAACCTCCATACTGTTCTCCAAAGTGGCTGTATCAATGTACATTCCCACCAACAGTGCAAGAGGGTTCAATTTCCTCCACACCCTCTCCAGCATTTATCGTTTGTAGATTTTTCGATGATGGCAGTTCTGACTGGTGTGAGATGATATCTCATTGTAGTTTTGATTTGCATTTCTCTAATGATTTATGATGTTGAGCATTCTTTCATGTGTTTGTTGGCAATCTGTATATCTTCTTTGGAGAAATGTCTGTTTGGGTCTTCTGCCCATTTTTGGACTAAGTGGTTTGCTTTTTTGATATTGAGCTGCAAGTGTTTCTTGCATGTTTTGGAGATTAATCTTTTGTCAGTTGCTTCATCTGCAAATATTTTCTCCCATCCTGAGGGTTGTCTTTTGGTCTTGTTTATGGTTTCCTTTGCTGTGCAGAAGTTTTTGAATTTCATTAGGTCCCATTTGTTTATTTTTGTTTTTATTTCCATTTCTCTAGGAGGTGGGTCAAAAAGGATATTGCTGTGAGTTATATCATAGAGTGTTCTGCCTATGTTTTCCTCTAAGAGTTTGATAGTGTCTGGCCTTACATTTAGGTCTTTAATCCAGTTTGAGATCATTTTTGTGTATGGTGTTAGGGAGTGTTCTAATTCCATAGTTTTAAATGTACCTGTCCAGTTTTCCCAGAACCACTTATTGAAGAGGCTAACTTTTCTCTGTATATTCTTGCCTCCTTTATCAAAGATAAGGTGACAATAGGTGCGTGGGTTTATCTATGGTTTTCTATCCTGTTCTATTGATCTATCTTTCTGTTTTTGTGCTGGTACCATACTGTCTTGATTACTGTACCTTTGTAGTATAGTCTGGAGTCAGGGATCCTGAGTCCTCCAGCTCCGTTTTTCTTTCTCAAGATTGCTTTGGGTATTTGGGGTAGTTTGCATTTCCATACAAATTGTGAAATTTTTTGTTCTAGTTCTGTGAAAAATGCCAGTGGTAGTTTGAAAGAGATTGCATTGAATCTGTAGATTGCTTTGGGTAGTAGAGTCATTTTTACAATGTTGATTCTTCCAATCCAAGAACATGGTGTATGTCTCCATCTATGTGTATCATCTTTAATTTCTTTCATCAGTATCTTATAATTTTCTGCATACAGGTCTTTTGTCTCCTTAGGTAGGTTTATTCCTAGATATTTTATTCTTTTTGTTGTAATGGTAAATGGGAGTGATTTCTTAATTTCATTTTCAGATTTTTCATCATTAATGTATAGGAATGTTAGAGATTTCTGTGCATTAATTTAGCATCCTGCTACTTTACCAAATGCATTGATTAGCTATAGTAGTTTTCTGGTAGCATCTTTAGGATTCTCTATGTATAGTATCATGTCATCTGCAAACAGTGATGGCTTTACTTCTTCTTTTCTGATTTGGATTCCTTTATTTCCTTTTCTTCTCTGCTGTGGCTAAAACTTCCAAAACTATGTTGAATAAGAGTGGTGAGAGTGGGCAACCTTGCCTTGTTCCTGATCTTAGTGGAAATGGTTTCAGTTTTTCACCATTGAGGACAATGTTGTGTGTAGTTTTTCATATATAGCATATATTATGTTGAGGAAAGTTCCCTCTATGTCTTTCTCTAGGGTGGTTATCATAAATTGGGGTTGAATTTTGACAAAACTTTCTCTGTATTGAGATGATCATATGTTTTTCCTCCTTCAATTTGTAAATATGGTGCATCACATTGATTGATTTGCGTATATTGAAGAATCCTTTCATTCCTGGGATAAACCCCTCTTGATCATGGTGTTTGATCCTTTTAATGTGCTGTTGGATTCTGTTTGCTAATATTTTGTAGAGGAGTTTAGCATCTATGTTTATTAATGATATTGACGTGTAGTTTTCTTTCTTTGTGACATCTTTGTTTGGTTTTGGTATCAGGGTGATGATGGCTTCGTAGAATGAGTTTGGGAGTGTTCCTCCCTCTGCTATATTTTGGGAAAGTTTGAGAAGGATAGGTGTTAGCTCTTCTCTAATTGTTTGATAGAATTTGCCTGTGAAGCCATCTGGCCCTGGGCTTTTGCTTGTTGGAATATTTTTAATCACAGTTTCAATTTCAGTGCTTGTGATTGATCTGTTCATATTTTCTTTTTCTTCCTGGTTCAGTCTCAGAAGGTTGTGCATTTCTAAGAATTTGTCCGTTTCTTCCAGGTTGTCCATTTTATTGGCATAGAGCTCCTTGTAGTAATCTCTCATTATCCTTCGTATTTCTGCAGTGTCAGTTTTTACTTCTCCTTTTTCATTTCTATTTCTATTGATTTGAGTCCTCTCCCTTTTTTTCTTGATGAATCTGACTAATGATTAATCAATTTTGTTTATCTTCTCAAAGAACCAGGTTTTAGTTTTATTGATCTTTGCTATCATTTCTTTTTGGTTTATTTCTGATCTGATCTTTATGATTTCTTTCCTTCTGCTAACTTTGACTTTTTTGTTGTTGTTCTTCTTCTTTCTCTAATTGCTGTATGTGTAAAGTTAGGTTGTTCATTTGAGATGTTTCTTCTTTACTGAGGTAGGATTTTATTGCTATAAACTTCCCCCTTAGAACTGCTTTTGCTGAATCCCATAGGTTATGGGTCA
This sequence comes from Stenella coeruleoalba, assembly GCF_951394435.1. Lineage (NCBI taxonomy): Eukaryota > Metazoa > Chordata > Mammalia > Artiodactyla > Delphinidae > Stenella > Stenella coeruleoalba. The sequence continues at coordinate 73,257,593 of NC_137154.1, forward strand.
TCATGTTTTCATTGTCATTTGTTGCTAGGTTTTTTTTGTTGTTTGTTTTTTGGATTTTTTTGTGGTACGCAGGCCTCTCACTGTTGTGGCCTCTCCCGTTGTGAAGCACAGGCTCCGGAAGTGAAGGCTCATCAGCCATGGTTCATGGGCCTAGCTGCTCTGTGGCATGTGGGATCTTTACAGACCAGGGCACGAACCTGTGTCCCCTGCATTGGCAGGTGGACTCTCAACCACTGCGCCACCAGGGAAGCCCTGTTTCCAGGTATTTTTTCATTCCCTCTTTGATTTCTTCAGTGATCTCTTGGTTATTAAGTAGTGTATTGTTTAGCCTCCCTGTGTTTGTATTTTTTACATATTTTTCCTGTAATTGATATCTACTCTCATAGTGTTGTGGTCAGAAAAGATACTTGATATGATTTCAATTTTCTTAAATTTACCAAGACTTGATTTATGACACAAGATATGATCTATCCTGGAGAATATTCCATGAGCACTTGAGAAGAATGTGTAGTCTGTTGTTTTTCAGTGGAATGTCCTATAAATATCAATGAAGTCCACTTTTTTAATGTATCATTTAAAGCTTGTGTTTCCTTATTTATTTTCATTTTGGATGATCTGTCCACTGGTGAAAATGGGGTGTTAAAGTACCCTACTATATTTGTGTTACTGATGATTTCCCCTTTTATGGTTGTTAGTATTTGCCTTATGTAGTGAGGTGCTCCTATGTTGGGTGCCTAAATATTTAGAATTGTTATATCTTCTTCTTGGACCAATCCCTTGATCCAAGACATTATGTAGTGTCTTTCTTTGTCTCTTGTAATAGTCTTTATTTTAAAGTCTATTTTGTCTGATATGAGAATTGCTACTCCGGCTTTCTTTTGATTTCCATTTTCATGGAATATCTTTTTCCATCCCCTCACTTTCAGTCAGTATGTGTCCCTGGGTCTGAAGTGGGTCTCTTGTAGACAGCATATATACGGGTCTTGTTTTTGTATCCATTCCCTGTCTATGTGTTTTGGTTGGAGCATTTATTTCATTTACATTTAAGGTAATTATCTATATGTATGTTCCTATTACCATTTTCTTAATTATGTGTTATTGTAGGTCTTCTCCTTCTTTTGTATTTCCTGCCTAGAGAAGTTCCTTTAGCATTTGTTGTAAAGCTGGTTTGGTGGTGCTGAATTCTCTTAACTTTTGCTTGTCTGTAAAGGTTTTAATTTCTACATCAAATCTGAATGAGATCCTTGTCAGGTAGAGTAAGCTTGTTTGTAGGTTTTTCTCCTTCATCACTTTAAATATGTCCTGCCACTCCCTTCTGGCTTGCAGAGTTTCTGCTGAAAGATCAGCTTTTAACCTTATGGGGATTCCCTTGTGTGTTATTGGTTGTTTTTCCCTTGCTGCTTTTAATATTTTTTCTTTGTACTTCATTTTTGATACTTTGATTAATATGTGTCTTGGCGTGTTTCTCCTTGGATTTATCCTGTATGGGACTCTGTGCTTTCTGGACTTGATTACCTATTTCCTTTCTCATATTAGGGAAGTTTTCAACTATAATCTCTTCAAATATTTTCTCAGTCCCTTTCTTTTTCTCTTCTTCTTCTGGGACCCCTATAATTCGAATCTTGATGCATTTAATGTTGTCCCAGAAGTCTCTGAGACTGTCCTCAGTTCTATTCATTCTTTTTTCTTTATTCTGGTCTGCAGTAGTTATTTCCAATATTTTTTCTTCCAGGTCACTTATCTGTTCTTCTGCCTCTGTTATTCTGCTATTGATCCCTTCTAGAGAATTTTTAGTTTCATTTTCTGTGTTGTTCATCATTGTTTGTTTGCTCTTTACTTCTTCTAGGTCCTTGTTAAAAGTTTCTTATATTTTCTCTATTCTATTTCCAAGATTTTGGGTCATCTTTACTATCATTATTCTGAATTATTTTTCAGGTAGACTGCCTATTTCCTCTTCATTTGTTAGGTCTGGTGGGTTTTTTCCTTGTTTCTTCATATGCTGTGTTTTTTTCTGTCTTTTCATTTTGCTTAACTTCCTGTGTTTGGGTTCTCCTTTCCTCAGGCTGCAGGTTCATAGTTCCTGTTGTTTTTGGTGTCTGTCCCCAATGGCTAAGGTTGGTTCAGTGGGTTGTGTAGGCTTCCTGGTGGAGGGGACTAGTGCCTGTTTTCTGGTGGATGAGGCTGGATCTTTTCTTTCTGGTGGGCAGGTCCACATCTAGTTGTGTGTTTTGGGGTGTCTGTGGCCTTATTATGATTTTAGGCAGCCTCTGTTCTAATGGATGGGGTTGTGTTCCTTTCTTGCTAGTTGTTTGTCATAGGGTGTCCAGCACTGTAGCTTGGTGGTCGTTTAGTGAAGCTGTTTCTTGGTATTGAGATGGAAATCTCTGAGAGATTTTTGTCATTTGATATCACGTGGAACTGGGAGGTCTCTTGTGGACCAGTGTCCTGAAGTTGGCTCTCCCACCTCAGAGGCACAGCCCTGACACCTCGCTGGAGCACCAAGAGACTTTCTTCCACATGGCTCAGAATAAAAGTGAGAAAAATAGAAACAAAGAAATAAAGAACATAAAATAAAATAAAGTGAAATAAAATAAAGTTATTAAAATAAAATAATAATTATTAAGAAAAAAATTTTAGAGAAAACAAAAAAACAAGCAAAAAAATAGACAGACAGAACCCTAGGACAAATGGTAAAAAACAAAGCTATACAGACAAGATCACACACAGAAGCATACACATACACACTTACAAAAAGAGAAAAAGGAGAAGAAAAATATATCTTTTCTCCTAAAGTTCACCTCCTCAGTTTGAGATGATTCCTTGTATATTCAGATATTCCACAGATGCAGGGCACTTCAAGTTGATTGTGGAGATTTAATCTGCTGCTCCTGAAGCTGGTGGGAGAAATTTCCCTTTCTCTTCTTTGTTCATACAGCTCCTGGGGTTCAGCTTTAGATTTGGACCTACCTCTCATGTAGCTCACCTAAGGGCATTTGTTCTTCGCTCAGACAGGACAGGGTTAAAGGAGCAGGTGATCTGGGGGCTCTGGCTCACTCAGACCATGACGAGGGAGGGGTACAGATGTGGGGCAATCTTGCGGCAGCAGAGGCCAGAGTGATGCTGCAACAGCCTGAGGTGCGCCCTGTGTTCTCCCAGGGTTGTTGTCCCTGGATCACAGGACACTGACAGTGGCGGGCTGCACAGGCTCCCCGGAAGGGAGGTGTGGATGGTGACCTGTGCTCTCACACAGTCTTCTTGTTGGCTGCAGGAGCAGCCTTATGTCTCCTGCCCGTCTCTGGGGTCCGTGCTGATAGCCGCGTTTTGCGCCCGTCTCTGGAGCTCCTTTAAGCAGCACTCTTAATCCCCTATCCTCGCACACCAGGAAACAAAGAGGGAAGAAAAGGTCTTTTGCCTCTTCAGCTGGTCCAGACTTTTTCCTGGTCTTCCTCCCGGCTAGCCGTGGTGCACTAACCCCTTCAGGCTATGTTCACACCACCAGTCCTCTCCCTGCGATCCGACCGATGTCCGAGACTCAGCTCCCATTCCCCGCCCGCCCCGGCGGGTGAGCAGACAAGCCTCTTGGGCCAGTGAGTGCTGGTCGGTACCAATACTCTGTGTGGGAATCTTTCTGCTTTGTCCTCCGCACCCGTGTTGCTGCACTCTCCCCCGGGGCTCCAAAGCTTCCCCCTCTGCCACCAGCAGTCTCCAACCATGAAGGAGCTTCCTAGTGTGTGGAAACGTTTCCTCCTTCACAGCACCCTCCCACTGGTGCAGGTCCTGTCCCTATTCTTTTGTCTCTGTTTTTTCTTTTTTCTTTTGCCCTACCCAGGTACGTGGGGGGTTTCTTGCCTTTTGGGAGGTCTGAGGTCTTCTGCCAGCGTTCAGTAGGTGTCTATGGGATCTGTTCCACATGTAGATGTATTTCTGATGTATTTGTGGAGAGCAAGGTGATCTCTGCATCCTACTCTTCTGCCATCTTGAAACTCCTCCCCATATGTAACTTTCTTAAAGGAACTGGAGCCATATGTGATTATTATTTATTTTTTTATCAAAAATCATTTTTTTTTTTTTGGTCATTGGACTTAGCTATTTAACCCAGGCTATGGACTAGCCTATATATGTTAATTATGGCTTAAAAATTACTAAAATTCTTCTGCTTTGTATGTATGCACACACATATTTTGCACAAATCTACACAAAAATATTTTAGTTATTATAAACAGATTAATCTAATGATGATCCTTGTTGTGTGCAAAAAACATAGTATTGCATTTCTACCTGTGAAGGTATCTTACAAGGTCATGCTGGACTGGGATTTATACCACATTCAATCAGAAACAATAAGGAACAAGGGGTAAAAGCTCAAGTTCAATCTTGTGACAAATTTAGTTCTAATATTTTTTCTGCCCGGTATTAATTGTGTATCTTGGGCAAGCTATTTAACATATTTTTTCTTCAATTCCTTCATCAGTAAAAGAAAGGTATTAAATTTTGTACAACAAGAGTTAAATTATATATTACAATAAAATACTTAGCACAGTGGTCAGGATTAGCATTGTCCAATAAGGGTGAGTTATCAACACCACTACTAAAACTAAAAAAATTACAATTATAAGCATTTTCTTGCTAACAACTAAAGCATATATGATGACCAAATGCACTTGCTTTGCTACTAGAATCCCACATGGCAAGCACATACTTTTCCAAAATCTTCATTGAGTGTTGAGATACACAATGGACTGCAGGGGGAAAAAAATCTCATGTTTAAGCAGTTTAGTTTCCCTGGCCTCATCTATATGAAATGTTTTATGGTAATTAATCTAGCCAAGCTTTCAATTAACTTCTATTAAGATCCCAGATAAAGCATTTTTTCTCAAGTTTGAATGGCATTGCATATGTCTGCTAATTTAAGTATGGGTGGCAAATGTTCAAAACAATGGAGTCTTTGTCATTATTTTGATAACAGATACAAAGAGACTTCCTACAAAAGCCTCCCTCCCCTCCTTCTTCAGCAAGCATCAACTCAGGAAGACATTGTTTTAAACATTAATTTGATGCTTTCTAAACACAGTGAGGATACAAAATGAAAATCCTTTTAATTGTTTCTACCCTCAATGCCCAAACACAATAAAAATGTAGTGGCAGGGGGAATCAAGCACCAGAAAAATGATTACTTGAAGACAACATTGACTTTTATTTGTTTATTCCCAAATTGTCTGTATTGAGCAAAAAACTCAATAGCATAAAGCATTCAGTGGAATCTTTTATAAAAGACTCACATGTATAGAGGATTGTTGACCTCATTAATAAGTGACAACCAGACATACTTTTATGTTGTAGCTACCTTTCTGAGACTTCCCTTGCTCTCAGGATATGTGTGTTGAATTACTTATAAGGATTTAATCACACATCAAGGAATGCAACATGGGGTCTACTAGATTTGTAGTAAACCGCTGACGTTGATTGTTTAAACATTTGTCAGCATTTTAAACAATTGAGCCCTTTCTAATATTTTGTTTTTCAATAATATGTGAATTCTAGCATATCTTACTTCCTCCACCCCTCTAATGAGAGGAAATTACAGGTTCATTTGGGCATACTGTTATGAAACAGGAGCCACAGTGTGGAATTATGAGTTATATAAGTGATGAATTGGTTAAAGGATTGTTTGTTTGATGTTACATTGACTAGAAAAAATGTATATTTTGTAGTTTACTTGAATAAGTTTCTTCACCCTTTAAAAGTGAAATAAAAATCTATCACTTCACTTTGCTTTCCGCTCTGCACATTATGTTACCTAAAATTTTCCTTCATGATAAAATTTGTGGAAAAACGATCCAGATTTGTTGTTTCAACTTCTCCATAAACTTGCTCCTCAGTCTTCAGCTTTCTATTTTTTCCTTACTATTTTGCTGATACTGTTTGTGATAAGATTACCAATGACTACTGGGTTGTAAATCTAGTAGAAACATTTCAGATCTTGTGTTATTTGACCTCTGTGCACCATTAAGCCTACTAACCATTTTCTCCTTGATCTCCTTCCCTACTCTTTGTGACCTTATTTTCTTGGCATTTTTTTTTTTTACCTTTATATCATACCTGCTTATTTGTTCTTTTCTTCTATTGCCCAATTAAATCTATGGATCTCAAGTTTTATTATCCATTATATCACTTGTAATGCTTATGTTAAAAGAGTTTTTAAGTAGATTCTTGGGCCCCATCATCAAAGTAGATCTGAGGAATATTTCAGGAGCCTGAATCTTCAAAAAAATATAGCAGATGATTCTGATGCATTGCGTTCATTGTTAGCATTCCACCAGTATTCTTGTTTACCTTAATTGTATTGACTCAGTTTATTTGGTCTCAGTCACCATGTTTTCTATTGTATCTAAAATTTCAGACTGAGAGTTCCAAAGGTTAACAGACACCTTTTTTTTTTTTTTTTTTTTTTGCAGTATGCGGGCCTCTCACTGTTGTGGCCTCTACCATTGTGGAGCACAGGCTCCGGACATGCAGGCTCAGTGGCCATGGCTCACAGGCCTAGCCACTCCACAGCCAGCACGTGGGATCTTCCCAGACTGGGGCAAGAACCCGTGTCCCCTGCACTGGCAGGTGGACTCTCAACCACTGCGCAACCAGGGAAGCCCTAACAGACACCTTTACATGACTATTCCTTAGGAACCTCAACCAAATATGTTCAAAGTATGTATATCTTTTATTACTCGTCAAATCTATGTATCCTTTTGTTGGATTTATTTTTGTTGACTCATCATTAATCATTTGAGCAAAATGTCTTAAGTATAATCCTAGTTTCTTCATTCTTTTCTTAAGCCTCAAACTTCATCCAATATTACTCCCTCCACCAATTACCTAGTTATTTATAAATCTTTACTCAGAGAAAGCAGGGAAAATTAAAATAGAATTAAGAAGTAGCACAGGGCTTCCCTGGTGGTGCAGTGGTTGAGGGTCTGCCTGCTGATGCAGGGGACACGGGTTCGTGCCCCGGTCCAGGAATATCCCACATGCTGCAGAGCGGCTAGGCCCGTGAACAATGGCCGCTGAGCCTGCATGTCTGGAGCCTGTGCCCTGCAATGTGAGAGGCCAAAACAGTGAGAAGCCCGCATACTGCAATAAAAAAAAAAAAAAAAAAATGTAGCACATATTTTCTCAACTTGGGGTCAAAATTCTGAATTTCTTCTTACTGAAAGACCCAGTCTGTGGGAATTTTTTTCTCATTCATTAAACCATCAGAGTATTGTATTTTCTTTTCTTAAGCCAAGTCAATATTTTCTTTATTAAAATAATTATTAAACACTTAAATGAGACATTTCTCAATAGTCTTCATTTACGTGAAATAAGGTCTATAGAAGGCTTAACTGTGTCTCTCTCTCTTGGGGTGGAATAGAAATTATCTTGGGCATGATGTTATTTTATTAGAGAGAAAATATTTTAAGTAATTGATTTTTATCCATGAAAATCATTATTTTCAAAGAAACTGATGTTTCCTATATATTCAACTCACAACTATCTTTCATAATTTGTACAAATATAATTTTTCTGAGTTAACATTTCGATTTTGAAATTTATTATAAATGAAATAACACGTTATTTTCTATGTCTGTACACTTGAATTGCAATGGAGTAGAAAAGTTCAGTATAAAAATAACTGCACATATCATATTTAATTTTATGATAAATTTTAATTTAATTTAATAATTTTTCCTCATTGATACCATAAAATTGTCTTCTATTCCCTTAAACATTAATAATTTCCTGATGTTGAGTTAAACAATGGCTTGTAGTGAAGATTATTTATTCAAAAGTAGATTTTTTTTTTAATTTTCTTTACAGAGAACATTTTTTTCTTCATTTGAAAAATGTAGAAACATGGTCAAGAGCAATAGGTATTTCCTGTAGCCAACTGTATATTTTATACCATGCTCAAGTGTGTAATTTATGAAATTGTTTTCCAGTGTTTATCAAAATTACCTTATATATTTTCCTAGTTCCAGAAAAAAGATAAAATGATAATGGGATCATTTTAATGTAACTGGAGTAGCCACCATGCCATCTTCTTCCTATGTCTGAAATGAATATAATACTGGTGCTGCCCTCTTGAGTCCCAACATTATGTCCATTCTCTTGTCAGAAAAAAAATAATTCATCTATAGCTTTTTTTGACAACTTCAGTCAATTTTATTAACCTTTACTATTTAATTTCCCCAAATATTTATCTTTGTTTGATTTGGGGGAGGAAATAAATATAAATATTTTTGTGTCTTCTGTCAATTTCACCTTAAGACACTAAGGAGTTAGAGGTGCATTTTGCTTTCATTAAAAGATATTTAAAGCCAAGTTCTTATATCTACAAGTATTAAGTTAGGTGATTTCAACCAGTAGTTTTTTCTATGTTCTCTTTTCTGTTATGACATCTGCTTTTTTATTATAAATGTGACCCTCAGTTTTGGCACTGATGTTTATGACCTAATATTAGCCTAAACCAGTATTTTTGCCTAATGGATTGAGTCTTCAGTTTATGCCATGATTATTTGGTTGTACAACATCAGTTTCTGATATTCTTTGTTCTTTAGATCTCAGAGAGAGATCCATAGATAAATTATTCAGGACTAATGAATTGTTAGTATGAATATGTGTATGTGTGTGTGTATAATTTTGTATCTTTTAGTGTAAAATAAAAAAAAATGAGTGTATTCTCGTTTCATGACCAGTGGTATTACAAAGTATAGATATCAGATTTTAGTGCTAACATTTGCCTTTGTGTTGATAATTATAACATCACCAGATAAAACAAAACACTGTCTAGCACAATATTTCAGTAGATGATTCACAATAATTTGAATATAGGAAAAAAGTGGTAGAATTGAACCATAACATGGTACATTGTAATATATTTAAATTGAATTCAAAAAATTGTGCAAGGTAACAAGGTCCAAATATGATCCATCATGTCAAGATAAAAATAACCACATACAAATAAGAAACTATAAAAACATACAAATTGTTAATTTTAATACAACTGATATCATGATATATTTTCAGTAAAACAGCATTGTTTGTCAAAACATTAATTTTGTTAACTTCAATTTTTTCTTTTTTTACCTTTAAATGAATTATTCATTGATTAAAAGAGTATATATTTAACATAACTCATGTAACATCAGTCATCAAGTCAAACATTCTGCTAGTTTCCTTAGTTTCTATCGGGGTTATTTTATCTGATCACATTTATAAGGTAAAATCTCACCAAGTCTGGCATTTACACACACTACCAGTGGATTCATATAACTGATATACATATAAAATCTATGTGACAGCTGACCACAGCAAAAGAATGCACACCTGTCAAAAGGTCTTTTTAACATAGGCTAGTAAAGCCATTTGTAAAACACATATAATCTTTTTCTATAAGTAAAATCATATCTAGAAATCTGTTGCATAAATTGCATTTCCAAAGCTCACAATATACTTGCAAGGTCTCAGCTCTCCTGGGCAACCACACTGCCTACTTACTTTATTATTGCAGACTATCCTTTCACATTAAATGCACAACACTACCAATTAAAACTAGGGTCAGATAGAAGTCACATAGAGTACATCTACACCATGATTGTCCTAAAACATTAAATCAACTTTTAAACCCTCTCCAATAATAACTAGGTTTTAAAACATACTTCAAGGAATGTTCTTCATGTATCGTAGCAGCACATACCTATGATAGAACAAGCTTTAAGCTTTTCCTTTCTTTCTTTTATATTTCAGCATTCACAGAGAAACAGGTACATTTTGTTTGTTTGTTTCGTTTTATTCTTTCTCTTTTTTCCTTCTTCAGAGTTCTCAAATTGCTGACTGAATCACAGCATAGTTGAGTACCACAGATCAACATGTACCTTAAACATTGAGATCTAGCAGTATCTGGCTGATCAGACTTAGAAATCCCCTGCCAACCTGTGAACACTTCTTCATTTCAGTCTATTTTTGGCAGCTGAGAAATGCATTGACAGAAAAATTCAGTGGTTTGTTACTAGAGATTTTGATGTATGCTTGTTTGCAGGCATATGTGTTCACAGTCTGTATTTTGATTTTCTTTTAAGAGGTTTTACCCTAGAATACAAATTATTTCTTCCTACACTATTAAAACTCTAAAAACTAACTTGAACGTATAATGTAATTAATTAATAAACTTATATGACATCATTTTTAATTTTTCTTCTTCCAGTTTTATTGATATAAAATTGACATACAACACTGTGTAAGATTAAGGTGTACAGCATAGTTATTTGACTTAAGACATCATGAAATGATTATCACAGTAAATTTACTGAACATTTATCATCTCATTTAGATAAAATAGACAGAAATAAAAATATTTCCTTGTGATGAGAACTCAGGATTTACTCTCTTAACAACTTTCATACATAACATACAACAGCATTAATTATATTTATCATGTTGTAAATTACATGCCTCATACTTATTTATCTTATAACTGGAAGTATATATCGTTTTCCAAAAGATCACATGAATATTTTGGACAAATAAATGACAAATTCCCACTGCAGTAAGTAAAAACATATTTTCTTAACAAGAATAACTAAAGGAACAAGGCGTAGAGGATGGGGAATTGGTTACCTTCAAAGTGCCTAAAATCTGGTTGACCTCCAAAGAAAAAAAGGTCATATTAAATTGGTTGTAGGCTATTTCAGATGAACAATGTTAATATTGGAAAATGAGAGAAGCTGGATAGAGTAGCAAAAGCTTCTTATGTCTGACTTTCCATAAAAGGAAGTAGCTATATCTTGAGGTGAGAGTCCATCCAAACTTAGTAAATGCATTTTCTTATTTTAGTATACCTCCTATATATATTATTCTCATGTACAGATTCAGAAACAAGTTATACTACAATATATGTCTAGAAAAGAACATGTACAGACATCAGAGTGCATCCACTATTCTTGAGCCAAACTCAAAACTCAAGAAGACCACATCTTCATTTAAAGGGAGGATGCAGAGTTAATGTCCAGCAATCTCCAAACATTACTGTCCACAGGTACCAAACTTAAGGTCCTTATCCCACAATTCATCCCTGAACTGACTTAACACATTTATCAGAATGGTCTGTGGATTACAATAAAAATCTCTTTCCCCATAATAACAAAATCAGAACAAATCAAAAAATAGTATCATCAAGAAAATAAATTTAGTTAATATATGAAAAAGGTAAAAGAAAGTTTAGTGGATTAGAGACTGAAATCCATTATTTTGCTGTTAACCAGAAACATTCCTAAAGGAGATTAAAATAAATAATTTAATAAAAGATTAGGTATGAAATATAAATGATAATGACAACAAGAAAGGATGATCATTAATAAAAAAAAAAAACCCTCATACCTACAAATGGCCTGTGTAACAATATTATCAGCTCTAACCTACATGTAATTGAAGTCTGAGAAGGAGAGGTGAGAGAAAGTGGCAGATAGACTATTACAATAGAAAAATAAAAGCTTTTTTTTTCTGTCTAGCATATAAGGAGCTTAGAAGTCACTGCTCCATCCTTAAAAGTAAAAAGGTAAATCAACTGAAAATCAGCAATACTTCTTAGATCTGGCAAACACATGAGTTTCCAGGGAAAACTACTGTCCCCCAAATTGGCAAAGAAATACAGGAGCATACAGATAATCATAACTTATGATAGTTGAGGAGCAAGAACCAGAGGAAACTTCTATGGGAACTAGTGCCAGAGTAGGGAAACATAAATTGTAACTAACAAATGATGAAAGAGAAAAGACACAAATTACTAATACTAGAAATGAAAAAAGGGGACATAACTACAGATCCTACATACTTAAAAGGATAATAAAGAAATAATATGAACAACTTTATTCCTATAAATGTAATAAACTAGGTAAAATGGACCAATTCCCTGAAAGATACAATCTGCTAAAACTCACTCAAGAAGAAAGAGACATGGGCCTATATCTCAAAAAATTGAATCAATAATTAATCATCTTCCAAAACAGAAAATGTCAGGCCTAGATGGGTTCATTGGTGAATTCTATCAAGTATTTAAGGAAGTAATTATACAAATTCTCTACAAAATCTTTCAGAAAATAAAATCAGAGAGAATACTTCCTGACCCATTCTATGAGGCCAACATTACCCTAATACAAATACCAGATGAAAATGTTACAAGAAAGGAAAACTACAGACCAATAGCTCACTTGAACATAGATGCAAAAATCTTCAACAAAATATTAGCAAATCAAATCCAATGGTGATAAAAATTATACACCACAACCAATTGGAATTTATCCCAGATGTGCAAGGTTCATTCAACATTCAAAAATTATTTAATGTAATCCCTCACCTTGACACACTAAAGAAAAAAATTATGTGATTATATCAGCAGATGAAGAAAAAGCATTTGACAAAATCCAACATCTATTTATGGTAAAAACTAAGCAAACTAGGAATACAGGAGACCTTCCACACTTGATAAAGGACATCTACATAAAACCTACAGCAAACATTCTTAATGGTTAGACATTCAAAGTTGTCCTTCTAAGATGAGGAACACAGGAAAAAAATTCCCTCTTACGACTGTTTTGCAACATTGCTCTCATCTCCTAGCTAATGCAGTAAGAAAAGAAAAGGAAATAAAAAATATACAGATTGAAAAGAAAGAAGTAGGTTACAGGGTGGGGCGTTGGGGGGAGAGGGATAAATTGGGAGATTGGGATTGACATATACACGCTACTATAAATAAAATAGATTACTATTAAGGACCTACTGTAGAGCATAGGGAACTCTTCTCAATACTCTGTAATGACCCATATGGGAAAATAATCTAAAAAAGAGTGGCTATACCTATATGTATAACTGATTCACTTTGCTGTGCAGCAGAAACTAATACAACATTGTAAATCAACTATACTCCAATAAACTTTTTTTAAAAAAAGAAAGAGGAAACAATACAGAAAATAGGAAGAAAAAAAGAAAGAAAACTGTCTTTGTTTGCAGATGCCATGATTGTCTATGTAGAAAATCAAAAAAAATTGACAAAAAAATTCCTGGAACTAATAGGTGATTATATCAAGTTTGTAGTATACAAGGTTAATATACAAAAGTCAATCCTTTCTTATATATCAACAATGAACAAGAGGAACTTGAAATTTAAAACACATTCCCATTTACTTTAGAACCCCCAGAAATGAGATATTAGGTATAATCTAACAAAACATGTAAGATCTACGTGAAGAAAAATATAAAACTTGATGAAGGATATCAAAGAAGAACCAAATAAATGGAGAGATATTCCATGCTCCAGATAGGAAGAACTAACATTACTAAGGTGTCAGTTCTTCTCAAATCGTTCTATAAATTCAATACAATTCCAATTAAAATCCCAGCAAGTTATTTTGTGGACATCTACAAACTAACTCTAAAATTTTTATGGAAAAGTAAAAGACACAGAATAGCCAATACAATATTGAAGAATAACAAAGTTAGAAGAAGATATACCCAACTTTTTTCAACACTTACTATAAAGCTACAGTTAATAAAGACAGTGCCATGTTGGTAAAAGAATAGACAAACAGATCAATGGAACAGGATAGAGAGTGCAGAAATAGACCCACTTAAATATAGTCAAATAATTTGTGTAAAGTTAGCAAAGGCAATACAAGGGCGCAAAGATAATCTTTTTAATAAATAGTGCTAGAACAAGAGTGGATTTACATACAGAAAAAAGAATCTAGACACAGACCTTACAGTATTCACAAAATTAACACAAAATAGTTCATAAACCTAAATGTAAAAAGCAAAACTATAAAACTCCTAAAAGATAACATAGGAGAAAATCTAGGTTACTTTGAGTATGCTGATGTCTTTTCAGATACAGTACTAAAGACACAATGTGTGAAAGAAACAACTGATAACCTGGACTTCATTAAAATTAAAAACTTACACTCTGAAATATGTCAAGAGAATGAGAAGAGAGCCACAGACTGGGAGAAAATATTTGCAAAAGAGATAGCTGATAGAGAACTGCTACCCAAAACATATAAAGAGCACAAAACACACAATAAGAAAGAAGCAACCAAAAAAAAAAAAGAAAAATTGAGCAAGAGACATGAACAGAAACTTCAACAAAGAAGATATCTAGATGGCACGTGAGCATATGAAAAAAAAATTTAATGTCATATGTCATTAGAGAATTGCAAATTATAACAACAATGAGACCCCTATACACCTATTAGAATGGTTGAAATTTAAAACACTTGAGAATACCATATGCTGGTAGTGATATGGAGTAGTAAGAACTCTCATTCATTGCTGGTGGGAAAACAGTTTAGCAATTTCTTTTAAAACTAAACATACTCTTATCATATGATCCAGCATTTTATTCCTTGGTATTTACCCTAATGAATTGAAAACTAATGTCCACACAAAAACTTGCATATGAATATTTATAGCTGCTTTATTCATAATTGTCAAAGCCTGGATGCAGCTAAGATGTTTTTCAGTAGATGTGGTACATCTAGACAATGGAATATTATTCAGAGCTAGAAAGAAATGAGCTATCTAGCCATAAACAGACATGGAAGAAACTTAAGTGAATTGTACTGAGTAAAAGAAGCCATATTGTATTATTCCAACTATATGACATTCTAGAAAAGGCAAACTATCGAGACAATACAAAGATCAATGGTTCCTGTGGTTGGGGGGAGGGAGTGATAGATAAGCAGAGTACGGAAAATTTTTAGAGGAGTGAAATTATTCTATATGATACGATAATCATGGATACATGTCATTACGTATTTGCCAACACCCATAAAATGTACAACACCAAGATTGAACCCTAAATGTAAATTGTAGATTTTGGGTGATAACAATATGTCAATATACATTCACAGATTGTAACAAATGTACCATGGCAGTTCAGGATTTGATAGTGGGGAAGATGTTTGAGGAGAGTACTTATACTGGAACTCTGTAATTTCTGCCTAATTTTGTTGTGAACCTAAAACCACTCTAAAAATATAATGCTTATTAATTTAAAAATATGAGCCAATATTTTCCATAATATGATAAATATCAGTTAAGGTCCTATAAATTCAGTCAACACCAGGCATGACAAAGACAAAGTAAACAACAGCTATGTAAATCTTAACCAAACTGTTAAAAAACAAAAATAAAAATAAATTCTTAAAAATAGTGCAGGTGGGGACACTATACACTGAGAAGAATAAAGATTTTTAAAATGGCTAATTTGTACCAGAAGGAATGGAGGCCAGAATAATTTTTATCAAATAAAAGAAAAATTCTTAAAAACTGAAAAATAATTTGACATTTAGAGATACACCAAAGCTGATAGAATTGGTCACTGGCAGACTGGCACTACTGAAAATGCTAAAGAAAGTGCATTAGGTTGAGGGGAAATAATTATAAATAGACATTGGAATCTGCAAGAATGAAGAACACTGAAACTGGTAAATAAGAGGGTAAATATAGAACTCTATTTTGTTACATTTTTAAACTTAATTAAAAGACACTAATTACTAAAGCAAAAAATTTTTAAAAGAGTATTTGGTTTATAAAATATGTAGCAATAAAATATATGACAAAATAGCACAATGGATAAAGTGGAAATTGATGTGTATTGTCACTCGCTATATATGACATAGTACGATTGTATTTCAAAGCAAACTGTTTTAAGTTAAAAGTGTATATGTAAATCCTTGGAGAAAAAAATTTTTAAAAGAGGCCTATGTAATATGTCAATAATAGTGATAAAATCGAAAACTAAAAAAAAAAACTTTTAAGGGAAAAATACTGAGTTTTATAAAAGGCAGTAAAATGACCAAAAAAAGATAAGAAAATGTAAAATAATAAGATCATGATTTAAACTCAATCATATCAATACCTTCCTTCTACCCTCCCTCCTTCCTACCTCCCTCTCTTTATATATGCCATTCTTCCCTTTTTGGCATTCTAACTTGCTGTCTTGCATTCTTCTTAACTAGCTTTTTAAATTTTTTTTGCTTATTTTCTTCCTTTTCTTTTTGTAATTTCATTAGACATTCATGGAAGGAGCATTTGTGATTATGCTTCACTTTCCTATTTTTATCTGGAATAAAAATACACATTTAATGCATATTCACTATGTGTCTTCGCTATGCTGTGTCATTATGCAAGGTGCTAGAGATACAATAGGTAAATAGAGTGTAGAATCAGTAGTGTGTTGAATCTGGTCTTTATCATAGCCAATTGTTAAATTTTTAAGAATTTTGCAAGCCAGTTAAAGTCACAGGAGTAGCATTGATGAAATCAGATTCATCGTTGAAATCTCAGAAATGCTACATTTCTTCTTAGCCTTTTGCTTTCCAGAGAGCCAACTTTTAAACGTTTACCAGCAAATTACTGAGTAGATTTAGTTGAAAATGAGTGTGGGCATTACAATGGTAAAATTAAGTTTTAAACTGAAAAGATAGGTGAGAGACTCAGCCAAATTTTAGAGAAACATTAAAGCTTTTCAGGGGTATTAACATATAACTTAAGATAACTTGAAAAGAAGTAGAGGGTGGAGGATGCTGGCAGCTCAGGCTGCGAGTGGTAAATAAAGGCTTGAATTTGCAGAGCTTTGTAAGCCCTGCAAAGAAATTTGAAATTAAACCTGAGACATACTTAGTACTTTACAACTGAGAGGGCATTGTGATTGATTTGATTTGGGAAGTGCGTCTTGAGTCTCTTAAGTTCAGACAGATAACAACTGGATGAAACCTAACATTATTCCTGCAGGTAAAAGACAAGAAAGAAAGAACAAGTTAAGGAAGTAAAGATGAGTTCTGTTACTGATTGTTGAGTTTCAGTGCTTATGGAACAATCCAGCAGAGAAATGTATAGCCAACTGGATGTATATAAGTCTGAAGCTCAAAAGAGCTATTTAGGCTAATGACTAATTTGGGATGTTTTAACACATGGATGATCACAGTGCATAAGATCACCTCAGCGAGTTTCTAAACGTTTTGTACATCACAGATTCTTCTAAGAAGCTGATGGAACTTTCCAAAATATGCATAACGTTTGCCTATACTTTCTGGGAATTTAGGAATATTCTATAAGTTGTTCCTATTCTCCAGTCTATGGAATGCTGATGTATTCTGAGAAAAATTAAGTGATTCAGGTAAGAGGCCTAAGAAAGAAAATTCCAAAACAAAATATTTGGCAATAATCTATATTTTGCCAATTTAAATATGATGAAAATCAATTATGGATGTTTTTATTATAGTGAGAAATAATAGTTAAATTATAATCTATATATAGAAGAGATCAGGATTTTGGAAGGTCACTTTTCTAAGTCTACTTAACCAACTTTATAACTTTTTTGGGAATACTGGCTGCTTCTTCTTTAAAGAATTTTGGATGTTCTTGGATTTAAAAAAAACACATAATCAACTACGATATAATTTAGAAAGATGAAGTGATTTTGATTTATGTATCTCTAACTATGGAGTATCATGATTGCTCATGAATAAAGTAAACATTAATTTTTGTTGGCATTTTAGTTACGAAATAAATCACATTCACCATTTTTGATCCCAATGTCAGTGAGAGAACTGTGTACTATGCATTTCTCATGCAATAATAAGTGGCTAATTATATTACTGTCTCACTTTCTAACCTGTTCTATAATCTTACTTGAAAATAAATCCAATAGAAAAAATTTACAAAATATAGTATATAGCTTTCAGTTTGAGAAACACATTCAACCTTTTGTCAGAGTACTAATAAACCAGACCCTGCGGTATTCCAAAGAAAGGCTATTTCAAAGCTTATAGAAAATTAAAATGTCCTTCCATAAAACTTTTAGAATATAGTATGTTCATAGCCTAGTTTAAAATAGATTTGCAATAACTACATATGGATTTATTCAAATGAATTTCATGTTTATTGAAAACCTGCTAAATATTGTACCAGACTCTGGAGAGGAGTTTGCAAACTTTGTTTCCAGTAATAGGCTAGGTAGTAAATATATTAGGATTTGTGATCCATTAAAGCCTATATCTCAACTATTCACCTCTGCCATCGTAGTGCTGCTATACAGTGAAGCAAAAATATATAAACAAATGTTTTTCTAATCATACTAACAGGTGGCTAATTGAATTCGACCGACAAAGTCTGCTCTATGAGATACAGAAATGGACTAGAGAGGGTGACTTTCCTCAAAAAAATTATGTAAAATATAATCTCATTATATTTATTTTCATATGTTTGATTTGCCATTTTAAAATATTAATATTTTTTTTTACAAAATAGATTCATGCACATGACATATAAAGAGAAATAGCTACAAATCACCTAAAATCCCAAGACCCAGGGATAAATTCATGATATTTGCTCAATCTGAATTGAGATATATCTCTACGATTATGTTCATTTGGATAAATGGACTGATAGATAAACATATTCAGAAAAAGTTATAGGGATAAGATATGCATACTATTTTTAAATTAGTAGTGTAACTTTTTTTCTTGAACTTTAAAAAAGAAAAGAAAACAAAAGAATTATAAATTTCAAAGTGTTTCTTTACACAGGTAAGAAAAAGATAGGAAAAATAAAATTATTAGAGTGGAAGTCATGTGATTTTTTTTCCTGTGTGTTTTACTTTTAGACAGAATCAATTCAATTTTTGTTTTTGAAGATTATGTGAAAGGGAAGATCATATTCTTTTATTTGATACTATGTACAAAAATTATATTAATCCAAAAATAAAAAGCAATATTATAGAAAAATAAATATCACTGTGAAAACAGAAATTTAAGAGATTATTTTTGAGTTGATAAATTGGTGAAGGCTTTATCAGGGAACTTAAACATGTAACCTAAACCTTAAAGGGTGGATGATAATAATGGTAATAATTATATTGCATTTTAGACTCAAAAATTACCTTTACACAAATTATCTAATTTGGATTTAGAGAGATATTGGCAAGCAGTGTATTTGAAGGCAATAGATCAGTCTGAACAAAAGTAAGAGATCAAGAATTTACATGGCATGTTCAGGCCTAAGTGAATTCCCTGACTCGGTGTAACTACAGGGCTAAGTATTTTGGCTGA
Source organism: Stenella coeruleoalba (assembly GCF_951394435.1). Lineage (NCBI taxonomy): Eukaryota > Metazoa > Chordata > Mammalia > Artiodactyla > Delphinidae > Stenella > Stenella coeruleoalba. The sequence continues at coordinate 73,276,729 of NC_137154.1, forward strand.
AATAAAAAAGAATAGGGTCAGAACTAGGAAATTTACAGAGTTTACATATTAGGATTTAGACTAATATGTAAATTAGTCTAAATTTGCTATAATTTGTAAATTTACTATAATATGTAAATTAGTCTAAATTTACTAAATAAAGTAGTAAGAGTTATTAGTCTTGCTTGATATTATAGTGATGAATCAGAGCTGTGCATACAAGAATATTCATACAGTTACTTCTATTTGGTAGATTGTAACTGGTATACAATGGAGGTAGGATAACAAATTGAAATATAATTGCAGAACATTATTTATACAAGGATTAAATTCCTAAACTAGGGAAGTGACAGAGAAAATGGAAAAACAAAAGTATTTGTGGCAACATACAGTGGGGATATAATAAACTGACACAGCCTTTTTTTTTGATTTGCCCATTTTAAGTAAAGAGCGACTTATTTCCTTTGCTGTGAGTTCCCATCTCGATCCATGTGATTCTGGGAAGAAAAAAATCCAAATTCTTCCTTTATACCAACACTTCCCCTTTCCTGTTGGTGTTCAAACTTGATCTTACCTCAGTGATAATCATTTCCTCCAAAAAGGCCAAACTGGTGTTGATGCGGGAAGCCTCCCCTTATTCTTGTATGGATATAATAATAATGATATAAATAAAAACAATAAATGATGATAATATTTTTAATTGAATACATACCATGTGTGAGACACTAGATGTGATTTATAAACATGAACTCATTTGGGCCTAAGCTGTTAGTGGAAATGAAAAGAAATGAGACACATTTGGAGAAGCAGATGCCTGCTGGTATTAATACCACAATTTTAGTTTATATGGTCCTGTTTCCCGCAGCTTTTTCTTTTGATTCCATGAGTTCCCTAAAATTCTTCTCAGCTAGGTGAGCCAATAATTCTATTTTCCTTAAGCTACTCTTAGGTAATTTCCTAATATTAGAAATAAAGGTGCACCAACAAATACGGTTCTTGATTCATTAGACATGAAAGCGCAGAAAAATAGAGGAATAAATAGAAGATGATTCTGCAGTTTGGAGTTTTATTGACTGCAAAAAGGGGATTCATAGAGGAAAGAGTAATAGGCATCCATGGTAGGAGGTGGTAATATCAGTTTTGAGGGGCCAGTAATATAACTATAGCATAAGGAGAATTACTTAATGGATGGAAAGAAAGCCCAGAGAGACTACTAGTGCTAACTTCATGAATGTGCCACTTACTCATTCCCTCAGGTTCCCTTGATCAGGACTACTTCCTTGGTTTAATGATGTGTTTTCACTCTCTTGAAATTCTTAATATTTTTTTCTGTGAACTTGTGATTTTCCAGTGGGACAATAGAGCATATATGTGAGCAGAGGAACTATGTGCCTCTGTACCTTTGCCATTTCTTGCTGCCCCATTTACATGGAACATTCACTGTGTCACATAAGCACAGAATTCTAGTGGTCCCATAATGCTGGGGAGTTCAGTGAATCTCAAACTGAGTACTGTTGGGGAAGGACAGCTCTTTTCCTATCCTTCTAGGTTCTTCTGGCTGGTCTAAAAATTAAATTGACATGAGACTAACAGGAGAAAAAAATCATTGTGTAGGGATGGGGGCTCCTGAAGATTGAGGCCCAAAGAAATGACAAAAGTAGACAGCTTTTATAGCTTTTAGACAAAGAAACAAATTTGTGAAGAACTGACAAGACAAAGAAACCTAGGCTTGGGTACTAATTAGTGAGGAAATGAAGCAGAGTTTGTATACATAGACTTCTCAGCCCTGAATTCCCTACCTCTGGTAGAAGGATGTCTCTCTGTCTACTGGTGCTGAGCATACCGTTAACATGGGAGATTTATTTCCTGCTTTCAGGGGGACAGAGAGGAGAATCAGAATGTCCTTCTTGTCCCAGTTGTTCCGCAAGTAACTTTAATTCAGAATAATCAATATGCCAAAGTGGCATATTTTCGGGCGGTCTGCCCTGAACCCCATCAGTATGAAGTAAGTGTGTTACAACAAAGACTGATTAAGCAGGAGTGCTGACAACCCCAAGAGACCACAGTTCTATTTGAGCCAGAACTTAACTTTGAATGCAGAAAAAAGACAATTGCATTCTAAGAAATATAAATGACCTAGGAACCCTCTCCTATTTTTTCTTACTCATGTTACTTCCCTGTATTGGCCAACCACTTACACTGAAAATGATTTCACAGAAGGAAAGGGACAGGATAAGACAAAGCATGGTGTGTTTTCCTTTTATTTCTTCTTTACTCATTAATAAGCCAAAGGTTGAGAGTGTTGGTAGAATATACATGTATCAAGTAAAACACTTTAATTAGTTTTCTGCAACCTTTCCATTATTCCAGTAAGAACAAAACACATATGCATGTATAAGCTACAAAATATGAATTGTCATTAGGTGATTTCATGCATTAGTTGAACACTCTTCTATTTGCAATTAAAACTGGAATTGTTCAATATAGAGATAAATGGTAAAATTATATTAATAATTTAACAATTTTATTTCTCTTTATGTAGAACAGTATTAAAAACAAATTAAAAACAGAATGCCAGGTAGAAAGAGAAAAACCATGAAAGGAACAAAAAGCTTTATGTTTTAGTAACTTTAATGGCACTATTTTACTGGTTTTTGAACTAAGGGCTCTGCATTTTCATTTTGCTCGGGGCCCTGCAAATAATGTAGCTGACTTTGAAGTCCACACTAAAAACTATAAAACACATATGCGTATGCCCCCTCTATTTGTTGGGGGCACTTAGCTACCCAGACCTAGGTGGATTTGAAGGAATCAAGGCTAAGGAATGAGGTGGCACTAACAACATGATGGTGAACAGTGAAATAAAGCCAGCATGCAAATGTAAGAGGTAAACAGAATCCAAGGTGAGTGAACCAGTTAAAGGAAACCAATGGAATATTTCTCAGAAGGGTACAAGGCAGAGTTTTAAAGTAAACTTATTCCCCATTCCTTATGTTTTCATGAAGGCATTTCTATGCCCAGAAGGAACCAACTTTGGAGTAACATTTCTGCTTTCCATTTCATCTATTACACTTTATCCCTCCATGAGAGGAGTGATTTATCAGATGTTGAGAATCTGTCATCTACAGGTCCACTTTTCTCTATTGAGTGGAACAAAGCTACTATATGTTGCTGTCATCATCTCTTTATCTTTCATTTCTTTGTGCTGTTGTCAGTCAAGCTCCTCTCTCCTGAGTATGGTAAGATTACCAGAGTAGGCTCTTTTCCTGCCAGTTAGAAAGCTGCAAATATGGTCACCTAAATTCATAATATGTAGCATGAATATGGCTGTAGATTCAAGTTTGCTCTGCAGCCTTACATTGATGATTTCTTAAAAATGCTGATAATTTTATCCCTTTTAAAGGGTTTTGTTTATTTTTGAATGGTTTAAAGCCATAGAAGATAGTTGGGATTAAATATTTCCAGTGGGAAAATTATAGCTCTTAAATTCTTTAAACACAGATGTCAGAAGGTAAAGCATGCGTCAAAGGGTTGTAAAAGTGAGATAGGGTTTTTGGGAAAATATACAGGTGTTTCCACCTGAGCTGGGTTTTATGTACTCACATTGACGTTTTAAATAGTAAAAGAAATAATAGATTTCAGAGAACTTTAGGACTCCTGAGAAGTTGCTGTTCTTATTGAAGCCTTTTAAAAATTTAAAATATATCTGAAGTTTATATTTTCATCTAACTGTAAATGGAGTCATTCAATCTAACACTAATTATGGGAAATGGGAGGAGTGGAAAAGTAGGAAGCTAGTGTAAACACCCCTTCCCTGTACTGAAACTGCCTAAATACAGCATTACTAAATTAGTTACTAGCAGTTTAAAAAAGAGGAATGAAAGATGAGCAAGATGCCCAATAGCATCATCCATCAGTCATCATGTCTCTTCACCAAAATAGGTGGTGTTTTAGAGAAGTATCAAGATGAACTCAGAAGAAACAAATTAGTTTTGGGGCAGCATAAATCTTTGGATCAATTTTCCTATATTATCATTCACGTTATCATTCACACTTTTTATTAGAAGTCACCTGTGCCCAGTTTTCCATAACATACAGGTGCAAACAATATAAACTACATGATTACATGTCCTTTGGGCTTTAAAAATTAATAAAAAAGACAATACAATATAAGGGTAATAGTTGATTATTAACATACAGATATTTGAAGCTAAAGGTAATTCTTTTAAGGATATCCTGTAAGAGCTAAGCTGTTTCCCAAATGAACTGTTTCTTTTTCTGAAACTATTTTCCTAGATCAGAATTGTAGGGAGCATGTCAAATGAAGTCACATAAAATAAAAACCTCACAGCATGAAATACTGTTTTTCTGAGGCCTAAGATTGCAATTTCTAAGCAGACACATTCGATGCCTATGAAAAAAATAAGAGTAAGGCTACTTAAGGAAGATTAAATTGTGTGGTTATTACTTGCAGATATAGAAAAGGTCTTATAGGTTCATTTTTTCAGACACTGAAATTGAGACTGATGCAGTCTAATTTTGATATGGATGGTTGTTTTAAGAGTAAGTATTTTTTTAACCTCACCTATTCCAACCTCCTGACAGATAATTTCTGAAGCAAATCCACATCTGTCAAAAAATCATATTTATCTACATTTATGTCAGTTCTGGCAAGTATAGATTGCCTAAACATTGAGGCACAGCATTTATGAGCTTGAATCTTTTCTTATCCTCAAGCTGTTAATGTAATGAATAGAGAGTAAGGTGAATTGTTAATTCTTTGTGCATTTATCATGCCTTTGTGAACATCCAAAAAGTATTTTAAGATGCATTATTTCTTACATTTAGTTGGAAAACCTGCCAAAGACTTTTTTGTTGTTGTTTTTTAGTTGTGAAGCTTTGTGTGGGAATAAGTAAAATTTTAAAGTAACATATCAAAAAGAAACAAACAAAAAACCCCTTGGTCTACTGAGAGCTTATTGCCATTGTCTTATGTACAACTGGCCTTATATGTTGTAATAGTTAAAAGCCTGCCTGTGTTGAAATATTGAAATTCCTTTTATAGCATGCTTATTCATATTATATGATAGTTATAGTTGCTTATTGTTAAAATAGTTTTAATCTGAATGGTTTAGGAATTCCTTGGTTGAAAGACAAGCAAATCACACAAGATAAACCACTCAAATAAAATGAGACTAATTGTCAGGCATGAGAAAACAACCTAAGACACAAGCACTAATGTATCACCCCCTCTGTGTATACAAGGCTGATCTTGCAAACCAACCCTGAGTCAACACATCCTATAGGCCCAATAACCACTGCAGGATAATTTTATATCTCATTTCCATTCCTTAAGAGAGAGAGAAATCTCCTAATTCTCTGATCATGTACTGGGGATCAGACTTCTATCCTTAAACATATGGCGATGTCTCATTTGTGCTTCATGTGAGTATATCATTCAGTACAAACATGATTTGAGCTTTTAGGGAGGATATACTCAGGAAAGACACCCCATAATACCTACTCTACTGAAAGCTTGAAATGAACATGGTCATGCTACAAAAGGGGTGACAGGAGTCATTAAATTAATTAGAAGTGAATGAGACCTGTATTTATGCAAGGAACTACAGCTACATTAACTATATCCATTTGAACATTCTTACTTATTAGTTATTAATAATAAAAACAATAAATATTCATCTGTGTTTCCTATGTTTACCTTTTACCAGATAATAACAATTTATGACTATGTACTGGCATAATTACGAGAAGTACCCTTTATCATTCTCAAAAGGATCCTGGTTTGACAATAAATCATATGGTTACTTGGACTATTTTCATGCATAGCTCTACATGCCATATATTTACTATCTCATTTAATCCTTATTGTAACATTTTAAGGTAGGTGCTATTATTACTGCTATGTTAAAGATTAAAAAAGCCAAAGTCTAAAGTCAAGAAGTATGAGTACCAAAGATAGATTTGAATCAAATAGGGTGGCACTATAATGCTAGCTCTCAATTATTTATGTTCTTTTGAATCTTTAGAACCAAAACTTTGAGTAGTTGAAACATGATCTTTTCTGCAAGTTTAAGGAAATTAAAATATGGAAAATTATTCACCTTTCATTTGTGGAAATAAGATACCCCTCGTGTATGTATATAGGCTGAAAGCAAAAAGCAGAAGGAAACCAAGAAGATGCCAAGCAATGTAATCAGATATTTGATGTAGAAAATATTCTCCTTAGGCTCACGTATTACTTAATGTTGCTATAACAAAGTACAACAGACCAAGCAGCTTAAAAGAAATTTGTGTTTTTCATAATTTTGGAGGCTAGAACTCTGAGATCAGTGTGTTGGCATGGTTGATTTCTTCTAAGACCTTTCGCCTGGTTTTGTAGATGGTTATCTTCTTCTGGTATCTTCACATATGACTCTGTATGTTGTCTGTTTCCTAATCTCCTCTTATAAGACACCAGTCATATTCCATTTGAACCACTCTAATAACTTTATTTTAATTTAATTTCTCTTTAACTGCCTTATCTTTAAATTGAGTCACATTCTGGGTCATCAGAAGGAAAGGTTTCAAGGTATGATTTTCAGGGGATACAGTTCAGCCCATAAGAACTCAAAAAACAGTATCTTAGAAAAGAGATTATTTCCATGATATTTGGATGTTCTGTAAAGCTTTTGTGTTCTCCTTAATTTATAAGAAATATTTTTGAAAATCTTAGCATACCACAATTATGCAAAACAAAATCAATGATTTTTTTTTTTTTTTTTTGCGATACGGGGGCACTGTCGTGGCCTCTCGCGTTGCGGAGCGCAGGCTCTGGATGCGCATGCTCAGCGGCCATGGCTCATGGGCCCAGCCGCTACGCGGCATGTGGAATCTTCCCGGACCGGGGCACGAGCCCGTGTTCCCTGCATCGGCAGGCGGACTCTCAACCACTGCGCCACCAGGGAAGCCCCCAATGAAATTTTTGTGACTTGAATGCTGAGGAAAATATTAATATTGTTTGAAATGGATGCTGTGGTTAGTGTGGTAATTAAAATACCAGAATGACAAGACTTAAGTGAAACTTTTGTGTAAAAAATGGAATTTGTGCTGTTGACTTTGCAACTCTACAAGATTATTTACTCTCAATGGCATTTTTCTGCTGAAAGATGGTACGTATCTGCTTATCTCTGGAAATATATAGCATTCTCTTCTCTATATGTACCTTAACATATAAGTCATCCTATTATAGGGTATACCTTTTAAAAAACCTTCTAGGACTTCCCTGGTGGCGCAGTGGTTGAGAGTCCGCCTGTTGATGCGGGGGATACGGGTTCGTGCCCCGGTCCAGGAAGATCCCACATGCTGCGGAGCGGCTGGGCCCGTGAACCATGGCCGCTGAGCCTGCGTGTCCGGAGCCTGTGCTCCGCAATGGGAGAGGCCACAACAGTGGGAGGCCCGTGTACCGCAAAAAAACAAAACAAAACAAAAAACTTCCTAACATAGGGTGATCACATATTTATACCACATGCTTAATGTCTTATAATAAGTTTGTCTCCTTTTATTAAAAAGTGATGCCAAAACACATTGGCATTTTTAGATGCCAAAACACATAAACATTTTTAGACATTATATGTTTTTCATGAAAAAAATCAATAATTGGTTCAGGTTTTAAAATAAAATACTAGAAAAATTTGTCTCTAAACTTTGTGCTTAAAATTCATCTGAAATATTTCAGTCCCACTCTAGTCCTAACTTAGAATATCCTGGGAGGACCATAAGCATCTTCTTTTAAATAATAATTCCAGATTATTCTTCCAGTAAAGTCAGGGAAACATTCTACTATGTATATATTCATCACAGGTATAAATAAGGAAAAATATATTGTGTTGGTTAGAATATAGACCAAGCTGATATAACAAAGAGACTACAAAATACAGAGCCTCAAGAAAGACAGAAGTTTTTTTTTTTTTTTTTTCCTTATGTAAAATTCCAGATGCAATGTTTCCAAGGCCTGGGCATGGGAGGATGCCCTCCTTGTGGGCAGTCAGAGACTTAGGCTCTTTCTATCTTGTTCTTCTAGAACCCAGATGGTTAGAGCTAGATCACCAGAATTTTGTCAGTGTTTCAAACTGAAGGAAGAGATAATAAGTAAAGAGTAAGCAGATTCTTCATAAAGCTATTATCCAAAAGATGCCTACATTTCTTCTGCTTGTGTCTGTTGTTTGGCACTTAATCACAATTGCAGTATTTAACTAAAAAGGACACTGGAAATGTAGTCTCTAACTTGAGGGGTCACATGCTTAACTAAAACTCAGGCTAGAAGTTTATACCTGAAGACAATGAGAAAACAGCATGCTTATAGCAGCCCTTTCTCTCTTTCTGTCTGTGAGTAATAGCTGAAAACACTTCATATGTTCACCAACAAGAGAATGAATAAACAAATTGCGGTATATAGATACAATGGAATGCTATTGTACCATAAGAGGAAAGAAGCTGCTTATATACCCAACAACATTTATGAACAACTTAGACATAATATCAGAGCAAAATAAGCTGAATACAAAATGTGCATGTTACTTAATTCAATATACAATGTTTGAAAACAGGCTAACCTAATCCATGGTGATAAAAATTAAGTTGTTTAAAATATGCCCTTATTGTGTTTTTAATTTCTGCAAGATATGTAATGATGTCTCCTCTTCATTTTATTTCTGATCAGTAATTTGTCTCTCTTTTTTCCTCGATAAGTCTGGCTTAAGGTTTATGAATTTTCTTAGCGCTTTTCAAAAAAAACCCAGCAGCTTTTGATTTCATTTTTTGTATTGCTCATTAGCTTTCTATTTATTGATTTCATTTATCTTTAATATTTTCTTGCTTCTTCTTAACATGGGTTTAATGTTCTCTTTAATTTCATAAGGTAAAAATTTAGATAATTAATTTATACCTTTCTTTGCTTATATAATCATGTAAATACTTACATAAAAGACACAACCTCCAGTCTTTAAGGATGGATTTTGACAGGGAAAGACCTTCACCAGTCATTATGACTAAAGATTCTGGGAGCCCTCAAATGTTTTCTGTGGATGTGCACACACCATTGCTCTCCCTCCCTTCTGGAGGAGAAGTTTCAGGTTGTGAGCCATCCTCAATATCACAGAGTCCTGCTGGCCACCATAAACCACCCTCCCCTTTTTGGTAGAGGGGCACATTAGATGAACTGAGACATTAGATGCACATTCTACTCCTCTCCCTCATTCCTAGGAGAAAGTTCTCAATATGTGCACCTTCTCTCAACATTTCAGAGCATGACAGGCAGTCAATTTGTTTCTGTTTTCCTCCTCTTTCAGTATTCTTTTATTTAATTGAGTATTATGATTATATTTTATAAGTACTATTGCTTTATTAGCTCTACATTTTTATTAGGTATTTCTTTACAATTTATACCATACTTGTTTACTTTAAAAGTCAATATTTAAATATTATATCACTTCATTTATAATGTGAAAATCCTGCAAGGTATAGATAAAGTTTCTTATTTCCATCCTTTGTACCATTATTATACCAAGTTTGTACACACACACACACACACACACATATATAAACTCAACAGACATTACTACATTTGCATTAAAAATGAGAAAATATTCTATATTTACTCACATTCTTGCCCTGTTCATCACTCTTCATTCCTTTGTGTAGACCTGAATATCCATCTTTCATCTATTTTATTTTTCATCTGCTTGATAATCTTCCTTGAAGTTTGAAGTGCTTTTGTTTCGTTTTGTTTTAGTTTATATCTGTCTGCAGGCAATTGATTTTCTTAGGTTTGTTGTACTTAAAATGTGTTCAATTCTTGTAAGCTAAATTTCATAAGATAATTTAGCTGTGTACAGAATTTTAAGTTGAATTTTTTTCCTTTCTCTCACTATTTTAAAGATGTCAATACATTACCTTCTGACTTACATTGTCTTTTAACAAGTAAGCTGTTACAGTTCTAATATTTGTTCTTCTTTTGTAAACTGTTCTTTTTCTCTGACTGCTAGTAGGTAAGAGGGTTAAGTAGACAGCGATTTAGAGTCATTTTATGACAATCCTAATTAATACCTAGTATTATAATTTATGTAAAGTAACTGACAGCTCACTTAATATAATAATAATGACATTTGACATATTTTGACTTTGTTCAATTAATTTACTATTTCTTCATTAGTATAACATTTCAGAATTTCTCTTCTTAAAATATTTGAAAGATACTTAAAATGCAGAATCACTTGCCATTCTCCTGTCTCAGGACCCCATATTTCCTAGTTGATAAATCAGTATTTGTAAAACCAAATATAATGGAATTTTGCAGAAGAACATCTTCTAGGTGTAAAATAGTTGGTGTCATTTCCAACACACAATGTACTTTCATGCCTTCTTGATTTTTCTCTTATTTCCTCCTGAATATGAAATGTCCTTTCCCTAATTGGCTGACTGAAAAATTCTTACCAATTCTTCAGGGTGATTCTTTAAGTTGATTCTTCGCATTGATTCTTCACAGGCATGCCATCCATATTCATGAAACTTTCCCTAAGTTTTCTCAATGCTTTTGTTGCACCCACAAGTGGAGTTAATTATTCCTTTCTTGTACTCCAGTAGCATTATGTATATCTTTATTTTATTTAACTTAATATAAATAATTGTTAATAGTAACTCAGCCTTACATTCAGTATGCTCTCCATGATTAAAATAGTGTTACATAGAATTGTATTTCTCTATTACCTACAGCAGTGTCAGAAATTAGTAGATGATGAGGTGTTTATTTTTTTCATCATGGGTTGTTATTATTGTTAACCTATTCTTCCCTTACTTCATGCAAAACTGCTACCTTTACTTCAAAAAAGTTTCCTCCCCCATCAGTGTCTCTTACATGCCCAGAGACAAAATTCTTATATTCTGTGGAGGCAAACAGAGAGGAAAAGTTGATTTAATAAATAATAAACTTTCTCTTTGTTTTCATATAGTGAAATATCATCTCCTTATAAACTAAAAATTTATTCATTATAGTTATATAATTTTTAACATACGTCATAATGAATACAGTTTGTACATAAGCACCTAAAATCTGTGGAACTAAGGCAGACACTATTTCCATGTTATTGATAAGAATACAAAAGTTTCGAGTTGAAACATTTACATGTTTGTATTAATGTTACTTGACAACTCCAGTAATTTTATTATTTATTATTATTATTACTGTCTCTATATATAACAATTTAAACCAATATAAATAATGAGTCTGTATGAAAATGTCAACCTTAAGGCAAACTGTCCCTTTTGCTTACCATTCACAAATTTTCCATTGAGATTATCATTCTCATTTAATACTAACAAATATAAGCAATTTTATTATTTGATGATGAAGTATGGTGAAAAATATTTGACAGTATTAGGGAAATATTTTATTCAAATATGCACATTTTATGCAAAACTAAAGCTATTAGTAAATCTTGAAAATCTGGAATTTGGTACTAAATACAATCTTTGAATTTTAAAGTTAAAAACTTTGTGATCAGATCAACTATTTGAAGGACAGTTAACTGGTTTATTCATCCCACTGTCAACTCTTTTGTCCTTTCATTCTAGAATGAGTCAGTTATTAATTATTGTGTATCTGACACTTGTAGAGATGTAGAGAATTTAGAAATGAGAGACAAGAGTACAGCCCTCAAATAAGTTATAATTTAGTAGAGTTATTTGCAAAATCAACTGTAGTACAAGGTACAGTGCAATAAAGATGTTAACTGAGAACTGAGTTCAGAAGTAAAAGAATTCTTTCAGTCCAGAAGGATCAGGGAATGTTTCATTGACATTATGGCATTTGAGCTGAGTCTTGATAGACTATGTGGGAGCCACAAATTTTAATATGCGAACACAAGACTGAAGAATAAGTGAATGCAGCTTATATCTCAGAAAACACTGGACTTAAAAGTAGAGTGACTGATAGAATGGAAAAATATTGAGTTTAGGAAGCATGTTTGCATTTAGAGTCCATAAACTGGAGCAAATTACTTAATTTTTGATTGGCAATGTTTCTATGTGATAAACACATTTTTGTTACAAGGATTAAATATGATAATTTGTATAAGTCACATGTTGGATAATAGGCACTTAATAAAAAATAGTTCCTTAAAGAGTGTGTTCATAAAGGCAATAGCATTCTTCTTCCTTAAAAAGAGAGAGCCAGCTATAGAGTGTATTCTGTTCCTCTCTCCTTACATGCTTTCCTCCTTCTTTTGTCTACAACTATGTGGATCCTCATCCTCCTCTTCTCTGTTTTCATCATTTTAGGTTTTTCAAATCAAAGGCTCAAATAGAATCCTTCCTGACTCTCTCAACTGAGTTATTATCTAGAAATTATTTTTGTCACATCAATAAATAGCAGGAAACGTCGAATCCCTCACCAAAATGTGTTTTTGAGCAGCAATACACATGACGGTATTTGTTGATAGTACATGGCATTGCTCTAAAAGGAAAAGAAACATCACATATTCATCTTTTTTGCGTCTAAATAAGAAGACAGAACAGTATATCACACTTGTTTCTTATCCAAGCATCGAATCAGTGCTTTTCTCTTGTGGATATTTAGTTTTCTTTTCAGGAGATTTTGTTTGAAAACAACCTTCAGTGTCATATGAAGAAAGAAAGATTTTCAAACTGACTTTGCAGCATACTGAGGGATTGAATTAGAAAAGCTGCAGTGAAGCATTTCACATGCATATAAAAATAGGTAGCCTTTTAAATTAAAGAAAAACATTTTTGTCCTTGAATATTCTTGAAGACTTCAAGTGGAACAAAAGTTTACAAGAAAAACAATTTTTGCCTTCCCAAAATAGATTTATGGCACAGGGTCAAAGTTAACATTTTACAGGAGTCCAATTTTAACATTTGCATATTTTGCTTTAAAGAATAGTAATCTCCATGACACTAATTCATGGCATTCTACCTTAGATGTTTATATACAGATGAACTGGAAGTGAGGTCTGAGAAATTTATACCTGATAATCTGAGTATTATTTATTTAATTCAGTAGTCAAATCTTCTCTTGTTCTGTAGTTATTGTGTTGTTTTAACCTACAAAATATGTTAAATAAATATGACTAATATATAATTTTAGAATTTAAATAATACTCATGCAACTGAACATTGCTCAAATTTATTTTAAAAATGTTGGTATATTTTGAAAGCATCACTCTAATTCATGAATAATGGAGTTCTTTGTATTTTTACATAATAAGTGCCATTTAAGGAAAAAGTGGAGCACAGTGATTTTGGTTAAACAGAGATTAGATCAATAATTCATGAGCATCCACATAGAGTGATAGCTAAACTATTTACATGTCATGAAAACATTGAAATGAAACCATAATAAGAAATTATGTTAATTATACCACATTGCAAGGTTTTATCAAGCAAAAAATGCCTTAACCTGACTTTATTTAAAATCTATACTTCATCACTAATCTAAACGTCATTTTCTCCCCAACATCTGACATTTTATTTGAAATAAATATAAGGTATATAGCATAACATTTGTCAAGACAATTGTTGCATCAAATAGAGTAAAAATAAATTGTTACGGAGTAACCTTTTATGTGTAAGGACTTTATACTATGTAGTTTACTACATATACTACTAAACAGAATAATTAAATCATAGTGATTTTAAACAAATCCTTCCAACTTAGATTAATGTAACGCAGCATGATGATTTTGCCCACTATTACCCTTTGAACCTTGGAACATTGCTCTCTGTGTTTCATTTTCTTCAACTGTAACATGAGGGTAATAATATCTACCATGTGAGAGTGTTGTATGGATTTAGTTAGGAAAGGTTTCTAAATTTCATTGCACAGGGTCTGGTAATACAGGACATATATTAGTTTTTGCTTAATAGGAAATGCAAATTAAAAAAAAAAACTTAAATGTTCAAACTTGTATAGAGATAAATGCTTAGGAATTTTTTCTTACATTAGTAAATAATTATGAATGTGAAATATAGCAAATAACATTACTAGTGTTAGGGCCCATTCTTTTTTTAAGTAGTTTTAATAGAGTATACTTTTGAATTATGACATTGACAGTGGTGTGGTATGGTTGCCAAAAATTCTCAAGTTATAGGATTAGTCTTCTAAAAGCCAAAAAATGATTCTCTCTGCAAAGTGCATGGTTGTTTTAATATTTTCTTGTGACATTTCACAATATCAGAACTTGAGAAATTTTGTCTTTCACACTCAATTATATATTTGTAAACATTTTATTTGAAATTAAATCTGCAAATTAAATATTTTATTTGAAATTAAATTAATCATATTTGTAAATATTTTATTTGAAATTAAAGCTGAGAAGAAAGACATATGGAAGAGTATACATAGGAAGGACAATTGTGTGGTAGCCTAGACTAAGCAGAGAGAGTTCTTCTCAAGGCACAGGGGTGTCCCACAGCTATACTTCTGAAGCTACATATACCTGGCCTGCCTTGATCATTGTCTCTTCAAGTCAGACCAACTTTAACCTTGGCATGGCCAGGAAAAACAAACAAACAATCTTGTTAGTTACTTGTTTGATCACTTTCTACATTACTCATGCCAAGGAGAATTTGGAATAGTAGTTATTCCAAATAGTGGTTATTTTCAACAGTTTCAGATATTGTATGAAGTCAGCTCTACATTTTAAGGACAACTGTCTTATTTTTGTTGGATTTCTTTGGAAAGTCTAGGGTCTAATTAGATGTCTAGGGTCTCTCAGGAGAACAGACCTAAGTACTTTACCTTTCTTCTTCACCTATTTCCTAATCATTGGTAAAGCCCAAGTGTACCCAGAGCCAGATGATTTGCAACTTCTTTATCCATCTTCAGCCTTTTCTATAGCAAAAAAGAAAAATATAAAAAGATCTTCTGGATACCCTGAAGAATGACTTACTCAGTATTCAGATATACTGTAATATCTGAATATTATAAATATAATATATATTTTACATAAGTAAATAATATTTATTTATATTTATATAAATATTTATTTATATTTATAATATAAAATATAATTTAAAAGTGTAATACTATTTTTAAATGGTTATCTTTAGCTTCCCTGGAGGATCCTCTACTTATCAGTAGAAGTTGACCAATGGGGGAGCATTTCACCATGTTTTCATAAAAGAATTAGTCCTATTTTTGTTTAGTCTGATATTTTATATTTCTCAGCCACTCTCACAAATTATGTCTGGCCTAATTTTTTTTTTTATTTTAGGAACTAGTAACTCTATGGACAAGTGTTGACCAAATGCACCATCTCAAGTTTATACAGATTTACATGGAGGCAACCGTCTTCCATCCTTACCTACAGTCCCTACAGATTCTCCTATTTTTAGGGACTAGTTAAGTATGCTTTAATTTGGATTGGCTAAGGACAACTTACAACATACAAAATGAATAAATTATAGCTTATTTTTATAAACGGAGTTAAGCTGAATAGCAGTACTAGTGTTTATACATAATTTTAAAATCTAGTAAATTTTCCTAAATGTTTCTTCACAGTCATTGTTTTCTTTCTATGAATAGTTGAGGATTTAAAATTAAAATTGCATAGCGCTGACCTCAGATGAACTCCACAACTCATATGCTAGAAATTTCCTCTAGTCCTAACGCAGTTCCCTAGAAAGATGAATGTCGCTTGTTAAAGCCACATATGCTTGTAAAGGTACAGGCTGTCCAGATATTTTTGCAGACCTGTATGCCAATATGACAATGTCAATAAATATTACTAGAAAATGTAATCATTATTCTAGTGAGAAATACATGTGCTAATCTGACTGGGAAATTATAGATAATACTGTTTGGTGCTCAATGATATATTTTATCAACATCATTACAATGAGTCACTATAAAGGACTGCTTTGAGCAGATAATCTAGGCTTTTTGGATTTTCAACAGACCTTTGAATTTAGGCAAGTTACTTAACTCTGCCTATTTTCATCATCTATAAAATAAATATAATAATTACACATACCTAATAGGGCTATCTTGAAAATTAAAAGTATTAATCACATGTAAAGCACTTAAAACGATGCTTGGCACATAATATTATAGATTTTTTCTAAGGTAGTTTTATTACTAGTCTTGAGTCCAGATTTTGTGGTTATACCATAATAAGACCATGCCACTTTACACTCATACTTAGGAATCAATTCCCCTGTATTTAATTTTTGGCATTGTTGTCCTGGGATCTATCATCTTTAATTATTGGACTGATGAAAAATAGAAAACTAAGAGTAATAAGATAGACTCAGAGCTATTAAAGCTCTTCTGTCATTATTATATTGTTACGGTGGAAAAGATTAAGCTTCTTGAATATCAGTTAGATCAGACACACTGAACCTCATTTACCAAATTCAGTCTATAGGCAGCCCATGACAAAATCTGTCCTTATTACTAAATCTCATGAGCAAATATCCAAAGAATAATATACCTACATTTATTTGTTTGCTTGTTTATTATATTGTGATCAGAGTGGCCTGTTCTGATCTTGGTTTGCATTATGCTTCACTGATGTGGACAATTATTTCGGTGAGCTTTGTATTTTTCAGCTTCCAATTACTATGTCTAATCTGTTTCTATCACAGTGAACAGCATATTCTGAAGTAAGGAAAGTACTCACATTTATGAGGTTATCTTCCTTATTCTCACAAGTTTTTGTGAGGAAGTTGTAAAAAAAAGTAACCCTATTAAACTGGTTATATTGTAAATTAGTTAGACATGCCTTGAAATCATTTTGTCACATCAAGAAGAAAATTATATATTCTTCACTTTTAGTACAGTAATTTTACATCTAGAAATTTATGCTAATAAAATGCTTGGAGAGTTTGACAAGAATCATGTATACAATTTGCATACTAAGATTATTTATTAAATTATAGTAATAGAAAATAAAAATAATGATATAACATTGCCAATGATGTTATTTTAAATTAAAAAATTATTTCACATAAATTTATATCAATTGTATGTTAATATAGTATGTAAATTTTTTAGGTATGGCAAGTGAAGCTTAAATGTAGTTATCTATAAATTTTTGATTAAATATATATTACATATATATTTATATTATATATAAAAATGTATATTTGTAGTATATACAATATATTATGTATAATGTTTATATCATATATATTATATATTTAGATTATATATATTTTTATAGGCTCTCCTCTATTTAAATTAATCTTCATCTTGGAGACTCATAAAAAGGAGGCAGAACAGTTGGAATAAATTGTGTTTAATCATGGCTTTTAATCTAAATAATAGATTACAAAAATTGTATGTTAAGGGAAGGCTCGGTATTATTAATTCCTTCTCCTTTCTCTTAGGTAAATAAAAATATCTGGGCTAGGGGAATAAGAAAGAGTAAACTAATTAGAAACCCCAATAGACAATGGAATCTGAAATCAAATAGATTCTGTGATTAGTTTGCAGAATAACAAGTAGGAAATTGGTAAATGGTGCAGGATTTCTACTGATATCCCCATTCCATCTAAGCATGGCATGAAAGCAGTAGACTGTAAGTCCTATATAGACTTTTAGGCATATAGTTTCATATAAGGTAGTATACCACTTTTCTGTGCAGTTAATAGTGCCAGAAATCTGGCGTTAGTAGTTTCCATGTTTAGAGAATTCTTGAACTTGTGATTATTAGCAGATATCTTCATGTGCCAAAGACCAGAAAGAAAACAGGAATTGTAATTTCCAATTGACTTAGGAAACTCTAAATTAATAAGACTTTTCTATGAATAATGAGGATTAGTTTTCGACCTTCAGAAGAATGGGTATTCCGAGACTTCAGATGATACTACAAAGCAAAAGTAATCAAAACAGTATGGTAGTGGTACAAAAACAGAAACATAGATCAGTGGAACAGGATAGAAAGTCCAGAAATAAACTCACATGCTTATGTTCAATTAATCTACAACAAAGGAAGCAAGAATATGCAGTCATGAATAGACAGTCTCTTCAATAACTGGTGCTGGGAAAACTGGACAGCTACTTGTAAAAGAATGAGATTAGTCTAATACCATATACAAAAATAAACTCAAAATGGATTAAAGACCTAAGTGTAAGACCAGATACTATAAAACCCCTAGAGGAAAACACAGGCAAAATACCCTTTGACATAAATTGCAGCAGTATTTTTTTGGATTCATCTCCTAGAGTAATGGAAATAAAAAACAAAAATATCACTTATATGATGAATCTAAAAAATAAAATGATACAAATGAACTTATTTACAAAACAGAAACAGACTCACAGATTTAGAGAATGAACTTATGGTTACCAGGGGCAAAGGCTGGGGGGAAGGGATAGTTAGGGAGTTTGGGATTGACATGTACACTCCACTAAATTTAAAATGGATAAACAACAAGGACCTACTGCATAGCACAGGGAACTCTGTTCAATATTATGCAACAACATAAATGGGAAAATAATTTGAAAAAAAATAGATACATGTATATGTATAACTGAATCATGTTGCTCTACACATGAAACTAACACAACAATGTTAATCAACTATACTCCAATATAAAGTAAAAACAAACAAAAAAAATAAAAAAACAAATGGGACTAATTAAACTTAAAAGCTTTTGCACAGCAAAGAAACCATAAACAAAACAAAAATGCAAACTATAGATTGGGAGAAAATATTTGCAAACAATGGATTAATTTCTAAAGTATAAAAACAGCTCATACAACTCAATATCAACAAAACAAACAACCCAATCAAAAATTGGACAGATGACCTAAATAGACATTTCTCCAAAGAAGACATACAGATGGCTAACAGGCAAATGAAAATATGCTCAATGTTGCTAATTATTAGAGAAATGCAAATCAAAACTACAGTGAGATATCACCACACAGCAGTCAAGAATGGCCATCATCAAAATCTCTACGAATAATAAATGCTGGAGAGGGTGTGGAGAAAAAGGAACCTTCCTGCACTATTGGTAGAAATGTAAATTGTTGCAGCCACTATGGAGAACAGTATGGAGGTTCCTTAAAAAACTGAAAATAGAGTTACCATATGATTCTTTTTTTTTCTGATCTTGAACTTATCTTTATTTTTAATTTTTCACTTATTTCTTTTTTTGCTGTGCCACATGGCATATAGGATCTTAGTTTCCCAACCAGGGATCGAACCTGTGGCCCCTGCAGTGGAAACAGAATCTTAACCACTAGACAGCCAGGGAAGTCCCGAGTTACCATATGATTCTGCAGTCCCACTCCTGGGCATATATCCAGAGAAAACACTAATTCAAAAAGATACATGCACCTCAATGTTCATAGCAGCACTATTTACAACAGCCAAGGCATGGAAGCAACCTAAATATCCATTGATAGATTAATGGATAAAGAAGTTGTGGTATATTTATACAATGGAATATTACTCAGCCAAAAAAGTAATGAAATAATGTGATTTGCAGCAACATGGATGGACCTAGATATTATCATAGTAAATGAAGTTAGTAAGACAGAAAAAGGCAAATATCATATGATATCACTTATTTGTAGAATCTAAAATAATAATACAAATGGATTTTTTAAAAAACAGAAATAGACTCACAGACATAAGAAACAAACTTATGGTTACTAAAGGTGGGAGGGAAATAAATTAAGAGTTTGGGATTAACACATACATACTACATATATAAAATAGGTAAGCAACAAGGACATACTGTATAGCACAAGGAACTATACTCAATATCTTATAAAAGCCTGTAATGGAAAAGAATCTAAAAGAGAATATATATTTATATATATGTACACTTTGCTGTACACTTGAAACTAACAAAACATTGTAAATTAACTATACCTCAATTTAAAAAAAAGATCAAAATTAGAAATAAAATTTTATTTTTTGGCCTCTGATTTTATGGTTAATGAAATTTGTTATTAAAAATAGTGTAACAGGGCTTCCCTGGTGGCGCAGTGGTTGAGAGTCTGCCTGCCGATGCAGGGGACACGGGTTCATGCCCTGGTCCTGGAGGATCCCACATGTTGCTGAGCGTCTGGGCCCGTGAGCCATGGCCACTGAGCCTGCGCATCCAGAGCCTGTGCTCTGCAGCGGGAGAGGCCACAACAGTGAGAGGCCCATGAACCGCCAAAAAAAAAAAATATATAGTGTAACAAATAGTGCATACAGATAGAGCTGGTAGATTAAACACCTGCACCAACTTCTAGTCTCTTTAAAACCCTTCCAGCACAACAGTAAGGCAATTACTTTTTAAAACATAAATCTACAATGAAATGGAGAATTGGAGAGGAGATACCACAAAACAGCGTTGAAGACTGGAAAGAGGATGAACAAAAGGTAAAGAACAAAGCAGAACCAAGGAGAATGACTCCAAAGCAGGCAATTATGCTATAGAGCACCAACCAAATATATACCACCTAGTCCTCCTAAACCATAAAATTTGGTGGTATGGGAACCTCTGGGAGTGTGTGTGGCTGCAAGTGAGTTGGATAAACAAAGAGATGGTTAAAAGTCTATTTAAGAAACAGCAGAAACCTTTCCTCTTCTGTGCAGCCAAATGTGCACCATACATAGCACATTGAAGGTAAGCAAGAAATATTGTCAGATATATACCTACAGTGTTAGAGTACCTGCAGAGTGTTTTGATTGTTGTAAATTAAAATTATATAAGAATATTCACAAATTGACTAAATAGAAAGGTATGTTCTAAATAAAAGAATAATTAAAATCAAGAGTGCTCAAAATTAAGAGTGCTTTTGAGACTACTGTATGAAAAGAAGAAGAATTAGAGTTTTAGATTGGTGCTCAAGTTGTGTCAGTGGGTCATGATAGTGATGGTGATGGTGGGAATCATTTTGAAGATTAAATTATATTTTTGATGCCTTCAGTTGGATAGTTAGGCACAAGTACACAACAAGGGTAATTAGGTTTGATCTGATTATCTTGACCCGTGATCATTTTACTGGTTTTAAAATTTAAACAAAGAGAGGTTATAGATACAAATAATGTAAGAATGAACAATAAATTAAAATGTGAGATGTTTTCATATGTATGTATATGGTTTGGTTTGGTTTGTCCTAATTGTTGATGATTTAACATATATATATATATATATATATATATATATACATATATATATGATGGGTTATGAATGAATATTATAAAAATAAAAGGGACTTGAATAAAAGTAAGAAAGGTTCATGAATGTCAATGAGAATAGACAAAAGTGAGGTGGCTGAGATTAGTGATGATAACCATGAACAGTGACACCAGTGTCACCAGAGTTGAAGCAAAAGAAATGTCAGAATCTCTAATCTTCATTGTCTAATTCATTATGGAATATAAAGGTGCTTATTTCTTTGTTACATACAAAGGAAGTTAAGCTGGGAGAAGTTATATAGATGGCCCAAGGGTACACAGTAATTTAAAAAGCAAGGTGTTAAACCCAATTCAATCTGGTTACTTATCCAAAGTTCAATATGCTACATTACACTATCCTTTTGTCTACTTATCCAAAGTTCAATATGTTACATTACACTATCCTTTTGTCTTATGAAATTTTGAAGGATTTTTATGACTTTTCTCTCACTGTTGCAAACGAATATCCTCTACTGCCATCATTATCACCACTGTACTGGGATGATATACTGCAGGTATAGGCAATTGACAGACATTTTCCTACACTTGTTTTTGCCAAGGGAGACCTACTATACACCAACTACATTAATTAACTCCGAGTTCTGCACATCCTGGGTGTTAAATGCATGTCTTTGGTAAATAAATTCATGAAGTGACTAATTAGTTTTGGTGGTAAACCTTTGACAATTTAAAGTGATTTTCCCTGGAGGAAAACTGATTACATTTCAGCAAAAAATGTCTTACTGTCCCGGTAAGAAGGAGAATATTCAAGCCACTTAACTATTTTTCTGACTCAGTGCAGTAGTCTTTATTTTCTTTAAAGACTTTATATATCTATATGCATTTAGTGAAAAAGTCACTTAGAGACTTTGGAGCTTAACCATGTGATAACATGCAGAATCCTAAGTTGTAGATCACATAATCCTTTTCAAGCACATATTTTCAGTGAAATGTTTTTTTTTATTTAATGGTCCTTTGCTTATAGTTTTTTTTTTTTCTTTCTTGCTATGAATGACAACATAAGGAAAATAAATGAAAATTGAAGCAAGCAGCCTTGGGCTTGATTCACTAAACTTGATCAGAGGAAATATATTTTCATATATAGTAACTTTCCTCTGAAGTAAAATTTCCATATTTTGTGAGAGGTATATAAAAAAATTAGGCTAATAATTCATATACTTTTCTACATTATAGTGTCAAATAAAAATTCCATTGTACTTTCAAAGTCTGTAAGTGCATTGAGATAGTTATTAAAATATGATTTGCTATACTGTTAGTTAAAATCCAGCTAAGAAACAGAACACTGCAACATTCTTTCATTCAATGTTGAAAATATGATCTAACATGGGTGTTCAAAATACATATAAGAATCACTTAGTTGAGACCTCTTACACAGTACCTTGTACATAGTATATGTTTGAGTAATAAGCACTTAAAGAATAAATATGTAAAAAAAACAAAAAGAAAGTAAGCAGGAAGGAAAGAAGACTTCATCTATTTTGGTATCCAACTCTGCCCAATATACTGTAAACACAAATAGCATTATTTATTGTTTTCCATATTATTTAACTTCAAAGCTATGTCTTTAGCCCAACACATGAAACAACAGCAACAATTAGGATAAACCAAACCAAATTAAACCTGTTTGAAAGAAATAGAAAAGGTAAGGACTTAAGCTACCTCTCCAATCACCTTTAACAGTTTATAAAGATAAATTTGTATGTAAGGAAACAGGCAACACAAATATAATTGAAAAGGTTTTCTGGTTAAAATTATAGATGATCTTCCATTCACTTAGGAAAAAGAGGGAAACAGAAAATTAAAGGAAGAAAACAATCAACATAAGGGCTAAGGGTCCCAAATCACGGAGCTAATGCATTATGTGCAAACCAGGGCAGTCCAGTAGATTGTTTGCCATCAGTTAAGCACTATAAATCAATATAAGGATCAAAGCCTCTGCCACCAACAACTAAAAATGAAAAATAACATAATTTCAGTGAAACTTAATTAGCTACAGAAATATCAATGT
Source organism: Stenella coeruleoalba (assembly GCF_951394435.1). Taxonomy (NCBI): domain Eukaryota; kingdom Metazoa; phylum Chordata; class Mammalia; order Artiodactyla; family Delphinidae; genus Stenella; species Stenella coeruleoalba. The sequence goes on from NC_137154.1 coordinate 73,299,937, forward strand.
TCAACCACGCATAGAAAATTATAAGTTACTTAGAGTAAAAAGTGCTGGTGGAGACTGAAGTGGAATAAGCAATAACAATCACATCTCATAGATATTCTAATAGGAGAAGATGCAGTGGAGAGTCAGAGCACAGTGGAAATATGCAAACTCTTCCTTAGGATCACTTCATGATTCAGGTAGCATTTGAGTGTGTGAACAGGTTCATCCTACATCAAGATAAATATCTTCACTTGTCTACTTCCTGGCTTTAGGTTTACCTACTTTGTGAAGTAGCCATTCAGGACACACACAAACACACAAATGTATGCAAGCATTAGATTAGATAAACATAGACTATGGTACATGCATGTAATGACATATTATGAACCTGTTTAAATTAATAGAAAAAAAATCTCTAAAAGCTGTTATGGAGTTATTCTCAGAATATATTGCTAAGTAAGAAACCAATGTGAAGAAGAATAGGAATGCTCATCCATTGTTGGTAGGAATACAAAATGGTACATCTATATGGACAATGTTTTAACATTTTCTTACAAAACTAAACATACTCTTACCATAGAATCCAGCAATCACCCTTTTAGGTGTTTACCTAAAGTGTTAGAAAACATATGTCTGTGAAATCTAAACAACAAAAGATATGAAGAAACATAACAAAACAGAAACATAATTATAGATACAGAGAACAAACATGTGGTTACCAGAGGGTGGGAGAGAGGAAAGAAGTAGTTAGGGAGATTAAGAGGTATAAACTTCCAATTGCAAAATAAATGAGTCACAGGTATAAAATATACAGTGTGGAAAATATAGTCAAGAACTAAGTAAAATCTTTGTGGTAACATATCATAACTAGACTTATCTTGGTGATCATTTAGAAAATGTATAGAAAAAAATCACTATGTTGTGTAACAGGAAGTAAAATAGTATTGTAGGTCAATTATACTTCAAAACAAATAACAAACAATACAAACTCATAGAAAAAGAGATCTGATTTGTGGTTACCAGAAACAGAAGGTGTGGGGAGGGGGAACTGGATGAAAAATGTCAAAAAGTACTACAAAGTTAGAATTGATTAAGCTTAGTGGGGAAGGCATGCAGAAAGTTGAGATAGGACAAAAGTTAGGCCTCTTGTGCCAGTTAGCCAAGTTGTGAATGCAAAAGAAAAATTCTTGAATAAAATTAAAAGTGCTAATCCAATGTACATACATGCATGATAAGAAAGGGAAACAGCCTTATTACTGATATGGAGAAGTTTTAGTGGTCTGGATGTAAGATCAAACCCATCACAACTTTTCTTTAAGCCAAAGGTGAATCCAGAGTAAGGCTCTCTCTTTAATTCTGTGAAGGCTGCGGGAGATGAGGAAGTTGCACAAGAAAAGTTTGAAACTAGGAGATGTTGGTTCATGAAGTTTAAGGAAAGAAGACATCTTCATAATATAAAGGTGCAATGTGAGCCAGCAAGTGCTGATGTAGAAGCTGCAGCAAGTTGTTCAGAAGATCTAGCTAAAATAATTAATGAAGGTGGCTCCACTAAACAACAGATTTCCAATGCAGACAAAGCAGACTTATATTGGAAGAAGATGCCATCTAAGAATTTCATAGCTAGAGAAGAGAAGTCAATGCCTGTCTTCAAATGTTCACAGAACAGGGTGACTCTCTTTTTAGGGGCTAAAGCAGCTGGTGACTTAAAGTTGAAGCCAATGCTCTTTTACCATCCAGAAAATCCTAGGTCCCTTAAGAATTATGCTAAATTTACTCTGCCTGTGCTCTGTAAATAGAACACCAAAGCCTGGATGACAGCACATCTGTTCACAACATGTTTTACTGAATAGTTTAAGCCCACTGTGGAGACCTACTATTCAGAAAAAAAAAAAATTTCCTTTCAAAATAATACTGCTCATTACCAATGCACCTGGTCATCCAAGAGTTCTGATGGATGTATAAGATTCATGTTGCTTTCATGCCTGCTAACACAAAATCCATTCTGTAGCCCATGATCAAGACTAATGTCAAATTTCAAAGTTTTGTTTTTAAGGATTACATTTTGTAAGGCTATAGCTGCCATAGATAGTGACTTATCTAATAGATCTGGGCAAAGTAAATTGAATGGTAAGGGTTCACCATCCTAGATCCCATTAAGAACATTTGTGATTCATGGGAAGAGGTCAAAATATAAACATTAAAATGAGTTGTGCAGAAGTTGATACCAAACCTCATGAATGACTTGGAGGGATTCAAGACTTAAGTAGAAAAAGTAACTGCCGATGTGGTGGAAATAGCAAGACAACTAAGATAAAAAATAAAGCCTGAAGGTGTGTGAGTGAAGAGCTGCAATCTAATGAAAAAAATTGAAGGAATGAGAAATTGCTTCATATGCATGAGCAAATAAAGTGATTTCTTGAGATGGAAATTACTCCTGGTGAAGATTCCATGAAGATTGTTGAAATGACAACAGGATTGAGAATATTACATACATTTAGTTGATAAAGGAGTGACAGGGTTTGAAGAGATGAGTCCAATTCTGAAAAAAGTTCAACTGTGGGTAAAATGCTATCAAACAGCTTTGCATGCTACAGAAAAGTCCTTCATGAAAGGAAGAATCAATCAATGTGGCAACCTTCAGTCTAATTTTAAGAAATTGCCACAACCACCCCAACTTCAGCAACCACCACCCTGATCAGTCAGCAGTCATCAGCATCAAAGCAAGACCCTCCTCCAGCAAAAGTATTACGACTCCCTGAAGACTCAGATGATGGTTAGCACTTTTTAGCAGTAAGATATTTTAATTAAGGTATGTGCATTTTTTTAGACATAATGTTATTGCACACAATAGACTACAGTATTGTGTAAACATAACTTTTTTATGCACTAGGAAACCAAAAAATTTGGGTGACTTGCTTTATTGAAACTTTCATTTGTTGCAGTAGTCTGGAACTGTATCTGCAATATCTCTGAGGTATGTCTGTCACAAATTAACAACAAATCCACTGATAGGGGAAAGTAGAGCTAATCCAAATAATTTTCACTAATCCGAGTGAATATATATACTGCCTATAAAAATTTGAAAGAACTACAAAGAAATTATTGAACATTATTTAGTAGTTTTAATAATTTAAAAGTATGTAAACATATATCAATTTTATAACTGTTTTGTATATATTGTGGTATTGAGTAAATACATTGGTATCTTGGCAGCCAGAATTCTCAATGTGGGAAAAAGAGACCAAAAAGTGTAATGGGAGGGGCTTCCCTGGTGGCATGGTGGTTGAGGGCCGCCTGCCGATGCGGGGGACGCTGGTTCATGACCCGGTCCTGGAGGATCCCATATGCCACAGAGCGGCTGGGCCCGTGGGCCGTGGCCACTGGGCCTGCGCGTCCGGAGCCTGTGCTCCGTGATGGGAGAGGCCACAGCAGTGAGAGGCCCACGTACCACAAAAAAAAAAAAAGTGTAATGGGAGAATTACAAGGGAAGAGCCTTTTGGTATTGGGATGGAATTTGAGATTTCAGTATAAATTTATAATTAAATTATGAGTTTGTACTGAAACTTCAAACTCCAAACTATATACATTATATAAAATACCAAATTTTATCATATACATAATATTTAGTTAATATATATTATATATGTATATCTCTATATAGGTATAAGTCCTAGATTTGTCTGCTGAAAAGACCAAGACATAATGATAACAAATGAGCATGCCTAGTACTGTACACAGTTTGTGTACCCCAAATTTTGTACATTGAAATCTAATCCCAGTACAATGGTTTGTGGAAGTGGGCCCTTTAAGATGTGATTAGGTCATAAGGGTAGAGTCCTCATGAATAGGATTAATGCCCTTTAAAACAGGCTGCTGAGAGCCACTTTGACCCTTCCACCATGTGAGGTTACAGTGAGGATATCGCCGTCTATGAACAATGAAGCAGACCCTTACCAGACACAGATTCTTTTGGCACCTTGAGCTTGTACTTCCCAGGTTTCAGAACTGTGATAAATAAATTTATGTCTTTTTTTAAGCCACTCAGTCTATGATATTTTTGTTATAGCAGCCTTAAAAGACTAAGATACCTAGCATCCTTGCATCTTAATCTTGGTTTCTAAATACTGTTCATTTCAAAATAAGTAGTACTTCTTGAGAAAAAGTATGGATTCCACGACTGCTGCCGGAGAGTTACAAAGGTGAGCTGGGAACCTCTTCTTGTGTCAGAACTTAAAGAAGGGCTCAGAAATGAATACCGACATGTAAAAAGAACATCTAATACTTCAGAGAGCCATGCAAGGGCCTTCTGAATGGCAGTTTTCTCTGACGTGGGTGATCTACTTGACCTCCTCTAACTATTCTCAATACCTTTGCCTAGGGCCACACTCCATAACCTTTGTTGCTGGGGTTTCTGAGCTAAGGCAAAGCTTCTAGCGTTGTTCAAACAAACACTTTCTGAGGTATTCAGTTAACCCACAAGAAACCCATACATCCATGTCAAGCCAACAAACTAGAGAAAAGACTTATTTAAACTGATCTAATGTCCTTATTCGTTCTCCTGTACATCACAGGATGTTCAACCAAAGAAAGTAAAATCAATCCATCTGTCACTGCTGTCATCACCTATGTTTATCATTAATTTTTTTATCATATCTTTTTAGGTTTTCTTTTCCACAAAAAGGGTGAGCTGATATTGTGGCTACTGAATCCAAGTGGCACCCTTTAATAAACTCCAAAGGAGTAAGTATACTATGCTTAATTTTTGACAGCTTTCTCTCTCTCTGTCTCTCATATCACACACAAATGTACATACGTACACGCATGCACACATCTCACTAACACACACACTGTAGTAGAGTAATGTATGCATGTATATGCATTTTTTTCATTATTTTATTTTTAAAATTATATCATAAGCATTTCATATATAAATTATCTTTGAAAACATAAACTTAAAAAATACACAAAATTCTAGTACTTGGTTAGATTTTCTAGATAATAGACTAATCAAGAGTATGTTGACATATAATTGATATATAGAGTATCACTAATATTTACTATAATACATTTCATTGTCATAATTATTACTTAGCATAAATATTTGATCACATCTTTTATTATATCATTAGAATCAGTTCTAAGACATAACTAGAGAGACAGTCATCAGTTGTTTTTAGAGATCTAACTCCATCTATATAATATTTCCAAATGGCTTTCTAAATTATATGAAAGCAATAAAATTATTGTTAATTAAGGATTAATTATTAATTTAACGTCATTTTTAGAACTGAAATATTTAATAGTGAGAGATGTTTAACTTTATAATTTTCTAATTTAGAGTACAGTTCTAGAGAAAAGTATGACCCAACTCTATGACCATAAGCTTTACTTGTTAACATTTGGTCAGAATAGTAAATGATGAAAGAAAAAAGCAGATTGAGAAATTACAGGTAATTTATATCACACGAGGGAAACTCCTTATTACATTTTCTGAAATTACTTAATTTCTGTCATTTCAGCAAAAGCCTATTACAGCAGACCTTTGTGTTTTACCTCTCTACTTTCTTCACAGTGCTCCTGGAAGTGTTTTGTTCAGTGTATAATAAATAACTATTCACTTGAAATAATACAGATTTCTTTTATCTAAAGTGTATTAAAATTCTGAGAATTTCATTTTCAAAGGTATGAACCATATTTGCAAAACAACTCAAATACGAATATCTTTCTTGTTAAATAAAAGAAATTTTTTAAAAATCTTGCAAATCATGTTGCATACTATTTAATTTCAGATAACTTTTCTACTTCTATTGCCAATTTTTAAATTTTTTGTACCAAAGAATATATAAAGTATTATGTAACAACACTTCTTAAATGTAAAGTTTTGCAAAGGAAAATTTAATTTTAATGAGAAAATTTCTTTTTCCTTTGGTAAATAATGAAGCTATATCATTGGCTAACTTATTGACTGAAGAGCCAAAATTATTTGTAAGGGACACATATTATTTTTTAGGCCATATGGATGGCATACTTAAATACAATATGTATCAGATTTTTGGTTTGAGCAAAAGTTGTATTAATTTAGGGCTTCCCTGGTAGCGCAGTGGTTGAGAGTCCACCTGCCGATGCAGGAGACGCGGGTTCGTGCCCCGGTACAGGAAGAGCTCACATGCCGCAGAGCGGCTAGGCCCTTGAGCCATGGCTGCTGAGCCTGCACATCCGGAGCCTGTGCTCTGCAACGGGAGAGGCCACAACAGTGAGAGGCCCGAGTACCACAAAACAAACAAACAAAAACAAACAAACAAACAAAAGTTGTATTAATTTATAAATAATGACATAGTAGAGACTGAATTATTGGATTTCTATATGGTTAGTAAATCAAACTATGCCTTTGTTAATCAATTAATGCCGGTGATTTAGTCTGGCCATTTCCATGATTTTATCAATACTTAAGACTCAAGAAAGAGTAGCATGACATAAACTAATAGTTGAAAAGATTAATACACAAACTTATTGTGGTTTATTTATTTTTTGGATGATTCAATATTATAAAGATGCAATTCTCTCCAAACTGATTAGAGTTGGATTTAATCTAAAATCTTAGCCCAACAGGATTATTTTTTTTTAATTTAACATTTTAAAATATTTGCTAAAAATTAGCAAAGCATTTCTGAACTTGGGAATATTTGTTTGTAAAACAAATGTTAGGCAAAGGACTTGAATTAAATTATATAATTTATTATTAAAAATAAGAGACAAACCCCAAAAAGGGTCCAAATGACTTGAATAGACATTTTACAAAAAAAACCTGTTTCCAACTGTCCTATGAAGTTCTCAACTTTAATAATAATTAGAAAAATAAAAATTTAAACCACAATAATATACCACTAAACACTGAGCACAATGGCCAACATTAAAAAATGATATTAATTCCTAGGTGTATTCTTACAACATGTGTGCACATTTACAACAACAATAATAACAAACAACTTAAAAAGAATGACAACATTACCTATCAATAGTGCAATAAGTGAAAAACTTGTGGGATGTTTATACAAGAAATATTATCTAGCAATAAAAACAAATGAACTACAGCTAGATACAACTACATTGGTCAGTCTTACAACTATTAAGATAATAAAATAATCCAGGAAGTAAAAATTATACTTCCTCTGTCTACATTTATATATGTGTGTATGTATCTATATCTATATCTATCTGGATAGTTTTTAGGCAGACTTGCCTTGTTGTTAAAACTATAAAAAATCAAAGGTATATTGCCATAAAAGTAGCAAGGTGGTGAACTATGGGGAATAAGGAGGCTTTGTGATTAGGAGGGAGAATCAGGGGGTCTTCTTGGAGTGTTGGGAATACTCTATTTTGAACAAGGTCACTGACTTTGAATATTTGATAAATCAACTTTGTGCACTTTTCTGTATGTGCATTATTTCAAGATTAAAAACAATTTGCTAAATAAATAAAAAAAAAAACAGTAGAACCATCTTTCTTCTCTTTAAACATGAAAAATTGGGTAGATGACAGCTTTTTCTCACCAGCATGTGAATATTCAAAGAAAGAACATTTTCTAAGTTTTTCATCTTAGTTATTACGTGACATATAAGCCTGAATTATTAGGGATTATATGTTCAGAAATTATAAAGTTTGGACTTTAAAATACTTGGCCAGTATATTCAAGGTTGCAAGGTGTCCATGGAAGGAAGGAGAAGAGATTATGTAAACTCTGAAAATTCGTATCATATTTTACTGAGTTAATGAATAATAAAATACATATGGAATGGTAACCTTTAATCATTTGCAATCTGATACTTAGAGGAACTTTAAAATATCTTATGTGTCTGATGCATGTGGGAGAAGACATTTCAGCAGGGCTCACTTTGGCAAATTTATCTTGATTCTCATAACATTCTTTTGACATGCCCCTTCTCCTGGGATCACCTTTTTATCCAGGGCCTCTTTCTCTGCAGTTTTGAAACTTATACAACACTTAACTTCATCTTATCTTATTATAGCCCATTCACACAGATTAAAACTTTTGCTTAACTGGCATTTTACTACCGCATCTGAACTCAATCAAAAGAGCATTGTATTGATATAGAAAAAGGTACATAAATCAGTGGAACATAGTAGAGAGTCTATAAATAAACCCACATATTTGTAATCATTTAATTTATGACAAAAGAGCCAAGAATACACAATAAGGAAAGAAAAGTCTCTTCAATAAATGATGTTGGAGAAACTGGACAATCACATGCAAAAGAATGAAACTGGATCACTGTCTTACACCACACACAAAACTTAACTCAAAAGAAGTTAAAGATTTGAACATAAATCCTGAAACCATGAAAATCCTAGAAGAAAAGAAGTGACAAGTTCTTGATGTAAGTCTTGGAGATGATCTTTTGGACCTGACTTCCAAAACAAAGCCAAAAAAAAAAAAGCAAAAGTAAACAAATGGAACTAAATCAAACTAAAAAGCTTCTGCACAGCAAAGGAAATAGTCAACAAAGTGAAAAAGTAACCTATTGAATGGGAAGAAATATTTGCAAATAATATATCTGATAATGAAATAATATCCAAAATATATTAAAAAACTCATGCAACTCAATAGCAAAAAACGTTGATTTAAAAATATGTAAATTCAGTGAGACACTGAGATAATAAGTTATACTTTCTTTCTCTGAAGATTATTTTCAAAAAGGTATTTGGCTAAAGAAGAACTCAGAGCTAAGAAGTCCTTTTTAATTATAGTCCTGAACACAAGGGGAAAAAAGCTCAATATAAATTATTTTTGGTGAAAGAGAAGGAAAAGGAAAGAGAGGTGGAGGAGGAAGAGAAGGAGTACTTGTCAAACATAAGCCAAGTCACATTCGCTGCTCACCACTTCATGTCCATTAACTCATGACTCACCATAATATTATAAGGTAGATAATATTATTGTCTGCAGTTTAAAATAAGAATAATTGTCGATATTAATATTTTATATCCAGTTTTACAGCTAGGTATTCAGAGATGGTTTACATCTTACTAGAGTGACTTCAAAGAACTTGCTCCTAATAGAAGTTAAAAGCTTAACAATATGTTTTTAACAAAATTTACAATATAGATTTTCTATAGCCTAATAGAAATATAAATTAAAAAAAAAATACATGTTTGGCCAAATGGAGGCTGGACAATGCTATTCCTTTTGAACTCCTGGTACATATATTTATATTCTGTTTTACTCTAGGATTTTTGTCTATAAATCAAACACTATTTTGTTCATGGCCAAACTTTCCTTTGAAAATTTATTGCTATTCAAAATAACCAAAAGTCAAGTACCCACATTTAAAATTTATTTTAGAACCTGTCTTTTGTTTACCTCCTCTTATCTTCCTCAAATGGGCAACTTAGGACCAGATCATTATACGATTTTTAACCTAAAATGGCATAAAAAAAAAAGATTCATGCTTAGGTATTATTTCTCTACTTAATTATTTCTCAAAAAAAGAAAAGTAGGGAAAGAGGTAGATTAAATCTGCCCAGTTAAGATAAATGACCACTGCAGTTTATACATGACTGAAGAGAGAGAACTCATTGTATTGTATCCAGAACCTTGGCTTTGGAAATAGTTTATTGGAGTCATGTTTACACTCAGTTCTCAGTAGTGATATTGGGCAAGTCCATTATCTTTTGAAACTCTGTCTTCTCACTTGTAAAATAAAGATTAAAAATATATGTGTGACTAATTAACAACATTGTTGCAAAATAAGATAAAGCATATGAACACAAATTTTTTGATGGTAAAGCATGACCTACATGTGTTATTTTTAGTCATATCACCTCCCTAGTGTCCTATTAACTTAATCAGAATGTAGCTTTGTTTGTGTTTTATGCACTTCATAAGAAAAAACTTATAAGAACCTTTTGTGAATTAAAAAATTATTGAATAAATAGCTACTCCCAGGGGCAAGTGATCTGTACAAGTGAATTAGGAGGGGTTGTAAGAAATTGTCTTGTTATAAGAAACACATTTAAGGGAATTTAAAACCTCACTGAGTCCCCAAAGATTAGTTGCACAGGTCAATTAATGCTGTAGTGGAGACAGTATGCCTATGGGGAAATTTACTGTTTATAATCACTAACTGAAGTAAAAAAGAACAACTATGAGAGTCCTCCAAAAGACAGTTGAGTAGAAGAAAATACAGTGCAATCTCTCAAAGAACTTTCTGCTTAGAGACAGAAATAGGGAATTACTGTACTCCTGTAATCCCATTATTAGATGGAACCTCTGGCTCTTTAAGGTCTGGACAAATTTATCTTAATTTAGAGCCTCCCTCCTAATACTTCACACCTTCATCAATTTCTCTCTTCCAGACTCTTTCTGTACTCTAGAAAAAAAAAAAAAGAGGTTCTGACTGTCTTTGGCCACATACTCACCTTTCCCTACTTTACTCAAAGAAACTAACAAAAAAATGCCTTCTTACACCAATGTTTTATGAGTTTGTAACTTTCTTGGAGAGTTTTAAGGACCAAGAGAAAGGTCACACGTTACAAATCCCAAGCCTTTGACATATAATGAGTGCAGTCTCAATCTCCTTTTACCTTCTGACTCTGTGTGAATTAGTAACACTCCTCTCTGCCATCCTCCTATATCTAAAGCAGGTAAATCCACATACAGGTCAGCTTCTAACTCAAGCATGCTTATTTGAGAATTTTCCCATCAAAGTGGATAGGATCTTATTTCACTAAAGGAATTCTTTACATACTGCTAGGAGAATAACATTTTCTCCTAGTCATTGTTTTGTTTTCCTTTAATTTTTTCCTTAGCTGAGAGATTTCATAGTTTACTAAGTAGAAACTGAACATATAATGTATTTTCAAAGTGAATATATCTATCAGTCTATCCATCATCTATCTATCTATCTGTCTATCTCTCTTTCTGGTCAAAATAAAGTGGAGATTGCATTCAATAATACAATCCTGCTCCTCACTTTAAATAAGCTTAAGATCTAGTCTCTTTATACTACCCTAATTAGATACCACCTGTTTAACTTTCAGGAAATTTAGAGGGACTAACATCCTGTTCACCAAATAGGACCAGGGATTCTATACGACTCATTTAATCCTAACAATTATATTGTTCTCATTTCAGTAACAAAAAACTAGATTTAGTAATTTTGAAAAGAGCATATCACTGTTAGATGGAAGAACATGCAGTACATTCTCAGTCTATCTGACTTTAAGATAATGTCCTTTGCAAATCAATATGTTGTCTTGGGGGGCTTCCCTGGTGGCGCAGTGGTTGAGAGTCCGCCTGCCAATGCAGGGGACACGGGTTCGTGCCCTGGTCCGGGAAGATCCCACATGCCGTGGAGTGGCTACACCCATGAGCCATGGCCGCTGAGCCTGTGCATCCAGAGCCTGTTGCTCCGCGATGGGAGAGGCCACAGCAGTGAGAGGCCTGCATACCGCACAAAAAATATATATATATAATAATATATATATATATATATTATATATATATATATATATATATATATATATATATGTTGTCTTGGGGAAATTGCAAACCTCTTCAGGCATTACCAAACAATTTTAAACTTTAAATTTTTAAAAGAACATCCTGCCATATGCAACTACCTGGATCCTGGATGCACCTAGAAAACATTATGCTAAATGAAATAAGCCAGTTACCAAAGAACAAATATTGCATGATTCTATTTGTATATGTAAAATAGATTCATAGAAGCAGGGTGTAGGTTGGTGGCTGCCAGGGGCTGAGGGTAGTGATATATGGGGAGTTGTTCAAAGAGTATAAAGTTTTATTTATGCAAAATGAATAAGTTCTAGAGATCTGCTGTGCAACATTCTGTCCACAGTTAACAATACTGTATTGTATACTTAAAAGTTTGTTAAGAGAGTAGATCTAATGTTAAGCGTTCTACCACAATAAAATAACATTTTTTTAAAATTTCAGTTTTCGTAGCAAAAATGAAACTAAAATCAATAGTTTAATAAATAGATTAATTATATAAATTTGAGTGTTCCAACATAAAAGAGTAGATTGAAGATTAGCATTTAATAATTTGTTTCTATTTGCTTACATATATTAAATTATGTTAAGTGACATAAAAAGTATTCCAATTCCATCAACTTTATTTTGCGGTACGTGGGCCTCTCACTGTTGTGGCCTCTCCCGTTGTGGAGCACAGGCTCCGGACGCACAGGCTCAGCGGCCATGGCTCACGGGCCCAGCCGCTCCGCGGCATGTGGGATCTTCCCGAACCAGGGCACGAACCCATGTCCCCTGCATCAGCAGGCGGACTCTTAACCACTGCACCACCAGGGAAGCCCCATCAACTTTATTTTGTAAGTATACTAAATGTTTTTGTATCTTAAGCTTTGGTACAATACTAATATTAATCGAAAAAAAGAACACATGAGGGAAGCCTTAATTTGGACTGATGATTCATCTTTTCTATCGAACATTCAAGACAATCCTATCATATATCTGTGTATCTCCTGTCAGCAGCCAAAGTCTAAACCTCTAAGAAATCACTCACCACTGAAAGTCATTCCCATACAGCTGTATTCATTCCCTACAGTGACCCAATTTTCATTTTCCCCCTACCTCCAAACCTTTGTTCCCTTTGTACCACATCTTTTATTAGCAGCTCCTACCATCTACGCACTTCAAACCCTTCTCTCAACTCTCCTGTTTTCACCTTATTTTGTTGAAGATGTGACAGCCAATGCAGCCCTCAAAGAGGAAGCTGTCATTGTTTTTCTTCCAATACTCCATGTATTATAAGGCCTGAAGGTGGTATATCTCCTTGTATTTCATTTTAGCCTCCAGACCATTTGTTATGTCTCAAAAACCAAAGATTCTTTCAAGTGAGGCCATTAGGCTTTACTATCTCCTAGTTCTCTTTCATGCTGACATATACTAACATTTCTCACTCCTCTTCATTCTTGAATTCTCCTCATTCTTTCATCTAGCTTACCATCTTCTCTCATATCACTATTTTTGGCATTATTCTTGACAGGGTCTAAATTTACATTAATGTAAATTCCCTGGCCTCCAATTCCCTGGCCTCCTAGTATTTTGGCATCTGTACTTCCAGTATTTTCTTAATTCCACTTTAGTTACCTCTCATGGCCTAAACATTTTCACTCTCAATTACCACATCATTTCTGAAATCCCAACTTCATACATGTAACTCTTTTACCAAATATGCTATGTTTTCTGCTCCTTTACATCAGCACAATCAAAGCAAAAATCTTTTGTTAAATCAAAAATTCCAATTGTTCCATTTGCCAGCTCCTCATGTTTTCATTTGTTCTCCTCTCCAGATTAGATTTTATTCAGTTCATAAACTCTTTACTCTTGTACCTCACTACCTACACTATCACCTTGCTTGGAAAATCTTAAACCCCAATTATGCACAAATTTTACCTTCTATTCATCTTCATATCAGCAGTTGGATGTGACTGGTGAAAATCACAGGTCCCTTCTGACTGGGCTCCATTTAAATTGTACCATAAACCTCAAATGGGAACTCAGCACCACCTGGCAAAAAGTGATAATTTCCCTGAGGAATTCACTCTTCCACTTTCCAAGAAAACAATTTCATAATTTCATACCTATTCTTCTAATAAATGTCTCTAGTGTCTTCACTTTCTCGTTTTAAGTTGATGAACTCAATACTCCACTTACTTATTTGGGAAAATAAATGAAACTACTTATCTATAACTATGCATTTAATCTCCCTCCCATATTGTTGGAAGAGATCAGTTTGCCTATCATACCATAAATAGTCTGCAAGTCATTTTTATTCCACATTAGGTTTTTGAAATTTATTTATATCGATGTACATGGAGTTGGTTTATTGATTTTAGCTGATACACTTTTCTGCTGAATAAATAAATATGTATTTATTTTTTATACTTCTGCTGAAAAATGGTTTCATTATTTGTACATTGTCTCATACTGCTAAGAGTGCTGCAGTGAACATTCATGAATCTGTAACCTTGTCTACCTGTGAAAAAGTTTTTCATAGTGTAGATTTCTAAAAGCAGAATGACTGGATTCCAAAGAATGAACATTCTAAAAACTTTAATTAGGTAGAGTCAAATTTCTTCCAAAAGTGGTTTTAACAATTTACACTCCCAATAGCTATTTAAAGCTATATTTTCCACATGCTACATTCAACACTGGTAAAAAAATAAATTTTATCAGACTTTAAATCTTACAGGCTTGACAGGTGTGAAAAGCTATATCTAGTTCTAATTTGAGTTTCTCTTATTATTAGTGATGTTGAGTATTCTTTCCTATTTTTATCAGCCATTCAGATTTCCTCTTCCATAAATTACCTGTGATATATTTTGCTATTTCTTCTGCTATTAATTTTAATTTCTAAACTTTCTACACTGTAAAATATAGTACACAGAATGTGTATAAAATACAAGTATACAGTATAGCAAATTTGCAAAAGCAAGCAACAATACGATTACTCTGCACTTTAGTTTCATCTCTTTTTAAATTTTATAGAAATGAAATTATCCAGTATGTATTAATTCTATTTCTGTCTTCTTCCATTCAGCATTATATTTACAAATTCATCTAAGTTATTATTATAAAAATAATTAATAATTTTTGTTGCTCACCGTATTCCCTTGTATAAATGCATCATTATTTGTTCATTTTATTCTTGATCTTACCTTGAGTTGTTTCAGTTTTATTTATCATGATACCATGAAGTTACCTGTACATATATCTTAATTCAAATAAGTGTGTTTCTGTAGAAAAAAATGTTTAAGTAGATTTGTTGAATTGAAGAATATATGGATTCTCAACTATACAAAATAATATCTGTTTGTTTTTGTTATTGTTATTTTTGGCTTTCAAAATCAACATGCAACTCTTCTGGACTATTTATATTTCAACTCCCAGTGTAATTTCTGATTGCTCCAAATTCTTCTCAACTTGGTATATTCAGAATATGTATTTTTAAATTTTAGTCTTTTGGACTTGCAATGTGTATATATTTGTGGTTTTACTTTGGATTTCATCAGTTACTAATTAGATTTGTCACCAGTTTGAAATATTTGTCCATCTATATTTCTTCTTTTCTGAAGACTTTTTAAGGATTCCTTTTAAGAAATCTCCCTTCCATCTTCCCTTCCTTCATTTTTGCCTGCCTTTCTTCCTTCTTTTCTGTGAATTTTTCTATTGATTTATCTGATTTTTTTCTTACTAATATATTTCAATCTAAAAATATTATGAATATAACCCTTTCACCAATTATATACATAGCAAATATCTTCTCCCATCACATAACTTGTTTTTCACTTTCTAAATGATGTTTCTGAAGTTAATATCCTTAATGTAGTCAAGTTTACTTGTCTTTTCATTATACACAGATTTTCTAAAGTGCCATTTAAGAAATCTATTGCTACCCAGATATCATGAAGATGTTCTTTCAAAGTATCTTCTAAGGACATCACTTTTCTCTTTAATATTAGTTCTATAAACCCTGCAGAACTGCTGTGTGTGTGTGTGTGTGTGTGTGTGTGTTTATGCACCTCTGTGTGTGTGGGGGTGGGGGGGGTTTGTTTATGTCCTGACATAATGATCCATCTTTTTCTAACTTCTCTATAGTTATATCTTCATCATATATCAAACATTCATATATGCATGATTCTGGATTCTTTAGTTTGCTTCACTCTGCTAGTTCAGGGATTGGCAAACATTTTCTTCAAAGGTCAGATAGGAAATATTTTAGACTGTAGGTGATATACTCTCTCATTAGCTGGGGGAGTATAGAAGCAGCTGTCATTAGCTGGGGCAGTATAGAAGCAGCCATAAACAGAGCAGAAGCAAGAAGAACTACAATCCTGCAGCATGTGGAACATAAACCGTATTCACAGAAATACAGACAAAATGAAAAGGCAGAGGACTATGTAACAGATGAAGGAACAAGATGAAACCCAGAAAAACAACTAAATGAAATGGAAATAGGCAACCTTCCAGAAAAAGAATTCAGAATAATGAGAATGAAGATGATCCAAGACATTGGAAAAAGACTGGAGGCAAAGATCGAGAAGATGCAAGAAATGTTCAACAAATACCTGGAATGATTAAAGAATAAACAAACAGAGATAAAAAATACACTAACTGAAATGAAAAATACACTAGAAGGAATCAATAGCAGAATAACTGAGGCAGAAGAACAAATAAGTGACCTGGAAGACATATGGTGGAAATCACTGCCACAGAACAGAATGAAGAAAAAAGAAAGAAAAGAAGTGAAGACAGCCTAAGAGACCACTAGGACCAACATTAAATGCACCAACTTTCACATTATAGGAGTCCCAGAAGAAGAGAGAGAGAAAGGACCCGAGAAAATATTTGAAGATTATAGTTGAAAACTTCCCTAACATGGGAAAGGAAATAGCCACCCAAATTCAGGAAGCACAGAAGTTTCCAGGCAGGATAAACCCAAGGAGAAACACACCAAGACACATAGTAATCAACTGACAAAAATTAAAGACAAAGAAAAATTATTAAAAGCAACAAGAGAAAAATGACAAATAACATACAAAGGAATTCTTCTAAGGTTAACAACTGATTTCTCAGCAGAAACTCTGCAATCCAGAAGGGAGTGGCATGATATATTTAAAGTGATGAAAGGGAAGAAACTACAACCCAGATCACTACAACCAACAAAGATGTCATTCAAATTCAATTGAGAAATCAAAAGCTTTACAGACAAGCAAAAGCTAAGTGAATTCAGCATCACCAAACCAGCTTTACAACAAAAGCTAAAGGAACTTCTCTAAGTGGGAGACACAAGAGAAGTAAAGGACCTATGAAAAAAAAAATGCAAAAGAATTAAGAAACTGGTAATAGGAAAATACATATTGATAATTACCTTAAATGTGAATGGCCTAACTGCTCTAACCAAAAGACACAGGCTCGCTGAAGGAATACAAAAATAAGACCCATATATATGCTGTCTACAAGAGACCCACTTCAGACCTAAGAACACATAGAGAGTGAAAGTGAGGAGATGGAAAAAGATATTCCATGCAAATGGAAATCAAAATAAAGCTGGAGTAGCAATACTCATATAAGATAAAATAGACTTTAACATAAAGAATGTTACAAGAGACAAGGAAGAACACTACATAATGCTCAAAAGATCTATCCAAGAAGAAGATATAACAATTACAAATATATATGCACCCAACATAGGAGCACCTCAATACATAAGGCAAATGCTAACAGCTATAAAAGAGGAAGTCAACAGTAACACAATAATAGTGGAGGACTTTAACATGTCACTTACACCAATGGACAGATCATCCAGACAGAAAATTAATAAGGAAACACAAGTTTTAAATGACACAATAGACCAGATAGATTTCATTGGTATTTATAGGACATTCCATCTAAAAACAGCAGACTACAGTATCCTTTCAAATGCACACAGAACATTCTCCAGGATAGATCACATCTTGGGTCACAAATCAAGCCTCGGGAAATTTAAGAAAATTGAAATCAGAGCAAGCATCTTTTCCAACCACAACACTATAAGATTAGAGATAAATTAGAGGAAACAAATGTAAAAAACACAAACACATGGAGGCTAAACAATACATTACTAAATAACCACAGATCACTAAAAAAAAATCAAAGATGAAATAAAAACATACCTAGAGACAAGTGACAATGAAGACATGACAATCCAAAACATATGGGATGAAGCAAAGGTAGTTCTAAGAGGGAAGTTTATAGCAATACAATCCTACCTCAAGAAACAAGAAAAATCTCAAAAAATCTAAGCTTACACCTAAAGGAACTAGAGGAAGAAGAAAAAAATAAAACTGAAATTTAGTAGAAGGAAAATCATAAATAACAGAGCAGAAATGATGGAAACAGAAACAAAGAAAACAATAGCAAAGATCAATAAAACTAAAAGCTGGTTCTTTGAGAAGATAAACAAAATTGATGAGTCTTTAGACAGACTCATCAAGAAAAAGAGGGAGAAGACTCAAATTAAAAAAAATTAAAAATGAGAAAGGAGAAGTAAAAATGGACACCACAGAAATGCAAAGCATCATAAGAGACTACTACAAGCAACTCTATGCCAATTAAATGGACAACCTGGAAGAAATGGACAAATTCTTTTAAAGATATTACCCTCCATGACTGAACCAGGAAGAAATAGAAAATATGAACAGACCAATCACAAGAAATGAAATTGAAACTGTGATTAAGAATCTTCCAACAAACAAAAGTCCAGGACCAGATGGCTTCACAGGTGAATTCTATCAAACATTTAGAGAAGAGCTAACACCTATCCTTCTTAAACTCTTCCAAAAAATTGCAGAGAAAAGAACACCTACAAACTCAGTCTATGAGACCACTATCACCCTGATACCAACACAAGACAAAGATCCTAAAAAAAAAGAAAATTACAGGCCAGTATCACTGATGAATATAGATGCAAAAATCCTCAACAAAATACTAGCAAACAGAATCCAGCAACATATTAAAAGGACCATACATCATGATCAAGCAGGATTTATCCCAGACATGCAAGGATTCTTCAATATATGCAAATCAATCAATGTGATACACCACATGAACAAATTAAAGAATAAAAAACATATGATCATCTCAATAGATGCAGAAAAAGCTTTTGACAAAATTCAACACCAATTTGTGATGAAACCTCTCAAGAAAGTGGATATAGAGGAAACCTACCCCAACATAATAAAGGCCATATATGAAAAACCCACAGCAAACATCATTCTCAATGGTGAAAAACTGAAAGCATTTCCTCTAAGATCAGGAACAATACAAGGATGTCCACTCTCACCACTATTATTCAACATAGTTTAGGAAGTCATAGCCGCAGCAATCAGAGAAGAAAAAGAAATAAAAGGAATACCAATTGGAAAAGAAGAAGTAAAACTCTCACTGTTTGCAGATGACATAATATACATAGAGAATCCTCAAGTTGCCACCAGAAAAATACTAGAGCTAACAATGAATTTGGTAAATCAGCAGGATACAAAATAAATGCACAGAAATCTCTTGCATTCCTATACACTAATGATGAAAAATCTGAAAGAGAAATTAAGGAAACACTCCTATTTACCACTGCAACAAAAAGAATAAACTACCTAGGAATAACCTCCCTAGGGAGACAAAAGACCTGTATGCAGAAAACTATATGACTGATGAAACAAATTAAAGATGATACAAACAGATGGAGAGATATACCATGTTCTTGGATTGGAAGAATCAATGTTGTGAAAATTACTATACTATCCAAAGCAATCTACAGATTCAAGGTAATCCCTATCAAATTACCAAAGGCATTTTTTACAGAACTAGAACAAAATATTTTAAAATGTGTATGGAGACACAAAAGACCCCAAATGGCCAAAGCAATCTTGAGAAAGAAAAATGGAGTTGAAGGAATCAGGCTCCCTGACTTCAGACTATACTACACAGATACAGTATTCAAGACAATATGGTACTGGCACAAAAACAGAAATATAGATCAATGGAACAGGATAGAAAGCCCAGAGATAAACCCATGCACCTATGGTCAACTAATCTATGACAAAGGAGACAAAGACATGCAATAGAGAAAGGTCAGTCTCTTCAATAAGTGGTGCTGGGAAAACTGGACAGCTACATGGAAAAGAATGAAATTAGAACACCCTCATACCATACACAAAAATAAACTCAAAATGGATTAAAGACCTAAATATAAGACTGGACACTATAAAACTCCTAAAGGAAAACATATGAAGAACACTGTTTGATATTAATCACAGCAAGATCTTTTTTGGCCCACCGCATAGAGTAATGGAAATTAAAACAAAAATAAACAAATAGAACCTAATGAGTGTTAGAAGGTTTGCACAGCAAAGGAAACTAGAAACAAGGTGAAAAGACAACCCTCAGAACAGGAGAAAATATTTGCAAATGGATCAACGGTCAAAGGAGTAATCTCCAATATATATAAACAGCTCATGCAGCTCAATATTAAAAAAACAACCAACCCAATTCCAAAAATGGGCAGAAGACCTAAATAGACATTTCTCCAATGAACATATACAGGTGTCCAAGAGGTACATGAAAAGCTGCTCAACATCACTAATTATTAGAGAAATGCAAATCAAAACTACAATGAGATATCATCTCACACCTGTTAGAATGGGCATCATCAGAAAATGTACAAACAATAAATGCTGGAGAGGGTGTGGAGAAAAGGAAACTCTCTTGCACTGTTGGTGGGAGTGTAAATTGATACAACCACTATGGAGAACAGTAGGGAGGTTCCTTAAAAAACTAAAAATAGGGCTTCCCTGGTGGCGCAGTGGTTGAGAGTCTGCCTGCCAATGCAGGGGACACAGGTTCATGCCCCGATCCAGGAAGATCCCACATGCCACAGAGCGGCTGGGCCCGTGAGCCATGGCTGCTGAGCCTGTGTGTCTGGAGCCTGTGCTCCGCAACGGGAGAGGCCACAACAGTGAGAGATCCACATACCGAAAAAACAACAACAACAACAACAAAAAAAAAAACCTAAAAATAGAATTACTCTATGACCCAGCAATCAATCCCACTACTGGGCATATACCCAGAGAAAACCATAATTCAAAATTACACATGCACCCCAATGTTCATTGCAGCACTATTTACAATAACCAGGTTATGGAAGCAACCTAAATGCCTGTCGAAAGATGAATGGATAAAGATGTGGTACATATATACAATGGAATATTACTCAGCCATAAAAAGGAATGAAATTGGGTCATTTGTAGAGATGTGGATGGACCTAGGACTGTCATACAGAGTGAAGTAAGTCAGAAAGATAAAAACAAGTATCCTATATTAACACATACATATGGAATCTAGAAAAATGGTACAGATGAACCAGTTTGCAAGGCCGAAATAGAGACACAGATGTAGAGAGCAAACATATGGACACCAAGGGGGGAAAGTGGGGGGTGGGGTGGGATGAACTGGGAGATTGGGATTGACATATATACACTAATATGTATAAAATAGATAACCAACAAGAACCTGCTGTATGAAAAAAAAATTTAAAAAAATCAATAATTGGGCTCTAAAAAAAAAAAAAAAAAGAAAAGGAAGCAGCCATAAACTATACATTCATGATTGGGCATAGCTATGTTCCAATAAAACTTTATTTTTAAAAAGTGATGGCTGTTATGTGCGGCAAATGGTGCCAAATCTCACTCTTGTCCTATCTTGATATTTTAAAGCCCTATTTAATAACTGTACTGTGTGATAAATATTTGCATTTGGTAGAGCATTCTTACCATTTTGTTATTCTTCTTCAGATTATCTGGGCTAAATTCAAAACTTTGTATTCCTTCATAAATTTTAAAATTTTCATGTCAAGTTTCTTCATTTACCCTTGCAAAAACATGGAGGTTATCACAGTTTATGCAATGTTTCTGTATTTCTATTTGATATAAATTGACATTTTGAGCTTTCCTCGTCATGGCCATGGTATATATCCCCACTTATTTGGGTTTTCAGCAAAATCTTTCATTAGAATTTTATGGTTTTCTCCATAGATGTTTTGCATATAGTTTCTCAGATTTATTCAAAGGCACTAGGTATTTTGATGCTAATTTCATTAGTTTTGTTTTTAATGTCTAAATCTTACTGGCAAGAGTTACTTGCTCGTTACTACAGCAATGTTACTTATGATTGCTAATAGAGATGTAAATGATATTAGTTATTTAATTATATTTTAATCATTTTTATCTTGCTAGTTTTAAATTATCTTTTGCTCTTAGAAAATGCAATAGTAACTACCCTTCTCTTGCTCATCACAAAATTTTCAGTGCCTATCACTGTTCCTGGAATACAGCAGATTCTCCAAATATATTTGTTGGATTAATAAATGGAAAATGGATAATAAATAAATCTAAAATGAAATGTTGATCATTATGTGATGATTGTGTGTTGGAAATATGGCAAGAGAAAAGCAAATGTTTCCTCATTTATAAAGTTAATATAAAAACAGCTTTAGTCTAAGAATTATGTCTATAATAAAATGGTTCTTTCAAAGTAGTCTAGGGACAACCCCCTTCAGAATTACTCAAGGGCTTATTAAAATGTTGATTGCTCCATCCCATCCTTGAACTGCTGATTTAGAATAACCTGTTGCAAGAATCACCAGTTATTTAGCAAAAACTAAACTTGCATACCTTTATTTTACCCAATCTACAAGCAGCAAAGTATATTTCTTGAGTTCATAAACCTGAAATATTTAATTAAATTTTATTAGATGGATATTAACAAAATACAACAGTCACATATATGTTTGCTTTAATTTACCTGTTCCAGGAAACTGGAATACTGTGCAATACTTTCACATTCCATCACAACTTCTTGAAAAAATGAAGTATTCTTCTCCTAGTCATCCTGTTTCAGGTCTCTTAATTAAAAGTTGGAAGAACTTGGCTTTCAGTAATTTTGTAAATTGGCTTAATCTTGGGAACTGAAACAGTATTGTTTAGTAACAACAGATCAAATCAGACTCCCTTGGGCTCTTCTGCTCTTCTTGCTTTATCTGACTTGTAAGAAAAATACTTACATTTCAGCCAATCCGTCTGCCTGTTTTTAAAGATGGTATGTATAGATGCCCAGCTAGAATTCAACAATAAAACTATGCCCTGTGACTTCTTTCCTTGCAACTTCTTTTGTTTAGAAATACATAAAGAGAAAGCTGACATTTTCTGTTATAGTTTTGCTCAGATTTCCTACTGATGTGTTGGCTTATTTGCTCCATTTTAATGGTGAATTATTGAGCAAAGTACATTTTACCTGTAACATTTGGATAACTTAGACAGCTGTCTGCAGCTGTGACATTCCACTGATGTGGTTTTCCTCAGGTGTTTTATTTATATTAATAGAATGATTTGAGTGATCCCCTCTGTACAAACCTGGCTATTTTGCTCCTCAGTGCTCGTATCTCTGCAGGTAGAATGAACAGGAGAAGGCTGAGGCTCATTCTCACTTTGTTTAAAAAATAATCTATTTGTTCTTGGCCATTTGTAATTAAAGTTCATGTTGGTTTATTTCTCAGAGAGCTTAGATTTAGAATAAATTAATAAATTCCTTGATTCTCTGAAGAGTTCTACCATTTCATTAGTATCCTAGTCCCAGTTTAAAACAGGGAACATTTACTGATTTATTTATAGTCTATTTTTCTCAATTCCCTGCTATCAATGCAATATAGAAGGAGACCAACAGTTTTTTCAGGGAGAGCCAGCTAGCCATTTCCCCAAAATTTTATGTAGGCACTGCAATGGACATTGAAATTTCTAATACCAGAGTAGGCGCTCAATAAAAATGTGAGCTATTAATAAACATTATTACCAGGAACTAGGAGCACAACACAGTTCTCTAAGGAGTGCATTTGAGATCCTGGAACCCTCAGGGAAGATACTCTAAACTCCTCGGGGAAGCAATGCCTCTTGTACCCATTCCACATGGAGTATGTTTCTTTTCATCTTGGCAGAAATGAGAAAATATTCACAGAAAGAAAATAAATAAAGCCCAAACTGCAACAAAAACATTAAATTTTGTTTTATTTCCTATAGGTCATATGTTACTCAAGGTAACTATATATACTACATTTTCTTTCCTTGCTCCTAATTCCAAATTATCTCTTATTGTTCACAGAAAATGATTAATATCCAGCTATCTTTCTCTCTATATATGTCTCCTTACCAGTCTCCTCTCTCTCTATCTCCCTCCACCCCTGCTTCCCCTTCCTGTCTCCCCTGTCTATCAACACAAAGGGACAAACTGAACACACCCATATTATACAGTCATATAATTTATGAGAAAATTCATCTTCTCCAAGTCCTAATTTATGTCTGAATAACCTTTAAAATATAATCCATAACAAATTTTCAGGAACTCATTGCTCTCACCTTCAGCATGTCTGTATTATTTTTCATTCTGAAGGTGTTATTTTCATCCTGAATTTGCATCTATTATTCCCAAGACCCTTACCCACTGATAAAAGTGATTAAAAAACAACTTTGGCATGTGGTAACACTGATTAAATGTCTTTTGTGAATTTTCACCAAAAAATTAATTTGAAAATCTTATAGCCTAGACACAACTTAGTGGTCTCTGGAGAATAATTTGCATCCATTAGATTTCAAATATTCCTTAATTATAATCATTATTCTTCTGTCACTTGTTTGTAAGGTTAGTAAAACTACAGTTACTACATTTTATCAGTAGCCTTTTTTCATTTCCCTGATATTCAATTGAATAGGATGGACAGAAACATAATCTGAAACTGACCTGATCAAGGCAAAGCATAGCATTCATGATTTATAATTATTCTATGGCTATTAAATCACAGGATTCATAAATAAACTCCTTACTATGTTTTAGGAATACTCATCTAAAATCATTTTGATTTTTTCTTTAATCTGAAAAGTCAAGAATGCAATCTCACTGTCCTCATTTCAAAATAAACCAAGGATTTCATTTTTCTATTTTTTTCTTACTAAGATCTATTGCAAATATAACCACCTACAAGAGTTCATTACCAAAAATCACAAATGAGCCCATTCATCATTTTGTTTTGATATAGTCTTTTATCCAGGTGTCAACTCAGGTAACAATTTTACAATTAAAGTCAAGTTTTAAAAATTTCCCCTGTGAGAAATATGAATACTAGAGGAGGATTGTGAAAATTATGAGCACTAAGCTTTATACACTTTCACACCCCTACAACTGCACTGTAGATGTTTAATTCCTACTGATTTCAGTAAGAGGTAAGTTTATGGAAATGCTCTGCAGGCATGCAATGGCTGAATAAGTGCAAAATGCCTGTGATTTTTTCAATTTAAGAAAGCAAATATTAGAAGAAGATATCTAGGGAAATCATAGAAATGGAGCATTTTTGAACACTTCCTAAAAAAATAAAATAAAAGCAATTAACCAACCAAAGAAAAAAAGCTCAAAACAACGACAAAAGATAGTTGCATGTAAGGTTTTAGAATGTAAAATTTTAGCATGTAAAACTTTTTAAAGATTTCTGACACAACAGAGTAAGTCCTACCCCAGTCACTTCTATTAAAACAGCAACAACATTTTTTTTTTTTTTTTTTTTTTGCTGTACGCGGGCCGCTCACTGCTGTGGCTTCTTCCGTTGTGGAGCACAGGCTCTGGACGCGCAGGCTCAGCGGCCATGGCTCACGGGCCTAGCCACTCCGTGGCATGTGGGATCTTCCCGGACCGGGGCACAAACCCATGTCCCCTGCATTGGCAGGCAGACTCTCAACCACTGTGCCACCAGGGAAGTCCTGATGGGTTCTTTTTTATACTTTCTAGTTCTTTGTTAAAAATCTCATTGTATTCATCTATTCTTTTCCCAAGTTTCATTAACATTCTTATTGTTAATACTTTGAACTTTTTATCTGATAAATTATTTATCTCTGTTTCATTAGGGTTTTATTTCTTGTTCTTTCATGGGAAACATATTCCTCTGTCTTCTTGTTTTGTTTACCATTATCTTCCTCTATGAAATTATGTGAAAAACTATGTATCCTGGTCTTGGAGCAATGTCGTTCTGTGGGAGCATCCTATGCGGTTTTTGTGTGCCCAATGGCTTTAGTGGGAGACCTTGATCCTAAGTGAGCATTGACTGTGTCTTTCTCCAGTGTGTGCTAGCAGCTACTACTTTGGTGGGATGTAGGGAGGGAAATGAGAAGCTAGAACCAGAGCCAGAAGTGAGCTGTGGCTTCTCCAATGCTCAATGGCAATCGTTGTTCTATCAGGGGTGGAATTGGGGCCCAAGGTGCTGGAGCAGAAGCCATGAGGTTTGGGTACAAGCTGATTTTATTCCCTCTAAATGTGCAATCTTCCCCTTGCCCCCAGAAATGTCACTTTTATTCCAGTGGTGAGCAGCATTGGAGCAAGAGGGGCTGGTGCAGTGCCTGGTATGGGCCAAGGTGCATGCTGGGACAGTCCCAGCAAGTTCATCAGAGCCCCAAGCAATACCAACCTGCTTTCTCCATCTTGTTCTTGGGAGTAAGCAAGCGTGCGTTTACTCTTCATGATTAGAGTCTCAGTTTCTTACAGCTCTCTGATAAATCCCACTGATTTTCAAACCAGCTAAAGGAACTCATCTTTCTAGTGTCAGACCCCCAAGACTGAGGTTCCTGGTATGTGACTCAAACCTCTCCCACCCTGGGGAGGATCCCTGAGCCTGTGATATGCCACTCTTCTTCTGAGTCGTCTGCTAGGGACATGGGTCCTGACCTGATTGCTTCTCCTGCCTTTACCTGACTCTTTCTTCACAGCCTTGGTTGTAGAAGAGCCTTTCTGCCAGTCTCCAGGTTGTTTTCAGCAACAGTTCTTCCCACATGTAGAAGTATTTTTGATGCTTTCATCAGGGGGGTGAGCTCAGTGTCCTCCTAATCCAACATCTTGATCTCCTTCTGATTTAAAACTCCTGAGCATCTTTGCATATTGATGTGAGATAATTATCTGTAGATTTCTGCCATCTTGTGAAGGATGCATTAGTATTCCTTTGATGCAAACAATTATTTTTTTCAAGGATATTGGTATAGCAAACTGCCTGGGAAGAAAAAGTGAAGACATTATAACTGTGTGGACCTATATTGAAAAATAATCTAAAAAATAGTGGATATATGTGTAAATGATTCACTTTGCTGTACAGCAGAAAATAGCACACACTATAAATCAACTAAATGTACTCCAATAAATTTTTTTAAAAAATAACCACAAGGTATAATAAGGAAACGTCTTCCTCCAGAGTAAAGGGTTGGCATGCTTACTGTCTATTATAAAATATATAGATTCACTAATCTCAAGTTTCCTTTTTGTTAGACTGTTCACTGCATGCATAAGGATCACTTTGTCCTGAGGGAATTGGGGTTTGGCGAACTGGTAGCAAAAGATGATTCTCTCTATGGTTAAAATAGTGTGTGTGTGTGTGTGTGTGTGTGTGTTTATGACCACAGTTAGATGTTGTCTCTCTTTACACAAACTCCTTCAGGAAAAAAAAAAAAAGAAAGAAGAAGAAAGATAGATGAGAGATAGAGAGAATAATGGGTTAGTTCATCTTCAGAACTGACTTCACCTTTAATAGTCTATGTTTATATGATCACACCTATATATATATATATATATATATATATATATATATATAGAACTATTTATATTTCTGTGCACAGCTATATAGAAATATATCTATACTTATCTCTTTATTGAGTCTATAATTAAAACTTGATAAATACTCTAAAATATATGAATACAGTGCCCAAAAAAGTGAATGAGGTCCTGGCTATTGTAAATAGTGTTGCAATGAACATTGTGGTACATGACAAGTTTTGAATTATGATTTTCTCAGGATATATGTCCAGGAGTGGGATTGCTGGGTCATATGGTAGTTCTATTTTTAGTTTTTTAAGGAACCTCCATAGTGTTCTCCATAGTGGCTGTATCAATTTACATTCCCACCAACAGTGCAAGAGGGTTCTATTTTCTCCACACCCTCTCCAGCATTTATTGTTTGTAGATTTTTTGATGATGGCCATTCTGACCGGTGTGAGGTCATACCTCATTGTGGTTTTGAATTGCGAGAAAGAGAAAAACAAATACCATATGTTAACACATATATATGGAATCTCAAAAAAGAAAAATGGTTCCAAAGAACCTAGGACAGGAATAAAGACGCAGATGTAGAGAATGGACTTGAGGACACGGAGAGGGGGAAGATGAGACGAAGTGAGAGAGTGGCATTAACATATATACATTACCACATGTAAAATAGACGGCTAGTGGGAAGCAGCTGCATAGCACAGGGAGATCAGCTTGGTGATTTTTGACCACCTAAAGGGATGGGATAGGGAGGGTGGGAGGGAGACGCGAGAGGGAGGGGATATGAGGATGTATGTATACGTATAGCTGATTCACTTTGTTACACAGCAGCAATTAACACAACAATGTAAAGCAATTATACTCCAATAAAGATGTTAGAAAAAAAGTAAATGAGGTAAAATGTTCCATTAAGTGATTAAATATAAAAAAACATTTAAAATATATCAAAAACATTGAAAATGATACTTTCACTGTTATTCAAAAGATGAACAAAAGCAAGTCATGTGTATAACTGTGGAAAGTGTTTCTAAGCAGCGCTGGAAAAGACAGGACAGAAAATGTTTGGATGTGTTGAAAGAACTGACAGAGGGGCAAAATGGGTGGAAAACAGTAATTAAGAAGTAGAATATACAGGCGGTTAGTAGAAATTGTGGAACATAGACTGCTAGTTGCCCTCAAACATTCTCATTCTCCTCTAGTGACAGAATTCCAAGATTTTCCTTGACACATTTTTCTACTCTTAACTCTGTCTTAAAAAAAGATGCTCTAATGGCCATCTTGGGCCATTAGGCTGAGAGCCACATAAAAGAGATGGCAGAAAGGTGAGCTGGAAGAACCATGAAATGTTAATAAATTAATACATCTCTTGTGTCAACCCTGTGCTTCCTACCTTGGGGTTTTTAAGTGAGAAATAAATACCTTCTTGTTTATTAAAGTCATTGTTACTTTAGGATTTTCTGTTTTAAGTGCCAGAACAAATCCTAATTAACACAGGTAGACAGAGGTCTGAAATAAAGAGTTTTATAGGTCAGTTTAAGAAGTTTATAGTTTATTCTAAGTAAAATGGAATGTTACTGAAGGATTTTAATGTGAATGTTTGAGTTGTTCATCTGTAACATCTTGTACATGTTTGAAAGTTCAGTGTCCTGAGTGAGAGTGTGAATAGTTACTAAAATGGAGAATATCTAAACTTACATCTTACCCTAAATTATATCATTATTGTTTTTTGATCATAATTTTTAAAACACAGCATGCCTACAAGATCTAATAGCAATAATAATTCTAAATTTTAAAGAAATAAGGTAGACACTTTACTTTTAGTTAGCCATATATCTACTTTGTGGAGCCACAGACTAGATTCTCAGTATTGGCTTCACCATTCATTAACAAGGAGGGTTTGCAAGTTCCTTAAATTTACTGGGTATTGTGCTCATCTTTTCAAGAAAAGTAAAAATATCCAACCATTGTCAAAGGATACTGAGATTAATGGCTTCATTTTTGAAACTGCTTTCTATAGCACAAGGCTCTATATAAATGACCTACTTAAAATGTAAGTGTGGTCATAAAACAAATTAAATATTATCCTTTTAATTTTGTCCTTTCAAATTATCTATTCTGAAAATGAGCACATTCAGAAATTATGCAAAACATTTAGCATGAATAGCTGAGTAAAGAAATGAAATACATTTTCTGTCACTTTAACAAAATTTAGAGACATTTTGACAAATGCCACAAAATTAATAACGATTATTAAAGTATTACCAATATTTACTATGTTAGCATATTGTGAAGATATTTTTTACTCTGTGAATATAACTAAAATAGAAATAATACAATGGCTTGAGTTACTGCTTTCAGTTCCATCTTTTCTTTCTAAGATAATATAAAATATGACTACATTTGAAGTCAGTCTACTTTATGTGAGTACTTTATGATGTAACAAGTTCAGTCTTATGATGACAATGACAATCAACTATGGAAAATGTAAACTAGAGGTATTAGGGAGAAAATGCAGCACAAACCATAGGAGGGTGAAAAAAGCCATCTTTTGTTCCTAGAATGGAAGACATCTTACAAAGTGTGATATGAGTGATTGCAAATGTTTCTCACCTCCACTAATTAGCAATCAAAACCTAAAATATAATAACTATTTTAGTAACTATTTTATTTTAGTATTTATATTATAGTAACTATTTTAGTACTTTTTCCAAAGAAAGCAATAGTTAAAATGAGCATGTTATTAATAAATCAACTTGTTAATCTATGAACACTTGTTAAAATTGTATTTAATTTTTTATATTCTTGACAATTTTCACTTAATTCTTATCCCATTTTTATCCTGTAGTGTGAACATTTTCTTTGCTTTTGTAGTCTTGCCATCCCTGTTTGTGTGTGTTTTCCATACTAGTTTAAGGGAACTTCTTTGTCTCACCTTTTCTCTTTTTACTTCGCCTATTTACATTTAATAAATTAATAAAGAGCTCTTTCTAAATTCTCACTCACCTTAACAGCCAAACTTAAAATTAAAAAGTTTGAAAATCTTTAATTTGATTACATCAACACCCAAATTTGTTAACTCACTCTAAGTGTGATGTCACTATATTTAATTGACCCTTGCTATGGTGACCAATAACTTCCATATCTCTACATCAAAAAAGAGTTTAAGTGTCCTCATTGCATTTGATCTCTTAGAGTACTTAACATCTGAACCCATTCTCTCTTTTTAATCCTTCTCTTCTGTTAATTTCTCTATTTTTTTCTTACATCTCTGTAAGCTTTCCTAACTCCTCTCAGTTTTATTTTATTTTATTTTTAAAAAATTTATTGGAGTATAGTTGATTTACAATGATGTGTTTGTTTCTTGCTGTACAGTAAAGTGAATCAGTTATACATATATATATATATCCACTCTTTTTAGACTATTTTCCCATTAGCTCATTACAGAGTATTTAGTAGTGTTCGCTGTGCTATGCAGTAGATCCTTATTAGTTATCGATTTTACATATTGTAGTGTGTATATGTCAATTCCATCCTCGCAATTGATCACTCTCCCTCCTTTCACCCCGGTAACCATAAATTTGTTTACTAAATCTGTGACTCTATTTCTGTTTTGTAAATAAGTTCATTTGTATAATTTAAAAAATTCCACATATAAGCAATATCATATGATACTTGTCTTTCTCTTCTGACATACTTCACTTAGTATGATAATCTCTAGGTCCATGAATGTTTCTTCAAATGGCATTATTTCATTCATTTTTGTGGCTTAGTAATATTCCATTGTATATAAGTACCACATCTTCTTTATCCATTTATCTGTTAATGGACATTTAGGTTGCTTCCATGTCCAGGCTATTGTAAATAGTGCTGCTATGATCATTGGGGTGCATGTATCTTTTTCTCTGGATATATGTTGAGGAGTGAGGTTGCTGGATCATATGGTATTTCTATTTTTAGTTTTTTAAGAAACCTCCATACTGTTCTCCATAATGGTTGTGTCAATTTACATTTTCACCAGCAGTGAGGAGAGTTCCCTTTTCTCCACACCATCTCCAGCATTTATTATTTGTAGACTTTTTGGTGATGACCATTCTGACTGGTGTGAGGTGATACCTTACTGTAATTTTGATTTGCATTTCAGTGATAATTAGTGATGTTGAACATCTTTTCATGTGCTTTTTGGTCATCTGTATGTCTTCTTCAGAGAAACGTTTATTTAGATCTTCTGCCCATTTTTCTATTGGGTTGTTTGTTTTTTTGACAGAGCTGCATGAGCTGTTTGTATATTTTGGAGATTAATCCCCTGTTGGTTGCTTCATTTGCAAATGTTTTCTCCCATTCTAGGGGCTGCTTTTTCATTTTGTTTATGGTTTGCTTTGCTGTGCGAAGCTTTAAAGTTTAATTATGTTCCATTTCTTTATTTTCATTTTTATTTTCTTTACTCTAGGAGGTGGGCAAAAAGTGATATGCTGCAATTTATGTTAAAGAGTGTTCTGCCTTTGTTTTCCTCTAAGAGTTTTATAGTATACAGTCTTACATTTAGGTCTATATGCACCCAGTATAGGAACATCTCAATATATAAGGTAAATGCTAACAGCCATAAAAGGTGAAATCAACAGTAACACAATAATATTGGGTGACTTTAATACCCAATTCCCATAAATGGACACATCATCCCAACAGAAAAGCAGTAATGAAATCCAGGTCTTAAATGACACACTAGACCAGACTGACAATGGATATTTATAGAATACTCCATCCAAAAGCAGCAGAATACACTTTCTTCTCAATTGCACATGTAACATTCTCCAGGATAGATAACATCTTGGGCCACAAATCAAGCCTTGGTAAACTTAAGAAAACTGAAGTCATATCAGACATCTTTTCTGACCACAATGCTATGGGATTAGAAATTAATTACAGAAAAATACTGTAAAAAACACAAACACATGGAGGCTAAACAGTATGTTACATAAAATAAATGGATCACTGAAGGAATGAAAGAGGAAATCAAAAAATACCTAGAGACAAATGACAATGAAAACACAATGATCCAAAGCCTTTGGAACACAGCAGAAGCAGTTCTAAGAGGGAAGTTTATAGCAATACAATCTTACCTCAGGAAACAAGAAAAAAACTCAAATAAATGACCTAATCTTACACCTAAAGAAACTAGAGAGAGAGGAATAAAGAAAACCCAAACTTAGTAGAAGGAAAGAAACCATGAAGATCAGAGCAGAAATAAATGAAATAGAAATGAAGAAAACAATAGCAAAGATCAGTAAAACTAAAATCTTGTTCTTTACATAGATAAACAAAATACATCAGCTTTTAGCCAGACTCATCAAGAGAAAAGGGAGAGAGCTCAAATCAATAAAATTAGAAACAAAAGAGAAGTTACAACTGACACCACAGAAATAAAAAAGGTAATTAGAGATTACTACAAACAACTATATGCCAATAAAATGGACAACATAAAAGACATGGACAAATTCTTAGACAGGTACAACCATCTAAGACTGAACCAGGAAGAAGTAGAAAATATGAACTGATAATTCACAAGTGCTGAAATTGAAACAGTGATTTAAAAACTGCCAGCAAACAAAAGTCAGATGGTTTCACAGGGGAATTCTATCAAACATTAAGAGAAGAGTTAACATCTATACTTCTGAAACTGTTCCAATTACTTATACATATATATTCTTTTTCATATTCTTTTCCATTATAGTTTATCACAGGATATTGATTATAGTTTCCTGTGCTATATAGTAAGACAATGTTGTTTATCCATCCTATATATAATACTTTGCATCTACTAATCCCAAATACGCAATCCTTCCCTCCCTGACCCCTCCTCTCCCTTAGTGTGATACACCACATTAACAAACTGAAGAATAAAATCCATATGATCATCTCAACTGATTTGAAAAAAGCTTTTGAGAAAATTCAATACCCATTTATAAAAGCTCCCCAGAAAGTGGGAATAGGGGTAACTTACCTCCACATAGTAAAGGCCATATACGAGAAACCCACAGCTAACATCATTCTCAATGGTGAAAAGTTAACTTCTCTCAGTTTTAAATTGTATCCTTCTTGCTTCTAAGTTGTGTTTTGTTTTTGTTTTTTACTTCTTAAGCTTATTCTTTTATTGGATTGCAAAACTTTTAGTTTAATATCTCCATCCCAGAACTGCCCCTGAACACCCAATATCATATTCACCTTTCTGTTGAACACTGTGGAGATCTCAGTTAAACTTACATAAACAGAACTCAATTTAAGACTTTTGTCCAAAATCACATTCTTTTCCAGGGCACTCACATCCATCCAATTTCTTAAATCAGAAACATAAGAGACATCCTTGATACCTTTTTCCTCATGGCCTATACCCAATCCAACTCCAAGTTCTGTTGATTTTATCTCCCAAATATCTCTGACATGTGCCCATATCTTTCCATCAATACTGACTCTGAATTAGAACATAATAATAACCATTAGTTAAATTAATTTTCACACTTACCTTCGTATGAAAACCTATTATTTATTCTATATTCAATCCCAAATTATATCGTGCTACATTGTACAAAACGACTTAGTAGAGATTTTGTAATGAAATTAAATAGCAACATTAAGGTACTTCAGTAAAATTAATATAGAGATACTCCCTAAGTGATTATAAATTTTACCCATTATTAATTTCTTGGGGAGACATTAAAATTCAAAAAGAATACAAATAAATTGAAGTACCAAATAAAATTATCCTGCTTTCATTTAATAAAAGCTTCTTTATGTCCTTCCCATTTCTTACTGCTTATTCTCAGTGACAGAGTATATTAATGCCTGGGAAGACTAAAAGTGTGTTTAACAGTGGTGCTATCTTTTTATTTTTATTTTTCTTAACATCTTTATTGGAGTATAATTGCTTTACAATGGTGTGTTAGTTTCTGCTTTACAACAAAGTGAATAAGTTATACATATGTTCCCATATCTCTTTCCTTTTACGTCTCACTCCCTCCCACCCTCCCTATCCCACCCCTCTAGGTGGTCACAAACCACCTAGCTGATCTCCCTGCGCCACGTGGCTGGTTCCTACTAGCTATCCACCCTACGTTTGGTAGTGCATATATGTCCATGCCACTCTCTCACTTTGTCCCAGCTTACCCTTCCCCCTCCCCATATCCTCAAGTCCATGCTCTAGTAGGTCTGTGTCTTTATTCCTGTCCTACCACTAGGCTCTTCATGACATTTTTTTTTCTTAAATTCCATATATATGTGTTAGCATTTGGTATTTGTTTTTCTCCTTCTGACTTACTTCACTCTGTATGACAGACCCCAGACCCACCCACCTCACTACAAATAACTCAATTTTGTTCCTTTTTATGGCTGAGTAATATTCCATTGTATATATGTGCTACATCTTCTTTTTTTTTTTTTTTTTTTTTTTGCCACATCTTCTTTATCCATTCATCTGTTGATGGACACTTAGGTTGCTTCCACCTCCTGGCTATTGTAAACAGAGCTGCAATGAACATTTTGGTACATGACTCTTTGAATTATGGTTTTCTCAGGGTATATGCCCAGTAGTGGGATTGCTGGGTCATACAGTAGTTCTATTTGTAGTTTTTTTAAGGAACCTCCATACTGTTCTCTATAGTGGATGTATCAATTTACATTCCCACCAAGAGTGCAAGAGGGTTCCCTTTTCTCCACACCCTCTCCAGCATTTATTGTTTCTAGATTTTTTGATGATGGCCGTTCTGACTGGTGTGAGATGATATCTCATTGTAGTTCTGATTTGCATTTCTCTAATGATTAATGATGTTGTGCATTCTTTCATGTGTTTGTTGGCAATCTGTATATTTTCTTTGGAGAAATGTCTGTTTAGGTCTTCTGCCTATTTTTTGATTGGGTTGTTTGTTTTTCTGTTATTGAGCTGCATGAGCTGCTTGTAAATTTTAGAGATTAATCCTTTGTAGGTTGCTTCATTTACAAATATTTTCTCCCATTCTGAGGGTTGTCTTTTGGTCTTGTTTATGGCTTCCTTTACTGTGCAAAGGCTTTTAAGTTTCATTAGGTCCCATTTGTTTATTCTTGTTTTTATTTCCATTTCTCTAGAATGTGGGTGAAGAAGGATCTTGCTGTGATTTATGTCATAGAGTATTCTGCCTATGTTTTCCTCTAAGAGTTTGATAGTGTCTGGCCTTACATTTAGGTCTTTAATCCAATTTGAGTTCATTTTTGTGTATGGTGTTAGGGAGTGTTCTAATTTCATACTTCTACATGTACCTGTCCAGTTTTCCTAGCAAGTGGTTCTATCTTTCATGAGAGCACTGAATCTATGTCTAGAAAGTCTGATATGCTTTACTTTTAAAGATTCAAAACTTTCATGAAACTTACCAGAGGCCCATACCACTAGGCCTATATTTAACAAATTAATTAAAAGGTAATCCCTAGTCCCTAAAGCCTTCCCCTAGTGAAAAGTATAGTTATCAGAAGTCAGTACTTACTGTTACCAAAGAATATAGGAGGAACTCAAAGATTTCTAAAAGAATGAGGTTGGGTGGAGAAATCATTCTTGTTTAGTCTCACCAATTAAGTCAATGCTAATTGTCCAGGTTTTATTACAATTGAACTTAAGTAAAATTGGTTGAAATGACCCCCACAAAGAGGTCAGTATTGTCATGGTTTCCCCAAATTGGGAAAGGGAGTATTTAGAATTATTGTCTCTTGTCTCAGTGAGTGACTATCACTTAAATACAGGTTTTCTCTTCTAACTAGAAAATAAACAATCCTAGCCTGTCACCATATCTCATTTGAAGTGCCCTTCTTTCCCATTCATTGTAACAAAATTTCTTAATTTTAATTTCCCTTTGAAGCCTATATTTTTGACACTCTAGTCATATTTTGAGTATGGACTCTTATCCGGTGTCATACATTTTTTTTTAAATATTTTATTTATTTATTTGGTTGTGCCGGGTCTTAGTTGCAGCAGGCAGGCTCCTTAATTGCAGCATGCAAACTCTTAGTTTTGGCATGCATGTGGGATCTAGTTCCCCGACCAGGGATTGAACCTGGTCCCCCAGCATTGGGAGCTTGGAGTCTTAACCACTGTACCACCAGGGAAGTCCTGTCATACATTTTTTGATTGAATATTTAAAATTTTTATACCACACTAGCTTTTGCTTTGCAATTTTGCTTTTGGCTATGGAATTACTTAAACCTGTGGAAATTGTCTCTAGGAAAAATTTTCCTTGCATCTGAGGTCCCACCTTAGTTTCAAGGAAACTGCAGTTACAGTTACTGTATTTGACCAATTGCTCTACTAAATACTCCTGAAGGCATTATCTTTCCCAGATTTGAATTTCTAGGCCTGGAATAAAATTTCTATCATTACTTTACATCCGTAGTAAGGTAAGACTCTAGTGTTCTTTCACTTGTATCACTCTTTTTCACTTAGACAGAGTTTAAAGCTGTTAAAGCTGAAACAGCTTAATCAACTTCATTAAGCTAAATTCACTTTCCATCTATAACATATCAGTTAATGTGTTTGCTAGAATTAAGTACCTTTTTTTCTTTTAATTTTTGTTTGCTTTCTGACCCAAACATTTGCCTCCTTAACATAATCTCTTGACTTTATCTTATTGGTTTTCTTATAATAAGAACTAACAAATGGATACATTCAGTGTCTCTAAAATTTTATAAAAAATATTGCATATCTCTATTCTGAGTTGGATGATTCCATGTGGATTATATTTCCCATCAAATAAGCATCTAATCCAATCATTTCCCTATTTAATTGCCTTTTCATGATTTCCCTTTATTTCTTCTTTGTTTTATTTTTAATTAGAGTCTCAATTACATAAATTCTGAGATATATTCTCTCAAGAAACATAGTCCCCCATCTATAATATCTATGTCATCTTCAAACTCTTCAGAAACTTTTTGGAGTATTTTATAGTAGCCTTTCTAATATTTGTATCTCAAATCCATTCAGCATCATGTACATCCTAGAACAGCTGTTTTCATCTTTATAGAGTGGCTCCTCAACTGTTGTTAGAATGTACTCGTTCCACAGCTTTAAAAGGTCACATCTCAAAAGTTCCCAGCATACTGGCCTCCTTGGAGGATTCTTCCAGTCCTTTTTCTATGACCTTTTTCTGTCCTGTCATTTTTCTCTTTCTCATCACTGTGATCTAATAATAATTGAAGTGTCTCCCCCATTTTCTAAGGGCTATTTTAAGAACAATTAGTCTTAGTACATTTCTTTATCTTTTATATCTACTTTATCCTGGCTTTTACGATCATTTCACCTTCATAAATATTTGCTCTCTCTTGTAGGATTTAGCCTTCCCCCTGGGGAAATCCTTCTTTAAATGACTTAACTAAACTAAAGTCTTCCTTTATTTATTTATTTTTTTCATTTACCAATGCTTTTCACTTGATAGTGAGAGTAAACTATGTTTTCAAACCACTGCAGAAAAAAATAGGCTTCTTTTCCATAGATACTGTGATCCAGTCACAAACATTTTATTGGAGATAGATATATCTATCTATCTATATATATATATATCTGTATATATAGATATATGTATGTATATATATATATAATACATATATAATATATTTCTTTGAGTTTTTGTTCTTTTTTTAAAATATGTTTCTCTTTAATGGCATGATCATTTATTAACAGAAGTCTAAACTTTCTCATTTAACTACTACTAAGTATATATAATTCATTTTTCAGTGAACCACAACTTCAAGCTCTGCAATCTTACATCATGTTCAAACATCATGTTTTAATAAAATCTACTTCAAATCCTCCTTGTAATACTAATTCAAGGAATTTATAAACATATACTGCATCCAAGATAATACTTTGTATTCAAACAAAGATGTGTATTTCTTGTTAATATTGTTTACTGATAACCTGTTTTTTTTATGAATACTGTATAATTCATGAGGTGTAGCTGAACTGGAGATTGGGAGACATCTTTGAGGTGGCTACATGACTAGCAAAGTATAAAACCCAAAGGGACCTTAGAACTGATGTTGGTTCATGCCCAATCATACTGCTGTCTGTAACACATGTACTCCAATTGTGGAGTGACTTAAGGATATCCAGAAGCTTCTACACTCAGGACCTTCATTACTCTATCTATCACCATGTATTTTGTGTGTTGTCTGTCCTGTTTCTTATATTGATGATAAGAAAACTTGACAGTAGTGAAGTTTATTGTGTTTTGTAAATTTGATTGTCAATTTGAAAAGAAAATCATTACTGCTGCTTGAGCAGAGTGTGCATTACAATTCAAAATATTAAAAAGGAATTCAGAATCTGAAGAAGCTACTCTTGCACTGCATATCTCATACTTGGCTTTAACAATTTAAAACTAGGCACTTATTATACCTCTGGATCACACAGAGAAGATAGTTGCCTTAAAAATTTAAAAAGTCCTGGTCTGGTTTGCAGTAGTGACTGAAAAATAGAATAAAAGGAAAAATATATATTGTTACCGAAGTGTTGCTTGGTTCAAGGCAAAACTTTATTAGAGATATATCTAATCCTTGTCACCTCTGTGTGCATTTTAAAGTCAAACTGCAACTGTCTTCTTATTAAAGTCCTCTGCAGGCTCCTATTATTAAAGTCACATATGGTTCACCTGCTTTTGAAAATCTAATGACTAATATTACCTAAACTGGCCTTTCTATGTAGTTTCTCCCACAAATTCTACTTCTTGAACATTTTGTAAAGTTATGTTTGATGCTACAGAAGTTTGCATTCTTGAAGTATCCAAATAATTTATGCAAGTCTTCCTCTTCCCAGTCTAGATCCAACTGAGAAATAATTGCAGAAGACAGAGATGGATATATAAATGTTAGCATTATTGCTGATAGAAGCTACAAGAAATTGACTTAGGTCATAGAATAGAGGGTGTACTAATATTTTGCTCCTAATTAGAATTACCCATATAGTCTTAGGCCACATTAGACTATTACAGGCCTCTTCCATGAGGACTGAGCTTCGCAGAACTGACTACATATAGAGCAGAAATTCTAAGCTTGACATAGATAATAAAAGCCTAAAAATAAAAGAGAAAAAGATTAAGTCAAACATGCTGAGCTCTAGCCCTAAATCACATTATGCATGGAAAATAGATTTCATCACTATGGAAAAGGAAGAGTAGGACACAAGTGCCCCTTCTCAATAATGTCTCCTTTTTCTTTTTGCTACTGGTCTGTAAGTAACAGTGAGGAAAAGGGCAATGTTCGTTTTCCTCACCAATGTGTATCTGAATCTTCCCCAGTACCTGGTATATATTAGCCACTTAAAAGGGTCTTGATAAATGAAGAAATGAATCAAGAACATAAGGTTAACAAGAATATGAGTGGTCTGTTTTTGAGGAAGTAAATAGTAGAAAGAAAAATAAAATTTAGGTAGTTAAGGAAAAAGTAGATGGTTTGAGTATGAAATTAATTTATCAGCACATGAAATCATTAATTTAAGAAGTGTAATTCAAGATGTGAGAGAATAAGTGGAGATACTTTGCAATATTAGTCGTTTGTTATTAAACGTGAGTGCGATTTTTTTTAAATTTCAAAGTTTAAACGTTTTCATAGAAAAAAGAAAAACTAGTAAATTTTTAAGGAAGTATTATTGAAATAGATGTTCCTTGGTTGTAGGAAATAATAAAACATAAGGCTCAACCAGAGTCCCAAATTTTAGAAAGAAACAACGTCATTCTCCCTTATTACCCAAGACTAGGACAAAATTCGAGGTCATAAATGTAGGGATAAAAAGGTCTTTAGATCAAGAAAATTATCATTTTTAGTTTGACATTATCATAAATAATTAACTTATTAGAACATATACTATTTTACTCAGCAGATAATATTTTTGATTTTTAATTTGTCAGTTTCTACATCAAGGCCTGAAGATATATGGAAGTATAAAGCCCAGTCCTGACTACAGGGAGCTCTTATTAGCATCTTCATAAAATCTGCACCTAAAATATGTGTCATAGGTATGATCCAATACTATTTTGAAACAACCCTAGGAAGTAAAACTAAATGGAGATTTTAGGTGGGCTTCTGTGTTAAGTGGCAAAACAAATTTCAGTATTAAAAGGTATGTGGAAATGAGGACATTCTCTGAGCCAAGACCAATATCAGAGGAATCACGTATATACAATTTATTTTTCAGTGAACCACAATTTCAAGCTCTGAAATCATACATGATCAGAAGAATCATGTATGTTGGGTTAGACATGTCAAAATTTGTGTATATTATGAAACAATGCTTAAATTAAGGGAGATGATTTACCCAAATAGAATACTAATTGGTTATGGGGAACCATATCTAGGAAAAGTAGTTAATATTGGGTAGGCATGAAGATAGGGCTCCAGCCAAGTGGTCTTGATTTTTAAAATAAAATCAAGTGAATGGTAGTGAAGTATTCAACTATTATTCAGAAA